>NC_088684.1:81231498-82481498 GCF_028017835.1 Emys orbicularis
TTGCCCATTACACAGTGGCAGTCACCATTGCATCTGAAGAGGTTTGGGTAGTAGGTGGTTTCACATTGTGCTCCTATAAACTGAACTGAACGCTCAGGTGCACAATGTATGCTATTGCCTTGCATAGACTATGTATGAATGAGTCATATATTTCCACACTTGGTTCTGCTATTTTCTGCTATCTGGCATCATAGAATGTATAAACAGTTTTACTAGATGTTGTATCTGTCACCTGGGATCTCAAAGTACTTTACAAACATTAATTAAACTCCACTGAACCCCATGGCCTATGTGGGTATATTCCTCGTTTTACAGATGGGGAAATACGTACAGAGAGGTCAAGTGATTTGTCCAGAGTCATACAGTGAATCACTGAGCCAGGTATAGGCCCCAGAACTACTGTTTCCCAGTCCTGTGCTGTGACCATCAAATCGTATTTCCTCCCATTAGTTGTTAATGACAATACCTTTAACCATTTTCTTCTGTCTTTATCAACTTTATATAAATCATCCCACCTGCCAGCTTTCTTTCTTTGGAAGGCCAAACTGTTGCACCTGTTTGGTTACCCTTATGAGTGTATCTGAAGAAGTGGGTTTTTTACCCAGGAAAGCTGTGCCCAAATAAATCTGTTAGTCTTTAAGGTGCCACCGGACTCCTCGTTGTCCTTATGAGTGAATATATGCCATAGTGTATCTCTGTATCTTCTTAAATTCTGACCATGTTAAAAAAAAATGTACTATCTTTAGGTAAAAGAAAAAGGGGTGCCCATGAATATAATGGCTTATTGCTGATAGCAAGCAAAGAATAAGGTTTGGTGCTCTGTGGAGGATAATTTAAACACCAGGGCTGAAATTTTGACCCCATTGAATTCAATGGGAATTTTGCCATTGCCTTCAGTGGGGCTCAGATTTTGCCCACAAACTTTGAGACCAGATAGTTTGGGGGATGCGCCTAAAATTCCCCTTCTTAAGACTTGAAGTTCTCCTGTTCCATATTTCTTCCTCTCTCCTTGTGTTCTTCCCTGTACTGTTTTCTAACCCTTCACTCTGTCATCTCCATCGCCTCTCAACTTTGTGACTTCTTTTATACCACCCTTTATGTTTCAAACTTCTTGTCTGCCAAGCACCCTCAGTTTCCTACAAATCCCTCCTTACATCCCATTTCTCTTGTTTAGCCTTCCAGTATTGATCTTCCCACTTACCTTGCATCCTCGCCATTTCTACCATGCATCTTTATTTCTTCAACTAATTTAGACTGTAAGCTCCTCAGGACAGAGATCATAGTTTTGAAGGGTCTGTAAAACACATTGTACACGTGATTGAGCCATAATCACAAGATGGCTGCCTTTGGCCTCCTCTGCCATTTAGCAGAAACAAGTGTTAGCAAGTGAATAGCAGTTCCGTCTGCCTGTGTCCCTCAATAAAGAATGCATCAACCACTAAACATAACCCAAGCCAGATCCTCACAGCATTATCACAGAACTCAAATCACCTCCTTGTCTGTGCATTTAGTGAGCTGCCCTTCAAATAGAATCCAACAATTTTTAGCCATTTATCCCAAATTACTTGACCAATACTGAAAAAATATACTTAAAATCTCTAGGAATGCAGCATTTCAAGTAAAATCTACTTTTTGCCTCCATCGCTCTGGCCAAATTGCAACACTCAATGAACTGCCAAAAGCTCTCCCCTCTACACCCGTAAAAATGGACAATTCTTTTCTTTTTTGTAAATTTAGAATTAACAATAGCTGCGATGTAATAGTTCCTTGGAAAGATCTTTAAGTCCATCCTGAATATACTATATATTGGCTTTATTACTTGGTTGAAATGCTGCCATTTTTTCAAGAAGCTGGTAGGTGGCATGAGAAAATCCACCCTGCTGAAGTGACATTAAGATAAAAGTGGGTTAAATGACATAGGTTGCCTAGACAGGGTTCATTTACTTACCATCGCAAAATCTGGCCACAGATGTATTGCACATTTCTCCACTGTGAGTTATCATGGCTGTGACCCATCTCGGGAGATCCCATGCCACCACTGTATTAACGACTGCATCTGCTTCAGAATAACCTTATTAGCTTGCCACAGCTGAGCCAGTAACCTCATAGGACTTTTGTCCAGGTCCCTGGAGAGATCTGCATCTATTCTCCTTGAATCCAGTTTGATGCCCAAAATTTAATAACTTTTCTTGGATCCTTTGTTCCACCCTCCCCCTTTCTCATCTGCTGTGGGGACTCTGAAATCCCTGGTAACATCCCCAAATGCCATTAATAACTCCTGTGACTTGAAGAAGAGCTCTGTGTAGCTCAAACATTCTCTCCAACAGAAGTTGGTCCAATAAAAGATATTCCCTCACCCACCTTATCTCATTAATAACTCCTGAAATGCCATGATGTTTGGTGGTCAAAAAGCAATGTACATTTTGATGGAAGATTTTATTTTTGTTCCAAATTTTTGCCACTACAGGAATGTGCTGAATGCCTTAAGAACTAGCACAAAACTACTCACCCCATGTGCATACCTTTATCTATGTAAATGTTGCCCTCGAGTTTAAAACCTGCAGTAGCAAGTGAAATCTATCTCTGTGTTCTGGCAACATATGAACAGCTGTTTTGTGTGTGTGTGTGTGTGTTGTGTGTGTCTATTTACTCTATGACTGAGCTCTTAGTATGCTATTCCTTATAATCTGCATCACTTGATCGAGAGAAGCAAAGATACTGAGCACAGCAAGGTGTCTGTATCATCATTAACTCACTCACCCTCTGGATAGGACAAATGATATACAAGTCTAAACTCGCCAGGGATCTTCTTTGGGTCTGTGTCCTGGGGGAATGCTCTCCTAAGAGTTAATGGCATATTCCTAAATGGGCTGGCTGCTTTCCTTCTGTGTGCCAGTTCCTTCCCAACTTTCTTTTCACAACCTCTGGCATCAAAATAGAAGATAGCACATTCATAGCCTTTTTCAGGACCCATGTAAGGAATAGAAAGCCACTAAAACAATCTTTTGAACAGAAAATCTGCTGTAATGTGACATATGATGGGTAAACGGTTAACCATGATAGTGTTCAGATTATCATTGCCAGAATAGAATAAATGCCTTTTAATTCTTCATTGTACAATTCCTGACTCTGTTTTTTGCCTAACCCAGTTTAAAAAATTTGCAGCGGGGTTTTCTCCAACAATACCATGGGATACACTTGTGTTGATTGTGCAGTTGCCTTGCCGGTCACACTGACACATTGCATGGTATACTTTCAGCTTGTAAAATGTTGGGTATTGTTTAGATTGATGATGGAAGGGAAGTCCACATGCCCTGGACTGGGAACTAGGAAATGTAGAGTCCATTCCCAGCTGTGCTTCAGTTTACCTAGCTGCACAACAGTGATCATGAGACTCACCTTCCCTTGTAAGGAGCTTTGAGATCTACAGTTGCCAGCGCTGTGTAAGAGCTACATGTTGTTATTATTAAAATGGCACAAGCCTGCTCAGGGTCCTCACTTTGGTGCCTGAAGCGCATGGCCTATTTTGATCAGACCACTCCAATGTACATGGCTTAAGGATTCTTCATTCTGTCCTGCCATCTTGAAAAGTGCTATGTGTTGTTCCAGAGTTCCCCTTTCTAAGGGCACCGGCTAAAATAGTTGAAAGATGTCTGCGAAGTGCTTTTGCCACCCTACAATTATTATTTTCAGCTATGCTCTTTATTTTTCTTGGAAACCCTTTCTGTCTCAACCTCCTGTTCAGCAGGCATTGAGGAAATACTTTTCACCAACTCCCCAGGCCAGATATTTTCTTTTGCCGCAGCTGTCAGGTGTACACGTACTCAGGGTGGGTGAACCCCAAAATGTCATCCTGACCCTCATAAACCATACTTAAGCTAAGTGATTGTGTTTGGTTCTGAGGAGATGAGTACTTTGGCAATACAGCAGGAAAAAAATACAATGAATGAAATGCATTTATTTCCTGTTTATGATAATAAAATATACTTTTTTGCTCCATCATTGGAAAGTTTCTGGCTCCCGTTTATGTTCATTATCTGTCTCTATTCCCTCCCCACTCTCTGTTTCTGTTGTTCTGTTTTCTTGTCTGTCTTTTTCCAGAAATATTCTCATTTTCTCTCTTGATTTTTTTTCTTCAGTGTGCCTTTGTTTTGTGTTTCCTTATTCTTTCTCTTTGTTTCTCTTACCAATTTTCTTTGTCAATTTGTGTCCTCCTTGCATATTTCTCTCCCCTCTTGCCTTTCTTCCCTCCAAACCCACCTATTTTTAATCTGCCCTCCACTTTTGTGATTGCTTTTCCCATTGGTTGATGACTCTAGTGTGTTCATGAAATATTAAATTTAATAATAGGATGACAGCTTTCCCCAAGATATTTGTCTCGATGTATAGAAAAGAACCCCTAACCTTAGTCCCTCCAAACAGGCCTGTTTTGCACTAATGTTGTAGAAAACCCAGAGAACAGTAGAGGCTGGGGAAAAGCAAGGGTTGCAGCTGAAATTAGATCACCTTCAGACATCTCTAATTCCTAATCAGTGAGTAGAAATATGCATATATATAATTCCATCAATGCCTTTGCTGCAGGTGTTGGTGGAGGCTCTTTTTCCCTAACTACATGCCTTCTCCATGCTTCCTGATTGATCTTTCTTTCCTTTAGCAGCACACCTTGGGTGGCATTATTATATGCTTTATCTCCATTAACCCTTGACCTCGCTTACTAATGGACATAGCAGGAATATCACTAAAATAGACTGTACCCCCAAAGACAGCCTGACTAGCCATCCTACCTTTCTTCTACGCTACTGAAGGTCCTCTTGCTACTTCACATGCCTCCTGACTATAAACTCTGGATTGTACCTTGATGTGTCCCCCCCTTAAACACTTCCATGCTATTTCCTGATTAAATTGCCACAAAATGATGGTTGCAACCTTCTATTCGCTTATTGTGTTCTGACATCCAGCTTCCACTTTGTGTTCTTTGGTGGTGCTCTTTGTCTTGAGCTGTTCCTTACTTTCTCCTCTGTGGGCTGATCCAGAAAACCAATTGTGGAGAAAGGGAACAAAATCAGGCTTTGTCTTTTTGGTCTGACGTCTTTTCCCACTGGTGGTTCTTTTTTTCCTGTAGTTAAGGTAGCCTTCTGAGCTTCTAGAAGCATCCCTGAGAGCTCTCACTGGTGTTCCCCTGCAGTTGTTGCAATATTTCCTCCATTGCTTTGCATTGCCAGAATTAATGGCAATGGAAGGAGTGGTATTATAGGTACTCTAGCTTCATTTACTACTGTCTCCCAAGATATATCATGCCCCCAACAACAGGTGCTGGTCCCTTGATAATTGGCTGCCATTTGGGATGACAGGCTAGCTGGCCGGACCCTTTTTCCTCAGTCAAGGCCAAGAGGAGATCCATGAAAGACTCACTCTGTATGGCAGGACTTGCCAAAATGACAGCTGGTTATAATTGAGCTGATAAAAGAGGACTAAGCTCTTTCTTCCAGGCATCTAGAATAATTTACAGCTACCCTCCCCATGTTAAAGAATGTTGTTCTGGAACACCAGTACACCTGCCCTCCTTTCAGTTGTTTTGCCCCTATTTCAGCGCTCCCCTTTCTGTGGCTTTGCCTTTTTGAATCAGCCTTCCTGGAGGCTTTACAGGGATCCTCAGCGAAGAAGATAAGGCCACTCACTGTGTTATGGCTCTTCCCTCTCCACTCCATGTTTTTTTTTTTCTGCAGGGAAAATCCTGTGTACATGTTTTGTGTCAACTGACCTAGTTGTAAAGACCTTAGTAATTAATTAATGGAGAAAAACACAGTAGTTTCTGTGGCTTGCTTGGCGATTAGTAGTTTTGTCTTGCAGTGTGTTTCTGTTCTTAGAGATGGTAAAAAGGAAGCATTTTGAGTAAAATTAGATTTCAGATTCTCTCTTAAACTGCCTGCTCTGAAGTGAGAGGAACAGCTTGGCTAAGAAAGACATTCAGTCTGGGCTACAGTCTCCGTGTTTAAAAAGTCCCAGCTGCAGTATGCAAAGCCGAGTTTTATGAGTATTCATTTTCCAATGGCGTATTAATGCTCATCATCCCCACGTTTTGATCAACTCTTGTCCTATTCCAGTAATTTGAAGGTGGTTGGCCCCCATCATATATGCCCCACATCTCATGTCAAGTGAAGCACAGTCACCTCTATTAGTGTCAGTGGGGGCGGGGGAAGCACAAAGGAAAAAATATAACAACAATTCCGCTAAAGCCTTTGAAGTGTTAGACGATCAATCTGTCTGCTTGAGTCTGATACTGAATCCCTTTTTAAAATGCATCAAATGTTTGAGTCTGAAGTTCCGTCCTGACAGCATCTGTGAATCTCTGTGGAGACATCTGCTCCACAGTTTCCCAGACGCTGTCTGTGTTCACATGAGAAGGGTTTGATCCAAAGTCCTAGCCGGAGTTAGACTATGTGGCGTTGAACTAGACAGACAGTGTTATCAGGGTCCTGTGGAGTCTGAGTAGCAAAAACCCTGTGGAGTTGGAGTACATGTACAGTAGCAAGGATCTTAGGTTTTTATTCTGACTTGGAACCGCATTGTTCACCTCCTAGACCAAATTGTTACAATGATAAAATTTGTTGTGGGAGATAAAGCAGTGGCTTGAATGATTTTAATGATAGATATATTTCCATACTGGCAAAAAAGTCAAGTCATTTTAATATATTACTGGAGAACTAGTAACATTAAGATTTCCTCAAAGAAAGCTTAGTGAATTACTGTGAAGGATTAAGAGAATCACCTTCCTTCCACAGTGACTACTAGTTTATTACACTATATATGCTCTTATCATACAATTAATATGTGAACCAAATCAGAACTGCATTTTCACCTTGTTCAAGCTTATGTACCCCATAGACTTTAGTCCTTGGCAGCTAGCAACTGCTCTTTTACCATGCTGTATGTATGTAGCCCTTTTAAAACATGAACTGTAAAAAGTTCATGTTATGACTTAGCATCATATAGATTTTACAATAGCTTTCTTGGACAGTCTGCAGTGTCAGTAGCTTTTCCATCACAATGGTCCCAGAGACCATTTTAGGAGAGTAGTACTCTGTAGCTTTGGGTTTTAGCAACAGCTTCAGTAATTGTACTGTTTTCACAAATGCCAGCAGCACATTAAAAATAGGCTGGGGCCATCTTTAAGGGTTATGAAATAGTCTGAATTCACTCCTCGTGAAATTAAATTTGAAGTAGTTCAGACCTATGGGTGGAACTGTAAGCAGTCTTCAGAGAGGGCAGTTTTCTTTATAGGGCATCCTTCCATTTATTGTATCACATAGCAAGATAATAATTTGCTGGGTTGTCATTAGTGCTATCAATTTAAAAAAAAAAAAAAAAAAAAAAGGACTGTACTAAGCTTCTTGCATGCTTCCTTTGTCCTAGGAATCATAGTTCACAGGCATGACAAACTGATGATATAAAACTGGTAGTAGTACACAAGATGCAACTTTTTATGGATCATTTGTTCAGAGGTAAATCTGTTGGCCAGTGTTGTAGCCCTTTTATCTTTTCATATCATTAGATATTAGGATCTGAAGTCACCTGGTAAATTATCTTTATCACATGCTTACTCTGTGGATAGAAACAGAATCAGGAAAATCATTATGCTTTATATCCCCAGTTGTGACCATAGTTTTGTTCTACAAAATGCAGGATTATACACTATACCCCCTATATTCTTCTCAATCTATCTGTAGAGCATTGTTCCACTGTTGCCACTGGAAAGCGCGAGAGGAGTGTTGTCAAGGCTGATTCCCCACTCTGGCACTTCAAGTGCAGAAGATGGAGGCCCGCAAGGATTTTAAAAATTAATACTGGCCACTCCAGGCTTGTATTAAACTCCAAAGGTTACACCTTCTCTCTGACCTTGGATGGGTAGATGCTGCCACCACTCAAGTGCAAAAAACCCCTTTTGGAACCCAGGAAGGCGCACTTGGGAATTGCTTCCTGTGGGGTACCCTCAAGCCCTTTCACACACACACCCCTCCAGGAAGAGCTGAGAAAGAAAACCAAGGAAATCAGCTGTTGCCACCAGCTAATTAAACAACATATGCACAAACCTCTTAGGGACAAAAAAAATTCAATCCTGTTCTTAAAAAAGGTAAATATTATTAAAAACAAAAAGAAAGAAAATACATCTGGAACTTAGGCTTTTTGCTAGGTTTTAAAAAAAACAATTACAAGGATTAAGCATCAAGATAGCTTCTTGAGGTCCAGCTTAAAGGTTACAAGCAAAACAAAAGCTCCTGGGGTTAGCAAGAGGAGTCCACAAGCCATAAAAAAATAAAAGAGATAAACCTAATTGCATCTTCCTAGACATTTCCTGATCTACTTACATATCTGGGGTTTCAAATGAGTAGTTTCTAGGTTTGATCTGATGGTTTTCCATGCCTGGCCCAAAGCTTTTTACAGCATAGTCCCAGCCCTGTCTCTGCTCTGTCCCCTCTCTCCGGAAAACAACAGACAGACAAAGGGGAAGATTTTTTCCCAGTTTTAAAAAGTTCTAGCCTTCCCATTGGCTCTTTTGGTCAGGTGCCCACTCCCTTCCTTTTACCTATGAACTTTTTTAACCCTTTACAGGTAAAGCAAGTAGAGAACAGCTACAGGGATTTTATAGCTAGCTGGCTGGCTGGGTGTCCATAAAAGGGAGCTACCCTCCTCCCCCTTCATTTATCACAAGTGTATTGCTATTAGGATCAGAAAAACCAAATAATTGCAATTTATATTGGGGTTTTTTATATAGTCATCTCTTTTTCTCTGGTTATACACTGTGTGTGACACTACTGGCACGTGAAGCTTCTCTCCTTACTGTAATGCTTGCCTCTCTTGTATTGGGCACACTAGCCAACCAATGGAGTATGGGCTTTTTCAAGCTCCAGTCTTATGATTTGCTCCAGAGACGTCTTCAGTTGACGAGAGTGGTGTTTGCAACAGCCCAGTTTCCTTGGAGGAAACATCAAGCATACACTTTTAATCAGTTTGTGATAGGGCACTGGCTTATAAAGGAGACGCTGTGATCAGCCCCCAAAGTTGCAGTATAGCAACTAAAGGAATAGCAATAGAAGGTAAACAATGCAGTTGTTTGGAAGACATTAATTTAACTGTGTTCTCCCCTTATTAACATGCAGTACTCCACTTCCGTTGGCTAGGGCTGCAATAAGCAGTTGTACACACCCAATCTCCTCCTCCAAACTGCTACAAACCACAAACAAAACAGAAGCAAGAAAAAAGTTTTTTGAAGTCCTGATTTCCTATGAGACTGTATTGTTCACAGATTCTAGCTGAGGTTTTTGAGCATCCAGGAATCAGTTATATTGCAGTTTCAGGGAATAAATCTTCTCCCAAAGGTGCACAGTTGTGAAATCTGACAGCCTTAAGTCTTTTACCAAAGAGAGAACGTTGTGCTTCCATGTAATGGCTATTCCTCTTCTGGCCAGCAATGATGACAGATTTTTTTTTTAAATCTACTTATTCCATTTGGGAGATCAATATAATCCATTGAACTCAATGAACATAAAACAGATGGCAGATCTGAATAACTTGTGACCAAAAACTTTTGAACTTTAGCCCAGTTCCACTCTATAGGACTATCTGTCCCCAGTGAATCTTCTTTCTATATTCATTCGGCATTGCTGAGAAGGGCACAAATAAGTCCTGTGCAAACAATTATGTTGGATCGTTTTGTGCCTAACATTCATATATACCCGCCTAATTGAATTGAGTGTCTAATCCCAGGATTCATTATCTGTTTCCCTATCTAAGGCCTGGTCTACACTACGAGTTTAGGTCGAATTTAGCAGCGTTAAATCGAATTAAGCCTGGACACGTTCACACGACGAAGCCCTTTCTTTCGACTTAAAGGGCCCTTTAAACCGGTTTCTTTACTCCACCTCCGACGAGGGGATTAGCGATAAAATTGGCCTTAGCGGGTCGGAATTGGGGTAGTGTGGATGGAATTCGACGTTATTGGCCTCCAGGAGCTATCCCACAGTGCTTCATTGTGACCGCTCTGGACAGCACTCTCAACTCAGATGCACTGACCAGGTAGACAGGAAAAGCCCCGCGAAAGTTTGAATTTCATTTCCTGTTTGCTCAGCGTGGAGAGCACAGGTGACCATGCAGAGCTCATCATCACAGGTAACCGTGATGGAGTCCCAGGATCGCAAAAGAGCTCCAGCATGGACAGAACGGGAGGTACGGGATCTGCTCGCCATATGGGGAGATGAATCAGTGCTAGCTGAACTCCGTAGCAGTAAACGAAATGGCAAAATATTAGAAAAGATCTCCAAGGCCATGAAGGACAGAGGCCATAACAGGGACGCACAGCAGTGCCGCGTGAAAATTAAGGAGCTAAGGCAAGCCTACCACAAAGCCAGAGAAGCAAACGGAAGGTCCGGGGCAGAGCCGCAAACATGCCGCTTCTACGCGGAGCTGCATGCCATTCTAGGGGGTGCAGCCACCACTATCCCAACCGTGTGCTATGACTCCCTCACTGGAGAAACACACAGGGAAGCGGGTTCGGGGTACGAGGAAGATGAGGATGGAGATAATGTAGATAGCTCACAGCAGCAAGGAAGCGGAGAAACCGGTTTCCCCAACAGCCAGGATATGTTTATCACCCTGGACCTGGAACCAGTAACCCCCGAACTCACCCAAGGCGTGCTCCCATCCCCTGAGGGCGCACAGGGGACCTCTGGTGAGTGTACCTTTGTAAATATTACACATGGTTTAAAAGCAAGCGTGTTTAATGATTAATGATTAATTTGCCCTGGCAATCGCGGCCAGTACAGCTACTGGAAAAGTCTGTTAACGTGTATGGGGATGGAGCGGAAATCCTCCAGGGACATCTCCAGAAAACTCTCCTGGATGTACTCCCAAAGCCTTTGCAAAAGGTTTCTGGGGAGGGCTGCCTTATCCCGTCCGCCATGGTAGGACACTTTACCACGCCAGGCCAGAAGCACGTAGTCTGGAATCATTGCATAACAAAGCATGGCAGCGTATGGTCCCGGTGTTTGCTGGCATGCAGACAACATCCATTCCTTATCGCTCTTTCTTATCCTCAGGAGAGTGATATCATTCACGGTCACCTGGTTGAAATGGGGCGATTTTATTAAGGGGACATTCAGAGGTGCCCCTTCCTGCTCTGCTGAACAGAAATATTCCCCACTGTTAGCCACGCGGTGGGGGGGAGGGGTGACGTGATCATCCCAGAGAATTGGGTGTGTGTGTGGGGGGGGGGGGGAGTTAGTTGGGTTTGTGCTGCATGTTAACCCGGAAACCGCAGCCCCTCCTTTTACATTGCAAACCCATTTTAAATGGCCAACCCAATGGGTGCTTGGTATGGGAAATGACAGCGCTACTGTTTGAAACCATTCCCACATGTTAACAAGGTTAAAAAAGCCAAAAGACTGTGTCTTACCATGGCTGCCTGCAAGCCGAAATCTGTGGCCTGGCACTGCGTGAGTGATCTCTCACACCAAACCGGCAGGCCCTCAATATAAGAGGAAAAATGCGACCTTGTAACGAAAGCACATGTGCTGTGTAATGTGAACAGCAAAATTTAACGTGAAAGAGTGTACCCATTGTTCTCTAAAATGTGTCTTTTTTAACCACCTCTCCCTTCTCCTCCACCAGCTGCAAATGTTTCTCCTTCACAGAGGCTAGTGAAGATTAGAAAGAGAAAACGGAGGACGCGGGATGATATGTTCTCGGAACTCCAGATGTCCTCCCACGCTGACAGAGCACAGCAGAATGCGTGGAGGCAGTCAATGTCAGACTACAGAAAAGCACAATATGAACGAGAGGAGAGGTGGCGGGCTGAATCGCGGGATGAACAGAGCAAGTTGCGGGCTGAAGCTGATAGGTGGCGTCAGCTTGCAGACAGAAGGCAAGAGTCGATGCTCCGGCTGCTGGAGCATCAAACTGATATGCTCCGGCTGCTGGAGCATCAACTGATATGCTCCAGCGTATGGTTGAGCTGCAGGAAAGGCAGCAGGAGCAGAGACCGCCGCTACAGCCCCTGTATAACCAACAGCCCTCCTCCCCAAGTTCCATAGCCTCCTCACCCAGACGCCCAAGAACACGGTGGGGGGGCCTCTGGCCACCCAGTCACTCCACCCCAGATGATTGCCCTAGCATCAGAAGGCTGGCCTTCAATAAGAGTTAAAGTTTTAAACTGCAGTGTGTCCTTTTCCTTCCCTCCTCCCCCACCCATCCCGGGATACCTTGGCAATTATCCCCCTAGTTGTGTGATGAATTAATAAAGAATGCATGAATGTGAAGTAACAATGACTTTATTGCCTCTGCAAGCGGTGCTCGAAGGGGGGAGGGGAGGGTGGGGTGGTTGGCTTACAGGGAAGTAGAGTGAGCCGGGAGGGGGGGGGGGGGCAGAGGGTTCATCAAGGAGAAACAAACAGAAGTTTCACACCGTAGCCTGGCCAGTCACAAAACTGGTTTTCAAAGCTTCTCTGATGCGCACGGCGCCCTGCTGTGCTCCTCTAACCGCCCAGGTGTCTGGCTGCGCGTAATCAGTGGCCAGGCGATTTGCCTCAACCTCCCACCCCGCCATAAATGTCTCCCCCTTACTCTCACAGATATTGTGGAGCGCACAGCAAGCAGCAATAACAATGGGGATATTCTTTTCGCTGAGGTCTGAGCGAGTCAGTAAGCTGCACCAGCCCGCTTTTAAACGTCCAAATGCACATTCCACCACCATTCGGCACTTGCTCAGCCTGTAGTTGAACAGGTCCTGACTCCTGTCCAGGCTGCCTGTGTATGGCTTCATGAGCCATGGCATTAAGGGGTAGGCTGGGTCCCCAAGGATCACGATAGGCATTTCAACATCCCCAATGGTTATTTTCTGGTCCGGGAAGAAAGTCCCTTCCTCCAGCTTTCGAAACAGAGCAGAGTGCCTGAAGACGCGAGCATCATGTACCTTTCCCGGCCATCCCACGTTGATATTGGTGAAACGTCCCTTGTGATCCACCAGGGCTTGCAGCAGCATTGAAAAGTACCCCTTGCGGTTTATGTACTCGGTGGCTTGGTGCTCCGGTGCCAAGATAGGGATATGGGTTCCGTCTATGGCCCCACCACAGTTTGGGAATCCCATTGCAGCAAAGCCATCCACTATGGCCTGCACGTTTCCCAGAGTCACTACCCTTGATATCACCAGGTCTTTCATTGCCCTGGCAACTTGGATCACAGCAGCCCCCACAGTAGATTTGCCCACTCCAAATTGATTCCCGACTGACCGGTAGCTGTCTGGCGTTGCAAGCTTCCACAGGGCTATCGCCACTCGCCTCTCAACTGTGAGGGCTGCTCTCATCCTGGTATTCTGGCGCTTCAGGGCAGGGGAAAGCAAGTCACAAAGTTCCATGAAAGTGCCCTTACGCATGCGAAAGTTTCGCAGCCACTGGGAATCGTCCCACACCTGCAGCACGATGCGGTCCCACCAGTCTGTGCTTGTTTCCTGGGCCCAGAATCGGCGTTCCACGGCATGAACCTGCCCCAGTAACACCATGATTTCCACATTGCTGGGGCCTGTGCCTTGTGAGAGGTCTATGTCCATGTCAATTTCCTCATCACTCTCGTCGCCGCGCTGCAATCGCCTCCTCGGCTGGTCCTGGTTTTGCTTTGGCATGTTCTGGCTCTGCATATACTCCAGGACAATACGCGTGGTGTTCATAGTGCTCATAATTGCCGCGGTGATCTGAGCGGGCTCCATGATCCCAGTGCTAGCTATGGCGTCTGGTCTGAAAAAAGGCGCGAAACTAGTATCTGATGGACCAGGGGAAGGAGGGAGGGAGGGAGGGGCGAGTGACGACATGGCGTACAGGTACAGGGAATTAAAATCAACAAAGGTGGCTGTGCATCAGGGAGAAACACAAACAACTATCACACAGAATGCCCCCCCCAAAGATTGAACTCAAAACCCTGGGTTTAGCAGGCCGTTGATTTCACGGAGGGAGGGGGAAGCAAATGAATACAGAACAAATCTATTTTTTACATCTTAAGCTGGCAGACGACGGTGCAGCATGACTGATAGCCCTCGGCATCTTCTGGGTGCTTGGCAGCAAATACTGGGCGCTTGGCAGTTAGTGTACTAAGACTGATAGCCACTGCAGTATGACGACGATGGATACCAGTCGTAATATACTATCTACTGCCAAAAGGCAAGGGGCTGCTGCTGTGTAGCAATGCAGCCCCACGTCTGCCAGCCCCACGTCTGCCAGCACCCAGATCGCCCTCGGCCTCTTCTGGGTGCTTAGCAGAAAATACTGGGCGCTTGGCAGAAAATAGCATACTATGACTGATAGCCATCATCGTCAAGACAGTTCGATAAGACTGAGCATGTCTGCCCAGGTGCCCATGATCGACAGCCACTGCAGTACGATGACGACGGATACCAATCGTAATAAACCATCTACTGCCAAAAGGCAAAAGGCAAGGGGCTTGTGCAATGCAGCCCTACGGCTGCCAGCACCCAGATCGCCGATGAAGGCTACCAGTCATGCTGCACCGTCTACCGCCAAAAGGCAGTTAGCTGCTGCTGCTGTGTAGCAATGCAGTCCCACGTCTGCCGGCACCCAGATGACATATGGTGACGGTGAGCTGAGCTGAGCGGGCTCCATGCTTGCCGTGGTATGTTGTCTGCACAGGTAACCCAGGTAAAAAGGCGCGAATCTATTGTCTGCCGTTGCTCTGACGGAGGGGGAGGGGCCTGACGACATATACCCAGAACCCCCTGCGACACTGTTTTGCATCATTCGGGCATTGGGATCTCAACCCAGAATTCCAATGGGCGGCGGAGACTGCGGGAACTGTGGGATAGCTACCCATAGTGCAATGCTCCGGAAGTCGACGCTAGCCTCGGTACTGTGGATGCGGTCCGCCGACTAGAGCACTTAGAGCATTTTATGTGGGGACAAACACAATCGGCTGTATACAACCGATTTCTATAAAACCGGCTTCTATAAATTCGACCTAATTTCGTAGTGTAGACATACCCTAAGACTTTTTTTCCCATTTACATTTAGCACTCAGCTGTCCCCTCCTCCGTAAAAGTCTTCAGATCAACCTCCCAAACCTGTATCATTGCGCAGCAATTCTCTCAGCAAGGGGGCATTTGGATCTCAGTTTGTCCCTGCTGCTGGATAAAAGTAGTTAAGAGGAAACTGCATGAAAGTGTGAAAGAGAGAACATGTTCTGCTAGCCCTTCTTGACAGATATGCTACATACAGCTTAGTGTGATATTCAGTCAGGACAAGGCAGTGCTCCCTTTTGTAGTAATCAGAATAAAGCAATAAAAAGATCAGTTAAAATGCTTGCTGGAAGTTATTGATAGAAAAATTCTTTCTGAACTAAAGATTATAAACAGAGCTTTATCTGAAGATGGATTTGTTTTAATTTAGCATTGATATATTTGATACCTGGTAGGATGAAAGAAAACAGAATCAAAGAGAGAAATACAAGCAGTACTGCTTCTCTGAATATTGGCCTCTTTTATAGATATAAAATCTCAGGACTGGAGCGCTCAAATTTATTTGTACTGATGTTTGTTTAAAGATCAATATTAAATAAATTGGTCTGGAAGCTATAGTCATAAAGCAGCTGTCGGACTAATGTAATCCCACAATGCTATTTTGTCTACTGAATGAAACCTGGTTAGCTGGGTACTTCTAATAACATGTGGAAATCTAGTGAAAAAGAAAATAGCTGAACTGGATTCTGTGAACTTGGATTAATTTATTGGGTGACAATATGTATTTTTCAAAAGAGCCACTTACAGATGTGACTGAAATTGTGGCTCTACTTCAGATTCGTATGATAAATTGACATTTTGAGTTTAACAATTGAGTTGTGATGATAATTTTTATATATTTAGTATTGCAAATATTAAAAAGCAGTCATATTTGTAAATCTGCCTGTTCCTGCTTTGAATTTGTCATGATGCTTGAATATAGAAATATATACAGTGTACAAGTGTGACATATTATTTGCATATATAAAAACATATAATTATGTAATGCTTGTTAATGTGTATGTCATACACGCAGTGATTGCTATTAAAAAATCATTAAACAATTTACTGCACCAAGTATCTGAGATTTTGTATCCTAAGTATACTGAAATGCTGCACTGCAGTATCTTGGGCCCCAATCCTACAGGCTGCACAAGCAGACCCCTGCAGAGTCCCATTGACTTCAATGGGTGCCTGTCTGTAAAGAGCAGTTTGTAGGATTGGGGTCTGGGGTACTACAGTGTGGTAACGGTTGGTAAACGTTACATTTTTCATGGCTACCATTCTGTGATTCCACTGACAATTTCCAAAGGCTGTTGTACATGTTTTCTCACAAGGAAAACAAAAGTAAAGGAGGTCTTTCAAAATTTAAGACTCTGCTGGATCATGAGAGTCATACAAAGGAACTCTGACAAGTGCAGGTTTTTTATGCATTTGAGAGGCTGTCAAAAGTCCTCTGAACCAAAAACGTGGTTTGCTTGTACATTACAAACCTGTTTTATCTAAAGGTCTTGGGAGGCACCTAGTTTTGGATGAAGGAGGAAGTGGTCTTTGAAAAGGGTGCACTCCACGTGCCCAGCCGTAGACTGCATTGAAGAGACACTAGTGTCAATTCACCGCATTCTGATTTGGGGAACACAAACTCATCAGACCGCACTGGCCAGCTCCCTGTTTTGAACAGGCTGCTCTGCAGGTCCCTAACCTCAGAGCAGATGGAAGAGAAACTCAGCTGACTGTAAGGCTCAGTACAGCTAGGCAACATTCTCATCCAATGAGACAGGATATTAGCAAATCCAGTAAGCCCACTGGAGATACACGAAGGGGAGGGTGTTTTGTGTGAAAAAAGGAGGTGGTCTATATTAACTCCAATGTGTGCACTCTTTGAAACCTAAGACCATGGATTTATTGACATTTTCATGATTATAACTTACAGCTGACATTGTAAGTAATAACACTGGGTCCTGAGTCCTCTCCAATGTGTAGTCAATAGGGAACTGCCCATGTCCTGAAAGTTTCAACACCCTTATCTCAGCCAGGTAGTGAGTGTATGGATGTGTCGTTTCAGTGTTAACAAGCAGATTGCTCTTATGGCAAAATCATGATGTTCAACCTCCCACATCATAAATTTGGATTATGTTTACACATTAAAAATATATACATAGGAGCTGTCTGTGCTGATTAGATGGAATAAATGTATATAGGCGCAAGTCTTGTCCCCTGATCATTGTCTAGAGCCATAGCTACATTCAGAGGAAAGTTTGGAGTCTAAAAAGCTACATATATTTAATTATATTAAAGTGTTTTTCAGCAAATATGTAATGTCTGAATCTTCCTACTGCCTAGAGGTGTTTTTACAATAATCTTTTTTTCCATTGGTCAGGAAGGCAAATATAAGACTGACAACATAGTTTAGGGGACAGGTCAGTAGCCTGGGAGTCAGGAGACCTCTGTTCTATTCCCAACTTTCCCATTAACTTCCTCTGTGATCTTCAGTAAATTATTTAACCCCCATGAGCCTCTGATGAGCACAACAGTATTACAGTGGGGACAGCATTACTTATCCACCTGCGCAGAGCACTTTGAGATCTGTGTATGAATAGTAGCCTATTATTATTATTATTATTACAGACAGATTCTTCCCTGGAGTACCTGTTTGGTTTTGTAGGGTCACCATTGTGTGAAGACCAATGTAGCGCTGCAACACCATCAGAGCTTATCTATGGCTATTTATCAGGGCCAGCCCTAAATGCAGTTATATAAACCCACAGCCATATCCACAATCACAGATCTTTAGCAGTAGAATCCTGGAGGAGTTGTTTCACCTTTGTGATGAGCAAGTATCCACTCTTGTTTTGCACTGTATACACACATGGGTCACGAAAAGGAATGAATTGAGCTTTTTCATTCATGTCTGGGTCCGAACTGAATTTTTGCGTGATACAAATGGGACTCAGTGCTGCAGTACATTTTTTTTCTCTGGAAATTCAGTAGGGATTCTAGATCTATAGCCCGGATCCTAATCAGGAGAGACTTTCAAATGAGACGTTTTTGCTTTGTTTTTCGTAAAAGCTTAACTTTAAATTCTAAAACGGTATAAATTTAAGAAATGTTCTGCAGCAAGGGCAGATTCCATCCCCTCCAAGTGTTCTGGACATTTATTCTCCTGAAGCCTTAACCATGAAAACGAAAGAACTTGTTTACTCACCTAACTTGCTGCCGCCACTCTAAGACATTTTAAATGCGTTGCCATGAATATGTGTAGCGTATGACTGTATAGATGTATGAATGCATACTGTAGGTATATTTTCAATTTTCTTAACAAAGACAAAACTTGAAACAGAAGTGCAGCTGATTGTGCTGAATTATTACTCCAAGATAGATTCATCAAATCTCCCAGCTGTATAAGACAGGGCTTACTAATGAAGTTCCCTATCAAAAAGAAAAGCCTAATTTTGATTTGGCTTAGGTAATGAACTTCTTTTTCCTGGTGTGATTATCTGCATGGGGTGGCTAAAAGAGTAGCAAGAGAGAGTGCGCTCACAGAAGCATTATGCAAAATGTCTTTTGTCTCTTTTTGCTGGGATATATTAAATTTTCAATGTAGTCTATGTAATATAAAATTATGATAATGACTTTTGGCCCACTGTGAAGGCAGCTTGCTGGTCCTGAGCATGTGTGTCTGGCTTGAGCACTAGGATACACTGTGGGAGTTGCCTTTTCTATTAACAAACCTCTAGATACCTAATGATGAATTTTCTTTCACCAAATGTTCTCCTTTTGTCTAAAATACAAGCATTTTCTAAATTGCTTTTGAGAAAAACAAGAGAGGCAGAGAGCTCTATGGCACTGACAAGGGATATTGAAACAAAGCAAGGAATTCAGTTAGCATCGTTCTTGTAATTATAAGCCAACCAAAAAGGTTGTTTCAATGTAGTAGTGAAAATATTTACTACCTTATTGATAGAAATGATGGCATTTCATTAGTGAAAGAGCAAATTGAACAATTTACTCATAAAATGTCTGTGTAAGTTCAATGGCATGAAACTTGACAGTTGGATTTATTGTAGGTAATTGTAGCAACTTTCCCTACCCCCGTCATTTTAGTTATTGTGAAATCTTCCTCCCCCTCCCCCCTCTTTTTGTTTTCTCATTCCTCCCAAAAGCAGGCTAGGCAGTGTGAAAGGTTCACTTTTTTAATAAAATAAGGGGTGAACTAAAAATGAAATTATTTTTTGGGAGGAAGAACATAATTTTATAAAGCTGTTTTATGATTCTTAGTCATCTTTGAAAATCCTTTTATACAGAAAAATGTACAAGAAATTGTTCCTACACCATATGTTGTATATTTTCTATATTTTTCTTCTCTCTTATCAGTAAAGACATTTGCACAAAACCCAAGATCTTTGCTGATTCTGAGCTCAGTTGTTCTTGTTGTTTGTTTCCTACCTGAAAATTATAATCCTCTCTTTGTGACATCAGTATCAGTTTTTATGGAAATGTATCATGATGTCATAATCAAAGGATTATAATTTCATGTGAAGAATAAACTTCAGGAGAAAATGGGCTGTTAATTGAATATGCTCTTTTCATACGCTTGTCTTAGCAGTAAAAAAATGAAACTAAAGACATCCAGAAAATATCCTACAGCCCATACTCACATAAGCGGTGCAGTAAGAATGTGTGAGTAAGAACTGCAGGGTCATTTAGGCACAAAATGTTGCTAAGGAGATTATTTTTCAAAGTTTTTTTTTCTTGAGGTGTCAGCTGCTCATTAGATTCCATAGCTTTCTATAGCATGTGTCGGGGGAAGGCCAGCGCTATATATATTTGCATACCTATTGATGACAATATGACTATCTCTAGCACGTGTGAGTTTGTGTGTAGGTGATTTTAAAATCAGTTAAACAAAATTAGTTACTAAGGCACCATTTATCTTTATATGGAAGGTTTAGAATTTCTTTGAGTAAAAACTTGAGGCAAAAAGATGAAGTAGAAAGTGGTAGAATAATAAAAAATAAAAGTCTCATTTTTTAATTTTCTGTTACTACAGAGAGCCGACATAACCTTTAGTGGATTAAGAGCAAATCTGTCCAGAAATGGAATCGAGCCTTCTGCTCTTCTTCTGAATAAGAACATATTATTGTTTCTGTATTAAAAATAGATCTGTGAATATCTGAGAACGCATTAGCAGGAATAAAGGTTGAAAGTGTGCACATCAGTTTATTTAATTATTGTACAGCATAGTTAGTAGCAATAGAAGTCTTTGACCCTTTCCCTGCCCCACCACATATCAATATAAACAAGGGCTTATGGAAATGTGTTGCTCTTGTGAATGTTTGGTAGTTTTTAGCATACGCTTCCCTTTTCTTGCGAAATGAAAAATCATAGTCTTCCTCCATCCTGTATTGCCCTATCTTTTGGAGGTACATAGTGCATCTTAGCATTGTGTCTTCTATTTTATAACTACCAGTAATCTGTTACTGTAATCTTCATTAAATCCGTTCTTTTTGTCTCCGTGAAATCATTTCCTAACAGTGTATGGCTATTTATACATCAATTAAATATAAATAAATAAGAAAATCTTTCAAGACATATGGTATTGTACCACAGGTGTCATGGTCATGCCCTTCTAGGCTGCCTTATGCATAGCAATGGCCATAGATCGATTAGAGTGCTTGAAGGCTCTAAGAAATTAGTCTGCTAAAAGTTTGAAAGGTGGAAGTCTAGAGTATGTAATGAGGTTATGTCTGTGCTGTGCTTTTCTTTGCATGTGTCGTGGAACTAAGTAGTGCTCGGATTGTGTAGCCAAAAAATATTGTTCTTTTGGTCAATCCCCAATCTTCCGTATGTTGTTTCTTTTTTAAATACAGCACTTAGGAAAACGTTGAATGTATCAAGCTACACGCGATTATATTTGTATAGTAGAAAGACAATACTTGGCAACAACTTTCTATGTTTTTATCCTTAATTCTACATCTGTGTTTTATCAGCTGAACCAGACAGCAGCAGCAGATGGGCAGAAACTTCTCTGCATGAGGACTTTAGGAAAGTAAAACTGGTCCTTTTACGAGCAAATGGCTGTGCCACTGTAGGGGGAGCGTGTTGATGGAAATAGCACGCTGATCTTCTAGAACATTTTTTTGTGCTGGCATCACGTATATATAAGAAACATTGTCTTAAATCTGAACATTAACTGTTACGGCGACCATCTTCTGGTACTTTTATACTTTTTTTTACTTAATCAGTTTTTTTTATTATGAGGTTCATTCAGTAGGTTTAGATCTTGCTTATTGTTTGATCACAGATGGTGGCACAGCAAATGTGTCCATTTCACATACTTGTTCACATAGAGCTGGTTAGTAATATATGATGTACTTTACCATTTTGAAATATAGAACTTATATTTGTTTTTTGGGGTTATTCATGTAGGAGTTTTCACCATAGAGTGTGTGGGGCTTTGGATGTGTTAGTGCATGGTGTATGTGCTCCCTTAACAGATTTGTGATTTTCTTCTTCATACGGGAAGGCAGAGGATTCAAGTCTGCAACACTCTTTTCAGATCCTCCGGTGGGCGTGCCACTGTCTTTATATTAATATATCTTCTGTTCTTGTGAGTAAATGGCTGGCATTCTGTTTTTGTTGGTCTGCCAGCCAAACTATGAAGTGGTAATTGAGTCTGTTTTAAAGTGGAATGCTTTAGACAGTGCTTTAATTGTACTTGAGCCAATTCCAGAAATATACACTCCAGTATTAAGTTATTTTGTACTATAAGCACTTGTGCTGAATCTATTTGTATTGTATTTTGTAAATTTGCTTCACTTGTCTTACTTAAATTTGAAAACTTCCCACCCCCACTCCCAGTGTGTTTTTAAATTATGAAGTGGGTGCACATTTTAAAAATGGATCTCATTGCTGTCCTTGTCAAAATGGCCCCATCGTTCTCTACTCCTTCTATGTATGTGGAAAAAACATAGCATTTATTATCACACCCAGTTTTATGCCTCTTCCAGATGATTTAACTGAACTGATGCTAGGGAGGATATGCTGACTGGCACTTTTCCCATGCTTAATGTGTTAACAAAAGCCAATAGTGTCAGTTTTAACAGTTTTAGTTAAATTCCCATGACACTCTTAACAAACGTTGAAACCTCTGCCATGTCTTACCCTGACAGATTCCCTGCCGTCATTGCACACTTAAAATAAATGTCATCCCCAATCAAAAAGTTCACATTTTCTCTGACAATATAATTTGTTACTTTGTTCCTGTTTTATCTCTTTCTTTGGCACAATAATCTAAGAAGGATACGTTACTTTTCTTAGGGTGTTTTGTGCCATGTTTTATTGTTAGAGTAAGAGGCATAAAAGTGATGCTAGGAAATAGTCCCTTGGTTTGATTCAGCACAAGATGAAGTCTTCTTAAAGGGCATGTGTGGAATATGAATTATACTTCCTCTTAAGTAAAAGCCACCATACACATTGGAAAACATACATACAAACAACCACTGTCCCTGTGCATGGTGTATGCTTTTATTTCATGTAACAGGCTAGTTTCACATTGGTTTCACTACCTTTAACTTTAAAAAAATAAATCATTTTTACCTTATGAAAGAGAAGGAAACTCCAAACTCAGCGTTCTGTATAATATACTGTTTGACTCTAAATCATGGCTTCTGATTGGTTGGAACATTCTATCTGTGCGAGCTCATGTTTAAATAGAGAGAAGTCTTCTGTGAATAGCAGCATCTCTTTGATCTAACCTATATGAGCCATTAGATGTAGAGATAGTAGACAGACTTTTTTTTAATTATTGTATTATAGGTACAATTGACACCTCTCTCTTTATATCTCTTTCCCTCCCTCTCCCTGTTTCTCTCCTGCGCTCAGAGAATAAGAGAGGTGGCTTTCACAGCAGCTGGTTAATTTCCCTGGCTTCACACTAATGTTTAATGATCCGTTTCTCCTGTGCCACCTCTCTCATCTACTGAAAGATAGGTACAAATTGTACCTATAAAAATTATAATACAGCTCTGGGTTATCTTTGTTTTTCAAATTGTGATCATCTGAATTGGGGTTTAATATTATTTTCTTTCACAATACTTTAGAAATAGCCAGGGATAATCGACTCTATTCTACACAGAGCGTTTTGGGGTACAGATTTTACATTTTGGACATTTGGCAGTCCTTAATATGCTTGGTTGTTTTTCAGTGTGGAAAGATAAATTCCATAGAGATGTCATAACCGCATGGCTCCTAAACCAGCTTGCAAGCCATTGCATAATGGTTGGATCTGCTGGCAAGTCTGGCTATCAGAACACATCTGTGTCTGAGTACCATAGAAGACCTGATAGGAGTAGGCTCTGTTTGAGAGAGGGAAGGATGTAATAAATGATGGTTGAGGGGAAACTGAGGAAGGAAAAAGCTGTCACCAATGCCAAATGAACTACTATTTCATTCCTGGAGGGCGTACCTGCAGATCAGGATTGACTTGCATTGGCAGGACATTCTGGGGAAGTTGACTCTACGGGTACCCTTTGTACCTGTTCTGTAGATAAACTTCAATCCCAGTCCATCATCTTTCAAGAACACTATACGATGTGTCTACAATATCTGGAAGTATGAGAGAGACTGTGATTTTTCATTTACTTTTTTCACTCGTCACTTACTGGATGATGTCAAATCCAGGTTCAATAAAATGACTGGATTAATATGTTCTGTACAAAGCAAGGTAAATGTTGAGATCATGCCAATGGAATGCCCCAATAAAATCTAAAGAGAATAGAACAATGTCAATGCAGTTGAAGAAAAACTGCAGATTTTAATACAATGGGAAACATTCTCTTGAGTATTATGACAGAGTTTGAAGGGACCTCCTTTATGATTGATATTCAGTAGGTTTTTGTGTGTTTTCAAAGTTTCTTTTTTCAAATGAAAGCCATTCATACTCCTGATTAGTAAACAGAGAGCTTACTTCTTTAAAGCTGTGCTAGGGAGCTGGAGAATTTACGTAATGTAGAGAAATGCGTTGGATAGAGGGGCTTGGGAGTGAAGGCATGCTGTCTTCCTATTAGAAATTTGCCCGAAAATCCTAATACAGAATAATTGAAACAAATGTCTTGGGTGAGTAGTGGGAAAAATTATTGGAACATTTTGTCAAATTAGAAACTAGATTTTGATTCCCCATCATCATACCACATTTGTGTTCACTTCTCACTACCATTTGTGCAAACAAAGTTTCACTCATATGAGAGTTAACAGAAAGCAAATTTCAGTCCTGTAGCCAAGAAGTGTTTAATGAAGAAACGAAACTCACCTTTGGTGTAAGTAATGTAGCAATCATGGTAGGTATTCGGGTCTAGATAAGTGCCCCCTGTCGGCCTCTCACTAGCCTGCTGTGAAGGGATCCAGCTGTTGGATCTCATGTGTTTTAAGCCTCTGGAGTCTGAACAGAGACCAGGCACTGCCCCTGTCTTGGGGTCCCTAGTCACACTCTCAGAGTGATAAGAGGGAGGGAGATGGAAGATGCAGCAGATGCAGGGGCAAGAGAAACCACAGGACCATCAACCATGAGAACCAACTGCACAGTTTGTTTCCCCCATTACGACCCTCAAACTGCCCCTTCTCTATTTCCTCAGAAACTTCTTGCACCATTATCTTTTTTGCTATGCAAGGATAGCTGGATATCATCCAGCCCAGCCATGACTCATTCCCGGTGACCTTTCCTCTACCCTGCTCTCCTCTCCTTTTAGGAAGATGCCCTACACTGCATCCTCTTGCTGTTGCAGCCAAAAGCACTCATTACATCCTCTGTACTCACAAAAGTCTCACCATAATCCTTGCCTCTGTGCTTTGCACATTCCCATTGCACATGGTGGAAGAATATTTCTGTGCAGCTTCTCAAGGTGGCCTGTCACTACTGCAAGAAATATTGGATTGAAGGACAAAGTTATGGTAGAGATGTCCATGTTTGGACCGTCTCTTGGCATCTGCACAGGGTTTAAATGTTTCTCTCACTGTTACTCTGCCTATGTATACATCTGTGTGAACACTGGTGACCAGTAAAAGCAGTTACATACAGCAAGGCTTAATTAACACATTAGGCAGCTAGTAGTAATAGTGAAAGCACCTGTTAGACACAGTTCATGAGCAATCCACGAGCAGGTAATTTGTTTGCATGGAATATTTGTCAAACAATTGTGAATACAGAACAAATTCAAAATCTGCTACTAAACAACTAGTAAGCAGAAAAACTGGGAAATTCGCTGAAAAAACTGTCACTATGAATTGTTTGCCAGACTCTCTTTGAAACTAAGACAGTTTGTAACCACTGGTCATTTTGGACATGGCTTTGAAGAAAGCTTAAACATTTAAGTTTTCCATAATGCCAGATTTTCATTAGCAGCAAAAGCATTTTTGATGACCCATTCATAGAGAATGGGAGCCTCTAGGTGCATCTAGAGATGCCTCAATTCTCATTAACCAATGGGAGTTCAGAGTGATCAGCATCTCACGGGAAGCACTAAGAACCTTGCAGGCGTGCGTACTTTGTGAGTAATGCAAGTTCTGGTGAATCTGCACAATGACATATTCGTTCATTTCTTTTTCTTCTACTTCCAGATTTTCAGCTCTTTGTGGTATTACATTGTTTGTTTAGTGGCATTTCCTCTATTCCATCAATCTAGTCATGCTCACTGGGACAATAACATCATTGCATGTAAATGGTGGATGATACAGTCAAGGATGTGTGTAAAAAGTTAATACCTAGGTGGAGGAATAGACGTACATGGGTTTTGGTGTACAGCACACTGCAGAATGTATATTACCGAGGTTAAGCAAAGGAAATGTATCAATGTATTGACTTGAATGTGATGAACGCGACCAACAGAAATGTCTGGGTATGGTTCCAGACCCCACTACTAAAGGTGTGTTCAGATTCAGATTATTAATATGGTTTCTAGATGGTGAAACATGATAAGCCTGACAACAGCTTATTTTTAAAAACCTAAGTGCTGTTCCTGTTGGTTTAAAAAAAATAATAATACTCTGTCATGTTTTTCAAGCAGCAGGGAAGAAAAAAAAATTTACCCTAATTTGCTCTGACTTTTGGCTGAGTAACTCTAATGCATTGTATCTGTGAAAACCCTTCACATTTTTAACAAGAATTTACAGCTGTTTGTTCACTCTACAGAAATATGATATTAACTAAGCTGACATATATATTAAAAAGCATCCAAGGAATAAAGGATATTGTTGTGATACATAAATCAGAAATAACCTTGTAAGTGTTCTTTTAGTGATTAAAGTTGCCTTTCCCTTTAATAACTCTGCTAAGAAACAGGAAATGCAATTTCCCTACACCTTTCCTGAGGCTCTCCAATCAGCCAGGTCCTCGGGGGGGTTCCCTACTGTATATTCCTTCATCAACATGGCATTTCTCAAGGGGCCCACACAGAATCTGTTAAAATTAGCTGTGTTCCACATTAGTGACAGGAGCTGCCTTGCTCTCTGAGGAGTACACAGTGGTGTGGCGCTGCTTCCTGTTTGAACAAAATCATGGCTTTAATTGCAGAGAATTTTTTTCATTACCTGTTAATTGATAAATCATTCTTGCTGCTTGCAGGGCTGTGAAACTAACTTAGTTGTTTCCAGACCTGTGCTCCTCTTCCCTCACAACAAAAAATATGTATATAATGCCTGGGTTTAGATTTTCTAATATAGAATGGCATCTCTGCACCACACCACCTCTATAAACTGGCCTGAAAAGTGGTGAAGCTGGCCCAGGAATGATTACCCTAATGTAAGGTTGATCCGCCAGTGGTGTAGATCGAGGGTGGGGCTCTTACACCACTCCCCGTCCATGCTGCTGGCTGGCAAGGAAAAGGGAAATAGCTGGAAAACCCTGGCAACAGGCTGATTTTAAGACCCTGGGGGCCATTCGCAGCCCACATAAATTAGAGCAGACCTCAGGCTGCTATAAATTGGTGTAGGATATCCAGCCCTGCACAGAGGCTGGGAGGAGTGAAAAGGTGAGCTTTTAAGCCACCTGCATGCACACACAGGCACACATAGATACACACAACTAGTGTGCACTTCAGCCATGGCTGTGGATCTGGCCTTTGATCTAAAAAAACAACAAAAGAATGAGTTGGGCATTAGAGTCACAGCCTTAAGGAGGCACATAAAACATGCATTTAAAAAAAGATCTTTTTGTCATTTCAGTCCTTTTATTCCTGCTTCTGTTACAAGTAGCAAGAGGCCACTGTCTTGGGAGGAACAGTAAAAATCCTGAGTATAGTGAAATAATTTAGCTGATAATTCCCCACTGTATAATTTTCTACGCTTCCTGCTAGCTGACCTTGTGGGCTCCTGTCAGGTTGCTAAGGGAAATCCAGCAGGACTCCTGCTCTACTCTTCTACTTTTAAAAAAGTACTACAGGATATGCAGGCATGTTGATGTTGGCTTAGTTATGTATTATTTGATCAAGTGGCGTTCTGTAGCCCATTTTCTTTTCTTTTCTTTTCTTTTTAATATGGATGATAGCTATGTGATGAATCACTGTTCCAAACTGAGGAGTTGGAATTCTGGCGGAGGTAGACGTTGCCAAAAAGCGAGGGTGATGGGGATGAGGCGGGAGTAGGGAATGGGAGGACTGAAAAAATTGGTAGTAAGCTCTTTGAGACAGGGACCATCTTTATGTTTGCATCTTACACAAAGCTGAATGCATTGTGTGCGCTAAATAATAATAATAATGAGATATGGGAGTCTCTGGGTAACCATTTCAAATCTATGCCAAGTTGGTAGTAGCCAGAAGTTGTTAATGTCTAATGGCTGTTCAGTGGCCTGTGTGAAATGAGTTGGTGCTCCCAGTCCAGATTTCAGTGGACAGGTGGCCACAAGAAAACCACAGCCCTGGTTTGCACCTTTGATAGTCTCAGTAGAGTGGCCACGGACTAAATAGGCATAGAGGCTGAAATAGCTCCTTACCATTACAAGTGGCCCTTCTGGGTCAGGACTGAGGCTTTCACTGATGCTGCCCTGTTGTGTGGATAAATTGAAAACTTCAGTCTCCAGGGCTGTCAATCTGGGACCTCTGACAATCACAGAAAATTTTACACACGTGTACACAAAAGGCAAATTATCCTTTTATCTCCTTTTTGAACTCCTGTGGTAGGTCTGAAAATAAAACTTCCCCAGAGCTGAAGGTCTGTTATGCCAGACTGGGCATAGGGTTGGAGTTGCACAGCTTTTTTCGAAAGCACCCGTAAGGTTTTCCAGCTTGTTATAGAAGCAGTCCCCTTTCTCCTCTGATATCAAGCCTGGTGCAGGGCCAGAGAAACCAGCCGCATCTAGGAACCCAGATTGTCCCTGTGGCCTCTAACTATATTCCAAGATTTTCAAGGTTGTTCATAATATGTTTTGGCAGGACAGGTACTGCAAGCAGGTGCAGCCATTGTCTGGCTTTCTCAGACTTAGGAAAGTTTCCCTGCGCAGTGTGTACAGAAAATAAACAAATGATTTGTGTCCATGGTGTTCTCAGGTGATTATAGGCCA
Source organism: Emys orbicularis (assembly GCF_028017835.1). Classification (NCBI taxonomy): domain Eukaryota; kingdom Metazoa; phylum Chordata; order Testudines; family Emydidae; genus Emys; species Emys orbicularis. The sequence continues at coordinate 81,260,097 of NC_088684.1, forward strand.
TTGATCTAACCAGGCTTGAGCTATGTATGGTGCTTTGTGCTGTGTATAGGGTTGCCAGGAGTCCCTTATTACAAGGAACGTTCCTTATTTTTTCATCTCTGTACAACAAGATCAGGAGTTGCTGTGTGCTGCAAAAAGCAGCAAGAAATACCCTTGGTGAATGTAGGTGAGTCCTGCTTCTTATTTATTATTATTATTTAATGATGATGATAATAACATCAGGCGGAGGGGTGGGGTGGGGGTGCTAAGAAAACAGTCCCTTATTTTTAAAATACAATATTGGCAACCCTAGACTTGTGCAGCCCTCATTACCTCTGACCTGGTGACTGCAGCATCAAGTCATTGAAAGACTCTTCCAGAACAGATTCTTACTTTTAGTTTTTGTCTGCTGCAGAAAAAGAGAAGGTGAAATGGTCATTTGGAAGAGTTGTGGGCTGCATTTGTAAACTAAGTGCATGTTACATTTAGCAATATATCCTAATATGATATATGTGGGACAAGCCAGCTTCCTGTTTGCTGCTGCTGTTTATAGGCTAACGGCATTAGAACAGGAATTGCATCAGCTGGCTTGCTTTGTGTCTCAGCTGTCACAAGGAGAATGTAGTAATATTCATGATTAAATGTCATTAGTCTGTGGCACAGAAGCGAGAACACAGACATTGTTTTGGATCAGTTCCTGTTAAAATTCAGCAATATAACAAATTATGTCTGCTATGGATTAAACACAACCATTTTTTGATCTACATTCTATTGCATGCCCCAGAATTTCTATCAATAAGTCCACGCTGTATGGGCATTGATTCCCCAAGGCCTTTAACGGGAGAATAAAAAAGGGCTTCAGTGATCGAACCTCAAGAACTGTTGTTCTAGCAAAAACCTAGTGTTTCATGTTAACAAAGATGGCAATTTTTAGATCAAAACAGCCTGGAGAATAAATTGGCATTGAGTTTATTTTAGGAATATTTGGTGCTTTTAAATTAACTATTTCTGCTGAAAATCCCTTTAACTTTTCCTATCAGTAACCTGTCCTGTCTGTCTGCTGCTCCTGTCTCTCTAGTATATCTTAACACTCACACATGCATACATGCAAACAAAAATATTTTTATGTAAGTAATAATTTTGCTCCCTTAAAGTTCCCTGCTACTCCACAATAAGAGCCTTGTATCTGGAATCAGAAGGGAAAGAAATAAAATATGGTTTTAGATATTTGTTTCTAAGAAAAATCATGCATTTCTTTCTTTTTGTTTGCCAGCAGCTGTATTCTTCGTTACATCATGAATGAAGGAAAGTGTTGTACCTGCCAAGAAGTATTACCAAAATCACTTTCTTTCTTGTCAGCTTTCATTACTTTTAGCAGGTTGTGTGAGGACACTCTGCTTAGGGAATTGGAATGGGGAGGATATGTGTGCGTGGTTTATATTTACACCCAAATTATAATACACCGAAATTAGTGGTGGATTTTTATATTTGTGGGAGGTTCGTATTATACTATACATAACAAGACAGCAGAATTGTCCTATAAGTCTGGGCATTGGGCCTCCCTGTGTCTGACTGCAGCATATAAAGTATAGTGACGGAAGAGGAGAAGGACCTCGGAGTCCTGGTTGATCGCAGGATGACTATGAGTCGGCAATGTGACGTGGCCGTGAAAAAAGCTAATGCGGTCTTGGGATGCATTAGGCGAGGTATTTCTAGTAGGGATAAGGAGGTGCTGCTTCCGTTATACAAGGCGCTGGTGAGACCTCATTTGGAGTACTGTGTGCAGTTCTGGTCTCCCATGTTTAAAAAGGATGAACTCAAACTGGAACGGGTGCAGAGAAGGGCCACTAGGATGATCCGAGGAATGGAAAACCTGTCGTATGAAAGGAGACTCGAGGAGCTCGGTTTGTTTACCCTAACCAAAAGGAGGCTGAGGGGGGATATGATTGCTCTCTTTAAATATATCAGAGGGATAAATACCAGGGAGGGAGAGGAATTATTTCAGCTTAGTACTAATGTGGACACGAGAACAAATGGATATAAACTGGCCGTCTGGAAGTTTAGGTTTGAAATTAGACGACGGTTTCTAACCGTCAGAGGGGTGAAGTTCTGGAATAGCCTTCCGAGGGAAACGGTGGGGGCGAAAGACCTCTCTGGCTTTAAGATTAAGCTTGATAAGTTTATGGAGGGGATGGTTTGATGGGATAACGTGACTTTAGTCAATAAGTCAATAACGTGCCATCGCTGGTAATTAGTATCAATGGTCAATGTGGGTCTGGCTGAAGAATCTTGCCCAAATGCTCGGGGTTCTGCTGATCGCCATATTTGGGGTCAGGAAGGAATTTTCCTCCAGGGTAGATTGGCAGAGGCTCTGGAGGTTTTTCGCCTTCCTCCGCAGCATGGGGCAGGGGTCGCTTGCTGGAGGATTCTCTGCGACTTAAAGTCTTTAAATCATGATTTGGGGACTTCAACAGCTGAGTCAAGGGAGAGAATTATTCCAGGAGTGGGTGGGTCAGATTTTGTGGCCTGCATCATGCAGGAGGTCAGACTAGATGATCATAATGGTCCCTTCTGACCTTAAAGTCTATGAGTCTATGAGTAAGTATAGAGGGCTAAGACTTTCAAAAATGACCACCAATTCTGGGTGCCTAATTAGAGGAACCGTGGGCCTGATTTTCAGAGATTCTGAGTCCTTGCAGCCCCCATTGAAAGAACAGGAGTACTTATGGCACCTTAGAGACTAACACATTTATTTGAGCATGTTGTTTTCAAAGACACCCACGCAGTCATTTTAGTTCAAAGACTCAAGCCTGAGGCCAGTTTATTGACATACATACCAGTGCACTGGGGTGCAGTCCGAAGACTGACACCCCGAGCAGCAGCTCGCAGGCTGCTTTATTTCGTCAAACCGCAAGCAAAGTACAAACAATAGTCATGAGTTAAGAAATTAGGGTTGGGGTTAGTCCCTCCCCCATCCACGAGTTAAGAAAGTAGGGTCGGGGTCAGTCCCCCCCCCCCCCCCCCCCGTACCTTCCTTATTAATTTTCCGAGAAGTGGTTTTCCCCAGGGGTGGTACTTGGCACCAGTTTGGGTACATTTCTCAAGACACGTTATTTTCCAGGGTCTTTTGGTTAAAGATTGGGGGGGGGGTTCCATGGGACGCCTAAAGAGGATCTATGATTGGCTATTTTTGCAGATAGCTGGAGTCACGGAGTGGGTCACAGATGACCCAAAGGAGAAGCTGCATGAGTCAGTTTGCATTTAGCTAAAGTTACCTATTGCTTCACACAAGCGGTTATTATATTTCATTAGTCATGAACATATTTCATTAGTGCTGCTGCTGGGGCTTTTTATTCTTTCCCTCCTTGCCCCACCTTACCCCTCCCCCCTCCTCTGGACATGACACTTGACCGAGTTTGGCAGAAAACTGTGTTTTTTAGTCTAGTTCAGGCCCTGCCCTGGGCCCTGCTTTGTGTAAGGGTAGTTAGCATAACAGATCTTTGTTGGAGGGTTTATTTTGGGGCCTTCAGATTCACAGCTCTGGCTATCAAAAAGAAGGCCCCCCCCTCTATTTCCCCACAAGCATAAGCTTTCGTGTCTAAGGTGCCACAAGTACTCCTGTTCTTTTTGCGGATACAGACTAACACGGCTGCTACTCTGAAGCCCCCATTGACTTCATCTGGAGATTCAGGTGTGCTCAGCACCTCTAACAATCAGGTCCAAGATGTCTCAAGTTCGGCACCCAAATCAGGGACCGTTTTTGAAGGTGTTGGCTTGTCTGTACGGTCAGTTATTGCGGAGATGGAGGCTACATAAGTACCTACGTGGACAGTGAGATCTTTTAAGCTTCAAATCCGTAGAAATTCTGTCCAGCATAATAGTTTTGTTTTTTTTAAAGAATACAAACCATTATGTGTGTATTATCCATTGACAGACAGGTGCCTGGTTCAGATGGGCCCAGACAGTCTAATTTATGCATCCATTTGGCATGTGCATGCTTCCAGATCATGGCATTGTCTCCTCTTCTTGCTAGATAAGTTGAAACATTGACAGGCAGTGTGTTCACTTTTTTCTTTTATTACAGTAATTTATAAGATATTTTAGCTAACAGGAGAATGGCCCAAGGGGGCATTCTCATGTTAATTACCAAATGTGGGCTTGTCAAAATCAAATAGCTTCAGGAATAATGCAAGTAGTACTGCATCATTACAGTGTTTGGCCCTCAACCCAATATTAGCTATTTTTGAAAATCTTGTTTCACTGGGCTTTTAAATTTAAAATACCCCAAATCCTGCCCCATCGTAGATCACAAGAGAAATTTAAGGCACAATGAAAGATTTAAGGTTTTAGTGGAAGTGCTACTTTTAAATATTTTTAAACATTCAGCTGCAAGCTAAAAAAAGGTGTCAACAATTAAAGCAGTTACTTGTGAGGTTTTCTGCAAGGCTGAAGGTATTTGCAGTCAATGTGACTCATTAAATCCAATATTAATTTGACTATTGCACCGTGCTTTGTAGTCACTCTCATTTTATTTCTTGATGTGTGTCACCAACAGTGATCACCAAGGGCCAGATGCTGATAATACCCTTACTCATGCTGGGCAACGTCCCACTCCATCAATAGTCCCATTGGTTTACACAGAGCAACTCAAAGAGTAAAATACTACACAGGATGGGTAATCTGGGCCCAAGTTTATAAATTAGAGCCTGGTGGAAAACTGTTTCTGTTCTGATAGTACAGTGTCTTGTCACCTCTGAAGGGTGTCAGTATAATCAGTCGTGTTGAGGAGCTAGCTTTATGATGGTGGATACTACAGGGTGTAAACTCGTCAGTCAATAGCTAATGTCCCCTACCCCCTCCCTCCACACGGCACAATTAACTTGGTCCATCTAGCATGCTGCCTGCTGCACAGACTCATACCTGATTCTTCAGAGCAAGGTGGGAAAAAATCCCATAATCCACGTGGACAGTTGTGCGGTGCAGTGAATGGGACTGAGGTGAAAAGGTGAGGTTTCTTTCCTGGTCCCTGCTATTTTAACATAATTGCCCCTACTTCGTGCTATAGGCACATTACAGAATTTTCTAAGAGAAATTAACTTTTTAAACAAACCCACAGGAAACCTTCCCAACCCTAAAACATCATCCATTTTTACACAGATTCCACCACATCCTCCCTCTAATCCTCAGTCAGTCCCCTCAACCCTGTCCCCCCAGGAAAAGCACTTTCTACATGTAATCAGACCCAGATTCTGGTGAATCAATTCAGCAGGCAAGTTTCAGAGCCATGGACCCATCATCAAAAACACCCTCCCATTAGTATTCTCACAATTATACAAGGAGGGGGCTCTTAGTTTGAGAATCATTGACTGCAGCTGCCACAGAACCTCCTGAGGAAATAGACTGTCTCTCAGACAGACAAAGCACTAACCATTTGGGGCTTTAGAGCTGAAAACCAACACTTGGAATTTTACCTGGAAATCTACTGACAGCCTGTACAGAGCATTGTTGTAACGTGCTTCTGGCAGTTAAACATCCCACTTAATAGATGGGACACCACACACTGCACTAGCTGCAGTTACTGAATGGTCTTAAGATGTAGTAGCCCTTTGTAAAGCATAATAAGCTAACCTCAAGGTGACAAAGGCATGGATGATCATGACAAGCTCTGCATCCCTAGCAAAAGGTCACAACCTTCTTGCCAAGCACCAGTGATGAGAAGGGCAGTTAGCAGCCACTACGACCTGAACATCCAGAAACAACCAGGGATCCAGCCAACTGCACCTCTAGGTTAAGAGCCTTAGAAAGTGATGGCCAGCAAGTCCTGTCAATCAGTGGGCCAATACACCTTCCACAATTTCCTCAGGTTGCTTCCCTGAGTAGAACTATCATGGTCTTGTCTGGGTTGAGTCTTAGTGAGGTACCCCTGCATCAATTTCTGCTTGACACTTAAGTAAGAGGTTCTATTGTTCCGGGGGGGGGGGGGGGGGTCCGAATGGAAATCTAAAACTGGGTGTTATAAACATTGAAGACACCACCATTCATACTTTCTCTCCATCCCTTCTACTGGCCCCATATACGTGTTAACAACAATGGTGATAAGAGAGAATCCTGCAGGAACCCCTCATGAGAGTGCTCTTGGAGTAGATGAGCATCTAACCAATGCTTCCCTTTGAGATCTCTCAGAAAGAAAGAAGCAATACCATTGACCCTACTGTGATCTTCAAGCAAGTCCCCAACATCTATGGTCAAGGGTATTAAAAGCAGCTCTCAGAGCAACAAGAATCAGCATGGACATGTGATCCTCAATCATTGACAGCAGATCATCAGTATCTTACACCCCCAGAGCAGACTGTGTACTAAACCCAGGTCTAAAACCAAACTGACCCCAACATCTTCCTGCTGATTTTCATCAGCCGGGAGGGACTTGGATTTGAGTGTGTGATTATATCATATGCTGACCACCACAGGCTGAAATTCAAACAGAAAAGACTCGTTTTGAGTGACTTAAATTTCCATATCCACAATGATTCTAATGAGTTGGCTCCGAACATTGCTAGCCCCTCACTAAAAGTAAATTCTGCCACCATAGAGACAGAAATCTCAGTCTGGATCTGACTGATCTTTATCCTCAAAGTAATTCCTCACAGTTAGAAACACTTGACTCTGTCACCCAAAAGCAAACAACCTGGATTAAGCAGGTTGTTAACCCCTTGTTTTCTTTGACTACTACTGCACAGTGACCACAGAAAATTTCAAATGCTCTTTTTGCCTTAATCAGTACATTTCAAAACAGGACGTAAGTCATTGGTTTTTGTACATCATCCTTCCTACTTTATCATTTCAATGTCATCTGAATATTAGAACAATGTAGAGAAAAAAGGTGTTCAGTGGCGACTGGACTATTATTATGTCCTGTCACACCTTCAGTAGAGTGGTCTGATAGCTGCACAATATTCCTGCTTATAGCCCTCGGAAATCTAACCGGACCCATTTGCTTCTGAGGGCTGACCTTTAAAATAGACGCTGTCTCCTAGCAGAAAATGTGTGTCCCAACCTGAAGACAAAGGAGGCAATGGCTGGTGCATAACAAAGGCATAATTCCCATTTTCTCTCCAATCCCACCACAAAAGCAAGATCAAAAGTATTGCCAGCTATGTGAGTGGAACCACTCTGCACCTGGGGCGCGCACACAGTTCCAGTGAGGACTAATACGAGTCCATCCATGTGGAAATTGGACTCACTCAGAACAGTTAGTCTAGATGACTTTAACACTGCAGCAGGGTGACCTGTACACCAATATTGGTTCCCATCTCAGGATTCCTATATAAAATGGACATTCTCTCTCTGATACAGTTTGGAGGCTGAAGACCTCTGGCATTTAAGGCTAAATATAAACAGCACAGATTCACCACCATTTTGACCCTCTCATAGTTCAATCTGAACAGAGTACCCAGCTTCAGTCATTGCCAAAGGTAGCTCAGGTGGAGTTTGCCGGGAAAATGTAGTCTGTGCCAGGGCTCACATACCGCTAATTCCTGGTGGTGCTGTTGGGCAGGACTGGCTGATAGTGGCAGGTCAAGTAAGGAGTCCCACAGACTATTCAACATGGAGAACTTTCTGCCACCTTGCTGTGGAGAGTTTAAACCTGAGCTCTGTTAAATTCAGTGTTTCTGCTGAGTTGAACTTTCTTTGAGGGCTGTGCTACCTTGAGAGGCAGTCTCAAGGTAGCACAATCCTAAACTAAAAGATTAGGGTCAGGACCTTGAATTGTATCCAGTAACAAATGGGGCATCAGCGGAGTATGCAGAGATAACAGTGGCTTTGTATAATAATACCTTAAATGCAGAATAATGAAATATACCATTTAAAAAGAAATTTTGCAAAGGATTTCTTGTTGAATAAAACCAGGGAGGGAGAAGGCAGTGCAAGACAGATGTTTTATATTTTTAAAACACCCACCATAGTAGGAGTCTATCAGGCCCGGCGGATTGATAATGGGATATGGAGCCATTCACCTCTATGGTAATGTTTCAAATCTGACCTTACTTGGGACTGTTTGATGACAATTGGTGACCTATGCATGAAGAATATCCAGTTCCTGGTGAATAGCATCCACATAACAAACCACCACCACAGTATTTACTAATAAGCATTTTTGCCAGCAGTTTCAGCAAAGCAGCCAAGGATTGAATTGGGGTAAAAACTGAACTATCCCCTTATCCACAGGGCTGGCTTTTTTTTTTTTTTTTTTTGCTTTTTTTAAATTTAGGCACGTTAGCACAGTAGCAATGTAGAGAAACTCGCACAACCATTTCCCACATATTACCTCTTTTGAAACAGAGAACTCGAAGGTTCTCAGTCCAGCATTTTTCAGCAGCACAAATTCACCATTTCAAAATAAAACAATACAGATCTTAACAGTGGACAGTAGGGTCCATGAAGCTTATAGATTCAGTAGAGTAACGTCTATTTACACTCGGGTCCCATGGCAAAGGACATGCATACTACTGTAAATGGAATACTCACACACTCCATTTCTGTGCGTGTATGCGCATGTGTGCTTGCGTAATAAACATCTGTTGCCATGTCACATGATACCTCTGGGATTCCAAAGTGTTGGCTTTTTTTTTTTAAAGACCTATAGACTAAAACATATCTGGATTTTTTGGGACTTTTTATCATGTTTAAGGTATAAAATTGTTTATCAATAAAGATAGTAGAAATATGAAACCTGTCCTGTAGGCCGTAGTTCTGATTTGACGCCAGCAATAAATTTTGGTTCTCTGCAACCTTATTTTGTTCAGTCCTTTTTATAATTAGTTGATCTTTGTGACCTGGAGATAGGAGGCAGAAAGGGAGTTATGGCACGATGGGCATCTAGTGACTATGTGGGGCAGCTGAGTATGTAGTTAGTGCTTAGTCTCCAGTGTTTTTTTTCTTTTTCTTTTTGTATTTGGAGGTCTGCGTTATTATATTGACCCTGACTCATGTGAGGGAGAAAAAAATAATATACTGTGTAGTTCCAGAACTCACGTCTTTTAAAACAGGGTTGAAGCATTGAAAAGAGACTGGCAGACGGGCTTAGCATTGTGGATATCTATATCCATTCTTGCCAAAGGGTAAATAAAGGGCATTCATTTATTAATCTGCTTCCAAATCCCTCCCTCAAAAAAAATGAGGAGGGGGTTCTTTTTCTTTTCTGACCATTTCTAGTAGAGCCAGGCATGAACAATTAAATTTAGGGCTTCCCTGTGGTCTGTGAATAACACTACACAGTGCTAACCATCAGGGCACAAAGACAGACAACAAAAAGGGCTGTTTTATTTTCTGTTTACCCTTCAGGATACTGTTTACCTTATCACTGAAGGGGAAGTTATCATTTCATCCCTTTTGGAAATTGTACTGGCTTGATTCTGTACCTCCAGGTCTCGGACCAGCTAGTGATAAAGTGGGCATGTCAGCCTGGGGTGAGGAAAGTCCTACCGGGAGCTGTTGCACTCTCGCACTCGCTCTGACTCCCTCTGTCTCTTGCTCTTTCTCTGTCAAACCATTTTCTCTCTCTCTCTCTCTCTCTCTCTTTTCCCTCTTTCAACGGGAATGGTTTGTTTTTTTCCCTTCCCCCCCCCCCCTCTAAATTTACTTCACAGCAGATTGTCTTGTAGTAAATCACCAAAAACCCAAATAGCACTAAAGCATTCTGATACAACATTAGCATTTGCTTAACAAGCACAAGATAAACATTAAACAAAGAACTGCATTTCTTTATTAGAGGCTGCAAGATACATAATCCATGAGCACAAGAAACATGGGACCCAGTGGATATGCAGATGTGTGTTATTTCATTGGCGCTGGGCGGCCTTGTTAGAAAAGGTTTTCATCTGAAGGCTTGGGGGTGGATAGTTGACTGTCCCTGGTGGGTCTGTAACTAGATACAGAGACTGTTGCAAGCTAGGCTGGGCTCCCTGGTGGATGTGCTGATTGGACAGCCTGAGGAAAACTTGGGAAGCATCAGGAAGTGAACTCAATCACCTTGGGGATGATAGGGTAGAACCAGATGAAGGCATTTGACTTCTTTTGTAACTCCCACTAAGGACAGATTGCCAGTGCGATCCAACCTCCATAACTGCAAATCAGGCCCTTTCCCCTATGCTGATTTCATTAGAATGGCCAGCATGGTGCAGAGTTTTAAAAAAAAAAAAAAAAAAAAAAGGTTAGACACAGTAATTTTACAGGCAGGCGGGTACAAAAAAAAATCTGCATAATTAAGCAGTCAAGGCTGCTAATAGGGGAGTTTATATGCTCTGGGACCAGGCAAGGGCAGCACATATGGATATAGCACTGGATATTAAATCTACGGCATGCCGACTTACTTCAGGGCCCTTAGAGAAAAGTCTAATTATAGAGAGAGGAATTGTGTTTACTGGTCTGTCTTGGGCAAAGATGTTGAAAGAAGTGCAACCAAGTTTTGCAGTTAGACATGAACAGTCTGTTAATAGAGATATCAAAAATATGTGCTTGTGATTGTTTCATATCTAATCCACAGGAAATCCCAGATTCTGAGACCCCCTTTTCCCAGTTAAAGTGGGGGGGGAGGTGAAGGAGAGAGCGACCTATACATATCTCGGATGCAGGATGTAAAATGTGTTCATTATTAAATTGCTGGAATTTAATCTGAACCAAGCTCTTTACCATCAATAAATTATATTTAGCAGTTTACCCTAGTTAAGCTACTTCTGTTTAAAAATGTCAGTGCTTCTGGGTATAAGCTCAAAGTCAGCATTTAAATATAAATGGGTAATATGGGTGGAAGTTGCAGCAGGCAGGACTGAATAGTTAGAGAAAGCGTATGTTTATGTAACAAGTCCTGACGAGGTGGACATTAACATTTCATAATGCAGATCAAAGGTATGGAGAAGACCCAAGGGCCCTCAGTCAAGGGCCCCAGCAACTGTCTAGTATGCTCTATGAGATGATTTCTTCAAATTAGAAAGACTTAGATTATAAAAAAAGGCTATAAAAGTAATTACCCTTTCTCCCTGCCCCCACTTCCCCACCCCCCACAGCAAGTAAAGGAGTCTGTCCATTTGCTGATGGGAGATGATCAGCGAGGTGTTATCATGAAACGCTGCCTTACGCGTATAACTGCTAGCAGAGGCCAGTGTTTAGTGCATATTTTGATTTAATATTTTTCAGCTTCAGGCTTTTGTCCTTTTCGTGTTTGGATTTAAAATACTGGGCCATCTGGGTGAGCCTCATTCTGAAATGCTGGTGAGCGATTGGGTCAGTCAGAAACCGCTTTAAGGGCCACAACCTGCAAGGTTCTAAGCGCCTCCTGATAGAGGCTGAGCGCCCCTCAGCTCCTATGAAGTCAATGGGATTTGAAGGCCCTCCGGAACGTATAAGATGGATCCCTAAGTTTTGCTTCCTCTAGATATTTAAGGGGAGGAGTGAACTACACCAGTGTTTGAGGAACGTACAAGATTATTGTTGAGTATTATAATAGCACCATAGTAACTACACAAAACATAGGATAAGAAACTCTCCGTGCCCCAAAGTGCTTGCAAAGATGCTCTTAATCCTCATTTTAAGAAAGGAGGACAAAAGGACTTAGGTGCCTAACTGCCATTTTAGGTGCCTAAATCCCAGAATCAGACACCACTGGGATTCACAAAACCTTCACTCAGCTGCTACCAAACCACATAGATGCCTAAATGCACTGGATGCCTGTATTTTTGCAGTAACATTTCCCTATGTTTCTGACTCTGGAAATGTGCTCTGCAGCTCCACAGTGAGAAAAGATTGGCATTTCTCCGCTAACTCACCTGTAGGGCCCCATCCAGCAAGCGTCCTCAGAGGTCAACTACCAGATTCGGCCCCTATAGGTGAACTTACACAAAACAGCCTGGGTGGGCAGGGGAAAATTGACAACCTCCCTAGTAACTTTTAGCCCAGTGGTTAGGGCACTCCCCTTGGACGTGGGAGACCCTTGGCTCAGGTTCCCCCTTTCACCAGATAGGGATAAGGGATTTGAACAGGAATCTACAAGCTTGAAAGTGAGTGCTGTAATCCCTGGGCTATGGGTTATTCTGATGTGGGGCTCCCTCAGTCTTTCCCGTTGAAGCTGTTCCAGTGTGAATAAGTAATTTAAAAGGAGCAGAGGGACTGGCTTCTGAGTCTCCCACCTGAGTGCTCCCTCTAACCACCACACTACAGAATCATTCTCATGTTTCCGTTCTCTCTGGCCCAATCATTCTTTCATTATTTATCCACAGTGGAACGGTCAGCAGCAGAGACTGTGAGGGAGCCCCACATCTGAATAACCCATAGCCCGATGGTTAAGGTATTCACTTAAGAGGTGGCTGATTCCTGTTCAGATCCCTTCTCCCACTTTGGTGGAGCAGGGGCTTAAATTAGGGGTTTCACACATCCCAGGTGAGCACCCTAACCAGTGGGCTAAAAGTTATGCTTGAGCTCTGAGAATGCAGAGCTGGCAACATCAGCCACAACTAGCAGGCTAGTTAGGTAGAGCTAAATTCACAAACGAACATGGGCATGATGATGCTGAGTATCACCACGCCTAGCTTTTAGGCACCTAGAAAATCACTGGGATCCACACAGCCTGGGTTATGTACCTAGGCTCCCCATACAATACGTGGGGAGAGACAGGCACCTGAGAATGGGAGTCACAAAAGCCAGCACGCTAAGCTAGCCAGTGGGAGGTGCCAAGCTGAGGCATGTGTGCCCCCGGTCTCTTGCTAAAACAGTGTAGGCGCCTAACGCCTAAGAAAAGTTTGCAGCTGAGAATCCCAAGCACAGGGAAGCATAGCCCTGAAGTCTGGACTTGGGCATCATCTCTGAGAGAGGGGCAGGGCTTAGCACACACCCCGCGGGAAGAGCAAACAGCGTGTGGATGTACTTACTGCACAGCTTGAAGAATGCAGGCTTTTGTAACCTTACAAAACAACCTCGTACTTCTCTTCCCCACATCCCCAGATGAGCCATGGAGAGCAGTGCTAGCTCCACTTAAAAGCCCTGGTCTGGACTCTTAGCAGCTAGCAACAGCATCAAACTATTCTGGGATAAGTAGAAAGTAAAGAAGAGAGAGGAGGGATAAGAATTTTTAATCTCATTTTTCCCCTTTAAAGTGACATTGTCAAGATATAAAATAATATAGATTTAAAATGTTCTTATCTTTATTGTTAACGCTAAAGCCTGGTATAATTTTTAAAATATAATTTACGCTTTACCCTTTGTGCTATATGTTTACCTTTTCATTTCACTCATCTTGGACATTCAAACTACACTGGTCAGTTTATTTTAGTGGATAGCCATTTTCACTTACTGAGTCTTGCACTTGCACAATGATGTTTGGTTTGGGATTCTAAATGTTTAAAAAAAAGCAACCCCCAAAACATAAAAGCACAACAGGATGTCTTCACACACATGTACATCTCTACTATTTTTAGTGCATTTTAAAAGAGGTTTATGACAATCTTTATTTCAATATCTTTTCATATATTTGGGACCGAACCTATCTTAATTTTTTTGCAAAGTGCCTGTCACAATGATATGCTAAGCATCATCATTGTCTCTTTCCAAGCCTTGCATTAGTGATAATAGCCAGCAATGGCAAGAGATTCCAAAGCTGGCTTTAGACTCTAGCCTTTTACAGGCCAACTCCTCAAAACTCCATTGAATTCAATGGTTTTGTGCTGATTTACACTAGATGAGGATCTGGATATTCATTCTGAAACAGTTTTGCAAGGAATGTGCTATCACAAAGTGAGCTGTTCCTCTCTCTTTATACTGCTACTGACCTCTGACCATCAATCCATTTCCTCCACTCACTTCCTCCTAGTGCTTCATCGGCCACACGGAATGGGATTGTTCGCTGGGAGGGCTATGTAAGTGTGACACACAAATGGCAGTTTCTCTCCCATCCATCACGCTAATCAATGGTATTCCCACAGCATCGATCACCATGATATCACCACTGTAAAAGATGCTATGGGAAATAGTCCTTTTGGAGATGATATACAAGGATAGATTTAGAATCCTGGGCCTCAGTTTTGCACCCACAGTGACCCTGGGGCATGGTTTATTATGTACCCACTCACACTTGCAATTATTTTGCTGGTGTAAAAATGAAAGCGAGTTTTTTTCAAAATCTAGCCCTTCCTCTTCTATTTGGAAGAAGTCATTTGGCAGCTTTGCATACCAACATCTCTTTGCCTTCTTCCATGCTGCACCCCATGCGTGGGTCAGGGAAGAATCCCTGGATTCATGCAAAAGGCATTACTTTCTCCACTGTCAAATCCCTCCTGGAGACTCACTCCTGCCAGGATGCCTGTGGGAAACTTTCTGACTTAATGAGGAGTAATTTGGGAATAGTTTCTGTATCCTTTAAATATATATATTTGCATGACTATTTTGTTAACGTAAGTGTATACATTTCATAACCCACCCTCATGTCCTTTGTTCACTAGTCTCTTTATCTTTTGGTTGTGAGCTCCTCAGAGCAGGGATCGTGTCTTCTTACCTGTTTAGAAATGGTCTAGCATATCATTGGCACTACCAGAAATAAATAATAATAACTAGTAGATTGGTGCTGGGCTGTCAATATTCCTTCTCTGTTGTTTTTGACTCCCCTCTCCATTAACCCACACATTCGAGCTATGTCCAGTTCCTGCTGCTTTTTCCTCCTATCTCCAGGATGTCTCCATTTCTTTCCATGTCCACAACCAGATCTCGTATCTAGATCCATATTATATCCTGCCTTGACTACAGCAACGTCTTCCTCTTTAGCCTTACAAACATTCATGTTGTCCCTCGTCAGTGAAAACAAGATGCAACCACTGAACTCCTCATCCTGTGCATCAATTTGATCATGTTACTCCTCTCTTTGAATCCCTCCATTGACTCCTCATCCACTAAAACGCATGAAATTTAAGCCTCTGGTAATCACCTTCAAAGGTCTTAGTAACTCTGCCCCTCATGGGCACTTAGGACATGGCAAAGTAAGCACAATCAGCAGGATTCGGGGCCCAAGCCTGCAGGTGCTAAAAACACCCTGAAGAGTTCTGAGCACCCATGATGCCGTTGCCCATGGAGAGTATGTGAAGAAAGAGGAGGCTTTGCATATCTTGAGAGTGCTCCGTACATTGCAGGGATTGAGACTTTTGTTTCTATTCATGTTCCATTGGCCATACCCATCTTTGCAACCCTTCCAATCCCTGTTCAGCTTCTGAACTCACCTTCCCTGAGTTATCTTTTTTCAGTTGCGACCTTGTCCTTTTTTTTCCAAGATGTTTTCCCAGAACCCTTTGAACTAGGTGAGCTGGTGATTCATTGGAGGAAGGATGTATATCTTCATGGATTCCAAGGCCAGAAGGGATCAATGTGATTGTCTGGTCTGACCGGAATAACAGACAGGCCATAGAACTTCCCCTAAATATTTTTTAGAGCATAGCTTTTAGTAACCCAGAGTTAGATTAGTTGCTTACTAGTTGTTTCAGTAAATGGTTTATGTTTTAGGAGTCTAATAGGCTAATAATTAAATTGTTGTACAAGTGGGAGCCTTGATCATGAAATGCTGTTTTCTGGAACCCAAATCAATCCAATACTTGCGGTAAATAAAGACAATGTGGATTAAACCATATTGAAAACACCAAACTGGGACTGTGTTAACTGTGGCTTGACTATCTCATTTACCAGTGGTAAAGATAATCCTAAAAACATGTGGTATGCATCCAGTTCCTCCATTCAGTATTAAAGCCCAGACACGGAGCAGGTGAGTTTTACCTGCTTTTGTGATGCATTCTGTTTAAAAATAAATAAATAAATAAATCAGCAAGCATACAGTAGATGCCTTTTACTGCCAGAGTGGAACTTCACAAGCCTACCAGGGGACCTTTTTGTAATGTGTGTAATGTGCTGCTACCGTGCTTTAGCAAGGAAAAATGTCACTGCTGGGCTTTATTTTTAACAGACTTTTTTAACATCAATTAATGCAAGCAAATGTAGTGGAGCAGATCTAGCTTTTTATTTATATTTGGGGGAAAGCAGTAAGGAGACTTGGGGGGAGGGGAAGGAAGAAGTATTGTTTTATTTTAAACTCCAGGCAATTAAACAACATTGGGAGAGATTTTCAAAGGCACAAAAGGCAGTTAAGCATCTAACTCCCACTGAAAGTCAGTGGGAGTTAGGCACCTAACTGCCTTTTGTGTCTTTGAAAATCTCGCTCATACTGTATATTTTTGAACATTGATTTCCTAAAGTGTGTACTGCAAGTTACATAACATGAAGGCCAAGATCATCAGCTATCAACATGGCTCCACGTTTAATGTGCTCCACACACTCACCTCCTCATTTACTTACACACACACACACACACACACACAGTTGTAATTGTATTATATTATCTTGTAGCATTGATCAATTTTGTTCTAGCGAGAGGTCTTTGCAAATCTTGATAGTGCAACTGTGTCCCTTTAATACGAGCTTTTCATGAAAATAAAGGTAAAAGTTAACTCTGCAGCTACTTGACGTGCCCTGCTGCATGGAAGTTTTGATGTGAGCAAAGAACAGCATGTGATCTGGGGTAACATACTGTATATGATGTAATATCTTACCATCACAATGAGCAAAGGACAAAATGATAACTTTAACTTAGAATTTTCATGCTTTTACTCGGGCTGTCAAGCGAATAAAAAAATTAATCGTGATTAATCGCACTGTTAAACAATAATAGAATACCATTTATTTAAATATTTTGGGAGGTCTTCTACATTTTCAAATATATTGATTTCAATTACAACACAGAATGCAGAGTGTACAATGCTCACTTTAAATTTATTTTTATTACAAATATTTGCACTGTTAAAAACAAAAATAATATTTTCAATTCACCTAATATAAGTACCGTAGTGCAATCTCTTTATCATGAAAGTTGAACTTTCAAATGTCGAATTATGTACAAAAAAATAACTGCATTCAAAAGTAAAACAATGTAAAACTTTAGAGCCTACAAGTCCACTCAGTCCTACTTCAGCCAATTTCTCAGACAAACAAGTTTGGTTACATTTGCAGGAGATAATGCTGCCCACTTCTTGTTTACAATGTCACTTGAAAGTGAGAACAGGCGTTCTCATGGTACTGTTGTAACCTGCATCGCAAGATATTTACGTGCCAGATGCGCTAAAGATTCATATGTCCCTTCATGCTTCATCCACCATTCCAGAGGATATGCATCCATGCTGATGATGGGTTCTGCTCGATAACGATCTAAAAGAGAGTGGACCGATGCATGTTCATTTTCATCATCTGAGTCAGATGCCACCAGCAGAAGGTTGGTTTTCTTTTTTGGTGGTTCGGGTTCTGTAGTTTCCGCATCTGAGTGTTGTTCTTTTAAGACTTCCGAAAGCATGCTCCACACCTCGTCCCTCTCAGATTTTGGACGGCACTTCAGATTCTTAAACCTTGGGTCGAGTGCAGTAGCTATTTTTAGAAATCTCACATTGGTACCTTCTTTAAATTTTGTCAAATCTGCAGTGACAGTGTTCGTAAATCAAACAACATGTGCTGGGTCATCATCCGAGACTGCTATAACATGAAATATATGGCAGAATGTGGGTAAAACAGAGCAGAGGACATACAATTCTCCCCCAAGGAGTTCAGTCACAAATTTAATTAATGCACTATTTTTTTAACGAACATCATCAACATGGAAGCTTGTCTTCCGGAATGGTGGCTGAAGCATGAAGGGGCCTACGAATACTTAGCATATTTGGCACGTAAATACCTTGCAACACCGGCTACACCTGTTCTCACTTTCAGGTGACATTGTAAATAAGAAGCAGGCAGCAGTATCCCGTAAATGTAAACAAACTTGTTTGTCTTAGTGATTGGCTGAACAAGAAGTAGGACTGAGTGGACTTGTAGGCTCTAAAGTTTGCATTGTTTTGTTTTTGAGTGCAGTTATGTAAAAAAATAATCTACATTTGTAAGTTACACTTTCACAATAGAAATTGCTCTACAGTACTTGTATGAGGTGAATTGAAAAATACTATTTCTTTTGTTCATCATTTTTACAGTGCTAATATTTGTAAGCATAACACGACTTGCACTGTCACAAAGTACATAAACTTGCAGACTTCAAGTTTTCTGATGGAGAGTCTTAGGTGGTTTTAAACGTTGTCAGGGATTTGTAGCTGATAGCCCCAAAGCTTTCAGAGAGAAAAAGATCACAGTAGTTAAATATATATGTTGCTAAATATCGTTTTTTGACATTATGAGATTTTATTTCTTAATAAAAATAAAATGCCATGGAACCGGTCTTTGTTATATAGTCAGAGTATACAATATTTAAATTTTTAAATAGTAGCTTGAATGAACTTGTGCAGGTCTTAAACAAATTTGTCATAATGTAAAGAAATTAAAAATGTATTATGCGCAAAATATTTTTATAATTCTGCATTATAGCCTTAGAAATATTTTATCGGGATATTTTTGTTTGGTTTGGTTTTACTGTGTTTTGGTTCTTTGCAGATGGGAACATCAGGAATTGCTATGTAAGAAGGATGACTATATTTAATTATTGGCTTCTGATTCTTGATTAAATTAGTACAAATCCTCACTTGCCTCTCTGCACTGTCCTACTCTTACACTTCAGCAGCATTATTTCTCGCTGACTAAAATCTTATCAAGAATCCATCATTTCCCCTTTCCATCCACTAAGTTTTGATGATTTGGTGCAAAGGTGTACTTACCGTAACACTGTTACGATAACTAGTACATTTGTGTTTCTGTTATGATGGGAGTACTGTTGTAGTGAGACTCATCCACTGTTGCTGCTTCTTCTCAGCAGTGTTAATTATACTTTAGGCTCATGTAGGGTGCATATGGAAACACAAAAATAAGTGATCAGGGACTAGAACAGTTTTGCTTTCATTTGTTGTGACAATGGCACAGCTACTATGAAACACACACACAAGGCTAACATACCTTATCTGTAATGAGGTCATGTCCCATGATGTGTATTAAACACCACTAACTAGTCCCCTGCTTATCCAAAACCTCATTTATCTGAATTAATTTTGTGTCCCCCATTTCATTCAGCTAAACAAGGTTTCACAGTGTTTCCAACTCATGGTTTTATCATGAGTCTCATGATATGTAATGTTTTGCTTAAAGCCTAGTCCCTGGAGTCATATGAATACATGAGAATCTCAGCTTTCATTTAGAAAAAAAAAAGAGGGGGGACAAATTTCTAGTCCTTACGGTTACAGAGAAATGCTGGAAAATCTGAGACTTAAAAATGCCAAATCCACAAGGCAAAGAATTCAACGTGATTTATTGGTTTTTAATCTTATGATTTTTAAGCCAATCTCATGATTTTGGTTGCCCGACTCATGATTTTTGAGTATTTGGCGTTGGCAATACTATAATGTGCATTTTCATGTGTGTATCCGACTACTATAAATAGTCTGTCAGACTACCATGGGGCAGTATAGGGTTCTGTAGCGAGGATCTCCATTTTCCCCCCAGTGTACATGAGAGAGTGGAGAAGCATCCATTTATCCCCAGCCCCTTGTTATGCCTATAGATAGTTTAGTGGAGACTATGTATTGATTCCAGCCTCCAACTTCTGGAGATGCTGAATCACAGTAGTTGTGCAGTGGGTTAATGGCATTTGATATAGTTTATCTGATTCTTCCCCCCACCATTGCTAATGAATGCCGACTGCCTAGTTTAAAAGAGAGCGAAATCCTATTTTGGCCAAGGCAGCTATGGAGAGCACAGATGCTGCCCACTGTGTCCTCTGCAAAAGGACTTCTGCCAACCGGGGAATGATTTCTCATGGCAGGACAAGAGGAAGTACTGTGCAGTGCACTTTGCTGCTCTCCTGATCAGAAGCAAAGTACAATCGTACCTGCTGCCAGTTAGCACTTGCTGGTGAGTGCAGCATACTCACTAGCTGGCTGGGGAGTTAGTTGCCCACTAGGGAATGTGGTGCATGGGCCAATGAATTAGCTGTCTGTCCTTCCTACTACTACTCGTGATTGCTGTGGAGAGACCATGTCCTGCCGCTTGCATGGGGAAGAAGAGGTTTCCAAACAATGTCTTCACCCTCTTGTGCAGCAGAGGGTGGAATTTAGCTCCTATACACCAATGCTTTGGGCTAATACCTAAACAGTGGTTGGCAGGCCAAACAAAAGCATTGTGGTGCCATGCAGAATTCTCAAGTTTGGGAGCAGCCTTGGCACTTCCACTCCAGCCATCTACTGTCTGGCCTGGTGAGGGTGGGAGCATAAGCTAACTGCATGGCTCTCTGAGCATCACCTGCTAGACGATTGCATAGCATTAACAGGGGGCTGCAAGGAGCTGCGATCGCAGCAGCATCTGAAAAGGGAGGCGGGTGGGTAATATTTTTCAGTGAGATGGCCGTATGTCTGGGAGATGTCCCCGAATGCCAGTGCAGAGAGGGAAAGGGGCATGGTTCCACCCTGAATAAATGCCCCATGTCTTTTTACCCCACAAGTGGTTTTGATTCCTCTTTGCTGGTTTTTCACCCCTTCTCCTTATTTAAATTAACAAGAAAAAGAAAAACTCGGTGGAGCTTTTTGAAAATATTTGAGCCAACAAATGCAGTCTTGTAAGTTATTTATTAGAGTATTTCTCAGTTAAAGTTTTAATGCCATATAGTGGTCAGCAAACTCTCTCTTGCTGTTACAGTCATGTTTCTCATATCACGTTTCAAATTTCCTCAGAGCATTAGAAGTGTTATTTGGCTTTGGCGTGATGTTAATCACCTCATAGTAGTTTAATGCCATGCTATATTTTTCTCTGGCTCTACAAGTTTTACCCATAAGAGAGGATGTACATTGGCCTCAAAGACTGTACATTTATTTTTCTCATAACTGTGATGTATTTTTTTCCTTTGCTAATATATTTTGATGCCTTATAGTTGTAACCTGCTGTTCTCTTTAATTGCTTATTGTTATTAATTATGTAGCGGTAACGTTGTCGGCTGCTTGAGCCATTTGGCTGTAAAAAAATGCATTTATCATTATTGCCATTGGAGCTGCAGTAAATTGCCAGAGTTCTGTCTGGAGATGAATGCTTTTGAGCGTTTCTCCAATAAAATTTGAATGTGTATCAAATCAAGATTTTCTTTTGCATCTTCCCTTCCCTTTTCCCCCACCCCCAGGGCTTCTCTGCCCTGTCCCCACTTCTCTTCTTTTCTTCCTTCTCCACCTCTTCTCATCCTTGAGTTTTTCTTGTCACATCTACTCTTCCTCCCTGTGGCCCCATTTTCCTTCTTCTTCTTCTCTGTTGACTTTCCTTCTACCGCACCCCACCCCTTTACAGTGGCTCCTTGTTTTTCCCACTTACCTCTTCCCTGCCTCCTCCTAGCTACAGTATTTCCTCCCCCTTCCCTAACCTTTACCTGCCTTTTCCTCTCTGCAGTCTTTTGTGTTCCTCCTCTTCTGTGCTTTTTGTCCCCTCCAGTCCCCTCTCTGTTTGTTTCTGCCTTTTTAGAGCTCACTGGGTATTTCTAAACTCCGCTTCTTGGTGGGCAGAATATTGGGAAAGGATGACTTTGCTCTAGAGAGGGGCTATAGTTTGGGTCCTTAATAAATATATATTTAAATAACGGCCAGCCTGAAGCCATAAATTCACAAAGATCACAACACAGTGTGTACTACATAAGAAAAAGCGAATCAGCTCTGATTATTGTATGTCTTTTCAAGAAACTGGGAAACTCTTCAATGCAGGGAACTCTTCAGTTTGTTTGGGGACAGTTCTGCTCTCCAGTGTAAATCCATGTAACCAATAGAGTAACATCAGATTTACAGCACTGTACGTGAGAACAGACTCTAGCCCTTTTTGTCAGGGGAGCCAAAAGCTGCCTACGTTACTGTATAATGGGATCAAATACAGAAATACGTGAAAGTTAAATGAAGCTGAAATTGAGCTTTCTCATATTTTCCTAAACAAAAAAATAGCAACTAAATTAGACTCAAAAAATACAAAGGTTACACCTCATTAAGTGGAACTAAATCACTATAATAATATTCTGAACAAGAAAAATTCTTCAAACTGGTTCAGTTGGGCTAGGAGAAAAGAGTCTAGTTTAAAAGCCCAGTTCCAGTGTAAATTAAGCACAGCTCTGAGGGCCTCAAGTGCCCATTCCACATTTTTTTCTCCTATTTTTGGAGGGGTCAGGGTGGTGGAGAGGGCAGAAGGTTGGCACATCCCTAATTGAGCTGAATTTCTAAATCAATATTCCAGCTACTGCTGTTCACTTCTTCAAAAGGTCCTTTACATGTGTAACAAGAAGTCAGTAAGCAACAGTTCTCATACTGCATTCAGATTTGAAAAAAATTGTCAACAGTGCCTGGCTTTTCATTAATTATGTAGCAGGAAGTGTAATACTTTTCATTCTAGGTATCCATAATGTTCAGAAATGCAAAGAAGTCCTGCTTTAGTCTCTCTCTCTCTCTCTCTCTCTCTCTCTCTCTCTCTCTCTAAGAGGAAGCAGGTCGTTCTTTGCATCTTGGATAAACAGCTTTTCAGCATTTAGAGATTTTCTCCTTCAGACAGCTAGTGGCTTTGTGCCAAAAAAGGAAGGCTCTGACCTTGCTATACACTCAGAACAAAAAATACCTGATGAGAGTTGTGTACGGTACATAGCTCGTGCTGCTGGTCCACTGCTGTGTGGAATTAATATTGACTATTCGACTGTCTCAGTGCTAGAAGATGTTTTCCCTGTAGACCTAACTTTACAACAGGTTGCATTTAGTTTATGCTGCATGAAATATCCTCTTTCAATTTTACCAATTTGTGTTTTTTTTGTGCAGTACTCGAAGGTAGATATACCTGTACTTCCACCAGTTCCAGAAGTCCCAGACGGGTGGGCATTACTAGTAGGTATTTAACATCAAACAACAGAGAAAGCTTCCTCTCCAAGCAGAAAGCATGAACAACAACAACAACAAAAAATTACATCCAACACAGCAAGAAAAAAAATCACATTTAAAATGAATGCACAATACTAAAAACCAAAAGTTTTTGACTTATATTACTCTGTTCTTAATTCTTCTGAATACAAATGTGACATTTTTATTAGTTTTTTCCCCCCATGGTTTGATTAAATTGTTAATAAGTACTTTGCCCAGCCAGTCTCTGAACAGTTCGAATTATAATTTTATTTTACTATAGGTTGGTACAAGAAACTTTCTTTTCAGGGAGAAATGTGGCCTCAGCACAGGATTGAGAGCAAGGAATTGCAAAATTCTAATCTTGACTGACACTGATTGTGTTGTGGCCTTGTACAAATTATCTAGGGCCTGATCCTTCTCCAGCTAAATTTAGTGAGAGATTTTCCATTGTCTTCAATGGAAGAAGGATCAGTCACTTAACATGCCTCAGTTAAAAAGGCCTGACCTCGCAAATTTCTGAGTTATCTACTCACATGAACAGGTTCATGTAAGCCAGGAGGACTGCTCATCTGAGTTAGTTACTCCAATGTGCAGGCATTTGCCAGATCAATCTCTTTAAGTCTTTGGTTTATGCTCATAGAGCATTTTGAAGAGGTAGTGTTAAGCTAGAAGTACATTTGAATGATTCATACTGCTACAGATAACTCAAACTCCAGCTTTTTCTTAATGGTGCTTTTAATTTCTTCTAATAGCAAGGAGAAAACATTTTGAAAATTATTTGCAGAATATGCCATGTCACAGGAGGCTGCATAGCAATGACGTTGTGTAACCTTGTGATGTGTACATACTATGTGATGCAACACAGATTTAAAAAAAAAAACAGAACTAAATACCTTGTCCTGGTGCAGTTATGGGCAAGAAGTAACAAATTGTGTCCCATAACACGGTGACTAACTCTGTTGCTGAATTCTTGAACTCTCTCCTAGTAGCCAGATGCCTGGAAAGGGCATTTGCTACATAGAAATCTTTCTTATTTGAGATGAAAATATGACAGTTTTATTAAGAAGTTAGGGCTTTTAGATATGGAATGAATCCTTTTTTATCTTAACCAACCTGACTGGTTAGGCATTTTGGGGTTTAATCAATGTACAGTGCTAAAGGCACTTGTAGTAAGAAGAATTCACTTACATGCAGCCAAAGTGAGTGCAACCAAGCAAAAAAGTGAACAGTTGGTGAAGTGAAATGCATCCCTTGCTTCAGACAGAAATACAGTGGAGTGAGAGATGCAGCAGACTGGCTTTCCCTTAAGCAGAGTTCATTTCAAAATCTGGCCCTGGAGAGATGAACTTTTTGCTTTAATTGAGGAGGTGGATTCTAGTGCTTGTTGCTCCATCAATCAGCACCCTTCTCCTGGTGGCTGTTCCTCAAAGGTGCATTAGCAATACTCTACAAAAAGCTGCAGTGTTCCTTAGTCATAAAATAGGCCATATTGCACAATGCCTCTGGGAGCACTATTGGAGCTGAAGCCTGAGTGCCCCAGCACCACCATTTTACAGGTTCCAATGCACGTGTTCTTTCCTCTCCAGTACTGGTACAGTTCCAATGGCCAACATACATAGGAGGGGGAAGAGACATAGCCGGGCCTTGCCTGGCTTTCTTCGCCCCATTTGGAAAGGCTAAGTTGCCTGTGTGACTCATGGATGACAGGACTAGGATTTTGCATGGCTGCTAAGCATGGGCATAAGATGAGGAAGGCTCCTTACATCTTTGCCCCAACTCCCTTCTGTGTACCCACTCACAGGTAGGCACAATCTTGCCCTAAATGTCCTTTTTTTTTATTTGAAAAAGGAGGGGGAAATGTCACCCAAGATGGAACCAGGCATGCCAGGTTTCCATGCTGAGCAAACTTTATGACCGAGTCACAGACTGATTTAGAATTGGATTGAGAATAAATGCCAGCTCTGACACAGCACTAACTTCAGTGATGTTAATGCATGGCACTATTATATTATGATGAAGAAAGGGGTGAGGAGGGCAAGAAATCCTTTCTTCCCCCCTCCCCTCCAATGTGAGCAAAATGGTCAGCTTTTCTGAATATGACAGGACACTCCTGATTGTAATTCTGTTGCCCACCCAGACCCTGTGCTCCTAGCCTAGCAGAACAGGATGGGACTTCATTTAGACTTTTTATTAGACTTTTTTCAGTGGCAGTTCTTTCAGCGCTGTAAACATTTCCTTTCAGCAAATTCCAGCTGTATCCTTTGGCTTTAGTACATCTATTTCTTTATCACTTTACTCCTGTGCTTTTCGGAATTAACACCTTGGTGGATTGTGGTTTTTGTCTTGGGGCGGGTGGCGTGATAATGTTTGAGAAATTAAAAATGACAGAAGCTCTATTTCAATCAGGGAGAAATGATAAACATGATGCTAGAACTCATCAGGCACTGTTCAGTTCAGCATCAAGTCTTTATAGAGTAATTGTGTCCTCTTTAACTAGGTGGAGAAAAGGCCTACCTGATATTCGAACACTAGAAGTTCTTTTTTATAGCAGGGGCTTAAGAATTACAGTTACTAGCTGGGTTTGAAATAGCAATGAAATTATTTGTAACAAAATTCAGACACTTTTGTATTTGTGTAGCAGTTGTGAACTCTGCACATTGTCATTAAAAAAGAAGCACCAGTGACACAAATATGTAAACTAAGAAACAATTGGGTCGACGTATGCATTGCAAATTACGATGCAGTACTGCTTATTTTTTCTACTCTGGTTTTTAGTGCAAGCTGTTGTAGCCAAGGGGTTAGCTTCGTCATCTGTGCCATTTCTTCGTTACTCCTTAGACCTCTGGCTTATAAATGTGTGCTGTGAAATTAACTCAGGGAAGAGGAGAAGCAAAGTGAAGGGGAAGAAATTGGTTTAGGGCATAGTTTGCTTGGTTAAAAAAGAAAACACACTGTAGCTGTACACACTTTTGAGCTGGAAAATTACAGGAACTTCAGGCCATTTGGTTCCTGTGTTTTATGCAGAGGGCATAGTTTACTCCTATTCTGATCAGGAGCTTTACCAGGAGGAGTTTATATCTTTGGACCTTAGCTGATAGATTGTCAATGTAAGAGGCAGAAGGACCCTTCTGGACAGCCTGGAAGGTGAATGAGAGAGAGTCCTACTGATAAACTGATACAAATTGGTTTTCAGCGATGGCTGTAGTGTTGATCGGACAATATAAGGAGGCCCCCAGTGGTTACCAACTTAACAACTACATGTGAGTCAACCACTGAACAATTTGCTTGTCGCCACACTAGATTTTTGTTTTTATTGACAAGAAAGAAGCATAAACTTGGGACACACACAGGCTGCTTCCCTTGTTTAAAGTTTATATTGAAATGTCACTGTCTTCAGTGAAATAAGACAGTGTTCTGTGTTGGAGTTCAGAACTTTGATGGGGTCTGAGCAACCAGAATGTTACAACTTTATCTGTGTTCTCTGGAATAAAAGTAACAAATTAGCAGATGTAGATATTGAACGGTAAGAGAGAGGATTTTTAGCAGATACACTCACATTCAAAGCTGTAGGCTATGTTCAACTTCAAGATGGATTGTGTCGTTTGTTTTTATAGCTGGTTATCAAGTTAGCTGGTAATGGGCTGCACCTCAATTACAATCTGCCTACATCCATTGAAACACTTAATATTTGTGTAAATATTAAATATTTATATGAATATTACTCACTTTTATTTGGAATTTATTCATATTTACATTGATGTATCATCTGAGTAAAGATTATAAATGGAAATAATTTACTTAGCCAGAGATTCTGCATGCGTCAAATTAAATTATCTTCCAACATTGGGTAAGCCATCCTCATTGCTGCTGTTAGGCTTTAACCACGCCTTACCTCACACCTTAACCGTGTAGGTGCACTTTTAAATCTCGGTTTTGTGATATACAGTGGGCACTTTGTTCTTAACTCCCTTATGGAGTTATTGGATCTATAACGTGAAGGACATACTGACTGGTTTTGCAATGTGCAACACCAGGGACTGTAAGGTACGGTTTTCTGTTTGATTTGGAAAAGTGTAGGTTTTATATTATAGGTTAATTTCTTTCTCATTGTTCAGCTAACTCATTTGCACTGTAATGTACTTTCCTATTCCTCCTCTTGATAGTTGGTGCTTTAATACCTATGTTGCAAGCAGTATTCTAAATTTAATCCATATAGCGGTTGTCTAGAATTCCATAGCATTGCTTATTTCTTACCTATAACTCTTAATAAAAAATAGGGCTGTGCCAACCTATTATACCCTTAATAGAATATTCTAATGGTTATTAAATCAATTGACTCTGAATCTCACTTTAATAAATGAGTCAGACAGTATTTTCCAATTACTGTCAGCCGCCACCTTTCTAAAGAGCAGAAGATTATTTTGATTGAATTTTTTAAAGCTGTTCAGCACTTTTCCCCCCCCTGCTTTTACTCGAAGAATAGCAGCTCTCTCGTGTGGGGAAGAAGGCCTCTTGGACTGTATTCTGACACTCCATTGCATTTCAGATTTATCCCAAATGTAAACTGAAAATGTGGCATTTCACTGGCCCTTTATTTATTAATGATATAATACTTTATGCACTGTTGTAGTGCCTTAGCAAATTGCCTGCTAAATAAGAGCCAGATTGTGGCTGGCCATGCACAAGTATGTAAGAAGACTCAAGAAATCTTTCCAACTCCCTTTTTCCCTACCTTATACCTCCACAAGGAGCGTACACAACCCCAGCCTGTTCTTGTATACCAGAGGGAGATACAGCACTAGCAACACTACTGAATTCTCCATAGGAAGCAGGGCAGGGCAGAGCAATGACCTAGCCTTCCTCTGCACTAGCTGTCACACCAAAACCAGTAGAAATGTGGGGAGGGTACAGTGTTCGCACTCACACACGCAGGCACTGCACCTTTGAAAGGCAGAGATCACCTTGATGTATGCTCCCTTGGTGTTTCCAGAGGTCTTCTGTGTGTCTCAGCAGTCACTGTGCCAAAATGCCTGTAGGATCTAGCATTAATGCAGAGCCCCTCTTCTGTCATGGTAGTCTTATTAAAAGCCATAATTAGTCACTAATTAAGTAACCTCATAACACCCTTGAGAGTTAGGTAAAAACTACTATATCTGTTTTATCGATGGATAATCTGAAACAGAGAGAATAACTGATTTGCCCAAGGTCACACAATAAGTCAGTAGCAGAGCCGGGAAACCCCAGAACTCCTGACTCCTAATCCAGTGCTATGTGCTAACTATATTCCTTCCTCTTAAATTTAAGTTATGCCCTCTCACATTCTTGAATTTAATAAGTGGAAATTTCCCATTTATTCCAGGAGTGGAGCACACGGTAAGTTTTATGTCAAAATTGGAGTGAAAAAAATTGTCCCATGTAAAGAAAATCCCAAAGCTACAGACGTAGGAAGAAAACAAATTTGTTCGCGTTTTAAATGTGATCTTCATAACTGTAAGGGGTAGGCACATTTATTTTTGAACAGAAAGCTTAGATTCTGCAGACATTGATGGTTCTTGCCTGGGGAAGTTACCCATTGCCAGAGGTGAGTGGGTGAAGTGAACTTTTTAATCCCTTTTTATAAGCCTTTAGGAAAATGAAATTTGCAATATAAAGCAGGCTAAGTAATTTTAATGTTTGTGACCAACAGATCTCAGGGATACTGGAAATATAACAGTCATATTTTAACAGGGACCAACTGTTCTTGAACAAGTAAAAACATTGTATTAGCCAAAATTAGGTATTCTTCAAATCAGAATTCATGTTTTGTCATGTTTAATTAAGATAATTATTGTGGACCATGCAAGGAGAATTCCATATCCCATTCCTGTTTGAATTCCGCTATATCCCAGTATCTCAGTTCAGGAATCCATATCCCCTTGGAATGTTTTGAGAAATTTCCCTTCAAGGTGCTAGTGGTATAGAATGACTAGCACCATTAATTTGCCAATGCTAACTCTGTGTTTCAAGGCTCGGCATTGATTATTTTCACCTTGATGGGTGAAAGAGCCAGGGATGAGCTCCCTTTGTCCCACTTGCTGTGAGTCTGTACGTCAGCATGGAAAACACCCTTACATTCTACCTGGCTATCTATCTAAGCTAAGGCCACAACCTTCCCCCCATAGGCTTGGCTTGTTAGTGCATAATTGTCCATTATTGGGATTTTCTCTGAAATACCTGTACTGGCCAGTGTCGGAGAAAGGATACTGGGTAGGTGGATGTTTGGTCAGATCTAATATGACAATACCTATTTCCTAGTGGGGGAGGGGTGGAGAATGCCAGTTCAGGATCTTCAGAAAGAGAAGCACCAGCTTTGTGTGAGGTTGCTGAGTATACATTCTTCTTCGGCACCACCCACTGCTGGAGCCTGCCTGTTTGTGGGAGAGTACCTTGTAAAACGTGCATCACATGTTATAACCATACCCCTTAATTGTCTTGTATTGGGCAGGGTGTCCAGTATTTTGGCTACTGTTTCTGGCCCTGTCCTGCTGTGTTTACACAGCTGTCCTCCATCATGATAGCCATTGGGCTGGGATGGAGAGATCCTCTCCAGTCCTCTTGGTGGCCGAGTTCTGTGCATGCTGCTGCCTTTAAACCCTTTTCCTCCTCTAAACAGATGTTTTCTGGCTTCTTACCCACCCTTGTGGTGATTAGATGGAGCAGGGCTTATCTTTGAACAGTGGTTACAGACTCTAAAGAGGATTGGCAGTGTTGGCAGAAGGATGAAAAACCTAGGCAGCTTCTTGAGTATCCACTAAAACTGAGCATCCCCACTGAGGATGGAAGATGTTTTGGGTTCAATACTTATTAATTTATATACACTGATTTATAAAAGATGTCACATCTCAGATAGCCCTCTCCTTCCCCCCTTCCCATCTATGCACTAGGCTTCTAGATCAATTTTGGATAGAATACCAGGCATCCAGCAGAGCATAGATCACGGTGAAGTTAGATACATGAACTTTGTGCACAAGCAAGTTATGATCGTCTGACCTTAGCATATATGGTCTCCCAAGATAGACGAGCCATTTCAATACACTATGATCACTGTTTCAATGGGTGAAGTTAGATAGGAAAATCTAACAGTGTTTTAATAAAGGATTTTGTAAAGAACAAAAACAAATTGCTATGGGAAAAGCTAAAACTCTGCTTGTTGGTGTGTGCCTGGCTATCCCTGTGAATCTCTATTCTGCTGCATGATGACTGACAGGAAGGGAGAAGGGGAAAGAGAAGCATATAAACAATAATTTTAAAGAGCCAGAATAGGACCAAAAGTTTCTATATTCACAGCTAAGTTAAAAGCATGATTTTATCCTGTTGGAAAAACAAAGTTATGTGCATGCCTATATTATTTATGCTGATTACTTAATTGAGAGAACCCCTAAGATAAAGTGTAATCCTTGTGGCTTTGTAGGTTTTGCTCTACACCTTCTCAATATGAATCTTCTCAATATGAAGAATTCATAAACCGTTTAGATAATTATATTCAAGAAGAATTTGCTACAGCCCCAAATACACAATGGACTTTTCCTCTTATGAAATTTTAAAATTTAGAATGTCCTGAGTAGCTTAGTTATGCTTTATTCCCCTCTTTCCCCCCCCCCCCCCCCAAATTCTTACCCTGGCGCTTGCTTATACCAAGGCTGAATTTAGCCTTCAGAGTAATTCAGCCTAACAAAAACACCAGGCATACAACTGAAATGATTTCAATTCTGGTTAGTTATTAAGGGCTAGGTTAGAGACTGACTGTATGACACCATTCAGTTTACAGGTTGCATGACATGTTTTCTTTAAATTAATTGGAAGAATTTTCTAATAGAATTAAACAAACAAAAAAGCTCGCGTGTGCTATGTGTGTTCTATTCACTATCGACAGCAGTTATCAATCTGGCATGTTGGTCATTATGGTTACTAATCACTCTAGTCAGTGTTGTTTTAAGCAGAAGGTAGACAGTTTGACATTTATATATTTGGGATAGAGAGAGGGCTTTCCTAAATCATTTTTTCACCTAAGAAATGTTGTAGAGATCAGTTGGTTGCCAAGCTGTGTGTTATTGTTTGATTTTTAGTAATCAAATATTGTGTTTACCTGCTAGATCAATGTTATTTGTGTAACACACTAGTGACATACAGAAGGACCTTTTCTAAGCTGTGCTATGGGAATTGCCCCCTCTGCAATAGGGCTGGAAGCCGCATCTTACTTAGCAACTGTTTCTAAGTAGGACAGCCATTCACTGCCTAAAGCTAGGAGTGATGCCTGTGGAAGAGAGTGGAAGAAAGCATGAGGAACCTGTAGGTGGCAGTGGGAAGGGTTTTAAGGCCATGTGATATCACCAGGAAAGCCTAAGTCAGGGAACAGTGAGGGGCTTCAGAGCCTCTAGGAAAAATGAGTAAAGGGAAAAAATCTATGATTATCCAAAAGGGTGTTGAGAGCCTATAAAAATTTGAGTATGAGTTTGGTAGCTGTCTGCGAGAGAAACCAGGAGCTGGAGTGAGAAGGGAAAACTGGAGTGGGGAGTTATATAGGAGGTTATAAAACACTGGCTTGTGGTTGAAGCCTATGCATTGTCATGCTGGCTGAGGGGAATACCACTGAGAGTGGCAGAAGGATCATTTAAGCACACAATTCTCATCTTTGCTGATAGAAGCCAAACATGTCATTCCTTGTGCACTCTTTTGGAAATATATTCATTTGTGATTGGGTGGGTGTGTTAGGGATGTATGTTCCCTGTCCCAGAGCTAGTTTCTTAGTGAAATCTAATACATCTGCATTTCTATCCAATGACAATTATATGTACCAAGTCTTTGGCTTTGTATGTTTTGTATGCTCTTAAACCTTGCAGATGAAGAATATTTCAGAAGCCATAGATTTTAGGGGCATCTGGTTTATCAGGACTAGATAAACAAAAAACTGTTCAGTCCATAGATCATATTGGACTTGTCACTTTGTAATAGCCATGATGAATTTCACCTTCCTTTTGATTTCTCCACCAGACGAAGGATTGAACCATGAATGTAAACTCTGCAATCAAACATTTGACTCTCCTGCCAAACTTCAGTGCCACCTGATAGAACACAGCTTTGAAGGAATGGGGGGCACCTTCAAATGTCCAGTCTGCTTTACAGGTAGGCGGATGGGATCAGTACATTCCCTGTCATGCCCTTAGCCTATGCATACAGAACTTTCATTTATATGGCCCTTAGTATTTATGTCATGTTACGGCTTTAGGTCAGTTTTGGGACACAATGTTAGATTTGTGCTCATTAGTAATATCGATTAGAAACTGTTTAAAAAATCAGGCTTGATGGAAGGTCAGGCATGCATCTATGTGAATTGCATTTCAAAGTTATTTATCAGAACTTTGTATTTTTAGAATTGCAAAACTAATTGTTACATTCATACACCATGGTTTCATCACTGTCATGTTCTGAACTTGCCAAGGGGAAAATGACCATCAATATATACTGTCCAGTTATAGAAAATGTGGTAAATGAGAGCAGAACTTGGGTAAGGAGTGCTGGCTTTGGCCCCAAAAGCATGCTTCAGTGTTCTCCTTTGGACCAACAGTAATGCTCCAGTTTAATTTAGTTGTTGGCACTAGAAAAGGAGAACCTTCATAATTTGCTTTTGGGGAAATTTTGCACTCCTTACACAGGGCCAAGTTCTGCTCTCAGTCACACAGGTCTAAATGTGGTTTAGTTCCTCTCAGGTCAATAGATATGCATTGGTATAAACCCAGCTGAGAGAGTGGCTTGGCCTAGAAGGACTAAGGAGTACAAGATTTGACCTATAATGAGGGACAGAAAAATGGTGGATAAAACTTACCCCCGATTGTTCTTGAAAATGAGAACACATTCAAAGGATGCACACAGACTTTTTTTTAAAGGGCAATAGGCCTTTTTTTTAGCAGACTGTTTTCTAAAATTATACCTTAAATCAGTGGTTCCCAAACTTACGTCCCTCGGCCCATGCCACTTCCAGCAGCTCCCATTGGCCTGGAGCAGCGAACCGCTGCCAGTGGGAACCGCAATCGGCCGGACCTGCAGACGTGGCAGGTAAACAAACCGGCCCAGTCCGCCAGGGGCTTTCCCTACACAAGCAGTGTCCCAAGTTTGGGAAACACTGGCCTAAATCACAAGTGTTAATATGTATCATAAATGCATAATTTGCTTTATAAAATGAAAATCTGAGACTGTTGCAGAACTATAGAAAAACATGACAAAACACACTTAGGGTATTCTTCTATCAATAGCATGCTAATTTCGGAAGCCATTCAAGGTTTCTGTTCTCCATTAATGGGAGTTAAGCCTGTGCATTGATAGGCAAATAGACCCCTTAATACCTTCATTTTATCCCTCTTTGTTTGGCAGCTCCCCTCCCAATAAAACTTAAGTACACTGTACAAAAGAAAATTAAAGTTGAATTTTTCTTCTTGCAGATAGAGTGGCTGGCACTGATTATTACCTCACTTCATTCAGGTTACATATTTCTGTTGAATTATAAAATTTAAAAATATATAGTTCATTTTCACTGCACAGCTTGCCATAGTCCTGTCTGAGTCTGTGTATAGTTCTGCCTTCAACAGTTTGCCTGTTAGGCATCTGCGTTCAATAATTCTTTCAGTGAGGCAGTTCTTTGTCTTTTGGTTTTATTATTGATTGTACGAGAGTTTTTTCCTTGTCTTTGTGTACACATATGTAAGGAGTTGATTTTCTTTTACTCTAATATTGTGTGTCTAAGGATTCCAAGAGTTTAACGACAACAAGTTTTGGGGGTGTTTTATGCAGTATACAAACTAGCATCTGTAAAGGGTCTCCACTGGTGATTCTCCACGTGAGCGAGATCCCCAATAAAAAAATAATCTTTTAATGTTTGAGCGAGTAGCCTTGGAAAATGTGTTAAGGAGTATGGAGCTAAGTCGATTCCAATCTGTGTGAAACCTTTTTTCCTTTTTGCTGATGGGGTAAATAGACACAGCATTAATTGTAAACAATGGTGGTTTTTTAGCAATGCGCTATTAAATTATTTCAGTATGTCTTGCTAGAATATTAACAAGAACTTAAAAATCACCAATATACATTTTATATGGAAAATGGAATCTGAGCAGTTTTTTTAAGGTAATGAGAAATGTGATTAAAATGTATGACTCACAAGAACAATATTCTAATATTTTTTGTTGGCTTGAAATTAGAATAATTTTAATGATTAGGAGCGGAGTCAAAGTCAAATGCCAGCATCTTTAATAAATCCTTTTCCTGCCTATACAGATTAATATTGTAGATGCAAACTTTTTTAGGTCACAGTGCACCAGGCATCCATCAGAAGTCAGTGCTGCCAACCCAAACACTGCCTCTGGCATATACAATTTAATTATTAATAGTATGTCTCCTAGGTAAACTGTTACACAGTCTTAGGGCCTTGTTTTGTAGTCATTAAAATTGAACATGTTTATATTATTGAAACCCTTGCATTCAGTGTGTAGGCAGAGTTGATCTTAAAGTATCCAAAGAGAATTTACCTGCAGTTCTGTTTCACATTCATAGACATTGCCACACTGCAGCTGTGGGATATAATTTTTAGCATTAACACATTTAAATACAGAACTGTTTGTTAGCTTTAACTTTAGGCAAATACAGTAAGCGGGGCTTTGGAACCTATGCTTTCCAGACCTGTTGGGTGCTAGGAAATAAGTTTCATGTGTGTTCATTTTCAAGATAGTATGCTTGGTGACTTTCAGTTCATTTTAAAATAATTTGTAAGAGAAAATGGCATTTCTAAATCTTTATATTTGAACTATATTGATTGTTTTGGGGGGCGTCTCTTTCCCAGACATTTAATACAATGCCTTTTCTTTAAAAAAGGGACCTCACTGTGTAGATGAATAGTGTTGGTTGCGCCTATTAGTGCAACAGTATAATGTGAAATTACAGTGTACCAGCTTAATTCTACCTCTTGGAATTACTGTGCATTAATGGTGAAATGTTTACAAATGACTTTCCACTTATGAAATTAAATAATGAAAAGCTCACTGTTGTTTTAACATTTCAGTGTTTGTTCAAGCAAACAAATTGCAGCAGCATATTTTCTCAGCCCATGGACAAGAAGACAAGATCTACGACTGCACGCAGTGTCCGCAGAAGTTCTTCTTCCAAACAGAGCTGCAGGTACCATATTCATGAAGAGAACTTGGATTCAGGGGCTGTAGCAGTACTGAGCAAATGTGTTCTGTAGCTGGGCTCATTGCATTCCTTGCTCTTCACTATGGGTTGGGGGGTACCAGAGGAAGTATAAACAGAGAGCAAAAAAAACCTTGTGTATAACTCACATGAGTAGCATTTCATGCCACTTGTAAGAGCTATCAGTAACAGAGCATCTGACTTGTTAGTTTAAACCTAGACAGTAGGGGCAACCATTCGACTCCTGCTTCGTAGTTTGGTGGAGATCAAGAGTATTTCAGAATTGATGATCTTGATATTTTAAGAGAGGAAAGGAGAGAAATGAGCAGCTTGCATTCCTATTTAGCACCCAAAACAGCCAGTGAATAGAAGAATGAAAATGGAGCTTGAGTTCTCTTCTCCTTCTGGCAGTCAGCAAGAAAGAGCTGGCATAAGAAGGTGGGAATAAAAGAAGAGTAAGCTACAGAATGCAGTAACATATTGTACCCGTGTCCCGCTGCTGGTCAATCCAGCCTCCCATAAATATTAAACTTCCGATAAAATTAGTTATAGGAATATTTCATTGTCTTCTACTTCTTGTACACTGTCTGTAGGATCAGTAGAACGCTCTTATTGTTGGAGAAGAATAGGACAGAAGGAGGGGGGATAAATCTTGTATACCTTCTGAAAACAAGTTTGGGTCAAAGAACGCCTGGTTATATGCTAATTTAGCTGCTCTCTCTCTCTTGGAAAGGATCATTACATTGCTAGTACTCCTGAAATGACTTGTCACATTTATAAAGATCAGAAGAAGAGAGTACCAAATGTTCATTAACGATTTTAATTCACGTTTGAATATTATCAGAAGAGTGTTTGGAAGTCAAAGTTCCAGGATCTCCATTTGCTAAAAGGGGATCAGTGCTGATGACATAAAGAAAATATATTTCTACTGTAGTGTTATTTTTTACTCTTCATGTTCTTCGTTTGAAGAGTGTGGTGCAAAGCACTATACTGAAGGTGTTTATAATTTTTATAATATAGACTGTTGTCTGTAAGAAGCTTAACTGAGCCTCCTCCATTTATTTCACTTTTGACCAGAGCTAGATTTATCCTTGTCATTAGAGATAAGAAGCTAGTGGGGGGGGGGGGAGGTGTGTGTGCGCGCTCATTTAGTATGTCAGTTATTGTAATTTTAATGTATTTAAAACTTAATGCTAATACTCAGGATGACAGTATGAATGATTTCTTATGTGGGAAAAGAAATTAGATTTTGAGGGCTTACACTGGGCCTCAATATGTTGTATGAGAACTGGATATTGAGATCTATCAAGTTGTATTTCTCTTTTAGTGTGGGTGGGTGGGCATGGGTGGTGTTGTGCCTGTACAGTTTAGTTTAACCGTACTGTGTGAGAAACTGGAATGTCAGCCTTAATGTTCAGTTTTTCCAACATTTGTTGGAATCAGTCTAGGGACAGATGGGACAAGGTGGCAGTGTTCTGGTTTTGGCAAAACCTCTGATTTAGCCCCAGACACCAGCACCCTCTTCCCCTCATGTCCAGGTCAAACCATCTTCACTTCCATCTAGTCTGGCACCCCATGATACCATTCCACCCACTCTGCTCCCCTGGCATATTTCTTCCCACCCCACTCAAGTTTTGATGTCTTCCAGTAGGTGTCTATTGTCCTTTAAGGCCATTTTTCAGTGTCTTGAGGTAAGGGTGCTGCCATCTGCTCACCTGTCATCTGCATCAGAACATTCCATAGATGGGAATGTGTAGTCCTTACAAGGTAGTCTTCTCCTCTCACCTGGGCGGTCCAGTGGAGAGGGGGTAGCCATTGTGCTCACCACCAACTTCACTAACAGTTCCTGCCTTTGTGAAAACACCCTAACATCCTACCTGGCCATCTATCTAAGCTAAGGCAGAGGGCCGCAATTGTAGTGCTCCCAAGTACCCGAGCTACATCTCCCAGCCATCCCCTAGATGCTAAGACTGCTTTATTTAGAGTCCAGCTCAGAACTCATGCACAAAGTCTGGCCACAGGTGAATGAGTATCAAATTTGTGGATTAGGGAAGGAAAGGATCTAATACAGTGGAGGAGAGGATGAGGGGGTTGGGATTAAGGAAACGGTGAGTAGATTTAGGGCAGATGAGAGATAAAGGAGAATTTACCAAAAACACCTTGTAGAAGGTTCGTGCCGGGGCTCGACCCTCCTGGGCAGGAGGGGAGCCACACCGACTCACTACTGGTGCACCAAACAACCAGTTAGTTCAGGACTCAGGCCCTCTGGTGCAGGGGCTGAGCAACCAACAGGTAGTTCGGGGCTCAGGTCCTCTGGTGCAGGGGCTGGGCAGACAAGCAGTTAAGGAGCCCAGGCCCTCTGGTGCAGGGGCTGGGCAGACAAGCAGTTCAGGGAGCTCAGGCCCCTTGGTGCAGGGGCTGAGCAGCCAAGCAGTTCAGGGAGCTCAGGCCCTTTGATGCAGGGGCTGAGCAAACAATCAGGTAGGGAAGGCCCAGGCCCTGGATCAGGGCGGGGCACAAACAGTCACAGCTCAGGCCCTGGGATGCAGGGGCTGAGCAGACCAACAACCAGGAAGGCCCAGGCCCTGGATCAGGGCGGGGCACATACAGTCACAGCTCAGGCCCTTGGATGCAGGGGCTGAGCAGATACACAGTTAGGGAGCTCAGGCCCCCTTGTGCAGGGGCTGAGCAACATTCACTTCGGGGTAAGCCCTGGCTCCGACACCAGAGCGTTGGGTGAGGGGACTGACTGAGCTCCGGCGGCCGGCCTTTATACTTCCTGTCCCGCCCCTTGACTTCCGGGGGGCGGGAACAGGCGGCGGTGGCTCCGCCCACTCGGGTGCCTGCAAGGGTGCTCCCTCTTCTGGGCATGAGGGGAGCCACACCGACTCACTACACACCTAATGAAAGATTTTCTTTTCAAAAACCAACAACACCTCAAAAATTTCAATTTGAAGGTAAACCAAATGGAAATGTGTGTTTCCTTTTTTGTTCTTTTTGTTTAAAAAAAAAGCAAACATTTTGTTGAAACCAAACTGTTTTTGCCAAACACTTCAATTTTGATGAAACTACATTTTTGAATTAAAAATAATTTTGGTCAGAAAATTTCAACCAGCTCTATTGTTCATTACTGCGGTATCTGAGGTGCACAAATAGGGAGGTGGGGAGGGAGAGATGAAGAATGGTAAAAGGAAGAAAAGAGAGACTGCTAGGGACGAGAAGACAAAGGGGGGAAATGGAGGAGA
This sequence comes from Emys orbicularis, assembly GCF_028017835.1. Lineage (NCBI taxonomy): Eukaryota > Metazoa > Chordata > Testudines > Emydidae > Emys > Emys orbicularis. The sequence goes on from NC_088684.1 coordinate 81,298,477, forward strand.
TGAGGGAAAGAGTGGTGAAAGGAAACAGGAAGGAAAAAAAAAGAATGAAAAACTATGAACAGCAGATCCTGAAATAGGTTTTTGGGGGAAAAAGACCAATTAAACAAATAGTGTAGATAATATTGATGCATATAACATAGAGAGAGGTAGATATCTGTATGACATCTACAATAGAGATAGATAATATAATCACCTGTTCTCTGCCTACTAATCCAGCTCCCCAGGAATGTTGTAATATTTCCAAACCTGAGCAGCTTCAAACTGCTGGCTTTTTCTTTTTTATTAAAATCAAATCAAATATTTTCTCCCCTCAGAAATCACTCCTGCCGAAGGCTTAGGATAGGGTTTTTATGGCTTCCTCTGACCCCAGCATATTTGAACTCATATTAACTAAAGCACCTGGCTTTCCAGTGAAGGGTGCAAAAGTACATCTGAATAAATAGACATATTCTACCTGTGCTTCCCTCTCTTGTGTTGGTTGCCAGTTCACTTCAGGGTGACTTTAAGGTCCCACATTATTACCTACTGCACAAAGCCCTAAATAGACGAGATCTCAGTTACCTCAGAGACTGCCTCTGTGTCTCACCATGCCAGCTGCATTTGTCTGGAACACACCAGCTTCTTGTCCTATGCTCCAGCTATCTATCTTCAGTGGAACTTGGGGGTAGGGCATTCTAGGTAGCAGGCCGTCACTTCTTGCTGAAAATATGTGTAAGCACGAGCCTGGCCGCATTTAGAATGCATTCTAAGATGCGTCTCTTTGTTCAGGCTTTCCACTAGCTGCAGGCTCTGGGAATCCCTAGCATTTAGCCTACTGGCTATGTTTTCTCCATCACTGTCCTTTAAGCTTGTGTTGTGAGAGGGTCACAATTTATTTGTTCACTATATTTGGGAACAGTTGTTTGCTTTTCATCAAAATTATGCACCTACTACATGTGACAGATGCTAGTCATGTCACTTAATGCACTTCTAGACAATGCTCAGTTACTGGGGTGATGAGGGAAACGTAAGAAAAACAGAGAGGGAATAGATGCTGTGGGGTTGGCAGCCTTACGCATGCATATAACAATGACAGTTTTAAAGGAAGAGAATACATGGATGCGGACAATATATGCATTATGCTGTCCTATAGCTTTATATGCAGCTTGATAGGGCCCAAATCTTCACAGCAGAATTTTTTCTGTGCTAATCTGATTCATGTTGTTTGAAGTCTGGAAGAGCAGACTGAATGAAAATGAGGAGTCCCACATTTTATACTCCCCCACCCCTAAGAAAATGCCATATCCACATCTACCATTCTTCTGGTCAAAAAAACTAGGACTCCCTGTAGGAACTTTTATATCACCACTGCTTCTTAAATGTCCAGCGGAGTCACAGTTAACAACACATGGCACAGCCAGGAGCTGCTCTAACTTTAGGCAAACTAGGCAGCTGCCTCACACAGCAGATTTGGCCCAACTGTCCCCCCATGACGAGGGGTGGCTGGGCCAAGCCTGAATGGTGTTACGACCCTGTGCACCAGGTTACAATGGCACTCACTCAAATTTAACCCAGCAGCTACTTCATCAAGACAAAGAGGCAACCGAGCCAAATCTGTCACCCTAGGCCTATGAGGAGGGGAGTCTACTGAACTTTTGCCTACGGTGGCAGATTGTCTTGAGCGACTTCTGGGAACAGCCGCCTCAGAGGCAACTTCTGATGAGCTGGGGAGTAAGCCACCTGTCCTGTGAGTCAGATCTAAAATATGCTTTTAAGTTATTATTTGTATTGAAACAATATTAAATGAAAATGAGTACACTATTAGTTTCAGGTCCCCTCTAAGGCCTGTGCATGCTTTTCAGCAAGAGTATTTGCAATTACCAATTAATTATTCGTATGTATTACAATAGCACCTAGAGAACCTGAGATCAGGACCCCATTGTACTAGGAATGGGGAAAAAATACATAGTAAGAGACGCACTCTGCTCCAGAGAGCTTACAGTCTAAATAGAGAAGCTAGACAAAGGATGGAAGGAAAAAGAGAGGCGGAGTAACTTGCACAAGGTCACATAACAAGTCAGGGGCAGATCTGGGAATAGAACCCAGGTCTCTTGAGTCCCAGTTGAGTGCCCTATCCCTTGGACAATGCTGCCTTTCTAATTATTAATCTAATAACTGGCATAGCATCTGTAGCTTTCACAGAAAAACACAGACCTTAATTTTAACAATCTCAACAGACCTTTCTTCTCCCTCCCCTGCCAAAAGCATTCTTCTTCTGTTCAGAAACAGGTTTTAAAAGTCTTTGTTGCTCTGCTGTAACTGGAAGAACCTGCTTTTAACTTTTTGGGGGATACTTTATTTCTCTAGAGGGGAAGCAGATCTAAAGCTTCTGTTATGGACTTAGAACAGTATGCTTGAAGAGGCCGCTGGGTTGGTAACTGGTACAGGCTTAAGGGTTCTACAGGATCCTAAAGCCTGTCTGTTATTTTTATGCCTGTAAAATGAATTGAAATTGAAGAAATATTTAACTAAAACTATTTATTCATTTAAAACGTAACACTTTAATAGTACTCGCATGCTTAATGCAGTCTGGATTTTTCAGAAATAACCTTTTAATATTTTTTAAATTAAAAATAGCAATCTGAACATCAGATGAGCTAACCAATTGCAAGCTAGACAGTCATAAAGCTGTATATACACCTCCCAGTATTAACGGCCTAAGAACTCCAGTACCTGAGATTTGAGTATATGGCTATATTTGTCTGAATAACTATAACTAGTATACATTTTTTACATCCATCACCCACAGTACTGAACTTTTAATTAATGAGAAAAGTGATAAATCTATCATTATTGTAGCCCAGTGCTGTATTATTAATAAAAGGAGATAAAACCTATTAAAGAGATTCTCCCTCTGCCCCCCCCCCTTTTTTTTGTCAGCCAATTTCCCCTCCCTGGCATTGTTTTTTTCTGGATTGTTGGATTATGCCTAGCTGGCATTAACCATTTGGATGGGCTTGCAAAACAATTTTTTGTGGCTTCCTGGTCCCCAAAAAAGAAAGGTAACCAATTCGTGTCCAGTTTTTGTGTTATGCCTATGGCCAGCCCAAAGTTGGCTCCAGGTTTATTGAGGGTGGACGGGCAACAGAATTCTCTGAGGCAGGTTAGTTGACTCATTTTAGATTGTTTAAATGTGGGAGTGACGGGGGGGGGGGGGGTCAGACCAGCCTCAGCCTCCAGTAGATGTGCAGCACTTTTGCTTCTGCTGTGGTCTGTAAGTTTTGCTTGTGATAATTGTCAAAATAAACTGGGGTTCCTGGGCACTAGGCCCAGTCAGAAAGGATTTTGTGTGCATTCTGAGAATCATAGCATTTATTTAACACTTTGCAAACATTATCTAATTAATTGACTCAGCCTTCCCAAGGGTTGGGTAAATACCCCCACTTTACAGATATGGAAACTAAGGCAAGAAACAGGTGGCTAGGAGTCTTTGTCCCATACTGGTGTATTATGGCCTGGCCTCAGTTTTACATGCCTTTGCTATCCCGCGTCTGGAGTACAGCAATGCCGTGTACCTTAGGAAATTCCAGATAGTGGAGAACACTGCAGCTCATCTACTCAGCAACACCGACCACTGTGAGCGCATCAAACCCTACAAGGGCTTCCCATAGAATATCAAGTCAAATTCAAGGTCTCAGACCTTATCTTCAGGGTGCGCAATGGCCAGGCTCCTGCATATCTAAAAGATCACTTTCAAGAATGTTCTCACAAAGAAAAGGCTTTGAAACATTTTTAAAATGAAATCAGAGATTATCTCTGATCTTTCTAGTTCCCCAGAATCGAGGGATGAGGAGGTGGGGCACAGATACAGATTGTAGGCCCCATAGGCCAATATGCAGTGGGGAATAACTTGTCAGTTCTTTTTAAAAGGAAATCTGTCTGAAATCCAATTAACATTAAAAGCTTTAGGCCAAAGTTTTCAAATTTAATGGCCTGTTTTTCAGAGGTCCTGAGCACCTGCAGCTGCTGTTAAAGTCAATGAAAGGTGTAGGTCCTCAGCACCTCAGAAAATCAGGTCATAAGTGCCTAAAGTTAGGAACCTACATAAAAACACCTGATTTCCACAGACATTGAACACCCACCTCCCCCATTAAGGTTGCAGCTAAGTGCCTAAATAAGGACTCGAGTTTCAAAACATAGACACCAAATTTGAAAACGTTGGCCTTAGCCTTTTGTAGATAAGCAGAGTCAAGCTGTTAGAGCAGATGACAGGAAAACGGGAGAGCTGGGTTCTAGTACCAGGTGTGCTACTAACTTTCTGGGGAACCTTGAACAAGTCACTGAATCACCCTGTACCAAACTTTCTCCATCAGTAGAATGGGAATAGTAATACCTATATCGCAAGGGTAGTGATTTGTTAATTACATTCATGTTTGTGCTTTGAAGCCTTTAGATAGAGAGTGCTATGGAAATTTAAAATGTTGTTATTGTTTGTGATTCTTATTTTTTCCTCTGCATGCCTCAGAGCACAAACTCAACTGTAGAGCTGCTTTTAACAGGGGGCTGGATTTGGGATCTTTTAAGATTTTTTTTTCCTTCTGGACTGTGTCCCTTCTCAAATGGTCCTAGTCTCTTCTGATGCTTGGAACTTCTGCCCTGAGAAGACAGAACAATCTTTGATTTTCATTGCAAACGTCTCTCCAAAAAGTCAAACAGGCTTTTACTTTGGACTCAAGAGAGATACAATGGAAGTACTCACACTTCAGTTACTTAAGAAAATGTCTTCAAAGTATTTCTCCTCCAACTCCTTTGCTTCAGTGTCAGAGAAAATTTAAATACCAAAAATAAAATAAAAACTCCAAACCCACCAAACTTTGAATTCCCTTCCATGCCTCTTTCCCTATGAGGATTAAGGGGTTTTAAGGCCATATTAGTCTTCATACCATAATACTTTTCTAAAGAAGAAATTTCCAAATTTGGAGCATATGAGCCCAACCGTCTTTGATTGGCCTATTCAAACATAAACCCTCCCAGTAGGTAGTTCATTAGTTCATGAATATTTATAGCACACAATAAAATCCACCAAACCTGATGTGTCACAGGTGCACAGTGACCATTTTGCTTTCACTAAGCAGTGCTTGAGAAAGATTAAAACAAGCGGGCTGAGTCTTACTTGTCTTATTACATCCATATTTGCACATATGTATACAGTGGTCACTATTAGAAAAGTTTCTGGTTTTTCCTTTGGTAATTCAAAATGTTACCTTAGTATTTACAATATTTCCTACACGTTTCCTGCAGGGAATATTGCAGATATTGGGGTATTATTAGTCACATTCTAAAGCAGTTGAAAAATGGTGATGGGCAAACATTCGGTGTCTACAGATATTCAGACAGTCATGATTATTTTGGGATAGAATTGCAAAATTATTGGACAAGGAGAATGTAATAGGTCAGAGTTTTAGTAAAGCGTCTCATGCTAAATCTCAGAAAATCTTACCTAATAATTAATACAAATTGGCCACAGTAGGAAAACGTCAAATGGACTGATACTAACTACAATTTCTAAAATAGATGTCTAAATTACACCCACTACTCCTTGGGGAATTCTACACCAAAAATTAAAAATTCTGCGCACAATATTTTAAAATTCAGTGTATTTTATTTCTTAATAAATAAATGTGGAGGTTCCAGCACGGTAGTGGGGAGCGAAGGCCATCACCCTGCAGATCCCGTCCCCACTGGGACACCAACTCAGCGATGAGGCTGCATCCAACCCGCGCTAGACTTATCAAGATAGCAAGTGAAAGGAACAGAGTGTCACATGCACGCCCAGCCCTTGCCCCTGATCTAGGTGTGGGCAGTTTCAGCCCGGCATGGTCCAAGTGTGGAGGGTCTTGGTGTCGGGTGAGAGGGTTCTGTGTGGGGCAATCTGGATGTGGGCGGCTTGGAGGGGGGTCGGGATGCACAGGGGCTTGATGGAGGGTTCCGGGTGCAGGGGGACTGGAACTCTGCAGGGGGGCCAGGTGAAGGTGGTTGGCGCTCAGCAGTGGGGGGGTCTGGGTGTGATGGGATGGAGCTCGGCGGGAGGGTCTGACAATGGGGGGTTAGTGGAGGGGTCTGGGTGCTGTGGGAGTGGGGCTTTGGTGGGGTGGGGCTCCAGGTGCAACCGGTTGGGGCTCAGTGGCGTGGAGGTCCAGATGCAGGGGAGAGGGGCTTGGCAGGAGTCTGGATGCAGGGGGCTGGAGCTGGGTGGTGGGGGCTGGATGCAGGGGCTGCGGTTTGGCTGGGGGCATCTGAGGAGCTCAGCAGGTGGGGGGTCCAGGTGCTGGGGGGGTGAGGTTTTGGGGGGGCAGGTGCGGGGGGCTCATTGGGGTGGTCCGGGTAGGGGGTGTCATTGGGGTGGGGGTTCAAGTGTGGGGGGCTCAGCAGGGGATAGTTTGGGTGCAGGGGGGAGTGGCTCAGTGGGGATCCAGGTGCAGGGGCTGAGGCTCATTTGGGGGGATGGAAGGTGCAGGGGGGTTCTGGGTGAGGCTTGGTGGGGGGTCCGGATGCATGGTGGTTGGGCAGATGGAGGAAAGTGAGCCCTCCCTCTGCGGCTGAAGAGTGATGTGAGTAGGAAGCGGGGTGGGGAGGTGGAGCTTCCTGCAGCCAAGGGAGATTTCTGGGGGTGGGTCTGACCTGACCCCAATTACTCCTTGCAGCGGAAGAGGAGCTGAGCCCAGCGCAGGGTAGGAGCCACCATCCGGGTCGTGTCTTCCCCCACTCACCCACCCTGCACCTCTCTGCCAGCTCTTCTGGGCACTTGAAATGATGCACCCACGCAGCTGGGGGTGGGGAGGTTTGCATGACTACTCTTGCAGCTTCCCTTTGCTTCACCATCAGAAGTCATTTTTCTGCAGCGAAGCAAAGAAATCTGCGGGGGACATGAATTCTGTGCGAGCACAGTGCATAGAATTCCCCCAGGAGTAACCCACAAAATACCCATACAGAAAATATGTATGTGATTTTACAAAATGGATAAAGTATAGGCACAAATAAATATATGAATGTACAACTTCCTGTGTTATATAAACACATATATATTTTCTGCACACGATTTTCTCTTTGGCTTTGTCTTCACTACCCGCCAATCCGGCGGGTAGCAATCGGTTTATCGGGGATCGGCTTACCGCGTCTAGTGAAGACGCGGTAAAATCGATCCCTGATCGCTCTGCCGTCGACTCCGGAAATCCACCTCGGCAGGAGGCGGCAGCGGAGGCGGCGGCAGCGCGGCAGCGGTTGACTTTCCCGCGTCCTCACCGCTAGGTAAGCCGACCTAAAATACGCAACTTCAGCTACGGTATTCACGTAGCTGAAGTTGCGTATCTTAGGTCGGACCCCCGCTGCAGTGTAGACCTAGCCTCAGTCCCACATATGTCTGTTTTGCTTGTAAAACTTAGGCATCAGTTTTTGAAAATATATCCCTAAATCGATGGAGACAAACAATTAGCTCATAGTCTGCATCTATCCCACTTGATGTACTTATATGTTCCAGATTACATGATCAGATTCTGCAGAATCTAAGTTTTCATGTTAGATGAAGTTTCTGGACCATGTGATTTCAAAGACAGTCTTCCTAACATTAACTGAATGTAAATCAATCCAGCATTGTCTTCTTTAATCTGCAAATGGAGTCTGAAACAATGGCTATGAGAGTTGGAAGCTCCACTATTTCTACAACCACTTAGTGGGTTTTAACTCTGAAACCTAATGATGGTGCATTATATGTCAACATTAATGTCTTCATTGCTAATCATTTTAGCATATGGGATGGGGAAGGTGATGAGAGTGAAGCCCATGGAGGAAAACTGTAAACTGCTGCAGGAAGAAAAATGCAGAGACACAAAAGAAGAAGAGAAGAAGAGGCAGAGTGGGGGAGAGAAACAGAAACATGGGGAAGAGAGAGAAACAAAAGATAGAAATAGTAGTGGTCATGAAGTTGAGTATATTTTTCTTCTGAGGGATATTGATGGTAACAATAAGGCATGAATCAGACAATAAATAATGAGAATAATAACTGAAATTTCAGTTATTACATAACGGTCAGGTTGTACCATCATAGTTCTTGTGAAATCCTCCTACTGACACCAGAGGGAGATCTGCTGTGGATTGAGAGGGCTAAATAGTACATTATATCCTGACCCACAGATAATAATTAAAAACAGAATTCAGTTTTGTCCCCAAAATCAGTTTTATCATCTGTGTCCTAAATGTTTCACTGTACACACCAAAATTAGTCAGATTGGTTGGTTAACACTCTCAGAGTAAGCGGAAGAAAATGATAGAAATAAGGGCTCTATTTGCATTTGAATAGTTTCCCTGCTCAGTTCAGTTCTCTTAATTGTCCATTCATTCATTTCTTGCTAATGTAGTTGATATCGGTGACTGATTTTCTATGCTAAACAGGAAGCGCCACTTCTTCATTCTAGGACTCGTTCCTTCCTACGACTGCCCTGCTGTTGGCTACCAATAGCTGCCATTATATTATCTTTCATCTGGCCCAGAGCTGACAACAGATGGCCATCAGTGTGAATGTATAAAGCATCCAGCAATGGTGTACCGAAGAGCTTCCTGGCCAGTTCTGCAAACCTCCCTCCCTTCCTCCCTCCACATCTTGAATAAGCTCATCATTCCTGGCTCCACTCTCCACTGGCTCTGCAATTTTCCACACAGTGAAGGCAGAAGGCTGCCACTGAGCCATTGGAACTCTCCCCTTCCAGATCTGCGTCTGACTCCCATTTCTGTGCATAGCACAGGCAAAGTACTGGCACTGCCCAGCTGGTTCTGACCCTATAGGCTGCAGCACCCTGGGATGTGTTGCTGCTATTACATCACTGGGCGTGCCACCATTTGGGATCTGGCTCTTGAGCCCCTTTGGTTTCTGCACAGCAAAACTTGCTTCCCACATAGCAAAGACAGAAGAAGATTTAATTCTGCTCATTCAGCCACTATGTGGGATCTCTAGTCTGAAACCTGAAGCAGAGGCAGAGCTTAGCCACTGTAGCATTGGATCTTCTCAAGCCATTATTCTGGTGGGGATCTCCCCTCCCCACTCCCAATGCTCTGGAGGACTCCTAGCGCCACCAAGATTAAGCATGTTAAATGTGAAGAAAGCAAAAAATGTGAATATTGATTGTAGACCTAAAAGGGAGGAAAGTGTTAATTTCACTGACGTGCTGATGCATTGACAGGTCTGATCATTTGGAAAGCAGCTTCAAATGGGTGGCTGCCCTGCATTTGGAGAAAGATCTATTGTTTGCTCTTGACGGAGTTTGCTAAAGCAAGGTACCTCTAGAGCTGTAGTTTAAGAGAAATTCACATTTGTAGCCTTTATTGTGATATTTGCAGCAAGTCTACAGCTACTAACAATCTCTGCCCTGAAGCTATGAAGGAGTAAGACTCCATTGTTGGAGAGAGAGACGCGTTCTGTGTAAAAGCCTGAGATGTGGTAGGCAAGATGAATAGTGCTCAAAAGCAGTGCTTGCGGTGCTGTAATTTAGAGCAGGAACACTGAGCCTTTAAACGAAAGTGAAAGACAGGGTAAATGAATCCTTTAAAAATGGTAAAATCTTAAACTGCCTAAAATAACAAGTATTTCCATTGATAAGTTCACTGAGCGGGAGGAAAGTTGGGAGGGGATGGTTTCCCCTTGCAAGGAGCGGAGCGGTACAGATAGTTTGTTAAAAAACAACAGCACTACAACTCCTAAGGTGTGGCTAGTGATTCATCAAGGGACATGTCCAGGAAAGTACAGTAAACAGAGATCTTGGCTCAAACAAGTTCCTTCCTTTTCAAAACATCAGCATCTTTACATTGCTTCATTCCAAGCATTAGTCAAAAAAGATTTGAATGCAGATGGCAACACAACTGGAGCTGTTCATAACAAAACCCTAACCCGGGAGGAACAGGTTTCAGGTTTACTTCTAAACCTGTTATCTGGGTCGGGTTAAGAATGCTTTGAGCAAAGTGGGGCTGACCTAAGATTTTGGGTGGAAAGCATGTGAAATATGGTGGATTTGACACAAAACCGGGCAGAAATCTGAGATTATTTTGGTGGTGTTTGCTTTGCGTTGGAAGCTCTGGGTGAGCACCCCTACCCCATCCAGTAGACTGAAAACAAAAAGTGGTTCATTCCCTGTGGACCAAAACTGCTGAGTTATGCATATCTGTACATACAGCTGTAGGTGTTTTTGCATTGTTAGAATCTAATGTTGTAGCAGAATTACCTCACTAAACCCAAACTAGACTAAACATGAGCTGGGTGTATATCTGTCTGTCTGTGTCTGACTAGATGATGGATACTTACTAGTTTTCTCTGTATCTGTAGATATATGGCATATAATATTTGGAAACTGTGATACCATTAAATATTAGCAGTGCATTTTGCTTTGCTTTGAGTTTGTAAAGGTGAAAGGTGATTGTGCAGGAAAATGGAACAGTATATTTGCTGTGAGACAGGCACTAAGAACTCACTCCCATGCTCAGTTATAATTCATGACTGTACTGGTGGGAAGCCCTTATCCCTCTGTGGAGTTAATGCATCTCTACTGTAGCCTGCTGAGAGCACCCTGCATCTCCTCCCACCATCTGTGCATTCAGTTGTGTGCTTTCTCTCTTTCTCTCTCGCTTTACTGTGACATCTCTTGGTGTTAAAACTGTCAGACTACTACTGCCTGGTAAAGGTGGCTTTATGATGTGTATTAATGTTGAATTGTCATTTAAATGGAAAAGAGCTGGAAGGGATATATTACAGTTTCATTTAAACTCTAATTTAGAAAATGCTGATTAGCAAATTAATAAAAACATGTGTCTGTTGCTTTAAACTCCTCGACCTGTCTTAAATTTGCTGCCCATTATACTAATATGGATAATCTGCATGAAAAAGTGTAGGGACAGGGTAGAGGGTTTACTGGCCAAGTTATATTTGTTCCCCGTCTGTGACTATTCCGCTGGTTTTTGGTACAGTGACTCTCCCTTTTTAGTGTTGTGATTTGAGGTGCCAGCAACATTGTACATTGAATCGTATTTACCCACCCATCGCCTGGTTGGTGCAGACAACTATTTTATTTTCTTCATGTTGACTTCCTTTCTGAACTGAAGCAGCTTGGAGGCTGCAAGTTAATTGCTTCTATGCTACCTGAGATTTGGGATTCACATGAGCAGAGATCATAAGCTAACACAATTTTACTTAAATATTGAGATTTTTATGGTGGAAGACACTGTCTAAAGGAAACTGAGTTGACACTACCCTACAGTTTAGGAAGAACTTAACTAGACCACAGAGCTTCGAGATGATGCTTTATTAACCTGGCCCCTTGCTGTTAGGGTGGGTTTTAGGCAGTGTGTTATGCCTAAAAGTACTGTGAAACTGCATATGGTTCATTGCAGCAGCAAGATTAATTTGTGGAGTTTCACGATATTTGATCTTAACATAGTCTGTTGTTTGTACTTTTTTAAAACGTATAAATCAAATCCAGGCCTGAAATACCAGTGTATGAATTTAACAGATGTGGTGCCATAAGGGACCCACTGTGTTATAAACTGCAGAAATGGCCTTTTTATATTTCAGACTCTTAGCTTATTCCCGGGAGGTTTTGGAACCACAGAAGTGAGGTGAAAGGTCATGCTTTCAGACAGTAGCACCCACCCACCACTTGACGTTTGGTGTAATTGTCAGGAAATCCACAGCTAATAGTTTTGTTATGCAGTCATAGCGTTCTGCACAGTAAAAGTAGGGCAAGAATGACTTCAGTAGCTCAGTGTCCAGGTTTCCTTAGGTGAAAGATCACTTTGAGATGACACAGCTGAGTAGTCAGGCTGAAATCCTACTTGGTATTTTATTAATTTTGCACCAAGATAAATCCTGAATTCTGACAAACTCCATGACAGGTGAAATTCCTTCTTGCAGAATCTGCTCAGCAAGAGGCTGCTCATTTCGTTCTGTTCCGAGGCAGGCAACAGGAGGGCAGCTTTATAATCAGCCCTCAAAGGACCCCCAGCCGCCCCAGAGTCTTGGGCTGATTGAATAACTCCTGGGCCTCTTCCCCTAGGCCTCCATCAGCAGGGGTCCTGTGGAAAGCAATCTCCCGCAGACTGGCACTGAAGTGAGCTTTAAACTACTATTTTCTGCTCTCCAGAGGAGCCTGGAGTACTAAAAGATAGATGGACTGCAGATATTTTATGAGAAACTGTCAGAAGAAGAGCAGAGTAAATGTTTTTTTTTCCTTCTTCTTTGAGTCACACACTAGATCACTGTAGAATTTCTCCCAGTATCTTTTACATTTAAATAAGAAATTAATTGGTTGCTAACCTTAAATTTCCTTCCTCCCTCTTCTTTTTCTTTTTCTTCTTATCCTCTCTGACTTTTTTTTTTTTTTTTTTTTTTAATATTCACTCAGAGGCCCTTTGCTTAACCACAGTTGCAGAAAATCAGTACCATTTGCACTGAAATATTTATAATGACAGAATGAAAAATTGGATTCATTTTCTGGCCTGTAGCCGAACAGTCTGCAACTTTGTGCAGCATTGTTTAGCATCTCTCATTCCCTCCTTTTCATTGGGGTCGTTTTCAGACACACATGCACACACTGCCCATGCTGCAGAGGAATGCTTAGCAAAACACAGAGCCATTTTTAGTCTCAACAATGAGAACACAACTTGCTTGTAACCTTTCAACTCTTGATGGAGGGATTCCGGGAGAAGGGGGCATGCCGAACGTCTGTCTTATAGGAGAGATTATACGGGATGACATGCAGTAATCAATTTTGTACAAGGAAACACACTGATTGAATTCAACAGAATGTTTCAGTATATTCCATGAGAGGCAGTGTGGACTTAGCACCAGAACGGATGCCAAGAGGCCTCTACTAATCCCTGCTCTGCCACTAATTCCTGTGGCCTTGGGAAACTCACTTGACCTCTCTCAGGGCCAAATTTTCAAAAGCTCCCTTTATGTGCAAGCATGCCCTGACATTGGGGATTGTGCATATGCAAATACGCTTTTGAAAATTTGACCCCATGTCTATTTCTACATCTACATGGCGGTGATTATATATTGTTACCTACATTGCCTGTGAAGATGGATTAGTTAATGTTTGCAAACTACTTTGAAAATTAAGATCCAGATCCTCAACCCCCAGCTTGGACTCTGGTAGCACAGAAGTGCTATAAAGCTGCATTAGCCAGACAACTAAGGATTCCCTCAGTGTGCAGGATTGCCTGGGTGGCGTAGAGCCAGAGTACTTGGTTGGTTCTGTGTCACCCCCTCTCTGTATAGGTTTTGGACTCTCCTATAGAATTGATAGAAAATTATATCCCTGCTGTAGAATTCTATAGGATGGTTCAAAAAGCTAATAAAGTATTCTCTGGTAAGTTCTTTAGATTTTTAGACAACCAATTTAAACTAGTTGTAAACCCATGTGGCCAAAACTTTCAAACACTGGTGCCTAAAGCTGGGCACCTAAAACCACATTGGATCACCTAAGGAAGTGGTCTGGTTTTGGATTGGATCCTGCAAGATTCAGGTGCTCAGCACCTTCAGCTCGTGTTGATTTAACGGGGAATTGCAGGTGGTCTGTTTCTTTGAAAATCAGTCCAGATTTTATGGAACCCAAGTGTGAAAATGTTGACCTTTTAGTTTGATCTATATTAAATTAATTAGTGCTGCCGAAGTATAAGTCTCCCTACCCCACTCCAGGTCACCCTTCCAGGCCCAGATTTTTCTTTCTTGAATTAAAACTTGAGAATTTTGAGTAGCTTTAACTGTTCTTTTAGGAGCATAAGCCTAACTGATTTATACAGCTATGTTGATAAAAAGGAGCATTTACTATTAGGATCAATATAGATCAATTTGTACTGTACAGCAGACTGTAATTTGTGAGTGACACATACTTTTATCAACAGCTGAAAGTTTCTTACAGACTTGCAGATTTGTCTTTTTATTGTGTTCCCAAAGATAGTTTGGAGAAACATGCTGACATGTCAGTATGAAGTAATGTGTGCTCTGACACAAACGGCATTGTAATTTAGGAGGAATTTTGCCTGAAGTTGTTTTACTGTAGCATTGCTTTGATTCGAAAAAGAAGTTTCTACAAAGTGGTGTGTTTTAGGACATGACAAAACGTTCTCCAATATTATGCATATATTCAAGAGACTTTCTATTTAACCCTTACTATTGCTTTCTGCTTTTCTGTTTTTCTTTTTGTATGTGTGTGTGTGAAGGGTGTAATTTTTAATTGTTTTTAGCAACTAATATGAGACAAAAATAATAGAAACCAAAAAAAAATGTGAACTTTAACATTAATAACATATATTTTTTAAGCTGTCATTTACATTATAGATCTTCTTGCCAACTTAACAGCATTTTAAAAGAAAGCTTAGGCCAAACTAAGAGCTCTTCTAATGCCAATCAGATATATTTCTATAGTTGACATAGCCACCAAGCTAAGATATAGATGCTTAAAATGTTTCAAATGCTGAACAGAACTGCAGTGACAATAGGATCCGGTCCACAGTGAAGTGATAGTACAGATCTTGCTGATGATATTGTGCAGACGTGTTATTGAACTGTAAGGACAGTAAGAGTAGCCCCCAAACACGTTTCATCTCAGCATAGGAGATAGTAACTTTCCGGGAAAGCTGCTTTCTCCCTTGGCCCAAATCTTTGTGTTGACTCTGTTTTTCTGTGTGGAGCGCCAGTCAGTTTAGTGAAGTTATTAGTTTATAAATTTTGTCAAGGTAAAGTAAATGTAAGAGCTTTAAATTAGAATAAGTGCCACTTCTGTATGGCAGGTTCCTTTGAGGATTGATTAGAAAGCAGACCTCCTGTTGCCTGCCCCTTTATGCATAGCAGTATTGCTGTGTGTACTTGTTTATAGCTTACCTTTGAATTTGTATAAGAGTGCACTGTGGTATGATGAATCGCCCTCTGATAGACAAGATTCTGCCTTTATTCTGGGATCAAGCTAATACTTCACTTTAAAGAGTTATTTTAATTAGGTAGTTTTATTGTAATGAATTAAAATGAATTTGGAGTAGCAAATTATATAAGAATGCGAGGGTTATAGATTAGTCTCTCCATAGTTACAGCACATCTTTTTTCTAAAGGAATTAAAGTTCTGCATTTCAGATAGCTTGGCACTACATATGGGTGGCTGCTGAGTGTAACTGGTGTCTACAGTTATTTTCCCTCCTAAATGTGACTCTTTTCACTTTGATCAGAGGATTGCCTTACCAAAAAATAACAACAAGCAATAAGGGACAAAATTGGCATCTGCAAAGTACTAATTGTGAAAAAGTACTATACTGTAGCATCATAAACCAAACCATGAGGTGGGGGGAGCATTTCCCTGTATGAAGTCATAGTATGAAGAAGCTGGGGGAACCTCTACCTGTAGACTCAGGAACCTTCTGTCATTACCACCAAACCTACACGTGTTCCTACGTTAAGTGGCTTCTTGAGGGAAAGGTACAAGGAGACAAACAAGTGAGCAGACGTGTTAGCTGTGTTGACATTGGGAGGCAGTTCCCCAGACCTTTTCACTCTCTCCCACACATATGTTAAGATTAAGGCACTATTGACTATGAGCCACCTTTTGTCTGTGCCCCTGATTTTGTGCCCACAAATTACGCATTGAAATGTTTGTACATCCTCTTCATTGTGCATGCGTATTGACTTGCGCAATGCTTAAAGATCTGATCTCCATGTGCAGATGTGGAGATGGTGCAGCCTTACAGGAGAAATTAGAGGCCGATTGTCGCCATCTGAAAGTTTGGCCCTCTTTGAGTGTCATTTACCTTTACTTGAGTGAAAACTCTGTTTGCACTTTACCTTTTTCTGTTAATGTTTTGGGGATATATAACCTTAGGTGAGCTAAATGTTGGTCTAGGGGGTACTGTATGCTCAAAGATAATATATGCAGAATCTAAGTTCTGAGCTCCTTTTTGTCACCTGATAACCATAAGCACAATACATATAGGTATGGTACAAAGTAGTGTAGTGAACATAGTGATCTGTGGATTTGTTGTATGTATAGATCTGTCTAAATCAGGGGTGGGCAAACTATGGCCCGCGGGCCAGATCTGGCCCACCAGCCGTTTTAAGAGGGCCCTTGAGCTCCCGCTGGGGAGCAGGATCTGGGGCTTGCCCCGCTCTGGCACTCCAACCTGGGAGCAGGGTTGGGGGCCACTCCACACAGCTCGCAGAAGCTGCAGCATGGCCCCCCTCCGGCTCCTACGCGCTCCAATGGCCCCACTCCAGTGGCCCACCTCCGGCACTCCAACAGAGAAGGGACATGCTGCTGCTTCTGGGAACCGCTTGAGGTAAGGACCGCCCGGAGCCTGCACTCCTGAGCCTCTCCCCACGCCTCTGCCGCAGCCCTGATCCCCCTCCCTCCCTCCAAACCCCTCGATCCCAGCCGGGAGCATGCTCCTGCATCCCAAACCCTTCATCCCCAGGCCCACCCCAGAGCCCGCATCCCCAGCCAGAGCCTGCACCCCTTCCTGCACCCCAACCCTCTGCCCCAGCCCTGATCCCCCTCCTGCCCACCAAACCTCTCGATCCCAGCCCAGAGCACCTTCCTATATCCCAAACTCCTCATCCCCAGCCCTACCACAGAGCCCTCACCCCCACCCCTGCACCCCACTCCCCTGACCCAGCCCAGAGCCCCCTCCCACACCCTGAACTCCTCATTTCTGGCCCCACCCCAGAGCCCGTACCCTCAACCAGAACCCTCACCCCCCACCCCAACCCCAATTTTGTGAGCATTGTATTCCCAGATGTGGCCCTAGGGCCGAAAAGTTTGCCCAACCCTGGTCTAAATAATAAAGGAATACAGGCAAGTTACAGTGTTTT
Organism: Emys orbicularis; assembly: GCF_028017835.1. NCBI lineage: Eukaryota > Metazoa > Chordata > Testudines > Emydidae > Emys > Emys orbicularis. The sequence goes on from NC_088684.1 coordinate 81,315,350, forward strand.
TTTCTCTTTGACATATGAAGAAACTTGTTTCTTGTAATTTTGTTCAGAGGAATTCTTGTACGTGCACTTTTGGAAAAACTGGAAATAATCATTGTTTTAAAGGTTGCCCTTTGCATATAAATCACAGCTGTGTGTGCTTCCCCCACCCCACCCCACCCCCCATTTCAACTGGGTGAATTTTGAATCCTATGAACAGGAGTTTAAATTCTAGGCCCACCAGTCAGTTTAGGATTTGAAATCAATGCGCTGATCCGGCAGCTAGTGGTCATCCTGCTTTAAATTAGAACAAACAGAATGGAAGTTGGGGAGGAAAAGGGCCACAGGAACACTCTTCTGATGACACATGCAGAAACACACAATGGACGTGCAAAAATAACGTTCATCTGAAGTGTGGGCTTAATCACTGAAAAGACCTATCAGAATTCAACAAGCAAAAGAAAACAAGAGGAGAAGGAAATGAGTAACATTTCCAACAGGACATTTCTGTACAATTGTCAGTTTAAGCCTCCATTATTTGTCACTAATTACTACACTGAGCTGTTAAATATTTAGTAGTAGTTTGTTTAATTGGGTTTGACCTATAAAGGAGTCTGTACATACTGTAGCTCTAGTTCCAGGAGTTCAGTTCTGCACTCAGAGCTAGGCAAATAGGAAATTTGCATTCACGTAAGAGGAACACATTATGTTATCAGGCAAGGTGTCTCCCCTCCTCCCTCCCCTCCACGCCACACAGAGATTTATTTGTCTTTAAGATATCTAAAATTAGAGCACGGATAAGGCGCATCGCTCATGGATATAAAGTAGGAAGGAGGTCATTCTTAAACTTGTTTACAGATGTTCTAGTTTAGAAAGCACCGACATGATAAATTAAACATTACAGGAAAAAAAATTAAAACATAGCAACAACTGGCACAAGAACACATCTGTCTGTTAAACACTGATTTAATCCCTGAATATCTTATTAGGCAGTATTGCCTATCAACGCTACTGTACTGTAGCTGCAGACAAATGTGGAATCATTCAGCTCTGGCTTCTGTTTGCTCCTTTGACTGACGATGTCTGACATAGTGGAGAGAGTCCAGGCTGTCCCTTCCTAGTACCGGGGATGTAGTTTTCCTCTTGTCAGCCTACGCATGTGCAAAATACATTTTATTCTATTTGATACAGGCCTGATTCTCTTCACCCTAACACCTGTTTTGCTAACTCCATTAGTTTCAATGGAGTTTTTCATTATAGCAGGGTAGTTATGATCATATTCTAAAGAGTTCAGATTTTAATGTTAGCAGTGTATTTCCCAGTGGTCCTTTACTTCCCCATTTTTATTTAAACTATTACTTTTACCTCTTCTTAGTGAAGCATCTTGATTATTGTTATTGCAATTGTGCATACGGTAATCACTTCAGGAAGAGGTCAGTCCATCAGTGATATTTTACTAGTGGCTTTCTGAAAGTTACTGAAGAAACAAGGAAGTGTTACATTTTTAAATTTCAAAATGTATCCCTGAGTGGATCCTATCCAGTTAGTGCTTTTTGTGATTCTGTTTTCTCGAGATTTTCAAGTATGAGAGTCAGAATGCACAAGACTTGGATGTAAACATGAATGCATTGAATAGTTACCAGTAGTGCCATTTCCGAATCACTGTAATATAATATAAAAACGGATAAACAGCTCTATTGAACTAAGTTGTTTGGATAATTGTAATTCATCATGAACTTTTCCAAATTGTCCTTGTTAACAATGGTCACTCATGACCAAGGATGACCCTTTCATTGCTCATCATACCTAATTAGGGGGCTACTGCTGCAAGGCGGTGAACACTATTCAGTTCCCTCACCATCAGTGGGATTCGAGGGTGCACAACTCCTCACAGAAGCAGACTCAGTAGTGAAGGTATCTCCGTTGTAGTTCATACCAAGCATATAAACCCCAGTTTTCAGTTTAAATTGTGTAGTAGGTTCAGATTCAGTTCAGACTTGGTGTGCAGATCTTCAGCCTGGATGAGCCTTCAGTTTTCTCTTTCTAAAACATGTAAAGACATTTAACACCAAAAGAGAGCAATACTGCTCCTCCTCTATGCATTGCACTGGAGTACTGAATATAGTAGTTACTCCTCACTAGCCTACAACCTGCCTGTAATCTCTTTCTTCTCTGCTGCGAAATCCTCCTGTGCTAGCTTCCTGCTCCTCGCCTTTGACAAGCAATGAAACATCATCTCCTTTCCAGCTGCTGAACTCACTCACACCAGGCTGGACCTCCAACTCCCACGAATGAACCCATTTTCCAAGTGTCGTCATCTGGAAATTAGGTGTCATTCTAAGGGGCTACCATTATGGAAATATTTTTGAATTCAGAGGGTTTAAAAATAATGATTTGGCATTTGGAGGGGGGTAGTTTATTTTTAGATTATCTTTTGATAAGCTTTGGACTACGTGCTCATCTATATTTCAACTATATCAGAGTCAGGTTTACAACATAACCGTCCATTGACCCAGTTACAAAATTGTAGCATAGACAGGATCTAGACGTGTCCCTGGAACAGCGTTAAAACCTTATACCAACCCAGTTCTTAGTGCCATAGTTAGTCCTGGTTATGGGGACACAGGTAGGTTCTATCTACCTCTTTTAGTTGCTTTGAAATGGCCTAAATATTTGTCTAAATCCAGCTCCCGAGTAAGCAGATCTTGTTGCTTATGTGATTTGGGGCTGGTTCAGTCTTTTCCTATCCTAGGATGAACATCAGGAAAAATTTCCTAACCATGAGGTCTGTGAAGTATGAAATAGTATCCCAAGGGAAGTGTTGGGAGCTCTAATTAAAATTGGACCAGGCAAAACATTTGAAATTACATTGTAGGCAATAATCCTGCATTGGTAGAGTGGATGGATAAAATGCTCTAATAAGTCTTCTCTGTTTTTAAATTCTATAAATTTCTGTAATTCTCTTTTATTATGTTATTTCACCTTTTCCTTTAATGGTGACACCGTATTGCCTAGAAAGGATTATATGATGTTATTGCGAGCTGTGTAAAATGATGTTAAATGTCAAAAGAAAATGCAACAGTTTCTGTACAAGTTTGCAGTGATTACATTGAGACAAGGAAAAGAAAAACTACACCTGTGTAAGCCAGGGACATCAATGCAATGTGTCAGACCTGCAAGACAATGGCAAAAGAGTGCAATGGCTTTATATGGTTACTTATATGGTTCATATCTATAAAGAATAACTTCATTCATCCAAACCTAACGGAAATGTAGTTGTGTGCAGCATTCAGGTTGTTAGAAACACTTTTTATCCAACTGTTTCAAATACCCCCGAAGACTTTGGCTAAATAAGATTGTACTGTACTCTTTTTGCATCTTAATTATTAGTGTATATTAAATCTAAGTATTTTACAAATATAAATATCTCCTCAATATAGACTCAGATATAATCACATTGCAGTCTATCAGCAAAGGACTATTCATGGTATTCAGTGCTGCACAATGGAATGGAGCTCTGACAGAGACCCATGTGTGCTGCAATACGTAGGCACCATAGGGTTGAGGATAAGGATAGCAAAAACAGCCTTAGCTGTGAGTTTTCCTGACGTTGGTTTGTTTCTGAAGTTTTTTTAATGTTGTTACAACTTTTTTTCATGCTGTGTGTTCGCTGTTTCACCTTTTTTGTAGTGGAGAGCTTTGTGTAATAGGTATTATATCATGACAGCGTAAAGTGATGAAGTATCAGACTGAAGTTCAGGAAACCATGTTGACACTGTGGAATTGAATTCATGATTTGGCATTAACATTCTAATTAAGGTTTTGCTTGGGTTGCCGTTTTAACCTTCCCCTAACTCCTCCGGCCCCTCTGCCCCGACCATTCTGGAAAATCCAACATCCTGTCGTTAGCTCTAGACAGTTTGGAAACTATGGTACAAGGTAAGAAGTTTGGAATAAAAAGCAGGGGAGAGAAGCAGAAAATCTTGATTAGAAAGTATAATTTAATAGAACGCGTATTGAACCAAATGTATTGATTAATGTGGAAGATATAGTACTTATATTGATTCTAACTAGAGATTTAGTACTAAAAGCTGTAAGCCAAAAAGCTGTTGCAAATTGCTACAAAAGTCAGTTTAATGCTGTCCTTGAGAATGCCTTCACAAAGAAATTCTTCTAATGTTTGAGGAGTAGGTAGAATGCGGTATATGTCAGTTTGATCCCGGAGGGTTTTATTTTGTACTCTAATAGCTGTTACGAGCCTACATTATATCCAAGGAGTAATTTTCCTTAGGGGTGCCCAGCTCGCTTTGTGTCAATATTCTAGCATTTTAAGTCACGTACAGTATATGCTTCTGGGAACAGTGCAGGAGCCAGCCAGACTCATAATGGTCTGCATTCATTAATAAAGGCAGAAGCTTCTGTCCCTCCATTGCCCACTACAGGGATGCCTCCCTGGTCTTTAGGGACCCGTACAGACACATTTAAAGAAAGCTTTATTTTGAGTGGGCAGGAGATGAAATGCAGGACTTGCAGGCATTTCCTAAGTCAGCTATATGCCCGAGCACAGGGGTGACCTTAATGGGTCAGAGAAGAATGCAGGTCAAAAGACTTATTATCCAGCCTGTTGGAAACCAATTGCTTTTGTTAAAAAAAACCATAGTGCTTAAAGGTTGATAGTAATGTAGAATTCTTCTTTACAACCCGAAATTGTATTGTAGTGCAAAGGGGTTATAAAGAAATAAAATAAAGATTATCCTTAATGTCTGCAGATAAAGGATTCCATATATAGGATAACATGTAGTGTACCATAATTAGTTAATCAGTGATGATTGATTACTGATGTTTGTGTTCTTGAACTAAGGAAAAAATAACATGCTGCTGTGGTACTGTCACCATCTGTTGAAGGAAGACATCCACATTTAATCTTTATATTTCTTTATTTGTACCCTCCTTGCACGGCTTCTCAGGTACAATTGTGTCCTATTTCATCTAGTTAAAACCATCTCATTTAAATTGAATGCAACTGCAATTCACATTAGAGATTCCAATGAGATAGTGAATCCGTGGATTTTTTTTCTTCACTGAGTTTGATGCGATGGATGGCATTTTTTTTGCTAGCTAGTTACGTCTGTTTTCTATTTGAGACATATATAGAGAGAGATACCAAATAACAGAAAAAATATTACTTTCTACTGTCTTAACAGTTTCTGCAAAACAACCCCATTCTCTCTGCAGAGGAGATTTCTCTACCACTATTGTAGTGAAATCTGGGTATGATTTTAACCTTATAGCACTAAGTACAGGGATTTCCCAAGGCTATCTACTCATGGAAAGCGATGTAGTGTGATGTTTAAAGCAGCTCAGTGGGAGTTGGGATTCTGGGTTTGTGTCACTGGGTCGGCTAGGGATATCTTAATCTCTAGAAACCAGGTAAATATATTTTGAAAGAATTTTATCTGTGAAGTATGTTGAAGCCAAGTTCTTGTAAATGTTTCCTAAATAAAATCAAGGTAGGGAAGTAGAGGTTTGTGAACATCTTTCCTAGTTTGGTTGGTTTTTATTGTGAGTAATAGATGCTGTGGCAAAATGGGCTGCCATTTTGTCTGTGGAAACCTCTCATTTTTGTGCGCAAGCCCAGTTTTTCATCATGAAATCAGAGGACCTTTGAAAATGTTACCCTACTCTATTGGTGAGGATGCGTTGGAAAATATATTTTTCTCACTGGTATGAAAGTGGGAGTTCTGTGCACATAGGGAGAGCGGAATATCAGCGTTGAGATCTGCTATGTGAATAATACAGAAGAATTTTGCCCTAAACTTTTAAACACAACCCCCCTCAGAAAAAACAACAACAGTTCATAACTGGGATTAATGTTTGCAATTTTCAGTCACTTAGACATGGGGTCTCCAATAGATGGCTTTTTGTAGGATTGAATATGGCTCTCTGTGGGATTACAGAATTTTCCTCCTTTTCTTTTCTCTACCCTCCCATCCTTCACCTGCTTGTCTTGTCAGTGTTATGCCTGTGACGTGCTTTCAGTTTTAGTTTATGAAATAGCCTTTCTGCTGTCTATGTATTTCTCCCTAATTCACTGTTGCCTTAGAATAGATTTTGGAAGCATTAATTTCTTTGGAAAACTTGACCAATTGCATGCTGTTTTGACTCTTTAAAATAAATACTTAGATGCTTGATGAAGGCTGAAGCTGCCCCTGCTCTTTGCATTGGGAACAGTGTTTGTTGTGTCCTGTCCTATTCAGCATTTTTCTCACACCACTTGTTTCTGAATTTATGTCTTCATTATCTCTTGAGAATCTCCATTATGTGCCAGGCAGTATAGTCTGGAACACAGAGCGCCAGCGCGAGTGGATCCCATTTCATGGTTTGTTTTGTCTCTCTCACTTTTGTGCCTTTTTATTTTTTAATAAAAAATGTTATTGCAGTCGAAGTACTGAGCACACATGTAAAGCTCCTTTCAATTGTTTCACACACTGCTGCGTGGCTCTTCCAGACCCAAAACTGATTACATGTAGCTCAGACAGTCAAAAAGCAGGGGATGACTGACGCACACTCCCATTAGATCAAAAACAAAAAATACCCCCAAAATCTCTCTTCAGGGTAACAATTTGGCTCTGACATTAACCACTCAAAAGCAAAGAAAATCAAAATTTAGGTTGTCACTCCATGTTTAACTTGTCCCATTGTTTCTAGGTACTGCAGGGTTTCAGATCGGTCTGTGGTGTTTTAAGTGCTGCAATAATGGACGCAACAGGATGACAGAAGGGTAGACGGTCAGAGTTAACTCTTCAGTCCCTTGCTTTTGTGGTTTAAAGTCAGAATCTATTACCCTTGACCAACCAACATTTTAGTCCGCAACATATTGTTACTGCTTTATAGCACTTTGAGATGAGTTTGTGGAAGATGCTATATGAAATCAAATGGAATAATAATCTCTTTTTAACCCTCTGGCCTTGGTGGATCTGGAGTCCCTGCTATATCAGCATTTAATCATTTTGCATTCACATCTGGAAAATATGCTTCCAAGTGTCACTGGGTCATTTTTCTTTTCATCTTGAGACAGGCACTACTTAAAAAATTCCAAAGTCTTACCCTGAGAGAGATCCTTTTCTTGCCAAATGTCCCATGAACGTGTGTGTGTGTGTGTGTGTGTAATGATATGATGTATTGTTAGATTAGCATGGAATCACACAATATTCACCTTTGTTTTCCTGTGGCTGTAATTATATTTGTATTCAGGGGTGACTCTTGTGGGTGTGGTTCAATACATGTTCACTTCACGGAAAATGATATCCATCTTTTGGGAATGGGTTCATTTTAAAGTGTCGTAGTCCAGAGGAGTCTGTACATAGATTAAAAATGATAAAACAAGGGCAGGGGACTGCACAGTTTAGGAACTGATAACGGGACACAACTCCCTTCACCTCTAGGTCACTGGTCCGAATAGGGCCCGGGTCAGTAGTGAGAAAAATTCATTACTATCTGATGGCTGTTCTGTGGTCTGTGAAATAAGATTGTGGACTTTGTCCAATTCTCTGTGGATATGGTCTACATCACAAAAGAAGAATCAGCATGAAGTGGGAACCTTTTCTTAGTTGTCTAATGAAGCACAGAGACTAAAGTAGCATCTCATCCGGTAGTGGTGATCCCTTTGCATTAGAGCTGGTGTAGTGAAACTTGCATTGCTGCTGCCCTCTTTGCACTCTTTCAGTGGCTAAATAGAGATCTTCATATTTCCAGAGTGACGCTGTCACCTTTTACATGGCAATAAATTCACTTAAGGAAACTAGGGTTGAGTTGTTCTTTGGTGGATAGAGGGATCGTTCTGGCTGCCCCACCTGCTTGTCAGTCAGCCAACTGAGCGCTTTGGTGGGCACCTCCCCTCCTACTTTAAAATATGTGCTACTGATTAGGGGGGAAATGTCTGGTTGCATTTTCTAGTAAGGATGCTAAAGTTAGTGTATTTCTAGTGTGTAGGCATTAAGGCCACATAAGAGAAAGAAATGTGTGTCTCATTAAATATAATGGGCTAAATTCATCACTGTGTGACTGGGCACTGGAGCCAGTGAAGTTGTATTCACTTTCAACAGGGCAGAATTTGCTCTAATGTATGTTGAGGTATTCAACTGCTATTCATGTGACTTATAGAAATGATACCAGTGCAAAAAAGCCTCCTCTTTTAACAGCAAACTTTCTCCAGGCCATTTAAAAGAGAGATGGCAAACATGTTTCTCTTGTATACAATGTAATATATTCAGCGGGTAGCATTGTTAACGCAGCTTTTTCTTGTAGCAATGCCTAGACTACAACTAAGTCATTTCTTTTATTTTTGTTTCAGAATCATACGATGACCCAACATAGCAGTTAGTGCAATGCCCATCTCTTCAGGAGAATCCTTTGTGGCACAAAAAGGGAACACGTTTTACTCTTTGCACGAAACTTTCATTGTTAATGTATATTATTCAGAAACATTGTATTGTACCATAAAACTTGTATTATCGAAACTGTTGGATGTTCATGTGTTTGAACTTTTGAGCACCGGATAGACTTCCTGTATATAAAGTGTTGCACATGTATTATGTTGTCTGATACTAAAATGGTCTTATAAAGACAAGTGGACTTGGGCCCTATTCAAGAAAGATAAAAATAATAATGTGTGAGGAAAAAGGCTTAAGAAAATGTCATTTTCAAGAAAGAGGGAGAAAAAATAGCTATGTTATACTACAGCTGTTTGGCCTTCCTTTCATTTAAACTTAGGTCTAGAATCTCTCTCTTTTGGTATACAAACAGATGAATCCGAGACTATTTTTTATTGCTGAAGATTCTTGCAAAAAACATGAAAAGGCTCTTTCTCACAGAGCAGGAACCCACCGTTGAATAAGGCCCGTATATATATTTGTAAGCCTTGCGATATGACAGATAGCATTACCATATATGCAATAGTTGTTATGTAGATTGTCAAAGAAACTTTTTTTTCCTGAATACCATTTGAAGCTTTGAGTGTTCAAGACTTTCCTTAATGATTTCACACAGCCAAATTCTTGACTCAGTTGAACTAACCTGTATGTTACTGTTATTAATGTTTACTCTGCGGTCTGAACCTGGAGATTACTGGAATTGTTTTCCAAGAGGAAATAAATTCAGTTTACCATTATGTATGAGTGCGATTGTGTCTTTTCTTTTTCTTATTACAGTACCATTAAAAACAGATCTGCTGCTTCACTGCAGTTGAAACATGCACTTGAAGAAAATATTCACTGATTTTCTTTTCCAATTAGCAAAGTCAATAGTTTTACTCCTGTTTGCTTGATGCTTTGGTTCCTAATGGGTCACAGTTTATCCAAAATTTCTAATAACCTCAAGGTGGAGGAATTATTTACATATTTCACATGCAGTGCAAGCTTCAAACCCTGGAGAGAGAGAAGTATTGCTTAGTGATCTGAGTACAGGATTCAGAACCAGGAACAACCTCAATTCTAAACCCAGTGCTGACACTGATTCCCTAAACCTGAAGTCCCTTCCCCTTTCTGCTGCTATGGACGGTGGAAGGGAGACATGGCTAGAGCATGCTGCAATACAGGGATCTCCACCAGCACAATGTCCACTAGGGGGCTGTAATAAGCCAGTGTAACTTAGCCCTGGCTGAGGGCTGAATTGGTCCCTGGCTGCTCTCAGCGTTGAGGAGAAGGGGAAAGGCCGTGCAAAGCCACATTTGCCCATCGGTGTGCCAAACAGTGCTCCAGCTCACCTGAGAATTCATGCCAAAGACATGCTTTAGATATGTGGGCATTGTATATCCTCTTGCTTGAGTTGCTGGATTCATCCCATTGAAACTAGTATTGCTGAAATATTGCAGTCTTAGAATTGCACATCACAACAGTCCAAATGGCTGGAACTGATAGCCTAATGCTGTCCGAGTAGGTATAAAGTGTGTTTTCCAGTTTGCTGACTGTCACATTTTGACTCTCCATAGTTGGAGAGTGGAGGGGGTGGAAGCAAAGTATGAAAGTCTCTGGTTGCCAGATATTTCAAGAAAAATGTGTACCATTTAAAACTCCAGCCTCAAGAATTTTATGTATATTTTGCCAAGTACAAAAAAGAAATTCCTGGGTTTTGTATGAAATTCTCATTTGTGCTGACAAAAGGATAAACTCAGGCAACAGTACACAAGGCATGTAAAATGCCAGATCTATTTATAAGTCAGAAACTGTTTCCATTTTCATTCTCATTAATATATTACTCATCTCTGCCAAATTGGATGTGATGATAAGTTCTTTATTCCTGACAGATACCTTAAAAGATATCAGACATTTCCGCCTTCGTGTGTGAAAGCGTGACATATTGGTAAAGACTGAAAATAGCATGTTTCTAGTAGAGTTCAAATATATAAGAAATATTACACCCTACTGTTTTTGTAAATGCCAGAGTGCCACTGAGTTGAGACAGATGGTAGCTGGGAAAGATGCAATCTTATAATCACAAGCTAAAATATGTCAAAAATATGTTAGCAAGCACAACGCAGCATATTACTAGCATCTCATATCATGACAGCTTGCAAAACATGCAAAGATGTTGAAATTCTAGTTATGTAAATAAAGTAACAGTAAACAGATCAACAGCAAATGTGATGATGGCTTTATGCATTGATTGTCCCTTCAGTTTAGTGCTGGGGAATAGGAAGGTCTTATGGTCACATTCATTCCCAGATGGATTCTAAGAGCTGGTTGCTAGTATCAAGTGCTGGAATCCACTTACCTTTTTGTGAGAAACAGGTTTGTTGGTGATACCTAAAAAGCTGTTTAAATAGATTACAGAAGACATTCAAACTTCCCAGTGAGGACTGAGTTTTCTGTGGGGATTTATCACAGCATTTAGAAAAACAGCAAGAGACACATATCATCTTGCTCAATACGCAAGGCTCTGTGTGTGGATGTGTGTGCGCACTTCAGCTACGGCATGCTATCCACCCATTTGGGTCAGCAAGAGCTACAATGAGCCAATCCTAAAACCGGTCACCAGAATGCAAAGGGGGGAAATCTGTTTCTCAAGGATGTTTTGCTAGATTGATGGACAAACTATCCCCTCACCTCTGAGACCCTGGCTTTAATCCCATCATTTCTAAGAGACATGAGTTTTACTGTGATAGTCTAATGAAATGATTAGTCCAGAATTGCCCAGGTTGAAGGGAGAATACATATAGAATTTATATTGTAGAAATGCCGTAATTTATTCAGTTAACATTTTGAGCACAGGATTTCTGAGGAAATGCACTAGTGTTTATCTACACAAAAGATGATCAGGGAATGGTCACTAACCTTTATGATTCCGAACACCCCAAAAAAAGAACTTTTATCAAAAAATTTCATATGTGGTTGCCTAAAGTTAGGCACTTAAATCCATGTTTAGGCCCTTAAATAATAAGGGAATGAACACTTGCAACTCCTGGGGAGAATGGTGTTTATCATAGCTTCTTTGATAAACTAACAGAACAATATTCTCATAGCTTTTCCTCATTTGGGGCACCCTGGTATAAAGAATTGTCAACAGTTGTAAAAAAAAATAGCATGAAGAGAATCCTAAAATAGGCTTATGTTTATTAACTGTTTTTAGATGGCAGAATCCAATATGGAATCCACTCCATGTTTTATTGACCATTATTGTAATCCTGATGTGATGAACTATCTAGGTATGTTCTTTTGCTTTGTTTCACTACCATTGTCCTCAACAAAAGGGAGGGGGGAGACGTCCCTTACATACTGACATATGGTACCTTCTATTTATAACAAGATTAACAATTCATTCACACCTTGATTGAATCCTGCTTTATTGAGATGTCACAACAGATTCGCACAATCTGCAAAGGGAAAGACTTACAACTGTTAATATTGTGACAACCAAGACACCTAACAGTAAATGAATCATAATTGGCGACAATTAGATATAATTCAGTGTGAAAACAGAATATTGTGTGCTGCTGTAACGTGTGATGGTGAGAAGGACTCCTTTGAATGATCCTGTCCATAAATTCAGAAATGTAACCTTGATTCCAGTCTAATGTATTCATTCATACATTATTGCTCAATTAATGTTCAAAGAGTCTTTACGTCTTAGTGGTAAATGTACCATTCTCTTTTAAATGCTTGCTCCACTTCTCTGTAGCATGAACAAATTAGGCATTTTACTGAATCCATTCAATACATAGGGCTTTTCCCCTTACTTTCGCTTCCTTTATTTTTATGTATATGAGGGTTTTTCATTATATTATTATTATTTATTATTAGTGAACTGTGAATGCTCTAGTAATGGACTCCCTGAGGAAGCTGGAAGTCCCAGGCTACCAACTCTTACATGCAGATCATCTTCTGTGTGTGAAGCACAAAGCATGACAAGATCTCACTCATGTTTCAAAGCTCTCTCTCTTTTCAGAGCTATTTGTTATTGTCTCCACCATCACAAGTTTAAAAAAAGAAAGTTAATTAAATATGGAACAAGACTGAGCAACATCTTTTAAACCATCATGTCATTAGAACTGGATTCCTCTGAGAGCCGCTTAAAAGGGGTTTGAGAACAATGACTGTTCAATCAGATATTTATGGGCATAGTTATGTAAACACACTCTTTATTGTCTATGTATATTTAATATAATTATCAGTTTTGTACTCGGACTCTCAGGAGACCCAACAAATCACAGTGTTGCTTTGAAAATGTCAGCAGAAAAGACAATTATGTTGCTAGCAAATATTCATAAATTATATTAAAAAGTCCTGTGAAAAATGTATCCTATGTAGCAGAACCCTTTGCACCAATAGAGTAATCGCTGTATTTCTTTGATTTGAATGCTTATTATAAGTAGCAAGGAAGTAACTTGGAAAACCTTAAAGGCACAAGAGCTTACTAATCTTGGCAAGTAGGGCAATCTACTTTCTGGACATCTGAGCAAGTATTATTAATGATTTCTTTGATATGTTTTATTTTCTTTTAAATAAGGTTATTGAAACTAGAAACAATGGATTCTGTCCAAATGTTAGTACACAGGGACATATGTAACTCATTTTAGGTTTTTTTTTTAGATGATTCCTAGTATTTCACAATATTTTTGACTTCCTCTTTTGCTCATCATATGTTAGAAAAAATAAGTGGAGAACTGAGACACTGTTCAGTAAATTAAATGTGCCATGCTTATGCTAAACCAATACGTGTGCTGGAGTTAGATAAACACCTAGTAAGTGCTTGCACTTCATTTCTAATGCAAAATATACAATCTGCAGATCAACATCTTAATTAGCAGCTAATGACATTTGAATGGGAAGGTTAACGTTAAGCACACAAATGCAGTTAAATAAAGTAAAAATGACATAAATTGAGATATTCTATTCTTAATTTATTTTTAAGGAAAAATCTACATAAATCAAACATAAACATATGTACCAGTAATATTACAGTCCTTAGTTATATGCTAGACTATATTCCCTGAGAACTAACTGTCCTTTCTAGTACACCTTATACTAGTGATCAATGGTAATGTTCCACATCACTAATGAAGAAAAGAGAATTTGGTCTTGTTTTGTCCTCCCCAGTGAAATAAATACACTTGATCCACAGACCTAATCTTCCGTTGAACACACAATGGCTTCTGAACAAGCACAAGATGCAGGAGGTTAGAGTTTCATGCTCTTTATTTTAAAATTTAAGGGCTTTGAATTCATTTTTGGTTTTATGTTTTCATTGACAGCTGACCAGTAATTCCTTGTGTGGTTTGGAGTGGAGCAAAATGGGGAAGTCTGCAGTCATGTGCTGAAAGATGCTGTTATGCATCCAGTATCATCTTGGGTTGTGATCTATCAGATGTCAAAATCTAAGCAGCGTCAGAATCATTAAGAACCTGGATAAGAGATCAGGTGTGCTATCAGAAATGGTTTTATTGATTCAGTAGGTAGCACTGTTCCCATTGAGATAGATACTGAACCAATGCCCTCCCAGAGGGCTCTGTGCTTCTGGAGGATGCTATCTTTCAGCTGAAATATAAAGCTGGCCATGTACCATTATAGATCCTATGGCCCTTTTTGTAAGAGTAATTGTGTTAGTCTCTTCTAGTAACTCAGTTCTAGATAGGAGGAAATAATCAAGTGACCTCATTGGTGTTGAGATTTCCCTTCTAGAAAGCCTGATCTCGATCAGACCCCATCCTCATTTATGGGACCAATTATATGACTATCCACACAAAAACATATTTCATGTCAGGGGACCATGTTAGAAGGGGTAAACCATTCTGTAACATAATTATAACACACTATGCCCCCCCATCTACACTGGCAAGATCAAACCATGCTCTATATAACATGGTCAGGCACTACTGTGCTCCTTCTCATGCACATGCCCTCAAATAATAGGCAGAAGGACACATGAAAACAAAACCACTAATGCAGCAGACAAGATGGAAGCTAGAAGAAATACTACAGTGTTGTAGATATGTTGATATTCTCACCAGATATTCATCTTTCAGGTTTCTCACTCTCTCTTTGGGAAGTGAGGGTTAGTTGTAATATCCTGGCCTTTGCTGGTGTTCCCACATTTTTATCTTACTCTCCTCCTCCATCTCTTGCTCTCTCATTTTTTCCTCTCCATCTCTTTACCGGCGTGGTTTTAATTGTTTAATGATCGACAAAGGACCGTTTTGATTTTCTTAATTAAATTGGTGAACCTGCATCTGATTTGACTGCTAGGTCACCAGGATATCTCATTCTTGATGAGTTTAAGATTCATGTTGATTCTCTCTCTCATGCTTTGACATATTTTATTTCCAAACATCTTTATTCTTTTGGCTTAACTCAGTAGGATTAATTTTCCGACATGAATGAACGGTAATCTGTTTGATTAGATGATAGCTTTTGATGTGTTATTTGTAAATCTTTCATCCTTACTCATTGCTTTTTTTCAAATCAATATATGACTTTTCTTGACTTCTTTTCTCCTCTCAGTATGAACTACCACCCCATGTAATCTCCAGTCTTTCAGAACCTTCTCCACTCACTGTACAGTAGCTTCTGTTTTTATAAATTTTATTTCTCCTACAACACATGTAGCATCAGGTGGGACTGAAAAATTCCCCTTAACGCTGTTTTGTTATAGCTGCAACTGCCCATATATAAATTCAGGTGAGTACACATTTATAGTGTAGAGTAAATCCTCACAGGCTGTAGTGACTGTCCAGTTCCAGATTTGACAGAGCTTTATGATTTTAGTGTTGTTTGGGGGAAGTCTGAATTGAACTGTTACTATCAACTGAAGTCAATTGGGCTGCTGCCCTATTCAGAACTCCTTGTCTGAATTTTAAATCCTAAGAGGCCATCTTCTCCCAATGATAACATGTTGTCAGAATCCTTCAGCACGTTCTTAATTACCACAATTTGCAAACAACATCAACACCTCTCCTCAGTGTCCTCCAGTGGTTTTCTTGGCCCTGCTCTTTCAGTCTATTGGTCTTCCATTGTTTCCCTCTGTGAAGTTTTGAGCCAAATGGAAGAGAAGATTAAAGAATTATCCAGAGGTTACATTCAACTGTATGTTCGTTGGAGTCCTAGCTCACTGGGTTGTTCAAAGGAGCGCCTGGACATATGAATGATGTTATACTACCTGTATTTATTTTCTACTTTCAGATTCTCAGGGCTGACTTCTGTCATGGTGGAGCCAATTTGAAAACTTTCTTGACTGCTCTGAAGAAAACACTACTAATTGTCATCCTCTCTTGAATTTTCCTTTCTTGTTAGCTTCTATCGAATGTAGAGATGGGGCTGAACTTCAGAAGCTCCTTGAACTTAAGGATTTATTTGACAAATTTAAATTGATCTGCTCAGTTTACAGCACCAAGGACATTGCTTTGCTTCATTGTCTTTCCTGACCAAGATTTTATTTCCTTTTTGTAACTGTTTGATACTTCTGTAGCATTTTGATGCCATTAACCAGAAGCTTTTATTCCAGCTAACAAATATTTGTGCTGATCTATCTTTAACAGCATTTGCTTGGTTTGAATCGCATTTTACCCAATATGCAGTATGCACAATTTATTGTTTTTGATCCTCAGGTTTCCTGTTCCCTAATTTGCTTCTGGGTTCCCCTAGAGGTTTATCCAAGAACTCATTTTCCATGGCATTTATGTTCCTTTTTTGAGCAATATTATTCATAGGTCCATAGTGTCACCTATGAGTTGACGACATCCGTATCTGCTCTGTGGCGAGCCCCTCAAGTCACATGAGAGCACACACAATATTGCACTATTGCCTTTTCTGATATCCAAGCCTTGGTGTCTCTACCTATCTCAAATGAAATGCTGGTCAAAGGGAGCTCTAACTAGTTGGGTCCTCCCAATTGAGGTATTTTATCTGGGAAAATCCCCCAATCCTCTCCCAGACAAGAGAACATCCATGAGAGAACTCAGCCCTAGTGCAGAAATGATCTTTCTTGCCATCAGAGACTATCAGTGCCACTCTTTAATAAATCAAAGAGGTCACTAATGAGCAGGACATGGAACATACCTGCAATCACAGACTAAGGACACTTCTTGCCTGCATCCCAAAGACTGTGATAGGAGCTGTGGGTTTGAGTCTCCACTCTTTCACAGCAGTTTTATATCAGTCTAACTCTCCTGAGGTTGATGGGGTTCTAATGTGAAACTGGTCCAGCATAGTGGGAAATCAAATCCAAAAATGTGTGTGTGTGTGTGTCTATATATTACATTCAAAGAACATTATTAAGATTGCAAAGTCAAGCACTCAAAGGTTAGGAAGTTCCATAATTAAGGTTGCCTGTGCAAACTTAATTCAGCCCCCTTGTGCATACCCTCATGGTACAGTCTTTAATTACATGATCACATGGTATTTTTTCCACAGGAACCCTGCCTCATTCAGTCCACAGAATGTTTTTCATCTCATTGTTCAATGTGTGGCCTTAGGCCATATTTATTGCACACTATTCAATCTTTGCTCTGAAGATAGAATTATTAATTTCCTCCTGGGCTTTTCTATGGCGCATCCCTGTAATATCTGAGTGCTTCACAAATATTAATTTCACAAAGCCCCTGTGAGGTAAGGGGGTATTATTATCCCTATTTTACAGATAAGGAACTGAGGCACAGAGAGATTAAGATCAAACACATCCACCAATTCTGGGCACTCAATTTGAGGTGCTTAGGATCTGACTTTTGAAAGTACTTAGCATTATATAGCACTTTATATATTCAAAACACAGCTTCCAATTACTTTAGGTGCAGCTCTGAGTGATTAGCACTTCTGCAAATCAGACCCCAGCCTCTCAAGTCAGGCACCCTGAAAATAAGGAACACACAATGCATGATCACCTGTGAAAAGTTTGCTTTAAGTGACTGTGCAGCATTACATAGGAACTCAGCAACACAGTAGAATCCAGTTCCGCAGGGCAGCGTTCAACTGCCTTCACCATGAAACCCTCCTTTCTCTGCCTGCAATCCCCTGCCTCATTCACTACACACCTTCCAACTTCTACGACAAATGAGGTAGGGGTCCTACAGCCAACAGCTTCCTTCACTATACAACCCTGATTCTTCCCCAGAACAGGTCCATCCTATGCACTGAACGAGGCTGGGATCGTGTGGGAAAAACTTAATTTGGGCATTTCCTGACTTTTGAGTGCTTGGTTTTGCAACCTTAATAATGTTGTTTGAACATATTTTTGTGTTTAATTTCCTCAGTTTTTTAAAAAGGCAAACTGAAAAAAACCAGGAATTCCATCATGTGGTATCATATTGACACCCACATGGTTCATCAAGTGGGCTGGAACCTTGAGATCCACCTCACAGACTTGTGCCATTTAAGCCGATGAAGTAACTGAGAGAAGCAGTATCTTGTCATCCTCTATGTGGACCAGTACTACAGAGGCATGGGATACTTTGCCAGTGGGTTTCACAGATATTTGCTGACATCAGAGGAATGGTGAACCTCAGGAATCTTGGGTTTCATTCCATGTTCTGAGGCGAGTGTGCTGTCATAGACAGATTCTTCTGCTTCTTCCCCCACACTCCCAATCTATCCCCACTCTCATCCCATTTCCTTATCACCAGTCTCCTTTCCCAGCCAGTCCCTGTCCAAACCATCCTCTGGCTCCTCATTTGATCTATCTCTCTGTGTCACAACCACTCCAGCCTCCAGTTGCCTATGTTCTCCATTGGCTTCCAATCCCAGTATTCTTCCCTGGGCTTCTCATCCAATTTCCTTCCCCTGGCTCTTTGTCCCAATCTCTTTGCCTAATCCGGTGGTTCTCAAATGAATTTTTGCTGTGGCCACAGTTTTGACAGTGAAAATATACTAGCAATACTTTAGTCACATGGTTCTTTGGAAGCATCAGGTAAATAAAACAATAAATCTTTTCGATGTAAAGTATAAGATGTACTTTTAATAATACCACAAAAGTTGCACTGTTATTACTAACTATATCAATTTGATTTTACAGAGATTTGATGAATCCACCATCTGAAAATGGTTTGTGATGCTGCCTAATGCAATAACTTGCCTTGAGTATGCCAGATGTACTTTGTGATTTCAGGAAAGAAAGGGCTTCAGTTTCTTTTGTTGTTGAACTATTTCACTTCTGGTTTTATCCAAGAGCTTTTTATGCAGAAAATTGTGGCCATCGTTTTTCTTTACTTCTGACTCATGACTTTTATAATGATGCAGCATCGCATATGATGTCATCTGATGAAGTTTTGCCATACATATTGCACAGATCGCGATGGTTTCAGATAAATTTGGTTCCATCAAAACTAAATACTTTTTCCCCACTCATTATTAAATACTGTCTTTTTGTCGTGTAAGTCACAGCACTTTGCTGATAGTAGTGCTGACAAGCCAGGGTTACCTGTGTCACGCGTAGTGGTTTCAATATAAGCTGTTTGCGTCTTTCTTTTTAGAACCCAGGTTTCATATATGCATAGGAGCACATGAAAAAAGTTGAAGCTACTACTTTGTTGTGGGCTGCCCCTGCTAGAGGGTTCCTCCCAACTGGAACCTTTGGGGAGGCTTCTGGTGGCCACATAGTCAGGCTGCTCCTTGGGCCTATCCCCATCTCCTGTGCTCCAGCTCTGGGCAGCCATGTCCCAGCACCAGCCTGTGCTCTCACCCTGCTGGACCCCTACAGTCACGACACTGCATGCACGTCTTGCACCTGTGCTCCCTGGCCAACAGTGCCAGCCCCGGAGCTGCTTCTGGAACTCAGCTTCCCAGCAGCAGCTGCACCATGCAGCTTCTCCCACCCAGTATCTCCCTACTTCTGCCTGGCTCCTCCCCCTGCAAGCAGAGCCAGTCAGGTGGCCCATTGGTGAGTGACATTCCCCTCCTCTAATGGGAGGGAAACAGGCAGGTCTGGCCAATCAGGACCCGGTCAGTGCCCCCTTGTCAATCAAGGCAAAGGGGATGGGGAGAGAGGGCTGGTGCTATCCCACAGACAGAGGCAGCAGCCCTATTATTCAATAATAAAACACCGTTGGGGCTGGCTTGGGCTGGTGCTGCTGCAAGCAGCAGAGCCCGTCACTGGGGCAGGACGTTTAGAGAAGGGACTCTGGGACCCCAAAAGTCACAGTGATCACACACAAAGTCCCTGGTGGTCACATGCGGCCACTGTAACTACACTTGAGAATCACTGGCCTGGTCCATCCCAATTCTCCTCCTGTACCCTGCCTTCTTTATTCCCCCAGTTTTCTTGCCCAACCAGTCCTAATCTGTCCCGATAGATCCTTGTCCAATCTCTGTCTCATCTTCCCACCCACTAGGGTCGCCAACATTCTAATTGCTGACAATTTGCCCCGCCCCCTGCCCTGCCTCATTCCCTCAGGACCCTCCCCCCCCACCTCCGTCACTCACTCATCACCCTGCCTCCTCGCTCACTCTCCCCTCTCCTGGGACTCATCTGTTGCCTGCAGAGCCAAGCGAGGAGGAGCTGATGCAGAGCCTGCCCGGGGCACAGTGCTCAGGCGCTGGCTCAGAAAAGGAGCATACAGGTCTGTCTCATCTTACGCTGGGGTTACATTCCGCGGTCAGCACATAAAGCGAATACCGCGTATAGTCAAAATTACATTGAGTGTAATGGCGGGCGGAATCGCCCGCACTACAGGAACAGTATTTAAATTGTTATTTTTCTCTTTTGTTTTGTTTTTGTTTTTGCCGACCAAGTAAAGCTGAATTCGCGCATGTTAAATGCGCATAAGATGTGCCAGACCTGTAGTTAGCACACTCGCCGCCTTTTAACATTCCCCCTTCCCATTCTTTCTCTGTCATTGTACAACTGTATTGAGCTTGTCCTGATTTCACTTAATCTCCCCATTGACTTACAATTAATATTGCCAGGACTGGGAAAACCGGGGCACAGCGGGGGTTGGTCCCCGTAGCAAGGGGCCAGGGCCGGAGCAATCAGGGCCCAGCGGGGCAGAAGAGGAGGCAGACAGGATTCCACCCCCACCCCCACCCCCTTGGGCAGCAGCACCTACCTCTTGGAGCCCGGTCCTGAAGCCAGCCATTGCTCTCTGTCAGGAGTCAGCAGCTGCGCAGAGAGCAGCTGATCCATGTGACTCCAGCCACAGCTGCTGCTCTTCCCACCCCCCAAGTGGCAGAGGCCAGTTACTGCAGCCAACCAGGCTTTTATTGTCGGGTCAGCTGTGCTGACTGGAGGCTGCCAGGCTCCCTTTTCAAGCGGACGTTCCAGTCAAAAAACGGAGGCAACCCTACCACTCACTGGCACTTACTTCCCCATTTCTTCTCCCAGTCCCAGTCTCCTCCAAGGTCAGATTAGATAAGCTCCTTGAGGCAGAGACCATTCTCTTGTTCTGTGTTTATACAGTACCTAGCACAAGGAGGTCCTGATCCTTGACTAAGGCTCAAAGGCGCTCCTGCAATAGACATAATGATCTAAGAACTCTGGTCATATTTGCCAGTAATAGAATTTTCAAACTCCTGATGCTTGAGTGGGTTAAAAATTGGGCAAAATGTGTTTTCCCAGTTTAATCCTATTTTAACAATGACCTCTTTTGAGACTTGTAATTTCAGATCGGTTAGAGACAGTATTTTTCTTCACCCTTTCTCCTAATTTATTGACTGTGAAACAGCTGCTATTTTGCAACCCTTTTACTGATTCCTGTACACACAGGCCTAAACTTTCAAAATTGACTCGTGATTTTGGGAGCCATCTGAACACCCACCTTCTGAAAAATCTGGTCCCTTTTAGGTGTCTCAAGTTTGGCACCCAAAAAATCACTAGTCACTTTTTGAAACTTAAATCAGAATTTTAAAATAGTTTGTTGTCCTTTGGGAGAGAGTGTGTATTCTAGGTGTTCCCATTGTATTTTGTTATTTGTTTGCTTATTATTATATTTTCATAGGGCATTCAAAATTACTCCCATTTTATATGTAACGCAGTATTGCAATTTGAGCAATCCCATGGGCCCTGAGTACAGAAGGTACTTAAGCATGTGCATAACTTTGAGCACGAGTTGGCTCATCAAAGTCAATTAGACTAGTCATGTGCTTCAAGTTACACACATGCTCCTATAACTTCCTGAATTGAGGTCACATATTGATCTGCAAGGCCCTATTCTAATAACTGGACCCCTGCAAGTGGAGCCCTGTACTTCTGTGGAATCACATTGACTGTACATGGGTGACTTATGAGAGGTTAATTATATATAAGCATGATCAATGTGCAGCATAGTGTACCACTCATCACACTACACCCCTGTGTTGGGATATTATATAGTTAAACAATTTGAAGTTAATTAAGAGTATTGGCTTGGAACTAAATCAGGAATCTCACGCATCTGTGTTCCCTTCCTAGAATAGTGGCAGTTTAAAGAGTGCCTCAAGCAAAACAATTATTTTGTACCTTGCTAAAGTTTTTTCTCTGTTAACCTACATTGTGAGATGCCTATGAGCATCTTTTTAACAATGCTGGGTGATTTCTAATTAATCACGAAAATTATTATTTTTATTCACCCTAACATCATCCTGTATAATTTAGAGTGAGTTTTCTTAATGTCCGTAACATCACAACATTACAAGACTCTAGTGTATTTGGATGCCTACTGGTGATTAACTGTTTTAGGACCAAATCTCCAGTGTCCTAAGCATGATACTTCATCCTTACTGTAAATTATACTTGTTTCAATAGAGGCTTCTCAGGGCAAGCAGGTTAGGCGTGCCGCCGCAGCCTGTTTCTCTCCCCTCCCTCCCAGCGCTTGCGCCACGAAACAGCTGTTTCGCGGGGCAGGGAGGGATGGGGGAGGAGGGGGAACGCGGCGCGCTGGGGGAAGAGGCGGGGCCGGGGCGGGGATTTGGGGAAGGGATCCAATAGGGGCAGGGAGGGGGCGGAGTTGAGGCGGGACTTTGGGGAAGGGGTTGGAATGGGGGTGGGAAAGGGGTGGAGTCGGGGCGGGCCCGGGGGTGGGCAGGGCGGCAATTATTTCAGGGCCGAGGGGCGGCAAAATCATTAATCTGCCACTGCCATCAGGGGCTTGTTCACCTGCACATCTACCAATGTGATATATGCCATCATGTGCCAGCAATGCCCCTCTGCCATGTACATTGGCCAAACCGGACAGTCTCTATGCAAAAGAATAAATGGACACAAATCAGACGTCAAGAATTATAACATTCAAAAACCAGTCGGAGAACACTTCAACCTCCCTGGTCACTCAATTACAGACCTAAAAGTCACAATACTCCAACAAAAAAACTTCAAAAACAGACTCCAATGAGAAACTGCTGAATTGGAATTAATTTGCAAACTGGACACCATTAAATTAGGCTTGAATAAAGCCTGGGAGTGGATGGGTCATTACACAAAGTAAAACTATTTCCCCATGCTCATTTTTTTCCCCTACTGTTACTCACACCTTTTTGTCAACTGTTGGAAATGGGCCATCCTGATTATCACTACAAAAGTTTTTTTTCTCCTGCTGATAATAGCCCACCTTAATTGATTAGTCTCGTTATAGTTGGTATGGCAACACCCATTTTTTTCATGTTCTCTGTGTATATATATCTTCCAACTATATTTTCCACTGCATGCATCCAATGAAGTGGGTTTTAGCCCATGAAAGCTTATGCCCAAATAAATTTGTTAGTCTCTAAGGTGCCACAAGTACTCCTCATTCTTTTTGCTGATACAGACTAACACGGCTACCACTCTGAAACCTGACACTATGGTGTGTAATCATAGTTTAACTTAAAACTAAAGATTTGAAATAGATCAAAACTATTAATCACCACTGGGTCAGGAATCCATGTTCCAGTGAAGGCAATCTCCAAAATTGGGCTGAAGACAGAAAAAACACAGGTACTGCTCTGTGGTGAAATAAAAATCAGTGATACTCCTGCTCTTCTTGCCTCTACATTTGCAGTGTTCATATATTTAAGGCAGGTGGGCTCCAGGACTGTTAGAAAAAGAGTCTGCAATGTTCCCGGAATGAATTCTAGATTTGTCACTTTCCAATGTGTTTGGTACATGGGATATTTACACTTACGATGACAAAATGAATGTTTGGCGCTCAGGCAATGGCAAAAGTATATATGAAACTGAAGAAATGTCAAGAAGATAACTCTGTATTTGATGTTTTAAGCCACATGTAGCAGTTCATGTGTAGAGACTCTGCTCTTCCTTATTTAAAAACAAATAATGAGACTAGCTGGTATCAGGCATCAAACAAATTTGCAACTCAGTGACATGCCAAATCATGACAAGAAACTACTTCTGACCAAAGTCAGTCCTTCACAATCCGAAATTTCAAAGGCATAGGATGGCATCTATCCAAAACTAACAGTCAGAATATAGTGCAAAACATAGCAACATTGCGGAGATGAAAGTGAAAGTAACCATGTGTGAAGTGCCAAGTAGAAATAGAAGATGCAGGGTCCCTTTTTCTATGCATCATTTAGCACGATAGCATATGGATGGGAATGTCTACATCCTCTACCAAAGGGAGTAATATGAGTCTTGAAAAACTATAAGTGTAACGCTTTGTAAATGTGCTCTATATGTTTGAGAGATTTGTCTGTCTAGCTACTGTCATTAACTATCTGATGTTTATAACACACTGGATGACATATGTAATATACACACAGATTTTTGTATTTGCTAGCATTCAACCGTCTATATCATTTGCTCTTGTGTAAGAAGTTTGTACATATTTAACCGTTATGCCAAAGTCTCACTCCCAGCTACAAACAAAAAGTGATATATTGTGAACCATGACAACCAGAAGACTGTACTTCATGGCTGTGATGTATCTGTGAAACATAATTAAGTTAAAGTGAAAAAATATTGTCCAGACTTTTAGAGAAGATTACGGCGCACAAATGAAATAAAACTGGCTGTATAATAATTGGCTAAATTATCTATGATGTCACATTCCCACAAACCAGTAAGAACGAGCTGTTCCGAATAAGTTGAACTCCTTTAGTGTATAAAAGTAAAAAACCCATTCCTTTAGTGTATAAAAGTAAAAAACCCATTCCTTTAGTGTATAAAAGTAATTCCTGCTTCTATAGCTGCCAATCAGGCACCTTTCTCCTGCATTAAATTCACTCAATCCACAAAGAAATGGCTTTAATCAAAGCCAGACTGTGAACGGCTTACTCACTTGGGTGAGGAGTTGCATAAATAGTCCCATTGTATTCAGTGGAAACTACTTGTATGAGTAGCTGAGCTCCAGTGTTCTGAAATGGTTCACAAGCTGGCCCCAAATGCACATTCAAAAAGCAGGTGGAAAACTATTCTTTGATTTTTTTCTGTGTTTCTCTCATAAGCAGAATCTTGCCCAAAACTAAACATGCAAGAGGGCAAAAGAGAAAAATAATGGACATGCAATAGAGGAAATCTGAGCATACATCTGTACAGACACCCTGATTCCCATGATTACAGGTTCAAGCTCAAACTAGAGATGAAGAGTGTTTTAGCCCTGTCTGCACTCACCAATGTAAATGACTACATGGAGGCAAGGCAGTTGACAGTCATGCCCATCAAACCTGGTTACCTGGGTCTTCAGAGCTGCTCATTCTAAAATTTACTTGGCCTAGTTTAAGCATGCAAATGAGCACAGACCAGCTGGGTTGGCACAAACATATTCTTTGAGTTGTGCATTGTAGTATTTATGTGCCTAAATTGGATGTGAAAATGTATGTGTGCAAATATGATGATTTGCCTCCCGCACCTTTGGTAAGAGCTGCAAATAAAGTGTATGGCCTGCTTTCCTGACATATGACACCCCTCTCGCTCTAGTCCTGTATTTGGCAACATGCTGAACACACCCTTGCAGTACACTGCTGGCATCTGGCTTTCACTTTTCTGATGTTCTCTCTGGATATACTTAAAGGAGCCAGTTGGAGCTCTCACTGGCACAGCAGTGTTGCTGTGCTGTTGTGTTAATGTTGTTAATCTCCATGGTCACCTATGAGAACAGCAAAAGAAAAACCTAACCTGAAAGCAAACACTTCCAGCTTTCTTCCAGCAGGAAGCAACAACTCTAGGTAAGAAGGATGGGGGGAAGAGCCAGCGCTGATCTGGCACCAGATGGCAGTCCCCTAGTGCCTCTGACCTGGCTAGTCCTCAGGAAAAGATGAAATATAGCACCTACAACAACAACTGTTAAAAACGCTCTTGGCGGTTGTTAAGAAAGCGCAAAAGAAATCTCCTGGGATTCTCCTCCAAAAAATCTGTGGAGAGTTTTGTATTTATTTTCTATTCCTTCCACTTTTCCGTTTAATATGACCTATTGTTATAACATGAGAAAAGTCATTCACAAATAATTATTAGCCTATTAAAATGGAGTACCTTCATTGGGGCGAGTACGGATTTAATAAAAATCTCACAAAACAGCCCAAACTTTGCTATATGAGTCCCTCCCTTTTGGAATGGTGACATTACAGACATCACTTTTACTCCGTTATTGTTATTTATTTTATTTGCTATTTGTTGAGTGCTATTTGAAAGTGACTAATGGTTCTGGGTGTCTCATTTTTGGGTGTCTAACTTGAGATATCTTAAAAGCTTTTCAGACATGCTAAGCACTCACTTTCTGAGAAACAGGCTCTTTTAAGATGCTTCCATTTGGACATCCAAGTGTCAAGGCATCCAAAATCAGTAGTCACTTTCAGAAATGTAGGCCACAGTCCCTACCCCAAAATTTACAATCCTGCATCCACTGACGCTAATGACAAAATTCCCATCAGATCCCTCATTTGTGAAGACAGTAGCAAATACTTTCAATTCAGAACAATGAAATACTAACACTTTTCTCATTCAAAATTCTGGAATATCTAGAAGGTCTATTTATTTGACAGGCCATGGCTGGGTGTTCAGATGCACTAGGTAAACTGGCTGTTTCTCATATAAAGATCAGCAATGAAGAGGTTAACAAAGCTGATGATAATCAGAATTAGCCTGGAAGGTGAATAGTTAGTTAAGATGCATGGGAGACTTTCGTGCTTTCATGCTTGTTTTATTCTGATGATAGACTCAAATGTTCTGTCTAGCTGAGGAAAAGAACACCTCAGTGATAAACCCCACCAAGGGTCCAGCATACTTTCTAGACAATAGGAACTGTTCGGAACTTTCCAGACTAATCCTAACTAGTTTCAGCCCCATTTAGGGATCCAATCCAATTGTAACCCATAGTTGACATGTTGGCAGCCATGGGTAATTTTCCTTGAGATGAGGTTCCTAGACTTTGGAATGAGCATCAGACTAACTGAAAGAAACTATGGATAATTAATTAAATTATTAATACATGCCTTCATTACTTCCCATTTGGACTATTGGGGCTTGCTGTTCATGGATGGGTCCCTCGACAGTCTACAACGTATACAGCACTCATGCAGCATCTCATCTCTTGGATATGATGCACAGCCACCAGTGCTTCATTCACTCTTCTTGGTCTACATTCACTTCCTGCTCAATGACTCTACATGGACACATCTATGATTGAGAGCTAGCTGCTTCAGGAACGTTGCAACGATCCAGACTTAAGGTGAAATTGTCAAGAAACTGAGGCAGGTTGTTATTGGTAGAGGACCCTGTTACATGTTACCAGAAGAAATATTGTTGATGATTATGGACCATAAGATTTGACTTTCAGTAGGACTTAGGGTGACCAGACGTCCTGATAAAATCAGGACTGTCCCGATTTTTAGGCGTTTGTCCAGCGTACCAACGGATGTTTGGTCAGGACGCAATTTGTCCCGATATTTTGCACTCCTGTTTTTGTTTTGTTTTGTTCTGCCGGCGGGACTCCACTTTTTTTTTCTTTTCTTTTTTTCCCCTTGCTCTGCTGGCGGGACTCTGGTGTTTTTTTTTTTGTTCCGCCGGCAGGACCCCCTGCCCCATGTGTCCCAATATTTTCTTCATCACATCTGGTCACCCTAGTAGGACTTGTGCTCCTAATTCATTTAGGCTCTTTTGAAAATCCCACCCATAAGTAAACAAGCCAATGATTCCATGCAACATGAGGCAGGGAAAACTGTACCTCACTGATGAAAGGTATCTTGGTAATGAGTTAAGCACCAGAAGAGTCAGAGAAATCTTGTAAAGGCCTGGTGTGAACACAGATTGTTGATATGCTTTTGACATGTGCAGTGCGTCACATGTATCAGTTAAAACAGCTAAGAACCATTACAGCCTCAGCAACCCCACAAAGACGTTGGCCAAATGAAACATCAACCCTCTTTGACTCTGAATGCAAAGACTTCATGGTTGCTGACAAGTATTCAGGCTAGTTTGAGTTGCCTTCTAGAAGATGCTGTGAGTGATAACGTGCTTTGCCACTGGAAATCTGTCTGCACAAGATTTGGAATTTCTGAGTCCAATCCAGGCTGATTAGATAATTGCATTAGATAATGGTCAAAAGCATATTAGTACAATAGGTAGTTTTCCCAAGGACTTTGTTTTAGAGTGTTACATCAAGCCCAAAGTACCCCAGGCCAAATGGGCTAGCAGAATGAACTATTCAAACAGTCAAAAAGAGACTCAAGCAAACAAAGGAAGGTATTTAGCTGTAATTGCACACAGAAATGCACCCTAATATGCCAGTCTGGAATCACCCACCCAATTACTAATGGATAACTGTCTGGAAAGTGGATTGCCAATTTCAGGTACTTCACTTAACTAAACAAAAGTGACCATACAGAAGAAGCTGATAGCTCATAAACAGATGCATTGAAGGTTTTACGATGGGATCGCAAAGCTGCTGCTCTGTCTAAGAGCTGGTGACTGGGTGAGAATCCCAGGAGGCAAATTGGAACTTACTAAAGTTATGGGGAGGGATAGCTCAGTGGTTTGAGCATTGGCCTGCTAAACCCAGGGTTGTGAGTTCAATCCTTGAGGGGGCCACTTAGGGATCTGGGGCAAAATAAAAAAAAAACTGGTCCTGCTAGTGAAGGCAGGGGGCTGGACTCGATGACCTTTCAAGGTCCCTTCCAGTTCTAGGAGATGGGATATCTCCATTTATTTAGAATTTATGGTCAAAGATAATTACTCAGAGATCCTACATTATGCAACTGTCTGAAGAATACGAGTTCCAAAGGAACTTTAAAAAGTCTTGAAGGTTACACTAGACTCTGAGGGACATACAGCCAAAATATCATCGACAATGCAATACACTGATATGGATGCCACGCTGCACACATACCTAAAGACAGTTGATGTGAAAAGTAAGATGACAAACCAGGTACCGTACACCTGAAGCAGCTCCTCCAGCTGTTTTTAATACCCACAGTGGTTGAGTAATTAGAATACCTTCCAGATATAGTAATTAATGGCATTACAGGGAAAATGGAGCACAGAGATACAGAGCATAAATTGGTGTTTTATATTGTACAAGTGTGCTCTCTAGTGGTGACAATATTGCTTCCCTTGTTGTGTAATCCAAATGCCATATTATAAAAGAGGAACCCAATATGGTTGCCTTTGACCACAACAGTGGTTACAATAGGCTTGGCCAAAGAGGACCAAAATGTGGACCAAGGTTTTGAAGGTAGGGATTGAAAAGAGAAAAGGACATATTTTGGAAATGTAGAGAAAGAAGCAATGGTATTTGGCTACTACTTAGACGTGGGGAAGAAAAGAAAGAGAGGAGTAAAAAATGACTACCAGTTTTTTATTATTATTTATATATATAAATTTTTATTATTTTTTCCAAATGCGACAAATCTACCAAAATACCAGATTCATCACAATATACAAAGTAAATAAAGAGGATTAGGATAAAGGAAAGGAAGTGGAAGCCACATATTTACCTTCAGGGTCTATGCTACTCAGAGACCTCTAAAATATCAGCCCAAATTGCTTTGAATATTTCAGACATTCCCTTTCTGCAAAATGTCAGTTGTTCGTTAGCTGCAAGGGCAGCCATTTCACTGAGCCAGGCATCAATATTTGGTGTAGATCGACTTTTCCATTTGTCCAGGATTAATTTTTTAGCACCCATAGCTGCATGTTGGAACTATGTGTCTCATTACCAGGTAATCTCCAAGTGTTAGAATATATCCAAGAATGAAATTTATGGAGGAGAACTCCAACTTAGCATCCAATATCATACCAGGTACATTGACCTACTTCATACCAGAAATTCCTGATCCAGGGGCACTCCCAAAACATATGAGCTAATGTAGCCCCAAGGGAGTTACATTTCCAACAGCAGTCAGTATTTATGAGGCTTGTTACCATTAGCCTATGTCAGAGGTCCCCAAACTGTGGGGCGTGTCCCCCTAGGGGAGGTGTGGAGGAATGTTCGGGGGGCTCTGCTCCCAGCCCCGGTCCCAGCCTCAGCCCCCAGCCAAGGCTCCACACCCCGGCCCGGCCCCAGCCTTGGCCCCCGGCTGTGGCTCTGTTCCTGGCCCCATCCCCACCCCCAGCTGCAGCCCCAGCCTTGACCACCTTACTGCTGTCTGTGTCCCCACCTCCTCCTGCCGTGAGCCGCGGCCCCGATCCCGGCTCCAGTTCCAGGGGAAGGGAGAGCAGGGGACGCAGACAGAGGTGAGAAGGGGGGGGGGTGACCTTGAAAAGTTTGGGGACCACTGGCCTATGTGGGGACCAGTACATTCAAAAAAGTATCTTTTGGTAGATAAACCAAAGTCTCAGGTCTATAGTTGCTTTTTTAACATTAGATACAATTGTATTCCATTGGGTCAGAGATGGTTATGTATCCAAATCTCTATTCCAAGCAACTCTCACATTATCAGTCTTAAGAAGAATTTTTTGGGTCAGAAAATTGTAAAAGGATCTCACTGGCTGAGTAAATCCAGGAAGGATTCTTCAAAATAATAAAAGTTCTGGACTCTCTGGAGTTCCCAATACATCTAGTAAGTAAATGCTTTAACTAAAGATATTTCCATGCTCCAGAGCAGGGGAAGACAAATTGTTGATAAAGATGGTTTAAATGTATCATTGTCAGTTAGCTGCAATACAGTTGTAATTTCTCTATCCATCCCAGTCCTTCCACATCAAGGTTTTGCCACCAATTTTAAGGATAGGATTGCTCCATAGGACTCCCTCTGCATGACTCCTAAATTTCTGAATCTGAGAGACCAGGAGGATGGTGAAAGTTTCAAATGAGATCAAGAAGAAAGGGATGCTGTGAGGTAAAGATAAAGGGGGAAAGATAAAGACTTCACTTGTAGCCATTCTGAGATGATGATTACCATATTTTTGGTAGCATGTGTAATGAGCTATGTAGCTTCCAACCATCAAGGAAGGCATAGTACCTAAAAGACAACCAGGCAGATACACAGACAAAAGGGCACAAGATATAAGCCAAGTGGCCGAGGTGGTAATTGGTCATGTTAGGCGATGTAATGTGGATGAGGAATGAGTGAAGAATGCTGAGATAGCAGATGTGCAAAAGCCCAACGAGGAGAGCAAGTTGATGAAGGAGAAATGATCAACAGGACCAAAAGCAGGACACAAATCAATGAAGATGAGAAGAGAAAATAGGCATTTAGTTTTAGTAAGGTGAAAGTTATTGAAGATAATGGGAGTTAAATTGAATGGAGGCATCAGAAGTCAGATTGCAATGGGTACAACAGAGTGTTAGTGCAAAGGATGTCAAGGCAGAGGGCATGAATGGCGTGCTAATGGAGTTTTGAGGAAAAGGGAAGGAGGGAAATGTGTTGTTACTGGAGAGGAAAGAGGAGCAAAGAGGAATGTTTGTAATAAGGGCAGAAAGGACACAGAGACTAAGAATAACAGAAAGCAAGGGGCTGAAAGAAGGAATTATTAAAGAGGGAGGGTTCAGAGAAGGAAATAAAGCAGGACACCTTTAAGTCAGTGACTAGGGTGAGGAGGAAACAAAGGTGGTCGGGCAAAAGAGAAGGGACCAGGCTGATGAACAGGAGAAGAGCAGGAAAGGGTAAGCATTCATCTAAATACTGTAACCCTCATTTGGACATGGTGCAAGACTGCTGCTTCTGTTTCATGATATTCTAGCAAATGCCGCTAATCTCGAATGTTTACAGGCCTGATCAATGCAACAAGAAGAAATCAACACTTTGGGAAAATTGAATGAAAGGCTGTAACCTACTGTTAGATTATTAGGTTTTGCAAGGAGGCACACTATTCGGCACTCAGTACTTCTGACCTAGGCAAAACTCCCATTGAAGTGAATGAGACATCTATCTATCTATCTAGCACCTCATATAAATGGAGGTTCTTATCTGATACAGCTGATTACAATAATATTTCTACCTGCTCCCCTTTAAAGATATTTCCCCTTCCTATGCTTATTAACACCCCCCTTCCTTTTTTCTTAACTATTTGGAATTTGGAATGAATGTGACTTCTTTTAGATCCTGATTTATCAAGCCAGCTGAACACACCTCAACTTTAAGCACGTGCTTAGTTGTTTTGCTGATTCAGGGCCTTACTTTTTAATTTTTCATCACTTTCTGAAGAGGCTACTATAGAGTTTTGTCTAATATCAATGCTAAAAAGCCGCCCCCACAATCTTTTTTACTGAAAGATAGGAATTGTCTCTCCTTATATTGCTCAGCCAAGCCTGGTCAGACATTGGAGATTAGCAGCATGGAAATCAGATTTTTGCTAGAAGAAATGCAGATATAGCAATTTCACAACCTTCAAAAAAGAGAGCTACAGTATTTACACAAATGTTAAATAGATTGTCTATTACTTTGATGGTGTTAATAGATTCCTGGACTACTGTAGTGTAATGTACACCCTGAAGGAATAGTTTCAGATAAAGAGCATTTACATCAAACTATATTAAAAACAGCTTTGTTTTAATAATAATGTAGTACAGAACAGCAATTACCAAGCATGCTTAGTTACGAAAAGCAAAGAAGCTGCACTGCTGATACTGATTTTAGTGCTCTGTTGAATTTATTCTTTTCATATTTTGTTTCTACTTTTTATAGGGCCTCTTAGGAGTTAATAGGTGAGCATGGTGTTAGGTAAGGGGTTAATAATGAGTAACTTGATTTTTAAGTGCTTCTTAGATTCGGAAGCCCAAATTATTACTTAAAAGGATTCAGTAAAATGTGCCTGCTGCTAAACCTATGAAGAAAGATAATTTGCTATATTTTTAAAGGCATTCAACCCTATTAAGCTTTGGGGGTAGGTATCCTGCCAAACTCGGACGTTTGGGAAATAGGTTGATTCAGATGAAGTGTAATTGATGGGCTTTTATGGGAGACACCAGATAGGCTTTAACAGGGCAGTATTTCCACATTGTGTTTAAGCACAACTCTGGTTTTACAATACATTGTCTGTACTGTAATATCCTATGATAAGTGTCATACTTGTTATCCACAGCAACAAAAGATCATTCTAGCCTTTGACCTTACTGGCAGAACCGCATGCTCTTCTGTGTTTACTTTATACTGGGTGAAGACTACCAAGTTCATTCTACTTTGTGATGTTAGCCAGAAGCTTGACACAACTCTTGTGCTTCGTAGAAACTAGTTTAACATTGTTGGATTCTCCATGAGTGATATGTTGGTGCTATTGATATCTACTATTAAGAAAAATGGTGACACGTTTATTTTAGAAAAAAAGATGAAAAAACTAGAAAATACAATACAAATGCAGTTAAAGAAGATGAAAGAAGTACACCTCTCCCTCGATATAACGCTCTCCTCAGGAGCCAAAAAATCTTACTGCATTATAGGTGAAACCGCGTTATATCGAACTTGCTTTGATCCACCGGAGTGCGCAACCCCCCCTCGCCCCCCCAGAGCACTGCTTTACCGCGTTCTATCCGAATTCGTGTTATATCGGGGTAGAGGTGTATATTAACATACTGTACACTCTTAGATGATGCCAGTGTTTCATATTGAAGTCAATGAGCACTGAAGGTGCTCAGCAGCTCCCAGGATTGGACCTTCTGCCTATATCAGGAGAGATAAAACAGGATTGAAATAAGTAGCACCGGAGGTTGCCTAGAGATATCCCCCAAATACCTGGCTACTGCTTCACCAGGTACAGCATGATGAACTGTTGGAAGCTGTCCATATTTTGATGTCGTTCACTGGGCACTGCCAGGAAGGAAATCACAGTGTCAGTCAATCCACATTGTTAGACATTCAACATCATTTCCAGAAGCAATTTGTTAGGAATGGTGTGTAACAAGGTGATGGTGTCCACCAGTTAAAAAGAGCCAAAATATCTGCATAGTCTGTGTACAAAAACAGACATGAGATACTGTATAGCTGAACCCAAACTTTACTACTTTAAACTATTTATAGTATAGACTAACATGAAGGATTAAATGAAAGTAGCTTCTAACTTCTGGATGCTCCAGAGGATCGCTGTCTAAATATAAAATCTTCTTTGTTTAAGAAGGAGACACTGGTTTCTATAACACCCGCTGTTACAGCCCTGCCAAACCAGAACAGCCAAACACCCCCACAGCCACACCATCTTCCATCACCTTCACTAGCCTCAGAGGCATCACTCAGTCCGATTCAGAACTGGCCTGACTGACTTCGATAGGAGTTACTCATAACCCGAGGGTGGCGAAAAGAGCCCAAGGGTTTCAAAGCTCAGCCTTGATTAATTGTACACATATTCTCTGTTCTCATAGCTGTCCCAGTCCCCTCTGCTCCCCCAATTTTATCACTCACTCTATCGCCCCCGAACAGTGACTCTCAAGTGTCTTTTTCACTTTGACTGCCTCCCTCCAGTTCCTTCCCTCCTTCCAAGCTTCAAATACCCCATTAAAGCTGTCTTTTTCTTCTAGGCCTCAGACTGGCTCTAAGCCCCACTCTTCGTTCTTTTTCTCATTACTACAGCCTGACGTTCCACCCTCAGAATAATTCAGCTGCAAATATACTTGTTTTTACCATGTTTAGCCTTCAACTTCCTTTTCATTTACTCTACTCCCTTTGTACAATTTCCCCCTCATTCTGCCTATGTGAGAGTCGCTGTTGCAGATGACTAACCCATAAGGGCCTTCCCAAATCTTCACACATCCCTCCCATCCCACCAAACCAAACCTTCTCCATATTTAGAAAAGGGCTGGCAATTCTCTGCCTTCCCCTCTCAGGATGCCACCCCATTGGCATGTACTCTTTATGAGGGAGTGGGCATGAATCTCTTCTATTCTAGGGGAAGAGCCGCCATAAGCTACGTAGCTGGATCCTGTTGCAGCAAGAAAGCCAAGCTGTGATGTTACCTGCCTTCTTGCCACCCAGCTGCTGCTTCCAGAGTGATGTTAGTACAACTCCAAGCCTTGCCCTGGAGAGGAGTTGCCATTGGAGGGGGCAGGGCAGATAGCTATGTCTTCTGGGAGGGGTGCAGGAAAGAAGACTTGAAATGGTTCTGTGTGCCCATATACCTACCATAAGCTTTAGCTGAGTACTTGGACTTTGAGATGAGTTTCTGAGCTGTATGTCGGCTCCTTTTGAGGTGAGCTCACAGCTAGCTGTCATGCCCAACTCTGCATCTCTCCTCTCTCTCTCGCATATCTCTCACGCTACAGTATTCGGTGGTACTTTGAGTGAAGGAGCCGCTGTACAAACAAGTCCTATTGTATTGTATTGCCTCCTTAGAAAGGAATCACAGCATCTCACCCTCACATATTGCTCAGCCAGGCAGCATTTCAACAGAGCATTTTTATTTTTTTTGCCATCAAGAAGCAGCCTCAGTGTCTGAAAGTTCTGTGGTTTGGTTTGGAGTTCACTCATCCCTACAGAGAGCTTGTTCTGCCAATCGCTACATACATGTCAGCCTAAACAGCAACAGATGTACAGTACCTTAGATGTATAAAATTTTCATAAAATATAACAAACGCTGTTTTTTCCATTTGGGATGAGTCATTAACCATATGCTTGCAATGCTGTTCTCTTCATAGGAAGATCTCAGTCCTACACAGGGTGCTAGACTGAACCCAGCCCTTGGCGGATGCTCAGGAGAAAGGGGTCTGTCCCTTAAGTCCCCTCATTCCCTTGCGCATTGGCTGGTCGCAATCCCAGTCCCAATCCTCATGTTTGGGGAGCGCATGGACTCTCTGAGTCTAACACCAGTCGCAGCATTGCACTGCCCAAAGTGCATCAGTGGGGTAAGGATGAGAGGGGGGAGTCATGCCCCCCCCAAAACCTGCCAAAATGTGGATGGGTGGGTGTACATGCTGCATCCTTTACAGGGTGTCAGAGTGGCCACGATCCTTCTGTGCTTTGGAAGGCATTGTGCCTCTAGCAGGATGCTTCTGGGCGATCCCACTAGGGAACACGGCTGTCAGTGTGGAGGGGACGATGGCTTTACAACCTCAGTCTGTTTGGTCCTTTACCTTCCGATGCACAGTATCTAATTACAAATACCGTGATCTAATTTTACGTGTGTCTGGAGAGGGGTCTGATCCATTTCCCATTGTAGTCCACCATACACGTCAGCAGTGTGCCACTGATTTCTACGAGCATGCTCATCATAACGTCTCCAACTTCACAGTCCTGGGCCAAGCCCCACACACGACATACAAACTCACGTATGGTTTTACTGGGCTGCTGGTGAGCTGAAAAAACGTTTTCCTCTTTAGCAGAACAGAATCGCCAGTCCCCAAATACTCGCTGAGGCGCTGCTCAGCCGCATCAAAAGAGGACTTGGGCTCCCAGAGTCCCTCATAAATACCACTGCCATCGCAGCCCAAGCAGTTCTGCTGCAATGATAACCTAGCAGCATCAGAGAGTTGCAGCATCTGCACATAGTTCTGAAAATTCCAAATACAGCATCGCCAGTCAACAACTGAAAGATGTGCAGGCAGCATGGGTTGCAGAATAGAAGCACTCGTTGCCATAATGTTACTCCTGATGCATCCCAGGACAGCAATCCCCAAAAAACAAGGACATCAAAGCAAAGCACACAGGTAAGTGGTCAATCAAAACATGTAAATAACCATGAACCAGTTTGGTCAGCAACAGTCTGAACAAAACATAACAGTCCAAATGGCTGGGATGTAGCAGCAGGCCCTGAGTAACTGCACACACCCAATGCTAGGTACCCACACACAGAAGAATAGAAACTAGAACACTGAATTCAGGGAGCAGGAAGCAATAAGCAGAAAGGCAACACACACTGTTCCCCATATAGCTTCTCTGCTATAGGTTGCAATAGTGTCTTCTGGCTTTAGTGGGGGTTATATTTTTTGCACATCTGCAGTACAGAGGATAAAATTGGTACAACTGCAAGCAATGTATTTAAAGCGGGAAATCTGGATAAAATGTTGTCATGTATTCTGCTGTCAGGTAACTATTATTGACCTGTTATTATTAGGTAGTGGGGGTGTGGAAATGGGCCATGATGTGACAACTCTTGCCATTTTTCTTTAATTTTAACAAGAACTTAAAGTCTCACTTCTCTTCTGGGACCTGCTCCAGCTGCCACTGAAGTCAGTGGTAAAATCTCCGCTGACTTCTGTGGGAGTTGGATCAGGCCCTGTGTGAGCATAGAGCTGGGTTAGGCGTCAGTATGGCTCATGTGAGAACCTACTCAAGTACATTTAGTGGGTTTCACTAATTCCTCTGACCAAGAGGAGGAGGTTCTCCTGTCCAGATTATAAACAGATGGGCCTTAATTTTATTCAGCAGATGACTGGAAAAACAAGTAATTCTTAAGTATCACACATCCCAGAAGGACAAAGATCATCGTCTGATCCAAACACCAGTGAAAAGATATGCCCAGGACAGCATTCCACAACTACATGGATGTGCCAGATCTTTGCCCAGGTCTACCAGATAAGGTGCACTCAGGTGTTAAAAGGGAGCGTGAAAGGCAAGAGGAGGATTGAAGAAAAGGAGAGAGGATAAGCCTACAACAGCTGTGTCTTCTTGGCAACTCCTATGAAAAGAATGGGATGGTAGTGTGCTATTTTGAATTAAATAACTGCGATTAACGAGATCTCATAGCCCTCTTTGCAGGTGAATCTTCTTTATTAAGCGAGTGGGTCTCAAAAGAGATCCCATTTAAGGGCCAAAAAGAGAAAGTGGTCAGAAAGGGGCGGGATAGTAACTGGTCATCTGGGGATTTACATAGTGTGAGGAAATCCCTGAGTGGGATGCTGGCATATCAGGCTGTACGCCATCCCCTCTTCACAGCCGCTGGTGTGGGGGGCATGATCAGAACACTATTGTGCTCTAGTGCTCCCTGGCTGGCAAAATAGCTCCTTGTGGGTCATTTTGCCTGCTCCACCCCACTGTCCTCAGCGCCTGAGGCCACTGCAGGGTTAGGACCCAAATGTTTAATTCTATTGCTATTACGTTATTGGCTGGGCACTGTAACACAGGCTATATTTTATTATTACTTCTTATTTCTTTTATTTATTACAGTCACTTAGCAGGGCCCATCACCATAGATCCTAGGTTTATCTTACTTGGCTTCTGCTGAGTCATTATCATGCTAACAGGAACAAACTGTCATGCATCCCCGTTGCTTGAAGCTTTTAATCTGACCAGACAGCTAGGAACCTAGGATTTCACAGTTTAAACAGACTGAAAGGACTGAGCAAAGAGGTGCATCTTGCAGCTCCTTCTAAATATGGCTTAGTTCACATTCAAGCATATTTCTGAAGGTGTGAGCCTGAATGCCCTGTGAGCCTCACCCGTAGGACATAGGGGTCCAACTTTCCTGATGAGACTAGATTGTATGGCAGATTGGAGATAGTGAGGCTGTTCCTAAAGATCCTGGCCTTTTGCATATAGTGACCAGTACCTTGAATTCCACCTAGTTATCAAGGGGTATCTAGTGCACAGAGCAGAGCACAGGCATGGTATCGTATCGGAGCAGCCCATCAGAGCATCATTCCAAGAATATTCTCCATGCTCTACAGAAATATCTATTAGACACCATAGCTGGAGAGTGTTTGGAATGAAACACCAATACCTAGGGAAACCTTTGTCTCTCTCCAAGAAATGCCAGGGAGATTGTACTACCGGGGTTCCACCCGGGCACCACCATCCCATCTGGAGTTAGTGGGGTTGAACAAACAGGAAGCGTTTGCAAGTAGTTTCTGTGGCATCAAATCCACCTTGAGTTATAGACCCGTGCATTCCCAAATGACTAGTTCAGTGGGGTTTGACAGATGTTAATGAGGGAGACTTAGGGTCTGTCCACACTTACAGCACCGCTCTAGCGCTTCGTGAAGAAGCTACCTACGCTGACAGGAGAGCTTCTTCTGGGGGCTACTGTCCCCAAGAGGCGGTAGCTATGGAGGTGGGCGAAGCCCTCCTGTTGACATAGCGCTGTCTACACCGGGGAGTTAGGTTGTTGCTCACAGGTGTGGCTTTTGCACACCTCTGAGTGACATATTTATACCGACATAAGTTAGTAGTGTAGACCAAGCCTTAGACCCAAGGTTGGTAAAGGGTTAGAATCTAGCTAAGGGAAGTACTTAGGCAACCAAAGTTAATTCAGTTGCTATAACAGGGTAACTGCATTGCTCTCAGTGTTCCCAGTTCTGCCCTATTCTAATCCATTCCCTAATAACTAATGGCCAGTCAAGAGAATGTGGAAGAATGCACCTGGGAGTCTTCTTTTATTGTGGCCTGTAACAGTGCCTTGCTTCATGTCGTTGACATATCAGTGTGGGCCTCCCTCTCGCTACAGAGGTGCTGAGTGTTCAGCACCACAGCAGTGCTGTACAGCATTATCAAGGAGTGAAAAATAAATGTTGATTCTTGCACAGACAACTAACTGTGGACCATAGCTAGGGATCAGCACCCACTGTGAGCAGCAGGCAGTACACTGTGTGTCTCTGGGGGGGACTGAGGTGAAGTAGGCCTGCAAGGCCACAACACACTCTCCTGACGGGGCAAAGGACCAGAGGATCAACACAGTGGCAGATCCTCTGGTTGTGGCCCAGCCCTGTTCTACCCTCATCCTCCTGCATGCTACTCAACAGGGAGTCCCTGAAGAGCTGAACACCATACTGTTCAGGGAGCTGTGTTCCCTTTCTGCTGCCCCCAAATCCATCCCCAGTCCTGCTGCCAGGGGGCTTGAACGTGTGGAGATTGGAGTAGGACTCCCCTGCCCCAGGTCTTCTACTGCGGGGGACAGCCGCTGTTGCAGTTCCGCTCATGAGTGCTGGGAATGCTCCCTGCTGGTGTCCCCGGGACACAATATACCTTACAATGTCTCACTGCGCTTTTGCTGGGGTAGTGTGACTCCACATTTCTCCAGACATGGGGTGATGGTTGCAAGGCACAATCCAGCCCCTAGTATTAGAGTAGCCACACCCCAAGTTCTCCAAGGATGAAAGGGTGTCTCTGATACACTGCCATCTTTCTCCTCATCGAGTAGGCTGGCCTATCTCTAGTTAGAGATGACATCCAAGAATAAAAGAGAGGGACTATGCTCAGGAGACAGGCATAAATAGATCACAGTTTGACACAAGGGTCTCACATTAATAGATGGGATGTGCCCAAGCTGTCCCACAAAAAAGAATCTGGCACGTACTGAAGATGGGCCATTACATAGGCATTGGGTAGGTTCCAGCTATTGCTGTCTCTGTAAGCAACACCAACAGAAAGATATTGGATCCTCAGCAGTTGTCATGCAAAATCATTCTCAATCAATTTCATCCTCGTGAGGGCTGTTGTCCTCTGCCTCACCTTCACAAAAGACAGTGATAGGGGGAGCATGACTAACCAGGGACACTTTTTGACTGAGACCGCGTTTTAAGACAGGAGAGGTCTCAGATCAACACATGCTTGTGAAATGGCTTCTAAGGTGGCAACAGCACAGACTAGAGCACTGCAGATTGGAGACGTAAACCCGAGAACTGCACAAATATTCAAAAAAAATGACAATGCGTGGAGAGGAGAAAGAGTGTATGTGGCGGGGGGGGGGCAGGAAAGGAGCGGATGGTTTGTGAGTTCCTTCCCCTCTGCTCAGAGTCAGCTTAAATTCAAACCAGGCACGAGGAGTATGATTCTTCGGGAGAGCTGTTGTCCAAACTGTTGAACAGAAAGGAAACCTGAGCTGGAGCAGGGTCTGGTCTGAGAGCTTTGAAGTGATTTCTTTTGGTAAGGAAATCATTTCCTTTGTCTGTACATATTCAGGAAAACTGCCTCATCAGAGACTGGTTCTCAGGCCATTCAGCTCACAATTGTTTTGTCCAGAACAGAACAGTTTTGCGTGTGACTGGAAATGAGAAAAAAATTAGAGAGCCAAAAAATATTTGTGACTATATATTACATCACATACAGAAGGAGAAAACCAGAGAGAACAGTAAGAGAGGGAACAATAAGGACCTAATTCTGATCTCAGTTACATTAGTCTCACTCCACTGGAATAACTGAGATTAGAATCAGACTAAGGCGACAGTACTGAGGGTTAAAGCAGACACCGCTCATCTAGAAGACAAATAATGTTCTGTTTGGGGTATTGCCTTTCGTAGTTTTTAAAACCATGTATTGTCGTGACACCTCTGCAACACAAAGGAACCAAAAAGTGAACAGCAAAGCTTTCTATAAAATAATCCTGGGTTACACATTGACAGATGTGGACTTGATAGATGAGACAGGAGAGGGGAGGAATATGCTGTATGTATTTAAAGGAACTGCAGATGCGGCCCGAGCTCAGGTTTCTTTTCTTCTCAGTCATTTGTTTCGACAAGCGCTCTCATGTTCTCTGTTAGTCAGAAGTTGAAAGTGTTTCCCCCTCTGCTTCTCTATTAATATATTGTGATAGGAAGCAGTCCTGTTGCAAGGCTGTGTATTTCTTGCTTGTTATGTTCCTTCCACTTACACACACCTAAGAGCTTTGGGTTGGACTTTAACTACTACTGAAGTCAATGTGAGGTGAGGGCTGCAGGATTCAATGTTCCCCAGGGTGATTCCTAATATTTTCTTTTCTAACATTTCTCTCTCTCTCTTGAGGACTTAACAGAATCATAGAAATCAAATATCCAAAAGGCTCACCCCACTTCCAGGACGTGATTATTCCCTGCAGTACATTTTCCAGTGCTCTGTCTAGTCCAATTTCAAATGCGTCAAGTGTTTCGACTGCTTCCTTTGGAAGACTATTCTACTGTCTAAGAGCCCAAACTGTTAGGAACATTTTCCTGATTTTCAGCCTAAATATTCTCTTTTAAAATTTCATCCCATTTGCTCCTAGTGTTCATCCTATTGGAGATGGGCTCGTATGAAAATTTCTTACCGAGTCTTTCCCTGGACATATTCACTAGAGAGACAAGGTATGTGAGGTAATATCTTTTATTGGACCAACTTCTTGAAAGCTTGTCTCTCTCACCAACAGAAGTTGGTCCAATAAAAGCTATCACCTCACCCATCTTGTCTCTCTAATATCCTGGAACCAACATGGCTACATCAACACTGCAAGCAATATTCACTGGGCACATTTACACAGTAAAAATATAGAATTATCCCCAAAGCAGAGAAACGTTGCTACAACTCTCACTTCATAAAAATAAATTTGAATCCTCAAAGGTGCTGGATTGATAGACTGGAGCCTGAAGGCCACTGTTTACATACAAAGCAGGCACATCATTTGTAGCAGCAGTGCAGGCTTCCTTTATACCACCCTGCCAAAAGGCTCTTCCAGAAAGACAACATCTAAAAGGGTAATTTATTCTTTATGTCTCATGCAATCTTTAATCTCTGCAGAGACGGCCGAGCTGAACACAGTTGGGTGAATATGCTGGTGATAATTTTGGCTCCTATTCAGCAAAGCAGAGGCGCGCAGGCTTAACTTTCAGAGCCTGCTTTGCCGAATCCGGGCCTTTGTGCTGTGGACACTTGTCAAACTGGAAACGGAGTAAGAGCACTAACCTGTTTCACACAGATCACCAAATGGTAGAGGAATTCAGTCACTCCCAATCTGTGCCGCACAGGAAAATTTCAGTCAAGATCTCAGATTTGCCGTAAAAAAAAAAAAAAAAAAAAGTCACACCTATGGATGAATCAATGGAAAATTAAAATTCAAAATGTCTTTGAAAAGTGCTTTTAAAATATTCTTTCTAACATGTACAGGTTTTGGTTTGCAATTGATTAGTTTATTGGCACCCAAACAATCAGTGGTGGGATTGTTTCCCTTTAAAAAAAAAGCGATGTCAGGCAGTAGAGGCAAGGGAGCAGCAGCAGCAGCAGCACCCATTCTCTAGATGAGGGAAATGCTCTCTGTTCTTAAAGGTTTCAGATACATGGCTTCCCTGGATCGTTA
Organism: Emys orbicularis; assembly: GCF_028017835.1. NCBI lineage: Eukaryota > Metazoa > Chordata > Testudines > Emydidae > Emys > Emys orbicularis. Next base: position 81,358,028 of record NC_088684.1, read on the forward strand.
TATGTCTCCGGATGAAAGATCATTAAATAAAGGTTAATGAACTTTGCTCACTTTGTTTTTTTCACATAAGAACTTCAGTTATTTAAACAATTTATTCCCCCACCCCCTTCTTTAGCTCCTTCTTGGTTTGGAGAGCTATGGTACAAATACCGGCCCGGAAAACGATGTGGGAGAGGCCTCTGAGGGAGGAAATCACTGTGAGATTCCCCTCACAGACAGCCCCAGCATCATGTCATTGGGAAGGCAGCATTTGCTCCCTGTGGCCTTTTCTGCAGGTCCCACCCCAAACTTGATGGTTCTTCAGCAGATCCTTGACAGTCAGGGGGAGGCCCAGGGCATTCTGTGTGGAAGCCTTGCACAGAGACACCTGCTCTGGCCCCTGGAAGACCCCTCCGCCTACTGGCTCTATTGAGGCCTCATTACCAAAGATTCCTCCCAGCTGTGGCTGCCTCTGGGACTCCCAATAGCATCTATGCAGAAAAGCCCTAAGCTACATTATATTTTCTGACTAATTTCCTCAGGTCCAGAGGGAAGATGATGTGCTCCCCCCCAGCCCCAGCCCCATCGCCATCCCAGCAGCCCTGCCCAGAGCCCATCCAGGCCCCACCTGCTCCCTCAGCACAGACCCACACCACATAGAGATGCCAGGGAGAGAGGAAGGGAGATAATGTCATCTAGGCAGCTGAGTCCTCGATCCATGCGGGGAGGTTCTTCTCTGTGCACGGGTCTAGGGAACACTTGCTAGGATTCTGTAGAGAAACTACTGTACACGTATACAAAACAAGCCTTTGACTAATGGGTCTGGACATTAAGAATCACCAAATTAGATATTGTTTGTACAGTACTTTGTAAAAATGTAAACAGCAACATAAGCATTAGGTGTTACGTTAGTGATATTACATAGGAGGCAGTGGGCTTTACATAGGAGGTGAGTATCATTGTCCCCATTTTACAGATGGGGAAACTGAGAGGGAGGGAGGTGGAGTGACTTGTGTAAGGTCACACAGCACACCAGTGGCAGGGCTGGAAATAGACCCCAGGTCTCCTGCCTTGCCTGCCAGTACTCTATCCAGTAGGCATCACTGCCTTCCTCTATGTGAGTGTAGTTCTCCCACTTCTCTATTTGCAGCCTTTTCTGCTTGTCATCTTAGGAATCTTTCCATCAGTGTCAATGGGTGTTGGGTGAAGCCCTTAGAGCTAAACAGTTCATGAGGTCCTCACCTCAGAACCCTGTTCAGCTCCCAAACTTAAGAGTCCCAAAACAAAGCCTTGAGTTAGGCTGGTTTCCCAGAGCCTGACAGAAAATAACCACCACACACTGCAAGCCCAGCCAACCCCACCTTCCTCTTCCTGTTTATATAGCCCAGTCCTTGGGTAGGTCAGGGTCTCCTTGATTACATCGCAGGGTGTTCCAACTGTGGGCTTCAGGCTGTCCCTTAAAGGGCTAGTACACACTTTTACAGGCCACGATCCTGACTGAACTCTCTGGGCACTACTTTTAAGTAAATCAATTGTAGTATATACTCTATGAATTACTGCTGTCACTGAACTCCTTTGTCAGGTGCCCAAAGCTGTTGGCTGGCTATGGTATGTAGGCCTTCTCGGCCTCCCTGTTTGGCAGTGGATATTTTCTGTGTCCGGGTGCCTGTGTGGAGTGCATCTGCACATTTCGAAGCGTTGAGCAAAGCTTGGGCTGGATCACCATCGTGTTGCTGAACTGTCTTTGCTGACTGAACTTGTCCCCAAATGGTCTAGTGGCTATACAGACAAGTGTGGACTGAGATGCCCTGGGCTGGTTAGGGTCATTTGGGCATACCCCCACCATGTGCCTGCATATAGACACTGTTCCTCTAGATCTTGTGGTAGAGTAAGGAATACCATCTCCTTCACAGCCAGTAGTACTGTTAATGATTTACAGAACTGTCTCAGGTTGCCAGACCCAGCTCATCTTTCAGGTCTCTTTTTAGCATGGGATGTAGTAGGTACTGTGTGCATACAGCCTGAACATTTTGGGGTGACTGCTGACATGTCCCTGCATATGGATTGTGCATCAGGGTTTTCTCAGCTTAGTTACTAGCTTTACTCCTGCTGGGTATGAGCCCTTTTCTCCTGCATATCCTAGTATGGGTCTTAGTGTATTCCTGACAAGACTACTTCCTCTATACACACTATTGGTTGGAGATTTGGCTTTACAATTATAGGACACAGGAAGACTCCATAAATACTGTGGTAGCACAAAGAGTTCCCTTCTGTTTTGTCTATAGTCCTCACTTTTAGTTTACAGAAAAGGAGTCACAATAGAAAAAGGTGCGTGCACATGTGGGAGTGAGGTTTAATGAAGATACCAGATGATGAAATCTATTTTTCACTTTTTCCCTGTTTGGCCTGATTTATGAATAATATGTGTTCCATTACGAAAATGAGCTTTATGTGACTTGCACTGTGCCCTGAAATTGTTTTAGTGGCAGATCATAATTTACTGTCGGGGTTTCGGGAGTCTGTGCAGACCACAATGCCATCTCCATATTCATATTTCAGAGCTGTCAGAACACCCAGATTGTTCATGTGATCAGATGGATTTCCATTCCAGTCCTTGAGAAACAAGAAAACTAGCCATCACAGTGAGATCCTTGACAATTAAAATGAATAAGAGCTGCCACTCTCAGGGGATATCTTCTGGGTTACCAGGGGGGACAGGGATTGGAATGAGGTTTAATCAGGCACTAACAGCACCTTGCTGGGAAGTCCATGGCTGATAAGGACAGCAGACCAAGTAGCTCCTCTCTTTTTAAAGAGAAAGCAGCCTCTTTTGAAATGTAATAAATCCCATGACATTTTCCAGTATTTGATAACTGAGAAGAAATAGTTTCTTTCAGGAAACATATCACATGTCCTAGTTAGTTAAAATAGAGTGAAATATGAATTCGCAGTAGTGTATCTGCACATTAGAGGTTTACAGTGTGGGTTTTATTGCTTATATTTTGTCTGTGCAGTTGCTATCAGTATGATATTTGGATTTTTTAAAATTGATTTGGTAGTAACGTTGGTGTTACTGAAAGGTGACAGATTGGCAGCCTGGAGTCTGAAGTCTTTTATTTATCCCCAGAATGGTTATAGCACAGACAGCGGCAATGCAAGCGTCCCCACCCCTGTGCATCAGCTCTGCACCGGGAGGACCACAACTAGGCTGCAAATGCAGTCAAGTCTCCATCGTCTCTTAGCTGAGGCTGCCATTAAAGGAGTCAATTAGTGCCCTAGGTAGTGGAGCTTTTGTGATATAGGAGGCACCGTTGCACTAGGAAATGGATTGACACTACAAAACTTTTCCTTATAGATCACCAAACAGCCATTAGCTTGTTACAACTTTCAGCCATTAATAGCATGGGCTGGATTAGAGGCCTTGTTCTTTATTTTAGCAAGGTGCTGAGTACTTCCAAGAGGCGGTGTGTGCCCTTAACTTCTAGTAAAGTCAGTGGGACTTCGTGGGGCCTAGCGCTCTGCAGGATCCAGCCTCACATCTCCTTATCAATCCAGAGAACCATTTACACAATATTTTCTAGCGCTTTTTAATTCCTATTCCTAAAAGCCTGCCCCATATTCTTCCACATTGCTGACAATGTTTATGTGTTGGGAAATGGAAGTATTAACACCTCTCCCCCCAAAAATGCTGAAGGATTGCTCCCTCATTTATACATTTTCAGTGGTGTAATTTAATGGGTTGTAAAATATACAGTATGCAGTGCTTGGAGCATTCCTATGTGCTAGGGTTTTCCTTCAAGAAGACTTGACGGTTACTGTACTGTATCTTAACTGTCAAGCTATTTTTTCCTTGCTAGGTTTCATTTGTGTTTTTCTTCACCTTTTGGAGACCCCTTACCTCTCCCCTCTTAAATCTACACTCACCACAGAGCAGACATAATCCCAGATTTTCAGTAAATCAACACTATATGCTCCCTACTGACTAAGAGAATTTGATACTGACAGATTGTTACACCTAAAAGAAAAATACTGCTGTAGTTTCTCTAAGATTCTTTGCCTGGAACAGAGAGCAGAGAGGGATATGTGTGATATCCATTATGAGTGTAACAATACAGGTTATATATAATACAATTATTTTTAATTTATATTTCATATAAACATAGCTGAGAACATAGGTGCAGCCCTGAATCACTGTCCCTGTCTTTATCATAACAAAAACACATTGTCCGTAGTGTTTCAAAGGTACAATTAATTCTTTTCCGCAAGGACAGTTGGGATTTTAGTCTTAGGCAGTTCCATTGTTTAGGCTCTGCATGTATAGCGTCTAGCCAATAGAATAACAACATTTTGCATTTATATGGCACTTTTCATCTCAGTATCTCAACGTGCTCCACAAACATTTAATTCACGTCCCCTTTCCATGTCTCTGTGCAGTGGGTAAATATTATTATCCTCAGTTTACCTACGAGGAAGCTATATGAAGCACTAGGTTGCCATGTGGAGATGATGTGACGACTCACCACTGCATAATTCTGCCATGCACTCAATGAAGCAAGTTAAATGCATTCCTCCCCCCCCCCCCCCCAAGTTCCTAGTTTTCTTAAAGGGCTACCACTATCTGCATAATATTCACTCTCTGACTGTAAACCCTTTGGCTCTGCCGGGGCTGTGTAGAAGGGCTGTATTTTGGTTAGAGACTCATCGTTCACAGAGCAATCTCTTCGTTTTACTTTGGTGTTTTCTCTGTTTTATTTTGAAATGGACCTGGCCCTCTTTTATCATTTTGCAAAGACCATGCCATGCTCTCTGGGCAAATCCTCCTCTACCGCCTGCCCCTTGATGAGAGCAGAGTGTTCCAGAGAGGGACGGAATTTCAGTGACTACCACAGAGCCCAGCTTCATGAATAGCTGAGTGTAGGAGCTATTTGGGCTGGTGACTCTACCTGCGTGGATCCATTACATAGAGCCTCTAGAGAGGACAGATGCTAGCATCACGGAGCCTGTGCTGATCCCGAGGCTGTTGAAATGGTACTTCAGCCTCAGAGCAGATTCCTCCACCTTACACATGGTGAGGTCCTCACTGTTCAGTCTAGTTACTCAGTCTTGGCCCTGTGTTAGCAGCCCATCACTCATGAACAGTCCCTCCAATAATGATCTAGTGCACAGGCATGAAGGGAAAGGGAATAGCCCCTCGGCTGGTTTTTCAGTGGGAAGAGGTGATTAAACACCTGCACTCGGTGCAGAGTATTTGTGAAACATAACACCAAGTGCTGGTAATACAGTGATAACATAGACGGACAAATTCTTATCCCCCACAGCCACAGGAGGTTCTCAGCACTGCAGCACTGGTGGGAGCTGGTTCCGCTGGCACAGTGGAGCTGGATTTGTGTAGCAAACACCCTGTGCAAGGAACAGGGATTGAGGTAGGCCAGAGGACGAGAAGGAGTTGGGCCAGTGGATCTACAACTGCATGGACCCACTAGCCAAACCATCACCCCACCTGGGAAAAAAGAGAGGTCATAGGCCATGGGTGGAGAGGGGGTATTTCAGCTATAGGACTGCAGTAGAGGCTGTGGAACAGCTCCACTGCTACTCTGTGGCCTGCTCTGTGTGAAGGAATCCTTCCTTAGCGGTCCTTGTAGAGCAGCCCTGGGCACAGCCCATGTACTCAGGCTGTGTACAGACCCCAGGATTTGCCCCTGCAAGAATAAAACTACATTGAGTTTTTGACCAAAATACATTAGATCTTCTAAAAAAAAAAGGCAAACACAGTAGCTGGACAGTAGGTTAGAGATTACATATGCAAATTTATAGGTGTTAAACTGGACACCAGAGGGCTTCCATATTGTTTCATGAAGGAATATATTGTGAATTACAAGAGCATTCATACTAAACTGAATTGAAGGACAATAGTGCTCAGAAAATCATGTTCCACAGTCTGTACCAGAATCTACATGGATGAAGGGTGACAAGAAAATTAGAGCTGAGTGGAACAAGAATTTTTCTACAGTTTGAGTCAGATTCACATTGAATTTACCCATCATCGAAACGATGGCACCAGCAGCAGTTCACTGACATGAAATAGCATACTAGGGCATTGGTTAAGCCTGTTGTGCCACTGGTCTCAGAGGGAAGAATGCGACCGATTGCTACACCAATGCCATCTCTTGTAGTACTTGAGGTTTTCCTTCCAGGGCCTCTGTCCAAATACTAACCAGATCCAATTTTTACTTTGCTTATAAGATTTGACAAGGCCATCTCAGCCCAAGATAACATGGCTGTGGGCATCATGGTGTGCCGTGTAATTTAACCAGCTGTGCTAAAACAGTAGGAGATAGGCTGTAAACAATCAGGGGGTAGCCGTGTTAGTCTGTATCTACAAAAACAACAAGGAGTCTGGTGGCACCTTAAAGACTAACAGATTTATTTGGGCATAAGCTTTCGTGGGTAAAAACCTCACTTCTTCAGATGCATCTGAAGAAGTGAGGTTTTTACCCACGAAAGCTTATGCCCAAATAAATCTGTTAGTCTTTAAGGTGCCACCAGACTCCTTGTTGTTGCTGTAAACAATAACACCCTAGACAAGCAAAGTGGCCAAAAAGAGAGGATGAGGGTGTGGAGAAAGAAGAGGTGGAAGCAAAAAAATGGTTCTGAAGTGAGGCTAAGCTTTGGTGCTGATGCTAAATGCTCTCTGTCTACAATAAAGTACATATCTGCAAACACTGGGCTAAATTTCAGAGCACAACCAAAACCTAACTAACCATTGCTTGTGGGATATATTTAGAGCATAAACCCATAGGGGCCAGATTCAGCTCTGGAATGAGTAAATTTAACTCTACTAAAGTTAATGGATTTTCACCACTTATGCCATGAATTTTGCCCTTGCAGAAGGATAATGTGATTTAATCTCTGATTTGCTGTAATGGAGAGTAGCACAAGTAATCAAGATAAAAAGACAAGCAGAAAATCAGAAGTATGTTTTAAATACGACATACCTCTCTCACCCACGTCGCCTTCATTCCCAGCAGGTTGCCCATTAGTTCTAATCGTCTGAGGGGCTTTTCACATGTGTTATCATTGTTAACATTAGTCGTTAGTGTTTATAGTACAGTAGTGTCCAGAGGTCTTGAGTGGGATTGGGGCCCCATTGTGCTAGGTGCTGTGCAAACAGAGATAGGTGAAACCCCTGCTCCAAAGTGCTTACAATGTAAGGCCCTGGTCTTGCAATAAGCTCAGTATGGGCAGGCCCCTGTGCCACCACGGAAGCCAATTGGAGTCCATGAGTTCAAAGGGTTAAACCACGCAGAGCTCATTGCAGGATCAGGGCCTAGAGAAAAGATCATTTCTAGCTGCAGAACAATCATTTCTGGGTGTGCAATGTTTGTATTTCAGATATACTAATCTCAGATTAAATATGATGAACAGAGCAACTGAAAAGATTATATATTGTATCGTTTCCCCATGTCAGTGTCTATAGAGTAATAAATCAATAGGGGAAAGGAACAATACAGAAATTAATAATTAGTGCTCATGTCTACAGTCTGTATTGTGCTTTGGAAAGCACTTTGAGTTCCTCAGATGAAAGGCGCAATATAAGTGCTAAGTATTATTATTATTATTATGAATATAAGATCATTTGGATTTGGAAGCTAACCTCTGCTGCAGCCTGGTTTATGAAAAGTACAGCTAGAGGTTTAGCTAATGACAGGTGACCTTCAAATTTTGATCTTGGAGACAAATTTGCTGACGTGGAGGCTGGTGATCCTTGCACAGGTACAAGCCCATATGTGTGTGTGTGTTCTCACAGCGATTATTGAATGGTGATTTGTATAAGGGGCTAATTAGAGCATTCCCAGAGTGTATGTACAATATCAAAAACAAGAATTAAACAAATTGGCTCAAAGCTGATAAAAGACTGCTTTAAAAGTAACATCGGGCCAGATTTTTGCCTGTGTGTGTCCCCTTTGCATCACTCCAGAAGTACAAAGGAGATTTAAACCTACAGTGATGAGGCAGCTGACGTCTCTCTTAGCATGAGTGACTCTCAGCTGGTTTAGAGCCAAGATAGCCAGCTCTACGCCACCCCGCTCCCAGCCCCCTCCAGCACAGGTGGCATTTCAGATGCGTGCCAGGAAAGGGTAAGGGCTGCTCTTAGAGGACTGCTAAAATCTGGCACATTTTAGAGCAGCCCTGAGGCTGTTCTAAGTTGCACCAAGACTTAAGCTAGCCTCCAGCCAGCCCCAGGATTGGAGGTGGAGGCACATAGATTATGGCATGGATCCACCTTTGCAAGGTGACATGCACATTCGCCCAGTCCACACACACAGTCACAGTTGTTGGAGCAGGAATGAAGGAAACGCATTTGCACTTTGACGTGGGCCTCTGGTTTTGAAAATTCATTTCACTCCGTCCAGGGCTGGATGTTTCTAAATCTCATAAATTATTACTAAAACAAAGGGGCTAACTGGGATGGTATCTAGTTAAACATTTCTTCTCCTTGATGAGCTATGACTAGGGCCCTACCAAATTCACGGTCCATTTTGGTCAATTTCACGGTCATAGGATTTTTAAAGTTTGCAAATTTCATGATTTCAGCAATTTAAATTTGAAATGTCATGGTGTTGTAATTGTAGGGGTCCTGATCCAAAAAGGAGTTGTGGGGAGGGTTTGCAAGGCTATTGTAGGGGGGGTTGCGGTACTGCTACCCTTACTTCTGCACTACTGCTGGTGGCGGTGCTACCTTCAGAGCTGGGCAGCTGGAGAGTAACGGCTGCTGGTCGGGAGCCCAGCTCTGAAGGCAGAGCCACCGCCAGCAGCAGTGCAGAAGTAAGGATGAAGGTAATGGTATTTCCATCTTACTTCTGTGCTGCTGCTGGCGGGACGCTGCCTTCAGAGCTGAGTGCCCGGCCAACATCTGCTACTCTCCAGCAGCCCAGCTCTGAAGGCAGTGCAGAGGTAAGGGTGGCAATACCATGACCCCCCTAAAATAACCTTGCGACCCCCCCTGCAACTCCCTTTTGGGTCATGACCCTCACTTTGAGAAACGCTGGTCTCCCCCCATGAAATCTGTATAGTATAGGGTAAAATTAGGGGATTGGTCCTGCTTTGAGCTGGGGGTTGGACTAGATGACCTCCTGAGGTCCCTTCCAACCCTGATATTCTATGATTCTATGAAAAGCACACAAAAGACCAGATTTCAAGGTGGTGACCATATTTCATGGTCCGTGACGTGTTTTTCATGGCCATGAATTTGGTAGGGCCTTAGCTATGATGCATGGTGCCCAAAGAAATATTGGGCAACAACCTTAGTTCAGCTTTCATTGTTCCCTTCCTATTGTACAAAAAATGTATGTGGCCACGGAAATGTTATTGGATATGGCTGTTGTACTTCCATCCATGTACCAAATCCTTTGTGATGATGCCCAACCCAACAAAGGGAAAGATGATGAAGGTAAGTGTGTGAAAGTGAAACCTAGACACCAATGGATGGTTTACAGAGTATCTTATCTGGGTCATATGGCTGAAGGGAGGGAAATCCAGCTATTAGGAAGAGACAGGTATTAGTAATGGGCGATTTGATCATTACAAACATAGATAGCTGGTGTGACAGGGTCGGGCCAGATGGCTACAGGAGAGTGATAGAAGGCAGATATACTAGCCCCAGATTAAGCAGGTCCCTTTTCCCTGGGTAAGGTAACAGGGGCGGTTCCAGAACAATCAGGAACTTGCTGGAACCAATTAAGGCAGGCAGGCTAATTAGGACACCTGGAGCCAATTAAGAAGCTGCTAGAATCCATTAAGACAGGCAGGCTAATCAGGGCACCTGGTTTAAAAGGGACCTCACTTCAGTCAGTGAGGGGCGCGCAAGGAGCTGAGAGTGAGAGGGTGTGCTGCTGGAGGACTGAGGAGTACAAATGCAATCTGGCATCAGGAGGAAGGTCCTGTAGTGAGGATAAAGAAGGTGTTGGGAGGAGGCCATGGGGAAGTAGCCCAGGGAGTTGTAGCTGTCACACAGGTGTTACACGAAACACTGTAGACAGCTGTGATCCACAGGGCCCTGGACTGGAACCCAGAGTAGAGGGCGGGCCCGGGTTCCCCTCATCCCCTCAATTCCCTATTGGATACAGGAGGAATTGACCTGGACGGTGGGTCCCACCAGAGGGGAAGGTCCCTGGCCTGTCCCCCGACTCACTAGGTGGATCAGCAGAGACTGTGTGGATTGTTCTCCTTCCTTTTCCCCATGCTGACCAGTGATGAGGTTAGCTGAGTGAATGGCAGGTTTGAGCCACTAGCAAAAGTGGCCAAACTGAGGGCTGCCGTGAATCTCTGAGGCGAGCAAATCCGCCAATAAGCGAAGGACTCACCAAGGCACAGGAGGAACTTTGTCACACTGGGTTTGCAATGACCAGGAGAACCGCATGGTGACTTGCCTGCCTGGTGTGAAGGTTGCAGATCTCTCGAGACATCTAGATAGACTTATGTGTAGTGCTGGGGAGGAGCCGGTGATCATGGTACATGTAGGTACCAATGACATAGGGAAGGAAAGGAGAGAGGTCCTGGAGACCAAATTTAGGCTGCTAGGTAAGAGAGTGAAGTCCAGGACCTCTATGGTAGCATTCTCTGAAATGCTTCCAATTCCACGCGCCGGGCCAGGTAGAACTGCAGGGTCTCAATGTGTGGATGAGACGATGGTGTAGAGAGGAGGGGTTTAGATTTATTAGGAACTGGGCAAACTTTTAGGAAAGGGGGAGCCTATACAGGAAGGATGGGCTCAATCTCAACCAAAATGAAACCAGATTGCTGGCACTTAAAATTAAAAATGTCATAGAGCAGTTTTTAAACTAAGGGCTGGGGGAAAGCTGACAGGTGTGGAGGAGCACGTGGTTCAGTCAGAGACATCCCTTAGGGGAGGATCTATTAATGGAAATTCTCTATGCCAGGTGTCGGCAACCCTCAGCACGCAGGCCATCAGGGTAATTCGCTAGTGGGCCATGAGACATTTTGTTTACATTGACCGTCCGGAGGCACAGCTCCTTGCAGCTTCCAATGGCTGTGGGCGGCAAACCACAGCCACTGGGAGCTGTGGGGGGCCGTGCCTGTGGACGATCAACGTAAACAAAATGTCTCGCGGCCCGCCAGAGGATAGGGTGACCAGACAGCAAATGTGAAAAATCGGGATGGGGGTGGGGGGTAATAGGAGCCTATATAAGAAAAAGACCCAAAAATCGGGACTGTCCCTATAAAATCGGGACATCTGGTCACCCTACCAGAGGATTACCCTGATGGGCCATGTGCGGAAGGTTGCCGACCCCTGCTCTATGTCCAAGTAAGGAGGAGAGGATGGAAGATGATAAAATACAGGTAAGATCTGATAAGAGAGTCAAATACCAATGCTAGAAGTCTAAATAATAACATGGTGAACTAGAGTGCTTTCTATTAAATGAGGATATTGATATAATAGGCATAACAGAAACTTGGTGGAATGAGGATAATCAATGGGTCACATTAATACAAGGGTACAAAATATATCAGAAGGACAGATTGTGCTGGTGTGGGAATAGCACTATATGTGAAAGAAAGCGTAGACTCAAATGAAGTAAAAACCTTAAATGAACCAAACTGTACCATAGAATCTCGATGGATAGTAATTCCATGCTCTAATAATAAGAATATTAGTAAGGATATATTACCTACCACCTGACCAGGATAGTGATAGTGACTGTGAAATGCTCAGGCAGATTAGAGGGGCTATAAAAATATCAATAATAATGGGGGATTTCAACTATCCCCATATTGACTGAGTACATGTCACCTCAGGACAGGATGCAGAGATAAAGTTTATTGACATCTTAAATGACTGCTTCTTGGAGCAGCTAGTCCTGGAACCCACAAGAGGCAATTCTTGATTTAGTCCTAGGTGGAGCACAGGATCTGGTCCAAGAGGTGAATATAGCTGGACACCTTAGTGATAGTGACCATAATATAATTACATTTAATATCCCTGTGGCGGGGAAGACACCACAGCAGCCCAACACTGTAGCATTTAATTTCAGAAAGGGGAACTACACAAAAATGAGGAAGTTAGTTAAACAGACATTAAAAGATACAATACCAAAAGTGAAATCCCTGCAAGGTGCACGGAAACATTTTAAAGACACCAAAATAGAGGCTCAGACTAAATGTAGACCCCAAATTAAAAAAAAACATAGTAAGAGAACCAAAAAAAGTGCCACCGTGGCTAAACAACAAAGTAAAAGAAGCAATGAGAGGCAAAAAGACATCCTTTAAAAAATGGAAGTTAAATCCTAGTGAGGAAAATAGAAAGGAGCATAAACTCTGGCAAATGAAGTGTTAACAATGTAATTAGGAAGGCCAAAAAAGAATTTGAAGAACAGCTAGCCAAAAATTCAAAAAACAACAGCAAAAAAATGTTTAAGTACATCATAAGCAGGAAGTCTGCTAAATAACCAGTTGGGCCACTGGACGATCGAGTTGCTAAAGGAGCACTCAAGGATGATAAGGTCATTGCGGAGAAAGTAAATGAATTCTTTGCATCGGTATTCATGGCTGAGGATGTGAGGGAGATTCCCAAACCTGAGCCATTCACATATGATTTGGAAAAAGGGGTAAAAAATGAGGTGGCAAAATTTGCAGATGATACAAAACTACTCAAGATAAGTCCCAGGCAGACTGTGAAGAGCTACAAAAGGATCTCTCAGAACTGGGTGACTGGGCAACAAAATGGCAGATGAAATTCAATGTTGATAAATGCAAAGTAATGCACATTGGAAAACATAATCCCAACTATACATATAAAATGATGGGGTCTAAATTAGCTGTTACCACTCAAGAAAGAGATCTTGCAGTCATTGTGGATAGGTCTCTGAAAACATCCAATGTGCAGCAGCAGTCAAAAAAGCGAACAGAATGTTGGGCATCATTAAGAAAGGGATCGATAATAAGACAGAAAAAAATCATATTGCCTCTATGTAAATTCATGGTATGCTCACATCTTGAATACTGCATACAGATGTGGTCACCCCATCTGAAAAAAGATATATTGGAATTGGAAAAGGTTCAGAAAAGGCCAACAAAAATTATTAGGGGTATGGAACGGCTTCTGTATGAGGAGAGATGAATAAGATCGGGACTTTTTAGCTTGGAAAAGGGACGACTAAGGGGGGATATGATAAAGGTCTATAAAATCGTGACTTGTGTGGAGAAAGTAAATAAGGAAGTGTTATTTACTCCTTCTCATAATACAAGAACTAGGGGTCACCAAATGAAATTAATAGGCAGCAGGTTTAAAACAAACAAAAGGAAGTATTTCTTCACACAATGCATAGTCAACCTGTGGAACTCTTTGCCAGAGGACGTTGTGAAGGCCAAGACTATAACAGGGTTCAAAAAAGAACTAGACAAATTCATGGAGGATAGGTCAATCAATGGCTATTAGCCAAGATGGGCAGGGATGGTGTCCCTAGCCTCTGTTTGCCAGAAGCTGGGAATGAGCGACAGGGGATGGATGACTTGATGAATACCTGTTCTGTTTATTCCCTCTGGGGCACCTGGCATTGGCCACTGTTGGAAGACAGGCTACTGGGCTAGATGGGCCTTTGATCTGACCCAGTATGGTCATTCTTATGTTCTTAAGGGTCCATGTCTCAGCTCTTCTAATTCTTGAATTAATGAAGTTATTACATCCATTATTTTGTTTTTGTTATCACATGCAGTTCCAAATCCTGAGATGCCAAGCTGAGTGATGGGCTTCAAAGAGATGCTTCTTCTTTCTCTGTGGGAAGAAGCTAGCGAATGTGATTCTTGCCTCTGCAATCCCAGGAATATGAAATATTCCACAGTGATCCATTGTTTCTTACTCTCGCTATTACTTATTCTTCCTTGTCAGCTCCTACGCATGGAACTCAGTCCCCGATTTCATCTGCCAGCCTCCAGTCTTTGTCCTCTAAAATCCTTCCTTAAAACACACTACTCCAAAGTGTTTTATAATCCCCGCAGCCCTCAGAAAACTGGGATTAAATTAAATGCAACATCTTTGCAAAATTAAGAATATATATCTCATAAGTAATAAAACGCACGCTATAATTCTCCCAGCCATGCCACTGCTTCTGTAAGCCTTGTCCCTCTTATGCATAGATGCGCAGATACTGTGATGATGAGGGTCATATAAGTACAGAGACTGACAGCTGGCTAGGCCAGATTGTTTACTACATAGACTCCGATCCTGCAGGCAGATAGGTAGATTGTTGTCTACTTAAGCTCCAATCCTGGCCCCCCACACTGCTACAGAATTCTACCAATTGGGCTTCTGTGTGGGCAGACTCCTGAACAGTTTGTAGGACAGGGACCTAAAATTGTAAGCCAGGGGACAGGAAATTGCCTAGCACATTCCTGGGACAGTACAAAAATAAGAACACAAAATAACGATAAATCATTTAGAACAATCAAAAATCATTCTTCAGTAAATCCATATGCAATCTGTCGCTCCATACTCCTGTGAGTTTATTTATTTATTCAAAGATTTGATTTTATGAATGATTTGCCATTAATGGAGCAAAGCGAGATTAAGAAACAAAAACAGTAGTTTCAATCCACCATTAGGGAATTAATCAATTGGCAGCCTGTGCAGACAGCTATTTAGATATGTGGCCTGAACAGCTTAATTGGAGGAAGTATGTTAAAAGGGCTAGATTGATGTTCAAAGTAGCATAAATTAGTACTTTTTGGACCCATCACCTGGCTTATTTTAACAACTTCTATACTTTACAGTTTGACAAGAGATGGCATCTCCTGAGCTCCATTGCAATTCCCTGCCTCCTGGTTAATTTTGATGGGTAATTTCTAATTCCATCAGAAAAATGATTAATAGAATAACTACGAATGCTACACCAGGTCAGTAAAAGGGAAAAAGCATGACATTTCATTGAAACTGTCCGACGAGCTCTAAATATCATTACATAGAACCATGTGAGATCATCATCGGCCCCATTATCTTGGGTGATTGCACCTCCCTACCACATCTCATTTACTTCAGTGGAGCTATTCATGGGAGTAAGGGCCGCAGGTTCATACCCATTATCTTTAATTAGAGAGGCACTCAAATCCATCATCCCAGATGTAAATGCCCTCAAAGTTTGGGGATGTCTGGGCTCTGACCGTTGATCCAGACTTGGATTTTGCAAATAGCCCCTGTCTTTATAATGGCTGGATCAAATGCCAATGAATTTCCCAGACTTTTAAGGTATTTGAAATCTGGGACTAGATCCAGAGCTAAAATGGATGGCTTCCACACATCTATATCGCTAATATAATCAATTACCTATATGTTATATTGTTCCTCCAGTTGAAAATATAGTCTGAGCCTGGTCTACACTACGAGTTTAGGTCAAATTTAGCAGCGTTAAATCGAATTAAGCCTGGACATGTCCACACAACGAAGCCCTTTTTTTCGACTTAAAGAGCACTTTAAACCGGTTTCTTTACTCCACCTCCGACGAGGGGATTAGCGTTGAAATCGGCCTTTCCGGGTAGTGTGGACAGAATTCGATGGTATTGGCCTCCGGGAGCTATCCCACAGTGCTTCATTGTGACCGCTCTGGACAGCACTCTCAACTCAGATGCACTGACCAGGTAGACAGGAAAAGCCCCGCGAACTTTTGAATTTCATTTCCTGTTTGCCCAGTGTGGAGAGCACAGGTGACCACGCAGAGCTCATCAGCACAGGTAACCATGATGGAGTCCCAGGATCGCAAAAGAGCTCCAGCATGGACCGAACAGGAGGTATGGGATCTGCTCGCCATATGGGGAGACGAATCAGTGCTAGCTGAACTCCGTAGCATTAAACGAAATGGCAAAATATTAGAAAAAGTCTCAAAGGCCATGAAGGACAGAGGCCATAACACGGATGCACAGCAGTGCCGCGTGAAAATTAAGGAGCTAAGGCAAGCCTACCACAAAGCCAGAGAGGCAAACGGAAGGTCCGGGGCAGAGCCGCAGACATGCCGCTTCTACGCGGAGCTGCATGCCATGCTAGGGGGTGCAGCCACCACTACCCCAACCGTGTGCTTTGACTCCATCAATGGAGAAGCACGCAACAGGGAAGTGGGTTCGGGGTACGAGGAAGATGATGATGAAGACAATGAAGATAGCTCACAGCAAGGAAGCGGAGAAACCGGTTTCCCCAACAGCCAGGATATGTTTATCACCCTGGACCTGGAACCAGTAACCCCCAAACTCACCCAAGGCGTGCTCCCATACCCTGAGGGTGCATAAGGGACCTCTGGTGAGTGTACCTTTGTAAATATTACACATGATTTAAAAGCAAGCGTGTTTAATGATTAATGATTAATTTGCCCTGGCAATCGCGGCCAGTACAGCTACTGGAAAAGTCTGTTAACATGTATGGGGATGGAGCAGAAATCCTCCAGGGACATCTTCAGAAAGCTCTCCTTCATGTACTCCCAAAGCCTTTGCAAAAGGTTTCTGGGGAGGGCTGTCTTATCCCATCTGCCATGGTAGGACACTTTACCACGCCAGGCCAGTAGCACATAGTCTGGAATCATAGCATAACAAAGCATGGCAGCGTATGGTCCTGGTGTTTGCTGGCATGCAGACAACATCCATTCCTTATCTCTCTTTGTTATCCTCAGGAGAGTGATATCATTCACGGTCACCTGGTTGAAATGGGGTGATTTTATTAAGGGGACATTCAGAGGTGCCCATTCCTGCTCGGCTGAACAGAAATGTTCCCCGCTGTTAGCCACGCGGTGGGGGGGAGGGGTGAAGTGATCATCCCAGAGAATTGGGTGTGTGGGGAGGAGGGGGGTTAGTTGGGTTTGTGCTGCATGTTAACCCGGAAACCACAGCCCCTCCTTTTACATTGCAAACCCATTTTAAATGGCCAACCCAACGGGTGCTTGGTATGGGAAATAAGGGCGCTGCTATTTGAAACCATTCCCACATGTTATGAAGGTTAAAAAAAGCCAAAAGACTGTGGCTTACCCTGGCTGCCTGCAAGCCGAATTCTGTTGCCTGGCACTGCGTGAGTGATCTCTCACACCAAACCGGCAGGCCCTCAATATAAGAGGAAAAATGCGGCCTTGTAACAAAAGCACATGTGCTGTGTAATGTGAACAGCAAAATTTAACGTGAAAGAGTGTACCCATTGTTCTCTAAAATGTGTCTTTTTTAACTACCTCTCCCTTCTCCTCCACCAGCTGCAAATGTTTCTCCTTCGCAGAGGCTAGTGAAGATTAGAAGGAGAAAACGGCGGACTCAGGATGACATGTTCTCGGAGCTCCAGATGTCCTCCCACGCTGACAGAGCACAGCAGAATGCGTGGAGGCAGTTTCTGGAGTGCAGAAAAGCACAATATGAATGAGAGGAGAGGTGGCAGGCTGAATTGCGGGCTGAAGAGAGAAGTGGCGGGCTCAAGAAGATAGGTGGCGTCAGATTGCTGACAGAAGGCACGCTGAAGCATCGACTCTTATGGTTGAGCTGCAGGAAAGGCAGCAGGAGCATCGACCGCTGCTACAGCTCCTGTGTAACCAACAGCCCTCCTCCCCAAGTTCCATAGCCTCCTCACCCAGATGCCCAAGAACGCGGTGGGGGGGCCTCCGGCCACCCAGCCACTCCACCCCAGATGATTGCCCAAGCATCAGAAGGCTGGCCTTCAATAAGAGTTAAAGTTTTAAAGTTTTAAACTGCAGTGTGTCCTTATCCTTCACTCCTCCCCCACCCCTCCCGGGCTACCTTGGCAGTTATCCCCCTAGTTGTGTGATGAATTAATAAAGAATGCATGAATGTGAAGTAACAATGACTTTATTGCCTCTGCAAGCGGTGCTCGAAGGGGGGAGGGGAGGGTGGTTAGCTTACAGGGAAGTTGAGTGAACCGGGGGGGGGGGTTCATCAAGGAGAAACAAACAGAAGTTTCACACCGTAGCCTGGCCAGTCACAAAACTGGTTTTCAAAGCTTCTCTGATGCGCACCGCGCCCTGCTGTACTCTTCTAACCGCCCTGGTGTCTGGCTGCACGTAATCAGTGGCCAGGCGATTTACCTCAACCTCCCACCCCGCCATAAATGTCTCCCCCTTACTCTCACAGATATAGTGGAGCGCACAGCAAGCAGCAATAACAATCGGGATATTGCTTTCGCTGAGGTCTATCTGAGTCAGTAAACTGCGCCAGCGTGTTTTAAACGCCCAAATGCACATTCTACCACCATTCTGCACTTGCTCAGCCTATAGTTGAACAGGTCCTGACTACTGTCCAGGCTGCCTGTGTACGGCTTCATGAGCCATGGCATTAAGGGGTAGGCTGGGTCCCCAAGGATAAATGTAGGCATTTCAACATCCCCAACGGTTATTTTCTGGTCCGGGAAGAAAGTCCCTTCCTCCAGCTTTTGAAACAGACCAGAGTTCCTGAAGATGCGAGCATCATGTACCTTTCCCGGCCATCCCACATTGATGTTAGTGAAATGTCCCTTGTGATCCACCAGGGCTTGCAGCAGCATTGAAAAGTACCCTTTTCGGTTTATGTACTCGGTGGCTTGGTGTTCCGGTGACAAGACAGGGATATGGGTTCCATCTATCGCCCCACCACAGTTAGGGAATCCCATTGCAGCAAAGCCATCCACTATGTCCTGCACATTTCCCAGAGTCACTACCCTTGATATCAGCAGCTCTTTGATTGCGTTGGCTACTTGGATCACAGCAGCCCCCACAGTAGATTTGCCCACTCCAAATTGATTCCCAACTGACCGGTAGCTGTCTGGCGTTGCAAGCTTCCACAGGGCTATCGCCACTCCCTTCTCAACTGTGAGGGCTGCTCTCATCCTGGTATTCTGGCGCTTCAGGGCAGGGGAAAGCAAGTCACAAAGTTCCATGAAAGTGCCCTTACGCATGCGAAAGTTTCGCAGCCACTGGGAATCGTCCCACACCTGCAACACGATGTGGTCCCACCAGTCTGTGCTTGTTTCCCAGGCCCAGAATCGGCGTTCCACGGCATGAACCTGCCCAGTAACACCATGATTTGCACATTGCTGGGGCCTGTACTTTGTGAGAGGTCTATGTCCATGTCAATTTCTTCATCACTCTCGTCGCCGTGCTGCAATTGCCTCCTCGCCTGGTTTTGCTTTGGCATGTTCTGGCTCTGCATATACTCCAAGACAATGCACGTGGTGTTCATAGTACTCATAATTGCCGCGGTGATCTGAGCGGGCTCCATGATCCCAGTGCTATGGCGTCTGGGCTGAAAAAAGGCGTGAAACTATTGTCTGACCGAGGGAGGGAGGGGCGAGTGACAACATGGCTTACAGGGAATTAAAATCAACAAAGGTGGCTGTGCATCAGGGAGAAACACAAACAACTGTCACATAGAATGGCCCCCCCAAAGATTGAACTCAAAACCCTGGATTTAGCAGGCCGTTGATTTCACAGAGGGAGGGGGAAGCAAATGAATACAGAACAAATCTGGTCCATCTATCTTTTACATCTTAGGCTGGCAGCAGACGGTGCAGCATGACTGATAGCCATCGGCATCTTCTGGGTGCTTGGCAGAAGATGCTGCATTACGATTGCTTGCCATCATTGTCAAGACGGTGCAATAGGACTGCCGGCAGGACTGAGTCTCCAGGAGACAAAACATGTCTGCCCAGGTGCCTCTGACCGAACTCACTGAGGAGTACGACGATGATGGATACCAATCGTAATACACCATCTACTGCCAAAAGGCAAGGAACTGCTGCTGTATAGCAATGCAGCCCCACATCTGCCAGCACCCAGATAGCCGATGACGGCTACCAGTCATACTGCACCGTCTACTGCCAAAAGGCAATTAGCTGCTGCTGTGTAGCAATGCAGTACCACGTCTGCCGGCACCCAGATGACATATGGTGATGGTGAGCTGAGCTGAGCGGGCTCCATGCTTGCCGTGGTATGTCGTCTGCACAGGTAACCCAGGAAAAAAGGCGCGAAACGATTGTCTGCCGTTGCTCTCATGGAGGGGAGGGGGCCTGACGACATGTACCCAGAATCCCCCGTGACACTGTTTTTGCCTCATCAGGCATTGGGATCTCAACCCAGAATTCCAATGGGCGGCGGAGACTGCGGGAACTGTGGGATAGCTACCCACAGTGCAACGCTCCAGAAGTCGACGCTAGCCTCGGTACTGTGGACGCGGTCCGCCGACTTAATGCACTTAGAGCATTTTATGTGGGGACACACACAATTGACTGTATAAAAACGATTTCTATAAAACCGGCTTCTATACATTCGACCTAATTTCGTAGTGTAGACATACCCTTAGTTCCTAATACAAAGATTACTTCTGGTTACCTATCACACTGTCAGAATGAAGCTGCCTAAAGACTTGGAAACAGCACCGCTTAGCTATAGGGTCCTAAATGTTTCAACATCTCCATGAGGCAGCACCTTGACAACATAAGTAAACCCAACTAATCTTATAAATATATCGTACATGACGTTTATTTTGGAGCAGACTTGTTGCCCTGCATTCCAAGCCTCAGGAGGCATCATGCCATCCTCTTTATTCATCAAGAGTATGCCCAAATCCCAGTGTTGCCAGCATATCCACATGTTTCCTGTCTCGGAAAGAAAATGCAGAACACAGTATTCAGGTGCTATCCCAATACAATTGTTGCTGGCTGAGTAGGATTTAAGATGCTTCCTGACAGTGGTATTGATAATTGTATGTTATTTTAAGCGTTGACGGAGATTGTGCTTCATTCCGTGCAACAACTGGCCTTGATTCACAGCTCATGGTTAAGATCAATTCTGTCTGAGGGTTTTAAGGCCTCCAAGCTATTTTGCATTCTACTTGCACTGTGCCAGGTTGTGTAAAGTTAAGGGTGTGTCTACATTTGGAGCTAGGAGTGTGATTCCCAGCTGGAGGAGACACACCAGCACTAACTCTCACCAAGCTAGCATGCTAAAAATGATAATGTAGCCACAGCAGCCACTTGAGGCTGTACTCATGGGGTTTGTACTCAGGGCCACTATCCCCTCCTGCCATTCACCACTGCCTCTCCTATCATGACTACACTACTATTTTTAGCACACTATCTCGATGACAACTAGTGCAAGTATGTCTCCTCATGCTGGAAATCATAACCCCGGCTCCAAGTGTAGACACTCCCTTATTCACTGAATAGCAGATTCTGATCTCAGTCACTTTGGTGCAAATCCAGAGTTACTGATCTGGTTTCCTATCCCTATCAAAGTTGTCTCTGCTAAGACTGACACACTTGGCTTAAAAGCAGTTGGGATTTTTAATAGCCTTTGCATCCATTTACCCCCAGCTACTTATTTCCAGGTTGATATTTGTGACATGAGTCAGTGTAGTACTACACAGATTGTATATTTTGATAACCAGACCAACAGCCAAGGCAGGCTGCAATTTGGAACATATCACTCTTTATATCTCACTCTTTATTTCTCCTGCACCGGCTTTAAAAATAGATTGCGGGTTGTTGTTTTCTCTTCACAACACAGTGGCAGGTACAAAGAAGCAATGACACCAAAGTTGCGACAAAGTCAATAGACACTGAAGAACCTATCCATTTAAAAGGCAAAGATTGCAAAAGTACGTCTCCCCATCTTGCCACTCAAACCACCAGGACAACAAACTGTGTTCATGGACTGATGGCAGTTTTTTTAATAATTTGTATACAATCAGGAAATGACATACAGGATGTGACCATCAGGCCCAATCCTGAGCCCAGCACCTACCTCATGTACATATTGGGTTCCGGGAAGTGGGCGGGCGGAAGCTGCTAAAGCTGCTAAAGGATCCTCCCCCCAGCCTAAGGGGAGGATGTACCTACCTCATGTAGCCAGGTAGGATGCTGGGCATATGCACAGAAGGAGGGAAGATTCCAGTAACAGGAATAGCATATGGCCACTTCCTTGGCAATGGAGGACAAGAGGACCCACACAGTAACACATCTTCCGGCTCTACCCCACACCCAGTCCATCCATACCCTCCCCAACTTGTCCTCAGAGAGCAGCTCTCCCAAAATTTGACCGCCTCCTTCCCACTGCTGGGGGCCAGCCTCTCTGTGGCTGCAGAAGAGGCAATGAGATTTGCACCATCACACACAGCATCTATCAGCTCAGGAGTACATGTTCATTGCATGCATTGCTGTCCATCACAATAGAGTGGCCTTGTGGTTTGGACTCTGGACTGAAATTCAGGAGATGTGGCTCTGATTCCTGGCTGGCTCCATCACATATATCTTGTGTGACCTCCAGCAAGTCACTCAGCCTCTCTGTGCCTCAGTTCCCCATCTGTATAATAGGGAAATGTTACGTCTCTATCTTACAGGGGTGTTGTGAGGGCTGATCATTAATGGTATAAAGTGCTCTGATATTTCAGCGATGCTTGTCATGTAAATACCTAGGCAGATGATTGGATGACCTCAGAAACTCTCACTGGGATGAAAGGGTATATTAATTCCGGTGAAGGTTTGGAAGAGATGAATGAATTGTGAGTAAATTACCAGGAGGGCTGGGCCACAAAGGGAATCAGGAACTAAACTTTCCCCGCCCCTCTTTCAACCCCATACAAAATACTGCACAATTGGCTGGGTTTGTTATTTGTGTTATATATCAGTGGTCTGAGTCAGTAGGGCAAAATCCATGTTCCTATACTTTGGTAGGGCTTTTGGGGGAGCCATCTAAATATTTCAGAGTCCATTCACATTCAGTGCTGTTGCCTTAATATTCCAACTGCAGGAAGATTTGTCTAACCAGTAAAGTTACAGAAATAAAAACCAAGAGAAATTGGAGAGCATGGTAAAGAAGTGATGAAAAAAGAAGTGGCATTTCATATTTTATCAAATTCCCACCTCTTCACATTTTTTTAAACCAGCTATGTGTTTTCTGTTTCCCAGGCTAACTATGAAGCAGTGTTCTGAAATATACAAGACAAATAACAACGTCAGTCAAAAACAGCTACTGAAGCTAAGTGGCAACTTACTGAGCACAAAGATACAGCAATAAAGTAAGTCACATGACAGATTTCCTCTGTAGACTGAGTCTGCTGTATTTCTTAGCTTAAAGAGAAACACCACTGTTCTATCACTAACTTCCGTAGACTGAGGCGAAATACCCAACTTCTGTTGCACTACATTCTTGCCACTTCATTTTGCACACCTCAACCCCAGAATCTTGCTATGAGCAACCATTTCCAGAAAACAGCTTCTCTTGTAACAAAGGCAGGCAAAAAATATGAATACCAATAGACCTGTTTTCATTCAGAGCAGATCCTTTGTCCACTGAAAATGGCTGTATTTCACTTTAATAATTCACATATCCAAGCCAAATTTGTCATGGTAATGGAGTCCATTTTCAAGTTCACAAAGTGAAAATAGTGACTTCTGAGTGGTTTGGATTTTGTCATCCTTATTTTGCCCACAACAGTATAGCACTACCCTTCATATACAGTTCCTTCAAAGATATTCTCCCCTCTAAAAGTGGTGTTTACTCAGCTCCCTGACTCTGAACAACATGAGCAAGAGATATGCAAGTCTTAAAACAGAATGGTACTGGTTTATAACACCACTGCTAATTGAAGAAATGGCATCAAAGTCTGAATAGTATATTACCTTCAGTAGTTCAGGAAAATTGTATGGCAGCTACCATTTGATTTTCTCTATATTAGCAATATATACTAGAAGGAACCATTCGGTAGCCAAATCCATATTACTGTGTTGTTTGTTTTACAGTTGGTGACTAACCGTTAGACTACATAAATATGCCACTTTGAAAATGCTCCATGAAAGCCAACTGACTGTGCTTGGAACCTTGGATAATCCTTGAAGAATCCAGGTCCAGTAGGATAGATAAGATAGAAGGTTGCTTTTCCTTCTACATTTTCTTACTTGTGAGTCAAAAGATTCTTTGAACTATTTTTTCAGTTGATGTTGGATGAGAGTACAACAGGAAGAAATCAGCCAACACTTCAAGACTTTATCAGATAAATACAGGTTCATGACCTCGCTACCCTCAGACTACATCTCTGATCCACTATAGCAAGTACTAAATTATTCCCGGCTGAACTACCTTGGACCATGAATCACCTTATTAACCAGGCATGCCTCTAGTCAGCTTCAGAACTCAGTACATACTGCTGTGAAGAGCTATCAGCCATCACACAACATGTCTAGGACAATATAATTCATATTATGTGCCATGCATATTATATATATACCGCCTCTCTTTATCAGAGCTAGTGCCACCAACTTGTGGGTTGATTGGCTCAAATGGATGAAGCAAAGCAGAGGCTGGGAGGAGCTATCTGGTTAGTAATAAATAGATACAATGATTTATGATTAAAATAGAGCATCTTAATGATTTACCATAGCTATGAAACCAATAGGCTGGTGTTCCAATCCGATAGCCACAAATTTGTATAATCCTCAGGGTAAAACAATTTAATGTGCTGTCTCTTTTATAGTTACAAAAGGCCTTTCATATGATCAATTATACATAAGAGTGTAATAAATGTAACTTTCTTCATACTAATCACATCTAACTTACATTCTCTTGTTGGTCTTTGGAGTGTATGTAGCATTCCCCATAAAGTTTTTAGTCTAAGTTCTTAACAAAAGTTAATATACCCAGAACTTCCAAATAAATCATCAGTACAGGGGTCTTCAAACTAGTAAAATTGTTCAAACAATGAAGTTTATTAACAAAGTGCAGCCTCCTCCTATGCAAACTCCTTGCTTAATACACCAAACCTACTGCTTCATATGAACTGGCTGTAGGGGGTTTGTCTAATCATTAGAGCTCTGTTTTGTTGAAAAGGCCACAGCTCTGGTGAATAACAGGATTAGCACCATCAGCTGGGATAAAACAAACCTGGATAAATAATATAGCAGTGGAACCACCCAGAGACACACAGACTGGTGACTGATCTCATGAAGCACATGGACCGTCCTAAATTCTTATACGTTCAAAATTGCTATTTGTTTGTGTTTCATTTTTTTTCTATTTCTGTGTTATAGTAAATGATAAAATGGACCAAGAGTGTCATCCTTTTAAATGGGCCACTTGAGCTTTAAACACGGGATACAACGCACACAAAAAGGAGGCTTAAATCTCTGAGGGCTATGTTGGAGGATATCAATAACTCTCAGAGACAAAGAGGTAGCCAGAGAGAGAGAGAGGTCTTTGTACTGTACTCTAAATGTTTTGGATAGGCACTATTCTTTGGGGTACACATCTCCAGTATGACTTGTGCACTCATTGCTAACCAGAGCTCAGCAAAACAACTGCCAAGCCTACTCAGTCCCATAACCGAGTATTCAAAGAGGAGTGAAATTACTGGTAGGAGGCAGATGGAGCCTGTTGGACTGATGCAAGAAAAGGAAAGAGGTGAGGCTTATTAGAGGGCTGAAGGGAGGAGATTTGGCAACTGGGTGGAGGTTTCTGGGGTGAGTAGAAGGAATCTGGGAGATGGGTCTGTGGAGGGTATTAGAGAGAGATGCTCAGCATTTTGGAAAAGCATTCATCCATCAAGATACTTATTGAACAAACCTGCAAACTTTTTGAAGGTCATTAGTCTTAAAAGTACTCTGTGCCCTGTGCTTCACCCTTTTCAAGAAAAAACAGCAGCACCAGGAGAAACAAATAGGTCCAAATTTTCACAGCTGAAGGCTTGAGGTCTGTGTGCAAATATGTACACACATAAAGTGTTTGTGAATGCAATTACTGCGGTTGTGCACAACACACCAAGGCACCTGGGCAGGCCTGTAGTTAGATAGAAGTCTGTCTTTTGCCTGTGTAGTTACAAAGCAGTGCTAACTTCGGGTGTTACAAAATCATGTCAGGCCCCCAAACATCATGAGTTTGGCTTGAAAATCACAGTACTTCAAAAAATAATACATTTGGCGTTCTTTTTATTTGCCTTCTGGTCATTGAGTCTTTTGAATTCATGTTTTCAAGCTTTTCTCTGCAACCACAAGGGCTAGAACTTTCTTTTTGAAAATAAGAGCTTAGATTCTGATGTATTCACCTGACTCTGGGAGCTGGAGCTTTATGAAAAACACCAAGTATTGCAAGACTCATGACAAAAATCACAAGAATTAGCAACACCAAGTTACTTAACTAGCAGAAGCTTTTGTGGTAGCTGTATGCCCTGTCATTGGTTTATTGTTGTGAGTGGACCTGGCTTTTAAAAATGTTGCCTTTAAAGTCTGGCGCATTTTTGGAACCAAGCTGTCAGTGAAGGAAAAATGAACTGGAACATCATAATCTGCTTCAACCACAGTAAAGAGAGAGACATCTGGTAGGCCACTTGGCAGTCAGCCAACAATGAAGACTTCAATTAAAATAATGAACATGTTCTCAGGAGTACATCTCTGAACTCAAGAAGTTACATGGCTAGCATGCTGCTTGAAAGTTCTCTACAACTGGTAGGTTTGGGCCTATGCAGTGACATGGCATTCCACCTATTCACTAGCTTCATTTGTGACAAACACGTCATCATAATATCATCAGACTAAGCACACAGGTAGGATGCTAGAGAAAATAGAGATGCAAGTCACAGAGATGGAGCTGGAATTGGTCTGGCACTTCTTATTGCCCCCCCATAACCTAGAGCCAATTGATGCTCTCAACAGAGAATTGCTCTAACACAAAATTTGGGCTAGAAAGCAGCCCATTCCTGGGGGCAGAAAAAAAGTACTGAAGTCGCCTCTGATAAACAGAAGTTTCAGGTATCCCAGACACCTTTGTGTGCTTCCTAGGGAATCAAGGTGTTCTGAGATTTATGATTGCAAAGGGCAGGGCTAAGTGTGTAGTAGCCCTCATTCCCTCCCCCACTTGCTGCCTTTGATGTATAGAAAGGAAGGAGAATTGGGCTGGCTATTGCCTCCGGGACAATCCTATTGAAAATTCTATTTATCTAGTTCAAAAAAGAACTAGATAAATTCATGGAGGATAGGTCCATCAATGGCTATTAGCCAGGATGGGCAGGGATGGTGTCCCTAGCCTCTGTTTGCCAGAAGCTGGGAATGGGCGACAGGGGATGGATCACTTGATGATTACCTGTTCTGTCCATTCCCTCTGGGGCACCTGGCATTGGCCACTGTCGGAAGACAGGATACTGGGCTAGATGGACCTTTGGTCCCCAGTATAGCCATTCTTATGTTCTTATGTAATGGGGTGGGGGCCCAATCTACCAGCCCCAAAGAGGCAGTGGGGTGAAATGGCTAGCCAGTGTCTCACTGGGGAAATTGGGGTATTTAGCAGTATAGAGATATGAGTCCTCTCTCAGATGACAGGAATGAAGAGTGGCATATTACTGCTATTTTGGTTAGCAAGTTCCAAATTCAGATCTTGGCTAATGTGGGGATTCAGATAAATATCCCAATGTTAAAGTCTAACCTTAGGCAACATCCAGATCTGGACACTTCCAGGCCTTCCTATCGCTAACAAAAATATGCAGTTATAACAGATTCTCAGTAGGTCGTTTACAATGAAAAAGACAAAAATGTCATGTGTACATAAAAAAAAATATTAGCCCCTTCCCCAGCTTTGGACTTTTAAAAAGCTGTAGATCTCCAGTAAGGATGATATATTTAGATGAGGGATTGGACACAGCAAAATATGTTAGCTAATGAGCCAGCACAGAAGTTCCTTCTTAAGATCATTTAGAATTTGTAATAGTAATTGCTTTATGGCATTGTGAGGTCATTAGAATGTGAGATTAAGATGGCCACATTATTTCAGTGCAGATCTTCAGAGACCCTGTTACAAAGCTATTATGAGGCGATGTTACGATGGAAAAATGATTTCAGTGAATGCCTTGGAGAAGACCCCACTATAGTGCTGTTAGGGTAAAATTGCATGGTGAGATTACAATGGGAAGTAAGAGTGCAGTGCAAGTCTGTGGAGATTAGCCTCAATTATGATGTCAAAACAAAAAGGAAACAATGTCAATGCAAGTTATACCATTCAGGTCGAGAGTTAAACCTAGGAAAGCAAGGAAATTCTGAATTAAACCTGCCATATTACCTATAAGTCACACCTTTGTGCTAAGGTGTTGTAGCATGCAGAGTCCTTTGGTAAACTGTCTCACAGTCCTGGTTATTGTTACGCACCACACATGATCTCTAGATCAAATCATTGTAGTTGCTTTGTACAGACACATAAGCGATTAACCTGAAAAGCATAACCTGTAACCAAGGATTCAATTAAATTAAAAGTAAATGAGGGAACTCCAAGCTAACAATTTATACTCAACTCACCATTGTGCCCAGGTAAATAGATGGAGATATACCTATTTCATAGAACTGGAAGGGACCTTGAAAGGTCATGGAGTCCAGTTCCCTACCTTCACTAGCAGGACCAAGTATTGTCCCTGACAGTTTTTTTGTTTGTTTGTTTTTTGCCCCAGATCCCTAAATGGCCCCCTCAAGGATTGAACTCACAACCCTGGGTTTAACAGGCCAATGCTCAAACCACTGAGCTATCCCTCCCCCCCATTACAGGTGATAGTCCCCTGAAAAGGGCTTGATCTTGTACATTAATAAATTGAAATATTGAGACCTGATGAGATGAGTTAAGAATTTTCACTCTTTAATAATAATAATTCTTATTATTACTATTATTATTTGTATTGTGATAGTACCCAAAAGCCCTAAGCTAGATCAGGACATCGTTGTGCCAGGTGCAATACGCACACACCAGTAGACACTGTTCCCCTCTGAAGAGTTTCCAATCTAACTCGAAATGAGAGGCAACATAGACTGGGGACTTTGTCACACTCTGACACTGTGTTTTGCAAGGCTGGACCCCTGTTGAAGTCAGTGAGGCTCTGCACAGGTGCAGGGGTCTGCCTGAATGCGACATGCAAGAGCCGAAAGGAGAGAAGGCAGACAGGAGGGTGAGGGTAATGAAAATAAGATCATGCAGTTACATAGATGCACTTCCACGGAGAAAAACCCTGAATTCAGTCCCTTCACATAGTGATTGCAACTACTTCACCTTGCTGTTTGGCTTATTTTTATCGTTTCATCAGAAGTTTAAGGGTGCAGAGTGCTTCACGGGCAAATGACAAACAGGAACTCTAATGAGCTGACAGTTTAAGGCAGAGGTGGGCAAACTACGACCCGCGGGCCACATCCGGCCTGCGGGACCCTCCTGCCTGGCCCCTGAGCTCCTGACCCGGGAGGCTAGCCCACGGCCCCTCCCCTGACCCCTGCTGTTTCCCCTCCCCTGCAGCCTCAGCAGGGCCGGCTTTAGCAAGTGCGGGGCCCAATTCGTGGGGCTTATACTCACCGGGCAGCGCTCCAAGTCTTCAGCAGCACTTTGGATTGCCGTGCTCCGGCCTGGGGAGCGGGGCCGCGGGGCTTTGGAGCTCTGGCCTGGGGAGCGGGGCTGCGGGCTTGCCGTGCTCTGGCTGGGCCCGGGGCCCGATTCCAGGGAATCGGCCTAAAGCCGGCCCTGAGCCTCAGCTCACTGCGCTGCCGGCACAATGCTCTGGGCAGCGGGACTGCGAGCTCTTGCCGGGCAGTGCAGCTGCAGAGCCGCAGCCTGACACGGTGCTCTGTGCTGCGCGGTGGCGTGGCTGGCTCCAGCCAGGCAGCATGGCTGCCTGTCCTGGTGCTCTGAGCCGCGCCGCCAGCCACCGGTGCTCCAGGCAGCGCAGTAAGGGGGCAGGGAGCAGAGGGGGTTGGATAAAGGGCAGGGAAGTTCGGGGGGGTGGTCAGGGGTGCGGATAGGGGTCAGGGGGGTCAGAGGGCGGGGAACAGGGGGGTTGAATGGGGGCAGGGGTCCCGGGGGCAGTCAGGAAGGAGAGGGGGGTTGGATGGGGCGGCAGGGGGCAGTCAGGGGCAGGGGGTCTGGGGACAGTCAGGGGACGGGGGGGGTTGGATGGGACAGGAGTCCCAGGGGACTGTCAGGGGGAGAGAAGCGGGGGGGGGTCGGATGGGGGGCGGGGGCTGGGCCACGCCTGGCTGTTTTGGGAGGCACAGCCTCCCCTAACCGGCCCTCCATACAATTTCGGAAACCTGATGTGGCCCCCAGGCCAAAAAGTTTGCCCACCCCTGGTTTAAGGGTTCAGTCCAGCAGGATGCTAAGCAGCTTCTGCAGGGTGCTGAGCACCTTCAGCTCCCATCGAGTTGAATGAAGTTTGAGAGTATTCAGGATCTCTCAGGAGTCATTCAGCACCAGAGAGGATGGCACCCTACATTAGCCAGGACACAGTAAGGAAATGCAAACAAGAGGACCCCTTCCTCACAGCCCTTGCTCGTGTGACTAGTGCTTACTCACCAAACACTCCCAGTGAACAGGACTAATCTTGTGAGTATAGACTGCTCAGGTGACCAAGGGCTGATAGGATCAAGCCCATAGAGTGGTAGCTGGAGGACTGGCAAGTATGGTGAGTATGGGAAGGTTGAGATAACAATGGTAAAAAGTCATGTGTTATACTTTAGTTGTGTGCACACCTTGTTAGTTCCTTGCTCTGTGATTTGTGTATGCATTTTATAGATCTTCTTTATGTTAAAATACTGGTTCTTATGCCAATTTACACCAGGTGAGACTGTGCCCCAGTAACTCCGGCCGACGGTTCTTTTAGAGCCCCTCAATTGCTCGAGAGCTGATAACTGCTCTCTTACAGGTTGTTGTTTTTCTTGATACCATGTTTAGCAGAGGTGCACAAAACCCACTGGATTCCATTTGCTGCGGTTCCAGTGTTTGTTTTTTACTCCTGTTTTCCTTCGCTTGTGTTTGGCAACTCTTGATATTTGCTCTGAGATTCGGGTTCCTTAGAACCACAGCAAAATACATCCCAACCCCCCTTATAGCAGCTCATTGCAGGAACGACGGACTTCGAATGGTTACCATTTGAATGATAAAACCATAAGTCACTCCAAAGTCAGCTAAAACTCGTCCCACATTCACCAAAACACATGTGAGCCTGGCCCAAACTTTGGGATTGTAACGAAGGCCTGGGTCCTCAAAAGCATTTAGGTGCCTGTAGACGTCCGGGGTGGGGCTCGTCCCTCGCAGGGGCGACCGGGAGCCAGGCCGCCTCACATCACGAGGCTGGGAATCCGTTCAGTCTTGCAAGTCCAAGCCCTAGGTCGGGGCGGGGCAGCAACCAACCAGTACTTCAGGGGCTCAGGCCCTCAGGCAGGGGCTGAGCAAACAAACACAGTACTTCAGGGGCTCAGGCCCTCAGGCAGGGGCTGAGCAAACAAACACAGTACTTCAGGGGCTCAGGCCCTCAGGCAGGGGCTGAGCAAACAAACAGTAGTTCAGGGGCTCAGGCCCTCAACAGGCCTGGGAGAGGGGGAGACTGCCACCCACAGGTTGGGTGGCAGGGGGGACACAGGCCCACCCACTCCACTGTGTCCCAGCCCGGGGCCCTAACAGCAGCAGTCCGTCTGCTGCTGGGTCAGTGGGGATCCTGACCGCAACACACTGACATGGGCTCGGGGTCCGTTATCCCCGGGCCACTTCCAATCTCCCCCTCCATGGGTACCTGCACGTCCTCAGTCTTCTCCACTGTGTCCCAGACCATGGGCTCTTCAGGGCACCGAGCACTGGGTAGGTTGGGCGGCTCCTCCGGACCCTCGGCGAGTGGAAGCTCAGGCCGCTCCTCAGGACACCAGGCTCGGGGCCGGCTTGGCCAGTCCTGCTCAGGATACCGGGCTCGGGGCCGGCTCGGCCAGTCCTGCTCAGGATACCGGGCTCGGGGCCGGCTCGGCCCCGCAGGAGCTCAGGCACAAGCGTCTGTCCTCTCCCTCGGCCAGCGGCCAACTGAGCGCTGGGGCTGGGCCTTTATACTTCCTGTCCCGCCCCTTGACTTCCGGGGGGTGGGGACAGGCGGCGGTGACTCGCAGGGGCGACCGGGAGCCAGGCCGCCTCACTACAGGTGCCTAACTCACAGTGGGAGTTAGGAGCTTAAATACCTTCAAGCCCTTTTAGGCTTTGTTATGAAAGTTTCACATAGTTCTAAATACACTTCCACTGCCAGGGATATGCAAAGAGTTAATCTTTGTTGTTTTAGATCAGTATTATCCACTGGGATAATTATATTGGTATCACCATGAACATATTGATACCATTAATTAGCAAAAAGAGTTACTCCTCAAATTCACATGGCAGTGTCTCTGTGACTCATTTGCCATGAGGGTAATATAAGTGAAGTACAGCACAGTAATATACCATTTTTAGCTTCTGAGGTGTAATCATCTTTATTAATTGCCTAATGTAGCAATGCCTGGAGTAGTAAGTGCCATCCTGCAAGGTGCTGAATGGCTCCTCCAAGGTGCTGAGGGCTCGTAACTCCCACTGAAGTCATTGGGAGTTCAGGGCACTCCGGCTCTCTGAGGAGGGGCTCAGGATTTTGCTCTTGATGCTGTATGTAGCCCTGAAGGAACACAGCCCTCTTGTTTTAGGTCACCTGGGTATGGACCCTGAGGTGAAAGGTATTCAAATAACTTTTAGTCACTGTTGTGCTCGATGATTAACAGCCGAACAAAAGGAGGAGCTGGTTATACCAATTAACCCTCGAGACTCCCATGGAAAGATGAGTGATATGAGCTTAACAGTAATAAATGCATGAAAAACAAACAGGAATGCCATGTTACCTGAGCTGCAATCTTCATTAAATCCTCATCAGGCTCAAGAAAAAAAAATGTGAAGGATGAGGAAAGAAAAAGAGAGAGCAACAAGGTGAGGAGGAAAACGAGGGGGGGAGACGGGGAAAGAGGAAACAGAAACGGGGCTCTCAGATGCCACAGTGAGGTGCATGACAGAAGATAGATAGAATAGGATAGAATAGACAGAAACTTGAGGAAGGGGAAGAGAAAGAATGAGGGGCAAAAAACAGGATGAGAGATTGTTAGAGAGCAGGAAGGGGATAGAAAATGAAAGAGAGAGAGAGAGAGAGATCTTGAAATCTTTGTCTTGAGGATGAATAGCAAACTGGAAGGCACAGCATAGATACATACCAAGCTAACATTAAAGGTACTGAAATTGGTTCTCCATACATTATTTCAGAGAAGGTTCCTGAGTATGGAGGCACCAAGCAGGCCATTTGATTCCTCCCAGCTGCTGTGTTAGTACTCTGTAGGGGATGCACCCTGAACTTTTTTTATTATTATTTTACAGATGGTTCAGTCAATGGTTGGACTGGAGAAGCATGCAGAGCTGAAATCACAGCTGGATCTATAGTTTAAAGGCAGCATAGATAGAACTAGAACTCTATAACTAACTATAACTTTTTCCGCTAGATTTATGTGCTGATGATCGGAAAGATATTCTTTTAAGCAGATGTCACAGACAATGCAGATCTTCCTGTGCCTCAGTGCCAAGATCCATCCCACTTACTCGGCAGAAAGGAAAGTTAATGCTCTGAAATGGTTTTTGTGATTTCAGGCCCAAAACCTTGATGTGCCTCAGCAAGAAGAAAGTTTAGGTCATATGCCAGCTCTTGGCTCTGCACAGGTGCAGTGTGGAAAAGCCATGGCAAGCAATTTTCTGCCCTGCTCCTGCCATTCCCCACCACTCTAAAATTCCTCCCTGCATAAGACCATAATTGAGCTCACCAGGGCAAGTTCTAAGCCAAGGGGAACAGTCTGACATTTAAGCCGGTATGGTCCTGCTCTGGCCTCAGGCATACTACTTAGTCTTCTGCATGAGTAATTATCATGGGGAGACCAGATCCATGACCAGCTCTACTCAGTGTCCCAGTCCTCTAAGCGATATGTACTTTTACTTTACTTGACATCAAGCTGGAAAAATAGACACCTCAGTCCAGATCCTGGGTGCTGGGAGGTCGCGTGGTTCAAAACTCACTTTGGCACACACCTACTCTCTATGGCCTATGTATGAAAGGCTGGTACTGTGGGGCTGGTAAGAGCAGCTTCAGGTTCCTCTAATTTACACTGCCCACTGGCAGGGGCCAAAAACACTCCCAGGGAGTGTTTCTCTTGCCAGGGCCCTGGTGCTGGCAGCAGAAAGGCAGTGGTATAGGAGGCTCTACATCACCAGAGGTTCCCATGTGTACCGTGGCTGATCCTCTGAGGGCTGATACATTGGCTCTTATGGCTAGAATCTGCAGGTGCTGCACTGGAAAGCAGCCACACTGCACCAGAGAATCTGGCTACTTGATTTCTCAAGTCCCTCTTACAACTTAAGAAAGCTAACAGCTAGGCCTGCCTGGATCCTGGATGCTCTGGGGTAAATGCTCAAAGAGCTGTGTAAAGACTTAGAGTGCATGAGGAAGTAGCATTAACAACAAGCATAAATCCCTGTGCACCACTTTGAAAATGCATCCTTATATGTGTTTTATCATTTTACTTAAGGTATCATTAATGTGGAATAAATACATCTCCAAAGTAAAGAATTGCTTCTAAAACAGTACCATAGTTAATGTTTCCATTATTGATCTGCACAGAGCCATTTTAAATATATGGAGCTGCTTACTCTCTCATTTACAGCAGACTGCATCTGCTTTTGGCACGTTATGAACTCACACATTTTAGGCAGCACTAATTTGAAGTGAATGCCTTATAAATAATCCACGCAAACAATCTTTGACGTTAATATACATTTAGCGATACTAAACCCAAGCAGACAAAGTTCACAGTGGTTCAAGAAGAAGACCTACATCATTTGTGGCCTTTAAATCCCCTGAGGGCTGAAGCAAAACAGAGATGCACCGAGACTATGTTCTTGCCACCTCCAATTACATTTTCTTTCCTGTTTATTACCCCCCCTCATAAAAATAGGCAGTTTGTTTTTACATTGGGATTGTGTAAGTGAAGGAGATCTGTAGAAAAGCCAATTCTCTTTT
Organism: Emys orbicularis; assembly: GCF_028017835.1. Lineage (NCBI taxonomy): Eukaryota > Metazoa > Chordata > Testudines > Emydidae > Emys > Emys orbicularis. Next base: position 81,392,861 of record NC_088684.1, read on the forward strand.
CATGTGTTCTGGAGGACTGGGTTGGCCTGGATAACCAGAAGCAATTAAATAAACAAAAAAATAGGGTGATGTAATTAATCTGAGGGTATGGCTTAGGTTATAATTACATTTCTCAGACGAATAATTGGAAAAATGCAAGTGTACAGTCACTGAAAGACCTCTGTGGTCTACAAAGAATGGTGATTTTTGTGACCCGTACCCCAAATATTCTGTGTGTTCATTTGCACAGCTGTGCACAGTGTCTGCAATGAAACCAGCACCATGCCAAGATCATCTACTTTGGGGTTTTGTAATAAGGTCAAAAAGTTTACACCTTGTTTGCCAAAAAGGTCCCAGACCTTATCAGAGAATGTCAGTCGGTTTATGCTTTTGCATCAGAATCATGCAAAATTCATAGTTCTGCATGGTTCTAATGCAAAACCATATGAAAGCCAGATGGGTTTTGACTATATTTCACATTGAGAGTTTGGGTTCATTTGAACATAAAACTCAGAGCTGAATTGGGACACGTAATCCCACATGGATTGAAACTGAAGTAAATATTTGTGAAGTAAAACTGCTGAGTTACACACACCTCTGCTTGGACGGTCTCTAGCGTCTGTCCCTCAGAAACTACAGTGAATGAAGATTGCCCATATCTGCAGCAAAGGGAAATTGGCCAGTTTTGGGCAGAAGGGGATGGACTCGGGGCTAAATCCTGATCCCATTGTAGTCAATGGCAGTTTTGCTGTTGACTTCAGTGGTAGAGCTGAGTGAATTATTTGCAATGAATAATTAATCTGATTAATTCAGCCTACTTTTCTACTTGTGGAATATCTGAGGGCAGATTATGCTTTCTTCAAACTTATTTGCTATTCAGAATTATTCAACACATTTTTTATACTGTGGATTGGGATGGGGGTGGGGGTAATAGGAACCTATATAAGAAAAAGACCCCAAAATCGGGACTGTCCCTATAAAATCAGGACATCTGGTCACCCTAATTGAGCACGACTGATTCTCTGAGTGTATTTATCAGCCACATTTTGCCACTCTTACTCACACTGGTACTCTGTGAGTAGCCCCTGGGCAGCGGAGCTCTCAGCCTGAGTATTGTTTCAGTTCTGTGGGTCAGGGCTACATTTTCAAAGGATTTGCACCACTAAGTTAGGTGTTTGCATCCACAGAGCCAGGTGTTTGTGCCTCCTGGGCATTTTCTTGCTGGGAGTTGCTCTTCAGTAGGGTGACCAGATGTCCCATTTTTGGGGACGTTTTCTTATATAGGCGCCTATTCCCCCACCCCCACCCCCTGTCCTGTTTTTTCACAGTTGCTATCTGGTAACCCTACTCTTCAGGCCCATCCCATATGCAGCCCTCTCTTGCTAAGTAGGAAGGTAAGTACCTTGATTTCTCTCATGTGCTTTTCTCCTGCTTCTCTCTTTCTGTGTTTTACTTCATTACTGTGCAACTGTGTCTTCTTCTTTCTTCAAGACATTGAAGATGAAACTTCTGTTTTGTCAATGGCGGTTCCCTGTTTAAGGTTCGTTATTGAATGGTTTTGTCATTCTAGGCCCTTTCTATTATACAAGGGTAGCAGAGACAACCACATCCTGCTGTGGGCTGATGTCAGGCCTGCAAATGTATTCCAGGATTGTGGGATGATGGTTAAGTCTGTAGGTATTTAGTAGCCATTTGGTATGTAAGCTTCTCCCTGAGATGTGCTTCCTCTAGGGGATACCTCCTTTTTCACCCAATGTCCACTTTCATTCTCAGCTACTTCCTTCCCTTTATCTTTCCTTCTGATTCTGTCAATATCTGGGGCTGTATTCTGCACTTCCTGGTGGCCTTGGGCATAGCTGTTCCTTGGTCAGCGCCAGTGTGACTAGAAGCTGAGCACTGTGATTGAAGAGCTGGGGGAACATCCCGTGCCCTGACCCTGCTGAGCTGCACTGTAACTGCACCTGCTTCCTACTGTAGCCTGGTGTGGCTTTGAAAATGTCACCACCACTAGCAGATGTGCCCATTGCGCCAAACTGTCAATCAGTCCAGTCCATGTGCACTTGCTTTTGTGTGCCCTATGGGTGTGCTCAGGCAGGGTCAGACAGACCTAAAACCAGCAGGCCCAAGGACTAGGGGCACACAAGTGATTTGATTGTGTGCACAGCTCAGGAATTTTGAAATGAGGCTTCAGATTGCCTCGCCACTCTGCAGGTCACGAGAGGATCATTTTCAGACACTCCAGGGTTGAGTAGCCAGCTCTGTCCACCTAACATGTGATAACTGTTGTGGCATATCCCAAACCACCCAGTGCAAAGCATGCCAGGCAGCAGGGATGAGGAGGCTAACTCCAGTTGTGTCCTCTCTCCCTCTCTTTTCTTTCCCATGCCCTACTAAGACCAAGCAGATGCAGCGTTGCTGCTTATTCTTGGGTCTTCCTCAAAATCCCTGCCTGTCCCTTTCTCCCACAAGCACCCCCATTACTCAGCTATCTTCCCTGTTTTGCCTGGGCAGCAAGAGCAGCAGCTAACTGAAGTCTCATTGGAAACCTTCTCCACTTGCACCTGCCAGAACCCTGGTTAACTAATGAATGCCTATATAGACTTGGAGGGGCCAGGCAGTTCTCAGAATAGGTGCCATTTGGCACTGCATCCAAAATCCAGCCCATGCATACACATTCTTCTGCATGCACGGTCTGCTCACTTTCATCCACTACCAATCTCCTACTTGCTCCCTGTAATGCACACGCATAAGGGGCTGAGCATCCATGCAAGCTTTCAAAACTTTTGTCCTACAAGGGGTCTTTGTGTAGGAAGGGGTTGCTAGTCATTCACCAGATTGCTTCCTCTCCAAGCTTCTGTGCCTCTGTCTACTTCCAACAGTTGCAGGGCAACCACTTTTGCATGATCTGTAGGAATATAGGCCCACATTAGACCTGGGTGAACCAAAGTGTTCAATTGGGTTTGAATCTTAGCATGAGTGGTAGACCCAATGCATGTGATCAAACGGAATGAACTCATGAGAAAGGAGGATTGTTTGTGTTAAACTTGTAGTGACCCTGGAAATACGAGTGTTATCTTATTTAAGGCTTGGGTTAAGCAATAGAAAGAAAGAAATCATGGTTAATTGGGCACCAGATGCAGTTAAAAATACTTTGCCCAGGAGCTAGAGGAAAATATGGCAAAGTCAGAAAAGGGGGAAAACCTTGGAGAGAGCAGAGTACAGCTCTAAACAGCTTCAGCTGACTTTAACTACGGTCCAATAATCAGCAATGACATCACGTGTTTGTTACAGTGTATGAAAAAGCAAGGTTTTCTAGGGGTTCTTTGTCAGAGTTTTTCTTTAGCTCTCTGGAGCTACGCCATGATGGGACGGTGTCTCCCGGGCCCGAACCAGTTGTGAGTCTTTGGCCAATGCTTATAACTGGATTGTAGCTAGGATATAGACTAGAGAGGTGTATATGTTTATATTTGTATTTTGGATGTAACCAACACTAAGTAGCCTTTGAACTATTAAAGGGGAGCTTGTGTGGAAACAGAATCATGGTAAACCTTAATAAACAAAATTATTCCCAACAAGGTCTTTAGAAAGCGTTTGTAGTGAAATGGAGGTGGGGACCGTACCTTCCCAGCATCCCGTGCCCAGGCCTGCCAAATCTTTTCAATGGGACTTGCCTCCTAACTGTCCTTACAATGGCTTTTAAAAAAGAAGGTGGGGGTGGTATAGTTCTATCCCTGGTGCTATATTGTTCAGCCCAGCTTTTGCTGCCACTCTGTGACTTCCGGACTGCCTCTTCACCATCTCCTCCCCTGCCTGACACTCCAGTACTCTGATAATGAGGATATTCATTCCAGCTCTGCAAGACTAAAATGTATGACAAAGACACAAACGAGGGACACACTGGAAAAGGGTAGAGGAAGGTTACAGGTTCACCCTTTCTGATATTAGTAATTTACAGAGAAATAATAAACAGAGAAAGAGAGCATCAGGCTTTTATGGGGGATGGAGGTGAATGTGGATTTGTAAATGAGTTATGGACCTCGTAATCAGGTACAGATGAGAGGCAGGCAGATGTGCAATAATAACTGCAAAGGCAGCCAGTCTTCCCCTTATGTTTGCATAGTGCACAGAGAGTCAGGCATACATGGATGCACATATTTGCACCATTTAAAATGTCATGTGCATCTATGTGCAACTGTGGGTTCATTCACATGAGCACTCAAATCTCATTTTCTCTATGTGCACGTGTCACTTGAGGCTTTGTAAATATTGTGTCATATTGCACTATTTTGTCATTCCAGCCTTACCCCAAAAAATGAAGATTTCATACCGAGTAATTTCATCAGCAGAATTTCTCTGTCTCCATTTGCAACATGAAATAAATAAATACCCTGTGAAGTTATCTGTCTGACATTGCCCTTGGAGATAGTCTCTAATGATCAAGTCAGTATAACATAAGATCTGTATCATTTTTCCTCTAAGACCCACTGTAAATGAGAGAATTGTGCAATATATGACTTTTAGATGATAATATGACTTTAAGATGTACAAATACATAAGACTGCTTGGAATTATACATTTTACATATTTCAATAAGAGACTTTAGAAAGAATCAAGGAACATTTCAGGGAGATTATAGGGAACACAGGGGAAATTTTTATTTAAAAATTGTACATATGGAGCTGATGGTAGGCACCTGAAGAACAACTATTAAAAATTAAATTACTAAGCCTAAACTAACTAAACATTCCTAATTCCCATACTCTCTCCAAACCTCAGTGAGCCCCATGGGTTCTGAAAGAGACAGTGTATTTAAAGCACAGTACTAATTATTCAGGCCTCCACATTTAATGACATCTACAGATTGGACCGGTCCCATAGTTAGTACTGTGCACTGTGACACAAGAGTGGATTTCAATCTTCAGACCCAGTTTCTCATTCCCTAAGCCAGCAGATGCTGGGTGTATTGCAAAGGCAAGCCTGTTCTAACATGGAAGACACTGATGAAGGATGCACATTACTTTTACTGCTAATCCCTCTATCTTAATTTGGCCCTCAGTGTTCTTCCCCATACCCAACAGAGGTTTGGATTTTAGATCCTACTCCTTACTCTGGCTCCGTCCGTTACTGGGCCATACGGTATTCCCCGGGCCTGGAGTGAACCATTGTCACTTTCAGTTGCTATTTGCTATGAAAACAATGGCTTCTGGATAACAAGGGTTGACGTGACACACTCTGCAAATACCACATTGTGGCAGCAGGGAAGATAATGTGTGTTACCACTGAATTCACAAGGGAAAGAAATTTGAAACATTTTAAAAATGCAGGTGCACAAATTACTCATGCCAGGAGAAGCAGTGGCATTTTGTAATAAAATCTTATGTTTATTCTCTGCTATTGAACACACATACCTTTGAGTTCCCAGAGAGAGACTCGTATTATGCTATCCATTGAAAAGTTTGCAGATGGATTAAATACATGTACAAAAGGAAATAAAACTTGCAGATTTAGAATGGACACCGTCAACGCTTGTACTGTGCATGGAATTCCCATTGATGTCAATCGGAGTTTGGTACATAATTGAGTGTAGAATTGTTGTAGCTTTCCTAAGGTGGACTTTTAGACCATTACTGCAGGATAGCATAGTATTAAAAATACCACTGTATCCTATAGTAATGGTCCAAAACTCAACAAGTCAGCTCCCAATAGGTGATGAGCACTGCCTTTAGTACATAGCTTGTGAGGGCCAAAAAAAATTTCTTATATCTTTTCTATTTTGACTAGGGTGACCAGATAGCAAGTGTGAAAAATCGGGACAAGGGGTGGGGGGTAATAGGAGCCCATATAAAAAAAAAGCCCCAAATATCAGAACTGTCCCTATAAAATTGGGACATCTAGTCACCTTAATTTTAACCGCTTGGCCTTTCTGATATTTTCCTTTTTATGGTACTGCTGCTGGAACCAGGAGAAGAGGAGGATGGGACACAAATATAATAGCAAAACTCCCAATAGGCAACACTGAACGAATGCCGAGTCCGTGTTCCTGAGTATCATGAGTATAAATGGGAATGGGACATGGCACAAATGTAGTCCATTCACATGGTGATTTGAAGGTTGTAATACCAGTGTCCAAGTACTTCTACTCTGATTGTTATCTGGTGATCCCTATGGAATGCCCAGCCTCCAAGAAGTTATTTTCAGGCATATTCTTTGAGTAGAAATCACCCCCAAAAAACTTTTTTTTTAGAAAGCTGGTAGATCAGGTTGCCTCATTATCCATGGTAGTTCTCATATTTTAACACCTGACCGTCTTTCATTTTTATTTGAAACAAGCGCTCATTATAAGAAATCTGCAGTATCCTACAGTAATAAATCAGATCATTGCAGTCTTCATTCATTACTCAGTTAAAACTCTCATTGAAGTTAATGGGCCAAATTTTGTGAACTGATTAACAACCTACTGAGCACCATTCATTTAAATGAGTTGTGAGAGTTCAGGAATTGGCACAGGGGGGAGTTTTGCCTGAGGCTTTGCCCCTCCAGTAACACTGTAGCTAGATGGTATCATTCCCAGCTCAGGTACATGTACACATGCTAGTTCTACTTGAGCTAGCACACTAAAATAACAGCTCGGGCTAGTCACCCGAATACAGACCTAGGGTCTCAGATGGGGTTGTACTCGGGTGGCTGCCCCAAGCCGTGGCCTGTGTCGCCATGACCACATTTGAGCATGGCTAGCGTTCATATGTCTACCTGAGTTGGAAATGACATCTCCCAGCTGCAGTGCAGACTTTCCCCAATATAAATCGTAGGGCTATATCCTGAGAGGTGAGGAATGGAGAAGAAAAGAAAAACACTAAAAAGGAAACAGAAGCATTTTCTAACTATACTGTGAATTTTCTCTCCCTTACTATACGCCACTACTAACTTCAAGCAATCGGCATGAGTAGATTGATCAGTCATCACGTAGGGCATGCTGAGCTGATGGATCAGCGGTGGCATATGTACAGCTGTGCAAGTCTGGTATAGAGGTATTTCAGCCTGTCTCCGCTAACTTGCTACACATCTGCAGCCATCTTTTGTTTCTGTTGTTGTCATTTCATCAGTCAGGCATGCAAGAAAGAGGAATTGCCTGCCCTCCATAATGGGCTCTGTGTCTTTCTCACTTACTACTTTTCAACTGCGAGCACTATCAGACTCTCTCCAACAGGAACTTGGGTTGTTTTGGTATAATAATACCATCTGCTATCTGTTCTTTAGTTCTTGTTTCTTCTAAACAAAATGTTAGTCTTGAGTTGCTGCACAGTGGACTTAGGGGAGGAAGAAAGGACATTATACTTGTGGCCCCTGATTCTCCTTATTAAGCAGTTTTACATGGGTCTTAGTCCATTGTTCATCTCGAGTTGCTCGGGTCTGAGAAGAGAATCAGGCCTTTAATATTAGTGAAGAGTGTCAGCAGTGTTTCTTCAACTGACATATTTGCCTGGTGCTGTTTTTATGCCAACTTCTATGTTTATTTTGGCTGTACTCGGGTTTCATTTGCTGTATGTTCCCACGCGTAATACTGTGTGTTGGTTTCCTGCACACTCCTACATGTATTTTGGCACTACTGGAAGACAGTTTATTGCAAGCTTCCATATGAATTTTGCTGACACTGGAGGCTGGTTAGCTGCATGTTACTATTGAGCATACAGATTTGTAATGTTGAGTAAGATGTTTGCATTTAACAATTATTTTATTTTCCTCATAATGGAAGGAGGACAACAGTTATTTGCAGGAGAAAAGAAGTTTGTGATTTTAGCTTGATAATGACACAAGTGAGCAATGGAAACTTAGAAAGTATATAATATTCCATGTTCCTTGAATCCAAAACAAAACCCACAGGTGACTTTGGTTTTGCCATTGAAAAGGTAGAATAGAACCACTGAGGTTTCATTAAAATCAGAACCAACACATGATCACTTTGGCCCATCTCTAGTGTATGGGGATATGGACAGCAACACTCAGTCATGACTAGGACAGAAAGATCTTACAAGCCCTCCAAAATGAGCATATATCCATTTGCAATTTAGGCATCTAGTTTTGAATTTTGGCTCTATGGCAATTAGTTAATCCCAAAACAATCAGGAAGTTCTCAGGTCTATTGTACACTTGATACTCTATGTATATTAACTCACATTGACAACAATACTATAATTGTGAGCTATTCATGGGGGCTGAGCATGCTTATCCAAGGAAGAATGACCCCCTAAGAATTTACTCATCAGTGCATAGGCACAGTGTGGCATCACCCCAGTATAGCTCCGCTGTGCATTAGTGAGGAGATTTTTGGCCTTATTTTTCCTCTCATTTATGGTTTTAAACAGGGGGAGCTCTACTGACTTCAGTGGAGTTATTTCTGGTTTATACGGGTCTGAGGGGGAAATCAGGTCCTCAGTCCTTTATTGTGATTTTCTTTGCTGTTTGTCTCACTTGTTTTAGGCCCTTTCGATGTAGTTTTCATTGTCAGTTATTTATATAATTAAAGAGTAATTGGCTTAATGATGCAATTAGTGTAAATGTGTGTAGTATTTGCTATGTTAATGACATAATTTCTTTAGTAATGACATAATTATGACGTTTAACCATGTTGTACACATCCTAATTAAACTCTGAGGAAAATACATACTGCTCTTCGGTTTTGCTATTTCAGGTATTTACAAATATTTTTGTTTTAAGACACGCTAGGAAAATAATTGACCACATTAGACTTAGAGAGCTTGGATGTTTGGGGAGGAGGAAGGTGAGGAATCAGAGATGACACCAGCGTCGTATTGACTTTGCTATCAATACAGTGCAAGTGAGGTGAGACTGACTCTCCAATTCCTTCTGGAAAGGTCATGGAAATACCTGTCAGAAGCACAGTTTGCGATCATTGCTGGTCTGTGCTACCGGGTACACACAAATATCTACACATGTGCATATAACAGTCAGGCAACTTCGCTGCATGCCAGGTTCTAATCTCACAGCTTTAACATACCTTGCCATGAAATTACCATTGTTTCAATGGCATTACTGTTGGTTACTTACTGTGGGCTTGATTCTTCAGCTCATGTTATGCATCACTTGTTTACTCAAACTGTCCTATTCACTTCAAGTCATTGAGTAAGGATTGCAGAATCAGGTCCCATATTGTAGAAGAGCTCAGACAATATGGTGATGGGCACTATAGAAAAAACCTACACTAGATTACCACACAATATCCGGCTTTGTTTTACTTTAGAACACAGGCAAGACTGTCAAGCAATCAGATTACTGCTTGAGTGATGAATATTTATTTAGGTACATCATAAAATTGTAAAAATTCACCATTCATAAAATAGCTTACTACCAAAACATTCTCCCACCTAGGTACCAATAGTCCAACTGAAATGTATAATACTGTAAAGCTGTACTTTGTGACTATACTTTTTTTTTATTGGCTAGAGCATAGAAAAGAAAATCCCATTTCTGATCCATCATGCTATAAGGACACCAAGGGCACTGTACTCATTATATATATTCATTGTGTACTCCTGTATTCATTACATAAAGCGACAGCATATTAATTGCAGTGACGATTTCTTTAAATTAATTTATTTTAAGTCATTCTTTAATTCAATATTAATTAAAATGAACAATTTATGGTGCCTCGTTGCCTGGTTGTAACTTCTCCTCTCCAGCTTGTGCAACTGATGCTGATAACACCAGGTCCGCTTTTTCATTTCTGCTGATTTAGGGTGAATGTGAATGCATTGCATCCACATAAAGGCAAAGTGACCAGGATTTACTGCAGGGGAAGTCCACGGGCATTGGCCATCAACTCAGGTTCAAGACACAGGGCTGCATTTTAGTTCCTCGCAACTGCCATTCCAGTCAATACAGAATCTCAGAACCACATACACAAAGTGTTAGGGTTCTGTGCAATCTTGAAGTCAGTGGACCCTCCTCTGGCCCACAATGCCCCATCCCATCCCAAGTCTCCATTCTAGAGTAAATGGGGACAGTGTGGAGACCTCTTCATGACACCCAGAATCTCCCCTGTGCAGCCACTCTGCTGGCAGCCCCACCTGTACAGATAGACTGCAGGGTACAAAAGACTTTATATTTGTCATCTGTAGCAAGGGAAATGCCTCCCTTATTTTTTATGCATTTTAATATTAAGTATAATATCGATTCATGAAATCTGAATGTCTCTTCCTATTGGCCCAATACTCCCATATTACAGCCTTTGACTGATTTCGCTTCAATATTTCTGTGTCCATGGTAAACTGACATCACGATGCAAACTCTGATTGCACTGCTGCATAATTATTAATGAATTGAAAGGGAGCTTTGCCTGAGTTAAGAGGCGTGAGGGACAGATTGTCTTCTAAGATGCGTGCACGGAACTCCCCTGGAAATCAACGTGAGCTACACGAGAATGAGAATGACAGGGGGTTGGGTCAGGACTGCAGGATTTGACCCTTACTTACACTGTAAACTCTTTGTGGCCAGGATCATCTCTTTGCTATGAGTTTGACCAGGGCTTAACACCATAGCCCTGACCTATAACTGGGGCTCTTAGGGGCTATCACAATACAAATAGATACAATAATAAAAATATGCCATTAGTTCTATGGTTGCTGCACAACGAGATTTGGCTGTAACCAGGACATTTTTAAATATACTCATTTTTTTATACCAAGTACCCATTGGGGGACTTCTCCCTAAAACATTCAGCTAAATAAAGCCTTTGGGGACAGAAAACTTTCTGTAGATACCAAGATATAGCCACTAGTGATGAGCAAACGACAAAATGTTTCAGTTTGGGTTTGGAGACACACCCACAATTTGGACACGATCCCAAACAATCAGAAATTCTTAAGTCTACGGCAATAGCCTGGCAGCTTTATTTATGGTAATTTCTATTCCTAAGCAGGCTGGAAGTACCACCAAAATAGCTTTTATCACCCATTTTACTTCAGGACTTCATCTCCTGAACTTGACTGGAGTCAGCAAGTGCAGAGGCATTAAAAATGGAGAAGAAAACAAATAAATGAAATGCAACCAAAAAAAAAAAAAAAAAAACCACACAAGGAGGGAAAGGTTATCCACATTTTTGATCCTCAAAAAGGGTTTGATACATTTTTCACTGAATCCAAATTATTTATTCATCCCTAACAGCCTGCTTCTTCATCACAGAAATAAATGTATCTATAGCACTTTCTACCTGGAGATACTAATGTGCTGCACAAACACCCTTGCAAAGAAGGTAATTGTCTCCCATTTCTCAGATGGAAATACTGAGACATAAAGTGTAGCAGTACAGAGCTCATCTTTCAAAGGAACCATAGGTGGCAACTGTCCTCTACAAGAGGGGGAAGGTCATTGCTTAGGTAGCTTCCTCCCACGCCCCGGCTGCATCCTCCAACCTCTCAGAGCCCTCCATGGTTCTAGAAATAATATGGGGAGTGAAGATCAATACTGAGGCAGGCTAAAGGTGGGTCGGCGGGAGGATTCTATCACCCCCCTCAAGCCCTACAAGAAACATGCCAAAAAGCACATATAGCCTGAGGCTACACTGACAATTGTGCAACCAACCCTCCTTCCCCACACACCATCACCACCACTCCCTTTCATTTGTGTAATTCACAGGGCCTCCAGGGAAAGTTTGAGTGGAGGAGACCCTAGCAGTCCATCTCCACTGGAGCTACTCTGACTCAGAAGAGGAGGCAGAATAGGGGAGCCCAGAGCAGAGGCCCAAGATTTCTGCATGGGTGACCCTATGCCTCTAGTGGATCCACATAGATTTCAGGGAATCTGTGGATTCTAGAGACAAACCCCCACTACCAAAAGAGAAGTGTCCCTTTGACTAAGCTACAAGGAGAGGTAATTAGCAACCTCAACCTTTAGCTGCTGGTAATATTGCCACAGTCTCCTTGATGGCACCTGAGCAGTTTCCAGTGAAACATAATACTAATAAAACAATAAAAAAAACCCATCGTACCAGGGCCCAATTCCACAAAGGGATTTAGGTGTTGCAATGCCTAACTTTTTAGGCACTTAACCACCCAGTGGAATCCACAAACTCTGGTTTAGGCACAGAAGCACTCTATACAATGGATAGGTGATTGATAATGGGATCCATGAGAGCCAGCACACTAGGCAGAGAGCTGCCTAAGCTAGCCAATGGTAGACAGTGAAGAGGGGGTCATGCCCTAAGCCCCACTCCTCTCAGTGAGTTTGGGTGGGAGGAAGGTGACTATCTCTGCGTGGGATCCAGAGCTGTGAACCCTCTCCTGAAGTCAAGCACCTAAGCCATTTCTTGCAAGAACGGCAGCAGCACATGCCTAACTCATAAATATTTAATAAAAGGTTCCTCAGGCTAGCAGAGAGATGTAGAACATGTTCCAATGGCTGGGAGATGAAGCTAGACAAATTCAGATTGGAAATGAGGTGTACATTTTTAACAGTGAAAGTAATTAACCATTGGAACAATTTACCAAGGATCATGGTGGATTCTCCATCCCTGATCATTTTTAAATCAACAGTGGATGTCTTTCTAAAAGATCTGCTCTAGGAATTCTTCTGGGGAAGTTCTATGGCCTGGGTTACACAGGAGGTCAAACAAGATGTTCACAATGGTCCCTTCTGGCATTGGAATCTATGAATGCCACACAAAATGGCCAGGGAAGGGGAGCAGGCAGGAGGAGAAGAAAAAGAAGACACCCATATAACCTTAGGGAACTCACTCGGGATATAGGAGACCCCAGTTCAGTTTCCTCCCTCTGCCTGATGAGGAGAAGGGATCTGAAGAGGGATTCCCACCTCTCAGCTAAGTGCTCCAACTTCTGGATAACAGTCACTCACCCCCTCTCTGGCCCAATTAATATTAAATTAATTAAGTATTTATGCAAAGTGGAACAGGTTCTACAGGAGAGATGGAATGTCCAATAGTTCAGTGGTTGGGGTACTCCCCTGAAAGGTGGAACCCCCCCTTCTCATGAGGTGGAGGGGGAATTGAATTATAGTCTCCCACACCCCTGATGAGTTCCCTGCAGGTGAGATAGGCAGAGCAATGCCTGCCTTCACCTGGTTTAAGACTGGGTGAAGTGGGAAATAGGTGTCTGGGTGCCTAGAGTGAGACAGCAGTCCTCGGAGCAAGTGCACAGGCAAAAACTTAAGCACCTTGGGGACTTTTACAGCAAACATTTAGGCAGGGAGTGAGTCTAGGCTCCTACAGGGTTAGAGCAGGGGTTTTGTAGATTGCAGTGGTGCCTAGATCTGGGCCTCTAAGTCCCTTTGTAGATCTGGGCCCAGGCTCCAACCTGGTAAGCCTAGGATGTCTTTCAAGCAAATGTCTTGTCTCAAAAGCAATAAGAATTTCTTTCTTTCTTTATAAATAGCTAGTCACTACTGAAATTCCCCAGTATGTGATCACTGCTATATAAACCTTTCCCAGCATGCTTTTTGGGTAGCTGGCCTTATACATTTGGAAGAGACCAGCAGCTTTAATCCTAAAATGGCTGCTTTCCTCCCTCTCCCCCTTCTGTCTGGTGAGTTTTATCTTTTTCATTTTAGATTATATGCTCCTTGGCCTTGGGGTAGGGACCATGTCTCTGAGTTTCTGTGGAGTTCTTAGAACCAGTGAGCCCTGATCCTGAATGGAGCCTCTTGGAACTACTATAATATAAATATTAAACAATAATAGTTGAGGAACTAGCACATCCTCCAATTCAGGAAATATTTTTTCCTCTTCATGAAGTATCTTACTCACATTGTTCTCAGGAGCAGTTGGTCCTGGCTGTTACATACACACAAAAAAGAGTATGACCTAGACATTGGGGGGCAGGTTGATTTAAAAAAAAAAAACTGTTTGGAACTGTTATATGTAGTGCAGGGTGAAATGAATCAGTGGGCAGTGCACAGCTGAGAGAGGCAAGTTACACAGTGAATGCAACTGATCATATGACTATCCTCCTCACATGTAATGTATATTTATATTCTGTCCAAAAATATACATTAAGGTTGGAAAGTTAAGCACTCAATAGGTAGGCAGTGGCAGAATTAGGGTTGCCTGTGCAACCTTAACTTGGGCCCCCTAGAGTGTATGCATTATGACTAGAGTGGATTGAAAAATAGGGACACTTTGTGCAAAAAAACAAAACACAAACTTGTTGGTCAAAAAACTTTGGAATCTGAAATCTTTCAGCCAGCTCTAATGATGATACAGTCTTTCACTACAGGAGTGCATGCTTTTTTCCTCACACCCCACATTGTGTTTATCACAATGGGGCCTCGGTCCTCACTGGGACCTTTGGGTGCTACAATAAACAACAACATAACATCTCCTGCCATACTTTATTGCTTCCCACCCCAAAGACTCCTCTCAAAAACTCAAGCAAATGCATTGACACACCCACCTTCCCCAGAATCTGCTCTCACTTACAGGCCCTCCCCCCCACTTCTGCACACATGGGTCTTGTTACACAGGCTCCCCTATAAAAAGTCCTCCCACACATTCAAACTCCCCTCCTCTGCTCTTCCCCCATTATCCCAGACTTTCCTTAACCACTTCCCTCACTCCCAGCGGTGCTCTCTCTCCTCTCCTCCTCTAGCCCATCCATTATCTCCATGTGCTGTCCCCTCAGTGTCACACAGGAGGGTCTGTGGCAGCTCAGGAGGGGGAAGTGCTGGAGGAACTAACTTCCTCTGGGCTGGAAGACTGAAGGGGCATGTCTGCACTGTAGCTGGGAGCATGCTGCTCAGCCCAGGTAGTCAAACACACTCTCTCTTGAGCTAGTGCACTAAATATAACAGTGTGGATGTTATGGCATAGGTGGTGGCATCGGCTAGCCCACTAACAAAAGCCTGCCCCACCTTCTGAGTCCATACTTGGGTGGCTACTGCTGGCTATGCCACAATGTCCACATTGCAATTTTTACCAATTTCATTTGAGCAGACCTAGTGTTAGTGTCTACCCAGGCTGGGAGTCCCAGCTGTGTTGTAGACCAGTGGTTCTCAACCAGGGGTCCAGGGCCCCCTGCGGGTCCACAAGCAGGTTTTGGGGGTCTGCCAAGCAGGACCAGTGTTAGACTAGCTGGACCCAGGACACAAAGCCGAAGTCCCACTGCACGGGGTTGAAGCCTGGGGCCCTGAGCCCCGCCACCTGGGTCTGAAGCAGAAGCCTGAGCAACTTAGCTTCATGGTGCCCTCTGTGCATGGGGCCCTGAGCAACTGCCCTGCTTGCTACCTCTTAACGCTAGCCCTGGCTTTTATAGTCAGAAAACCAGTTATTGTAGCACAGCAGGCCATGGAGTTTTTATAGCATGTTTGGGGGGGCCTCAGAAAGAAAAAGGTTGAGAACCCCTGTTGTAGACTGGTTTGGGGGTACCTACCCCATGCAAGGCCTGAGTGGAGAGAGAGGGCCAATTAACCCTGTGACGAGCTGCACCTGGAGGAGATTCAGGGCTTACAAACTTTAACTGGTAATGAAGCCCACCTGGACAGGCTAAGCTGCTATAAAGCCCAACAGCAGGGCGTAACAAGGGGGCTGTAGTCACTATCTGGACTTAAAGAGAAATGAAGAAATCGGGCAGAATAGAGGCTCTGGGGGAAGGGCACATCCAGAGGAGGGTGGAGAAGGAGCCTGACAGAGGCAAACTCAGAAGCAACCCAAGGAAACAGCACCAAGGTTTGGGACACTGCAGACCTTAGCTGCTGATTGTAGGGTCCCTTGGCTGGACCCTGGAGTAGTGGGTGGGCCTGGGTTCCCTTATAAGCCCCCGGGGAAGTGACACAGTCTAGGCAATGGACTGGAAGACTGCCTGAGACAGATTGTCTGGTGGGACTTTGATACCCTGGAATGAGAGGACTATGAAAGAAAGAACCAAGCCAGGAAGAGGGAGTACCTTGAGTCCATAGAGAGAGACAACAGGGCAAGTGACTAAAGGAAGGGCCATCAGACCTGAGTGGTGCTAATCCCCCAGATGTGGCCAGCAGGAGGCACCCAGCCATGAGTGGACATATACACACCCAAAGTGATCTGGCAATGGGGGTATCAAATGGTGATAAACAGAACAGGGAGGTGTGTTTTAAAGGAAGAGGGAGAAGTCTTTTCATTTCTAACTCTCCAGCTCTAGGCAAGCAGATGTTTGGGTTTTTGCAGGGGTGATATTGCCACACAGGAATTAAAGGGCACCTGTGGTTCTGCACACCTGCCTCAGAATGTTGACGAGCACGTGAAGAGACTCAGTAAGGGCAGAACATGTTCTGTGCAGATGGAACATTCTGAGACTTAGCCAGCGAGGTTCTAGCAGGTTCTCTTGAGCCTGACACCGACTGGAAATGGTGACTTTGAACAGTTTATAACCTGGCCAAATCTGGACAGGATTCACAGGGACTGCAAAAGGCACCTTGCTGACCCCAGGATTATCTTGCTGCTAAATTTCAAGGCTTTGGAACAAACTAAAGGGGCACTGGAATTCTTTAAAATAACAGTTGGAAAAAGTGTAATGTAGTGTGTTAGGCAATATACATATAGAGCAGGGATCTCAAACTCAAATCACCACGAGGGCCACATAAGGACTAGTACATTGGCCCGAGGGCCGCATCACTGAAACCTTTTCATACAACAATACAAAAGTATAGTCAACAATGAAAAAAATTAAGAGTAATATAGTATGCTATTAAAAGTCAATTGTATTAACTTTTTAAAAACTGTAATGCAAAGAGGGGTTTTAATAAAATATACACACCTGTAACTGGGCTTTTCCCAATGACTGGCTGCTGCTGCTTTCCCGGCTCCCTTCTCCCCCAGCGTTTCACACTGCACATGGGATCAATAGGGAGGGATTTGAGGGAGGGGAGATTTGAAGAGTGGCGAAGGGGCTGGCCGAGGGTTGGTGTGAGTCGGGGTATAGCTGGAGGGGAGGATTGGGGATGCAGGAAGAGACGGCTAATGGCTTGGTCGGGAGCGAGGAGCTGCAAGGCTGTTTGTCAAGCTTGGGCAGTTTGACTTGGGTAAACTTCATTGAAATGCACGCAGCAAACATCCCCACCCCCAGAGCGAGAGTGACTGTAAACACTGCCTTAAACAGCAGCTCCGAGAGCCCGCCTGCTTGCCGGCCCTCCTCCTCAGAGCATGTGTGTGGGAGCTGGCAGCAGCAAGGCCAGAGGAGGGTTATGGTTTGCTGATCCAGCTAACGACATCTTCCATGCCCTGCCTCTTCCCACCCTTTCCCTGCCCCCATTCCAACCCCTTCCCCAAATCCCCGCCCCGGCCCCGCCTCTTCTCTGCCTCCTCCCCTGAGCACACCATGTCCCCGCTCCTCCCCCCTCCCTCCTGGAAAGTCCTAAGCACCACCAAACAGCTGTTTGGCGGCGGGAAGCGCTGGGAGGTAGGCAGAGGAGCGGGGACGTGGTGCGCTGGGAGGGGAACTTGGCTGCCAGTGGAGTTGGCGCCTATGGCAGTCCGCAGGAAATGGCCCGCGGGCCGCATGTTTGAGACCCCTGATATAGAGGTTATCACTCCTTCTATAAACTATAACACTGCATATTAACAAGCTCTCTACAAATCCTAAATTATCATAGCTACTGTAACCCTTCTGCCAGGTGGAGCCAGCAGCAACCAGGGCTGGGTTCAATATCTAGGGGATCCCCTTCAACAATACAACACAGAACTGACTCGAGATCCCACCCAGTAACCTGGGAAAATTAGTCCCCACCCCTGGGCACCTCTGAGAGGGAGGGAAGTCACCTGACATTAATTAGGGAAAATGCCACAAGCAAGGTTCATAAACCTAAAACGGTGAGCAGGAAACCTACCCCAGAGTACATGGGGCAGAGCCTTCTGCCTTATGTTCTTGAGTTCTACAACCAAAAGTTCTTTTACTGTGTCCCCCTCTGCTCCCTCACCACACCCCACTCACAGTGGTTGTCCTCGGTCAGTGAGGCCCCAGGGTTTAGAGGTGCATCTGTGTGAGTTCACCTCCCACCCGGAGAAGAAGACACCTGGCTTGCTCCGCCATCCGAGCACTTGTTTTGGCTGGCAGCCTCGCCAGCCGCTGTTCCTGGCCGCCTGGCCGCCCTGCCAGTTGCTGCGCCTCCCACAGTCAAACTGCTCGCCACCTTTTCCGGTCGCTCCTACTGGCTACCCATCCGTCACCTCCTGCTGCCACCTGCCTCTCTGCTGTGACCTCTGCAGGTAAGTCTCTTGGTGATTTTTAGATCTCATTGGGCTGGGCAGAAACACTGCCCCACCCCAAGTGATTTCAGCTCTCATTGAGTACTTAACATAACAAGAGCCTCCTAATGAAGCCTGTTTAGCTCTATCTTTGAACAGTGGGGAGGAACAGGTTAAACCAGACAGGGGATCCTTAGGGAGGGGCCACATCTCCTGGCTGGGACACCTGTATCCACCCCTTTTACTTTCACAGGGCTCTGGCTTCGAGCCCCTGCTTAACAAGGTCTTTTCAGCTGAGGATGACCCCTTCATTTCGGACAGGTTAAGTACAGTTCTGCTCCCCTTTATTCATACAATAAAGACAACAACATTGATAAAAGCATTTCACTACCCCTGCATTCAGTACTAAAGTGATTTGTAACCCAACACCAGCCAAAGTTGATCACTTTGAGCAACACCGCTCTATCTGCTGGATATCTAAGCAGAGTAGGTGTGTAAATACAGTTTGCTCCTGAAGTCTCCTCCTCCTCCCAGCTAGATATCAGGGGAGAGTTCATTCAGACCCTGCTTACACTAGTTACAGACTTCCCAAGTCTACTTATTTTCTGATGGCACTAATAACTACTGTATTTACAAATTAGGAAGACACTACAGTGATTGAGGCCATCCAAGTGTTGGGGGGCAAATTTATAATTATCCAGGTCAACTATCTGGCAGCTGGGTGTTATAAAAGTGCTTTAGGTTTTACCCCCACCATGGGTCTGACTGTGCATCTTGCTGCAACACTTCACGTTGCATCACATCAGGTTGCACCAGTCATATCTATGTCACTACAAATCACTTTGTTTTTGTAATGCAACTCGATTGTGATGTGCCACAGTCCAATTTGTCAGCCAAATGACAGACATAAAGAAACATTTGTTTGTTTTGTTTAAATCAATAGAACTTGCAATCCTTAATGGTGTTGCAGTAGCACCTAGAGACCCCATCAAGATCAGTGTCCTATTGTGCTGGGTGCTATACAAACACCTCGTAGGAGACAGTCCCTCCCTTAAAGACTTTACCATCTAAATTCTGAGAGGTGTTTAAAAATTTTATTAAGATGATGTTAAAAAAAAATAGTGAACAGAGTTTAAGCATAGAAGTTTCTGGTTATCCGGGAATAACATACAGATTATCGAGGGTGCAAAGTTTGGTTTAAGATAAG
The DNA here is from genome assembly GCF_028017835.1 of Emys orbicularis. Classification (NCBI taxonomy): domain Eukaryota; kingdom Metazoa; phylum Chordata; order Testudines; family Emydidae; genus Emys; species Emys orbicularis. The sequence goes on from NC_088684.1 coordinate 81,412,228, forward strand.
GTGACATGAGGAATACATAATCTGCAATATCCCCGATTGGGGGTAAAAGGTTGATGGGTCAAAGTATAGACATTGAGATATGAGGGTATGAAGTTCATAAAGTGGCTATGTTCGGGTGTGGATTATAATGAGTGGATATGATGATGAGGATGGATTGACCCTCATTTGGTGAGATTTAATGTTCAGGGAGTTTATGGTTCCAGTTTATATGATCCAACGGAGAAGGTCACTTGGTCCCTTTCTCGTAGTGGGAGAACGATGTCACTCTGGCTCACGCCTCCTGGTACTGTCGGTGGCCGGTGATGTGCTCGATGTAGATATCCCTGGACCATCGGATGGCGTCTGAGACCATGGGTGAGAGTATGAGGGAAACAAGGATTGAGTGACTTGGCCAAGGTCACACTGTGAGTTAGTAGCAATGCCAGGCATAGAAGCCAGTCCTTGCCCAGTCGAGTGCCCTTGTCACTAGACCACTCTGTCTCCCCATGACCATGCAGCTTCCCCAGCTTCTTATGAAGCTATGAGAATATTTTTAAAAATCTGCTCTGCTTTAGTTTAGGATTGTGCCAGGTAACCTACACACTATGATCCACCAGTAAAGCGGTTTAATATAATCTTTCTTTTCTAGTATGGATTGTCCATCATGGATAAACAGCAGCCTCTCAAACTGGCTTGCCATCAATAAGCAATACCAAGCCCACAATGCTTAAAAAGATAAGAGTCAGCCATATCAAAACCAGTGTAGGAGTTTTACTTCAGTGCTTTATAAAGTGGGCCACTCTATTTTCATCCTATCAATGGCAGCTACTGGGTTTCATATTCAGGGGAAACCTAAATTCCATAAGAGATGAAGCACTTGGCCCTCTTCATTTACACACACACACACACACACACACACACACACACACACACACACACACACACACACACACCTCCCTCCCCTTGCCTGAGGAGGGAAATTACTCCTGTGCTTTGGCTGCTTTGTGCCAGCTATGCTTGTGTACAGTGGTGGTAAAGGGGCCATCAGGCTGCTCTCTCAATCCTGGAAATATTCTTGACCCACGGAGCCTCTGTAGCAGGAGCAGAGCTGGCTACACTGGCTCTGCACTTCCCCTGCAGGAGCCTGCAGTGCTTGAAGGGTGGAGGAGTAGGGATAGGGGTGGTATACCAGACGTGGCAGGAGAGGTGGCTGTGGAGTTCATATGTTTCAGTTATCCCATGGCTGCTACAAGGCCCATGGCACCAGGGATACAAGCCAGGAGAACCCTGAAGGATACCCTAAAATGAGCAAGGGGACGAACAAGCCCATGGTAGTCCTTGGGTCAGCAGGCACAAATCAGCATCCCCGCCGTCTCTCAGCTGTTCTCCACAATGTGCTCCACAAATCACTTGCCCAGGGTCCTCACATCTTACCTCTCTCTTCCCAGCTATGCAACAGAATTTGGCAATTCCCCGGCATTCAGACAATGGCTTACTATCTGGATTTGGCCCGTTGTGCAGATATTATTTTGGTTTTTCATGCCAATTTTGTTGTCACCATATACAGTGAGCCAGTGTCACCACCACCAAACAAACATCGCACCCCGCCCCTTCCCTCCCACCCTGCAACAAAGAGAAGAAAATGAAGAGCAGGACTTGTTGTTCAATATCTGTGTCAATGTCAGGATGAAGGCATGCATTATTCTTTTGCCTTTTGCAATGAATGTGTGATACCTGATATAGTAGGTATTAATAAAGTAGAGTGCTTTATGCTATTTATATTGGTAATATGAGTTCAATAAAATCCCCAGCTAAGAGTGTAGGAATGTAGATTTTCCTTTTATATTATTGCCCAGCAATGTCTGATCAAGTATACAACATGCACAAGTTTTCTGCTGGTGTATGCTTTATTCGGGATTTGCTCTAATTAAAACCAGCTATCAGTCTTTCTCAAACAGATGAGGTGGTAACGGGGCACCGGAGTTGTGGAAAACTCCAGGATCTATTAATGTGTTTTAGGGTATGTCTACACTGCGTCTGTGAGTGAGCTTCCCAGTCCAGTCAACAGACTTGTGCTGACAAACTAAAACTAGCCATGTAGACATTCTGGCTTGGGCTGGAGCTCAGGCTCACAAGTCTGGAGGGAGAGGCTCGAGAGTCCCAGCTCCAGCTAGAGCCGCATCTTCAAAGCACTGCCTATGCAACAAGCAGTGAATTATGTTCTCATGGGGTGATTTCGTATTAAAACACTGAGGCAGATTCTCTGCCCTTCGCTGCTTGGAGAGGAGCAGAGGCAAACTCCTACCTTGGGATTCTCCCAGCATGAAGGACTCTTCAATGAGTCTGGTGCCTGCTTCACCAGCACTTACACCTCCCTCCCTACAGTCCCCCAGTACAAAAGGTAAAATGTGGGTGTATTGGGGTGGAAAGGGGAATGGCTGGAATGCTAGGTGCTCCAGCAATTCCTAGTTTAGCCACCGTTGCCAGTCAATACATGTTACAGCACCCTGCAGACTGCTTTAACCAGGGTCAGGGCTAAAGCATGCAGAGAATCAAGGAGTTCATTACTGTGATGGGGTGTACCAGGCCCCCTGCTGGACGCTTTGTGGTCCTACGCCACCCCACTCCAGGGAAAGAGCAGCAGAAGTAGGTCCTCCAGGCCTGCCTAGAAAGGCTGCTTCCTTGCAGCCAATCAGAGCACAGCAGGCTCAGTTAAAAGGAGCTGCAGGGCTAAAGCAGGTCAGTTGCTGGCTGAGACCAGAAGGGTGAAGGAGGATTAGAAGGTTGTGAAACTCTGCAGGTAAAGAGGCTTGAGAGAGACCCTACTCAAGCAGGGGTAGGACTGTGAAGCTCTCTGGACAGAGAGGTCTGGGCCAGGGAACCTTGAGAAATCAGTACCAAGACTGAGAAACTCTCCTGGCAAGGAGGCCTGGAGGAGACCCTGCTCAGACATGGAACAGACAGAGAGCCCCAGAAGGTGATGGGACAGAGTGGGAAGCAGCCCAGGGAATGCTGCAGCAGCTATTAAAGAAAGCTACATGTGGCTGCTATTTGTAGGGTCCCTCAGTTGGGACCCGGATTAGTGGGTGGGCCCAGATCCACCCACTGGCCACTGGGAAAGTGGCCTATGCCCCAAGAAGGGGATAAGACTCAGTACTAGAAGCCCGAGAAAGGGGCTAGAATTTAAATAGGCCCATAGTTGGTGCTTAAGACTCTGGAGAGGTCTAACCATTTGGTGGACTGTTACCCCAAAGGGATTCCTTCATGAATTTAGACTAGCTGAAGGGGTGAGCAATTGAAGACCCACCTGGCGAGGGAAACAGCCAACAGACAGTGGTGGGAACAGAGAAAAGAAAGAGTGCAGGATTGCACCCAGCTGACAGGAGGCGCTCATGAGAGGTGAGTGCACCCTGTCACAGTTACACAGTGTAGGCTAGATGTGGTAGAGAATCTGTGCTATCGTTTCAAATTTACGGCAGCAAGCTATTAGCTAGGGATGAATGTTCATACTGGTGCAGATGACTTAAAAAGAGTCCTGAATTTTCACTCCAGAAAAGGGCAAATTTTATTTTCATTTGAAGTTCAAAAAAACTTGGTCAGTCTTTTGGGAGAAGAGGGAAGAAAGAAGTTTGTTTTTTGCCAGGACAGGTGCTTGTTCATCTTGTTTTAATTTTCATGTACTTCTGTACATTCTGGATTTAGCTAGGACCAGAAACTACTAGCCATGTAACAATAGGTCTGTATGGTGTTTTGGATAACCTTCAGATGAGGCTTGGCTAGGCCACAGAGAAGCACCCAAATATTTATCACCAAACTTTTTGAAATTTGCCAGTCTCTGCTATTGGGGAACTACTTCCAGTCAAAATCCATGACTCTTACCATTTAAAAATCTCTGGGAAGAAATCTTCATCATTTTCCATCTCACGTGACTTGTCACGTGACTTTTATTATGAGTCAGAGGCCACATTACCATGAGCCTCAAGAAACAATTAGGGTTGTGGTCACAGAAAGTTGCAGAGTGTGAGATGCATTAATTGTACCTTGTTATAATGTGATAATGATGCCATGTCACAAGTTTAGCATAACAGGGAGAGCATGTCTTCTAATACTAAAAATGAACCTGAAAAACAACTCCAAAATACTCCCAAACTTTGAATGTTGGCTCCTGATCTAAATGTTGCAACAGGCTAATATTTCTATAATAAACTAAACCCAAATCTTGGCTCTTGCCACCAACTATTTTTGGACATATTCAGATCTAGATCATAGTTCTTCAGTTGTATTTACTAAATAATTTCACAATATACAACATCTTCCACTGAACTGCAATTAACTGAGGTGCACAGCTATCTGGTATTTTCAATGATATTGCCTCTAGTGGCTGGAGGAATTAAAGCAGTACCCAATAGTGGCTCAATAATGCCTATTGTGAGTCTGATTTGTTATTACATATCCACAGAAATTATATGTCTGCCAAGAATGAGCTCCAATGGAATAGATCCACATGTTGGTGTACTAATGGTTACATTCCATTTGGTGTGGAGGAAATACTTAATGTGTCACCCACTAGTGACTGGAGGACTGAAATGCAACTGATTCTGACCAAAAAAAAGTTCTCCTTTAGCTTCAGCTTACTAATGAAGCTACAGGAGAACTTTTTTTGGTCAGAAGCAGTGGCATTTCAGTGAAGCTAAAGGAGATCTGAGGGTTGTCAGTTTAAGTCCAGATATTCATCATATATTCAAGACACAAGCAGTATCCAGCTACTATTAAAATAGTGATATCACCATGCACTAAAATAAAACTCCTTCTTACAATCATCACTCGTAGCATTAGAGCATGTTTTTTTTCCTTTTTGGCCCATATGACTACACATGCAACCCACTCTAAATTATTTCTTCTCCTTTTGTCTGAGGGGTCAGAACTTGCTTTCTGCACCATGTCTCCCTCTATAGGCGTGGCTCCCATCCACATCCTGTAGCCAGCTGACTGAACCAGTACCCTCTTCCTTACCTCCAAGAGGCTCAAAAGTTATTTCATGGCTTGGTGAATATGAGACAGTGTCAATTCCCCCTGTAGCCCAAGAACTTCCCCTCCATGACAAACATGAGGTCTAACCAGCCTGACAACTGCATCTATGTTGCTATTATCAATCTAGCAGGGAACAACTTCCTGAACTGCTTGAAGGTAGTGGGACACACAAGCAAATTTTTTTCTCTTGTCACTGTTACATTTTATTTTTTTTAAACGCAGAAAATCAGACTGTAAGAACTAGGGCTGGGCCTGAATCGCAACATACGTGGCCTCTAGGGAAGTTTGGATCTGGATCCAGATCTCACTCTGAACTCTAACATCTCTAACAACAAAGCCCTTCACTGACCACCCCGGTTCTTTGTTTATACTGCCTATCACTCCCCTCCATAGTGTTGTCTTTTGGATTCCATCCTACAGACATAGTGTCAGTATTTCAGTGTTATTCCTCGGCTTGCATTTTGTTTAAGATGTATGTCAGCTTCAAAATGCAATGACAGAGGACATGAATTACAAATATTATGATGCATTAAGCTGTGAAAAGACAATGGTTAAATAAGGAAGCTGATCGGCTGAGACCAAAAGAAAATAACTGGAATTTCATCAAAAGGAAAGATGGATGAACAGAGCTACAGTGACATCTGCTGGTCCATTCATTAGTATTAGAGATGGTACTGAAAATTGGCACAGCGAGGGGGAAGCGGAATTACATGTTAAACTTAATAAATCCTAAACTAAAATCTTCTTTTTGATGAAGATACATCATGTTTAACTGCTATAATGTATAATTCTGTACCCAGGAGAAAAACAGTGATTGGAATGGCAGGTTATTATATTTATCATAAAATCATACACAGCAGGGTTGGAAAGATCCCTTTGCCATTTAGGATAAATACTACCCATGATGGCCTAATTTTTCAGAAGCGAGCAGTGATTTCAGGTGTCTCAATTTGTAGGTGTTTATCTTGTCAAACCTTAAAGGGGCCAAATTTCTGGTAAGTGCTGAGCACCTACCCTTTGAGAATTTGGGCCTTTTTAAGGTGTCTCAATATGGACAGCTAGAAACTGAGGTTCCCAAAATCTCTGGTGCCTGTATATGTGTGTTTGAGGGGAGGGGTGCTGGAGTGATTGCTATGAGGAAAAATATCAATTTACAAGACATCTGGAGAAGTGGCTTCACTCTGATCTGTTCCTTTAGCCTAATAACCATGGAGTCCCTGATAAATACAATCTTTGCAACTGAGATGAAAAAAATTCCTCTTCTCCCACAATCTAGAAGATCATACTCAGAGCAAATAAAAACATTGTAAGGTATATTTCTTAACATAGAAGGGAGGTTTCCAAAGCAGCATATACTTTAGCCTATATAATGATTGTCAGATTTCAATAAATAAATACATGTTTATTTACTACTTACCATATCTTCCCAAGCAAGATGCCTTCTCAGCAGTACCTCTTTTCCTCAAATGAGATATTAACAATACTTTTCTGTTGCCATTACTAAAAAATTAATAAAGTTCTAGTCCTTTGGAAAACAGCTGAATTATTTAAAAATATGCAACACGCACCTTTGCTTTCTTAATCCAGATGACAAGGGGGATAGGCAGACAGACTGACAATAGGAACTTTCCATTTTATGTCTAAAATGCTGCTTTGGGATTCCTTATGATGCACAGAGCATCCTTCTTGCACATCTAAAAACTGAGGAAAAGAGATCACATTATTGCAGTTTGTGGGAGGGAGGAGATATATACATAACAGAAGTGCATAAAAATATAGACATGAATGATACCATTGGACGCCATCCTACCTTATACCTATATTAATCAGTCAAAGGAACCAGTAGCACTTAACAGCAATAAAATGTACATTTGATAAAACAGTGCTCAGAGGAGTATCCCTATGCCTATGCAACTCATCCAAGGTTGTCCCCATAAACACCTCACCTCACCTGCCACAAGACCACTAACAAATATAAGGAAATTGGATGAGACTTCCAACCTATCTTCATAGCCAAGTGCTATCGTTGTTGAGTAAGTGGTTATGGAGCTCACTTTCCAAATAAAGTAGGGTTTGGAGATTTTGTTTTAATTTCCTTTGTTTAATCAGAACTTTTCTCTATTGCGATCCATACATGTTCGAGATGCTTATTCTCTGGTTCAGATAACAAATAATCCAATCCTTCTGCCATCTCAGGCAGTGTCCTAATCAGTGTTACATGTAATGCACTCTGGGGTACTTAATGACCAGGGAATCTCTAAGTGAAGTATATTTGTGGGGTGTGGCACCAGGGGGGCTGTCAAAGAGGCTGACTACAGTACAGGTTTTAAAAGAGAGAGGCCTATTAGAAGATTATGGAGTGGAAGGGAGTGTTGTGGGACTATTGGAGGGTCAGTGAAAGGGAAGGGAAGGGAGAGCCTAATTGCTCCTGGCGTGTTGGCAAAGAGAGAGAATGAGTGACCTATTGGAAGGCTGCAATAATGGACCTCAAAAGGTTTGGATAGCAATCTAACATTGAGGTTATGTGAACCACGCCGTACTTCCTAGGCCTTTGAGGTTCACTTATCCATGTTGCCTGGCTCTTAACATCTACTCTAGTTTCCTGTCCCGAATTCTGAATTTTCGGGAGTGGGGGTTCTATTTTTACCACTTTGTAATTATGCTGCATTGAAAATGCAATATGCATATTGTTCAGACCTGCTCAGTTCCTATTAGAGCTGGGTAAATAAAGGATTTATTTATTTATTTGGTTCACTGGCAATTCTGAAAAATCAGAAGAAAAATTGTTTTGGGTCGAACTAAATATTTTGTTCAACCTGAAACAAAAAGTTTCATTTTGATTTTGAGCAATTTTTAATGTTTTGATTGTCTTTTTGATAAAATTAAAAGAAACTTTGAAACAATCATTTTGAGCTGATAAATTGAAACATTTTTATTTTGAAAATATCGAAATGAAGGTTTTTTTTATTAAAAATTTTTTTTGTTTCATTTCAGTAAAAAAATAATTTGGTGAAATTGACACAAATTTATGAAATCTTTGTGTCGCTATATCTGCATTTTTGTCTGAAAAAAGTTTAGTGCGAAAAATTTCATTTTCATTGACCTACAACCATCATATAATGTTGCTCAAATGGTTAGCTCAGTTGAACAGGGCTTCCCATCCACTCTTACTGTGTTATAGTATTATTATTTAGGGTGACCATACGTCCTGTTTTGGCCAGGACAGCTGTCCTGACTTTTTTTTTTTGCAAAACTGGGCATTTGTCCCATTTGCGCTTGCCAACTTGATCAGTGGGGTGGGGAGGGGGGAGCGGCGATGCCAGCCCTGTGCGGGGCGGGGGGGCTTGGGCGAGCAGTGAGGCCAGCCTTGTGTGGGGATGGGGGTGGGGGGCCTGAGGCGAGCGGCTTGGGCCAGCCCCACGTGCAGGGGGGACAGGGGCCTTGGGCCAGTCCTGTGTGGACAGGAGGGAGGAGGGCTCAGGCTGGTCTTCTTGCAGGAGGCCTCGGCCTGCGCTATGCGGTGTCCTGTTTTCCCTTTGGGAAAATATGGTCACCCTATTATTATTACTAGGCAGAGTTAAGTCTAATATAGAATGGAAGGGTTACATTGAAAAGCCAAGAGAAGAGAGAGCAAGACAAGGTAAGAAACTTGAAGACTGGGAATAAGCTAAAAGTGCTGATAATACTGGAAAATGGACTGTACTTACAAATATGGAGTAGTGAATGGAAAACAGAGCAAAGGTTATTGGCCAAGGAAAGCATGAGATCAACTGCAAAGCTTAATATGTGGTCACCTCAGGACTGAAGGACCCCAGTGGTTTTGTCACCCATGATGATTTTGATGTGTCTATCCCAGGTCTCATGACCCAGTTATTCCAAAATTCTTCCTGAGACTGGCAGTGTTACTAGATCATGATTTGGTGGCGTGCCATGATTACTTTGCATTGTGATTTGAGGGAACAAATACCATGACAGCTTGACACAACAATCAGAAGATAGTTTTAAAAGCAGCAATACTATTTCATGGTAATGGTGGCCTTCCACCCTGCATTGGCTAAAATAAGGCTCTGAGGGTGACTTTTTTACCTCTGTGATGACTACTAGGAGTTTTGGACCTGCTCTGTTTGCCAATATCTTTGTACTTCTAATCTAATCAGAGGCAGATTTTATTATGGGCTGTCTTTTACTTTATATTCCACTCCTTTTCTTTGATAAATTTCAGCTTGCAAAATTAAAACACACCATACTTTATGCATCTGGAGTTAAGGCCAATAACGTACTCAGCCTGTCAGATATGTGCCTATCCAAAAAAAAAAAAAAAAAAGCGGAGGTGGCATGTTTCAAAATAAAGTAAGAAGCTCACGCAGAAATAATGTCAGCATGTGGATTTTTAAAAAATAAGAAAGAGTAACACAAATACCTCCAAAGAGAAAATCAGCCTTCCCTGGGCCATGAGCCACATGCTTGGTTTGTCGTGTCGCTTCTAGGTTAGACTATCTTAGTAATGTCCTCTATTTAGGGAGCATCCTTGGAAACTACTCAGAGCCTTCAGCTAGTGCACAACATGGCTTTCCGCTTGCTTAGCTGAGCGAGCCATGACAAGCACACTAAGCCTAAACTCTGTGTGCGTACTGGTTTCCTATGTGCTTCTGAGTGCAATTCAAGTTATTTTAATCTATTAAGCCCTATGTGGTCTGGATTCTGGCTACTTCAGACAGTGCCTCCCTTTTACATACCCTCTCAAAAGCTGAGGTCTGCCAAGGCACTCTGACTAAAAGTGCCAAGATTTAAGGCTGACTGTAGGGCATTTTTGATGAAGGGTCCATGACCCGTGTAGTCATTCCCCTCACCAGAGTCAGAATTTGTTGACCTTCAGGATTCACTCCATGGTCCATCGTGTTTGTCCATACAGTTTCCTGGATAAAAGTTTGGAGAAGAGATACCTCATGTCTAAATGTCTGGGTGGGGATGGTGTTCTGAGTTCCTTTAGATTAGAGAAGTGGTTGTGATTGATCTAGAAGTGCCTGCTTACTGCCAGTTCAATGCAGTTTGTCATTTTAAAAACGGTAAAGATGCAATGGGACCTTGTCTTATGCTGGCAATTCTGAGAAACATTTCTAATAATAGCAAGAAAAAAGAACCTTGAGTCATATTGATGAAGGGGAAACAAGGTCATGTGTTTGGACCCTTTCGAGCTCATTTGAAGGCTCTAGGTTCAACAGAGAGAGGCAGACTCTGGAGTTATGGGAAGAAGCCCATAGATGAGTGAATGAAAAACTTTAACCCTGAAGCAAATATTTGTACTTGGTAAACATTTGGGGCAGGGATTGTCATTTACTATATGCCAATGCAACGTCTATCACAAGGGGGCACTGACATGTCCAATAATTGTGGACTTGGGATAATTAGAGTTCAAAGAAGTTTGTGAAATTAAAGAGAAGTGTGTGAAATAATGGAAATCCTGGTTTGGTTAAGGCAAGAAAATCCTTAGGCTCGTATTTGCCTATTTCCATGTAAAATATGCAGAAGGGCGTAATTAAAAGATCTTTGGTTTGTGGATTGCTACCACTTTAGAATCTTCACTCATGGTGAAGAGTTCCACTGACTTCAATGGGGCTCCTAATAGAAGTGACCCACGGGGTTAAGTGTTTGCAGGATCAGGTTCTTAGACCCTGACCCCGCAATCACTTACGTACATTATTAACTTAAGTATCTGACCCTACTGATTGTCTGCAGGATCAGGGACTTCCACTGTAACTTCCTTGGTTCGAAGACTGAGCACAGTGTCAGCAATTAAATAAGAATACATTTAATATATGGAATTTGATAAAGCAAAATGTCTGGGTTTTTGTTAAAAACATACACAAAAATAAGCCTATAAATCCAATTGAGAAGGCTATATGTAACCTTCCTCTGACTTGACACTGCAATAATTTATATAATTTCCAGAACCATGTTGTAATTGAACACAATATGTAATCTGCAAATGCTTGTCTTACAGGTGACTCAATCCATTTGTCTGATTCTTGCAGCCCTACTCTGTATGCATATCACATGCAAGATCTTGTTTCTACATACGCAGAAAGATTTGATGTGGCTTTCGTGCTTTTGACATCCAAACAACCCAGTTCCCATCCTGACACAGCAATTGAAGCGTGTTCAACCTGGCGGCCCTGAGTGTTTACTCTTGAATATATAAATCAGTTATTTCACCGCGTGGTTGTATTTCCTCAAAAATTATATTCTGCCCAAGTCTAAGGCTTTTAAAAAACAAACAAAAGACAATCCCACATAGGGCAGTAGAGAAATGAGCTGTGTAGCTTGTCACCCCCTTACGAAGTGTTCATTTTCTGCCTGCAACAGTTGTCCTTCAGCGGGCGGCTAATGAAGCAGCAAAAAAGGGGGGGGGGGGGGAAGGCTTGTGCTCCAGTGATGTGGAATTCTGAGACCTGTAGATTTAGTCTACCAAGGCTTTTTTTCCTCCCTCTGGGGTATCAACAAAGCTGTATGACACTCCAGGCTCCTAATTCATGGGCCAGTGGCTGTTCATTCTGCTACCTGCTGGGCCTCCATCATAATGATGAGTTCCAGCCTTCAAGGGTAATATTTTACATACTGTAGCTACTTACTCTCTACACACAGAGGTACAGATTACATCGGGAGAGTAGCATGTTCTATACATGCACATACCAATCCAAATAAGCATCTTGATGGAAAAGGGAAAGTCACTATCTAGGAAACATCAATAGATTATAGGAGGGGTGAATTACTGAAGTTTGGAGATAAATGTAAAACACATTAAACTAATTGAAAACCTCACAGGCAATATATGCCTAATGTATTTCTTCGGATTTTCAGGGGTGCTGAGTACTCCCAGCTCCCATGGATATCACTTGGAATTGTGGCTGCCCAGAGGCTCTGAAAATCTTGAATTTGAAAAGAATGTGTAACTACCAAGTAAGCTGGTAGCTATACTAAACTAAACGGACACTCAGCTCAAAACCCACATTTCAAAAATACTTTCCCCCCATTTATTAACAACTAGAGCTGGCCAAAATGTTTCAAACCGTTTTTTTTTTCCTTTGAAAAGTGGCCATTTCTTGTAATTTGGAAGTTTTCTTGAAAAAGTTTTTTTCTGAAATTTTCTGGGATTTGGGTCTTTTTGTGTTTTGATTAAATTAGAAAATGAAAAATGTAGCATGATTTTCAGATTATGGTGTTGCCTGGCTTCCCTCCTTTTCCCCCCCCCCTTTTTCTCCCCTTTTTAGTGACAAAACAGAAGGAGGAAAATGGAAGAAAGAAAAGGAAAATCAAAAACTGAAAACATTTCATATTTGATAATGTTCGAATTTTGAAATATTTCATATGCCCAGAAATGTTGTTCCTTTTCAAACCCTGGAAAATGACTTCAAAGTTTTTGAAAATTTTCAGAACCGTTTTTTCTATTTTTTGACCAGCTGTAGTAACAACACCTTAGAAACCTCAAAGTCAAATGTGTTTCTAGATTTGTCATCCTCCACTTTAACATGCAGAGGAGAAGGGATTGTTGACACAACCTGGTAGTTTCTATTCACATGCCCTGGTATGGTAACAGCATCATGCTTAAGAACTGCTCTTGAAGCTATGTCCTTTCCCGTCCATTCATCCTGTGCTGTGGAGAAGGGCATTTAGGAAGTTGAGGGAGAAAGACTTCCATCCCAGACACAATGTGTTATGAGAGGGACCTCACTGGACACGGCTCATATTGAGAGGGTTTCCTCCTATTCTGACAATCTCCTTATCGTCCATAGCTTCCCCAATACAGAGACTATCCTGATAATTGAAATAAATAAATACTACTGTGCAATGTGCAGCCTTTTTAAGGGCACTGTTTATCTGATCTGCAGGACAGTAGAACACAGCTTCTAGCTGAGCATTGTCTCATTTTTTAAAATATCAGCTAGGTAATAAAACAAGTAAATACTTTAAAACTATCCCAAAATTAGAGTTAGTCAAAAGTTTCCAAATTTTTATTTTTAAAATAATTTTTCCCTTAACATTTCAAATTTTGTTGAAAAAGAGAAAATAATCAACCGTGTTTTCAGGATTGCCACCCCCAAAACTTTTCAATGAGCTCTACCTGAACTTAATAGTGAAACAAAGTTATTGTTAAATATAGCTATTGTTAGAGAAGGGGTGGCATTATTTAGTGATAAATTTAAAAAAAAACTATAGGGGAAGTGTTTTAATAATAACTGTTAAGCTTTTTCTTTTCTTTTCTTAACTACAGTACTAAGAGGAAGGGCTAAATTGATTCCATTTTTAAAAAGCATCATCCCAAAACTTCAGCAAAGCTTAATCTGAACCAAACCTTACTTGTGGGCAAAGTTCACCTAAGTTTTTCCCACATTATTAATCTTTTTTCACATGCCTTTGAATATCCTGGTACAATTCAGGACCAAAAATAGAAATATTGGATTCCTCAAAAGAATTCTAACCAGTAGAAAATGTGAATATTTTGGATAGTGTTTGGATAAGGAACCAAAATTTGGAGTGCCTCTCCAAACCCAATCCAACTTAATTTGTTTAGGTCTAACTACCAATTTAAAACATTCGATTTCTATTTATTTTGATTTACAGTAGCAACTAGAGGCTCTGGCCAACATTGGGGCCTTACCTGCTAGGTGGTGTTCATACACATAGCAAGAAAAAGTCCCAGCATCATGGAGATTACAGTCTAAATAGACAAAACAGCTAAAGAAAGTAATGTTTTCCCCATTTTACAAGTGGGAAACTGAGCCACCGAGATAAATGACTTGCCCAAGGCAGAGAAGGGGAATGAAACCCAGATCTTGTGAGTCTTAGGGTACGTCTATACTTACCCGCTGGTTCGGCGGCAAGCAATCGATCTTCTGGGATTGATTTATCGTGTCTTGTCTAGACGCGATAAATCGATCCCGGAAGTGCTCACCGTCAACGCCGGTAATCCTGCTCCGCGAGAGGAGTAGGCGGAGTCAACGGGGAAGCCTGCCTGCCGCGTGTGGACCCGCAGTAAGTACCTTTAAGTTCGAACTAAGATACTTCGACTTCAGCTACGTTATTCACGTAGCTGAAGTTGCGTATCTTAGTTCGAACTGGGGGCTTAGGGTGGACCAGCCCTCAGACTAGTGTCTTAACCTCAAGATTATAAAGCTTCTTCAATTTGAATTATTCTTGAAATTTGGTTTCCAGCTTCCATTTATGGTGGCAAAATCAAAATTACAGGGCATTTCTAAAGAGAGGACTAAGGATTTGTGCATCACAGAATTACCAAATGGCATAACGATAGGAACATAATTACATGTTCAAAGAGAGAATGTATTATACTACTGAGAACCTGAATGTCTGAGACAATTGGGTTCTGAAACAATTAGGTCCATTGATTCTCTGGGCTGTCTACATGGTGCATTACTCTGCATTAGAGGGGCATGAATTCTAGTGCACAATAGTGTTTGCTGGGTCCACATGGGCCAGTTAGTATGCAACACGCTAGAATTTACTTCCCCTCCAGTGCAGATTAATGGACTATATAGACAAGCCCTTTCTTGCTACCCACCACATCCTCCCCGAAGCTTCTCTTCTCGTTCTTCCCTTGCCTTCCAACACTTGCTCTTCTACACGATTCCTATAACCACACAGCAAAGTTCTATCAGTTAATTCCTTCCCTGTGACTCACTTTCTGATTCTATTGCTTCCTCTTATTATCCTCCACCTATTAGTCCAGTGACTGTACACACACACCACTAATTTCCAAGGTTATAGTTGAAAGTACTATGACTGAGATTCTGTTGAAGAGCCTCCCTTCACTATACCATGTATTTTCAATTATTTTTACCTCAAAATAAGTTGTTTGAGAGGATGAGAGCCAGAGGTTGTATATTGTATTTCTGTCTTGCAAGCAGGTGCCCTAAGAAACATCTATTTGTAGCAACAAGATCCAGATGCTGTAGGGTACTCCTTTACAGGACAGTCTGGTTCTTTCCCAGGAGTTTTGTCTTTCCCCCTGAGCGGTAACCTCACAAAGTTTTCTCGTCCTGGTCTGGCTCCTCGGTACTAAGAAACTCATAACTAATTACTATGACTTCAATTCTTAACTTGACCAGCTGTGTCAAAGCAAGAGAGCCATAGTCTCACAAGTGCTGCAGGATCTATAATTTATCTTCCATATAAAAAAGTCAATATTGGACAAAAGAATGACATTTAAAAATCATAAAATAAGTAGCTTGGTATTTACCTAAGATGCTTTTTTCTTCCCCTAGTTTTATATAACATGCACTGCTCTGTTTATATTCCTCTTGCGCCTATTTGTGAGGAGAATATTTCTCTTCCTGCTTTAGAAGACTTCTGGACAAGAGAAGAAACTACTAACAAGACCATTGAGGAAAGATAACAGAGGATGGGAAAGCCTCTGAAGATGTTGCATTTTTAATGCTCTGCAAGAGGGTAGGACTGTGTAACTTGTGTTTTTCTTAATTCTAAAATAGTGTTTCAAAATAGCATGTTCTGCAGGTATACAAAGGGAAACACTTCATTGTACACAGTCACATTGCCCCTGTGTTTGTTTGCAGGCGGAAAGTCACAGTCTCACAGCAACAACAGCATCAGGAAAAAGCACTCATTCTTTTAATATTAGAGCAGCAGCAGCAAACACTTCATCAAAGATTTAGGCACCAGTTCTGCCTTACTCATGTGTGTAGTAGGGGCTGCAGGATCAACCACTCTATGCTCTCTTGCCCCAAAAATGGAGCCCAGACTACAATTCACGTTAGAGGATCTTGTTCTTTCTGGTGATCTCAGTAAGCCAAAGAGTGGGGGGGTATTAGTAAATTAGACCCCTATTCTACTAACACTTAGGCATATGCATAATTTTACTTGTGTGAATTGCCCCTCTGATTTTGAGGCTACTCACGTGAGTAAAATTATGTATATGTTTACATGATCCATTTGGGCCTTAATTAGTATTGGGGGACCCCAGGTATTGGAACTGGTATTAGAACTGCTGATATTTAATAATTGTTTTGAGGCAAATGGATACACTTGGATACCAAGGCAATAAGCACCTTAGAAGTAGTTAGGAAAGACAAAATTAGACAGCAAGTTGGTGTGGATTGCTGATAACAATAAGGAACCATTGTGGATCATTCAATTGAGATATCTATTCAGTGTGCAGCCTGATTTACACACACAAACATGTTTTGCACATTTAAAAAAAGGAAAAGAAAACAGTACATAAAAATATTTTAGAATGACGTTAAGTCTGCCTCTCTGCTTCTTTACCAGGGCTGGCTCCAGGGTTTTGGCCGCCCCAAGCAGCCAAAAAAAAAAAAAAAAAGTCGCGATCTGCGGCAGCAATTCGGTGGGAGGTCCTTTGCTCCGAGCAGGAGTGAGGGACCGTCCGCCGAATTGCCGCCGAACAGCTGGACGTGCCGCCCCTCTCCGAAGTGGCCACCCCAAGCACCTGCTTGGTAAGCTGGTGCCTGGAGCCGGCCCTGTTCTTTACACCAGCCTTTCGCACACCAGTGTAACTTTATTGACTTCACTGTGGTTACTACTGGTTTTCACTGCCAAAAACAGAGAGTCGGATCTGTTCTATGAAAAAATGATAAACCAGGATTTGGAGCACTCTTTTTAATTTTGGCCTAATAAGAGAATGAAGATGGTTGGAGATACCAAGGTACAGCATGATGTATACCCAAGAGTCTACATAAACTAGGATTATTTAGCCAAGAGTCTGGAAGAATAGGAGGGAATTTGACTGAGATATTCAAAATTATAAAGGGTATAATGAATAGGGTTCAGTTTCTCGTTTTTGATCCTGTCTTCTTTTATGAGAACAAAAGGACACTTGGTGGAATTAAGGGGCAGTAAAATAAAAACAAAACGAAATAGTAATGTACAGAATTCACAGGTCATTGAATTAAATCCTCTGGCAAAATTTATAAAAGGGCAGTTTCATGACCACTGGCTACATTTGTAACTTTGCTCATATTTCAGAATATAAACTGTTCAAAACCAAATGTTTTAATTTTAAACTCTTTTTTTGTAGGGAGGTGAGTGAGAATTGCCAGTATTGCAAACTCCATGGATCGTACAACAGCATAGGAATGACATTTCCAATTTACATCAGTGCAGTGAAGATCAGAATCTGGTCCAGTGGGTCCAAAAGGAATAAAAACAGCTTCCCCACAAATATACCAGGTGAGGGGAAAGAGAATGAAATACTAGAGAGTAAGAAATAGGGAGGGAGTTTAATTAATGATTATTCAAAAAAGGCTGAGTTCATTAACTGCTGTTTTAATACTGGTCTCTAACAGGAAAAATAAAGGAGAGGAAGGTGACTAAGCAGGGGATGTGACAACTGTCAACAGATATTTGGGAGTATGGGAGAGGAAATGTGAAATATGGCCCAATAGCTTATAAATAGGAGTAGAGGGATGAAACTGAGCCAAGAAAAATCAGTGTAAAGAAGTTGTTGTCCTGAAAAGAAAAGATATTAGCAGCAATCAAAATCCTTATTTTCTCTGATATTTTGTTTTGGTGCAGTGGTATTGGCATGGTTGTCTTGTGATCTTGCTTTTGCTGTTTAGTTTTGTGTTGTGTATGCGGTTGGGAGGGAGGGGATGGATTGTAGCCAATTATTTCATTTAATCATCGAATAGAGGATTTATTGTTGTGGTTAAGTAAATTAATTCATGTGTGATAGATTTAAGTAGGATAGTATCTTCAGAGTGTAAGGTTAACAGCATTTATGAGTGATGAGTGTGTATTAGGTATATAAGCAAAGTAAGGCTATAATGCAAGACCTACAGATTGAGGCCTGTAATATTTCAGCTTAGCCATACTAGGTTTTAGGCCTAAGGATCGTTGACAGAAGTAGGTTACCCAGGAATAACCCTGTACCAGTAAAGTTACAATTTATTGTAAAGAATGTGCCAATGGGTGATGTTTGTGAAAATGTCAGAATGTACTTGTCTAGATTGCAAGACACCAGATTGTATCGTCATGAGAAATTCTGCAGTAACTGCAGGTTACCATTGGGACTTGTCTTCATAGATGCTAAGGGGAACTAAGAGGATAACCTATGAAAAGTGGAGCACCTCAAAGTTTATGGGGTGTGGAAGTGCAAATAAGGATGTCAACCCCTTTTTCCCTATGTATATGTATGAGCCTTAGGAGGTATAAGCATAACTCAGATAAAAGTTGTTGCCCAGTGTATGTGCTGGGGGAAGAAAGGCACAGGGAGATGGCAGAACAACCACCATGGGTAACGAGGAGGAGGGCAAAAATGATTGACTCTCCAGGGTCCCCCAGCAGGAAATGTGAGTGATGCTGGTCATAGGACTAAACTCTCTGCATTCTCTGTCTGCTATTGTATTTTAGTATTTGTGAGATTGTTTCTCTGCTTACTGAATTTGTTAAAGTAATTTGTAATAAACTGGAATTGTTTCTTGTGTGCTTCTAGGGTCTCTTAATACTAATAATATTCCTGATTCTGTAGCCCTCAGGAGACCAAATCTTTAACCAGAGCAGTGTAAAAGATTAATCAAAATATACCCATCCATCTATAAGGCTACAGTATGTTTTGGGGAGATTTTAGTGTGTATTAGGGTTGTGCAGTTTTGTTCTTTACTGGTTCTTTACTAATAACAGTGAAAGTATTTTGTACTGGACAGCCAAAGTTTTTCTAATTCTAGAATTTTGTCAGATATTGGACCTTAAAACTAAATCACTCTGCCAATTTGCTATCTTTTCTCCATTTCAATTGCTACATGATTTTAGCAGCTGAAAGCTTGTGAAAGAGGTTAATGTTTATAGTTTTTATGGTATAAAGCACTGATTTCTAGAATGCTCATTACAATAGACTAACTTCTAAACTAGCATGAGAATTCAAACAGGGAAAAAAGAAAGATGCTATTTATAATGATATGACTTTAAAGGTCTGATCTCACAAGTTACTAGAACTAGAAATGAATGCTGTGTACAGTTAGGAAGCAATGGTTTGCAAGACAGCTGTTAAACCTTAAATCTGTCACTTGTTCCTCATCTACAAATACTTTTGCTCATGGTCCCGGGGCTGAATATAGCAGGTCCCAGATTAATCATGGATGGAGAATTACACTAGACTGTGGATTAATCTCCCAAAAAGAAGGGGTAGAAGCTGTTTATAACTAGATTGTAGCCTTGTATGCTTTGCCCAGAGGATAATCCAGCAGCCGGACGAAATGACCTAATAGGTTGTGAATGTCTCTAATTTCTGTGATTCTATGACTTGTTAAACACCAGTACATTATCTCTGTTTCTCCAGTGGATTTGTGAAATATGAAAGGTGACAAGGAATTTTCTGGGAATTGGCAAGCAAAGATTTTTTTAAATAGCTATACACTTCCCTCTGACAGACATTGAGGATTTTCCGTTATATAGGCAAGCTTCTTCTCATTGATTGGAACCTTTTAAATGGGTATCCGCTATCCTCCTGTTGTCCAATCTAGCAAGCAATACAATATCCTGACAGCCACAAAGTATTCTGATTCTGCATTCACATTTGTACTGCCAGCATATCTCTGATATTCATTAGCATTCTGACCTGTTCGTGTGCACTGCAGCTGACCTTCACAAAGATACAAATTCCAGTTTACATCGCTTCAGATGCAAGTGAGTGAGTCAGTACCCTCAGGGAATAATGAGGAATTCATTACTACCACACAAATGTATGATGTAGAGGAAGCAATGTATGTTTCTCTTCCCACAAAGAGAGAAAGAAATAGAAGACAAGAGCACCAAGCAGAAATCCAAGGAATTTTGGGAAGTAATCTGACATTGTGGATGGGACTTGAATCCTTACCCTCTTGGGCTGTGTGATCTCATTAGCTTTCACAAACTAAGACATGTCTGACCTGGTCAGTACTTGGAGACCTCTAAGCAAAGCAGGGATGCTACATGGAATGGGACTGATGATTCCTCAGGTGGCTCTCTTCATGAACAATCAGAACCACTGAGAGCACTGTGTTGTTGAAGGTGAAGTCTTTCAGATCAATGTAAAAATCAAGATTACTCCATTATAGAAATTAGAAATGGAAAAGACATATTAGAGTGTCTAATCTATCCCCCTGTTGGTGCAGATTCCCTCTGGTCCTATGTCAGTTTAGTTTTATTTAATTGTTGTTGTTGTTGTTTTTTAATATCCCAAGTGATGAAGACATGAGATTCTTCTGCACCCATGTAGTCATTAAAGTTCCCATCACATTTTCCACAAAGATAAGGGTATTAGACTTCCAATTATAGTATGATTATTTAAATTCCTCCTGAAATCACTTCATCCTCTTCTTAACTTTCTGTCCCATTCTGTTGGGTAGTGCTGCTGTGAATTGTTAAAAGGTTGTCCTGTTCCACCAGAAGAGAGGTGGCTGCATTTAGAATTCATATTGCATTTGGGATCCTTGGGATGAAAAGAGCTATATACATGAAGGTTTTTGTTATCAACTGCTTAAGATGTAAATGTAATTGGAAGGAAGTAGAGAAACTCTTAATATTAAAGAGGCAATGTGCATATGTATACCTTGGACATGGGAAGCACCCCTTAAAAAGTTTGCATAAATGTCCAGTATACTCTCACATTCATTCTTATAGTTATAAATGGAAAATTCATTTGGATTTAAAAAACACACCCAGAAGAGCAGTGAAAGGTTAAAAATTTGATTGGGAATAATTAATTACTTCCTGGTTTTCTTTTAGTTAAAACTGAAAAAATAAAGGAAAATTTAAAATGTAAATATATTCTTAAAATACTTTACAATTGTTTGTGTAATTGTTAAACAGTTGATATACTTATTTTTGGGGGGAAACAAACCATTGGATATAACTGAAAATAGGTTGTGGGGTTATCCTCATTTTTATTATTCTCTGTGTTAGATTTCCATAAACGACAAAATATAGCCTTATATTTGTTTCTTGCCATAAAAATTTTGCGTTGAATTCTGAAAAGTCACTAATAGTTAAGAATACTGTACTCCATATGTATTGACATCTATGGCCAATATTATAATGCATAAAGATGTCTTGTAAATTATAGTCAAACATCTTTCTCATTCACAAGGATGAATTAGATACAGTATGTAATGCCAAAGTCTTGAAATGGATGGATTTAATGATGATTGAATACTGTGTGGAATTTGGTTCAAAATCCCCATTTCCCAGAAATTAAGGGATTTCTTCAGAGCATGTGATCTAGATTAACCATTCTGCTTAATCCGATCATAATACTCCACTGCTTTATTGCTTTTATAAACATGTTGACTTGGGGGTGTGCTGAAAAGTGCCGTTTTTTTGTGTTCTGTGTATTACAATAGAGTTGTCCTGTCAAGTCCCTGCTTCATTCAATCTCTCAGTATAATTAAAACCTTTCTCTGGAATACAATGAAGTGTAAACAAATACAGTATAATTCTAGTTATCCGAATTTTCTTTATCCAAAAACCCTAGTTATATGAATCCACAGTGTGTTCCTCATGTTAAATAATCACCTGCTAATAAGGTCTCAATTAGTCTCTTAGCACCTGTTAACACTATCAATGGTTGTGTATTTGTATAGCGGTTCTGAGTGGTTATCTGCAGTTACTGGACCTAATCCTGTTTCAGCAGCAACAAATGTCTGGCAGGGTAATGTCAGTATTAGTGCTAATCAATGGTTTTGTATTTGTATAGCAGTTCTGTTGCATCAACTGCCTCGGAAGGCTGTGCAAAAAAAGAGATCTCAATCACAACAGACTGTGATTATTCAGTTTTTTAAAGAAGATATAATATTCAGAATTAAATTATGCCCATGGTGCTTTTAATACAATTTTGGTGTTTTATTAAACTCAGTAAAGTTGGGTGTTTTTACTTTTTAATAAAGTATCAAGTACAGTATTAAGGAAATATCAGTATTTCCTTATTTCCCTGTATTTCTATATCAGTGTGAAACTGCAGCTCAAAAGAGTACCTCCATTTATCCAAATGCCCAGTTATCCAAAAGTTTGGGATGTCCCCTAGGCCTTTTGGATAAATGGGAGGGTACTGTGTTAATAGTTGTGCAAGCTACTAGCATATCTGATTTTTCACTCCTTTGTGAAAACAAACAGGAGCCATACAACCTAAGTCATAGAAGTTAACGAAGGAAAAACCTATTAAATCACCTAGTTCCTCTTCCTGACAGTGCAGGATTATCCCCAACTATACATATTTGGCCATGTTTTATTTGTACTAGAGAAAATGTCCCATAGCAATTTGTCTTCCGCTACTTCTGCTTGACACTAGGGGTTGAGCAAACTGGAGTTGTTCAGATTTGGAGAACCCTCTGAAGGGTTTGGATCAGTCAACATTTACACACTTGAATGTAAGCACTTCCTCAGCCTCCCATTTTTTATATAATTTATTATGTGTTCCTTTAAATGAATTTAGTAATTATATACAGCATAAACAGCTGGAGATATAAGCTTCCCCTAAACAACCTACAAGTTTGGAGGTGAAGAACTGGTAGGGAAGCTCCACAAACTTTTTCTTCATATCTGGTATAATGAGAAGATTCCAGAAGACTTGAGAAATGCTAACATTTTTACAATCTTTAATAAAGGCAATAAGTCAGAGTGTGGAAATTATCGAGGCATTGCCTTGCTATCTACAGCAGGGAAAATTCTTGCCCGTATCCTCTTAAATCAATTACTTCTCTTTGCTGAGGAAATATTGCCAGAATCTCAGTGCAGTTTAGACCATCCTGCGGGACAATCAACATGATATTTGTTGCCTGCCAAATCCAGGAAAAGTCTGGGGAGCAAAATCAGGACCTGTATATGGCTTTCATCAGTTTGACAAAGGCCTTTGACTTTGTCAGTTGCAAAGCCTTGTGTTAGATGTTGGCCAGATTTGGCTACCCTCCAAAATTTATTAAGGTCCTAAGGCTTCTCCATGATCAGATGACTGCCATGGTTCTCTGTAATGGCCTTGAGACAGAACCTTTCGTCATCAAAACTGGGGTTAAGCAAGGATACGTTATTGCCCCAACCCTGGTTTCCATCTATTTAACAGTCATTTTGGTCCTCGTTAAAGATCACCTCCCTAGTGGAGTTGATATTCAATAGAGAATGGATGGGCAGCTCTTTACTCTTCAGAGTAGCAGCCGTGTTAGTCTGTATCCGCAAAAAAGAACAGGAGTACTTGTGGCACCTTAGAGACTAACACATTTATTAGAGCATAAGCTTTCGTGGGCTACAACCCACTTCTTTGGATGCATCCGAAGAAGTGGGTTGTAGCCCACGAAAGCTTATGCTCTAATAAATTTGTTAGTCTCTAAGGTGCCACAAGTACTCCTGTTCTCTTTACTCTTCGACATCTCCACTCGAAGCCTAAAGTCTTCAGGGCATCCATTAATCTTCAGTATGCTGATGATTGTGTCATCCTCCTTGCACACACTGAGAATGACCTTCAGTCCACACTGGATTTTCTTGCACAAGTTTACCGAAGCCTAGGACTCTCACTCAATATTGAGAAGACTAAAGTGCTCTATCAACCTGCTTGAGGCCTTGCACATGACTCACCACAAATCACCATCAAGGGTCAGACTTTGGAGGCAGTTTAGCACTTTGCTACCTCGGTAGCCAACTTTCTCAAAATGCAAACATCAACAGCGAGATCCAGCACAGGATCCAGTGTGCAAGTGCTTCCTTTAGAAAATTGCTCCAATGCATTTTCACGGACCGTGGCCTACGGCAGGACACCAAGATCCAGGTCTATAAAACAACTGTTCCTACACTCCTCTATGGATGCAAAACCTGGCTGACCTATCGACAGCACCTCAAGAGTTTGGAGAGGTACCACCAACAATGCCTACGGAAGATCCTTCATGTCAAGTGGCAAGATCACTGCACAAATGCCAGCATCCTCACTGAAGCCAACGTCACCAGCAATGATCCTCATGCACCAACTTCGCTTGACTGCACATTGTGTGCGGATGCCAGACTCTCGCCTCCCAAAAGAAGTCCTCTACTCTCAGCTCACCCATGGTCAGAGATCCCGTGGTGGACAGAGGAATTGCTACAAAGACACACTGAAAACGTATCTTAAGAAAACTGATGTGGACATCACAAGCTGGGAAGAGCAAGCCACCAACCGACCCCAATGGCACCATATCCTCCATCAGGCAGTGGCCCGCTTCTAGGAGAAGTGCCTTGCCCTCGAAGCTGAAAAGAGAGAGAGGAGGAAGGAAAAAGAAATAACTTTCTCCCAGCAGGCTGCTGGCCTGCCACAAAATGTCTGCACCTACTGCGGGCAGATTTGCGGTTCCAGGATCGGACTCCTGACTCATCTCAGGATCCATATGTAAATCCGTGGTACAGGTCATCCTCGAATCAAGGGATCGCCAATCAATCAGTCATAGGCTTCCCCAGTTTATTTTAATTGCCACTGCATTGCTAGCGGTACTTTCTGATGGGTACTTGTCCTGGGAAGACCACCTCTAGGGGTGAGAAGATAGTACAGTCTATCACTCTTTGGCCTCTAAGCTGAGATGACCAATAGGAAAGGGAAGGTAACTTGTGTTAGTTATGGTGTCTGTGGAGTGGAGATGTATATCTACTAGGAACCAGGCTTAGAACCTCATCTCATTTCACATACGCTACAGAACAAACAACACATGCTAGCAGCCTTCAGTCTCAAGAGATCTGGGTCAGATTCAAATCAGCAACCTAGAGGTGAAAGTCTCCTATCCCATTACCAAATCCTGAGACAGCCAGTCCCCCATGCACATGTTAATAGTTGATCATTATGAATTCCATGTTGGGATAATTAATTACTGCATCTGAACTCTGCCTTAGGATTTATGAGATCATCTGGGGCCTATAATTTATTTTATTTAGTGCTGTATGAAATTTGCTTCTTTTTTTAACTCTACTTTATGCTTTCAGAAGTGCATAGTGTTTTATACAGCATGCAAGCCACAACATAAATATCTCATATTGGGTCTAGAGTAGCCCTACAGGATTTGTTAGTGGGCTATGATGAACAGCCATGCGTCCAGCTAACAAGCTAGCCCAGGGGATAAAAAACTCACCATGTCACCAGAGATGGATGCAAAGTGAGAGACAGGAGGATGGCAAAGAATGTTGCCATCTGATGAGCCTTAGAGGTTGTTTCACATATGAAAGTAAAGTTTTTTGCAAAAGACTTTTTTTTTTTTTCAATTAAACCCCAGAACAATAAGTGAAGTTTATTTCTTAAATGTATATGCTACTGGCCTCATTTATTTTTATTGACAAATGCATCAACTGAAAGCCAGATTCTTCAGACATTACTCAATCCAACTTTCTAAGAGACTTTGGTAAGAAATTACACCTCTACCCCGATATAACGCTGTCCTCGGGAGCCAAAAATTCTTACCGCATTATAGGTGAAACCGCGTTATATCGAACTTGCTTTGATCCACCGGAGTGCGCAGCCCCGCCCCCCCCGGAGCACTGCTTTACTGTGTTATATCCAAATTCGTGTTATATCGGGTCACGTTATATCGGGGTAGAGGTGTACTTCATTGAGCATTTGCTTTAAATAAGGACGGAGTCAAGGACTGCATGAATTTGGCCCTTAGTGTGCCCAAGCGCAATTCCAAGGAGGTTGCGAGAAGCCCAATTCTATATGTAAACAGTTAGGGAAAAGCATTTACAACCTTTTTACTACTAAGAGTGCTTGTTATGCACCCTCTGCTGCAGGGATTTCTCCCATTTGGGGCTTAAATTATTTCAAATCTAAGCGCCAAATTCTGCCCTCAGGTTTATATGTATGATTTATCCCTTGAATTATACATATTTGTTTGATTGATTGTTAGTTTTGTTTTGATACGTTAGGCTAAAAATACTGTATATTGATTTTTCTCACCAGCCAGGGCACTTTGTGCTGTTTTCATTGGTGCCAATAATTGGTGAGTGTCTAATCATCAGATGAAAATTCTCTCTGTGGGTATAAAATACCATCCACATTTGTTAATAAACATAAGCCACTATAAAACCTCAACTTGTACAGTATTCGTCTATGCAGCAGTATTAACCCCTACACATTACTAAAAGCATCTACAGACCTTCCAAAAAAAGTGCCATGCCAGAAAAATTGCCTGCATGCAATGGAAATCAGAAACACTCATTCTCTTCCTTCACCTTTCCAGGTGCTAGGAGCCACATATACCCAAAGCTCTAGTAAAGTCCCTGCAGATTGCTTCCAAACAAGAAAGATTTCCCAGTATTCTAAACAATAATCTCTAGCTCATCCATATACATCTCTACCCCAATATAACGCGACCCGATATAACACGAATTCGGATATAATGCGGTAAATCAGTGCTCTGGGGGGCGGGGATGCACACTCTGGCAGATCAAAGCAAGTTCGATATAACGCGGTTTCACCTATAACGCAGTAAGATTTTTTGGCTCCCGAGGACGGCGTTATATCAAGGTAGAGGTGTATTATATGCTTCATGTGATAATCACTTGGTGAAACTCAAGGAGGCCATAATGGGTCATAAAATCTATGAATCTATGATCCACTGAACGTCCGTGGATCTGCACTAGCTCTGTGTGCATAGTGCTGGCTCTTTAGTTCCTCAGTCAGTGGCAGCCCAAAGGTGTCTGTCACAGGGCAAATGTGCCCTGTCCAGTACAGCGTGAGTATACCCGCACTTATGTCTCTGTAGCCAAAGTCAATGTATTTGCCCCAGTTAGCAGGGCGGTATGGCCTAGTGGCCACAGCCCACTGTTGGCAGGGAAGGGGCCACCACTCATAAAAGGGGCGGGGAGGGTGGCCTAGGCCCTCCCTCTCCACCAGGCCCAGCTCAGGGCCGTGGTAGTGGCAAGAGCGCATGCCACTGAGTCAGCGGGGGCAGTCTGACCAAAACACGCAGACTCAAAGTTCTGGTTCCCTAACCGGGCTACTACCTAAAGCCCCAGGGCTGCTTCCTACTGTGGCTCCTGCTGCTGCAGTTGGAGTGTCTCCAGGTTACCCGGTCTGCACTGTCCCCAGCAACTCCAGACTCTGCAGGGCCTCCATGGGTATCCTGGCATTTGCCTGGGTTGCGGCATCTCCGGCTCCCATGGCCTTGGTCTTCGGCTGCTCCTCGTCTGGAGCCTGCATTGAGTGTCCTTCCCGTCTGTCACTCAGTCCCAGCTGAGCTGCTCCATTTTCTACTAGTGCATTTGGATTATGCCCAGTAGAGCTGAGGGGGCATGGCTTCCTCAGCCCACCGTATAGGGTTACGGCTCCCCCATCCAGTGCGGGGCGAGTGCACCCCGTCACATTCTCCCTTAAGCGGGTATCCTACCATGGAGAGGGCTCAACAAAACAAATAGCCCCTACCTGTATTAGCATTTTCATTTATGGTCTAGAGGGGGAAAGATGTGTCCTTCCTGCCCTACCCCCTTAATGTGGAGCTGCCCCATGTCTGCACCCAGCATGCCCATCTTCTGTCACCTTCCTCTGTGGGGACCCTGAGGAGTCCTAGAAAGGATGCAAGGAGAATGCTCTTGAAGAGGCTGAGACTTCTCTTTCTGTGCAGCAAGCCTGAGGGCTATGTTTGGTGCCTCACCTCTTCTAGATCAAGGGAGATTCACTTTCCCCAGGTCTCCTTCTGCTATTCGAAAAGGCAGGTAAACATATCCTCTACTTTAAATGAATTCAGCAAGTTTGCCTGGATTAGCCTTTAAGTTACTATTCTCCCTCTATTCTATTAATAAGCTGTGTGAGTCTGTGTGTGCGCGTACACATACGTGTAACTCCCAAGAAGCATAGCCTCATCATGCTATATTTGAATTTCATAACTGAAACCAACACAATCTCACGTGTTACTATGAAGATGTGTCATAGTTCCTCTGATGTTTTAAGCTGATGTCAGATCAGCATTTTAAGGATTAGTAACAGTGACTTTGGCTCATGCTACAAAGGTTTGCTACCTGTATTCCTTCTGGTTCTATCAGAAGCTTTTGAAGGTCACAGTGTACCATCTCAGTTCTGAGAGCCTCAAATTTGTAAACGTAGAACACTTCTTAGTATCAGTCAGAATACATGAGTTTTCTTATGTTCGCTTAAAACAAATGCATTACTTCTTATGGAGATCACATAAGAAAAATAGCAAGCATCAGTTTTGAAGTTTGTTCTCTCAGGGACCATCTACCCTAGGAAACTGACCATTGTTTTTACTCCCTCTCAACTGATATTGAAAATATTTTATCTCCTTGTGTGTACAGGACCAAACCATTTTCAACCATGAGTGAGATTAGATCTCAGTCACAATTAGCTAGCCCATATAAATACATGAACTTATTAGTAACTTGCATCTTTTCTTAAACTAGGCCCCAGTCTTGTAACTGAGTCCATGCAATATCAAGTGCAGGATTAGGACCTTAGATTTTAAGCTCTTTGGGTTAGGGACTATGTGTACTTATGTGTTGGTATGGTATCTATCCCTATGGGGCTTGTGAAAGCTACCACAGTACAAAATGTAACTAAGATATTCAAAACTTCCATGATGGGTTTTTGAAGAGGAAATCGATGCTGGTTTTTTACACCTGTTGTGTGAGAATTTTTGTTTGGGAACATTGATGCTGTTTTTTCATACATTCTATTTGCTTTTGGCGTGTTGTGTGTTTCTTTTTTCTTTTTTGAATAGCACTGCTGGAGTTATTTGGCTGTTTGCAGTGGTGATTCTGTGTTTTTGGAAATGTGTTTATTACATCTAAGTATTTGAAAGTGGGTTCTGGCATGCGGCACAACAGAACCTCACTAATAACTGGGAGCACCATTGCATATTATAGAGCTTGGCAGATATGTAAACAAATACACAAGCAAGGATAATATCTCTCAAAATATATTCTATGTATTTTGAGAAGATAATTGTAGTTCAGTTTTAATTACTTGATAATACATAAAATGCTAAGTGGACTCGTTGCCTATTTTGTAAAACTAAATTCTTAGTAATATAAGTGCATTACATACAACACTGTCTGGCATTACATCTTTGTTAAAAAGTGGGAAGTGGCTACAATTTTTTGTTGTAGGAAAATGTGTTGATTAGTGTGGTTCTACTTTATATGAGGGCTTGCCTGTTTTGTGTGTTTGTGCTATGTTGAGCCTGTGTACTGGAGAAAGTTTATGTATCAGAATCAGATAGAAATGTATAAGAGTTATGAGCACTTATTGTGACAGTCTTTGATTAGTTTTGGGCCCTCTAGTTAGATTGGATCTGGCACCATTAAGTCTCAATCCACCAAAACTAAAGTAGCATTCCATGATGCTTCCAGGGCAGTTGTCTGCCTATTAATTGCTGAATCCATTCGGAGTCCACTAATGGGGCTCTGTATTTTCATCTATCCCGTTACTCTGTATACTTGAATCTTTCTTTACAGTGCCCAGAGGTCTCCTGGCCACATGGGACAGCTCCAGGCTCAGGTCTATGACATTTTTCAGTGCTGGTGATGAGCTAACCTCAGATGGTTCACAGGTTCAGCCCAGAAAAAGCACTTTAAGGTTCAGATGTTTATCAGAACCTTCTCTGAGATATCTGTACTCTCTGCAAAACTGGATGAGAAATCTAAAAAGGGACAAATTCTCTCTCGAAATTGGTGGTACTGCTTTTTTGGAGCAAGGCTTGAAATTCCACAGGAACCAACCTCCCTTTTTGTAGTCTAGCACTTTTGTGTCTGCTTCTTGCAGAACTAGGAAGGTCAGAAGAGTATAACAATGAAAAAAATGTTTTTTTAAAAGTAAACCTAATATTTTAAAACCTCAAAACAGTTGGGTGTGATAGGATAGGTGTTTTGGATGAATATTCAGGCCAGTTCTTATGTTACATGAATCAGTTCATTCATCCCTGGACAACAACTTTTCTTCTCTACATTCAGTGCTTGTATCACAACTTTACAGGACAACACAACTCTGTGTGGAGACCAAACGATGGCTGAGATAACATCCTCATTTGCTTTTGCAAGTGTAACCCACAGCCACTCAATGTGGCGCTCTGTCCGCCTCTACTTCTTGTTGGGCCACATGGCGAGTTGATGAACCTGCTACTGCCTTGCCTAACAAGGGTGAGTCTTTTAGCTCAGGCAGTAGAGGCTCACGCTTGGAGATCCTGAGGTCCCATATTCAATTTACACTGCCGATGACCCACCCAGGGGCATGGTGTTACATAAGTTGATTTTGCAAACCATGTACAACCTTCCTGCCCTTTCCATGCCTAAGCAGTGGCTGGACATTGAGATAGGTTTTGTAGGGCTCCTGGGGAGACTGCTGAATAGTGCTCTACTCCACTGAAGAGTCTGTAGGAAATGTGCACCATAGTATGTTTCCTCCTGCAGTAGAGGTGGATCTTACGAAATTCGCAGAAATTCAAGACTTTTCAAAGGCTGTCAGGGTGCACAATATGACTGTTTCACCGATAATCAACCATAATCCCACTTGGAATCAGGAACAATAGCACTTAAATGCAATCAAATTATCAGAAGTCTCTTTCTTTACCAGTACCACCCCTTCACATGAGCAACAATAATCACACTTCTTTTGTAAAATTAAAATAGCTGGCTGATTTATACATCTACTGCTGAGGAGGTATTTGCAATTTGGAATTAATAGCCTGGACAGGATGTTCTGTCAAATCACCTTGGCACTTAATAGCATGTGGCACTCGGTATTTTGAATGACCCTGGCACTATTAGCCCAAGTTGGCTGGTATTTCAGTCCACTCTGGCACTAATGATCTGGAAGTGGTACTTGTTTTTCAGATTAATGAGTACCCTAAAATCTGCACAAATTTGGATAAGAAAAAAATGTTTTGAAGGGGAGAAAAAAGGCAAGTTGGAACTGCCTGCTGCCTTTTCTTTACTCACATTCCCTGTCCTCCTCTTCTCTCCTCCTCTAACAGTCTGCTCTGAACCTTTTTAAATAACTCTATCCTCGAAGTTTAAGCCCTATAGTCTGAAGCCCTAGAATGTGGGGGGCTTGTATTGACACCTGTTGGTGAATGACCGAAGAGAAGCCCAGAGTTGCTCAAGAACTCCAGCTAGACAGAAATAACAGGAGTACTTGTGGCACCTTAGAGACTAACAAATTTATTGTTATTGTTATTTTTGCGGATACAGACTAACACGGCTGCTACTCTGAAAGCTAGACAGAAGTTCCATCCAGGAGAGAGGTCTCTGCCGGCATCTGTTGGTGAACAAGGGGGAAATGACCTAATGGGTCAAGCCTCATTTGCATTTCTGTTATGTGACCCTTTGGGGTATTTTGGTCAAAGTTCAGTTGTTTTTTTAAGTATGCGGTAATGAAATGTAGTTATCCCTGTTGGGAAATGAAAGTACCCAAGAACTGCACCAAATATGCCCTGAGGTGAGAGGTCACCATGACCAAAGGTTCAGTCTTCCACTGATGGGCTGTGGAGCTGGGTCACAAGCCAGAGATGAGAAAGAAAGAAGAAAGCTTGCTTCCTCCAACCCTGGTGGGAGAGCATCCCAAATAGTAAGGTCTTTGGTCAGGTTCCTATACGCCACTGATGCCTCACTGAAGAGTTTGTGAAGAAGTGGTTTTGAGGTGTGTGACAGCACAGAGAACAGCAACATAGTGGGAGGAACTCTGGTGAAGGCCCACCTCCCCACCAATCAATAAAGCTGTAATCAGAACAGCTGGGTTACTTCCCTTAGGAGCTGGAGATGGACTTTCCTGAACTCTGGACTCTCTGCGAATCCTGAACAATAAACAGTGCGTGGGGGTGCAGGGGAGTAGGTAAAAGAGGACTATTGCAAGAACAAACTGCCCTATTGAAACCCATGCTGTGAGAATAGGACTGAGTTTAAGACTATTGCCAAGACACCCTGGGGAGAGGAGACTTTCACTTAATAGATCTATAAAAATATTATTGATTATTACTGCCTTTCTCAAGATTATTCTGTGTCCCTGTGATGGGGTTTACTTGCCCCACACTGAAGTGGAAGGGGTTTATGCAGCGCTCTTAGCAGCAGAAGCCACACACCCCATCCCTGCTGGGAATGCTCCAACTGTTGCTGCAGTATAAAAGGGAGAAGCCTAGCTTAGTCTGGGCTGGCTGCTGAGGAGGAAGGATGCACCTCTCTGGCTCCAGCCGAGGAGCAGCCGGAAGCCCAGGCCACGAGAGTGGGGGATGCAGAGATCCAGACAGGCACTGGCAGACACCCCAGAGACATTGCTGCTACCTAGGACTGCACCACCCTACGAGACTTTGGGGACATCCCAACTTCAACTGCAGGAGTCAAGGTAGGAAGTAGCCCAGGGAGGGACTAGCTAATGTCCTGCAGCAGTTGGTGTGTTACAGGTGGATTCCCTGCCGACTTCGTGGCTTTGCTACTACCAGGGCCCTGGGCTGGGACCCGGTGGAGTAGGGAGGGCCCAGGTCCCCCTACCCAGCTGCCCCACCAAACCCCCTTCTATTGACTTTGGCCATTCCGCTGCACTTCCCTGCAGCCAAGGGGAGTCCCACTGACTCTGGCCATTAGGCCGTGCTTCCCTGTAGTCCAGGGGAGCCCTATTGACTTGATTGTCAGATCAGCATTTTAAGGATCTTTAACAGGGGAGCTCTGTTGACTTTGGCCATTGGACCGTACTTCCCTGCAGCCCAGGGGAGTCCCACTGACTTTGGCCATTGGGCTACACTTCTCTGTCACCAAGGGGAGTCCCGCTGACTTTGGCCAGTAGGCCATGCTTCCCTGAAGTCCAGGGGAGCCCTTGTGACTCTGGGCATCAGGCCACACTTCCCCACAGATAAGGGGAGCCCTAGTGACGCCGGCCATTGGGCTACGCAGCCCTGAGGTTGAGCCCAGCCATATTGACTTAACCGTGGGGCTGCCACGCCCTTACCCCACCCCCAGGGTAATGGGGTTTACTTGCCCTGCGACAGTCCCCTTTTCTCTCCAGATAACATTTCCTTTGTCTTGTACAATGCTTCCAGTGCTTGTGTTGGGGGAAGTATTACCTATCAAGGGCGCCCAGAGGGTAAGTTAATTTTCCTTGGTTTCTAGGTGGAGGCTTGAGCTGGTGGTGCTAAGTTGTTGAAAAGGAATATCTAGAAAATTGAACCTGGCCCTTTTTGTACCAACACCTGGCAGAAGGGTAACAGAAGACTTTACATGTTTAGCTTCACTGTGCACTTTTCCATTCACTATTGATGTTATTGATTAATTACTTATTTTGGATTTTTTTAAAAAATCTAAAGGGGAAAATTGACTATAATGTGCATAGCAATTATGGGATGAGGCAGCGCCAACTCATCTTCTGGTCTATCCATGATCTCATTTGTGTCCTGTCACACTTCGTTCGCATTTCCACTCTACTCCTGGTGATCTTAGGGTTTTCCAGGCCATGCGCAAAGTCAGTTGCAGAGAGTGCTAGACAGAATTCTGTATCCTACACATCTAGGAGGTGGAGTACAAGGGTTCTGCAGGTTGGAGTGGTCAGTCTGATCACTCATTACTTACCGGCTGATAATCAGCAAAGGTTTTGCAGCTGTATGGAGGTCCTGCATTAGTTTATTTGAAATGGCTGACCCTCCTCCCTAACCATTCTGATATCAGGTCTGCCTACACCTATCCTCACTGAGCTCAATTGAATTCCACACAGGTGCAAGCGTTCACCTGCATGGACCCTATTGCAGGACTAGGGCAGGGGCTCTGGAACAATTTTTATAGTGGGAGTGCTAAGAGCCATTGAACCAAACTGTAAACCCTGTATATGATGGAAACCACTTCAAGCCAGGAGCTGCACCAGCACCGCAAGCATCCTTCATTCCAGTACCTATGGACGAGGGAGGTCTGTGTTTGAATCTTCCAGTCCAATTCCTCAAATTTTTCCTGTCTCCTGCAGTCCTAAAATTCTTCAGTTACTGACTCTTGCAGCACTTCTAAATCCCAGAATCTGAATTCTTTATATCTTCTCTATGCATCAACTGGGATTCTGACTGACTGCTGAACCATCCTCCTTTTTAGTTCATTTAGTTAAATGTTCTGTAGTTATAAAAAATTTGACATAGACAGGTGAAGAACATTAAACTGTTCAATTCTGATTAGCCTATTACAGTTATGATGCAAGTTTTACATTGACTATAAATCATTACAAAAAGTGACATTTTTTATTAACCCAAAGCAAAACTGCTCTGCAGTGTCATGATGACGCAATCCTTAGAACCAGGCTGAAGCTTTCCCAATAGCTCTGCCACAATACATAATCTAAGCATATGTTCCATCAACTTTCTTAGTTTGGAAGAAGAGGGCGGAATCTGGTGGGAGTTGACACCCTGGCCTTCAGTACTGATCTTGGGCCCTGTCTAATGTTGTTCTAGCAGTTGTCTTTGAGAAGAAAACAGCAGGGACTTTGCAAGGAGTGGTGTGGTTGTGCCAAAATAAAGCTTCATATTTTTTAGCTCTTCCTTTTTGTTCTACCATAGACTCGATGTCTGCTCCCTAGTAGAAGCAGCGGTTAGTTGTTGCCCAGTCTAACAGTCTGTTAGTAACAGATCATGAAAATAAGTGAAAGAATGTTGTACAACCTTCCTGTCCCTCTCCCCAACCCTGCCACGTACATATAAACTCTATTAGCAGAAAAGAGCTTTCCTTAGCACATTGTTACCGATGTAAGTTACTGACATTTTTAAGGAAAGCCAAAGCAACTTTGTTTTATTAGTGCTATTTTCTATGTCTTAATGTTTCATATTTTAGACATGCTGCCAGTCTACAGGGAAATTGCCTCTCTAAGTGATTATTTGTTGTTGCTAGTGTCGGAGGTAACAGAAAAGGGAAAAAGAAGATTGAGCTAGTAGTAACTAGCCCTAGAAAGGATATATATATATATTTTTTTTTGTGGCAGCTTCCAAAGTACTTTGTGAAGAGGAGTGATTCGGAAATGTTATCACTGTGATTATGCTACACTGGTCATTGCAAGTGGATCAATATTAGAAAATCTTCTTTTCCAGAAAAAAAGGGGAGGGTGAGCTTATGTACATCCTAGAGCACCATTACTGGGAAAAGGTCTGATTCAAAAACCATGGACGTTCATGGAAAGAGTCTTATCATTGACTTCAGAGGTCTCTGGCTCATGCTCAAAGTTTGCATAATTTATTAACATATAACAGACTTTTTTAGCTGTACAATAATCGGAGATCGACCAAACCTTGGGCTAAGGAGTTGAGAATCCAAAACTTATCCACATCTGTAGTTTGTGAGCTGGAGTCACATATAATTATAATAATACTTTTCACTTCTATAACGCACAAATACAAGTTACAGAACACTATAACGCTACTGTAATGTTTAAATTGTTTACAGCTAGACATCAGTATTTAATTCACATTATTTAATAATGGTGTGGTATGGAATAAAGCATGAATTTGGTATTACTCATCAGTGGTCTTAACCTAGAAATGTTCATTTTCCGTTGGCGTAGAAATGTTTGAGGCTTCTGCAAGTTTGAGTTAGGCACCAAAAAGTGCCTCACCTTATCGGAATCTCGTGGACCTGAAAATTAGGATGGACATCTTACCATAATAGGCTGTCTCTTGGGATTCCAAGTACTCCTGCTCCTATTGGGCTGGAATTACAGTAAGAACAGTCTTTTTCTGAGTATTTTCTTGTTCTGGGTAGAGCAAGGAATTGCAGCAACATGCAAAAACTACAACTAATCGGGCAAGTTGTGCTCTGTTGAAGATAGTGGCAAAACTCCCATTGACTACAATAGGAGTAGGATTAGTCCAATGAAAAACAGAATACGGGGAAAAAGTGAATGGAATTGTTTTGATCTTCATGAAAGTTCAGTTTAGTTTGAGCTTTGTAAGCAAAAGTTCAAGGAGGTGTTCTTAACACATCTGAGCTGATGTATTCATTAACAACACAAAGGTGGCACTTTGGGTCACAGCATGATCTGTGTAGTGTAGGGACACTGGCTCATGGCCTTATTCCTCCTATCTGCTACTTGTGAAGTACTGTAAACCTTTGCTGCCTTTTTGCAATGCATTTATATAATTTAAAATGGGGACAAACCCCTGCAAGATAGAGGCTACTGATGCATTTCTCACAGCAGAATGACACAAATAAAAAACCTTCTGTGCCAGCAATCCACAGGCATATTTCAATGAATAGGTTTAATGGAGACTTTTACAGTAATATCTTGCTTTTATGTAGTGCCTTTCATCCCAGAAAAAAGAACAGGAGTACTTGTGGCACCTTAGAGACTAACAAATTTATTAGAGCATAAGCTTTTGTGGGCTACAACCCACTTCTTCGGATGTGGGTTGTAGCCCATGAAAGCTTATGCCCAAATAAATTTGTTAGTCTCTAAGGTGCCACAAGGACTCCTCGTTGTTTTTGCGGATACAGACTAACACGGCTGCTACTCTGAAACCTTTCATCCCAGAGTACTTTACAAACTGCAGCATGGCCTTCACGAAGGGCAACTTCCAATACTCCATCCCCAGTCTTAAGTGTTTAATTAGATTTAAACTGTGCTTCAGTGTTGATTTTTATATTTAAACCCATTTTAAATTATCCCTAATTTTTTTTCATTATAATTTTGTTTAAAAAAAATCCAACCTTTCCTCGGCAACTGATTTTTGCTGGTCTCTTGAACAGTGGCTTCATTTGAAAGGTACAGACCACCACTGAAATGCAGCCACATCTGGGGTGGAATGACAACCAGCAGCATATGGCCTTCTGCATGGCTGAATGTGGAGGAAAGTGTATTGATCAAGAACACCAGGGTAATCCTGACTCTTAATCTGTTGTGGGATCCTTAATGCCCACACAGGGTAAAATCTGGCCCGTGGCCAATGGCAAAGCTCCCATTCTCCCATTGGTTTAAAATGGGGCCAGGGTTTCACCCATGGAGTAGACAGAGCCTTGTCATTTTAGGTCTCACCTGTAATTCTCACACACGGAACAAAATTAATGAACCTTGATTTATTTACCTAAGGGTGATGAAGGCCTAAATTGATCCTTCTGGGAACTGAATCTAAGTATTTCAGACTTGTTCCTTAGACCACAAAACCCGCCACTCCTGAGGAATGTGACCGTAACTCTGTTTTTAAATACATTTCTCCCAAGGTGCACCTGTTCATCTACTATGTAATTAAATGTATTTGTTCTGCGGGGAGGGGTGAATTTTTTTATTTTTTTTTTACTGGTAGCTTTAATGGTGTTGAAGCAGGTAATCATCTATTCCTTAAAATCCCTGGCACAATTTATCAGAGATTGTTCTGCTTCTTAATGAGTGCTCATAATAGTAGGGGGGCTTGGTGGGGTTTTTTTCATACTTATCGAGGTATGGTGTATTGCCAGGAACAGCTGAAAATAAGTTCAAATGAACGGATAAAATCATAAGGTGATGAACTACTATACAGTAATGAACTCCCAGTTTTGTGATTTGGCTAATAATGTCGTAGGACCTAGATAAAGTTTGCTGAAACAAAAAAAAAAAAAAACGCAGAAGCTACTGCGGGTTATGAATACTCTTCAGCTGGAAACCAATGTCTCCAATATATCAGAGGCAACCATATGTTAAAGTGAGACAGGCCAGCCTCACTTAGAATGTGCAAAGTAAGATGATCGGAGGCCTTAGGGACACATCTACAAATAGCAGGGTACACTAGAAGAAAGGAAGCAAGAAATTTGGCTGCTGGGGTGTAAGAAAAGGTCTGTGTTTCTGAGGTAAGGGCACATAGATCTTTGTCATTTTGGAGACAGATGAGGGTGCTTTTTCCTGGGGAGCCTTCAACAGCTGGTAGAAGGCAGTTGAATTGGGATATCTGTCACTGCTGAGACTTGTGTATGTGTGGTTGTGGCTGTGTATTAAGTGATAGGTGGCAAGTTGGGGGGCAGATAGCCAGGTATCATATGCCAACAGATGGGGAAAGGAGCTCTTAGGTGTGTGTTCAAAGGAAAAACTGACAGAGGGGAGCTGATTCCAGAAGTGCAGGGTCCAACTTGGCATATACAAGGGCTAGCCCTACAGTGAAGGGGACACAGAAACATCCCGGGTAAAAATAATGGACTTCAGAGGATATGGAAGGAAGGGATCAGGAACTGGTTTGAGTTAACTACCACCTTCCTTTTTCCTTATGTCAGTATGAGTTTAATTGTTACTGGAGATTGGCAAACTCAGACCAGAAATGAGTAGGTACAGTATCATTCCACGCAGCAGCTGTAGCAGCCATGTGGAAGGCAGGGCTTACTGCTCCCCTCCCTCCCTCAGAACTTCAAGAGGGCTGCAGTTGGCTGAAGCGCTGAGCAGTAGGG
Organism: Emys orbicularis; assembly: GCF_028017835.1. NCBI lineage: Eukaryota > Metazoa > Chordata > Testudines > Emydidae > Emys > Emys orbicularis. The sequence continues at coordinate 81,450,562 of NC_088684.1, forward strand.
GTGAAACTCCTCTTGAGCTGGTGCAGGATTTTCCCTTTTGGAAAGCAGAGGGAATGAAGGGAGCACTGAAAAGCCATATGATCGCTCAGGTGTTCGGTGAATCTACAGCCCTGTGAAAACAAGCTTAAAAAGTAAAAACTGAACCCAGTCAAAACACCTGCCTTATTATTATTGTTTGTTATTGCACTAAACTGGCCCCACCTTACCACTGCTCCCCACAAGCACCTCGACTTCTCACTTTGGACATCCAGTTAAGTTATAAATATGGGTCCTGGGTAGGCATGTACCCAAGTTGACCTTGGACATTTAAAATACACCTTTGAGCAAAGACACTAATATTTGTAAGGTTTTCTGACCCATCCCTTCTTCAAACATAAAATATTTAGTATATTTTGTGCCTTTAGATTGGCTAGTTTTTCCATGAGGACTTCTAGCAAGAAGCACCACTGAACAAGGAACGTAGTTCTCTGAACTGCTCTAAATAATATAACTTTCACTTTCATCCAAAGAAGTGTTAAAGATGCACAAAAACACACCAGAAATTCTGTGCTAGCACCAGTGATTATATTACTTTCAAAAGAGAAATAACATCTCACCCTGAAACTCAGAAGTATTAGAAAGAACAGCTAGAATCTATTATACTATAGAAATATCACACAGAGAGCATTCATGAAAGAATTTCCTAGGCAACTTGCCACGGTATGAAATTTTTCATCTTGTATACATTGTCTCATTACTTACTTTCCCCCTTGTTAATGATAAAGTCATTTGCTGTGATAATATGTTTGTAAATTAAAAACCCTCTACTGTAAAACAAACAATTTCCATTACGGAATCATTTATAGGGTTTTACTTCAACTTTCAGAACCCAGATATTCAGTGCTATGGCTGCTCATATTGAGATAATCTTGTGTGTGCAAGAAGCAGACCAGCATTTACACATGTAATTCAATTAGCTGTTCACCTAACTATTGTTTGCATACGCTATTACCCACTTTGTCCAGACAAACCCAGGGTTTTTTTGAGGGCACAGTGAGTACTCTTGTATCCACATTTAAACATTAAGCCATCTCTATTCTGTCTGTTCAAATCTCAAACCTTTAAAAACTATTTATTCTGCCAGGTTTACCAACTAATTTTCCATTCTTGTGTAATTCATTTCCTCATACATTAAATTAAAATTTTAAAACTAATATGAAATTAAATTTGCCACCAGTTTCTGCCTCTTATTCACTCGGGGCAATTATGCCCCTGGGGCTGTCCCCCGCTCTTATTTTCTGCTGTCCTAGTCACAGCTCTTCAGGTGTGGCCATCGGATTGCTTTGCCTTAGGTCTAAACTTTACAGACAGTCTAAACATGTTGGGTCATGGATCTTGTGTTAAATTTTCAAAAGCACTTAAGTGACTTAGGGAAGTATGTTTCACTGAAAATCACAGGAAAGTCACTGAAAATGGGACTTGAGTGCCTCAGTTACCTTTGAAATTTTACCCCTTGTCTTTTAAAATTTGTTTGGAATTCATATTCATAGATTCCAAAGTCAGAAGGGACCATTGTGATCATCTAGTTTGACTGTATAACGCAGGCCATAGACCTTCCATAAAATAATTCTAGAGCATATTTTAACAAAAACCAACCACTCTTGATTTAAAAATTGTCAGTGATAGAGAACCTACCATGACCCTTGATAAGTTGTTCCAGTGTTTAATTACTCTCACTGGTAAAAATTTACACCTTATTCCCAGTCTGAATTTGTCTACCTTCAACTTCCAGCCATTGGATCATGTTATACCTTTTTCTGCTAGACTAAAGAGCCCATTACTGAATATTTGTTCCCCAGATAGATAATTATAGACTGTAATCAAGTCACTCCTTAACTGTCTCTTTGTTACGCTAAATAGATAGACTCAAGGAGATCAATCACTATGAGCCATGTTTTCTAATCCTTTAATCATTCTCATGGCTCTTCTCTGAACCCTCTCCATTTTATCAACATCCTTCTTGACTTTTGGGCAACAGAACTGGATACAGCAGTCTAGCGGTGGTCACACCAATGCCAAATACAGATAAAATAACCTCTCCTACTTGAGATTCCCAGTTTATGAATCCCAGGATTTTATTAGCTACTTTTTTGGCTATAGTGTCACACTGAGAGTTCACATTCATCAGATTATCCACCACGACCCGCAAATATTTTTCAGAGTCACTGCTTCCCAGGATAAAAGTCCCTCATCCTGTGAGTCTGGCCTATGTTCTTAGTTCCTAGATGTATACATTTACATTTAGTTGTATTAAAACACACATTGTTTGCTTGCACCCAGTTTCCCAAGCAATCCAGATTGCTCTGAATCAGTGACTTGTCCTCTTCATTATTTACCAGTCCCCCAATTTTTGTGACATCTGCAAACTTTATCAGTAATGATTTTATTATTTCTTCCAGGTCATTGATAAAAATGTTAAATAATGTAGGGCCAAGAACTGATCCCTGTGGGACTCCACTGGAAACACACCGCCTTAATGACAGTTCTCTGTTTACAATGACATTTTGAGATCTAACAGTTGGCCAGTTTTTAATCCATTTGATGTGTGCCATGTTCATTTTATATCGTTCTAATTTTTTAATCAAAATGTTGTGTAGTACCAAACGCCTTATAGAAGGCAACAGAATCAACTGTGGCATTAGACAGTACAGGTAATAACTCTTTAAAAGACATTGCAAGAGTTAAGTGTGCCTCAAATATGTGAATCCCATGTAGCTTCCTTTGAGAATCTGTTTAGCAAAATACTTGGTTCCTCAATGCATGTTGTTTAGTTACCAAGGACCTGAAAAGAATTTTTTTTAAAGATGTTGCTTAAAACATTGAATCTGAGATGCAATACTAGATTATTCTTGCTGCCTTCAATACTACAGTTGATCATAAAATGTGTCAAAATTAAATATTGTCCAAAACAGGAAATATTTAAATAATAATAATGAAAAATGCTTTTTCAGTTTTTCAACCAGTCATGTAGGTGTTGTTGTTTTTCATTTTAACAAAAATAATTGAAGAAAAATAGAAAAATTCTGTTTTTTTTTTTCTTTTCCTACCACAGCTTTAGGTCTGAGTGGGCTGATGATTAATTGACACCGTTTTTCTAGATATACACTGCCTGCTCCAAAACCTCCTGAAGTCAATGGTGCGCTAAAAATGAAGTGGGAATCCTTAATTCTGCACATCCTGGTCCTTGAGAATTAAAATCAAACCCTCCCCGTTATTTTAATATATTTATGATCCGCATCTTCTTGTTAACCCTTGGGCAGTGGGTGAGTGCACACGGCCAGGAGCACGCTATGCAAACACAGACATTAAATTGCTGGAGAAGAGAGTAATACTGGAAACTCACATGCTTAGCTACTGGACTGAAGGTGGTAGGCTGAGGTAAGTCATTAGTATTGGCAACCACTGTGTCATGGTTTTTTTGTTTTTGTTTTTGTTTTTTGTTTTTTATAGAAGAAAAGGTTTGTTCCCTAAACTGGCTCACGTGTTGCTAACGAATGTATAACAAAGACCCTTTTGTGTAAAACATGATTATTTTACACAGGCAATATATCAGTCATAATCTTGGAAGGGCTGAATCACTGGAGTTCTTTAAAATTCCATTTTTTTTCTAGAGTCTGTACTCCATATATCACTTGTATGACCTGAAAAGCAAAAGGACTCCACATGCTGTAGGGTTCAGTAGAAATTATTGCTGGAATTTTGGAGTACACCAGTAGGTCCGTGATCCTCACAAGTCACACTCTTTGTTACTGTAACACACGAAGAGTGCATGAGGATCAGAGTTCCAAGCCAGCTCTTCTATTTTGTTCTGTCTTTGTGCTACATTTTGTTCTGTCTGTATGAGGGTCACCTAGTGCAGCCAACATTATTAATAGCCAAGAGTTTTGTGGTAATTTGAACAGAGGTTGCTATATACTGTTTAAAAATACTCGCACATATAAGGTGTGCCATTGTACTTAATCAGAAGTGCTGAAAGTCAATGGAAGTATGCAGACTGATGTATATAAAAACATCTCTACTTATGACAACCAGTTCTGCATCTTCAGTGCATAACAACACTCTATCAGAGGAGTCTCAGGTATTAACAACCAGCCTGCACCATTGTCAATAGTACTGCGGTGCTCAAAATATGTGCATTTAATTTTACCTTTCTATAAATAAAAGAGAACAAGTTTTCATCCAATTTGAGTACTCCATATTTGAAGTCAATGGGAGCCTTGTGCCTCTGAAAATATGGCCATTTTTATTTAGACGCCTAACAGTTGGCCCCCAAGTTTGAAAATGATGTCCATCATGCTTGTTGAGGACTAGCACCTTTGGACTGATTGTTACTTTACAAGCTGTGCTAAGTAAGGGGCAGTGTGTAGCTGTTAGAACTGTTCAGGAACTGGAATTCCCATTCTGTGGGAAACTCATGGGTTTGGGGGTTTTTGGGGGGGAGGAGGAGAATGTTCTGAATCAGAATGAAAAGCAGAATTATTTTTAATATGGGACCACCAAATGTTTCATTTTGACTTATTAAAATATTCATGTAAGTTAAAATAATATAAAACTCCACATCTGCCTGTTGACACTAACAAAATGAAACAAACTCTTTGGCCTTTTCCTGCATAAGAATGTTTCAATTTTGATAAAACTGCATTTTGATGGAAAACTGTTCCATCAAACTACTTTCAGCCAGCTCTAGCATCTGCACCACCCAAGCAGAGCAGAGAATGATTGTGACTCAGAGTCCCCCTTCCTTTGAGGAGAAGTTAGCTTACCCTCTTCATGGAGCAGCTTGCTCCCCTTGTGCACCAGACCAGCTATACTGGCCATCAAATAGGAACAGGAGAGTAGAGCCAGGACTCCTCCCACTTTCCACCTCTCAGCACCTCCCCCATAACCCATTTTCTCATAGCAAGGAGTATCAAATGACTCTCTGCTCTCTCCACCTTGGCTAGAGTTGCAATCTGTCCAGGCCAAAAAAGGGAGAAAAAAGGAACTTATTCCCTTTTACTTCCTTGCATGGATCAATAAGGGCTGTGGCAATACAGCCTTGTGGTTGGTATGGCAAGAGAGTGAGATTTTAAAAATGAAGCAATCAGAAAAGTAATTTCTAGGCACCTGCTATTTTATTTAGAAGCACAGCCTAAAGAAGACCTGTTCCTTCTTGCTGTCACTGAAGATTTTCCTGCCCAACCTTGACCGGTAAGAGAGGCTGCTGCTCAAACAGTTTACACAAGGGAGTTTGTAAATGTCTTGTTCAAGGCAAGAGTTTCCCCGCAAAAGCCCCTGCCTTAACAGAACTAGGATAAAGCTACAGGAGGTATCTGAGGAGGTATCTGAGCCTCTAGCTATTATCTTTGGAAAATCATGGGAGACGGGAGAGATTCCAGAAGACTGGAAAAGGGCAAATATAGTGCCCATCTATAAAAAGGGAAATAAAAACAACCCAGGAAACTACAGACCAGTTAGTTTAACTTCTGTGCCAGGGAAGATAATGGAGCAAGTAATTAAGGAAATCATCTGCAAACACTTGGAAGGTGGTAAGGTGATAGGGAACAGCCAGCATGGATTTGTAAAGAACAAATCATGTCAAACCAATCTGATAGCTTTCTTCGATAGGATAACGAGTCTTGTGGATAAGGGAGAAGCTGTGGATGTGGTATACCTAGACTTTAGTAAGGCATTTGATACGGTCTCGCATGATATTCTTATCGATAAACTAGGCAAATACAATTTAGATGGGGCTACTATAAGGTGGGTGCATAACTGGCTGGATAACCGTACTTAGAGAGTTGTTATTAATGGTTCCCAATCCTGCTGGAAAGGCATAACAAGTGGGGTTCCGCAGGGGTCTGTTTTGGGACCGGCTCTGTTCAATATCTTCATTAATGACTTAGATATTGGCATAGAAAGTACGCTTATTAAGTTTGCGGATGATACCAAACTGGGAGGGATTGCAACTGCTTTGGAGGACAGGGTCATAATTCAAAATGATCTGGACAAATTGGAGAAATGGTCTGAGTTAAACAGGATGAAGTTTAACAAAGACAAATGCAAAGTGCTCCACTTAGGAAGAAAAAATCAGTTTCACACATACAGAATGGGAAGAGACTGTCTAGGAAGGAGTACGGCAGAAAGGGATCTAGGGGTTATAGTGGACCACAAGCTAAATATGAGTCAACAGTGTGATGCTGTTGCAAAAAAAGCAAACATGATTCTGGGATGTATTAACAGGTGTGTTGTGAGCAAAACGCGAGAAGTCATTCTTCCGGTCTACTCTGCTCTGGTTAGGCCTCAGCTGGAGTATTGTGTCCAGTTTTGGGCACCGCATTTCAAGAAAGATGTGGAGAAATTGGAAAGGGTCCAGAGAAGAGCAACAAGAATGATTAAAGGTCTTGAGAACATGACCTATGAAGGAAGGCTGAAAGAATTGGGTTTGTTTAGTTTGGAAAAGAGAAGACTGAGAGGGGACATGATAGCAGTTTTCAGGTATCTAAAAGGGTGTCATAAGGAGGAGGGAGAAAACTTGTTCACCTTAGCCTCTAAGGATAGAACAAGAAGCAATGGGCTTAAACTGCAGCAAGGGAGGTCTAGGTTGGACATTAGGAAAAAGTTCCTAATTGTCAGAGTGGTTAAACACTGGAATAAATTGCCTAGGGAGGTTGTGGAATCTCCATCTCTGGAGATATTTAAGAGTAGGTTAGATAAATGTCTATCAGGGATGGTCTAGACAGTATTTGGTCCTGCCATGCGGACAGGGGACTGGACTCGATGACCTCTCGAGGTCCCTTCCAGTCCTAGAATCTATGAATCTATGAATCTACGTGCATGCAAAACATTGCAGATTTTATTATTTTAGGGTTTGATCCAAAGGACCCTGAAGTTAATGGGGGTCCTTTCTGTTGACTTCAGTGGTTTTTGGGTTAGATGCTTAAGGTTTCTCTTTCATTTTTACTGTATTTTGCAATAATCTGCAAATTAAGGGGTTTGTTTGTTTGTTTGTTTGCTTGTTTTAAAGGAAGTTCCTGCCTTCTTCCATCGTGAAGCTATCATAAGCACAATTGGGTCAACTCTGAGAGGTGATGAACAGCTGCAATTCCCATTGACTTCAACAGGAGCTTCAGGAGTTTGGTAGCTCTTGGGATTTGGCCTAATGTACATACGTGTGCTATTACCCATCTTAGGGAAAACAGATTCTAGTTGAACAATAGCAGCAGCAGGAAACCCATACCCTCTCCATCACAATTTTCCTCGATGAAATAAGAAGACAGACAAAGTTGGGACTCAAGATGTGGACTCAGTTTCCAGCTCTCTCACAGTCCTCTTGTATGATCTTGGGCAAGTCACTTAGCCCGAGATCTTCAAAGGTAGTTAGGTGTGTAACTGATTGATTTCAATGAGAATAATAATACTTCCCACCCTTTGTCTGTCTTGTCTATTTGGCTTGTTAGCTCTTTAGAGGAGGGACCATCTCTTACTATGTATCTGTACAATAGGGCCCTGCTCTCTGGTGCTTCTAAGTGCTACTGTATTATAATTAATAATAATGAAGTGTAAATCCATAATAATATGGATATTATTATAATTCTAACTTTATTAAGCACAGTAACATCTTACTATGTATCTGTACAATAGGGCCCTGCTCTGGTGCTTCTAAGTGCTACTGTATTATAATTAATAATAATGAAGTGTAAATAACATCAAAAATAATATGGATATTATTATAATTCTAACTTTATTAAGCACAGGCAGTCTTTCCCTTCCCACCTCCGCCCTTCTTTTACTTTTAGCAAAATAAGGGAAATAAATTCAAAACAAGATGTTTAATGACCTCTAAATTATCGATTCCAACAGCTATAGTAGCTTGGCAGCATTGCACATAGGTAGTATCCTCTAACATTTTCCAGGCTAATAATGGAGCTCAGTGCATGATATGCACATAAAAATTACAAGACCTCCAATGCAAGTTAATGGTATTGTTGGAACCTTAATTTTTGCATTTACTGAATGTTTGTGTTTTAGCTGTACAGCGTTAACACTGTATTAATGTAGTCGTTGGCACATGAATATTAATGTGAGTGTGCATGGATGGGGTGGGGGTGTTGTTATATGGCTAGCTGTAAGGAAAGAAACAGCCTGCATCAAAATGATGCTTCATTCTAGGGCTGGTTGGGAAATGGGCACAGCAGAGACTTGAACTTGGGTCTCCCACATCCATAACTGTTGAGCTGTTGCCTGTTCTTTCTCTCTCAGAAATGCCATGCTGGATCTATGAAACCTTTTTCAGAACTGCTACATTCCAGTGAAAAGTTTTGGTTTTGGCAAATCGACATTTTTCCAGATGGAAAAACCCGGACCAGTTCTACTCTACTCTATCCCTTAAACCTGCTGCTTGCTCTGGGCCTGGAGGCTTTGTTGGAAACCATTCACTGCTCTTTGTAATGCAGAACAGGGTTTGAACAGAGTAAAAGGCAGAAACTTGCTCCAGACTGTATTCATTAGGGCTGTAACATTGAAGAGAAAGGAGACTGTTGCTCATGAACACATTTAAAACATTCGGCTTTTTGAAACAACTTACTTTGTAATCATTGTCTTGGCTTCTGTCCCTCTTTCATTTAACCTCATCTGCCTGACTTTAAATTCATGGAACAGATTTGCACTGCCTTGGACGCCGTGCAATTGGCTGCTGTCATATTCTTGAATATTTTTAAGCATTTGATACCATTAATCATATTGCCATATGTAATAAATTGGCTGCCTGTGGTCCATTGCCTGAAACTGTCACATGGTTCCAATCACAATTCTGCCAACTGAAAGTGGTTATTGGAAACTCTGACTCTTCCTTTCAGCCACTTCTATTCTGAGTTCCACCGGGTTCTGTCCTGTTTGTACTGTACATTAATGACCTGCTGGCTGCATAGCTGCACAAAGGCCAAGACTTACAAGTATGCACATGTTTGTAAGTGCCGCTGTACATAAGCAATAATCTGTTTGATATCAAAGTCACATCATTACAGTCAGCCTTTGACAGCATTTGCAAGGCTTGAAGGCTAATGCAATACATTTCTAATTTGCAACTTAAACGTCTGCCAGAATGAAAAACAAAAAAAAGTATTAAATTTAGCTGTGTAAGATAATTCAGAGAACAAGAACATTTCTGTTATGATTCGGCTCTTGCAGTTGTCAGGGCTCTTGTCATCTCACAGCTGGAATGCTGCAGATTTGTAAGAACAATAGAATTATTTTGGGGAGAAGAGAGTACAATGCTATTTGTAGCACTTCAACTATCACTTTGCCACAGGCTCTTCACATTTGCTTTTAGTAGGGATGAACAAGCTGGTTTGGATAAAACTTTCTTGAACCTTTCCCTAAAAGGTTGAACCATACTTTTTTCTGAGCTGGGAAATCTGGATCTGAATATTGTTTATCGTTTGTATTGCTGTGGTGCCTTAGGGCCCCAAGCGCAGATCAGGGCCCCTTTGTGCTAGGCACTCTACTATCAGAACAAAAAAGACAGCCCCTCTCCTAAACATATTGCAATCTAACATCCAGGGCCATCCCTAGGGGGCGTGCGGGGCCTGGGACAAATCAGCCTGTATGGACCCCCCTTAACATTTTTTATACAGGTGAAATCTGGTGTGGGGAGGGGACAGAAGTGCTGGGGGGGTAAGGGATGATGGAGAGTCACAGGGTGGCACCTGTGCTGGGGGGTCCCGGGAAAGGGAGGGGTCTGGGGCGGAAGGACAATGGATGGAGTCAGCCTGGCACTGGCATGTTCCAACGGCGCTAGGACGCTGGTGACCGGTGTGGCGGCAGGTGATGCCGGGAGCTAGCGGGGCGGAGCAGGGAGGGCTGTGGTCGCTGCCAGAGACTGAGTCCGAGCCCCACAATGTTGCGCAAGAAAAAGAAATACAACACACACTTCCCGCTGGTGAATGCGGGCCTGACCCCCGGTGCCGGTGCCAGGCCCCCTGATAACCCCCCAAGCCACCCTGGCCCTCCCAACCGTTAACCCCACCCCACCCCCCCGGGCCAGCCTGGTCCCCCAGGTTCCCCCCCGGGCCGGCCTAGCGCCCGCCACATGACACATGCACACTGAAGCACGGGACCCAGTGCGGTTGCCCCGATTTGCCATACCCAAGGAACGGCTCTGCTAACATCAGAGTTTCACTGGCTTGGGCTAACTCTCTCCATTCTCCCTATCCTCATTTAAAAAATAAATAAAATAAACCACAGACATACCTCTGCATATCTAAGCTATGGCAGGACGAGAAGGCGAACTGCTGGGTTTGTGTAAGGGAGGCTGTTTTCATGGAATCTTCAGTCTGACCAAAAGAAGGAAATTCTAGAACTCCCATGGAAGAGATTCTGTTCTGAAGAAGTCGACAATCCATTTTTACCTAGCAGAGAAGCTGGGATCATTTGGTCAATGTTCAGTGAAACATCCAAAACAAAGTTTTTGAGGCTCTCCGTTGCTCACTTTTAGTAGAGATGGGCTGAAAATATCTTAAAAATGTAATACTGCCTAACACACACTGTCCTTTTTACCATTGCTCCTCCAGCCAGGAGGCTCATTCCCACATGCTACCTCTTTCTTTGTCCCCCATTCAGCAGTTATTGACAGGAATGCTTAGGCCAGGCCACAACTTTGGTAGAACCTATGTGATGATGCAACATGGCACAGCCTGAGAGAATCAATATGGCTTTAGCTATGCTACATTTTGTAGCTATTTTCCACAGAGAACTGCTAGCACTGGTGTAAGCACTAGTGTAGACTGAGCTCCAGCATATTCAGCACTTTCATGATACCAGGATGATGGAGACTTTATAAATACATAGATGAGAGAGAGCGATGAAACCCCACTGCGAGCAAGATTTCAGACCAGACCTTTAGACATAGGGGTGAAAAACCTAAGCCTGGTCTACTACAACAGGCAACAGCAGTATCACTGATGGTAGAAAACAGATCCAAAATGAGCAGCCTCAACTCCTGATGCAATTGAAGGCACTCAGCACATCACAGGAGTGCCCAGCACCATATAAGATTAAGCCCTAAAGTTTCTGCAGGGTCTGTAGAAAAATCTCAGTGCTACCCTTATTTTCTGTGTTCCCCAAAAGGGAGAATCCTGGGCATAAGGAGACCAGGCTGAGTGGGGTCCTCCTCTTCACCCCTTCTTTGTGCTTCGGCCAATCACTGCTCTAGTAGGAGAAGAGCAGCAGATTCCAAAGCTGCTCTGGCTACTGCTCAGAACAGTTCTATGGGAAGGGAAACCGGAAGAGCCAAAGGAAACAGGCCCTGGTTCTCATGGGGGACTTCAATCACCCGGATATCTGCTGGGAGAGCAATACAGCGGTGCACAGACAATCCAGGAAGTTTTTGGAAAGTGTAGGGGACAATTTCCTGGTGCAAGTGCTGGAGGAACCAACTAGGGGCAGAGCTTCTTGACCTGTGGCTCACAAACAGGGAAGAATTAGTAGGGGAAGCAAAAGTGGATGGGAACCTGGCAGGCAGTGACCATGAGATGGTCGAGTTCAGGATCCTGACACAAGGAAGAAAGGACAGCAGCAGAATACGGACCCTGGACTTCAGAAAGCAGACTGACTCCCTCAGGGAACTGATGGGCAGGATCCCCTGAGAGAATAACATGAGGGGGAAAGGAGTCCAGGAGAGCTGGCTGTATTTTAAAGAATCCTTATTGAGGATGCAGGAACAAACCATCCCAATGTGTAGAAAGAATAGTAAATATGGCAGGCGACCAGCTTGGCTTAACAGTGAAATCCTTGCTGATCTTACACACAAAAAAGAAGCTTACAAGAAGTGGAAGATTGGACAAATGACCATGGAGTATAAAAATATTGCTCAGGCATGCAGGAGTGAAATCAGGAAGGCCAAATCACATTTGGAGTTGCAGCTAACAAGGGATGTTAAGAGCAACAAGAAGAAGGTCAAGGAAAAAAGTGTGGGCCCCTTACTGAATGGGGGAGACAACCTAGTGACAGAGGATGTGGAAAAAGCTAATGTAGTCAATGCTTTTTTTGCCTCTGTCTTCACGAACAAGGTCAGCTCCCAGACTACTGCACTGAGCAGCACAGTATGGGAGGAGGTGACCAACCCTCTGTGGAGAAAGTAGTGGTTCAGGACTATTTAGAAAAGCTGGACGAGCACAAGTCCATGGGGCCGGATGCACTGCATCTGAGAGTGCTAAAGGAGTTGGTGGATGTGATTGCAGAGCCATTGGCCATTATCTTTGAAAACACATGGCGATCGGGGGAGGTCCCGGATGACTGGAAAAAGGCTAATGTAGTGCCCATCTTTAAAAAGGGGAAGGAGGAGGATCTGGGGAACTACAGGCCAGTCAGCCTCACCTCAATCCCTGGAAAAATCATGGAGCAGGTCCTCAAGAAATCAATTTTGAAACACTTAGAGGAGAGGAAAGTAATCAAACAGTCACATGGATTCACCCAGGGCAAGTCATGCCTGACTAGCCTAATTGCCTTCTATGATGAGATAACTGGCTCTGTGGATGAGGGGAAAGCAGTGGAGGTGTTATTCCTTGACTTGAGCAAAGCTTTTGATATGGTCTCCCACAGTATTCTTGCCAGCAAGTTAAAGAAGTATGGGCTGGATGAATGGACCATAAGGTGGATAGAAAGCTGGCTAGATCATCGGGCTCAACGGGTAGTGATCAATGGCTCCATGTCTATTTGGCAGCCGGTATCAAGCGGAGTGCCCCAAGGGTCGGTCCTGGGGCCGGTTTTGTTCAATATCTTCATTAATGATCTGGAGGATGGCGTGGATTGCACCCTCAGCAAGTTTGCAGATGACACTAAACTGGGAGGAATGGTAGATATGCTGGAGGGTAGGGATAGGATACAGAGGGACCTAGACAAATTGAGGATTGGGCCAAAAGAAATCTGATGAGGTTCAACAAGGACAAGTGCAGAGTCCTGCACTTAGGATGGAAGAATCCCATGCACTGCTACAGACTAGGGACCGAGTGGGTAGGCAGCAGTTCTGCAGAAAAGGACCTAGGGGTGACGAGAAGCTGGATATGAGTCAACAGTGTGCCCTTGTTGCCAAGAAGGCTAACGGCATTTTGGGCTGTATAAGTAGGAGCATTGCCAGCAGATAGAGGGACGTGATCATTCCCCTCTATTCGGCATTGGTGAGGCCTCATCTGGAGTACTGTGTCCAGTTTTGGGCCCCACACTACAAGAAGGATGTGGAAAAATTGGAAAGAGTCCAGCGGAGGGCAACAAAAATGATTAGGGGGGCTGGAGCACATGACTTATGAGGAGAGGCTGAGGGAACTGGGATTATTTAGTCTGCAGAAGAGAAGCTTGAGGGGAGATTTGATAGCTGCTTTCAACTACCTGAAAGGGGGTTCCAAAGAGGATGGATCTAGACTGTTCTCAGTTTTACCAGATGACAGAACAAGGAGTAATGGTCTCAAGTTGCAGTGGGGGCGGTTTAGGTTGGATATTAGGAAAAACTTTTTCACTAGGAGGGTGGTGAAGCACTGGAATGGGTTACCTAGGGAGGTGGTGGAATTGCCTTCTTTAGAGGTTTTTAAGGTCAGGCTTGACAAAGCCCTGGCTGGGATGATTAAGTTGGGGATTGGTCCTGCTTTGAGCAGAGGGTTGGACTAGATGACCTCCTGAGGTCCCTTCCAACCCTGATATTCTATGAAAGTTGGGATTCTCACATAATCACATGACTCCATGAGCCAGGGCCAGTAAAACTTCTAATATGTGAGTTGGCAGCACTGTAGAGTGCTCATAGGAGAATGGTCCTTTTTGCAAACCTCAGTCACATAAAATGGAACAAAGTTCCAAGGGCTGTTCCCTGTCGACGGGCTGGAGTCCGTATCCATTGACTGCAGAGGTTGCTATTACAACCCTGCACTAGCCCAGGGCTGGATTGGTATGCATGAGCAGCCAGGGCACTATGTCATAAATAGGCATAAATTCAACTGGAACCACTCCCCTTAATTTACCAGCACTCTTTGCTGTGTATATGCATACACAAACTGAAGTGTGTTCTGGGGAGTCCAGTTTTGTGGTTTGCTCCAGAATAAAATGTCTCCCACCACCATTTCTGGAAAAATGGGACTGTTAAGCGAAAGTAAACAGCAGTTAATTGGCCCCGCTGACCTATGCAGCACTTAAGCCCGTAACTGCAGAGGACAAGTAACTTGAGGTTCTCTTCCTTCTCCAAGCATCACTTTCCCTTCTGATAGTGAAACAGTGAGAGAGAGGACAGCAGAGACATTGGAGGAAAGCAGAAACAAGGGTATGGGGAGTACAGAAATGCTTGGAAGGAAGGGTAAAGAGGACACTAAAAAGGGACAGAAAGAGGAATCCCACTACCACAAAAACAAAAAACAAACCAACCATCACCTGGGGTTATGAATTGCAATGCAGCAGGGACTCACAAGACAAAGTCCACGTTAGCATAAGGGAAGCAGTAGGAGAGTTATCCACTGTGTTTACGACTATGCCAATGAAACTCTTGCTCTTGTGCTTTTTATGAATGCTCAGCTAGAAAGAACCACTGGAAAGAAGAAGTAGTAGTTTGAAACAAGGAGACAAAACTAGGAGCCAATAGTGTTCACCATTCCTGAAAAATAAATAGATCAAAGTGACAGTGATTTGACCCATTTAGCAGTTCTCTATAAAGACCTCAGCTTGAAGACTCCATACAGTCTCACTAAGGCAGCAGTCCAGCAAAGGCTTACATACGTGCTGAGCTTAACACACTGACTTCAGTAGAACTACTCAGTTCAGCACGTGTATAAATCTCTGCAGGACTAGAGGCTAAAACCCTGATTCAGTAAGGTACTTAAGTACATGCTTTATTTTAAGCACAGTTGTTCAGTTTAGGTCAAGGAGCCTATTCTGGTGCTTAAAGTTAAGCATGTGCTTAAGCGCTTACTGCATCAGGGCATTAGTGTTCAGTCATTGTGCAAAGGCCTCGAAACAAAACAAATAACTGGAAATATAAGCTCTTTGGGGCATAGTTTGTCTCTTTTTCTGTCTGTAAGTTGCCTAAAACAGTGGAGCCTTGACCCTGATTGGAACTCCTAGGCACTACAGTAATTAATAATAATAATAGGAGCAAGACCAAAATATTCTTCTAAGAAATGAAGCTGCAAAACTACTTCATTTGCTTGTAAAGATTGTTAACTTTTTATGTAACTTGTCAAATAATGTAACACAAACATGTGAAATCATTACACAAATGGAGGTTTACAACAGGTGCTACTCAAATCAGATAGTCAATAATAACTGTATAGGAATACACACAATTCTCTAGCTGTAGGGTCAGAGGGAAATCCAGCACTAAGCAAAACTTTACTTCAAAAGACTAAGGGTTTTTTCCCCTTTTTATTTCCAAACTCCACCTTGTTTCTTTTAAATATCTCCAATATTATCTTGGAAACTGAAAATCTGTTCCACTGGCAATAGTTCATTTATTTAGCTTCACTAAGAGGACATAGCCAAAATAGGCTAGAGAGTGCCTGACATCATGCCAACAAGAGGCATTTCCAAATACCAAGAGGCATAGAAAAGATGATTAATCTGTCTCCTGAAGATCCCGCTCTCCAGGAATTTATTTTCAGAAATTGTGTTCACATGATCAGGCTGGGCTATATCTGAATCCAAAATCCAAGAATCCTAATCCTTAAAAAAATGGTTTGCCAGTGGCTAAGTAAAGGAAATGTTCCAGTCTGAGGCATTCACATTTTGATTTGCATTCTACCACACACAATGTCGCAAAAACAGGATGAGAGAATTGAAAAAAGTATTCTGTAAAAAAGGCAACGTGAACACTCTCAATTGCACTGCAGTTTTTACCGGTGACTGGGAGCTTTTTTAATACTGTTGAAGGGATTAAGTAGACAAGGTGCTCTAGCTGTCTCATGTTGTGCACATAACAATCTGTGGCTGCATATATAAAGACATCATTGTGAGCTAACCAAATATTTGTAACATTGGGAATAGAACTTAGAAACCTGGATCCAAAAACCAAAATCAGCAGCCAGCAAAGAGAATTACTGATATGTAAACAGGTTTTGAGTTTAGCTGATCTAACAAGGAATGGGTATTAGAAACCACTGGCTTCTATGACACATTTTCTCATATTTTTCTGTAGGAGTCCTATCTTAGTACATCTCTAGGCTTTCAAAAGGGATTATAGTCACCCCAAATTGGACTGAAACACCCTTTCTCCAATTTTTAATGCAATATCAGTGCTACGAATGTTCAACCCCTCAAGAATGCAGCAAGCCTATTGTTTCCTGTTCCTAGAACTGCTTGTCAGTCCAAGAGTAAGTTTTATACTTGATATTTAGTGGCTTGAAGTTATCTGAACCATTCTTGCTCTACTATAAACAGAAGTCTGTTTTGTTACAAGTTGTAAACATGCAAACTGGAGTTTGCATTTCTAACAGGTTTGGTTTCATTGAGTCTCTCAGGACTCTTATACCCTCTTAAAATAGTTTTCTACCTGCTGGTTGAAATTCTGAGAGGAATATTTCTTTAGAGTATTTAATGGAGTCAGTAAATACTCCAATGCAAGCCCACTTGGAACCCACTCATTGGCAACAGATGCCAAGAAGCTGGTAGCCCTAGTATCTGGGACACTGCTGTCACAATCTATGTCCCGGGGAAGACATTCCTCTCCCTTCAGGGGGCTTGAACTCTCCTCCTGATCTGAGACTTTTGCTCCTTTCCGACCAAGTGTGAGCTGTAAGGGGATGTGGTCTTCTTTTGTAGACAAGCATGGCCTAGTACTGCCCCTGGCTCCACATCTGGGTTTAAGTAGTGGTGAAAAATTGGTAGAATCTGCCAGCATTTTCACAACGTTTCCAGTCTCAACAGACAAAGGAGTTCTAGAGGGTCCCTCAAAGTCTTCGTCACTGTTGTCTCTGAGTGTAACTGTGGTGTAACTTGGCAATTCCAGCACAGGATACAACTTGTTTCTAAATCTGCAAACTAAAGACATAGAGTCAGATGCATAACCCATACTTTTTTTTTCTTTAAAAGCAAATTTGTTTCTCAATGTATATGGCCCTTATCTCCATGGTATCTGAACATCGCAGAATCATTGATTAATTTTATTCTCTTCACAGTCCTTTGAGACAGTAAAGTAGTTTTCCCATAGGAAATCTGTGGCTGAGCCAGAAATTCAACTCAGGTTTCCTGAATCCTGGTCTCTTACCCTACCCACTAGGCAATCCTTCCTGCCTCTCTCATAACAATACAGAGATCAGTTGATTTGAAATGATTGGCCTAGAACTAGAGCTGGAAGTCTAGTGAGAACAGACTCAAGAGATTTCTGCTATTCCCTGACCCCATCTAATCACACATATTACAGGAGCTTTTCTTGCAGCATTAAAGTGCATACTGGTTTTGACTGGGGCTGAAAGTGGAAGAGCAGAGGCATGAAAGTTTGAGAGGAATAAAATTTAACCCCAAAACACCTGAGCCAGACTCAATGCTTCATTTCACACTTGAGTTCAGCAGCCTCACAGGTGGGGGCAGTGGTGTTTCATATTTATTTACTTCTTTCAGAATTCTCACTTTGCAATTCAACTATCTTTCTCTGCATTTATTTCCTCCCCCTTCTTCCCCCGGGAGTTCTTCCCTTGTTGGTAGTTGTTGCTCCTGTGCTGACCTGTGAACTGGGATCCTTCACTGATTTGTGCATGGAGGCTTCAGAATGCCCAGCAACTCAGTCTATCCTCCCCAGCAGACTCTGCACTGCTGGTGCCGGAAGGCTTCTAGAAGGCTGACTGAATGGGAGTCATATGTAGCAACCATAGTGATGTTGCGAGAATCTCCCATAGTTTAAGCAGCACTACCACCACCTGTGTCAAAAGTGCTCAACATAGCTGAGCCATGAATTTGTTCTGGATGCCCTTGTAAAATATGTGCATATTTCAGCAAGGTCATACAGTGCACCAGTTGCCTTGTGCCTATGTTGCTCTTGTGCTCTCAACAGGCTTACAACCTGCGGGAGATGAGGCATGGGGATGGGAGGCTTCCTGCAGTCTCCTCCTACACAGCAACCCTGGGGCTCCATGAGAGGAGAACCCTTAAAAATGGGGGTGGGGGAATCAATACACACTTCCTTCCATAGCTTTTCTTTAATAGCACTGGACAGATGCAAACCTAACAGGTCTTGTGCACCTGCTGGACGGGATGACATCCAGCCCTTTCCTGTACTGTCACTGCCAATGATAACTCCCCTACCTCAGTGGCTGCCTCTTGTGATTCCTCTCAGAGAGGCTGCAATGGGTTCCCAGTTCCTTACTCAAGGGCAAAAGTTGTTTTAAAAGTCTCATGATTCTAGTTTTACATTTGCACATATTTCAGCCAGGGAACTGAGACTGCAAGTGCTTCGGAGGATAGGATTAACATTCAAAATGATCTGGACAAACTGAAGAAATGGTCTGAAGTAAATAGGATGAAATTCAATAAGGACAAATGCAAAGTACTCCACTTAGGAAGGAACAATCAGTTGCACACATACAAAATGGGAAATGACTGCCTAGGAAGGAGTACTGCGGAAAGGGATCTGGGGGTCATAGTGGATCACAAGCTAAATATGAATCAACAGTGTAACGCTGTTGCAAAAAAAGCAAACACCATTCTGGGATGTATTATCAGGAGTGTTGTAAGCAAGACATGAGAAGTAATTCTTCCGCTCTACTCCGCACTGATTAGACCTCAACTGGAGTAGTATGTCCAGTTCTGGGCGCCACATTTCAGGAGGGATGTGGACAAATGGGAGAGAGTCCAGAGAAGAGCAACAAAAATGATTAAAGGTCTAGAAAACATGCCCTATGACGGAAGACTGAAAAAATTGGGTTTGTTTAGTCTGAAAAAGAGAAGACTGAGAAGGGACATGATAACAGTTTTCAAGTATGTAAAAGGTTGTTACAAGGAGGAGGAAGAAAAATTGTTTTTCTTAACCTCTGAGGATAGGACAAGAAGCAATGGGCTTAAATTGCAGCAAGGGAGGTTTAAGTTGGATATTAGGAAAAACTTCCTAATTGCCAGGGTGGTTAAGCACTGGAATAAATTGCCTAGGGAGGTTGTGGAATCTCCATCATTGGAGACTTTTAAGGTTAGACAAACACCTGTCAGGAATGGTCTAGATATTAGTCCTGCCACAAATGCAAGGAACTGGACTAGATGACCTCTCGAAGTCCCTTCCAGTTCTATGAATTGTAACAGCATTTGTTATGTTTAAAAATACGTTTTCCTATGCATATTCCTATGCCACGGTGTGCAGTGATGGGGATGCAGGGAAGTAAGGAGGGTGACATGGAGCAGCATTTTGTGCAGAAATAAAGGTGAAGGAGTGATGCATCCCGAGCTCTTCAGAACTAACAGCCACAGGAAGGGGAGTGTAGTGTAACTTGGGGTGACCCAAGCAGGAATATGTCATTTACACATCCTCAAACCCCAGTTACTAGTTCAAATTAAGGGTGTCATACATAGCATGGAATGGGAACTTTGCCAGGGTCTCAGAAAAGAGTATTCTTAAAACCATGATTGTAATTATATAACAAGTCAATCCCTTTTCTATAGGTGAAATTGGGAAAGATTTGAATTCTGATTCAAGAACAAAGAACCAGGAACTTCAGCTTTCACTTGTGATCCTGCTTGTACAGTATCCCCTACTGTCTACAAGGCAGCAAACTTTATATCAGGGGTTCTCAAACTGGGGGTTGGGACCCCTCAGGGGCTCACAAGGTTATTACATGGGGGGTTGCGAGCTGTCAGCCTCCACCCCAAACCCCACTTTGCCTCCAGCATTTATAATGGTGTTAAATATATAAAAAAGTGTTTTTAATTTATAAGATGGGTCACACTCAGAGGCTTGCTATGTGAAAGGGGTCACCAGTACAAAAGTTTGAGAACCACTGCTTTATATAGCCCATACCATCTCCCCACCCCACAACACTCAGTGCAGGGGGGGGGGGGCTAGGGGAAGAAGTTGGAGGAACAAGAGAACGACCCTACCCAGGAAAGAGCCCCAGACTTCCTTTCTTATAGACTGCCAGCAGGCTTATGACCACTTCACTAGGACAAACACCCAACTCACCATCACCTGGTGATACTGCCACCTTCCTCTTGGTGGTGGGCCTCTTAGAAGGCCCTGGCTCTGCTTCCTCCTCTGCAGAGGGCAGTTGGTTGTCTGCATTCCTCTCTGAATCCTCCGTCACTGACTCTGGCTCCTCCACTGCTAGCTGGGGTCTTGGGACCTGCTTGATCTGACCTCCTGGTGCCCCACTTCCCTGATCAGAGGGAAATAACTTTGGAAAGCTCATGTGATGCCACACTGTGGCCACAGGGGCAGCCTCAGGATTTGGAACCACCTTAGCATTTGGCTGAGGCCCAGCCTGGGCACACAGCGTAGGGGCAATACTGGCTGTGGCAGCAGTAAGCCCTTTAGGAGGGCTATGTCTCCCACGTGAGGGTGGAGGCCTTGCTCCAGAAGCTGCATGAGAAGCCCCATCCAATTGTAGCAAAGGTAACACATTTCCTCCAGCAGTTGAACTTATTGGGAAGAAAGGAGTTGCAGGCTGCAATGCTAACGGAGCCCGAAGCTTGGAACGGCACTTTCTGGGCATTTTAAGGATTCACCTTCAGTCCTGCCAGTGAGACGGAGTGACTAAAAGGTCAATCTCCCTGCAATCCTCCCTTTGTTTTAGGAAAGAATAAAGGGGCTGCCTAGCCCTTTCAGACAGTTCAGGGCTAGGATGAGCCAGAAGAATGAGATAGTCCATCGACAACTACTCCAGCCAGGAGCAGCTGGGCAGGAAAGGAGCTAGCACTGCAGCTGGATCATTGAGTGAGCAATTAACACCAGCAGCATACAATCCACTAGGCTGCTCCTAGGGCTGCTGGCAGTCCCTGGGGATTAGGAGCGGGCCCAGCTGGTAAGGCTGAATCACATGGTTGGTTAGATCAAAAAGTTAGGTCTTAAAGAAGGCACAGCAAAAAAAAAAAAAAAAGGCTGTTTGGTTCTTAAAGAGACAGTGGACCTGAATCTGAATTTTTGTACCAGCTGAGTTATGCTTATGTAAGGGGACTGTTGTCCCTTTATTAAAACTCTGTGGGGGTATTTTGGTTGGCTAGCTTCCAGAACCAAAAGAAAGGGGAAGGATCGATGGGAAATCAGGACCCTGAGACTGACAGTCCCCAGGAACAATGGGGAGAGGCCAATGCTCCAGGTCAGCCTGATTGACAGGACGGGCAGGCTAATCAGGGAGCTGCAGCAACCAGAGCCAGAGGGGCCAGAGAAGCAGTCCAGGGAGCTGGAGGCAGAGCAGCAGCAGTGCTGACACAGAGTGGAGCTGGAGCTGGAGCAGTCTGGAGCCGGGTGCAGTGAGCAGTTGGGGAGAGCGAGGGGGACCCTGGGCCGTGGGCCCAGCACAGGGAGATGCCCCCAGCCAAGAGGCCTTGCAGGCCAGACTTGGAAGGAGATCGTAACCCTGACAGGGTCCTGCCATCTAAAGCCTGAGGGCATGTGGCCAGAGCAAGTGTTCGACCCGCAGCATCCCTGCAGCACAGCCAGGGTCTGAGAAGGGGGCTTGGGACTTGTGAGGAACAGATGGACAGCCCTGACATTCCAGAGATGCTGGTTGTGATGTCCCTGTGCCAGAGCGGGGTTATGTGTTTTCCTTTAACTTTTCCCATTTTTCCTTATGTTTTAAAATTGATTGTTGTTTAATAAATTGTATTTGCTTTGAACTGTATGTAATGATCAGTGGGTCAGGGAAGCATCCAGTGCAGAGAGAGCACCCCGGAGTAAAGACACCCTAGCCCCTGCCCTAAGTGACCACGACAAGGTTGGGGGTCGAGTCCCCCAGGAATCCTGGGCCCAGCCTTGTTGGGATTACAAGGATTCTGCCACACAGGAGAGTGGAAGGGGAGCCCCTGAGATCAGGCAGGCCTCTAGGTAAAGGAAGTGGGAGCGAGGACTCAGATCCTTTTGCAAGCCCATTTCACTGGGGTAGTGTATAAGCCAGGAAAGGTCCCCACAATAGTGGGACCAGTCCCTCGCTTACACTTAGTGTAGGAACTCAAGGGGCGGGGATGCATAAATGTGGCTTTAAATCACCTTTGTGCTTTCTCACTTCTCTATGGAAAAAATGTTTTATTATATAATTTTACATTGATCTAATACATTTGTTCAAGTTCAAGACGCTACTACATAGACTGGAGCAGTTGTTCTCTTCACGTCCTCCTAGCGCAATGGTTTCCGAACTTTAACAACCTGTGAACCCCTTTCACTAAAATATCAAGTCTCGTGAACCCCCTCCTAAAAATGAATATTTCCAGAGATTTTCTCCTTTACCTGAGTATAAATTATAAAAGCAGTGATCGTGGAAATATAAAATTTGTTTTTATGACATGCTTATTATACACTATTTATCATTACATGATATCATTATGAAAATGGCAACACTCTTCCCAGATCTCACTTTCGTAGCTTGTATCAAGGCGCCTATGTTTCATCAAGGAGTATCAGATGTGAAACAGCATGAAGGTATTTAAGAAGCCAACTCAAAGAATTCCTCCTACACAAGCATTCAGTCTTGAGCAGTCCAGGCAAACAACGCACGTTACAACAAAACTTAAACTTGTTCTTCATGATAATAATATATGGAGATATCCTATCTCCTAGAACTGGAAGGGACCTTGAAAGGTCATCGAGTCCAGCCCCCTGCCTTCACTAGCAGGACCAAGTACTGATTTTGCCCCAGATCCCTAAGTGGCCTCCTCAAGGATTGAACTCACAACCCTAGGTTTAGCAGGCCAATGCTCAAACCACTGAGCTATCCCTCCCCCCATAAATGATAATTTTATAAACAATACTAGCTGCCTATTTAATTTTAAAAAAAGCAAAAAATATCCACCTCCCTTTCCATTTCTTATAAGGAGTCTTGAAGTTTAAATCTCCTCAGCATGATACATATGCTTGCTTTGATCTGCTTAGCTCTTGGAAGTCCAGGGGCTCCGGGCTGCTGGCCCCGTGCTGCCCGGGGTCCCTAAGGACAGCTCTGGCCACCATTAGGGAATTTTTTCCCAAGAACCCCCTATAACATTTCATGAACCCCCAGGGGTTCACGAACCCCAGTTTGGGAACCACTGTCCTAGAGTGAATGGGAGAGTGTGCATGTGGTTTTCCATCGTGCCCCAATGTGCTAGCCACTGTAGAAGCAGAAAAGAAGGCGCAGGCCCTGCCTTGATGAAGTTCAAACAAAGGCCAAAACAGAAGAAAGACTTGTGTGTTTTTTAAACAAGTATCACTTTGTGTTAGATAGTAGTGTGGGTGTGTTATACACAGACCCACAGGTTGAGAGAGAATCCAAAATGTGTGTGTGGTTTATTTTTTCACACTTACTGGCTCATATGGCCAAACTTTTTGGTATAGACTGGTTATTTTGATACATGCACTAATAATCACCAACAGAAAGCTCTGAGCTAGAAATGCATCTGTCCTGGCAAATCTTGTGTTTGTTCCTTCTCGTGATATTTCACAAGCAGCTAATTGAACGCAGACCTATTAAATGAATAATGTTAGACCACAGCTAGCTTGCTTGGTTGTTTGACTTCAGCTATGTATGTGTTCAGCAGCAAAATGCTTCTTGCACTTCCTTTTCTGTGAGAAACCAGGGCATCATACCAGGAGTTACTGCTTGAGGAGGAGGAGGAGGGAGTGGGTGCAGGATAGTGGCCCAGAACTCAGGGTGGGTGAATGTCTGATGATCCTAGGGTTGCCAACAGTCCCTTACTACATGAGGCATTCCTTATTTTTTCATCTCTGTACAATGAGATCAGGAGTGTCTGAGTGCTGCAAAATGCAGCAAGAAATCCCCTTGGTGAATGTAGGTGAGTACTGCTTATTAATTGTTATTTTATTTATTAATAATATTGGGAGGAAGGGTGGGGTGGGGTTGCTAAAAAAACAGTCCCTTATTTTTGAAATATAATGTTGGCAGCCCTCTCTAGCTCCTATGACCTAATATACTGTGTCACTGCCTTTGGGAATTAAGAGCCCCCTTGACACATGCCCTTGGCTGGAAGGTCAGCACAGAAAAACCCAAGTTCTGAAACTGGAGCCCTCCAGCTGAGAAAAATAATCCAGCCATGGTTTGGCAAAAAGCTTTTTTCTTCAAATTTTCTGCCTTGGCATGTTGCTGTCGTGCACTTCACGTCTGATTAAATTAGTCACATTGCATTATACCATATCAAATGTGACATGATGCAATGGAATGTGAACAGTGCATAAAGATGTACTGGCATCAGATAACTGCTACCTGCTTCTGACTCAATAGCCATGCTACCAGCAGTTAAGGGAGGCAAATGATGTCCAAATCCTTCTTTGCCATTAACCCATGCCTTTGCAGCTGGATGTTCTATTGTTGTTTTAGTCTTCTTTTAACTTTAAATCAGGGTAGTAATCAGATGCACCTGATTTAAGTATTTGATTATTCCTCCAAAGCCTCTGCATATCCTCAATGCAGGAATTATACAATACTAGGTGTCTAATTAGCAATCAACCCATCTTTTAAAAACTTACATATATAGTAACCAAAAGAAGACTAACAAGATGCTACACACACACACACACACCACACCACACACATTGCAGCCTATGGAGAGAATGGCAGAGATATAATGTTATTGTCTATATATACATAGTGCATATTCTTTTTAGGTTGCAGGAATCACACAGCATTACAAGAATCAGAGAAGCTCCTTATTACAAGGCGTTTGTACAAAATTGCAGTTTATTGCTTCAGCACTTTCCATCTGTGTCTTCTGCCAGTGGAGCTCCGCTGGTCAGAGGGAAACAGAGAGAGGACAGTGCCTGTCTTTTCTTGGAGTAAATCCCCATGCATCACAGTGGGGCTTTGCTTGCACAGAAGGGTATCATCTACGCCTCCATAGGCAAGTTTTACTTAATCTCTTAAAGGACATGCTATCTAGACTATACCTACAACAAATCTGTCTCACTAACTGGAAACTGGTTGGAATTGAGTGAAGTAGGAGAGACAGCCTTAGGGGGAGGTTCATTTTAATCCTCACTATTCTACCTGTCCAGGAAATGAAACCTTTTCCCCATTTTCCTAGGGTGCTCTATATTTGAAGTGCATAATAGTCAGTAAATCACTTTTAACCCTTTCCTAGAGATGTTCTAAGCAATTATTAACTTTCTATGCTTGTATAATCGGCCATGGAAGACCACAAAGGAACTGAGTATGGGGAAGGGCAACAGATCTGCACTTCTGCTGATCCAGTGGCTTCAAATCTCTTGCACCCCTAGTGTGGAAGAACTTGTGGTACTATTCCATCCGTAGACTGGCACTGAAGCTATGAGAGGAGTAGCAGGGGCTGGTCCCATTAATTATTCTGAACCCCGCTATGTCTACATGTTTATCTAACCCAAAGTCATGTGCCTTTGTTTTTAATTATATACTGTATATATTTTTCATATTATGGTTGTCTGATTTTAGTAAACCAGCTCTCCTGTGAGCATAGGTTCTAAGGCTGTGCAATAGCTCAAAAAGCAATTGTTTGGGATTGTTTATTTCTGATTATGCCACATATCTCCAAATGTTCCCTAAAATACAGAGGTTGGTATAATCCACCTAGAGGTTGGTATAATCAGCAACCATCTACTGTTAGTGGTCTGTTCACTTTCATGTTCCTATGACAGGGTTCTCAGACTTTTGTACTGGTGACCCCTTTCACACAGAAAGCCTCTGAGTGCGACCCCCCCTTATACATTAAAAACACTTTTTTATATATTTAACAGCATTATAAATGCTGGAGGCAAAGCGGGAATTGGGGTGGAGGCTGACAGCTCGCGACCCCCATGTAATAATCTCGTGACCCCCTGAGGGGACCCGATCCCCAGTTTGAGAACCCCTGTCCTACGAGTAAAGCAAGTACCATACTAGGAAATTTTAGAAGTACTAAATTGTATTTCTCATAGTTAACTCCTTGAGGACAAGGAGAGAAGTGGCAAAGGTGAGAGCAGGGTGTCCCCAAAAGAGGAGCTGACAACAGCCAGTGGGAGAAGAGGTGTCTGGTTAGAGTGAAAGAGAAATATTAAGTTTGAAAGACAGGTTTCTTTCAGGAGAGGGTGTCATAAAAAAAGCGCCCTAGTGGTGCTGGACTGGGCCTCAGGAGACTTGGGCTCTATTTCCACCTCAGCCCTGATGAACCATATCTATGACCTTGGACAAGTCATTTCACCTGTCAGTGCCTCTTGTCCCTCACGCCTGTTTTGTCTGTCTTGTCGGTTTAGAGTAGACTGTGAGCTCTTTGAGGCAAGGACCATCTCTCAGAATTTTTGTACAGTGCCTAGTGCCATGCGGTGATCTCACTTGGGGTGTCTTCTAGGCACTGCCATCATAAAAGATAATCAGAACAATAACTGAAGAAAAGATACAATATGTTTTGGTTTTTTTATTAAATATTGTTGTCTAGTCCCTCAAAAACAAGTTCCCTTTGGCTTTTTGGCCTTTATTGGTTGTGATACCACGATGCCAAGAACCAGTTTTGAATCTCCTACTCCAGGGGTTATCGAACTGGGGTTCATGACACCTCAGGGGGATCACGATGTTATTACATGGGGGTCACAAGCTGTCAGACTCCACCCCCAAACTCTGCTTCGCCTCCAGCATTTATAATGGTGTTTAATATAAAAAATAGTGGTTTTAATTTATAACGGGGGTTGCACTCAGAGACTTGTTGTGTGAAAAGGGTCACCAGCACAAAAGTTTGAGACCCACTGCCCTTATCTACAACAGAGGAGTAAAATCTCTGCTTCTGAAGACTGATAGGAAATTCATTAGGTTTCATCAGATTCATGCAGTTGAAGTGGTATATCTAAAGGAAAACCAATATGTGGAGGAGGAAGGATTGCAGTCTTGCAGCCCTTATTCAGGCAAAATTCCTATTGAATTCAGGGGGACATTGCCCGAAGAACTGTGGGACTATGCCCTTTTACTCCTTGGAATGCAGTAGTGGATATTTTGTTACCATTGCAAGTAAAGCATGGCGCATATGATGTGTTTCATTTTCCCATCCCCTCCCTGAGCTCTAGTGGTCTGTTTGTTGGATCTTTAGGTAAACTTTCTTCCAGTGTGTGGTCCAAAAAGGAATTAGTATTCCTCTATGAATTTTCCCTATGGCCCTATTTCTGTTTCATCTTTTCATGGATCCTCTTTCTTCTAATCCAAATCCATGCCCAGAAGGATTTTAGCAGCTGAAATGACTAAAGGTTTCATTGCTGTAATTAATGCACATATACAAATTAATAATTGCTGAGTCAACTTTTTAATTTGGCTAAATTTGGCAGGACATAAAAGGAGATGCCAATACAACTTGCCACTGAAAATGATAAATCTATGACTGTATTGTACTCTAGCTCCTCCCACTCTCTGATGGTCAAATGGATCCTTGATCTGAACCAAAACCATGCCTGGTACTTTTTCAAAAGTTTGAATCGGTTCCAAGAAAAGTTGTCTTCTCCCAAAATCTCCCTGTGTTTAGCTGTTAGTTATTAGTACTGGAGGACCAGTAGCCTCTCATTTGGGACCTGAAAACTCTCAATATATATTGCGTACTCTGCCATACAGTGTACTCTGGACCTGACAGAGAAAGGAAGGGGTGGCCAACTGGAGAAGAGACAGCAAGGAGACAGCTTTCTTGCAAGAGGGTGGTCCTAAGAATGTTTGTGGTTTTTAAAAGTATTGTTATCAACTCTCCGTGAGCGCCAGGGCGCAGCAAAGCAGCTGCTGAAAATCTGATAAGGTAAGGGAGCAGTCTGCAGCTAAAGAGTATTGCTCTTGTAACCCGATCCCTAACTCAGCAACAATTTTCCTCCCTGCCTCAGCCACACTCAGTTTGCACTAAAGGCTGCAATCAGACAAAGACAATGCAGCAGACACTGAAAAAGCCCAGGGCTCTGTGCATGCTCATCAAGTCTTTCCTGAGCTATGGACACTACAGCCCTGATCCTGGGCTATGTTCCAGCCCATTTATGCTGTGTGAGCATCATACTGGGGCTATAACTCAGCTAGATGACCCCCAAATTGGAATTTCCCTAGTTAATTCAGGGGGTTTCCTGGGCAGCATAGGTCCAAAAGAACAGCCTAGCCCTAAACCATGTCCCCTTGCAGCATAGGGGGATGGCTGAGGTGAGACTGGTGTATGGATGGATGGCTCTAACTTCTGGCTACTCTGGGATGAAGAATGGCTCCATAAGGAGCTGATGGCAACAGGTGTATTTAGAGCAGCTCCAGGGCTGCTCTAATGTACACCAAGGGCTATGCCAATGCCTAGCCTAGCCCAGAGTCTAGGGGGTGCATAAGGGTGTACAGCCAGCTTTACTCTCCTGGCTCATGGACTTCATCTCTACTTACTGCACTGGTAATAAGGATTGGGTTTAAGTATCATTCAACCATTTGATTTGTCAGGAGACCAAACCAGCGTCACTCGGTGCTTGCGAAAATGGAGAAAATGCTTCCAATTTAATGTTGCAGTCACTTGAGTGGACAAACCTAAGACATCAGTGAGCCTCTCTTAAATTTGGTTTGGTCTGCAGTGCAGGACATTTATGAAACTCTGCAGAAGATTGGGCCAGGGGACCATGGTGACTAGGACACAACCATGGTCATATGGAGTGAGTACTTCCAGCACAAAAGAAAGTCACATTCAGATGGGCAGCCTAGGTAGTGGGAGAATCCATATTTGCCTTTGTGGCAAAATTATAGTGTCAGGAAAAAACCATGTGACTCCAGGACTCTTATTAATGTTATTAAAACAGATACTGAAAACAAGCTCCCCAGTGTGAGTGTGTTCAATCATTCCAGAACTAGAAACACTACTGCAGCAGAGAGGGCTGCTGTGTGTTAGGAGATTGTGTGTGGAGAAGGAATTACAGTAACTAGGAAACTGTTGGGAAATAAATCTCAGTAGAAGTTCATCAGAAAAGCATCCCAAATGTTTAGTGTCTACTGCTAACACCTAACATCTTCAAAGCATTACACACTATGCCAATAAACCCTCTTAGTGTCCTTGTGAGACAAGCAGGAGTTAGTATCTGCATTTTACAGATGAGGAAACTGAGGCAGAGATGCTAAGTGACTTGCCCAGGGCAACACAGTGATCAAGTGACAGAGCTGGAATTAGAATGCAGGAGTTTCTGATTTGCAGTCCCCTGCTCATTCATCTAGATGAAGCATCTTCAGAATGACATCCTCTTCCTTAACTAAAAAGACTATTTTTGCATAAATCACTGCAGAGGAAAAGAAAGCAAGACCAGGCAGTTGGTGTGTGAATTAAGGACAGAGAGAGAGAGCCTGAGGTGTTTCCTTTAGCTACAAGTAGGGCCTTTTTAAGAATAAGCTGTTTAAATAAAATGCTGTCTGTTGGTGTTCTCTGAAACTGTCTCTCTTGTCCCAGTTAGGAACCCAATAAAGAGAAATCCAGTTCAGAAGAGATTATCTCACATACTTGTCTGAACAAAGTGAGCCATCATTTAAGCTTCATCCAGTAGCTCCTGACCCCCCCACTTTTTTTGTACTATGTCCACTACATGTTAGGGGATTCCAATTATTTTGACAGGTGAGTTAATTACAGGAAAAGCATATTCGGAAATTCTTCTCCTTTCCATGATTAATCATCAAAACAGAATACAATTTAGACTTTTGGCCCAGGAATTTGCTTATACTTGGATTTTGATATCAAACAGGATATACTTTGTATGAATTATGTAGCACTTATATAATATTTTTCAATTAATTTCTGTTTCTTGGTTTTCAGAGGTTTCTCCTATTACATTCATGAGCCTGCATGGACTCCCTCTGTTAGCTAATTAATACCTCTAAATTTTTTGACCAAAGATTTTGCTTGTCTGCTGGGTATATAACTTTGATTCATTGGGCTTTAGGTCCAAGTATTTTGGGGGGGCCACATATCCATTAACAATGTAGCTTTTAATATCCGTTTTTCTCTCCTATTAAGGGTTCAGGGTAAATAATCTCTCACAATGTCATTTTTTATTTTGAAAATAATCATTTTATTTGTGCTTTGATATTAATGATGCCACTATCCTTTTATGTGGGAAAAGAGGAGATAACTAAAGACTCAGAAAGACCCTTCCTTCAGCACACCGTCTGGTTCTACTCACATTAAATATATGGAACCATAACAAACAAGGCTGTCTTGCCTAATGAGTGAGATTGGAAACTGATGTTGTGTGCTGTGGGATCAAAATGATTACTGCAATTAACTATTGACAGAGCAAATATAAAATTTTATATCATGCTTACCTTATTCTGCATCCCCATAATTGCTGAATGGAGGGCTGAGACCAATTCTTCAGTGGCTGTTTACAGCATTTGGCAATTGAAAATCTGACTCTTTAAGAATGATGTCCTATCACAGGTAGCACTGAAAGATAATGTCCCCTTTCCCTTTTTAATACATAGAAAAAGTGCATCTTGCCACCCAGTGTACAACTTGGTTTAATTATTCCTAATCTGAGTGACTATATGACACCTTCTACAATTTGTTTTCTTGGACCCAGTCCAGAGCTGGCCTTCACATGTGATGCTGGGCTTGCAAAATAATTTTCTGGGACCCCCCAGACTAAACTGACTCCTCACGGTGTTGCTAACTCCGCTGAGTCTTGCAATATTTGGTGTCTTTCTTCAAGCCCTGCTCCTGGAATCATGTTATTAAGTGAGAATTTCAGTTTTCATTTTTTTTTTTTTTTTAAGGAAATTGTTCCTGTGCACTCCACCCACAAATGAGAATTTGCCTTGAATCTCTCATCCCCCAAATCAAGAAAACCATGCCTGTGGATTTTCTTGGATGCCCAAGGCCAGTTCTAGGCTCTTGTGGGTACCCATTAATAATCCATTATTTTTAGGAGAAATCACAGCCACAAACCATCAGTCCTAATGCTCCATTTACACTGACAAGGTTCTTGACAACAAAAAGGACTAGACATATCTTTAAAAAAAAAAAAAAAGTGAAAGCTGAGATCAGTCTTGTTGCCTGTAGAGTCTCAAAATCAAGGGAATTTGCAACTAGATATTCCAGAGGCTCCATTGACTGGTTCTGACAACATAGGGTTTTTACTACATCTCTTGAAATGTGCAGACTTGCGCTGATACAGGACCATTGAAGTTCCCTAAAGTGGTATTATAGCCAGCAAAAGTGTTATATGAGTGTTGTGTCATTCTGTTGCAAATTTGCTACCTGATGGTGAGGTAATATCTTTTATTGGACCAGCTTCTGTTTGTGAAACAGACAAGCTTTCCAGCTACACCGAGCTCTTCTTCAGGCCTGGAAAAGGTACTCAGAGTGTCACAGCTAAATACAAGGTGGAACAGATTGTTTAGCATAAGTGGTTAACACATATTGTAAGAAAGGTGACGTGGCAGTTAACATCTCTCCTGTCATAGGACAAAAAAGGGGGGGTTAGTGGGTTACAGATTGCTGTTATAAGCCACAAATGGAGTGTCTTTATTAAGACCATGATTTTTAGTGTCTAGCAAAGTTATGAATTTAAGCTCCAAGGTTTGTCTTTTGAAGATGTTGTGCAGTTTCCTTTGAGGACAAGGACTGCGAGGTCAGATATGGACTGATTGTTTTGTGAAAAGTGTTTGCCCACAGGTGATAGGGTGTTTTTATCTTTTATCATTTTTGTATATGAGTTCATCTGAGAGCATAGTGATTGTCTGGTTTCACCCACATAGTTGTTACTGGGCATTTAGTGCACTGGACAAGGTACACCACATGTTGTGATAAGCATGTGTAGGACCCATGTTGTGGGGAATATTGATCATCATAGCAGCAGAGAGATGTCTACAGGTTTTGCATCAGTTGTTCTGGCAGGGTCTGGTGCTGCTTTGAGTTGGTGTGTCCTGGTCTGTGGGGAGCTTGCTTCTGATGATGAGCTTGGTGACGTTGGCGGATTGTTTGAAGTCCGGAAGAGGGAGTTCAGAAAAGATGATGGCAACTACATCCTGAAAGAAATAATTGTTTAAAGAAACCTCCTATGGGTTCCAGTGTAGGGTGGCAGGTGACAACTAGGGGTGTGCAGTCAAAGGCTTTTTTCCCTCTATATTGAAGCAGGTTCTCTTGGAGTATTTGGGTGGCCCATTCCATGATGAGATCTACTTCTCTGATGAAGTGTCCTTGTTTGGTGAAGGCGTTTTAAGTGTTAAGATGTGTATCCCTGACTTTCTCCTCAGAGCATATTCTGTGGTTTCTGAGTGCCTGGCTATTGATGACAGATTTCTTGGTATGTTTGGGGTGGTTACTGGATCTCTGATGGTATTCTATTGTTTAACAGTGCATTTAAAAGAGTGATTAATCGCAATGAATTTTTTAAATCGTGATTAACTTTTTTGAGTTAATCGTGTGGGTTAACTGTGATTAATCGACAGCCCTACTTATAACCTTGACAAACTTTAAATGTTTGGGTTGAATTTTTCCATGCTGGATGTCTGCTTTAGGCTGAATATTTTTTTTGAATTTCAGTTCTGCCATTTTCTAGAATAAGGCTAGGAGAAAATAAGTTGTTTTGCCCAAGTAAAACATTCTTGTGACTTTTTCTATGAAAAACTCAAGAGCCTCCCTGCTTTGGAGCAGGGACTTGAAATTTGGCAGAGGGGAGAAGGGGAAACATACCTGACAAGGAGCCAAGGCACAGGGGTAGAACTAGGACTGTCTGAAAAAAGAGCCTGGGACAAGTAGACTGGACAATGATCCTTCGGCGGGAAATTGGGACTGAGACTAAGTGGGGATGGAGAATGTGTGGGGGGCAGGAAGTGCAAATGGAGGCTGGGTGGGAGAGAGTGGCAGATCAGATGAGGAAACAGGAGGGGGACAACTGGGACTGGCTGAGCAAGGAGACTGGAAGTAGGATTAGGGGGGACACTGGGACTGGGATGGGGGTTCAGAGGGCTTAGAGTAGAAATTGTAGGCACAGACACTGTGATGGAAACCCTGAGGAATGGACACTGGGACTGACTAAGTGAGGAGAATGGGACTGAGACAAAGGGCAAGGAGTGGGGAAGAGGCAGGACTGGGACAGGGGCAGGTTGGAGAAGAATGGGCAGAAGGGGTCATGCTTGTAGGGAATGGACAGGAGAATCTGTGCCCACTAGCGCACACACCCCTCCAGAGCCTAGAATGTAGACCAAGATTCCTGAGTCTCACCATTCCCCTGCTATCAATAAATATTTGTGAAACCCACTGGCAAAGTGTCCCATCCCCCTCTAGTGTGTCCACATAAAGTATGACAACCTACTACTGCTATCAGTTACTCGGTTAGCTGTACCAGACATCTGGGTGGTGGATCTAATGGTCCCAAGCCTACTGATGACCCATGTGGATGTCAATATGATGACACATGATGAAATTTATATTTTTTCTTTTTTTCCACACACACAAACAATGTTAAAAGAATGTTATTAAGGTTGCGAAGTCAAGCATCCAAAAATTAGGAAACACCAGAATTAAGGTTGTGTGTGAGCATTATGATAAACTGTTTAATTACATGATCACATTCTATTTTCCCACAGGACCCCTTCCTGATTCAGTGCACAGGATGCACCTGCTCTGGGAATGAATCGGGGTTGTGTAGTGAAAGAAGGCTGTGCTCAGTAGGACCCCCTACTTTATTTGTTGCTGAAATGGGAAAGCATGTAGTGAATGAGGCAAGGGACTGAAGGAAGAGAAGGGAGAATCTCATGGTTATGACAATTGAATGCTGCTCTGGAAAATTAGATTCTATCCCTGCCTCTGCCAGAGAGTTCTATTTGATGTTGGGCAAGTCACTTAACACCAGACTTTTCACAGGTGGTAACTGATTGTGTGTTCCTCATTTTCTGGGGGCCAATTTGAGATCCCAAGCGCACACACCTGCATCTGAAGTCAATGGGAGCTGTGCTTTGAACATATAAAATGCTATCTTTCTGTGCCTCAGTTGCCCCTCTGTAAAATGGGGATAATACCATCCCCCCCTTCCCAACCTCGCCGGGGTGTTGGGAAGATAAATTAATTAATATCTGTGAAGCACTCAGCTACTGTAATGATAAGTACAATAGAAAAGCCCAGGAGTAAATAAATTCTGTCTTCAGAGCAAGATTTAAATAGTGTGCAGTAAATAAAATATGGAGCCACACACCGAACAACAAGGAGAAAACAAAATATAGAATAGCTGCTCAGTCATAGAGCACGGTACATTCTGTGCACTGAATGACCCTAGGGTCCTGTGGAAAAATAACCGTAATCATGTAATTACCGACTGTTTCATAATGTATACACAGAAGTGGGGACAAGTTTAGGTTGCACAGGTGCTTTAACTGGCATTTCCTATCTTTTGAGTGCTTGACTCTGCATCTTTAATAATGGTCTTTTAATATGTGTGTCTGTGTACTTCAGTAATGGGCTGTATGTTGTGGGGGTGGGGGAGAGAAAGGATCTAGAATGCGAAAGGCAATTTCTGTATCCAAGTGCAGTTCATCAGTCCTGTAAAAGTTGTGCCATCCCATTTCTACTGAAAACATATTCAAATGCAATGAACATACTTCTAAAGTTATGTCAATATAAGGCAACCTTAATACAGGTGATATCTACAAGCATCACAATGAAAGAAAAATATGGGGAATTTAAGAGACAAGGGGGGAAAAAACAGAAAATGATGAACACAAATCCATGCAACCTGAAAAGGGAAATCATGAAATAGCTTGCAAAAAGTATGCCAATGAAGTACTAATCTAGCCAGGCACAGGGCTGAGAGAAGCTATTGAACAATTTCATTATGTCATCCTTTTCAAAGGGAGAAGAATCCTGCTTTCCTGTTTCATGATAATTGGATGAAGAAATGTGGGTGGAAGCCCAATTCATTTCAGAGGTTGATGAATTATTTACTAATTAAGGAGAAGAGCAGAGAATAGTGTATGCTATATTACTTTCATATGAATGTTCCTTTTATTATATTATTTATACACAAGAAAATGTTGCTTTTATTAACTAAGAGGTTAATCACTGGAATGGGTTGCTTTGCATTCTTTGCAATCACATACACTGGCAAATTGGCTAATTTTATGTGAAGAAAATAACCAGGCAATTTTTTGAATACTTATCTGTACGGTGCAGTTTAATATCATTTGCACTGTATAAAATGAATAAACCAGGTGGCCTGATATTTTGGCAGTTGCACGGCATATTGTAGAATGACAGACTCTCGGGTTCAGGAGCTGCTTCAGGGTTTGGATGAATTGCAGAGGTGACAAAACTGAATGGAAGGTGGTGAGCTGAAGGGATGGTGACTTACTGCAGCTCCAGCCGGACTAGTTAAGGAGCAATCTTGAGGATGACCTCAAAGAAGGCCACCCAGTTGTCCTCCCAACTTATAGTGGAATAGCGCAGTGTCACTGCTATATTTTCATCTAGTGGTTTAATTGTCGTAATTACTGCATATTACTGGGTGAAATCAAAATTACTTGACTGTGTGTCATAAACCCAAGTAGTGCAGCAGCCAAAGAAAATTCGTCGTGTCCTCAATGGGTAAGGACTTGAACTTCTGGAGAGGAAGAATTTGAGTTCTGTCCTGATTACTGCTATGATGTCCTGTGTGGCCTAAGTGCACAGCGTAGTGATAACCATGAAGCTGGCCCCAGAATATTAAATGTTAATGACAGATTAATTAAAATGACAATCCCTTTATAAGTTACTCTGCTGTGAGGTTGCTCCAACCAAGCACATTCATAGAATATTAGGGTTGGAAGAGACCTCAGGAGGTCATCTAGTCCAATCCCCTGCTCAAAGCAGGACCAACACCAACTAAATCATCCCAGCCAGGGCTTTGTCAAGCTGGGCCTTAAAAACCTCTAAGGGTGGAGATTCCACCACCTCCCTAGGTAACCCGCTCCAGTGCTTCACATTCAGTTGTTTACACTTTCTTCAGACGTCAACATCTAGTAGAATCAGCGCTGTCCAGACAGGATCAGAATAGTGGAATTGTGTGCCAGAAGGATAATAATTTTTTATTTGGACATCTCTACACATCTACCCAAACTACAAAAGAGCCTGTACCATAACAGTGCATACCATTTAAAAGTGCATTGGTTTTTCTTTCATTCAGATTGTTAAAAAACATATGTTCCCTAACCAGAAACACCTACCTCTATTATATATGTATACATAAAAAGGAATCCCTTTCTATAAATGAGTCTGTTTAGATTCCCTTCATGTGCAAACCTCCCATTCTCCCCCCATTCATGTGAAGCCGTAGATATATGTAAACTCCTGTCACCAGACATTAAAAAGGAATAAATTCCTTCAGAACAAGGCTTGGGTTGATGATGTAATAAACCATTTAATGATTTGTATAGATTTCATGAAAATGTATCATTGCCTATCGGATTTTTTTGAAGTAAAGGGTTTTGTTTAGGTAGAATGAATACAGTTTTTGAAATGTTAATGGGATTTTTGCTTTAATCGTAACCACGTGGGATTTTATTAGATAGAGACAAGCCCAGCCAGCTAGAGTACATCATATCTTCACAACAAAGAGCACAAGCCAGCCAAATGGAGCCTTATGACTGCAGTTTATAGAAGCTCTGGGAACTATCTGGGCTCCACAGCTAGGGAGGTTATTTCTTGATTTTGAGGAGTAAGTAGCATCTCTAGCATAATCATTCCACAGACTCCCCCTTTCTGGGGCACCATAGCCCAGTCCATTACTCTGTCCAGCATGATCATCATCTATGCAAATCCAGCTCTTGAGAATGTTATCAGGGACTCAGATTAACTTGATCAGGAAAACCCCAATATCCAAAGGCAGTGGATGCATTATTTAGGTTCTACAGCCTGAGTTTATTGACCTTTCCCTTAGGTTGGCAGCTCTGTTCCAAAGTTCAGCCACGGAAAAGTAGCAAAGGGCTCTACGGTCCAGAGCTTAAAATCCAACTTGTCTAAAATGTGCAAATTAGAGGGAAAGGCTGGGGAGCCCAAGCAAAACCAACACGATGGTAGTGGGAGAGAGATCTTCTCTGCACTTCCCCAGTGATCGTGAGAAGACTTGCTCTATTGCATTTATGGGTTATTGAGCTTTTAATTGTTATGAGAGCTGGTTGGAAGATGGAATTTCCATTCTATGGGAATATGACATTTTTGGGGGGAAAATCATTCCAAGTTGCAACAAAAAGTCAATTTTTGAAAATTCTCATGTAATGAAAATTCAAAAATATGTTGATTCAGAAACATTGAAACATTTTGATATTGTGAAGTTATTTTGATGTCAAAACATAATATATTATGTAATACAATGTTAAAATATTAGATCAAAGTTGAAACAAAATGAATTGAAGTATTTGTATCTTTCTGAAATGAAGTGTTTCAACATTATATAACAAAACAAGAAAATCAAAAGAATTTGTTTCAACTTTTTCCTGTCTAAAACTTCATTGAAATTAACAGGGTCATGTGAAATGTTCTGTTTTCAACAAAACTTCATTTTCAAATGGCAAACTGTTCTGTCAAAAAAAAATTGACCAACTCTAAGCATTATTTTGTTTAAAATCTAACCCAGAAGCCTCCATCCCCTCTACATGGTGCTACATAGGGGAATGATTCCAGGCTGTGTGGGGTATAGAACACCCCAAAAATAAGCACTGTAAAGTGCAGATAACAGGGAGGTCATCTGCAGGTCCCCCACAGCTGCAGATCACTTCCACAAAGCTTTTCTCTGGTTTGATTTGGGGCATCAGTAGCAGCAGTTTATTGTTTGAGTCCAGACTCCTGACCCACACATTGAAGATTGCTGGATTTCTTCTACACCACAGTTACATGTAGCTCATCTTAACGTTTACCTTTTTAGCATCTAAAAGAAATAATACTTTGCAATTAAATATCACTCTTCAGAGAGGAAACTCTCAAGCTGCTTTACAAACTTTGGTCTATATCCTGCTATAGATTTTTACACAGGCTTTTCCTTTATTTCAGTGGATTTGTTCCACACACAGCTTAATACATTTTATATAGCACCTTCCATCTCAAAGTACAGCTTAAGGACTGATCAGAAAAGGTGCTAAGCACCTGAAACTCTCAATGAAGTTAATGAGCATTGCAAGTGCATATCTCAGGACCAGGCCCTAAAGCTAATATACAAGCTACACAGATGGCTCACTTCATCTACCACAGAAAGGCAGCCACCTCTGGGGTGAAACATGCTAATTCTCAACGGTGTTCAAGAGACTCCATGAAAGCTTATAGTAGGATATTCAACATGTATTATCCAACTGAAATGTAAATTGTCAGTGTCACAGTCTGGGGTGCAATTCAGACCAGTGAGGGGTTCTGTCATCACCTGCCTTGTAACCCTGGGTGCCTTAAAATGCTGTGCTGGTATAGCTTCCTTGTCTGGGTGCTCCCTGCCAGCATACCAACATGCACTGAATGTACATGTAATAAGTAGCTCTGGACCAGCAACTCTGACTCCAGCAGCCTGCTTGTTACACCACAGCTATGTTCTGGCCTCCACTAGCCTTGGTTACATCTAGCAAGATGACCCGAACACCCCTCCTGTCCTGAATTTTCCCAGAACCGTGTGCTCTGCAGTGCCCAGCCCTTTTCAGGGCCTGTAGT
The DNA here is from genome assembly GCF_028017835.1 of Emys orbicularis. NCBI lineage: Eukaryota > Metazoa > Chordata > Testudines > Emydidae > Emys > Emys orbicularis. The sequence continues at coordinate 81,489,301 of NC_088684.1, forward strand.
GAGTCGGTGTGGCTCCCCTCCTGCCCAGCAGAGGGAGCACTCTTGCAGGCACCCGAGTGGGCGGAGCCACTGCCGCCTGTTCCCGCCCCCCGGAAGTCAAGGGGCGGGACAGGAAGTATAAAAGCCGGCCGCCGGAGCTCAGTCAGGGCCCAGCCGCCGCAGGGAGCAGACGTGCTGCCGGGAGACCTCTGAGACCCAAGACTGTTGCCCTAACTGGCCGGACCTGCCCCGAGCCCACTACGAGGAGGAGCCGCAGGAGCCCCCCCGCACCCGTTATTGGGAGGAGCCGTCGGGCCTGCCCCGCGCCAACTACGAAGGCGAGGAGCCCCCAGAGCCCCTCCGCCCCTGCTGTTATCCGGAGGAGCCGCCCGAGCCCCAGTGGCCGGATTTCCCCGAAGAGCTGCCGGACCTGCCCCCAAGCCCCGGACCAGAGGAACCGATGCTGCTGGACTGGCCCGAACCCGGCGTCACCAACGAGGTAGGCCCTGAGGGGGAACATGGAAGTAGCCTGGGGGTAGCTGACCCCGGTCAGGCTGTAGACACATGTGAGCCGATGTCAGTGTGTTTCGGTCAGGACACCCCACTGACCAGCAGCGACACGAGCCGCTGCTAGGGCCCCGGGCTGGGACGCAGTGGAGTGGGTGGGCCTGCGTCCCCCCCTGCCACCCCGCTCTCGGGTGGCAGGTTTCCCCCTCACCCAACGCTCAGGTGTAGGAACCTGAGTCTACCTACTTCACTGTGTGTTGCTCCGCCCTGCACCAAAGGGCCTGAGCTCCTTGTACTCTAAACTGTGTGTTGCTCAGCCCCTGTACCAGAGGGCCTGAGCTGTGACTGTTTGTGCCCCGCCCTGATCCAGGGCCTGGGCCCACCTAACTGATTGTTTGCTCAACCCCTGCCTGGGGGCCTGAGCTCCCTGAACTGTGGGCCACTCAGCCCTGTACCAAAGGGCCTGGGCGTTGACTATCTGTGCTTGTAGTGAGTCGGTGTGGCTCCCCTCCGCCCAGGAGGGTCGAGCCCCGGCACGAACCTACTACAGGGCCCTTCAGAGGAATTGAAATGTTCGTTTGCTCCTCTAAAGAGACAAAATACACAGTTTATCACTTTAACTGGCATTAACAATCACTTCAGTTCAAGCTCAGCATTGGTGTGGTTCAGTTTAAAAGTAAAACAAGTTAATTAACAAAAGGAGTTAGGATTTTAAGTGAATTCCGGTATAAAGGCTAGAGATAGAAATGGTTATGTTAGCTCAAAGGGGAGCCAAGGTAACTCTAGATGTATAATAATGTAGGTATCAAGATGTAAAACAAGCCCCTTTTACTCAGAAGAGCAGACCCGCCCTCTGCCGTGTCTGTCACCGGTGGACTGGTGTACCTGGGCTCCCTCCCTCTTCCCTATGTGTAGTGCAAATAATAAAAACTGGCAATAGGTAAAGGTAAAAACAACAGGTAAGTGTATTGGGGGGGATAAATTTACAAAATCAGGGAAAGGGGTAAATGTAAATGAACAGTAACTAGATAACCAATACAAAAACAGTGAAACAGCAGCCTTAAAACAGGAGCATGAAGCTCAGGCTCAAAATACAAATCACCCTGGCAATATCACACATAAACCCCCAACTGAGAAAACCCTATTTATCTCACTATGTTGTCAGCACGTCTATGGCGGCGGTGAAATCCAGGACCTACACTCGTTGGGTAATTGGAACCCGCACAGGAGGAGCACTGGAGAGTCCCTCGATGTCTCAGGGAGGAAGAAGTGAACCGCAACCCTCTGGTAATGTTGTATGCAGGAACAGGAGCAGGTAAGATGGAACGTCTTCTTCCCTTTCTCTTCACTTCAGGAACGGTGGTGCCCTTCAACAATGCACTGGTGCTGTGAAGGCCTGAACCACGCACGGACTGTCACTGGGATGGACTGCACCACTTGTCAGTGGGTTCAGTCCCTTTATGCCTTTAGTGGCGGGAAAATATGGTACAGTCCCAGCAAATGCGAGAAACAGTCTGAGGTAAAATTGTCCTTGGAGTTGCCAATGGCGAGAAAAACCAGTTGGATCCAGTTATGACTGGGCCATGATGACAGTAAACAACAAGATGGCGGTCACAAGATGGCAGTTCAAACTCCATCTTGGATTGCTGCTATATATTTACAAACTACATATTGGATTTAATATATACATATTTTAACAGACTATAACAAAACACACCCAACAGTTACAAGCAAATAAACGTGAAAAACACTTTCTAGAGACTAAGACTTAACAAAAGGTTCAAGGTAAGATTCTTACCACACTACTTTCCAGCAAAATGGCTGACCACCCCCCTGGTCAGGATCTCCCACAAAGTCCAAAGTACTTGGTTTCTTTGTCTTTATAGGTGAAAGATAACTCGGGGTTCGTCGGCCCTCTCTTTTATAGTCCAGTGACCTTTGAAATGGATTCTTCTGAAGGTTATCCCTCCCCCAAAGTAAAGCTCATTCAAGCTGTAAGGAAGGATACATGGAGTCTCGTGTGAAGGAAGTTTCATGCTGGTTTCTCCCCCTTCTGGTGTTTGCTAAAATGCAAACTGACTGGTTCCTGCAATCTCATCCCCCTGCCATGATGCTCAGTGGTTAGCTTCTCTCCTTTTTAGTTTAGTTTACTTTTAATGTAAATGCATTCCCATTGTCTCTTAATGTTTCTTGGAAGTACCTTCAAAGTGGCAGAACCACATCCCTTTGGCGAGGGCAGACACACATTAAGAACAGAGTTTCCAATATTTTTGTAATTTTTGTTTGTAATTTTGCATTTGTCCTCCATACATACACCATGCAATAATATTAATGATCAGTATGATGTTAGCTTTCTATTGATATCTTATATGACACCTTTTAGATACAGGTTATGGCATCAGTGAGTTGGGGTATACTGAACTGGTCACTACCAGATACCAGTGAAGCCCTTGCCCTCTTGTACTGGAGGGCTGTTAGGGTCACAGTCAGAAAGCTTCTCAGTGCCAGAATATGGCCCATATTTGTGATGAGTAGAATATAGCCTCATTCAGCAGGACAGGGAGTAAATTAAAACTACTTCTCTGAGGTAAGGGAAGAGAACTTGTTCCGCCCCTAGAAACTGCATTAGCTTCCAGACATGGAGGGAATGGCCTTCCCTAAGGAACCAACATAAAAGAGGGTAGCACTAGCTCCTCTCCTTCCCAATGGAAACTATGAGCTGAAGGCAAAGGGCCAGATGGAGAATTTCTGGCAAGATAAAAATAAAGGGGAATTCTGTATTATCAGAGGAGCACAAAAACTTTAGAATTCTGATCTGGCCATTTATATTTGTTCTAAGGCAGGGCCAGTCTGTGTCATGATAAAGCCAACACACTGCATGTAAGCACTCAGATGCAGAGTTCATTTAATCTGGCCACATCTGGGGTAGAATGTGGCAACTAGATAGCACCCCACCACAATATGTTGTAAGCAGGGTCTGAATGAATGCTTCCCTGACAGCTAGCTGGGTGGGGAAGAGACCTTGGGTGTGTTTATATAAATACAGTTTGCTCCTGCTCAGCTTACATATTCAGCAGATACAGCAATATCAAAGTGATCAACTTTGGCTGGTGTTGAGTACAAATCACCTTAGTACCGAATGCAGGGATAGTGAAATATGGTTACCAGTGTTGTAATTATTGTAGAAATACAGGAAAGCAGGACTGTGCTTAACCTGTCCCAAAGGAGGGGGCTACCCTCAGTTGAAAGATCCTCGTTAAGCCAGGGACTCGAATGTCAGTGCCCTGTGAAAGTAAGAGGGGTGGGGACAGATATCTCAGCCAGGAGGCTACATACCCTCATCAAGGGTCCTTCCTAGACTGTTCAAAGAATAGAGCTAAATAAGCTTCCTTAGGAGCCTCTTTGTTATGTTAAGTACCCGATCAGAGCTCAAATCAGTTGTGGTAGGACTGTGTTTCGGCCCTGCCTGCTAAGAGCTGAAAATTACTAAGAGACTAATGTGCAGAGGTCACAGCAGAGAGGCAGGTGGCAGCAGAAGGCGACTGACAGCTAGTGAACGAGTGACTGTTGCGTCGGAGAGGCGCGATGAGTGGCCAGCAAGGCGGCTGGTTGAGAGGCTTGATGAGTGGCCAACAGGGTGGCTGACAGAGAGGTGTGGCACAAGTAAGGTACCTCTTCACCCCACCCGGGGGGAAGGTGAACTCTGCAGATGCACCTGTGGACTCTGGGTCTGCACTGACCAAGGACAGCAACTGTGAGTGGGGTGCAGAGAAGGGTCGGGCATGTGAAAGGGACTTTTGGGTTGCTGAACTTAAGAACCTGAGGGGAAAAGGACACTGCCCAACCTACTTGGGGGTGGTCTTTTACTCATGGTTTATGTTTATGAACCCTGTTTGCGGTGTTTTCCCAAATTATCTCTGAGTTACTTCCCTCCTTTTATTAAAAGTTTCTTTTCTCCACTCAGACTCTGTGCTTGTGAGTGGGGAAATATTGTCTCTGAGGCGCCCAGGGGTGGTGTATAAATTTCCCAGGTTACTGGGTTGGGGCTTGAGACGGTTCTGTGTTGTATCAATGGAAAGGAACCCCTGGCTCCACCTGGCAGAAGGGTTACATTATAAACAGGGAAAAGAAGAAACATACTGTATCCAGTGTTGAAACTGTGGGATGCATTGTAGGTGGGGGAGAATATAGCTACTCAAACTGTAATTTGGTCGTGACTAGAGCTAACACTTCTACCCTTATGAAATATGCCATGGGATCCTTAATGACCACAAGTGGTCAGGCCCTCAGTTTCGTGTCTCTTCTTAGACAGATATAACAGCCATTATAGATCTAGATACAACTAACTGCTAACAAAAGCTGAAACTTTTATATTTAATGAAGCTGAAGATCTAAGAGCAAATAGCAACTATTGAACTTGTTATGGCCAAACCTAGAGTCTGATTAAGTCCATTGGGGTATTCAGTCAAAAAAGAAACCCATTGGGCTTTACAAATCAACTCTCCTTGGCTATTAAAGGAATCACTAAGTTCTGTGTGTCCGTGGACACAAAAGTACTTGGTCTGTGTACTAAAACCAGGGGAATGAGTGGTTAAATTGAGGCAATGCTCTCTTGTCCATGTGCTTCTACCCAGTAAAGAAATTTCTATGGAATTGAATACTCTAGAACAAGATTCTGACATCCAGGACACACCATGGCTTGAAACAAAGACTCTGTGATCAAATAGCTCTCATATCATCATCATCATTCACAATTTGTGAAGAGTGCTTCCGGATCTTTCCATGAAGGGTATTATGACTTAAATTTTTCAAAGTGACTATTGATTTTTGGATGCCCAGGTTGGGATACATTAAAAGGGCCTGATTTTCAGAGGATGGTTACTCAGCGCTTTCTGACAATCAGGCTTCTTTGAGGTGTCTCACGCTGAGCACCACAAAATCACTTTGGAAAATGTAGGCCTCTATAAATATCACTTATTGTTATTCCAACATATACATTTCAGTTCAGGAAGGGAGAGAGGTCATTCAATATAGGTTTTAATGCACATTATGCATGAGTTGGCCATTTTATCTACCTCGGCTTGAATTTGCTCTTCCGCCAGAGGAGTAAGGCGTGTCTTGGCCCACAATTTGTTTTGCCTTTTCATGGTGGCTTAGGAGTGCCTCTTTAATCATCAAGGGAGGCAGTGCTGTGTGCTGTAACTTCCAATGTGTCTTTTGGGACCTACAAATGCAAGTATGGCGAGTCAAACATTATACGTTCCTTTTGTCCAGGGAAATCAGGTTGCAAGGAGTGAGAGTTGCAGCTTTTGGGTTCATTTCCCATTGTCAGAGCAGTGTGTGTGTTTTCCCTACGCTGGGACTTTGTAGCTCTTTGTTCTGCAAGTCTTTGGGTTTCCCACTGAATTAGGTATTCTTGTGTTGTATTGAGTTGTTTTTTCCTAGTGACATTTCCAAGCAGTGAAGGTGTTTGAGAGTCCCTGTGTCACAATGTGGTCATTTTATCACTTTCTGGTGCCTCTCTGTAAATTTTCTCAGTTTATTAAAACATACAAACATCCACCATGACAAGGTCAGAAGAACAGTGAGCTATAGGGGACTTGCATAAGCCTCATCTCTTGTGAGGGGGTTCTGCAGGGTGCCGTATCTGAGATATCCACATGGCTTCTCAAAGAAACCCAGGGATGCTCATTCCAGACCTCTTTTGGCCAGAGTCTGACTGCTTCAACAGTTTATCCTGGTGCTGGAAACCATACTCAAAGGGTGAGTGGTTGCTCACTGGTGGAAACTTGAATCTCTAAGCCAAAGGATTTCTGGGTGATCTGACTCACTGATGTAGAAGAGAAAATTACAACATTTTGAATAGTTTAATCCAAGCTTGGAGTCCTTAACAATTCTCTCCTCCCTTTGGGACTAAAAAGGCTGACTGTTGGCAATTTCCCCAAGTTTCGGGAGTGTTAACCAGAGATTGCCTCCTATGTGACGTACATCTCAGTGATGAGCCTTCCTATAGCAATAGGGAAAGAAAAAACTACTGGGTTTTGTTTAATACAGTTCAGTTTTGTAGTAATTTTCTATATATGCAAGTATTTTTCTTCTGTATTAGTGTTCCGTTCCGGTTTATCATCTCTATTTCTAGAGCAGACATACTTGTTATGGCTATATAGTGTAGATTGATCTATCTCAGTTTAGACCATTCAGACAGATAATCACTGGGACATATTCTGATCTAAATAATACCAGTGCAAATGAGGAATAACATCATGGGGGCCATGAGTAACAAAGCTGTCATAGCAAAGGAGCTGCTGTGTCTCAGCCCCTGTAGCAATCAAGGCCACTTACTTCGGCACCTAAATATGGATTTAGGTGCCTTGTTTTAGGCACCCAAGTTTGAAAATGTCAGTCTTAACTTCACTGTGCTTCAGTTTCCCCATCAATAAAACAGGGATATTAATCCTTCCCCGCCTTTATAAAACATGTTCCGATCTAGTCCTTGAAAATCACTATGGAAGTGTTAAGTATTATTATTAATAATAAGCAATAACGGTGTTGGCCTTGGGAACAGACCCTTGTTCAGTCTTCCTCATTCAGAAAGATGGTCTTTGTGGCAGAGACTCTTGAGAGAGTGAGAACTAAAGCAGTGGTAATAAATGGGGAGAGCCTCAAACCTGTACTGGGGAGCCGGATGGAGCTTTGTTTTTCCCCCCTCTGTTGGTGGTGTCCCTTTAGAATAAATAAAAAGGGTTTTGCCTAAATAAAAGTTTTACAGACGGGTTCCCTGTCTTATAAATACTGCACCATTATATTAGGCACAAGATTTACTCTTCCCCTCATATGTATATAGTAGTGCTGGATCTAAACATCTGTAGATAGGCTCATTGTATATGGTAGACAAAGAAGGGCTGCTTCTAGGCAGCAGCATGACAGACATCAGGCATTTGTGTGATATTTTATATAGGCCACTTGATCTTTTTAAACCAGTGTGTATTGTTAAATAGACAGCATACATATTTTAATATTATTGTACTGGTTGTGTTAGCCCCTATAGCAGTTCAGTCTCAGTAGATTAATTCCTTCAGTGTCCTCTGGAGGTACAAAGTGCAAAGTGGTACCCATATGGATGTATAACATACATCCTTCTAGTGTATGCAAATTAATGGCACTGCATTAGCATGGGCTGCTCTTTGGTGCTGATTTCTTCCTGCACTCCAGGGATTAAAGGTGCCTCACACTATCCAGATGTTCAGTGGCTCCTGTAAATGAGAGATTAGCTATTTTTGCTACTGCTGCTTTTTCCTCTCCTCCCTTTTTAAAGCTGATATTTTCCTTAGGAACTTGCTTAGTGTCTGAGTCAGAGGAATCTCTTCCCTGAGGTATATCAATCAATAAGCTGCACAAGAAGAGAATCAAAGTGTAGAGGAGGTAGACCTGGGTTGTATTAATTTGTTTACAGGACTCGCCTTCCAGGGACTGATGCATTCATCCCATGGTTTCACTTTATCCTGTGAAATACAGATCAAACACAGTGGTATTTTTCGGTGTAATAATAATAATAAAGAAATCCATGTTCTTGCAAACGTGTCTTTTGTTAATGCTAGACAAAAGTGTCCCCTTTATTTTCAAGCTGGCCTTTAAGCAAGAGGTGCAGGTATCAGAAACGGGACTGTATCTAACTCCCAGATGCCACCAACAATGACTTCCCAGGAGAGAAATAAGAAGAGTAGCCAAAATGGATTCCAATAAATGAATGCCAGTTTAACATCTACCAGGCCTGTCTTTTGTATACATAGGTGTACTCAAGATCCTGCTGTTCCAAGAGCTGTTCAAGCATAGAATAAGTAGAGTTCCAATGAGACGAAACCTTCTGCCTCAGCTGGCATTTAACAAGCTGTTTTCTTGCTACAACTCAGTCAGGATTTTTCTAACCTTCACTGAATCGCTAGATTTCACATCCTACCCTAATACATACATTTCCAACGCTCTGGTTATCACACGGGCAGTAAATGATGAACCAACTTAAGCAGAAAGCAGTGTCAGGTATCTATTTACTAGAGCTGCTACCATCTTTCATGACAAAAGGGAAACTTGGCTAATAGACTGAAAGTAAGCTAGGCACCATGCTGCTGCTGCTGCATTTCTTCTGTGGTCTTTCCTGGAGCATGATCTTTTGCAAATCCTGAAATCTACCACACTATAGGCCAAATTCCTCCTAGTGTAACTCCAGGTAGATATTTGGCACTCCATATTTTGTGTAATTGATTATATTGGATATGTTGGTGATTGATTCAATCATCAGTAGCCCAACAGGCTACAGACTTAAACCTGAAAAGATTTGATTTTTATTTGTTGTTTATTTTGATGGATAATACTCTCTATTTTATTTGATTTTTTATCATTTTAAGTTTTTGCACCAATAGGCAATTAAAAACTTTCAGACCAGTGGTGGACAACCTGCGGCCCATCCAGGTAATCCACTAGCGTACCGCCAGACTATTTGTTTTACATTTGCACGGCCACCCGCAGCTCCCAGTGGCCGCGGTTTTCTGTTCCTGGCCAATGGGAGCTGCGGGAAGCGGCACGGGCCACAGGAACCTGATTATCTGGATTACCCTGACGCGCCGCATGTGGCTCGCGGGCCGCAGGTTGCCCACCACTGCTTTGGATGCTCTGTGAACCAGTGCTGTGGAGCTCCAGGACTGGTTGGGGAATACAGATCTCCAGCTTGTCCTTGGAGGATTCTGTCCTCCTGTCTCCCCCAGACAGGATTAAAGGAGGCTATTGTAGTTCTAGAGCTACAGGTGAGGTGAGAGAGAAAGATGCCTGTGAAACAATGCTTTTGGCTGCGGGACTTTAAAAGCATGTGTGATAGCCTCCATCTTGGTTAACACCAAGGATTTAACTGGGGACCACCAGAGCTCAATGCATAAGTCTCAACAGCTTGAGCTAGAGAGCCAGGCTCTGTAGCTAGGGGCCATAACAAACTCTTATCCTCTGTGGATCAGGCACAGAGAGGGACATGTAACATACGCTCACCAGTGGGTTATACTTCCACCTCTTCTCATCTCCGATTGTCCTGGGAGTGAAATATTATTTACCCTAATGAGCCCATTGTTTCCTGATGACAACTCCATTTTGGACCTCAGGGACTCTAGGCCATGCTTTAGTGAAGAAATATATATCTCAGAGCAAACAGGTAAAATGCTGATCTCCATAAGAAATTCTCAAATCCCTTCCAACCTGCATGCAATATAATAAGATCATCCTCTCTATACTTATAATGGCTGCTATTTCCTTGCTTTTCCCATGACACTGGAACCTGGGGATGGAGTGGGAGCAAGAGAGAGTGCACAAGGCGCTGCAGGTAGATTCATCAGAGTAAGAATCATTTAGGGCATGTCTGTACTTCAAGATGAGGGTGTAATTCCCAGCTGGAGGAGACATACTCATGCTAGTTTTGATCAAAATAGAATGCTAAAAGTACAGTGTAGCCGCAGCATAAGCAACGAGAGGGGCTAGACACCATGGGTATGTACCCATTCAACACATGAGGAAGGAACTTGGGGCAGCTAGCCCCTCACACTGATGTGGCTACACTCTATTTTTAGCATGCTAGCTCAGTCAGAGCTAGAGCAGGTATGTCTCCTTGAGCTGGAAATTATATCTCCAGTTAGAAGTGCAGACATACCCTAAGTGTAGAACAGCTGATCTCTAAGAGCCTCCCGTAGCCTCTGTCCATCCCAGTATGCTTTTCTTCCATTTTCATGACAATTTATGCACATTTGTTGTATACTGAGGTATATAGTTCTAAATCTGATATGTTTACACCATTAATTGTCTAATATTAATATTTGGAGATCAAGAGTCAACAAATCAAAATACTTAGGATTCAAGTGGATATGTTTTTGCCTACAAACCTATTCTGAATCAGGAAGACATCACATACCTAAGCGAACAAACAAAGGAAAAAGCCTAGAAGGGGGTAGGAACAAATATCAGTGGTGAGCTAGCATGTCACTTTGTTGCAGCGGCCAATACAGTACTACAAATCCCCCAAACTCTTTTGTAAAACAAGCTCTGTTGAGGTTAGAGGAGCCCCAAAAGCAGATGAAAAGACTTCTGGTTCTGATCTCAGGAACAGCAGTACATGTGGGGAAGGAGGGCAATAGTAAGCCATGGTGAAAAGCACCAAGAACAACAAGGAAAGTTAACAATCAACCCAAGAAATCCCAACCTCCCCACAATTTATTTTTAATTTAATTTCACCTTTTGGTGCTAACAAGGCCTAACAAACATAGGGTGTGGGCTTTGTCGTGCAAAATTGGAAATTGGGTTATCTGACTGAAGAACCATCCGTGCCTCGATTTCATTCAGGAATTATAAGCCATAGTGACCAGGAACTCCTCTGGATCTTGTGGATCTCCCCTGTGTTAACCCCAGATGCCTACAGGCTGTAGAATCAATAGTTGGACAAAAAAAAATCACTATCATTTTCTGCCACCGCATCAAAAGCATGATGGTCTGTCAAAATGGTATTCTCCACCACAGCCCTTTGGAAGCTTACAAGTTCCATTGGATTCTGAGGATACACCATTAAAACAGATCTCTCACCCTAATAGTAAAGATGTACTGTGATCCCCAACTAACAGCCAATGATAAAGGAGTAACCTTTACACCCTCCACAAACTCCAGTCCTCACCAGAATACTAGGTTACAGTGTGACCAGCTAGATGTTGAGCCATATGCTTCTTGGGCAGTGCCATGCTTGTCATGACACCCATACAATCTTGAATTAGTCTGGAAGAATTCTCTTCTACAGGAATACTGAAGTCACTAAAAAACAGCACAACCTCACTTTCTCCCTGATCCAACACTTCTCTCTCTGTATATATTGGAAATCCTTCTCCCTCCAAGTCCCTTCTATACCTATCAGCCTTTTCTTCTCACTTCCCAACCCAGCCCACAATCCCACACCAAACTCCATCTTCCTCCCTCTGTCACCTAAAATATCACTGGACACTCCTCAGGGCTGAAACCATGTCTTCCTCAGTGTTGGGGGAGTGCCTACCACATCATGGGTGCTACCACAATGTAGGCAATAAATAACAGTAAAAATCACCTTGATTCTCATCAGCCTCTCCTTGAACTCCAATGGCTCCTTGTTTTTTTGAAATACTGTATCACAGAAGGATGATCTCTCAGGTGTAGCATTTTCTCCGCTGGGCTCCAGCCAGCTGTTCTGCTCTGCTGTATTTTTCTTCATTGGCAATTTATTGGCTACTCTACACCTATTTTATTTTTTTCTCTTAAATTCCTCTGTATATTAAGAATTGTATCCCCTCTGGGCAAGCCTTATATCTGACTCACCTGACAGTATAATTCTGCTGTACTTCAGCAGAAATAGGTCAATGGATAAGAATCTCTTCCTCCCTAAACCTGCTTCATTGTTAACAGCTGTGCCTGTTAACATCAAAATATAATGTTCTTGGGAAATGAAACTGCTTTTCCATTTCAGTGCTGCATCTATAGCTGGCTTATTTGGATCATCTCAGAAGGCTTAGGAGAATGATCTCATACACTCCTTCCTCCCCACTCACCAATGGCTTCTCCTTCCCCTGTTTCCCTATTACCATCATTATACCCAGCAGCTCCTATCAGTATTAATTTCTATGCTTGGCTTCCTAAAGCAGGTTTAATGCACTTTACATTTAAATGAGCAAAGGGGCCAGAATGTTTGGTTTATGACTAAAAACAACTGTGTCATAACTAATTTCTTTTGCTTTGAAATTTAGAACTAGATTAAGGAAGGATGGAGCTTCCCCTCTTTTTCTCTCTTCATTCCATCTTTTAGTTAATCCTTGCAGCTAACAGTACAGGAGTAGCTTTCTTTATTTGCAGATTGTCCATTCCTAGGACTAATCAAAACTGGCCACAGGATGTCACTATTACTCCACACACATACAGTAAACGAGATGTTTGTTTATAGAAGGGCAGTGTCTGATTTTCTCAACTTTCAGTATGGAATTTCAGGACAGACACTTAGATATTCGTTTCCAAAAGCCGTAGCCCTATTCACTAGAGCTGTGCAGAATTCAGAGAAATTTGGTTGACAGGGTTAATGTGAGGATTTTTGTCTGGGTTCAAACAACCCTTGGGGATGTCACTGGACTCAGCCAAGTATGTTGTTGTTTCGGGTCAAAGTTATGGAAAGCCTCTGAGTATCGAATAGTTCCCATATACAACACCAGATCAGCCCAGGTCCCTTCAAACTCAACTCAGATTTATAAACCATGTGGCAAAATAGAGTTTCAAGTTTGTAGCAAAACCCAAAGGCAGGCTACAGATTCATGTTTTGGATTTACTTAAGAACGGCCATACTGGATCAGACAAATGGTCCCTCTAGCCCAGTATCCTGTCTTCTGGCAATGGCCAATGCCAGATGCTTCAAAGGGAATAAACAGGGCAATCATCAAGTGATCTATCCCCTGTCATGCAGTCCCACATCTGGCAGTCGGAGGCATGGGGACACCCAGAGCATATAGTTGCATACCTGACCGTCTTGGCTAATAGCCATTGATGGATTTGTCTTCCAAGAATTTACTTAATTCTTTTTTTAATCCAGTTAAACTTTTGGCCTTCACTACATTCCCTGGCAATGAGTTCCCCGGGTTAACTGTACCTTGTATGACGAAGTGCTTCCTTTTGTTTGTTCTTAATCTGCTGCCTATTAATTTCATTGGGTGACCCCTTGTCTTTGTGTTATGTGAAGGGGCAAATAGCACTTTGTTATTCACTTTCTCCATACCATTCATGATTTTATAGACCTCTATCATATCCCTCCTTAGTCGTCTCTTTTCCAAGATGAATAGTCCCAGTCTTTTTAATCTCTCCTCATATGGAACCTGATTCATACTCTTAAATCATTTTTGTTGCTCTTCTCTGTACCATTTAGATTTCTAGTATATCTTTTTTGAGGTGAGGTGATCAGACCTGCACACCGTATTCAAGATGTGGGCGTATCATAGATTTATATAGTGGCATTATGATTTTTTTTGTCTTATTATCTATTCCTTTCCTAATGGTTCCTAAGACTGTGTTAGCTTTTTTGACTGCTGCTGCACACTGAGCAGATGTTTTCAGAGAACTATCTACGAAGACTCCAAGATCTCTTTCTTGAGTGGTAACAGTTAATTTAGACTCCATCATTTTGTACGTATAGCTGGGATTATGTTTTTCAATGTGCACTGCTTTGCATTTATTACCATGGAATGTAATCTGCCATTTTGTTGCCCAATCACCCAGTTTTGTTACTTTGTAACTCTTTGCAGTCTCCTTTGGACTTAACTATCTCGAGTAATTTTTTATCATCAGCAAACTTTGCACATCATAGTTTACCCCATTTTCCAGATCATTTATAAATATGTTGAACAGTACTGGTTCCAGTACAGATCCCTGGCAGACACCTCTATTTACCTCTCTCCATTCTGAAAACTGACCATTTATTCCCACTCTTTGTTTTCTGCCTTTTAACCAGTTACTGATCTACGAGAGGACCTTCCCTCTTATCCCATGACTGCTTACTTTGCTTAAGGGACCTCGTCAAAGGCTTTTTGACAGTCCAAGTACACTATGTCCACTGGATTACCCTTGTCCACATTTGTTGACCGCTTCAAAGAATCCTAATAGATTGGGGAGGCATCATTTCCCTTTACGAAAGCCATGTTGGCTCTTCCCCCAGCAAATCCTGTTCATCTGTGTGTCTGAATATTCTGGTCTTAACTATAGTTTCAATCATTTTGTCTGGTACTGAAGTTAGACTTACTGGCCAGTAATTGCCAGGATGACCTCTGGAGCTTTTTTTTAAAAATGGCATTACCTTAGCTATCCTCGAGTCACCTGGTAGAGAAGCTGATCTAAGCAATGGGTTTAAGTGGTAGGTTTATTCTGAATGTTTTGCCTAGTTCTGCTCAATGTAGGGTCACAAACTGAAGAGAGAAAAGCATTTTTTAATTTAATTTTTCCATTTACAATATTGCAGCCTCAGAAAAAAGAGTAAGCATGTGACTGTAAACTGGGGCTGAGCAAAAGCCAAACAGTACAGCAACAGGCAAGAATGTCTGTTTAGCACGGGAGAATCTTCATAAATACATATCAAAACAAGGTAACATAATAAGCAAAAAGAGTAAAAAGCATACTTCTCTGACCTGGGGAATCCACCCTCAGAGCCAGGGTAAGGGAACCTTGCTTTTCCCTGAAAATTCTCCTCTGCCTGTCTCTGCTGAACCCATTCTATATCCCTTCCTCTTCTTTTTCTGAGGATTTATGGTCTGTTATGCCTTAATTCTGATGTCTTCCAGGATTCTCCATCTTTCTTCCACACTAGTAAATTTTAATATTCCCACCATCTCATCTCACTCACTCACTAGATTTCTTAATTCCCCAAACTATGCCTTCCTGAAATCTATTATCCTTGCACTGCTGCCTCCTGTGAACTTATTCTTTACTATGCTAAATTCAAAAGGCTCATGGTCACTGGTACCCTATTACCTTTCTCACATGGGTGCTGTGAGGCTGAATGCATTAATGCTTGCCAAGAGATTGGAGAGGCTCTGATGGAAAGCACTACAGAAGTGCAAATATTACTGTGTTCTTAATCAGTGCCTCCTTATGGGTAAGTAGAAGATCCAGGATGGCTTCCCCACTGGTTGAATTCTTTATTGTCAAGATCACAAAGGGGTTGTCATCTTTATAATTTAGGAACCTTTTCTATGCGTATTTAGCGTTATCTGTTAACCAGTAGATTAGTAGATGCACTAAAATCCCTGAAGAAAATGGTGTCCTGTGGTTTCAAGTACCTCCGGGGGTCGTGCAGGTGAATTAATTTTTGTTCTCTCTCCTCCAGTGCTGTTGCTGCCATGGCAATAGAAGTAAAGGATCAACTGGCCTATAAATGGAAAAGACTGTTAAAAGAAGCTTATGGCCTCATGGCCTAAGCTAACAGCATCACAATTACCCACCTGCCTTTGATCATAATTGAGCTTCCTTTTCCTTTCCCACCTCTTCTGTCTTGTCTGTGTTTGGTCAGGGAAATTTACTTGACAAAACTCACAGCTGCAGGCAAGACTTCACAATTTGCCTTAAGAGGCAACACATAATAGCTGCATTGCCCCAGGAGATGACCAGAGAGGAAATTGTGGGGTATGTCTACTGGAGCAGGAGGTGTAATTCCCAACTTGGGTTGACATACCCATACTAGCTCTGATTGAGCTTGAATACTAAAAATAGGCACATAGTCATGGGCAGTGCAATGGGATGGGCTAACTGCCTGAGTAGGTACGTAGTTTTCTGACAGGATTGTACTCAGGTAAGTAGCCCATCCTGCTGCTCATGCTGGGGTGCCTGCACTTCTATTTTCAGCACGCTGGCTCAATCAGAGCTAGCATGGGTATGTCTATCTGAGTGGAAATTACACCTCTAGTTCCAGTGTAGACATCCCCTGAATCACAGTTCTCTCCCTAATTGCCCCCGTGTTCTGGGGATGAAGCCATTGGCTACTGGTCTATATTGGGAGCAATTAATGTCCCCCTCTATGCCAGTTCCACATACTGGGGAGGAGGGTAAAGTCAAGGCTCGCCCACTCCCCACCCACCTGCATGGGAGCAGTAGCAGCAGTCCCATGGAGGCTGCTTCCCCCCATTCCATTCTGGAATTTGCCATGCATGTGGGGCAGGGACAATCTTGCCCTTAGTGTGTAGGCTGAAAATACTTAGTTGCAATCAGTTAATATTTCCAATCACTTATAAAGAAAGAAATTCCTGCACAGTTGTATTCCTGCACCATTAGTAAAATGGATTTACATCGCGTGTGGGGTTATGAAGGAGTTAACCTTTGACAATGAACAAAGGACCCTGAAGTCTGTATCCAACTAACCATAGGAAGCACAAAAATACCAGCTATTTAATCCTTAAACCCTGACAGTTCTCTGAGGCAGATGCCCACTGTCATTTCTCTTTTGTTTTCCATCTCTATAATGGGCTGGCTTGCCCCTTTAAGGGTTAGAGGCCTGAAGCCAGTCAGCCTAGTTACTAAGCAGGCAAACCTGAGTGGGGATCAGGAGATTCCTCTATAAGAGCTACAGGAAGCTGCAGGGAGGCTTAGGGAGAGATAACTAAAGGAAGCTGTAGCAGAGACTTTAGAAGAGCTGCTGTGAGCAGGAGTTTATATGTGTCTCCTGCAAGAACCTGGACCGGGGTTGGCCTGAAACCCAGAGCCAGAGGGCTGCTAAAGGCTGAGGGCCAGGGAGAGCAGACTCCCTGTGAGTATAAAAGACTCCAGCCAGAGAGGTTGAAGAAGGCTGAGGGCCAAGAAGAACAGGCTGGGGGGTGGGGGGAGGTGTGAGAAGAGTTGCCCCCCAACTGATTATTGTTTTTTGTTTTATGCTAATAAATTAGACCCTGGCAGAAGGGGCATTACTGGAGAAAAAAGACTGTGTAGACTTTTTAAGAGAGCCTGTGTTAAGAGGGAAACTGAGGCAGGCCTCAGCAGAGTCACACTTGGCCAGAAGGGGGCACAACAGGGCAGGCATGCCCTGTCACACTTCCTTTATCCAAGTAACTTTCTCTATCTGGAGTCTCTGTCCAAAGAGTCTCAGTCCAAAGATGTTTATCTTAAAAATTTCATGTTCCTCACCATCATCCTCATTGTTGAGTCCCTGGCAATATTAACTCTTTGGACACAGAAGACCACTCCACTTTCTCTTCCATCTGTCCAGTTACAAGAATTATCCCACCAAGTTTCAACAAGGCTCAGTAGTCATCATTTCCATGAATTACTAACACTTCTTGTGCTTCTCATTTGCTTCCCATAAACCTTGCCCTTGTAAACACACACACACTAGTGCATCAATACACTTCTCAGGCCTCATCCTCCCTGAATCACTTTTATCAGTGTAAATCCGGGATAGCTCCACTGAAACCAATGAAGTTTCACCAGTGTGAATGTCAAGGCTGCTTCCCCACTCTGAACTTTAGGGTACAAAGGTGGGGGCCTGCATGAAAACTTCTAAGCTTAACTACCAGCTTAGATCTGGTCCGCTGCCACCACTCCCAATGTGCTAATTCCCTTCCCTGGGTAGCCTTGAGAGACTCTTCACCAATTTCCTGGTGAATACAGATCCAAACCCCTTGGATCTTAAAACAAGGGGAAATTAACCATCCCCCCTCCTTTCTCCCACCAACTCCTGGTGGATCAAGATCCAACCCCCTTGGATCTAAAAACAAGGAAAAATCAATCAGGTTCTTAAAAAGAAGGCTTTTAATTAAAGAAAAAGGTAAAAATCATCTCTGTAAAATCAGGATGGGAAATAACTTTACAGGGTAATCAAACTTAGAGAGCCCAGAGGAATCCCCTCTAGCCTTAGGTTCAAAGTTCCAGCAAACAGAGGTAAACACCCTAGTAAAAGGTACCTTTACAAGTTGAGAAAACAAAGATAAAACTAACACGCCTTGCCTGGCTGTTTACTTACAAGTTTGAAATACGAGAGACTTGTTCAGAAAGATTTGGAGAGCCTGGATTGATGCCTGGTCCCTCTTAGTCCCAAGAGCGAACTCCCACCAAAACAAAGAGCACAAACAAAAGCCTTCCCCCCACCACCAAGATTTGAAAGTATCTTGTCCCCTTATTGGTCCTTTGGGTCAGGTGTCAGCCAGGGTACCTGAGCTTCTTAACCCTTTACAGGTAAAAGGATTTTGGAGTCTCTGGCCAGGAGAGATTTTATAGTATTATACACAGGAGGGCTGTTACCCTTCCCTTTATAGTTATGACAGTGAAACTGGTGGAAGTAAAATCAGAGTTGGACCTCCCACCCTTCTGCTGTGTCATAACAATGCCACCTTCATACATAGAGCCGCCCCTGCACCTTCCACTTTATTTTATACGTTAAACACACATGCCATATAATCTGAGTAAAGTAAAAGGTAGCCCCTTCTCTTCCTTCCTATTTTATCTACGTAGTTAGTACCTATCACTGTAGTATCTAATGCAAAGCCTGCCTAACAAGCCCTGTAAGTTTTGAAGAAAATCAAATGGCTCCCGTCCACTTCAGTAGATTCTGTCTAACCCAAACAGTTCTCTCTCTTTGCAGAAGGCAACCCAACATTCCTTAAAATCCAAGTTCTCCTTCTGTACCAATGCATAGGGGTGGGATCCCCAAAGATACTTCAGTGCCTAAGTCTCAGGTTGTGGTGATGCCTGAATCCCAGTTTTGACCTCACTGCGATTCACAAAAAATCCCAACAAACCTGTAGGCACCTAAACTCACCTAAACTTGGCCCCTATGTTTTTGCAGTAAAAGGTTCCTAGGCACCTATGTTTCTGACTCCGGGCATGTGCACTGCTGCTCCACACTGTGTCCAGATGCCTATCTCCCACCTTTGCCCCTGTGCGATTCATGAACCAGTGGAAGACAGGCATTTGGCTGCCTACGTTGCATGTGGGGTCCAATCCAGGAGGCATGCTCGGAGGCTGCCTACCAGATCGGGTCCCATTCAAAATCCAGCAGGAGATGGTGGTGCTACCCCTTATAACTTTTAGACTGGCAGTTAGAGCACTCACCTGTGGTGTGGGAGACCCAGGTTCAATTCCCCACTCTCTGGCAGATAGAGAATTTTAACAGGGGTCCCCAACCTCTCAGGTGAATGCTTTAACCACTGGGCTTTCAGATATTCTGATGCTAGGCTCCCTCAGTCTCTTCTATCCAAGTTGTTGTACAGTGGTTCAGTGGCACCTGTGGCCATATACCTTGGTAGTGGCTAGGAGCAGCAGCTCAGGTTTGGCCCTGCCGGCCGTCTGTCATGACGAGCGGGTGGCAGGTCCAAATTTGAGTGATTGACATTGTAATCCCCTTGCATAGGGGGTCAAAGTGCAGCTCAGGTCACAACAGGGGGGCTGTGGCGCCAAACCTGAGTGGGCAGGGAGCAGCCAGCATTGCTCCTCCTTGCTGCTGCCATGGGGGCTGGCTTCTGTGCCAGGGCTCCCCAAAGGAGCCTGCTTGGCCTTGCCCCACTTCCAACAGCATGTGTCCCCTCTCGGGGATGGAGAATGACCAGGGTTTAAATTCAGCCAGAGGTGTCTGGAGCGGAGCTCTGGTAAATATTTTTCAAACCCACAGGGCAGAAGCCCCGAGCCCCAAATGGGAGCCTGGGAGTGACACTGCATCTGGGCAGGACGGAAAGGAAGGTGGAGGCTGCGCGGTTGGCAAGGCACTGGGGCCAGCAGCATGGCTCCACAGGGGTTGATGGTGCATAATAACATGTCAAAAATTTCTGGAGGCACCTCTGCTCTGGATAAATAATGAAAGAGTGGTTGGAGCAGGGGAACTGGACCCTCAATCTCCCATGTGGGTGCCCTACCCACTGGGTTACAGTCTCTCTCTCTGACCTAATCACTGATGCACTGCAGATATATGCTTAGTCATTGGGTCAGAGACAGAGAGCAAGAATAATTCTGTAATCCAAAGGTTAGGGCACTCAGTAGGAAGGAGGGAACTGCACTGCACTGCAACGTCCAAGTTCCTTTGTAAAAATAACAGGAGTACTTGTGGCACCTTAGAGACTAACAAATTTATTAGAGCATAAGCTTTTGTGGGCTACAACCCACTTCTTTGTGGATCCCACCTTAGATCTCCAATATTATTGTTCCTTAACTCATGCTTGGCACTAGAAGGATTAGCACTGCTCCCACCTTCAGCTCACTTCCCAAGTCTCTTAAAGGGAAAATGCAGAAGAAAAAAAATGGGCTAATTACTTTTTTTCCTTGTTATTCTTTTTGTACCAAGAAAGCCCAATTGGATTGAGGGTTTTGTTTTTGTTTGGGCGGGGGGGCATGTTTTTAACATCAGAAATTTCAGAAATGTGGAGAACTCAAAAATTGAAGAACTAACAAAATGATGCATCACAAAAGCCAAGGATAGGAAAGCTGAACAGTTTAGGGGAAGGGATTTCTAAGCACATTGTTTTTAGTTATTGTATTGTATCGTATTTAACTACAATTTCTAATTAACATTTTGGAGAAAGTAGTATTTGTTAAAGAGTCAATTAAGGTGGAAGAGCTAACAACATAAATCCTCTGAGATACCCAACAAGTCCTCCAGCAAAACCAGAAAAATGAGAGAGGTAAGCAGAACTTCAAACTTCTTTTATACCACAAAGAAACAAAAAAGGTCACACACCCAGTGTTTAAAAAAGTTCTTTGCAGTATACCTTGAAGGGATTATTATATATCAAAACTGCCTTCATGGCTTTCATTTGTTCTTACATGAACTACAGCCTACAGGAAATCCCTAGCATTCTTCAAGATATCTGTTAGCCTCTTTGGGGCTTCTGAGAAGTACCATATATACCTGATTTGGTTTTTCATTGGACCCCAGGTGTCTAGGACAATATTTTTCATTATAGTCATTAATCAAGATGACTTCCCTCTTCTTTCTTTCTCTTTGCTTCCTTTCAGTGCTTGCTTCTTTGTCACTGGTTCAACTGCTGTTCTTCCAGCAAACTGCTTCCTGAGTCTCATCCTTCTATTTTATCAAGAATGGAATACCTATCGTGCATTCCAAAATTAAATAGCTCTATAGACACTTCCACCTCTGTAGTGCTCCCTTGGTGTCACATGCCTCCACCTTCCCTCATATTCCACCTCTCTCTCTGAGGACCCCATTCAGCAAGATACTTACACAAGTGAGTGATTCCACTGAAGTCAGTGGGACTGCTCCTGTTCTTAAACTTCTGCAGGTACTTCCATACTTTGCTGATCTGGGGGCTAAACC
Organism: Emys orbicularis; assembly: GCF_028017835.1. Lineage (NCBI taxonomy): Eukaryota > Metazoa > Chordata > Testudines > Emydidae > Emys > Emys orbicularis. The sequence continues at coordinate 81,510,605 of NC_088684.1, forward strand.
AATAAGTGAGCACTCAACAATCAGAAGCAAAGGGCACTGGTAGAGAAATCGTGTGTGTGATTATCTGAGTGCTGGAGAGGCACAAGGTTAGGAAAGAAGTAGGAAGACCTGCTTAAAGGTATTCATCCATTTTAAATTAAACCTAATCAGTCAACAGGCCCAGGCTGATAGGGTGGCAATAGATGACTGAAGGCTATCCAACCCAAAGCATTGCACATATCCCTAACATTTTATTTTTAGCTCCTATATTTACATAGCAATCTGACATCAGGACCCTTCTCTGATTTATAAAAGCAATACAGTTAATGCTGAATTTAGTGCTTTAGATGTTAAACACCTTTCAGATATTAATTAATAGCAAACCACCTGTCTCCTGGTACAGAACCCAGAGAGGAAGAAGAGCACCTGACCAATATATTGTGACCTGCTTAGTCTCCATTAGCTTAAGTACTAACTGAGTTGCCTTTAGAAAGCAGAAAGCACAGCGAGTATTTTTAGAAATTATTTTTGAACACATAAACATTCAGAATGCTTTCAGCTGACACTTCGTCATGTAGTGTCTTAATAGATTTTCTTTGGCTTCCTTTACTATTTAACCACTAGATGGTACCCTATCCTTATGTTTTCCACTTTACTAGTTGCACCAGGGCACTGTCTATTATGATCAATGATCCATTTCAAGAATCCTCTAGCTCACTTTCTTAGTGTCGAATTCTACTGTCAGGGATATATTTACACTTAATTTACAACATTCAGTGGATGTCAGCATTTAAGCGGGGAGGTGCAACTTCTAAAAATTCCTCCCTATCTAAAACTTGTATGCCTCCTTCTCAGATCCACCTTTGGAAAAGGTTAATAGATCCTTCAGAAATATACAGCCAGTGTAACCAATATGGATCCCTGCTTCTGGGGCTACATAAAAGCTTGTTCATGATTCCTTGTTCTGGAGGCAAAATACAAAACAGCTTCTTCAGTCATATTGGTACTTAAATTAAGATCCTTCTAATTTGGCACAGCATTTTCTGTATCGTGTTTAGCCTTTAACTGAAAGGCCAGATACCCAGTAGAAAATCTAACAGAGCCCTGGACAATATTTTCCAAATATATAATCAAAAGTAGGACAAATATTATGTAATTCATTCATTGGGCTCTCCTGTGACTCTTCTAAAAGGGATCAGGATGATCATGAACTTGAGCACCTTTTGAGTAAATCCATTTCCTTGACCTAGCTTTCCTACAAATACACAGAAAAGAAAAAGAAAGAAATATATATTTTATATACACATCATAATCTTGGTAGGCGCTCAAGTACCATAGTGATGGGAACCATATACCGATATAGATAAATACCATCCCCAAGATTTTAGAAAGTAGGAAACATTAATGACTGCAATATTTTGTGGTGTATGGCATGCACTTAGTTGACGTAAAAGCATGTCACACCACTGCTTTTTATTTTTCTGTGTGCTCCAATCTCTGCCCTAGCATTGCCACCTGGCAGGAGGGCACAGACAGCAGCAGGTGCCTGCCAGACCTTTCACTTTAATGATATGCACTTGATGTACCACAAATGCTGCAGCTCTCTCCAACTAGCTTCATAAGCATTTTCTATTTTTATATCTATCCCTTTCCATAAAATCCACTCCAAGACAGATCCACCAATCCCTGCTAGGGACTGCGGATGTCTCCCCAAAAGCCTCATGATCAAGAGACTTAAAGGCAGCTCACAGATCTCAGATTCTGAAGACAAAGGAACTCAGGCACCACACTGATAGGCATAGTATAAAAACCTAGATAGATAAGATCTCAGAGAGTCAGCATGGACAACTGATTTTCACCCTGCATCAGGAGGAGATCTTCAACAATGCAGCTAGCACAGTTAGCTATACTCAGGCTTGAAAACAGATTGAGTGGGGTCAAGGATATTTCCAGAGCTGTCTCACCACAAACTTCTCACCCTATTTTCCTAGAAAAAAGGAGATTGAACAGAAACCTAACTGGAAAGATTCTTTGTGTGGATCTGATAGTACTTGTACACTTTAGATTATTTTTATACAGCAACTGAAAATGCTTCCGTAGTGTCTGCATCCCTTTTGTGTGATACACAGTTGTTAAGAGAACACTTAGAATTATTACAGTGCTCATTCCATACTGCCTTTGCCATTTTTATATTATATGACGGGGAATGAAGCTCACTTATGCAACACAAAAGCCCTTCAGAGTTCTAACTAGTGTATTTTTCCTTGGCTCGTGTAATATGATTTCATAGAATGTGCTTTGAGTGAATAATATGTGTAATATATGTAAATAAATTCAAAATAGAATTTAAACTTGTGATTGGGTCAATTGCATAGATCTAGGCCAGATAGAAAGGAAATGTATTGGAAGGTTATGTACGTCTTTCTGCATTCACCAGCAGCAAAGCGTGGTTAAATATTGCAGACTTATGCTAATAGTGTTTAAGTGCTATCTAGATTTGTATCACACCGAATTAAACTCTAACTATGACTTTTCTGTGCTTAGGGAAACTGATGCTTGTAGTTACATCTGCTAGCCTTTAAAGGATCCCTAGCTGCTTTTCTGCTTATGTTTCCCTGACCCATTCAGTCCTTGTTGCTACCCTGGGCTAAATCACAAGCACTGTCCCGCTGCATTCCTACATGCTGTCATGATGACTAGGATGAGAGGGGGAATTGCAGTCAGTTACAAAAAGCCTTCATCAATTGTCAAAATTCAAATACTAACATGTATCAACAGAGAATGCATGATGTTGTGGTGTGGTGTACCTTTTTTATTGAGATGGCTGTATTATTCACAAGTGTCGAAGCAACGAGGAGTCCTTGTGGCACCTTAGAGATTAACAAATTTATTTGGACATAAGCTTTTGTGGGCTAGAACCAACTTCATCGGATGCAACTGTAACTGCTTAGGAGAAATATCCAGGCATTATTGCTGAACAGTCAGTGCAAACCTCTGCTCAGTGTCTAATGGCAGTCAAACACCTCCCTCCCTCCCCCCCCCCCAAAAAAACTCTTAGGGTTTTTAAAGAATGGAATAGAAAATACTGAACATGTAATGCCATTATAGAAATCAATGATATGTTACCTAAGAACGGCCGTACTGGGTCAGACCAAAGGTCCATCTAGCCCAGTATCCTGTCTACCGACAGTGGCCAATGCCAGGTGCCCCAGAGGGAGTGAACCTAACAGGCAATGATCAAGTGATCTCTCTCCTGCCATCCATCTCCACCATCTGACAAACAGAGTCTAGGGACACCATTCCTTACCCATCGTGGCTAATAGCCATTAATGGACTTAACCTCCATGAATTTATGAAGTTCTCTTTTAAACGCTGTTATAGTCCTAGCCTTCACAACCTCCTCAGGTAAGGAGTTCCACAAGTTGACTGTGCGCTGTGTGAAGAAGAACTTCCTTTTATTTGTTTTAAACCTGCTGCCTATTAATTTCATTTGGTGACCCCTAGTTCTTGTATTATGGGAATAAGTAAATAACTTTTCCTTATCTACTTTCTCTACATCACTCATAATTTTATATACCTCTATCATATCCCCCCTTAGTCTCCTCTTTTCCAAGCTGAAAAGTCCTAGCCTCTTTAATCTCTCCTCATATGGGGCCCTCTCCAAACCCCTAATCATTTTAGTTGCCCTTCTCTGAACCTTTTCTAGTGCCAGTATATCTTTTTTGAGATGAGGGGACCACATCTGTACGCAGTATTCACGTGGAGTACTGTGTTCAGTTCAAAAAGGATATAGCAGAGGCTATATGAGAAGCATGAGTGGAGGTATGAGAGGGAATCAAAAGATGGTTTGGAACCAAAAGGAAATGAAGACTGGACATGATAGGTGTATTAAAAATAATATAATAATATAAAATAATATAATATAATTGGGTGCTCATATTTATCCTTTGTGATAAAACAAGAACAAGAGATCATTCAATCATTTTTAAAGGCAATACATTTAATACCGATAAGAGGAAATACTTTTTTTTTAAAGATATCATGTAATTAACCTTATGGTAACAAAATATCTTTATTAATATTCTGGATGACGGGATGGATTGCACCCTCAGCAAGTTTGCAGATGACACTAAACTGGGAGGAGCGGTAGATACACTGGAGGGTAAGGATAGGGTCCAGAGTGACCTAGACAAATTGGAGGATTGGGCCAAAAGAAATCTGATGAGGTTCAACAAGGACAAGTGCAGAGTCCTGCATTTAGGAAGGAAGAATCCCATGCACCGCTAAAGGCTGGGGACCAACTGGCTAAGCAGCAGTTCTGCAGAAAAGGACCTGGGGATTACAGTGGTCGAGAAGCTGGATATGAGTCAGCAGTGTGCCCTTGTTGCCAAGAAGGCCAACGGCATATTGGGCTGTATTAGTAGGAGCAGATCTAGGGAAGTGATTATTCCCCTCTATTTGGCACTGGTGAGGCCACACCTGGAGTATTGGGTCCAGTTTTGGTCCCCCCACTACAGAAGGGATGTGGACAAATTGGAGAGAGTCCAGCGGAGGTAACGAAAATGATTAAGGGGCTGGGGCACATGACAAGGAGAAGCTGAGGGAACTGGGGTTATTTAGTCTGCAGAAGAGAAGAGTGGGGGGGGATTTGATAGCAGCCTTCAACTACCTGAAGGGGGGTCCAAAGAGGATGGATCTAGGCTGTTCTCAGTGGTGGCAGATGACAGAACAAGAAGCAATGGTCTCAAGTTGCAGTGGGGGAGGTCTAGGTTGGATATTAGAGGGTGGTGCAGCACTGGAATGGGTTACCTAAGGAGGTGGTGGAATCTCCATCCTTAGAGGTTTTTAAGGCCCAGCTTGACAAATGATTTAGTTGGTGTTGGTCCTGCTTTGAGCAGGGGATTGGATTAGATGACTTCCTGAGGTCTCTTCCAACCCTAATATTCTATGATTCTATATAATTGAGACTAAATTCTTAGTACAATTCAAAAGAGGATATTTTAGAGTGTTTAGATTCTAAATCTGGATCTAAATCTTGTGGTTTGAGCTTCATATATCTACCATATCTATATCTGATAAGCTAGTAGGCTAGTTGAAAATGGCTTTAACATAGTAAAAAGATTACTATGTTAACATCATTTTCAACTAGTCCATTAGATTGTGAGTAACCTGGATTTGATGTAATATCTTTGAAATCATATGTTATGGCAAATTTTTTAAACTCTTGATGGTGAAATTGAGGTCCATCATCACTCGTGACTGTATTGGGAATGCCATGCCTTGCAAACATTGATTTACTTTTATTAATGACTTGTTTGGCACATGTGTTTTCTAGTATGGATATTTCAGGAATGATGCAAAAAATAATCAAGAACTATAACATATCTAATCTACCAAAGTCTTCCATTTTAAAAACAGATATTTATTACATGGAAAAGTGCCCTCTCTTTATTATGTGTTAATATTTGTTTCATCCACTTTGCTGTATTGTGCACCAGGCACATGATTACAAATTACACACCTAATGTGTTGTCACATAATAGCTAAGTCTGAGAAAACAGTGGCTTTTTTTTTTTTTAAACTGTCACACAGGGCAGCAGCAGCTGTTAAGGGTAAAGGGCTCATCTATGCATAGAGTTATTCAGGAATAGCTGTTCTAGTTTAAATTCACACCCTACCTTAATCCTAATTAACTTTGCAGTGTAGACAAGCCCTAAGAGCTAGTCCACACTGGGGATTTTGCACCAGTGTAGTAGCTACACTGATGTGACTCCACTAGCACAACCCCTATTATAGATGTGCTGTAGCAGTGTAAAAAGTGACTCACGCTGGCACAATGTATCAACACTAGTAGGTTACATCAGTATAGCTATAGTGGGGCAAATCTCCTTATTTAAGACAAGCCCAACATGAGTTCTGTGAGGCAATTTAAATATTCCAGGATATTTTATTGTCAAGGCAGGTCAATCACATTGTAATTTATTCTAATTAGCACTGTTAAATTCTTCCCATGCAGCCAGCTGCTAGATTCTTCCCCTGCAGCAGTGTTATATTAAAAATAAGTACAAAAATCTTTTCTGCTTTATGAAAATTTAAAATAAAATTATTTCTAAACTGGTCTTTACAGTCAGAAGCTCCAGTCACTGATCATTAGAATGAAGGACAAACAGTCTAGCACAGTGGTAGGCACCCTGCGGCCCATCAGGGTAATCCGCTGGCGGGCCGCGAGACAGTTTGTTTACATTGACCGTCCGCAGGCATGGCCGCCCGCAGTTCCTAGTGGCCACGGTTCACCGTTCCTGGCCAATGGGAGCTGCAGGAAACGGCGCAGGCCACAGGGACGTGCTGGCCACTGCTTCCCACAGCTCCCATTGGCCGGGAACGGCAAACCACAGCCATTGGGAGCTGCGGACGGTCGTGCCTGCGGATGGTCAACGTGAACAAACTGTCTCGTGGCCCATCAGAGGATTACCCTGATGGGCCACGTGTGGCCTGCGGGCTGCAGGTTGTCCACCACTGCTCTAGCATCTACGGCAGCTGGATTTTGGAAAGTAAAATCTGATCCCTGGAACCTAAGATAATTAAATAAAGCCAACTCCCATTGCAGTGAATAATCCCCCTGCAACCAGACTGCAGCAATGTTCACATCACACCATGATGTGACTATTGGATTCTTTGCAGTCTGAGTGCTCTTCCACTCATTTTAGGTACTGTGGCAAACCCAGGGCAAACAGCTACAAAGGGGGGCGGGGGGTAGTAATTAGTCCCAGGGGGTTAAAAGGCCTCTCCCAATCCACTGAGGAGAGATAACCATGGGGAAATAAGGTGCAGCTGGAAAAGGGGTTACCAGGGAACTAATTAGGTTCAGCTGGCTCCAACTGCTTGAGACCTTTTTAAACCCTCCCCAGCATGGAAGGGGGGGGGGAGAAAGAGAGTGAGAGAAGGAGGGAAGCTGCCGGTAAGCTAGGTGCAGCAAGGCCCTGAACCCTTCCAGCAAGGAAGGCTGCACTCTGTCCCCAGAAGGGAAGAAAAACAAGCACAAGGGACTGACTGAGGGAAGGAATAGCCAGACCCTGTGCTACCTACAAGGATTTGCTTTGCCCAAGCCTGAGTCTCCAAGGCTAAAAAGGACTGAGCCTACTGAGGAGAAGAAGGTACTTTGCCACACGTGGTGTCAGAGGTGGGATAATAAGTGAGGCTCTGTGGCAAGCCATCTCAGGGCAAGGTAAATCACACACACACAAAAATGGAGGATGCAGTGAAGGCGTTGATACAGGCCACTGCGGCCCAGCAAGAGGCTACCAGAGTACAGATGGCAGCCCAGCAAGAGTCAGTACATGTCCAACAGAAGACAAACCAATTGCTGATGAACCAGGCGGCCCAAGATCGAGCCACCCTGAATGAAGTAGTGAACCAGTTGAAAGCCCTGACCACGCTGCCACACGGGCCCCAGGGGACCCGGCTGCTACGGGCAAGCAACTATTTACAGAAGATGACAACGGATGACGATATAGAGGCATATCTCCTTGCATTCAAGAGTACGGCCCTGCGGGAGGCCTGGCCCCAAGACCAGTGGGCAGGCATCCTGGCTCCATTTCTGTGTGGGGAGGCTCAGAAGGCCTATTTCAACATGACCACAGAAGCGGCTATGGATTACTCCCAGCTGAAGGCGGAAATCCTGCAAGGTCAGGCGTGACGCCGGCCATAAGGGCCCAGCGCTTCCACGAGTGGAAGTACCGGGACAACAAAGGGCCGAGGTCCCAGCTATTTGACTTGATCCACCTCGCCCGGATGTGACTCCGCCCCGAGACCCATGGGCCGGAGAAGGTAGTAGAACTCCTGGTGTTGGACAGGTACATGAGGGGGTTGCCGCCGGACATACGAGGGTGGATCCGCCAAAATGATCCCTCCTCTTATGATGAACTAGTTGCCCTCGTAGAGAGACACTTAGCAGCCCAAGAACTTTCTCGGACCACCAGGGAAGGAAGGTGTCAGAGTCGGAGACCAGTCTCTGCGCCGAGGCCCCGGTTTGCCCTAGAGCCAGGCCGGACAATATGGGGGAGGAAGGAGGCGGAAGAGCAGCCGGTGGTCCCGGAGAGACTCGAGGACTGGGGGAGAAAGACTCAGGAGATAAAGCCCTGCAGCCCGAAAAATAGGGGGCTGCCCCGAGCGGGGTACCGATGTTATGCCTGTGGCGAATTGGGGCATATTGCTTCCCAATGCCCGAATCTAGGAGAGCCTATGCAATGCGAACTGGGAGATATAGGGGGACCATGTAATCTAATAAGTCTAGTCGGGGTTGCGATGGTCCCTCATAGATAAACTAGGCCCGTTAAGATGAATGGTATAAAGACCACAGCGTTAGTAGACTCGGGAAGTGCAATCACGTTAGTCTCGGGGAAGCTGGTCAGGCAGGACCAACTATCCCTAGCCAAACGCTCGGGAATATCCTGTGTGCATGGGGATGTCAACTATTATCCAACCATCCCCGTAAAAATAGAAGTTCTTGGAAACCCCACTAAGTTGACGGTGGGAGTAGTTCTGAAACTCCCCTACCCTGTCCTTATCGGACAAGACTTCCTGGGGTTTGATAGCCTACTCCCCGGGGAGGAGGTAGAAGAAAATAATGACCCTGGGACCCAGGGTGTGGTCCAGATGGTTAACCCTCCCCCGGCCTTCCATGAATTTAGCCAGGATTTGTTCTCCCCGCCGGGGAAGTCCAGGAAGACTTGGAGGGAACGGAGGGCGGATAAAAGGAGGGGGATGAGGATCCTGACCCAGTACCAGAAGTCTATGCTTGTAGGAGAAAGAAGGGGCTCAACTGACAGCGGGACTGGGTCGGCGATCAACAACCCTATCGCCGGACCTTGTTCCCCAGGGGCTTTCCCCAATGGGGAGACGGAGGTAGACCCCCCCGAGTTTGGACAAATGGGGACCGCACTCGGGAATTTTGGTCAGGATCAAGCCAATGATCTCATATACCACAATATTTGTAAAGAAGTAGTTGAGGTAAATGGGGTCCCCGTGGAGGGGAGAGTTAAGGGCCCGGGGCCATATTATATGATTAAGAACGATCTGCTATACAGAGTAGTCTGGGTCCAAGAGCAAGTCATAGAACAACTCTTGGTCCCACGGAAGCATCAGAGGGCCGTAATGGATCTGGCCCACAGCCATCTGTTCGGGGGCCATCTAGGGGTAGATAAGACCCTTGATCGGATTCTACAGAGGTTTTTTTGGCCCGGCATTTATGCGGCAGTCTGGCGATATTGTACATCCTGTCCGGAATGCCAGATACATGGGCCCCGACCACACTTAAGGGCCCCTCTGGTACCTCTGCCAATTATCGAGATCCCATTTGAGCGAATAGCTATGGACATAGTAGAGCCATTGGAGAAATCAGCCCGGGGCCATCAATACATTCTCATAGTACTAGATTATGCCACCCGATACCCCGAGGCCGTTCCCCTACGGAATACCATGTCCAAGACCATAGCCAAAGAATTAGTCCAGATTTTTTCCAGAGTAGGAATACCTAAGGAGATCCTGACGGACCAAGGGACCTCCTTTGTGTCTAAGCTGATGAAGGACCTATGTACAATGCTCCACATACGGACCCTTAGAACATTGGTCTACCATCCCCAGACCGATGGCCTTGTCGAACGCTTTAATAGGACATTGAAGAACCTGTTACAGAAAGTGATTAGTCGTGATGGGGAAGACTGGGATGCCCTGCTGCCTTACTTGCTGTTTGCCGTACGGGAGGTTCCTCAGGCTTCCACTGGATTCTCCCCCTTCGAGCTGTTATATGGTCGCCACCCCAGGGGCATACTGGACCTGGCTAAAGAAGACTGGGAAGAACAGCCGAACCCTGGGAGAAACGTTGTTGAACATGTGCTGCAGATGAAAGACGGAATAGCCCAAGTCGCCCCCCTTGTGCGCGAACACATGGAGAAGGCCCCAGGGGCACAACGGACAAACTACAATTGCCAAGCAACAACCCAGAAGTTCCAGGTCGGGGACCGGGTGATGGTGCTCATACCCACGGCCGAGAGCAAGCTCCTGGCTAGGTGGCAGGGGCCGTACGAAGTAATAGAAGCTGTAGGAGAAGTCGACTATAAGGTCCGACAGCCGGGTCAACGGAAGCTGGAGCAGATCTACCATATAAATCTGCTGAAACCTTGGCAGGATAGAGAAGCTCCGGTGGTTGCGCTGGGGGCACCATCCCCTAAAAGCAACCAGCCTGACCAGGTGGGAATATCTCCAGAGTTGACTCCGGAACAACGATCAGAAGTGATCAGCCTGATCAAACGCAACCAGGATGTGTTCTCGGAAAAGCCAGGCAGGACTATGGAGGTTCACCATCACATCCTCACAGAGCCTGGAGTGAAGGTGAACGTCAAGCCATACCGGATCTCGGAGGCCAAGAGAGAAGAGATTAGGACAGAGGTCAGGAAAATGCTGGCCTTAGGAGTCATCGAAGAATCTCATAGCCAATGGTCCAGTCCCGTGGTTTTAGTGCCTAAGCCTGACAGCAGTATGAGGTTCTGCAATGACTTCCGCAAGCTCAATGAGATGTCCCAATTTGATGCGTACCCTATACCCAGGATAGATGAGCTGATTGACAGATTGGGAAAGGCACGGTTTATGTCTACCCTTGACCTTACCAAGGGCTATTGGCAGATCCCCCTGGCCAAGGCCGACAAGGAGAAGACAGCCTTTGCAACTCCAGAAGGACTATATCAGTACACCGTTCTCCCCTTTGGGTTGCATGGGGCCCCCGCTACTTTCCAACGGCTAATGGACAAACTGTTGCGACCCCATGGAAAGTATGCAGCAGCCTGCCCCAACTGGGAGACGCACCTGGAGAAGGTGGAAGCAGTCCTGGACACCCTGAGTAAGGCAGGGCTGACTGCCAATCCCTCCAAATGTTCGATCGGGTTAGCTGAGGCCAAGTACCTTGGGTATATAGTGGGGAGGAGCGTGGTGAAGCCCCAGCTCAACAAGTTAGAAGCTGTACAAAAGTGGCCCCGACCACTCTGGAAAAAACAGGTCAGAGCATTCCTGGGACTAGTGGGGTACTATAGGCAGTTCATTCCCCACTTCGCCACCAGGGCATGCCCATTAACAGACCTAACAAAAGCTCGGGGCCCAGACATAGTAAAATGGTCTGCTGCAGCCGAAGGCGCTTTTGCGGATCTGAGGACGGCCATCTGCACAGACCCCGTACCAGTAGCCCCAGACTGGGGGAAGGAGTTTAGCCTTGTCACGGACCATGCCCCTTTACAGTGGATTCACCAAAACAAGGACAAGAACGCAAGAGTAACAAGATGGTTCCTGTCGCTTCAACCCTTCCACTTCACAGTACGACATAGGTCTGGAACCCAACATGGCAATACAGACGGCCTGTCAAGAGTGCACTGCTTTCCGACCCAAGTAGCCCAACCCCGTAGTGTTGAGCGGGGTGGGGGGAGGGAATATGTGGCAAACCCAGGACAAACAGCTACAAAGGGGGGCGGGGGTAGTAATTAGCCCCAGGGGGTTAAAAGGCCTCTCCCAATCCACTGAGGAGAGATAACCATGGGGAAATAAGGTGGAAAAGGGGTTACCAGGGAACTAATTAGGTTCAGCTGGCTCCAACTGCTTGAGACCTTTTTAAACCCTCCCCAGCATGGAAGGGGGGGGGGGAAAGAGAGTGAGAGAAGGAGGGAAGCTGCCAGTAAGCTAGGTGCAGCAAGGCTCTGAACTCTTCCAGCAAGGAAGGCTGCACTCTGTCCCCAGAAGGGAAGAAAAACAAGCACAAGGGACTGACTGAGGGAAGGAATAGCCTGAGGGTGCTACCTACGAGGGTTTGCTTTGCCCAAGCCTGAGTCTCCAAGGCTAAAAAGGACTGAGCCTGCTGAGGAGAAGAAGGTACTTTGCCACAGTACTTACATGCCACCACCCTCCCACCAGATTATCTGAGCACCTCACAGTATTTAATATATTTTCCCTCACAACACCTCCCAGGTGGTAGGAAGTGTTGTTATCCTCATTTCACAGATGGGTGGAATGAAGCACTGAGGCGCAGATCCTCAATCTCTGGAAGTTAGGAGCCTAAATACCTTTGAGGATCTGGCCCAGAGTGACTAAGGGACTTAGGCCAGGTCTACACTAAAAAGTTAGGTTGACCCAGCTACATAGTTAAGTCAACCTAACCCTGGGTGTAGACCTAGCTACCTCCTCTCTGGGAGGGGGATTAACTACAGCGACAGAAGAACTCTTCCCATTGCTGTAGCGAGAGTCTACACTGAAACGCTACAGCAGCACAGCTAGGCACTTTTAGCCCAGCGATGTGAGCTCTCAGTTGGGATGTGGGAGACCCACTCTGCCTGATATGGAGAAGGGATTTGAACTTGGGTTTCCTCCCAGAGGAGGGCCTGAACCACTGGACTATAGAGTCATTCTTGCTCTCTCTCTGGCCCAATGCATTTTTGATTATTTATACACAATAGAATAGCTTCAACAGGAAAGCTTTAGAGAAATCCACACCAGACTAGCCCCTAGTCCAGTGACAATGGCACCCAGGTCTCCCACATACAAGGAGTGCCCTGACCACTGGGCTAAAGGTTATAAGGGAGACCTCACTCCAGCCATTATGTGCAAGTCCAAAGGTGAGATAGGTGGGGGAACACCTAGTTTGAGCATCCCACTGGGGATTTAAGCCTGAAACAGACACTTAGGCACCTAGACGGAGGTAGCTGTGCACATGCTCACTAGCAGAAACTTGGATGCCTAGGGAACATTAATGGTAAAATCTCAGTGCCTAAAGATGTTAGGCGGCTCCAGCTTGGCAGCAGCTGAGGGGGGATTTTAAGGATCTCAATGGCACCTAAATTGGCAGTCAGGTGCTGAAATCCTTTTGAGAATCTAGGCCTAAATGACTTTCCCAAAGTCACATAGGAAGTCTGTGGTACAACAGGAATTTGAACCTGGATCTCCCAAGTCCCAGACTAACACCCTAATCCTTCCTTGCCACTCACTATTGGGGACTCAAGAGGGAATTGATAATATTCCAAATCAAGTACTTAGTACTGGGCCAGCTTCCAAACGTTCATAAATTTGGTTCTGATCCGCCGTTCGCAGGTTAACATGAATCAAATTTCTGAAGCTATTGAGTAGAGCTGGCTGAAATTTTGCCATCAAAACTTTTAAAAAAAAACCCTAAAAATGGCCTTTTTATCAAAATGAAAAATGCTCCCTGAAAATGTTTGGGTTTTTTTTAATTGAAATTTTCCAATTTTGGGACAAAACCCCCAAAACTGGAAAAGGAGTTTTCATTTTGGGGGAGTTATTTTACATGGGTCAGGTAAAAGGATATATTCATGCCAAGGATGCCATGTCAATTCTGCACTGTACTGGTTCCCTGCGTAAAGGAGTTCTAGCTCCAGGGCTTTAAATCTGGAACATTTCACAAGCACTGAATTTAAAATCCATAAATAATTTTCCCATACACCACCAAACTTTGATATCATTAACTGAACCTAACCAGCAGATTTCACTCATCACTATCGCATCTCCTAGGGCTGGAGGAAGAGAGAGGTATTATGAGGAGGAAGAGAGGTGTGGGAATGGTTGGAAAGGTCTCCTTTACACTTGTGATACTAGTTCTTGCTGTGACTGGACCCAAGAGAGTTTCTATGCGGTACCAGCATGGCATGAAATGTTGGCACTTCAAAGGTGACACACCTGCCACTTCGTGCAGCCCTGGAGAGCTGCATCCGAGAGATATACATGGAGCTCTCCCTCCAGAGCTTCTGCAAGACCATCGCCTGCATCCTGCAAGAGCTCTCTGAGAAGCCCCTGGAGAGAAGGAGATCCCTGAGGACCCCTGTGGCTGCAGGTGAGGCCAGGGCTGCTGGGCAAGCTGAGGGGAAGCAACAAGATGCCCTAGGAGGATATTTTGCCCATTGAGCATGGACCAGGAGAGAAGCAATTAACTGATCAGGTCCTGAAGCTTAAAGGAAGGGGTTCACAATCCAGATCAGTTCAGAAAAAGAGAGGAGGTTCAAACTTACTTTTATGCTATAAGAGCTACTTTGTCCCTTTCACTATGTACTAATCATCAGCTACATAGTGACTTGCTAACTCTCCTTTGGGATAACAGCCATATAGATTTTTCTGACAAAACAACGGAATGAAAAAAATATTGATTTGACAGGAACTCCAAGATATCAAATCCAGATACAGATGCAAAATTTTGCTGGCAAAAACCACAGTTTGACAGAAACTCACACAACTCCATCAATAGTGAGTGACATGATTGTACATCCAGAGGGAGCGTACAAAGTAATAAACAGTTTTTGGGGGGGTTTGAGGGAGTGCCCCATGAGAAACACAGGTGATAAAATTGTACTGGATTTTCAAACTAGACTCTAAACTTGAATGTGCATGGAAATCAATTAATTGTGAATCTGACCATTTTATTTGCAAGCACAAATATTTGCTTGTCTGTTCAAATGAGTGTGCATGCAAAATTTGCTTGTGGAAATTTGCAAGCCAGGTTGAAAATGTGGCATAATGGCAATAAGGATTTCCATGTAATTTATGAATAAATAGTTGATCTTTCTGGATTGTGATTGGATGAAGTCCTTATCTTGTTGAAAACTTGTAAAACATGTACATGATAGATCCATTATTATTAATAACAGTATTGTTATAGTTTACTGTTTACCCTCTACCAGAACTCATATACCCCAATCAAGATCAGGTCCAGTGAACAGGTAATGTATGAGCATAATATAGAAAACAGCCCCTGCCCCAAAGAGCTTACGATCCAGGGGCTCAATTATGAGAAGCCTTACACACTTATGAAAGATAGTTAGGGGCAATAAAATCCCCCCCCCCTTCATCTCCTGTGTGGGCTATCTGCATCACTAGTCAACACTGGGAAGGGAGAGCAGCCTCCATTGGGTCATGATTCTCCATCCTGACCAGGTGGGAGTGCAGTGGCTGAGCAGGAGCTCCATCCCACCAACACTCCAGTCAGTTAGATTATTTCCCTCTTGGAACAAGCAGGGAACCAAGGGCCAGTTTTGAGCTCTGTGTCCTAATCTGTTCCAGGCTACTCCTGGGGCAGTGCCATTATGTGCTGTTAGCATAGAACACAGATGGGGAAGGGTGGCAGCCATAGGCACACAAGATTACCTATATCTGGGAAGTATAGGCATTGTATTTTTA
This sequence comes from Emys orbicularis, assembly GCF_028017835.1. NCBI lineage: Eukaryota > Metazoa > Chordata > Testudines > Emydidae > Emys > Emys orbicularis. The sequence goes on from NC_088684.1 coordinate 81,525,800, forward strand.
TTTTATTTTTAAATATCTTAGGTGAACAAGACATTAATGAATCACTGACAGACCACTTGTCTAGCAATTAATATTGCTAGAGGTTAACAGGTCAGAAATCTGCCTTTCAAAAATGGTCCCTAAATATGGATTTAACACAAGCCTCTAACAATTCTAACATAGCTATAACTACTGGGAAAACAAATATATATTTGCAAAATTGCCTGACTGTTTACATAGTTGTCTGTAGTGGCTTGAAAGTGGAGATTCTTCAAATAAGGTGATGCTGGTTATGGGTTACTCATGGTGAAGATATGACATAGAGTCAACATAGAGTAGAAAATCATACTGGAACAATGCTGATTTTGTTGCACCAAATAAATGGTTTTCACAGCTAAAACATTTTTTGTGTATAAAAATTAATATCTATTTTAAAATGTATTATCATTAATAAGCATTTATAAACCCCTGTATATTATTATGTACCTGGCACTTTACTAAAAAGAGAGCAAGTCATGGCCCCCACCCCAGAGAGCTCAAAATCTAGCACTTACAAGAGACAGCATGGAACAACAATTCCATAAGGGAGGGTGTGGAGAGATCACTGGGGAGGAAACTAATATAGTGCCCTGGTTTCTGAGCATCTGAGGTTGGACTTCTAGAATGGGCTAAATCTTCACTGAGAGAGAAATGTGTGGACTCGAACTCAGCATCTTGTATTCTAATCCATTAATAAGCTTTTAGGCCCAGATGCTCAAAGAGGTTTAGGTGCTTAACTCCCATTGTTTTCAATGGACGTTAGGCACCCAAATGTCATTGAGGATCTCGGCCTTAGACCCCGGTTCTGCAAAGCACTTCAGCATATAGTTACGTCCCATTGACTTCAATGGAACTTCACGTCATTCCTTGATGGTCTGCCTAACATATAATATAGTGGGTAAACAGCTGAATCTCCAGACTTCTTTTGATCTGGTGTTTGTTGCAAACCTGTCTTCTTTGGGTAATGTGTTTGTTCAACAGAAGTTTTGAGCACAGGCAGCTATTAATTGTTATTTCAGTTTCTCTCCACAGAAGTTTGGTAGAATTCATGGTAGATGAAGTTTTTTACCTGCTTCAATACCCTAAAATGTATGGGGATCAAAAGAGTACTAATAAAATGCTATTTTTTATTTTATGTTTAGGAGGGAGCAGTGGGCTGGTGGATAGGGCCCTAGACTAGGAATTAGGATACCAGGGTTGTGTTCCCAGCTTGGCCACAGACCTACTATGTGATCTTAGGCAAGTTATGCTGCCTATCTTTCCCCTCCCATATTTTGTCTGACTTGTTTATTTAGACGGTAAGTGTTTGGGGCAGGGACTCATTCTACCTATGTGTTTGTACTCTGGCTCGCACCTGATTTTTGGTTGGGGCCCCCAGAGGGCTAAAGTAACACAAAGCAACTAGAAAACTAAACAACAGATTATACGCAAATAGATCAGAGATAGAATATGTAGTAGGTAATTAAAGTAAACTAGAGGTAAAATTGTGTACAAGATCACTCGTAATAGGAATACTCCTGACCCCGGTATATTCCTAGATTTAGGGTTAAAATGTGTCATTTAGTGTCAGCCTCTGCTGGGGGGTGACCCCATGCGCACTTTCACAATTCCTCCCCAGTGGGAAGGGGAATACCCTGTCTTCCCCGATCCTTAGCAATGTACAACACGCCCCCTACCCAGTGTGGCCAACCCACTGGCTTTTTTTTTTTTTTTTTTTTAGAGAAAAAGGTGAGTAGGATACTGAAAAATAGTTTGATCTATAGAATTCCCTCCCAACAATTTTCTGAATTAGTAGAAGTCAATCATGGTCCTTGGGTCTAGCCAGTAACAAATGAATCTGAACGGTGTCATTAGATTGATGGCAACAAGCAAATAAACGCCTTTATATGTTGAACACTTTCCTATTGCTACTGTTGTGCAGTGTAACATTTATATATAGTAAATGAAAGATTAGCAATTGAGTGTTGTTCTCTACCTTGGAGAGTGGGAAAACGACAATTCCTGAAGCATGCAGATGGCTTTTCATCTGTAGGGAAAAATCAAGCAACTCTCTTTGCACCAGCCTCTGATGCTGCTAATGCTCATAATTACTATATGTTTTCCTAACAACATATTACGTTTTTGCCCAGTTGAGTGTTTCCATTAGCTTTTGTTTACATCCTAAAAAAAACCTTAGTCCTTGGCCACACTTCCTGAAGTTTCCTTTACATTTTTAGTTACAACTGGACTGATTGATTTTAAAGCTAAATGTATTTCTTCTACTGAATAGCATCTAATTGCTGCACAACCAGAGGACTCAACTCTTTAAATTTATACACCAGGTGTAGTGCTTACTGTGATCAGACTGCAATAGGACACCTGACAAAAAAAAGCATGTCCCCGCCCTGGTAGTAAGTTGGCCCAAAGGTTGCAGCAGTGGGTCCAAAGATTGTGTTTGTATGAAAAAGCCTTTGTTCTCCGAACTTCCACTTGTTGGTGTCTAGGCTAGTTTGTTTAGAAAAAGAAATTAAAGATTGAAAATCATTTCTCCTTTCTGGGGACCTCCAAACAGAGGATGAATTCAAGTCCTTTTCCTTAGACCATCAAGAAACAGCCAATAGAAAAACAGACTTACTGTACGCACAAATAAGCAAAGTCTCAAGAGAAATGCAGACCCAGGAGCTTACATATGAAAGTGGCAGGAATGCACAGAAAGACAATGTTTCAACCCATCAGTCTTGATAAAGGCCCAGATGTGTAGAAATGTCAGCTTTATGTGTGTTCCAGCCACTCTCAATCAATCTACTTTCCTATGTAGGTTACTTGAGTGCGTCTTCCCCAAAGCCTTTAAGGCTCTAAATCTTGTGCCCAGAGTGATGCCATTATTTTCATGATAGAATTGATCCAGGCAGCCATCAACATTCATTTTCATGGTACCAGACTGGTGGGATTGTACTTTTCAGCTCAGTGGTTCTGGAAATACTCATTGTAGTTGAGCTGTATTAAATAGTGCAGTGCGCTTGATTCTCTTTTACTTGATATCACCAAATCTATATTACTAGGTTGTCGTAGGGTTTTTACACATTATTCGTTTGATATAATTTATTGCTCAAAAGCAGAAGACAACATATAACTATAAATATAACTAATTATAAGTCTCAAATAGGTTTTTTACGATGATGTGGATTGGGCAGACAGACTATATTGATCATTACATACATTTAGTTATTAAAAGTGATGTAGCACTTGGGCAAGGTTCACTGCTGTGCTACTTCAATTTTGCATCAGCATAACACTGAAGTTATTCACAGTGGTGAACCAGGTCCCCTTTCTAAGGGCCATGGGATGCCTTAACATCCAGATCCAAACCCAAACTTTCCCAGAGTTCATAGGAGTTCAGATCTGGGCCCATCACTAGTTAAAATGAAATTTCTTTTCCCATCATTTTCTCAGCCAGCAATATGCTAGATGGCACTTTAACATTATGGTATTATTTGATTGGGAAGCCACCATTTTAGATGGCAGGGAAGTATCATCAGGTGTCTACTTCAAACACCTGTTGGTATTCAAGATGATTTTCAGACCGTACTGTATTTGAGATAAGTGGTATAGAATGGGACAGGAAGATACTAGTAAGAGTAAAAGGGAAAATCTATAATGCATCCAGATATGCTCAAAGTAACACCCGTAAACAAAAAAAATGAGAGAGTGCAGACTCAGATGGCTTGGGTATGTAAAGTGCAGTCCTGAGACCTATTAGGGTAAGAGAGTCCAACAGATTTAGATTGAAGGGAAAAGACAGAGAAACCGACCAAAGAAGAAATGGAGGGATGTCATAAAGGAAGACATGTTACCATTTGTTGTGATAGAGGATATGGCATTGAACAGAGTGCTGTGGAGAGAAAGGACCCATCTGATGGGATTACACCAAGGAAAAAGATGGTATTGGAGAGCCCAAAATCTTAAGTACTGTATACAGTAGATTTATTAATAAGGAAACTGCATGTTCCAACTATAGATGAATCTACAAGTTTAGATCAAATTAAAATTTGTTCTAACTTTTCTATGACTCACCCTGAACTTAATCATGGAGGCCTCAATTCAGAAGAGCACTTAAGCATGTACTTAACTCCCATTTAAGTTAATGGGACTTTAGCATATGCTTAAGTGCTAGGCTCACTCTCGGCATTAGTTACCTAGTGTTCATTTTTCCCACATCTCTGTTTTGGTTGAGAAGAGAAAAGCTGCCTGAATACTCTGAAGATAACTGGTTCTGGAGGTATTTCTGCCTAACCAGAAACAGGAAATATTAGAGATCTCATGAAAGAACCTGTTCTCGTAAAGGCCTTGATCCAAAGCCCGCTGAAGTAAGTGGAGGGACTCACATTGACTTGAATGTGCTTTTAGACCAGATCCAAGAAGTACAGTTCAATTTTGCAGACACAGGAGATTCAGATCCAGCAGTTCTCAAACTGTGGGTCGGGACCCCAAAGTGGGGCTTAGACTTTCTGGGGCCTGAAGCCAAAGCTGAAGCCCGAGCCCCACCGCCCAGGGCCAAAGCCTGAGGGTTCAGCCCTGGGTGGTGGGGCTTAGGTTACAGGCCTTCCACCTGGGGCTGAAGCCCTTGGGCTTTGGCTTTGCTCTCCCTCTCCCTCCTGGGACAGGGGGTTTGTCTTTGGCCCCCCCACACCTGGGATGGAGGGGCTCGGGTGGGCTCAGGCTTTGCTCCACTTTCCTGGGGGTCATGTAGTAATTTTTGTTGTCAGAAGGGGCTCAAGGCGCAACAAAGTTTGAGAACCCCTGAGGTAATCTAAAGTAAGAATTTGAAGATTTGTGGGGAAGGAAAGTGGGACCTAATGCAAATTGAACAAAACCGTTTGAAGGTGACTATCACTACATCCAGCCCTGTACCAGTGGCATTTACCAGTAGTCATAGATTTCCCAAAGTACCCTTTTTCTCTGCATAAAAATGTAAAGAAGCAAATACTGAATCAGCTTGTTGTATAATGAAGGGGGGTGAGGGAATGTGCAGCTTTTACCACTGTGACTAGATATTCCTTTATTTCCTTTCAATTTAACATTCAGAGAGGGTGGTTTTCAAACAGAAAGCCGTTTTCTTAAGGGATAGCAACACTGCAGGGTCTGGAATTATACAATTGTGTAAGAATATTGAAAAGGCTGCATATGTTTCTCAGTCAAATAGTCTTTCGAGTAACCATAATGGATAAATCAACACAGTCCCCTAACCCAACTTGAAGTGAATGTAGTATTCAGAAAGCACTATTGTCTGCAGCACTGTTGCAATAACAACATTTATTTATAAAGATTTAACATTTTCTCCATAACACTCTCAAATTCTGACTTCACTCTGTGTATCAGTAGGGCATCATTTTAACACAGATGAAGTACAGAAGCATGCTACCCTTTTAAATACTAGCAAAAAAATGGTTGGTTGTACCACTTCATCTGTTACCCTTCAAAATGCTATGAAGTATATCTTAGGAATCAAACCACATTTCCTCAATTTTTCCCTTAAAGGTCCAGGGTTTGAATTGGGTCAGTATGTGCTGACATTTCCCCTCAACCAGAGCCACTGCCCGGCAGTGTGAGAGTACTGTTTAAGATGCTCCTAGGTCTGCTAAGGAAGTGATCTGATTGGCGCTTTGTTCAGTTTACCAAAGTCTATCTGAAACAGGATTTACAGTACGGTTCTCTGCTAGATCAGGCACTGAGGAAACAGGCATGGTGGCAGGGGAGAGCATTAGATAAAGATTCCAGGAACATACATGCAAGACAGCATGCACACCAACACCTGAGAACCACAAATGCAGGCTAGAGAGAGCCACAAGGAAGATGTGAGGAGGGGGAAAAAACAGCAAGAGAGGAGGTGTTCCTCCCCCTTGAAAACGTAGACTCACTCTTTCAACCCAGCACCTGAGAGGGAATGAAGTATCCTAGTTGCGCTGGTTGAGGTGAGCACCATCTTCCTTCTTGTCTCCAGGTATTGCGGGGACACATCTCAAGGTGTTGAATAATGTTAAGAAACTTGGGGTCACTTGCCATTCCAAATAAAAACGTATGTTGGAGGAAAGGTTTTGCTCCATTTACACAGGCTGTGCTCTTTATTCTGCACTGACTTTGCACAAGCAACATGCACGGGGCTCAGTTATTGTAATTCCCTTTTCTCAGGCCTCAAAGCGTGACTTCTCCGTCGCTCACTGTTTATTCAGAATGCAACAGTGCACGTACTCACTGGCTTGAGCTTCCACAATCATATTAAGCCCACTCTGTGTTCTCTGCATTGCCTGCGTATAGAGTGACAGACTGCTTTTGTTATTAACTATTATTTCTTATATTGTGCTAGCACATAAGGTCTAGTGGAAATCAGGGCCCCACTGTGATAGGCACTGTTATTGTTCAAAGCCCTGCATGGTAAAACAGGTCAAGAAACAATAACTTTTTCTAACAAAACATTCCACCTGCTTTGTTAAGTGGAGTTGGTCCTGGATGCATTCAAACTCTCCTCCTGAAGTTCATGTTAAGGACTACTTGAGTTCTGACACTGCCTACCATTTACAGGTTTCACCCTGAGCCTCAGGTTATCTGGCAATCATGCCCTTGTTCTAGTGGGACCTAGAGTGTGGAACTTGCTCTCCCCTTAATATCCATCACAGCCCATTCTTCCCCACCTTCGAAGAGTACTACAGGTGGGATTTTCCAAAGCCCTCAGCACTGCCCTATCTCTGCTCCCCACTGAAGTCAGTAGCAGTTTTGGTGACAGCAGAGATAGGCTGACACTGAACCTATCATTTTGCTTACTCATGCTCTGTTGCAAATCTTTTCTCCTCCTGCTATGTCGCCACTGTGGTCTCCATATTTATTAACTTCCTGTATTTCTTTTTTCTCTTCATTTTAATGAGAGATTTTTATTATAGTCATATTTTATGTTGTTCAGCACCCCGACTGCCTCAGCAGGAGAGTGGGGGATACTGTGCACTTTATAAATTCATTATTATTAAATTCAGTTCTTAGAAGGCTTTATTAATACAAATATAGTTAAAGTCCACATAGTCTCTGGGGTATGTCTGTGGTATGATTACAGACTTCATGCTTATACAAAGCTATTGATTTTTCTTATGTCCTCTATTCTCAAGTAGCTTAATCTGTTGCACATAGGTGCTATTTTAACATGTTCCTCTTCATTATGCTCAAGTTTTGAATAACATTTTATCGAGGGGGAGAAGAATCCTGCATATTTTCTCAATCATCAATAGAAACTTATTTCCTGGAAAATCCTCGTCCTTTTGGGAAGCAGTAAAATGACACTTACACTTGGTTTTTGTTACGTGCTCTACATTGCCATTTCACTTCCACCCAAGCTGATGATGACATAAATGAATCTTGCAAGCAAGGAAGAGATTTTCATCCCTAGATGAATTCATAAGAATGCTGTGGGTATTTTTAAACAAGGTCTGCTCTATCCATTGTTACCACTTCAACAATAGCCTTGGGCTGTTGGGAGTTTATGCTCTATGATTTATTTGAAAGGTACTCATGAACCCTTCATTTTTGTGGCTTCCACTCCCCAACCCCTTCCAATTTTTAAAAATAGTTCTTCTGCATTTGAGGATCGGAGTATTTCTCCTAGAATAATGGGTTCAAGCAACTATGAACAAATCACTTCCCTTTCTCTGCTGCACGGGGCTTGAATCTCAAAAGGTTCTACTGCATCAAGATAATTCACACCCACAGTCTTCAGAGAGGTTTTGGAATTCCTCAAATCCATGTTCATAGTGAGTAAAACTATTAAAGGAAGGGTTAACTAAGACCCAAAAGGGGCCTGGTGTAGTGAGCTACCCTGCAAAATACAGACGGAATAGTGGCCATATCCCCTCTGCACCAGTTATACAATACGCTGGGACCACTGGATATGTATAAAGGTGGTTTTGCAGCTCTGTACCTTGTACTGCTCCAGCCCACCCCTTGTGAACTTTTACACTGGATTATGTGGAGCTGGCCTGGAAACACTTTCCACAGTACATGAGGGGCATAGGGTCCCTGTGCAGCTGCTCTGCTTGCAGAGTCTCAGCACAACTCACATACTGTGGAGAAACTACTGTAGTGGTTCTCTGCACTATGGGTTGATTTCACCATATCACCAATTTTGGTTTCAAATGTTTTCCCATTCAGATGGTTTGCTGCGTCTCAGATGGTGGTGGAAGAACCACTTGTGGTTCAGCGGATTAATTTGGTGGAGCAATTCACACAAACAAGTTTATCCAAACCTTATTATTCCACTTATAATTTAAACTTGGTTTTACAATCCAAAACTACATCAGACTGTATAGACACTGAAGAGAGGGATGTTTTGATTTGTAGATTCACAACTGTAGAAATACATTAGAAAAGCCAAAGATTGGCACTGATTCCTATGAAAAATGATCCAACATGATAAGATTCTCTCCTTGGATGTTCTCCTTATACAAGGGCATGAGTGCCATTAACCTCACTGACAATTATGCGTGCACTTTGAAAGGAGAATTCATCGGATCATCTCTATTTCCTCAGAAAGCCTGGAGAGCTCTAAGGTTGGCTAATCAAAATAGTGACCCCATTTACCATTTGTAACACATCTTGTGATTCTCAGTGTATTTTAGGACTTATCTTACGTGAGCTGATCTTTCTCTCAATCTGCTGCTGGCTGGCAATTATCACTGACCGAATATGACCTGCCAATTGTGGGGAATGTGTCAGCCCTGTTAGTGTCAGACAAAGAAATTATAATAAATATTTGCTCAGTGATTTTATTTTTTCTAGGTAGTCCGTTTTGATTGTTTAGCACACTATCTCTGACCTAACATCGTGGCTGTACAGTAAAGCAAATGCCATTGATTCAAATGGGTTTTGATCATTATTTCAAAAGAAATCTTGCAGCTTATCACACTCCGTTATCTTTGTGTTTGGACTGAGGATTATATTATGAAGCATGGTCTAGCAAGGCTAATATTGTACACTATGCTCTCACCTTCACATATGCTCTGAATACCTTCAAACTCCAATGCAAATTCATGTCTGAATTGTCCTAATCGCCAGAGCACAGGCCGTATAGCTGAACATACTTTTACTTTGAACCGTACAAAATATAATATTGTCACTTGAGGCCATATCTGCTTTCCTTGTCATACTGCAGTACATAGTTTTCTTTGCCTGCTCTACAACCACACTGAGACAAAAATAACACGCTACTGTTTGGTGTCTCACTGGGCCAGAAAGGCTAAATGTTGCTGAGCATCAGCCAGTGTTGAAATGTGAGTGTAGTAGATCTTCACTTCTCTTTAAGAAAAGGAGTCACCTGGTACCAGGAGCCTTCATATCTTAGAGATCCTGCTTTTTGGTGTGGGGAGGGGAGTGGTAAATGGGGGGAAGCCTGATAATTCACAGTTTAGGCACCACAGACAAAGAAAACAAAGCCATAGATAGGTGATAATGTCTTCTGAGTAAGTGTTCCAGAGTCCAGGCCTGGACCACAGGGCCACAGTCAAACCCCCCAAATTCCTTACAAGCAGTGGAAGGTCAAGCATAGATCCATTCCTGACACCTGCTGGCAGGAAACCTAGGGCCGAAGAGAATTTAGATCGACAGACCAATCTGAGGAGGGGGTCGATTGCTGGTGAAGAGTCGACCCAGGAGACGCAGAAATTGGAGAGTTGGGGGTTGGCTGGCTGCTCTCTGTTGTCTCTTGGGTTTGAATTTAGTACACCACCATGTTATGCATTACAAGGTACGATCTGAGAAACCCCATAATGCATTATGTAGGAACATGCTAAAGCCAATCACAAGGGGCAGCCAATGGGAGGAGGGTACTGAAACAGCTGGGTCCACCAGAGAATCATCACAAGAAGTGACCGCAGCAGTGTTTCCAGTGCCCTTATCTGAGGGAGGAAAGACCATCCCCATCCCACTGAATTCAGCACAGCATGAGCCACCACTGCACAGACCATTCTGTCCTAGCATCCCTTTTCTTCCCAGTCCAACTCTGCTGCAGTGCCTATTTATCAGCCAAGCAGCAGAATGGATCATGAGGAACTGCAGCTGCAACTCCCTTGCAGCGCAGGAGCAGGGGAAGCTCCTGACTTGCAATGACCACCTCTGCTACATGTTCATGAACTGCTGCAGTAAATGATAAGTAGCTGGTTGTAAAGTGGGGATGTTCGGAAGCTCAAACTTTAAGTTCAGTCCCTAAAATGAATTGGAAGCATCTGGCTGTTTTGCTGTCAGTGGGTAATGATGCAGCCGTGTCACAAACCCAGATGTGATTCTACATTTCTGCAGCTGTTCTGATGGGAGTTCCAACACCCGAAACATCTGCTATTGGGAATCAGAGACACAATATTCACACAGTGGTTTAGGGCTGTTGGTATTGTTTTCTTTGGGTTTTTTCCCTTAGAAAATGTGTTTTGTCTATATAATGTATCTTCCTATTTTTTACTAGAAGTGTTAATATCCTTAACAAGAGGTTCTCTCTCTCGCACTCACACACACACAAAACTCCTATGTTTCGGTAGCAGACGACACAAAGGTCAGGAAATTCAGAGTGAAGGCTGCATGTGTGTCACAAATGAGGTTTATGGGGATTGACATGATAGAACATTATGGTCTGTCATGTAAATATATATATGGGGAGCTGTTAAAATGAAGCCATTATTGTCTGTTGCATAAATATGTATTTACACCATTTTAATAATGCAGAGATTGCAGATTTAGAACATGGGTGGAAAAAGCTTTTTGAAGCTTTTTGAGTCATTGCATAAGGGCCTTTTGTGGGGAAAAAAAATTCAGATGATCTAATTTATCAAAACAAAAGTGATTTGACAATCATACCACAAACTCACTCACCAAATCTGAGGATAGTTCAGGTGTGATGAAAGTGTCTTGAAAATCAGTAAGCCTCAGGGAGTGGGGGGATGGTATATGATCTTATAATGCTCACATTGATTTATTAAAATATGGGGGGGGGTTGCACTCTGGCTGAGACTTTTGAATGCCAAATTTAATCCTGACGTGAAAGTTTATGATTGCATTGTATAAATTCATTAAACCCAGAATTTCTTATGGAAATGCTGATTTAGCACAGTAGCATGAGCAGAAAATGTTATAATTCTTTGATTTCCTGTCACTGTGGACAGTTAATAAACTCAAAGTAAATAGGACATGGAAAATCAATATGAGGGACTGTATTATTCCAGCTGCTACCATGCTGTTAATTACACTTTATTTTTTATTGAGCAATTCAGCACAGACTTTCTGGTGTCCTGGAGGCCATCTCCTGCTTTGGAAAGTTAATCTCATATTTTAGCAGCAGCAAAGGACATGCTATCCCACTAAGGTTTCTGCATGCTGATCGACTCCCAGACATGCACCACATTGATACTAATTGTGTCTCAGCTGTGACTTTTATTTCCCGTTATCATAGACACAGAAGGTGCTGTGAGATAGTAGTGGTGGCTGGCATGGCTGGGAAGGGAGGGTCAGTCAATATGAAGGGTGTGAATCGTAGGAACATGAAAGCGTGCTCTCTGCTGTTGCCTCTCGGGCTGAGAGGGTTACTGAAATGAGTGAGCGGTATCAAGGAGAAGGGAGAGACTAAAGCAAAATGGGGAGAAGAAAGACAATGAGAATGAAGAGATACAAGGTGGTAGCAGGGATTGAACAGAGAAAGTTCGGAAGATGGGAGAGAAACAGCAGGAAGAGGAGGATAAACAAGACAATATGGAGAGGGAAGAGAGAAAAGCTTGAAGGAAGGAGAAGGAAATGGAAGACAGGAAACTGAGATGAGAGAAGGGGGGCAGGAAAAGAAAGAGGAGAAAGGCAGAAGAATTTCTTCCCCTGGGAACAGTACCTCGACTCATCTACTACGAGCTTATGCTGCCTTGAGAAGAGTCATTTCAAGCTCTGGTGAGACTCACAGGAGGAATTGGGGAGCCCTGAGTTAACCATAAAAAAGCAAAGGAGGAAATGGAATTCAAGTGCAAACATAAGCGAGGGGAAGAAAAGAGAAAATGGAGAGAAATGGGAGATGTCGTTCTCTTTATGAGAAGACAGGATGTCCCAGTTTAACTTTACAATGTATTTTGGACTGTTTTCAGGACAGGAGCCCCACTTCCATGCTAGATTTCAGGTGAAGCTCTAGCAAAGCAAACTCAGCTCCTTGCTTTGGCATCTCAGTCAGCAGTAATTTATATTGCTGTTCCTCCTTAATAAAATCCATCGTGCACTCCAAAAGAGTAACTAGGACACTTAGTTTTTATTCCACATGCATCTCATTTGTCTTCAGCAGGTTCTTCCATAATCTCATCATTATTGCTATCACCCTCTGAGGACAGCTGACTTGCATTAATCAGCTAGGCCTCTCTCATCCCTCACTAGATTCTTTACAGTTTTACTGTGCCCTTGGGCATCCTAACTTTACTTGAAAAATTAATAAACCTCCCCTCTCTTATCTTACCTTATTAATGTCTGTCTTTGTAACCCATTATCCGTGCATCTCATCAGTGACCATTTGAGGATGTGGTGAGCACCAAAGGATTGCACCCTGGTGATGTAGCACACAAGAGTGCCCTACATAAATACAAAAAAAAAAAAAAAAAAGTTCAAAGACCAGCATAGTTGTTTACTAGTTTGGATGGCTGATGGAATGAAGACATGGGAATTGTTAGGAACCAAATAAAGGCCATTAAGGCCCATCAAATAGTTCCCTCTTGCCTTATCCCTCTTCCCATTTAGCCCCCCTGCCCCTCCAATCCTCTTCCCGCACCCCTTTCTCTCTTGTACACTGTTAAATCTGACTCGTTAGTTTTAAATGTTTTGAAATACTGGTACATTAATCACTTGTGTTTGCACACTGTTTATGTGGGTTGTTGGTCATGGTCTGTAGTTATACTGGCTGTCTCCCTTGCTTACTTAAAAGTACAATCCAATTGAAAATAAAGATTTTGCAGGTTTGCTCATTTCACACAGTGATAGCAGCTGGTAAGTGTCTTTTGCAATTCATCAGAGGCCTCCCAGACCACCTGCTCTTGGCATCCTGCAAACAGCTGGCTCTGTGTAAGTACCATAAGCTATTATCTTACTCAATAAATAATGAAATAAAGAAAGCAGGACAAAGCCATTTCTTTGTAAATAAAATAAGTCCATCGCCATCCATCCCTCCTCTTCCAGCAAAGAAGCCTTCAAGTTAAGATAATTTGCTGTCTAAGCAACACCGTACATCAAAATATTGAGATAAATCAACACCAAAATCTAATGCACTTTATTTTCTTTATAAAAAATCTGCTGCATTTCTGAAAAGGCCATAGGGAGCTTTTGTGGAATTTCAGCTAATGTCACCAGATGTCCCACTTTTCAGAGGTGACTCTGTTTTCTAAGGACTGCCCCACTTAACTTTTTAACTATGAACTTTTGTCCTCTATTTGTAGTCCCAGCAGTAGACTCCAGGTCACTTCCCCCTCCTGGTGCTGTGCTATACTGCAGCAGTATCTTCTAGCAGCATGGGGGTGTGCTGCTGATCCACCAGAGAGGAGATGGGCCACAGACTGCCACTGGGAGCAGAAGAGTCAGGGGCAGCTTGAGCTCAGAACTGGTAATGGATTGCTATGATTGGATAGAAATCCCAGAGCTATGAAGGAGAACTAGACAGCAATGTCCCAAAATCTTCCCAAGGATGTGTCTAGAATTTAACAAGAAAATACTGCATTTTGGAACAAAACCCATGTCTAAGAGAGACTTTTTTAAATCTGGGAATTCCACAAGGTGCATCTAACAGATTTTTGTACTATGAATAAAAGTAACAAATAAATGCAATCTGTTGCATGAATGATTTATACCACCCCATTTTAAGTTTAGGGACTATTTTGTTAATGGCCTCCTGTTTTGTGCTTGCTATAGCTTGAGGTTGCAAGTGACGGCGGTTAGCTATCTAACGACCTGAATTGGGAGGACAACTAGGAAGTTCAGTGTCTTGCCATGGTTTGCAAACACAGGACCACCCTTCCTCATACACAGGGAGACCTGATGCTGCAAGCAGTCCCTTTTTCTTTAATAAAAACAACGAGGAGTACTTGTGGCACCTTAGAGACTAACACATTTATTTGGGCATAAGATTTCGTGGGCTATAACCCACTTCATCAGATTTTAGCCCACGAAAGCTTATGCCCAAATAAATGTGTTAGTCTCTAAGGTGCCACAAGTACTCATTGTTTTTGCTGATACAGACTAACACGGCTACCACTCTGAAACTTTTTCTTTAATGGCAGTGTTCATGGAGTATGATACTACTCAGTGTCAGCAAGACTGACAGAATTTGACTCACAGTATTGTGGGCTCAGGATGAGAGGAGAGGCTTAAAAAATAGATTTTTAGTGTCTTTTCAAAAAATACTCCAGTTCTGATTTCCGTAACATTTTGTTTACACCATGACAGCATCCGTGGGGTGAGTTGTTAATAATATTTATCACATACCGGCTCAGGGGTGCTGGAACAATTTGTACAGTGGGGGTGCTGAGAGCCATTGAACCAAACTGTAAACCCTGTGTAAGATGGAATCCACTTCAAGCTGGGGGTGCTGCAGCACCTCTAGTTCCAACACCTGTGTACTGGCTTGACTGACTAGAACTACCCCCTGCACAGGCTACCTGGACACGGAGCCATACACCAGCCCCATTAGTAGGTAGCTGTGGACTGAGATGGATGGGATGCAGGATGGGTGGAGCCTGGGCTTTGACCAGTGCACCAGCCTGCACAACTGGACTGAGGTAGAGTGTTGTATTTGCTTCTGGTATAGGTCACTACCCTCCCCACTACCCAAGCAAGGGGGAGGCAGGAGAATATTGTGCCTCCTGGGGCTATTTTTGGGGTGCTGCTGCTGCTTATGCACTGTCCCTTACTCAGAGCAGGGTCAAAAAGCACAAGCTACCCCATATCGTTTTATAGACAAAAAATTAGTTTTCCCCCTTACTGAAGATGGGGAAACAGAGGTTAGAGAGGCTGAGTGACTTGTCAAGATCACAGAGAAAGTCAATGGCAAAGAGCTGGGATCACAATTCAAGAGTTGCTCCCAGTTCCCCATCCTGTGCTCAGAATTCTAGTGCATTCCTTGAATGGGTCTGTTTGCTGTAAGAGCAAGGACCATTCATAAGAGGAACTAGAGAGGGAATGGGGGAAGGGAATGACCTTTGAGGTAATCTACCTAGATGCTCCCATTCTTCCACCCCTCCCCCAATTTATTGCCCCTTGCTCTCTAGGCTTCCTCAGGCAAAGTCTGGCTGGATGCATTTTCGTTTAGCGTTTTTAATTGCCGTGTAAATGTAGGCTCAGTGCACTTCTCTCTATGCCTCTCCTGTTCTGCTGTCTTGGAGAGGAGGTGCTCAATGTGATGGAGGAGCTGGATGTGGAGCACTGAGCTGCAGGTCAGGAACAGCAGCTCTCCATCAGCCCGGGTCATGAAAGAGCACTATGGTGGCATCCCATCCCCATTACATATTAGGGGAGCCTGAAGAGAGACAGAAGGGGAAGGAGAGGAATGAGTGAGGGGCAGAGACACCTCACTGAGGAGAGGAAGAGAGATAAGGGGATAGCAAAGGGAAGAGAGGAGAATCAGAGGGACGGGCAGAAGAAATTCAGAGAGATCAGGGAGACATGGGCAAGCTCAGGAGAGGAGAAATGACGCCCTCCCCCCCATAAGACACCAGTGGGGGATGGTCCTGTCATTGCCTCCCCCAAAGTATCTTCTGATGATATGGTAGCAAAGAGGTAACTGTATGGATAAGCATCAAACAGCTCAGGTGCTTCTGTGAACCCACATAGGCCCCACAACCACCCCAAAGAGACCCTGCCTCCCCAGAAAACAAAAAAGCAGAGGAGAGCCAGGGTCTCTTTGGGGTGGCTGTGGGGCCTCTTTAGGTTCATAGAAGCAGCTGAGCTGTTTGATCCTTACGCAAGCCAGTCACAAATACCAAACACTTTGAGGTTCCCCAGTCATGGTATTTTATGGGTAATTTTGCCATTAGGGCGATGAGCATTGCGAATTGGTTGCTATGTATTTTGGCAGTGTCACTGGGCCTGAACCAGAACCCCAGTCCCAAGTGTCCCTCTGCTTTGGGTATCAGCTTCCCCCACCTCTCTTTAATTTTCACCTTTTTCTCTTTTTGCCACTTAGCATTTTCTGAAGCGCATGGCTGGAAGCTATGGTTTTATGATATTTTTAATACGCTGCATGCTTATTGAAAGAGCACCTTATAAACCTTCAATCTTCAGTGAGCCCCCTATAAACTGGTTCTGTTTTACATCAACAGGCTTCACATTTTTCCTGGCCATCATCCCCACCCCTTTTAATAAAACAAGGCAATCTCCAGTAAGGATTTCTCATGTGTATGCTGGTGCAGCCTACTCAAAATTCAAGACAGAATGCCTTTATTTTATTATTTCACCGAGACTAAAATCCTCAAGGTACTATTTTCAGTTTTAAGAGCAGCCCGGGTAAACAGTGAAGTTGGAATTAAGAATGTCACTCTTGACTCAAAGAAACTTGAATAAAATGAACTTGGGACGTAGTATAACCTAGCCAGGAGCACAGAAAATAAGCTAATAAATGCAAGGAATTCATTACCAGCAGGCCCCAACTAAAACTCTGGCTCCATACACTCAAAAACTGTGACAAAGTTCAAATCTGAATTTTGTTCTGCCCTTATCCATATAATGGGTTGAATCAAAGCTCTGGATCTAAATATTGAGGAGTATGGATTTACATCGAACCTTTGACTCACTCTCGTAAGTAGTGAAGGATGACCCTCAAAGGATTTGAACGTTTGGTTTAAACCATCCTCCAACAGTCTGGATGCCTCTCTGAAACATAACTGAACTGCCCAAAGCTCTTTGGTCTGTAAAACTGGGCTGGAATTATTATAACTGGCTTTTTGTGAGATTTCCAGTCCTTCCTACTTCCAGTCAGGCCAGAAATACTATAGGAGCACCCTTTCTTGCATTATTTCAGCCCTTCTGTTTCTAGCTGGATACTATAATATCACGTATGTACATTATGGTAGTGCCCAAAAACACTAACCAAGATTGGGACCCCATTGTGCCAGGCACTACACACACACACACACAGTAAGAGAGTCTTTGCCTTGAAGAACTTACCTTCAATGTCCCCTAATCAGCAAGGTTTGTAGGCATGTGACCATTCCCATTGACTCAATGGGACTACTCACCTGCTTAGAGTTAAGCAGGTGCTTGCTAAACCAGGGTCCAAATAGACAAGGCAGACAAAGGATATAAGAAAGGAAGTATTATCTCCTACAATTATTGTTGATGTTATTTTTATTTTTATTATTATTATAATTACTAAGATGTTAAGTATCATTCTCACTTGTGTAGGCCTTTTAAAGTATCTCCTGAGCTCTATATTCCATGTGAGGGGCTACAGTACTTATCTCCCTTTTCTCGAGTGTTATCATTAACAAGGAAATGTGGCATAGCTGTCTGCAAAAGCAGTTGAAGCCCACATACTTTAGTTAAAAACTGAAAGTAAATGGAGGCTCTGGAATATCAATGGGAGGTAGCACTCCAGCTGCTGGTGCAGCACTGTTAATTACACAATACTTTTTATTGAGCAATTCAGTGGTAATTCTTACTGCTACTCCTCCTTAATAAGATCCATTGTGCACCATAAAATAGTAACTAGGACACAGTTTGTATTCCACATGCATCTCATATCTCTTTAGCAGGTTCTTCCATATCCATAATCTCATCATTATTACTATTACCCTCAGAAGACAGCTGACTTGCATTAATCAGACAGGCTGCCATTCCCTTGCCAGATTTTCTGCAGTTTTATTGTGCTTTTGGACATTTTAATTAACTTGAAAAATTAATTAAAAATCTTACCTTATTAATACCCCCTTCTTGCCACCCCCGTTTTGTAACCTATTATCCCTGTTTATCACTGACCATTTATTCTAGGGTCACCAAAAATGGTGCTGAAATGGGTGACCACACAGGAATGCTTAAGTTAATGGTAAAATGATAAGCTGGTTTGAAAAATGCTAAAAAGGGTTTCTTAGTATTGATTTAAATTATATCAGACCAGGAGAGAAGTTGAAGACACGAATATAGATCATTAAAGTTTATTCTAGTTCTCTCTCACTAGCTCTACTGCTATATCCTCGGGTCTTTACTGGAGTTTGCCTGAGTAAGGACTGAACAAACTGAAGGCCAATTTACTCAGCATGAGTAAGAGAGGACTAGGCTACATCCACACTTGGAGCTGGGGGTGTGATTCCCAGCTCACATAGACACACTTGCCCTAGCTCTCCTTGAGCTAGCATGCTAAAAATGGTAGTGTAGCAGGCATAGCATGGGCAGTGGCACAGACTAGGCATGCCAAGTACGTACCCAGGAGGTTGAGGCGGCTAGCCCATGCCCTGGCTACCCCAACTACACTGCTATTTTTAGTGCGCTAGCTCAATGCGAGCTAGCGCTAGTACATTTAGACTCACATCCCCAGCTCCAAGTCTCAACATAGCCAAGTCTCAGGGCCTGATTTTGAGTATCAGTAACATAAATTAGAGTTTTATGACTTTCCTTATGGAAAAGAAAAATGAAAGAGGGAGTCTATAGAAATGACTCTATAAAAACCTACAGTTAAGTTTAATATAGTGCGATCCTTCCTATGGAATTTTGAAATCTGCAGAAGTTAATCAAGAATGCTACACAATTCAATAGGGTGGTTTAAAAATGCTAAAGAAGCGATAGTCTCTATAACATGTACAGCACTATTCCATAACTGGGTTTTTCATGCCTGTCTGCATTGCCTGCCACATTTTTATTAGAAACTCACACTATTCTTATGAGATAGTCAGATTATACTACCCTTACATGGGTTGAACAGTATCACTCTCCAAGAACAGTTCCATTGAAAGCAATAGGATTGCTTTCAGAGTAAGGTATTACTCACCATGAGTAAGGGTGGATCAATCTTGTCCTTATGATTTACATTATGATAGCAGTCAGATGCACCAATCACGATCTGGGCTACTGTACATAGGCATATGAAGACATAGTGCTTGGTTTGCAATCAAAGGGCCAGATTTAGTGTTAAAACATGGTTGTAGTGAGTCATTTTTTAAACATCCTGCAGATTCTATGGCACACTGGCACCCAGTTCAATGATAAACCTTCCTAGCTGAAATACTTACTAACGGCTAAATGTCGGCCTGTTAAGCACGAGTAGGGGACACATAAACCAGCCCCTCCACTTGTAACAGGTCCACCACTGCTCATTAAAAGGGCAGAAAGGCATAAAGCTGCTCAAGGGGGTGAGGAGCTTATTCGCTCTCCTTGCAGCCTGCAGAGGGAGCACTAGGGGCTGTAGTAACCTCTATGGGGTTTTCCATAAGGAAAGTGAGAGGGGCAAGAGCAGATCCCTTAACGGCCCCCTTCAATCATACTTAGTATCTTCTGGGAGGCGGAGGAGGCAGATGGAGTTTGAAGGGTCAGGGGATTCTTTATCCTCCCCATTCTTGACTGCCTAGGGCAGTGGTTCTCCATCAGGGATATGTGTACCCCTGGGGGGTGCACAGAGGTCTTACAGGGGATACATCAACTCATCTGGAAATTTGCCTAGTTTTACAACAGGCTACATAAAAAGCACTAGTGAAGTCAGTACAAACTAACATTTCATAAAGAAAATGACTTGTTTATACTGCTCTATATACTATACACTGAAAGGTAAGTACAATATTTATATTCCAATTGATTTATTTTATAATTATATGGTAAAAATGAGAAAGTCAGCAATGTTTCAGTAATAGTGTGGCTGTGACACTTTTGTATTTTTATGTCTGATTTTGTAAGCAAGTAGTTTTTAAAGTGAGGTGAAACATGGGGTACTAAGACAAATCAGACTCCTGAAAGAGGCACAGTAGTTCTGGAAAACTTGAGAGCCACTGGCTTATGGATAGGGTATGTCTACACCGCAAAGAAAAACCCGCAGCTGGCCCGTACCAACTGACTTGGGCTCATGGGGATCAGGCTGTGGGGCTATTTCATTGCTGTGTAGGCTTCCGGGTTGAGGGACTCTAGGACCCTGCGGTCCCAGAGCTCGGACTCCAGCCCAAGTCCAGAAGTCTAGATAGCAATGAAACAGCCCCACAGCCCAAGCGCCACAAGCCCGTGTCAGCGGACATGGGCCAGCTGCAGGTGTTTAATTACAATGTGGACATATCCTCTGCCTCAGTTTCCCATCAGTAAAACGAAGACACTAGCACATTCTGACCTCACCAGGGTGAAGAGAGGAAAAAGATAGTAGACTGTGAGGTGCTCAGATATTATGCTAAAGGAGGTCTTATAACTACCTTAGATAGAACTGTCAGGGCTGCACAGGGAAGAGGGCCAGGAGTCAGTGCAAAGTGATTTAATATTAAACCTAAAAGACGAAGACAAAGGCTACCCAGAAAACAAAACATATTTACTAAAGTAGCCACAAAATAATTCTAACTCCAGTCACACAATGGAAGATTCACAGAACTCCCAGTAAATGGAAGAACATGGGTGAGAGACATCAAAATAGCCTGTGTTTTTAAATCATTTTAATAGGAGAGACTTGCATTTTGATAGACGTTGGCATTTCATGCATCACAGTCCCCGCCCACCTTTAGATAAGGTTAAACATCCAGATTTCCAGAAGACAGAGTCACAAGAGTGACCATCTTAGCTTCATAAGGAACAAAAAGCTCTTTGAGGTAGTTAAAAGCTATACATCCTATCACAGCCAAGAGAGAAGGTACTGAATTATTTAGTAATCTCAGACCGCTCCAAAGGAGAAGAAACTCATTGCAGGGCTCCATGGGACTTGGATGAAGTTATGTGGGTAGGAGTATTATATATTTATTCACCATGGACTTTGATAAATTATTTACCTGTTCAACTGCCACTGACAAGATCTCTGAATGGTGAGATCTCTGCAGATATAAACATTCCTTTCATTATTTACGCAGGTGAGATCCTAACCTTTTAATATAGAAATCTAGTGCTATGTTCCCTAAAGTCACCTGAATAATGAGATAGCCTCATGTTATATGGACATAACTTAATCTGTTTTCTAGCCCCCTTTCTGGGCCTAATCCTACTTGCTTTACATTAAAATAATGGGATTAATCGTGTGAGCATGGGCTGCAGGATCTGACCCTCTCTTTGTGTAATTCAGTTAGACCTTTCACAGGGCTATGAGAGATGTCGGGCAAATGTATAGTTTCTGTAGTGCTGTGTTTTTGAATTATTTCACTTTCAACTGTGAGTACAAAAAGCAACAGTGCTACCCACTAGCCAGCGGCGTTAACTGCATGGAAGCAGAAGTTGTGTGCATCCCTAAACAGTGTATTCTTCTCATTCTGTTTAAATGAGAGGGCCAGATGCCATCTCTAAACCTTTTATAAGACTCTTCTTTTGTAAAACTCCCTCCCTGCTATAGTCTTCCCATTGCATTGTACATTTTTAAGCAATAGTGACCTCAAGTGGCCTATGTAGTTGCTCACTGGTATCTTTTCCACTGTGTATTCCCAGAGGAAGTTATCCATTGTCACCAATCCATTTTGTAAACAGAAAGCTGAAATAAATCCAATATTGATTATTTGTCCAGTTAGGTCATATCTAATCAGTGTCTCCATGTCATGATTTAGATTATGTTTATAGATTATAATCTGATTGCCAATAGATCCTCTAATTTTTCACTGTATGGTAGTTTTAAAGTTCTCTAGCAAAAATGTGCCTGCATAATCCTATTGTCTGGAACACTTGGGGGCCCTATACTCCCATCCAATCTGTAACACAGGGAAGAGCAAAAGAGTCAAGTATTATTTATTATTTGTATTGTGGTAGTGCCGAGCAGCTCCAACTAGGGATCAGGGCCCCATTGTGCCAGACACAGCAAACGCATCACAAAGAGATTGTTCGTGCCTCAAAGAGCTTGCAGTCTAAATATAAAATGAAAACCAACAGGTAGATATAACAAACAGATGGAAGAGCAGCAGGTAACAATGGGATGATAACAGCATGATAAGTCGTGATCATAGCCCACCAGCTGCCCAAATGGTAAGTGGGTATAAGCCCCTAAATAATAAAGGCACATAACCCCTAAATCTGTGGAATGCAGTCACACTGACTGTACAAAACATTCTTGGTCAAGGGCATTTGGCTGCACAGTGGACTTCCTGAAGACGGATTTGATGTATCCAGATTCTGACCATCATTAGGAAATTCTGAAAAACCTTCTTCTTTGCCTTTCCACCATAAAAAATATGCTCCCGACACCGACACCTCTTTTACCGCTAAACCCTACCGGCTAAATAAATCTTTAAAAAAAATGTCAAAACAAAAAATCCTACCTCAAGCAAAGTTTTGACTCCAAGAAGGGAGTGGTATTAGAGAACTTACTAAGGACTTTACTGTTGCTATTGATGGTACGTGGAAGGCACTCAGATACTATGGTAATGGGCAGCAGTATAAGGCCCAGAAGAAAATACAGCAAGTTTCCTTTTTCTGAGCATGCTAACTCCACAAAGGAAGGACCTAGAAAGATTTCAGGGAAGTTTATGGTAGAGCTAGTTGAGAAATACAAAATTTGGCTTGTGGACATTTTCACAAATCAACATGGTGTGTTCGTTCCCCTGTTACATGTCATGTGATGTGTTGCCCACAAGTACTTGCACAACTGGTGTGTTCATTTATGCAAATGTTTGTGAACCCTAAAAGTTTGAGATTTTAGCATGGGCCAGCCACGGGTTTTTAATTGTAGTGTACACATACCCTCAGCATATGTTATTTCAATACTACCATCTTCTGGAAAGATAGAAAAAAGCAGGAAAAAAAGCTGGAGCAGTTTGTCTAATGGAAGACATTCAGATACTACGGGAATGGGCAGTAATATAACACCCTAAGCAGAAACAATGGGGACAAAAACCTATTTGTTGGTATGTTAGCAAATAGGAATAAAAAAAGGGACACAAACATAGCTGACCTGGACAGTTATTTGGCATTCACATAAATGTCCATGAACCCCATTTTTACTGTATTTAACTAGCTCCGGTGCAGAGGATCTAATTGACACATTGTTGTTGAAACCTGACTGCATTCATGAAAGAGCTGCAAAGTCCTCCAGTTTGTGTACTGTAAAAATTAGTGATTGATGAACAAGTCAGACCCGAAGCAGTTTTCACTAAAAAACATCTATACACATTGGGCAGTGCTGACAGATGCCAAAAAAAAAATTTCTGGTAGCACTGGAATGGGTTACCTAGGGAGGTGGTGGAATCTCCATCCTTAGAGGTTTTTAAGGCCTGGCTTGACAAATCCCTGGCTGGGATGATTTAGTTGGTGTTGGTCCTGCTTTGAGCAGGGGATTGGACTAAACGACCTCCTGAGGTCTCTTCCAACCCTAATATTCTATGATTCTATGCCCTAAGTTGTGCTCCTCACACACCTGTACAAAACCCCTATCTCCAAGGGATGGAGCATATGTTAATATGGCAAAGAGATCAGGTATTCTGTGATTATTTTTTTGACATAAGCATGCATATAGAGAGGCTGCTCACTGCCCCCTTTGATCCCCATCATTTAAAACTGGTCAAATTACTCATGGATCACGAGTAATCTCACTAATTTAGCCCTTTTTTGTCTGTTTGTGAATTGTTAGTCAACTCATTCTGATTCCTACCAATGTACTGGTTATTCATAAGGATTTGCCAAATAGTGCAAAAATACCAGTGTATGTGCTGCTCAACTGTTCACTATGACTACTAGGTATTTGTTATTCATGTTGTGTGACTGGTCACCTAAGTCACATGGTATTATTTCTGCTTCCTGATTGGATGACTGAAACTTTTTAAATGGAAAAATAAGGAGCTGGATTGACTTCTGACAAACAATGATTAACACTTCCAGAATTAATTTTTTTATGAATAGTCATTTGTGCTGACAGCATATATTAGCAGGAAGCAAAGTGAAAAAGTAGAACCAAGACCCAGATATAAAGGGATTCATAATATCAGGCTTCAGAGGGAACAGTGTTCTTTCCAGCAGTGTGTACCTTAAGAAGAATGGGTGGGCCATACAAGATGAATGGCGATGCCCATGCAGATACCATCTGTGATGTTGGCTTATCAGGTTCTGACATATATTCTGGCTCTCCCATGTTAGGTTGTCATGTTTTGTTGAATTCAGTCTTCTAACTAAACTCAGAGATGGCATGATCTGAATGGTGATGTAGCTAACAACAAAGATCCCATAAGCCAAACATGACCATTTGTAAAGTTTTGGATATTGATATAGCACCTCCTCCCCTCTAGCACACACCCCCATGCCTGGACTGGCATTGCAGGGAGCTTTACCTCTTGCACCCCCTACTGACTATGTCCTTGCCCCTGCAATGGCCTGTCTCTGTCTGAGCCTTTGCCAGCCTGGCCCTCCAGACAGGTCACCTCTTCAGTTTAGCCCCCTTCCAGGTCTAACTAGAAGTCAAAAATAAACACTCAGATTAATTATTCTTCTGCCCCCTCAGGCTCCACTCAAGTTCTCACTCCCTTCTCCTGACCCCTGCAAAGCTTCTCTTACACTGCTTCCAACCAACAGCGTCTCCCCTCCCCAGGGACTCTGGCAGCTTCCATGCTCTTTGGATGGCCTATCTCTGCCCCCCTCCTCTTCATCTTCCAGGCCCGTCCTATGAAACGCCTCCAACCCCGCCTGTGTCTTTTCCATTAAGTGCGCCACTCTGTTTATATGGTCTTTCCCTGACCCTTTCACAGCTGGGGTCAGTAATTATTATGGTTGCCATCAGATGGGGGCTAGCTAGTAGGTTACAGACAAAGCTGAGCCCACCTTGCCTTAAAGGACCAGCCAGCCTGTGACAGATACATTTTCAGTTCTTTTGATATTATAACAACAATTAGGCCAACCATGTGTATGAGGAATATGCATGAGTAGACATGATGGAAGTTAAGAAAATGTCTCCAAAAGGTCTAGGGACCTGCTTAGAAACCTCATGGGTGAGACCTCCAGAATGATCAGAATCTAAAACTGTTGGGTTGTATCACCGGGCACTGGGAGCCTTCAGTTAATATGCAGAAACTCCAGTTTAAGGTAAAGAACTATAGCTGCAGTTTTATTAATAGCAATAATAATGCAAAGCTCATATCAACTTTACCATATGGATCCCAAAGTGCTTTACAAACAATTTTTTTAGACAGGGGTCATGTGATCCATACCTGTAACATTTTGAGGGGAGAATTATATGGTCCATTTAATTTCCCCACAGAAGTAGTAGTAGGTGGACCTGGGATGTTGAAAACTTTTCTGCCTCCCAATCATTGGTCAAGCTTTGTGTTTAATACCCGTTCAATCAAGCTCAACACTTGGCTCATTTTATTTTATTTTATTTTGCTTTTGCACAGGAGCCACAATTAGCGCTGCAGATAAAGAGAAAATCCCAGGCTTGTGTTTAAAAAATTCCAGATGTAAAGCAAAAATGATGAATATACTTTTCTACAAAGTAGTAAAATAAAAACCCATCTGATGTTCTTCCTTGCAATTTGCCCCAGGCAAAGAGCATTCCACTTTAAAAAAAAATACTTTTGGTCAGAAAAAATTAAATGTTCCCATGGAGGAATAGCTAGAGGTCAAAGGTCAATTCACTTTGCTGGCACATGTGTTTCCAATCTGTTTGACCCCTGTGATCAGCAAGATGTGGACATGCAAAGGGAAAGAGGATAAAAAGGGATTGGGAAGAATAAAAAAATCAAAAGAAATACTTAAGAGATCTGCAAAATACAGGTATACATTTCCTTTATGGGGGCAGCGAGGTGGAAAGCATTGAAGAAGTTTTCTGTTTTTCCTTTTTTTGGAAGAAAAAGGAGGAGGATGTGGGCTGTGATAGAGAACAGGGGTTTTCTCAACAGAAGAGAGAGGGAAGAATTAGCCTAGAGCTGCTGTGACAGGGATTTGTTTCTGATATAATGCCTGATGATGGGCATACCTAAAAAGAATCAGTGAGGAGGGGATCAGCACAATCTCAAATAAAAATAATGAGAAAAAACCTTTTCCCACTAACCTGCTGAGTCTGCATGCTCCTTGTCCTACTTTGCTCAGTGAGCATATTCCAGCTAGCTGCCTTTAAACCAGGCTCTTCAGACGTGTCCTCTCTTAAGGGAAGTCCTAGGGGTGGAGTCTACAAATAGAAGCTGCCTCATGCCATAAATGAGGATGTATTGCCTCCTTCCACAGTAAGTATCTATGGCAGGAGTTTTCAACCTTTTTCTTTCTGAGCTTCCACCCCCCATGCTATAAAAACTCCACGGCCCACCTGTGCCACAATAACGGCTTTTCTTCACATAAAAGCCAAGGCCGGTGTTAAGGGGCAGAAGGCAGGGTAGTTACCTGGGGCCCCATGCCACAGGGGCATCTACAAAGCTACTTTGCTCAGGGCCCCGGGCTTCAGCCACATGCAGTGGGGCTTCAACTTTCTACCCTGGGCCTCAGCAAGTCTAATGCTGGCCCTGCCTGGCAGCCCCCCTGAAACCTGCTCATGGTCCCCCCCAAGGGGCCCCGGACCCCTGGTTGAGAACCACTGATCTATGGGACTACAGAGCCTTCTATTGCAAGACTCCATTAGTCTTTTGTAGTTCCTGCTACCGTTCCCAATTTCTGTGCTCTGGAAGTCCAGGACAGACTTGCTAAAGAGTCATTCCTTCTCCTATTACCTCTACACTGTGTATTCTCTCAGCAGTCAATTGCCCTTTGCAGTCCAGTTTTCCTTCTGAGCTAACCAGGTTAACATTAACGGATTCCAGTTTAAATGAGTTATAACGATGGTTGCATGAATACGGTATAAATGCCTGGATGTCATGGACAAATGGATATGTTTGGTTTTGTTTCTGTTTCAAAGCTGATCAGTTTACCATGAGTAACAAAGTCATCCCCTAGCCTCATACTTCAGCCATATTATTGTCATGAATGATTGAACCGGCTGAGGGGAAAATATGAATGCTGCTGTAATCCTTTTTGTTCCAGGTTGTTGCAGAATGACCCATCTGATGACTCCTTCTGTATTTTGTGTTCACAGGGAGGAGGAGTGTGCAGCCAGGAAGTCATAACTGTTTTGTGAATAACCTGCTTTTCTAGGCACTCCTTGGGTTTGGCTATGTGTGTTTGATTTGTCTGTGTTGTTTTATGGGCTGGGGATATTTGAGTGGAACTTTCCTGACTGCTTTGCAGCCCTGACTGCTTATACGACCTCTAATAATGTCTGAGTGGTGTGCAATTGTGCCTGAATGCTTCAGGGTCAGATCTGATTTTGCAGGCAGTGTCTGTGCTAAATCCTTACCAGAAATAACAATTATAAATGTGTCTCAAATGTTCACTCCTACTACTCCTGAAGTCACAGAGTCATATCCTCAGCTGGTCTAAATTAGAATAGCTGTATGGATTTCAATGGCACTATATGGATTTACACAAGCTGAGAATCCAGGCCCCAGTGTTCTGCCAATACAGGCTTCCAACAAGTGTTTCAATTACAGCTGGACCCAAACAAACCCTTGCCCCTAACACACCCAAGCTGCGAGACAGTTTAGAAATTGGCCCCTCTTGCTAATAGGATTGACCAAGCCCTTAGATCTGAACAGCCTTGAATTTTTGGGGAAGTTTGCATCAGGAGGGAAGTCAGACTAAAGTCATTCATGAGGGGTAATGAGATTTACCCTACAAACATATCCAATTAGAGAGTAGCTCTTCCCTTTCCAAAGAGTAATTCAAAGTGGAGGGGTAGGTAGAGGTTGTACTAAAAGCAATGGAAGTTACACTTCCTTGTTTGTAGCTTGCCATTCTTAAACCAAATGTATGTTCCAGAAGCTCTGTGGCTTCATCGATTATAACAGGGTCTCAGTAATAAACCTGGGAAGAGATTTCAGAAAACAGGAGCAAATACAGCAAAAGTGTGTGGAGGGGATACACAAACAGGAGTGTCTATGGAATCCAGAAACATATTTTGCTAGTATCTGCTTCATTTACTTGGGATTTACACCACTGTTACTCCCCTGAAGTGACTGGATTTACACCAGTATCTCTGAGGGAGAGGGAGCCTTTGTCACACCCTTAAAAGATACACTCCTCTCTGTAATTAGATGTTGTGATCAGAATCCGTTTTACATGCCTCTAGAGGTCTCCTTTCAGCGCAATGTCGAGAGTTTGCTCGTTATATTTTTGCATGCGAGATTGAGGATTGATGAGCCCATTCATTTCTCTTTTATCTGTCTGTAAGCTATATCACTAAAGTCTCTGCTTTGCTTGTCTTCTATTCAGTGTGCAGTGCAACTCATCTGCAAGCACAAATTACCTTGCTCAAGTATTCTTCAGAGAAATAATTAGCCACAAGCACCTCCTCTGCAGGCTCTTGCATGTGCCTCAGGGGACTAGGGCGCTTGACATAAATCATTTAGTCCTGAGCCCTAGTGCGTACCTTTCCCAATGGACTCCATAATTGGCAAAGCAGTTGCCAACTGGGTTTAAAGTGATTTGAAATTGTTTTCCATACAGCCTTGCTGACAGCAAAAGGTTTTCCCTTTACCTCAAGCTTGAGTTACAGTAACATGATTGAATGTAACCAGTTATTCAGTTCAAGCTGTGATTCTGATACAGTATAGACAATATAAATTCCCCGGAGCTCTGTGAGGCCACCTCAATGGTCCATTTAAGTCCAATTCAATTAGGCTCACTATAGTTCTTAGGATTTCTTAGGTATGTTTGCAGCAGCCTTGGGGTTTGAATGTGAGAACAGTATTCATCCAGGACTTTTAAATTAGGTCTCAGGTGTCATCATTCTAAATGAATTATTACAGCGGTGTGTTCATGCACTACAGTTAAGGTTATGTTAGCATCTGCACTCAGCCATTTTAATGCACTGAGGGCTGAGGTTTGGCATGGAAGGCCCTTGCCTAACAGTGACTATTTTAACCCAATTTTTAAGTAATTGGGCTGTCAGGTAAATACTGAGGTGTATATTTTTACATGTAAATAAGTTTGTTTGTTTGTTTTTTGTACTTTTGGATTTGCAGTGGTATGAATTAAGGAAAGCATATTGTGCACCTGGCACTAACATTGTGCTACTGTGAACATCTACACAGACAGGAAGAAGACAAGGTCCCTGTCCCAAATAACGTGCAATCAAAATACACCATGAATAGAGGAGGGTGGGGGGAAATGAGCAACGGGATGCAAGAAAATGCAAAGTTACTGAGCCTGTGGCTTGCGGGGGCCGTGATTTTTTTGTTCAGACATATTGACTTTTAAAAAAGGGGAGGGCAGAGCTGAGGGGATAAGATCAGCCTTTATTTTGCATTTCTTCACACTTGCTAATTAGTGTCTCAATTTAATCTTGACAGTATTTAGGGTTAAATTTTCAAAGTCCTCTCAATTGGGGCTCTTAACCATGCCTGCCCAATTCTGCAAGTCCAAGATTTTCGGTGAAAAAAATCATATGTTCTGCACTCGAATGTCACTTGCACAATCCAGTTAGGTATTACAAATGTCACATGTGTGGTTAAATCTGAGTTTTTGTGGATTTAAAAAGATGCACAATTTTGAGCATGTAAATTTGGAGACTGTTTTGAACATATGGCCCTTAGACTTGTATTTAAAAAGAGAAAGTAAATTTTTCTAGCCTTTCATTGTTTATTATTGTTACAGTCCCATCTAGAGGCCCCAACCAAGAAAGGGACCCCAGTGGACTAACCACTGTAAAGCAGAGTAAGACACATTCCCAAAGAGTTTACCTTCTAAATAGACAAGGGAGAGGAAAACTTTATATGTGGGGAAATGAGACCCGGACCCAGATCCGCAAAGATATTTAGGCACCTGAATCTCAAGTTTAGGCACCTAAGTCCCAGTTTTGGCTCCACTGCCATCCACAAAACTCCCACTAGACCCCATAGGCACCTAATCTCACTCACTCCCTAAGTTTTCAGAGTAAACGTTCAGTGGTGGGTGCCCTAACCACTGGGCTACAGAGTCATTTTCTCTCTCTCTGTCTCTCTCCCAGTGACTATTTAAGTATTTATCCACAGTGGAAAAGTCATTGGCCCAGAGACAGTGGTACACGGGGAAGGGAGTGGATTCATAGACTATAAGGTCAGAAAGAACCATTAGATTATCAGTCTGACCTCCTGTATATTGCAGGGAGTAGCTGGTGTCATTTGAGCAGGGCCGGCTCCAGGCACCAGCCTACCAAGCATGTGCTTGGGGCGGCACCTGGAGGGGGCCGGCGCTCCGGCCGGCCGGGGAGAGCGGGGCCGCCCCTCCCGCCGGCGCTCCGGCCGGCCGGGGAGAGCGGGGCCGCCCCTCCCGCCGGCGCTCCGGCCGGCCGGGGAGAGCGGGGCCGCCCCTCCCGCCGGCGCTCCGGCCGGCCGGGGAGAGCGGGGCCGTGGCCGGGCTCGCTGCGCTCCCCGCCGGGAGGCTTTT
This sequence comes from Emys orbicularis, assembly GCF_028017835.1. Lineage (NCBI taxonomy): Eukaryota > Metazoa > Chordata > Testudines > Emydidae > Emys > Emys orbicularis. The sequence continues at coordinate 81,556,349 of NC_088684.1, forward strand.
TTGCCTGGGGCGGCAAAAAAGCCAGAGCCGGCTCTGCATTTGAGCAGCAGTGCCTGGAGACATCAAGCTTGTGAAAATCATGGTATCTTCAGGGGTGCTAGGGGGAGCACTCGGAGGAGTGGCACTTGCTGTACCTTTTTATAAGCTGCTGCCTATGCAGCTCCAGAGCTGTCTTGCCAATGTGCAATCAGCCTACTTTCACCTAGACTTGCTTCTTGTGCAGATGGCACCATGAGCCAGCCAGACAAGATCCACTCCTCCAAGTGCTCCCCCTAGCACTCCTGAAGGTACCAGCCAGCATTCTAAATATTGATATTGTAAAAATTAATTTCTGATATCACAAATTAATTTTGTTTTAGCCAGTTTCATCCATTTAGTCCTATTTTTGACTTCTCACACTACCATGGCCCTCTCTTCTCCCTCCTTAATATAGCTACCATACAAGTACAATCAAGGTCACTTCAAAGTGTTACTGACATTCAGGGGAAGTCTCTTCTCTTTTGCAAGAACTTAGAGGAATTTAATTCAGTTTGCTTAAAATTAACCATGTTTTTAAGTACCTTGCTGAATCAGAGCCATAGTGCAGGAGAAAAGGGGAGTGTAGGACTATCTCCTGAGACTAGGATAACTTTTAGCCACTTTCCTAGACAAGCTGACATTATTTTGATCAATGTTTGTTTGTTTTTTCAGATGTGGAATAATTCTGTGATTTTATTGAAGAGTCATGTTTTAGTTCTGCTTCTATAAAAATGTTTGTCAGTATTTTAACTATCCTCTTTTTGCTAGGCAACACTTTTTTGGAAGTTTCTGCATCAACTGGATAATTAAGTTTAGTGGGTATACAACAGACACCCCTTTCATGCATTGTGAAGGGCATGAAAATCCACGTGAGGCCAAATCTTGCAGTCCCTATAGTGTTAGCATAAAAACATATTGTTAACTAGAAGTGAAAAATCTTTCACTAACGCTACACAGTCCTAAAGCCTGAAAACATTGTATGGGATTCTCAGAGTTAGAAATTGATCCTCCTCTGCACAAAACGCATGTGAAGCACAGGTGATGGGGGTGGTGGTAAAAGAGACCAAGATGGGTCTAAGCCATCTTTCTGCTTCCTCCATCCTGGGGCTGGTTGGGGCCCAGAGTAAGTTCGAGTAGCCACTAGGCTGCTTGAACTTTCATCAGCTGATGACCCTCTCCACTGGTCCAGCATTACTGGAGCTCATTGTGCTATGGGCAGAGTCCCTTTTCACCCCCAGCACCCTGCAGGGAGGGATTAAGTGATGCGAAGTTGGCTACATAGTAAGATTACCCAGCTGTCCCTTTAGTGAAGCATTACATGCCCTTAGAGTGCCACAGCTGGGACTCAGTCTGGGCCAAAGGTCTGGTCCCTAGATCCTGAGCTATTTTTGTCTGTTTAAAATGCACAGGTTGGATGCCAAATACCTGCATGGCTCGGCTGAACCAATTCCCAGCACAAACTTACCTTCCCATACCCGGGCATAACTTTGTCTTCCTTTCCCCACTGTAACCCACCTGAAGTTATTGTTTCCAGTGTTGTTAATGAGTTAAACTCTGGAATAGGCTTCCAAGGGAGGTTGTGGAATCCCCGTCACTGGACGTTTTTAAGAACAGGTTGGACAAACACTTGTCAGGGATGTCTAGGCTAGGTAGAGTAGCGCAGGGCGCTGGACTTGATGATCTCTCAAGATCCCTTCCAACCCTACATATCTATGATTCTGTGTTTTTAAAAAAAAAAGTTCTCAGAAAAGAGAGAAACAGCTATGTCCTCAATATTGCAGCATTGTGGGCACAATATCAAAAGATGTCTGTCACTTGTAAAATATGCAGTGTAGTTGTCATGTTGGTCCCAGGATATTAGAGAGACAAAGGTGGGTGAGGTAAGATCTTTTATTGGACCAACTTCTGTTGGTGAAAGAGACAAGCTTTCAAGCCACACAGAGCTCTTCTTCAGAAACCCACAGATTACCACTTCTACCTTCATAGATACAGTATCCACCCCAAACACACCAAGAAATCTGTTATCTACAGTCAGGCACTCGGATACCACAGAATATGCTCTGAGAAGAAAGTCTGGGATATACACCTTAACACACACAGAACGGCCTTCACCAAACAAGGACGCTCCACCGGAGAAGTAGATTGTATCATGGAATGGACCACCCAAATACCCTGAGAGATCCTGCTTCAATACAGAAATAAAACACCTTCTGACCGCACACCCCTATTGTTATCTATCTCTCCACACTGGAACCCATAGGGGGTATCATCTAACTACAACCCATACTCAACGGGGACCCCATCATGAAAGAAATCTTTCCTGAACACCCCCCCCTTCTGGCCTTCAACCAATCCCCCAACCTCTCCAAGCTCATCATCAGAAGTAAGTTTCCCACAGACTAGGACACACCACCCAGACCCTGCGAGAGTAACTGATGCAAAACCTGCAGACATATACCCACTGCTACAATGATCAACACAACACACCTTTCAAGATCCATGGATCCTACACATGCCTATCACAACATGTGGTGTAACTTACCCAGTGTGCTATGTGCATGAAACCAGACAATCACTATGCTCTCAAATGAACTCTCACAGGAAAATGATAAAAGACAAAAACACCCTGTCACCTGTGGGTGAACACTTTTCACAAAGCGATCACTCTATGTCTGACCTATCAGTCCTCATCCTCAAAAGAAACGTGCACAACACTTTCAAAAGATGAGCCTGGGAGCTTAAATTCATTACTCTGCTAGATGCCAAAAATCATGGACTGAACAGAGACACTGGATTTATGGCTTATTACAACAATCTGTAACCCACTAACCCCTCTTTTTGTCCTGTGACTGCAAAGGGTGTTAGGCCACTCTACCTTGAATGGTCCCTTACAATATGTGCTAACTGCTTATGCTAAGCAATCTGTTCCACCTTGCATTTTGCTGTAATGCTGGGAGATCCTTTCCCAAACCTGAAGAAGAGCTCGGTGTGGCTTAAAAGCTTGTCTCTCACCAACAGAAATTGGTCCAATAAAAGATATTACCTCACCCACTCTTGTAAAATATGACACTCACAACATCTACATGGAGCTTTTTCATGTGCATGACTTGTCAGGCCTACTTAATGCAACAGCATCCTGTAAAGGATGCTAATGCTATACTGCACATAGGCCATGGGTTGCTATAATAAAACTCTGCGTGTCTAATGTAATTTACAGCTATAGTTCTGTGGAACAACAGTGACACCCAGTGGTCAGTTAGGACAAGTCAAAATGTGCATTTCATGTAACAGGAGTTTCCCAGGGGAAAGTGCATCTCCTACTTTACCTTTCTTGTGTAAAGACAACAGTTAAAATACTAATAAGTATGTGACACATCAAAATCACTAGTCACTTCTGAAAAGTTGGGCCTCTCTTTTTAACTGGAAAGCCTCGATATAATACAGTAAATTAAATCTATATATGAGAAATTCAGTAATCGAGTAAGGCCAAGAATGAGAAGCTTTCGAAGTAGTACCAATTGAAAATATTTCAAGGGGAAGGATCAACCACATCTTTTGAGGAGGTATGGTCTCATTGTAAGCCCCAAACCTCAGCCTTTCCAACCCCAAGTGCTCCAAAATCATGTCAGCCCTTCCCTGCTGCCCCATCAGGTGAGCTTTTTTAAAAAAAGAATAAATGTTGAGTTCTTTTTCTTTGCCTTGTGTTTTCTGAGCCTTAAGATTACAGTCAGGTCACATTTTCAAGCTTTTCTCCACAATCACAAAGGCTATAAAATTACTTTTTTAAAAAAATGAAAGCCAAGATTCTCATATTATCAGGTAATTCCAGGAGCTGGGTTTTAAGGAAAACACTAAATATTGTGAGACTCACAAAAAAAATCATGAGAGTCAGCAACACAGAAACCTCTTTTTCTTTTCTTTTCTTTTTTTTCCCTGAAGGCCCAGTCTTTCCCTGTGCATGGATTAAAAGACATTAACGACTGTAAAAAGGAGTTCCTGGAAAAACAGACCTGAGGCCTAGTGTACAAGAGACATTTTTGCCAGTATAGCAATGTCAGTTAGAAGGGTGGGGGAGTTTTTAAATACATGTTTTACCAGCAAAAGCCTTAGTGTAGATGCAGTTACACCAGCATAAAAATGCTTATTTTATTCAGGGAACTGGTATAAGCTATACTGGCAAAAACATTCTTTTGCCACTGTAAACTGTATCTATCTATACTAAGAGGGTTTGCCAGTATTTCTATGCCAGCAAAGCTTTTCTAGTGTAGAATAGGCCTAAATCAGCCCTAACTTACCATTTCCACACTTTCAAACTACCAAAAATTGCTAGGATTCCCCAGAAAAGGGAATATTTTGCCAATGGAAGGTTACGGTCCTTGGCCTCTGCTTTGGCCTTTTCCTAAAATCTGAGAGTAAAAAGGCTTATCTACTTAAAGGACAATTTCACTGCTGCAGAGTCAGAAGGGCACCCAAGGCTACATATCTGAGCCACAGTACGCTTGTTAAAGCTCTTGAGGATTGTGGTAAATACATAATAATCCAGTTTCTCAGTTTAAACTTTCTGGGCTTTCCTCTGGATGTCATAGCTCTAACATTAACCCAAAAAAAATTAAATGGGCACAAAGAGAATCCATAATAAACAAGTGTCAAGAGGTGATGTCTTAACTCCTGACAGGAAAGGAAATTAGCAAGTTTATTGGGGTCACTAGTATCTTTACTCCTTGCTTTTCCAGTGGCCATAGGGACATCCAGAGTTATCCACTGGCTGAAAAAAAAATGAATAACTAATTGAGAAGCAAGCATTACAAGTGTCACAAGCCACTTGGCTAGACCTCCTACAGTAGAGGTTAAAACCTAATACTATGAGAATCCTATTCCTTCCTAGACTTATCCCTTTCAGAAAGCCTGGAAAGAGATTTCTCATAGTCAGTCTTCTTCCGTTGCTAACAGTAAGTGGGATATAGGACCCTACTAAAGCATAAGCAATCAGGGTTGCATTGAGTATGGAAAACTCTTAGCGGGCTACTGATAACTCAGGAGATTCTGCACACGTAGCATTTTTTTAAACATTTCAAGTGGAAACTTTTAAAGATGAATGTGTAGAAAAAATTCAATGCAATACATTCCATTGATCTCATGAAGAGAGAACTAAAATTGCTTTTTGCTGCTGCTGCTTTTGGAGTTACAGTTGCTGTCTCCCCCAGCTGATCTATGGAGAAATATACATCCTGTGTCTTAATCAGCAACATCCTGCTGCTGCAGTGTGTTTGTGAGTGACCTGTGCCTGGAAGGAGAGGAGGAGGAAGATGTCGGCTATTCCATGAGTCATTCAGAAGCATCGTAGAATATGGCTCACAACAGTAACAGTTTTGCCTGTATAGCAATAGACTTCTAATAAGTTTGACTTAGTAGGTACCGACTTCTTTTCTGCCCATGCTTGACTGAACAAAAGCCAGGAAGAAGCAGCTACTGATAAGTGCACAACAGCTACAATTACAATTAGGTCCCTCAGTCAGTGTCAACACTGTGATTCCAATCTAGCAATGTTCCTCCAACAGTTCTGTAGCTGTCAGCATGACAGGTGTATGCCAAAGTTATGCCAATGCATCATCAGCCCAGAAGGACAGCTGTGGACAGAAGAAGAGCCAAAGACTGCAGAGCAGGGGGAAACCATTGTGGTACCAACATTGAAGTACATGCTATAAGTGACAGAGCCATGTTGTCACATAGGCACTGAGGAGAAATGTCCTCCACCAGGAGAAAGGAACTGCAGTTTTCTAATAGCCTCTCTCCAGCTTTGCCTGCCTTTTCATGTGCACCATCAGAAGCAGCATCTCCTGTCAATTGCTGACAATAAATCCTACCGGGACAGTGCAGATACTGCGGAACAGCACAACAGGCTAGCAGTAGAGTAATGTGGAGTGTGTCAGCTTTAAAGGAAATAAGTTCTTTTGCTGAAAGAAAAAAAGTGGGTGGTGAGAACAAAGAAGATGAGAGGTGGGAAAAGGCAGGAAGAAGAGGGGAAACCTGATCTGAGGAAATAAGGGAGATGAAGAAACGGGGAAGGGGGGCTAGCGATATTGGTGTGGTAAATAGTAGTTCCTTTATTCATTACTGCCCCCTTCCCTGGTTTTGGCTCTGCACTGATGCTGCTGATTATTGTCAGGGATCAAAGGGGGGAGGGAGGGAAATGTGATGGAATTCTACTGAAGCTTCATCGCCAAATCCCTCGTCATGTCCACCATCCCATAATTCCCCCCACTCATCACGCTGACAGTCCTGTAATTCCTCATAGACCCGCGGTGCCCCCCTCAACTTTGGAGATTTGTGCAAGGAACTTAGATTATTGTGCTAACAGGATTGCTTGTGATTTTGAAGCACAGGTTATCCAGATTCATAGTAGTCTGAGCAAGTCTATATATGGCCCATGATCAAAATATAGAGATGCTGTCTTTTTTCTTACAGGCTCAAAAATCTGCTCATAGTCATCCTCTTTCATCTCTTTTCAGCCAGCTCAGGATCTTCTGTCATGACCACCGCTCTTCTAGTTCTAAATCCCCATAGCTGTTTCTCATAACTAGGGTGACCAGATGTCCCGATTTTATAGGGACAGTCCCAATATTTGAAGCTTTTTCTTATATAGGTGCCTATTACCCCTCACCCCCTGTCCTGATTTTTCACCCTTGCTATCTGGTCACCCTACTCATAACCCTTTCTATCTCCCACAGCCTATCAAACTTCCAAGCACCTCTTACTTCCCTGTATACCACCCTTTTCTCTCATCAGTTTACTCTACAAGTGCAAACTTTGATCTCCTCCATCAGCTTCTATCTCCGGCTTACTTCCTCTACTCTGTAAGCTTGGGCACAAATATCTGCTACACCTCAGATTTTTGCCAGCTTTGTTTCATATAAGCATGGCTCCTGTTGTTCACCTGGAAAATTGAGCCTTTTGACATTGAATAGGGATACTATTCCCCTGCCTAAATCATCTCACTGTCATTGACGAGTAAAATGCCAACCATAGTTAGGACAGTAATAATGCGTTGTGGAAATAAGCTCTGTGCCCTTTAGTTACTATTCATTGGCTCAGTTAACTGAACTATAGTAGACAGAGGAGTGGGAGACAGGATGTAACACAGTATACACGTGCACACACATATAAATATGTACTTTAGGCTTTTGATATTTTATGATACCTTAAAAATTAAAAGCTCTAGTTGACTCACATCTGAATCAACTTTAGAAGTAGTTGGAAGACCCCTGCCTAGAAATTATAGAGCTGGTATTTGAAAGGTTACTGCCTAACCATGAAATTAGGGATTTATGTGCATTCAACTGCAAATGTGAAAACTTAGAATTAGTGTCTGTACAGATGAAAGATATCTTACTTTTGTGTGAGAAAATTTTTTTACATCAACTTTGGATCCTATTCCTGCAAACACTGACTCACATGCTTAAGCATATCCACATGAGAGGATCCATTGAATTCAATGAGCCTATTCACACATATAAAGTTAAGCACATGCGTGTTTGCAGAATTGAGCCTATCTGTCCCATCCATTATACACATAACGTACGGTATCATCTGATGTTTCAGGGACAAGTTTTCGTGCTTATAACTGCACAGCAATCAGTGTCCCATTGCTCATGAGCATACAGAACATCTCCAATTTGGGTCTCCATTTGGACAATGTTTTTCCCCCTCTAAATTCCCTTTACACGGTATTCTTACATCAGTCACAGTAGTGTGCTATGTTGAATTCTAGTGTCCACTTCAGTTGCTCTTAACTTTCTCAGACAAATTCCTTTATATTGTCCAGTCTTAGTCCCAGCCCAAAGATGATTTATTTTTTGAGGACTAGTGGCTCAAAATTACTTCAGTTGTATTTAAATTATGCATGTGAGGGGGGAACTGCTCTCTTTCCATATGATCTAACTGAAATTTTTGTGATCACCAACCTCAAGCATTGCTAAAGTTTGGCTTCCATGTTGGCTTCCTCGCTGAGGAAGAAAATACAAGCCAGAACCCTGATCCTGCAGTCCAATCCCTGTGGGCAAATTCTTGCTTCTATGCAGAATCCCGTTGAAGTCGGGAGGGAAGGCTCCAGAAAAACACAGGTAGGGGCTGCTTCCAGGGATGAGATTCTGAGATCAGGGTCCTAGTTTGATTAACATTGATTAAAACATCCCTACATATATATTTTTAAACAAAAATCAAATTTTGGCCAACATGGACTACACCCTTTCTCATTTCTTAGTTCATTTTGAGGATAAATCAATTTAGGACACTGGAGATGCTGTGAACCAGTTTAGATCTGAGGCAACCTAAATAGCTTACGTGTGCCATAAATCTTTAAGATAGCATATTAGTGGCCAGCAAGACTGCTACTAAATTGCATTAAGGGCTTATAACAGTTCATGATCTTCTATTGCTTTAAATCCTTAAAGCGCCTTAAATTCTTATGCTCACCTAAGATCTCAGAATGAATTAAGGAAATTCCCAAAATATTTAGTGAAACAAGATATGTAAATAAAAGTCAAATCTGAATTTTATTAACGAGATGCTGATATAAGCAATACTGTTATGAGAGTGGATGGCTTTGACATGACTTCATGGAGGCAGCCAACTTCCATGTGAATGGGCAAACTCGAGGGATGTCAGTCATTTTAGTTCCAAAGTTATGTACATTCCATATATACTGGGTTAGCACACACTTCCATTGCTTACAAATGATTTACACCATAAAAGGAGGCTATAGATATATTTATACTAAATGAATCCCACAGCACTTTAAGATTCCTTAAACTTACACTCAGCATAGCTGTGAGAGGGAGAAAAGCAAAGGTGGCTTTACGTTACCTTTGCAGCTTCCTGGCCCCCAATATAACTTAGAGCAGCCTCATGATGGCTGTAGGTTATGCATGGCTACCCACAGGCCCAAGGAAATCACTGTGGTATGTGTGTGCTAGAGCTGGAAGGTGTAAATTCCAGCTCAAGAAGACATACCTGTGCTAGCTCTAGTAGAGCTAGCATGTTAAAAATAGAAGTGTAGCCGCAGTGGCATGAGCAGCAGGCGGGGCTAGTTGCCGTGAGTATGTATCCATGGTCTGGGACAGGATTGTACTCAGGCAGCTAACCACTCATGCACCTGTGGCTACACTCTATTTTTAGCTCACTAACTCCATCAGAGCTAGTGTGGCTATGTCTAACTGAGCTGGGAATTACACTCCAGTTTCAATGTAGATATATCCCCACAGGCGCTCCACCCACCTTTGTTGTGGGAAAGCCCCCTCTACTGGAGTGGGAGGAAGTGGCCTAGAGCCAGCTGAGCTACGCCACCTCTAACCTACCTGAGTGTTCCCCACTACCAGGGGACTCCTTAGCTGGGAGAATCTGACAGGCTTCTGGCTGCTTTATGCCACTGCAGCAGTGCAAAGGTGGTAGGACAGGGCTAAGGAGCTGGCTCTGTTTAGACAAAGGTTTTCTATTTTTTTGTCTTCCCTCTCCCTTAACACCACTTGAACACAGTTGCTCCCAGCCAGCCAGTGGACAGTTTATGGCCTGAAAAACCTCATGAGATAGCAGTTCAGGCATTATTCCCAAAGCATTAAAGAGGAGGAAGTGCCTTAGTTTACACTCTGAACCAGGAAGTAAATGTGAGTTTTCAGCCAATAAGGAAACACCTGTTTTGATAAACCTAGAATGGATGTGATACTGAAAAAAATAAATGAGTCCACCACTCAACTTTGAACTCGTGAGGCTCAAGAGAGTTGTAAATTAGGCAAAACCTGCTCTCAATCCTAGTTTTACATACAACAATGATTCAGCTTTAAAATACCTGAAGGCCTGGGATGCAAAGTTCCTTAATACACAGTGGACTCAAACTGCATCATGGACTTTATTTCATGTGACCTGCTTCAGATCTCTCTCCTTCCTCCCTTGGGCTTGGTTACTGCTTTCAAAATCACTTCATGGCCACTCAGTAGTTTTCGACTATTAGAAAAGCTAAGTTGGATGCTAAGTGGCCCGTGTGACGTTGTGCAGTCTACATGGTTTTATAAAAACATGACAATAAGTGAATATAATGTAACTGGGATAGTTTTATAAAAAATTTGATAATAAGTGACTATAATGCAAATGGGATATGCTTTGTGCAAAAGGTCTCTTGTAAGGTATCATTACAAAGCTCATAATCTACTGAGTGTGATCAACCTATTTGTAGAAATGTACCACTCTTGTATCTAAAACTAGAAATATAAAATGTAACTCTGAGGGCCTATTGTAATTATGTAAAGTGTGGGCCATTAATGATGGTTTGGAATCTTGATGACTCCCATTGTCTGCAGATGGCTGTTTACCTGTGAGTCTCCCTGTGTATGTGTGTGCTGGCAAGTGAGTAATGAAGTCTTGCAGTGACATGTGATCATGTCACCTGAACTGGAATCCATCTTTAACCTGGTGCTTTTCCAGTGAGGGGGTGGGGGGGGGGTGGAAACCCAGAGGGACAAAGGGTTCCCGCCTTATGCAAAAGATATATAAAGGGGTGGAAGAGAACAGAGAGGGAGAGGAGCCATCATGAAGAATCCCCTAGCTATCACGTGAGCTGCAACAAGAGCTGTACCAGGGGAAAGAATTGTGCCCAGGCCTGGAAGGTGTCCAGTCTGAGAAAAACTTACTGAAGCATCTCTGAGGGTGAGATTATCTGTATTCAGTTTGATTAGGCATAGATTTGCGCATTTTATTTTATTTTGCTTGTGACTTACTTTGTTCTGTCTGTTACTACTTGGAACCACTTAAATCCTACTGTCTGTATTTAATAAAATCACTTTTTATTTAGTAATTTAATCAGAGTATGTATTAATACCTGGGGGAGCAAACAACTGTGCATATCTCTCTATCAGTGTTATAGAGGGCGAACAATTTATGAGTTTACTCTGCATAAGCTTTATGCAGGGTAAAACGGATTTATCTGGGTTTAGACCCCATTGGGAGTTGGGCATCTGAGTGCTAAAGACAAGCACACTCCTGTGAGCTGGTTTTGGGTAAACTTGCAGCTTTAGGACAAGTGATTCAGACCCTGAGTCTTTGTTAGAGCAGACTGGAGTGTCTGGCTCAGCAAGACAGGGTGCTGGAATCCTGAGCGGGCAGGGAAAACAGAAGCAGGGGTAGTCTTTGCACATTAGGTGGCAGCTCCCAAGGGGGTTTCTGTGATCCAACCTGTCACAGCCCGACTGCCTGCAAAGCGCTGATAATGACAATGGGCAAGGGGACAGTTTGAAATGCAGCCCTTCTCTTTGTGGGCTGTTTGTCTGGCCAGAAGGCTCACCACAGCTCCTCAGGCATCTTGGAAGGGTGTCTTTCACTTAAATAAATCTAAACCGGGAGCAGTTATGGAAGAGGAAGAATTATTCATCTTGGTCAAAGGGGACAAGACAAAGGCTAATGCCAAGAATAAAGACAATCAGAGGTCAAAGGAATCCTAACAGAACGTCAATGGAGCAATACCATAATCCCCCAAGGGAAGTCATCAAGGCACCATCATTGGATGTATTCCAGCCAAGACTGGATTTAACACTTGCCATAGGGCAGAGTAACTCCTGCACTAGTGACTCTGGGGAGCAAAGAGAATGGAGATGCCCTAGATGGACCCTTCCTGTCTCTAATTGTATGAGATAAACAGAACCAGGCTAGAATTAAAAAACCACTATAGACGTTAAGCCACTCCATTCTTGGTGAGGAAGTGCATAGCCTTCTACGTTTGTAAAGCTGCACTACTGTACAACAATAACTGATGGGAGGTTTTATTACCTGTTTTTTCTCTGGACATCTCATTTACATATCCAATGTATTGAAAACCAAATAAACCATCTTTTGAGCCTAGTGATCTCATAAGCCACTCCAGTTTCTAATCTCCCTTTTTGAAGCAAGTCAATTGAGAAGCTAGTAAAGAAAAATCAGTTTCCAATTAACCCAGTTAGCTGCCAATATCCTGGATCCCTCCTAGGCAGGTTTCAAGCCAGGGTACGGTATTGAGATCGCACTTTTGCTCACCTCTTCCTGGCTGTAGACAAGGGAAGTACAGCCATACTAAATTAGTGGGATTTAGGCACACAAATAACTTAGAGGAACTGGGTCTAAGATACTATGGTTTTGGGGTAACATGTAAGTAGGGAGGTAAATAGGTCTGTTTGTAAAGAGCTGAGCTGGTGCTTAACTCTGGTGCTATCATACTAGAATGTGGATGGTGCTTTTAGAGTCTGCTGTGACATGACCAAAAATACAGTTGCCCAATCAGAATTTGACACTGGACATTTGTGGCATAATCAGAATAAGATTAGCTAATGTGTAATCTGATCAACCAGTTTGAATTAGTCATTTGTAGAAAATTGAAAGGAAGAACTGTGCTTGTAAAAGTGAAACTATAAAAGCAATGCAATAAATTTATCTGAAATAGCAACAGTAGAACAGATTGAAAAAAATGTGTTGATCTGAATACACCGGAAATAAGGGGTAAAATATAATGCAGACATTTGATTAAACATAAAAGACCACATTCATCCCATGATTTCAATGGCATTATTCCAGGGATGAATTTGGCCCCTGTAGCGTAATTATGATATTTTAGCTGACATATTTTGTTTCCATTTGTTGGAGCTTTGAATCTACTTGCAAATTTCAGAAGCCAAATCAGCATTTGGGGGTGACTGTATCTGCAGGGCTTCTTTGTCAATATTAGGATATGGCTACACTTGATGCTGGGGAGTGTAATTTCTAGCTCAAGGAGACATACCCACACTAGTGCACTAAAAATAAAGTGCAGCCACAGTGGCACAAGCAGCAGGAGGGGCTAGCCACACTGATTATGCACCTACTTGGGGGCAGTTAGCCCCTCCTGCTGCTCGTGCCCCCATGGCTACACTCTATTTTTAGCACCCTAGCTCCATCAGAGCTAGCGCAGGTATGTCTCCACGTGCTGAAAATTACCCCGCTGGCTTCAAGTGGAGACCTATCTTCAATGTCTAAATATAGTTCTTTCCTAACCCCAAGGGCCTTCTGAGTGAAATTAGTGGAGTTCAGAATGGTTCTGTACTTCTCAGGAGCTGCTCAGCTTCTTGCAGGATCAATCCCGCAATGCGTAGCTGTGAGTATCCCTTCACAATGGCAAATCACGCACACAAATCCAGATCCTCATCTAGTGTTAGCTGGTGTAACTCTATTGATTTCTCTCCCTAAGGAGCTGCCCTGCAAAATCTACTCTGGGAGAAATACACTTGTCATAAGAGGAAAAGAATATAGTTTTTCCAAGCTCAAATTCCAAACTTCTGTATTCAGCCGCATATGGCTCAAAACCCAATGCTCAGAGGTGGCCTTGGGGTTCAAATGCAGAATTCGAGGCAGCTTCCACACTGGAGAACACATGAAGAAGTTCCATATCAGGATATGATTACCTGTATGATTAAATGCTTCCTTTCTTTACCAGGATAATGTGTCCCCCACTAATTTTTTTCTTCACCAGACTAAATATAAAACAAAATGTAAAGGATTTGGTGGGTTTTTTGGCATAATTATATCAGTCTCATTATATTACATGGCATTGTGCAGGTGTTGTCTGTTGAAAGACCAGTGGATCTGCAAGGTTTAAAAATACCATGTAGCGCTAGTGACATCTACTGGGGGTAGCCTGCTGAAACAATGATAGGAAAACACCAGTCAAACTCAAGGCTCTTGCAAAAGCCTCACTCGTCTACAGAGCCCTGCAGTTTGGACTAGGGGGATGTGAATGGCTGTGCTGTAACTCCCCCATGTGGGTGCTGCTGGTTTGAACTAAAAGGGACCTAGTTTGCATGAATGTAGTCCTGTTTGAAGAGGGCTTTATTAACACAAACAAGGGACCTTTCAGTTTGCACTACCAGCATCCACATGGGGGAGTTACGGCACTTCACTTTGGTGCATGCTGCAGTTCACACACCCCATAGCCTGCACTGGGGCACAGTATTAGACGTAGCCTAAAATCCAACTTTGAACCAGATTTTGTGAGCACGAGTCTATTAATACATGCCATAGTTCAGGCAGGCAGTGGAAGCAGTCTTGCATGAACGATCTCTAATTTATTCTAGAAGATCTATTTGTGAGCAGTAATAGAACCATCTTCAGCAGGTGTTTGTGTTGCTTCCTCCGTCAGTCCCAGAGAGAGAGAATCACAATAGACTAATGTGACAAATACATGAATCAACCTGGCCAGATCCTTGTCCAAGAAGAAAGGGCAAAAAAATTTACCCAAAATTTATGTTTTCCCAAGGCTCAAGGGAAAAGAGGCCATTAGAATATCAACCAGCTAAAGTATATTATTTCCATGTTAAGGAGGAGGATGGATAGCAGTGCAGTGTTACGCGGTGTGATGGGGTGTTCACCCCACACTGGTCCGGGAAGAGTTAAGACAGACTGAGAAGGGGGCTAATTAAACAGCAACTAATTTTAAAAAGTATGGAAAAAATGGGAAAGGTTAAAGGAAAACACGTAACCCCTCTCTGTGGGCCCGGGGGAACCACAAACAGCCGTTTCTGGAACATAAAGTTTACAGTCTGTTCCTCACATGTCCCAGGCCTCCTGCCCAGGCCCTGGCTGTGCTGCAGGGATGCTGCGGGTTAGATACTTGCTCTGGGGGTGGTCACACGCCCTCAGGTTCTAGGTGGCAGGACCCTTCTTCCCAGCGTCGCCTCCCCACCAACCCCGTTGGGGTCATGATCCACCTCCCAGTCCAGCCTGCAGTACCTCTTGGCTGGTGACATCTCCCTGCACGGGGCTCTGCCCCGGGCCCCCTCACTCTTCCCAGCTGCTCACCGCACCTGGCTCCAGACTGCTCCAGCTCCAGTCCAGCCTCACTCCATCTCCAGCACAGCTCCCTGGGCTGCTCCTCTGGCTCTGGCTCTGGCTGGCATGGCTCTCTGCTCCTTAGCTCGCCCTGCCTGCTCTGGCCCAGGCAGTTCCAGCTCACATGGAGGATGGGACCCGAGGCCTCCTGACTCCCTCATTGCCTACCCTGTCAATCAGGCTGACCTGGAGCGTTGGCGTCTCCCCATTGCCCCTCGGGATGGTCAGTCTCAGGGTCCTGATTTCTCAGCAGCCTTTCCTCTGCCTTTTCGTACTGGGAGATGGCCAACCAAAAAAACCCCACTAAGTTTCAGTAAGGGGCCAACAGACCAACAAAGGTGGATGATGGATAGCAGTGCAGCGTTGTGTGGTGTGATGGGATGTTCACCTCACACTGGCCCTGAAAGGGTTAAGGCAGACTGAGAAGGGGATTAATTAACCCAACAGGCCACAGCTGAGGGGAGTCAGGTGACTAAGCAATCCCCTGATTGAATGAGGAAACCCAGCTGAGGAGGAAGGAGCTGGGCTGGGACTATAATGACAGGGAATTGGAAGCAGAAGGGGCTGCTGGGAGAGTCTACAGTCATGCCCTGGGAGAAGGGAGGCATGTTTGGTGGCTGCAGTGACAGGTTGCCTGCAGTTGCTCCCTGGGAAGAGGGAGTAGTGAAGCTGGCAGACCCAGAGAAGGAAGGGAGAGCTAGAAGGTTAGGAAAGAGATCAGGGAAATGCAGCATGGTCTGGGGTGGCACAAACCTTGACTGCTGACTAGACGGTCCCTGAACTGCAACCTGAAGTAAACTGTGGGCCTAGGTTCCCTAACCAGCCACTGGGGTTAGGGAAGTGGTACTGGTGGGACAGTCAATGGGAAGACTGTGTAGTACTGCTGGTGAGGAAAGACTTTCCAACCCTGGAAGGAGAAAAGACATATAGTTACCTGGCCGGAGGGCTAACTCACGAAAAGGCAGCAGCAGCTTATGCAGTCAGAGGGGCTGCAGACCCAGAGAGAGAGGCAGAGGATGGCGTGCAACTGCAGGAAGGGTTGACCTTGTGAGCTATTCCCCAGAACAATTAGGAGAAGATGCCATCCTAACAGTGAGTGGAGCACCCCATCACATGTGGGTAGAAAAACTGTGATATAATCAATGTAATTACACATGACTGGTGGGGCATACTGCAGTGAGCATTGTGAGTGCTGAACAGTGCACTGGACAACTGAAATCTGTAAATTGTTCCTCTATCTGGTTGCTAAACTACTGAACTCCACCTTCCCCCACCATACTGTACTGCTCCAGTATTGCAAAGTGCATATCCAGTCACTCAACCCAATCAATCATCACATGCACCATTTTACAATAAAAGAACTGGACAAGCTTTATTCTAACATTACTAACAATCCAATTAGACCAGAACTTTTAAAGGTATAGTTCCAGAAAATCAGAAATTGGGTTGACCCGGTGCTCTGAGGTGGGACAAAGAATCTTCTTTCTCGATCCCTAGCTGATATGCCCAGCCCACATGCTCAGATTTCCATACAGATAACCAGATTTGAAATCAGAAAGGAATTTCCCCCCCAGGTAGATTGGCAGGGACTTCAGGGTTTTTCACATCCCTCTGCAGTATGGGGTGTAGTTCGCCTGCTGGGATCATGTGGGCATAACTCACCTAATTAATTCTCTGCAATTGCAGGGGCATCAAGCATTGGTGCCACCTCAGTCTCTCCTGTTCTCTCCCTGTGGTACATAGTTTACAGCATTTCAGTCCTCAGAAAACTAATCTATCATTATTTTTACACAATCCAACATGATAAGCACTTTACAGAAAAAATTGAAAGATGTGGTCCCTGCCCTGTAAAGATTAGTCTAGTTTTAGACAAGACAAGAGGGGGGTGACAAACAGGGAGAGTGAGGAAGGATGACTGTTACAACAATATGATCCCACAGTTACTAAGCCTAGGCATGTGAAAATCATTATTTCAAAGATGAATAGATTTTTAAGGCCAGACGGGACCATTAGATCATCTGTCTGACTTACTGTATAACACAGGCCATAGAATTACACCCAGTTATCCCTTTGAGCTCAGTAAGTTGTTTGACTAAAGCATGTCCTCCAGAAAGGCATCCAGTCTTGATCTGAAGACATTAAGAGACGGAGACTCCGCCACTTCCCTTGGTAGTTTGTTCCACATCCTCACAGTTAAAAAAATGTGTGCTTGGTTTCTAATTTGAAAGACCTCTGAGAGTAACTGAGTGCTTTCTCAGTTTGGACACATTTATTGTGTTTCTTTGCTTAAAATGCCAGCTTTCTGCTCTTTTTGAAGAAAGGACAGATTTTTGTTTAATAAACAATACTTTTGCACATGTATAGTGCTTTTCATCCAAGGCTCTCTTAGAACTTTACAGATATTATCCTTAGTGAGTGTAAATTGGCATAGTTGTATTTGAAATAAATAGTGCTAGGACAATTTACACCAGCTAAGAATCTGGCTCACTAAGGCTTGGTCTACACTAACCCCCCAATTCGAACTAAGGTACGCAACTTCAGCTACGTGAATAACGTAGCTGAAGTCGACATACCTTAGTTCGAACTTACCGCGGTCCACATGCGGCAGGCAGGCTCCCCCGTCGACTCCGCGGTACTGCTCTCGCCGAGCTGGAGTACCGCAGTCGACGGCGAGCACTTCCGGGATCGATTTATCGCGTCCAGACAAGACGCGATAAATCGAACCCGGAAGTTCGATTGCCAGCCGTCGAACTACCGCGTAAGTATAGACAAGCCCTAAGTCAAAACACACCTCCCCTTGAGGCAGGGAGGTATTATCACCATTTTATAGCTATATTAAAGCACAGAGAGAATGATTTGTTAAAGATCACACAGCAAGTCGGTATGAAAACTGGGAATAGACCACAGAAAATCTGAGTCCTCCTGTTTGCCCCCTTCCCTCATGAGCCCTGGGGAGAACAGGATTACTTACATTGTCTTCAGCATGCTCACGACACTTGCTGCTCTGAATTAAGATAATGACAATTGACTAGATGTGTTTCAGGGTAAGGGTTCACCTTCCTCTGCAACTTCAGAGATTGTCTGCGACTGGAGCTGGCACACCGGATTGGGTTGACCCGGTGCTCTGAGGTGGGACAAAGAATCTTCTTTCTCGATCCCTAGCTGATATGCCCAGCCCACATGCTCAGATTTCCATACAGATAACCAGATTTGAAATCAGAAAGGAATTTTCCCCCCAGGTAGATTGGCAGGGACTTCAGGGTTTTTCACATCCCTCTGCAGTATGGGGTGTGGTTCGCCTGCTGGGATCATGTGGGCATAACTCACCTAATTAATTCTCTGCAATTGCAGGGGCATCAAGCATTGGTGCCACCTCAGTCTCTCCTGTTCTCTCCCTGTGGTACATAGTTTAGAGCATTTCAGTCCTCAGAAAACTAATCTATCATTATTTTTACACAATCCAACATGATAAGCACTTTACAGAAAAAATTGAAAGATGTGGTCCCTGCCCTGTAAAGATTAGTCTAGTTTTAGACAAGACAAGAGGGGGGTGACAAACAGGGAGAGTGAGGAAGGATGACTGTTACAACAATATGATCCCACAGTTACTAAGCCTGTGAAAATCATTATTTCAAAGATGAATAGATTTTTAAGGCCAGACGGGACCATTAGATCATCTGTCTGACTTACTGTATAACACAGGCCATAGAATTTCACCCAGTTATCCCTTTGAGCTCAGTAAGTTGTTTGACTAAAGCATGTCCTCCAGAATGGCATCCAGTCTTGTTCTGAAGACATTAAGAGACGGAGACTCCGCCACTTCCCTTGGAGTTTGTTCCAATAACTAATCATCCTCACAGTTAAAAAATGTGTGCTTGGTTTCTAATTTGAATTTGTCTAGCTTTAACTTCTAGCCATTGTGTCTTGTTATGCCTTTCTCCACTAAATCAAAGAGCCCTTTAATAACTGGTATTTCTCCCTGTGAAGATACTTATACCAGGTTCAAGTCACCTCTTGATTTTCTTTTTGCCAAGCTGAACCGATTGAGCTCATTAAGTCCCCCAATGTAACTTCCCAAAAGCATTGCTTACTGAGGGTACGTCTTCACTACGGGGGGGGTCGATTTAAGATACGCAAATTCAGCTACGCGAATAGCGTAGCTGAATTCGACGTATCGCAACCGACTTACCCTGCTGTAGGGACGGCAGCAAAATCGACCTCTGCGGCTTCCCGTCGACGGCGCTAACTCCCACCTTCGCTGGTGGAGTAAGAGCGTCGATTCGGGGATCGATTGTCGCGTCCCAACGGGACGCGATAAATCGATCCCCGTGAGGTCGATTTCTACCCGCCGATTCAGGCGGGTAGTGTAGACCTAGCCTTAGTGAACAGCACTTGTTCATGCTTGAGGCCAAAGCAAAAAGACTTCTTTGTGCAAGCAAGGCATCCTTTTGCCCCCTTCCTGAATTTAAGAAATTGTCTTAAAATTAATAAGAGCCAATCTCTGTGAAGAACAGAACTCATGAAGATGGCCCTTTAAAGAAGACAGCTGGTTACATTGGACACTTGATTCAGTTTCTGCCTTGCTTAAGATATTTTCTGCAACTATTAGTGAATATCTTTTTTAAATCTGGTATTTATTATTGTATAGGTATGATTCTTTAGAGCATAATATGGTAGAATCCTCTTGATTGGGACAAATCAATGGATGGCCAATAACCATGATTAAATGAAAATTCTAGTCAAAATGAGGCCCTTAAACAAAGGAATTTGCAATGATGTCAAATGACAGAATACTCTTCTAAATAACAATAAAAGAATAAAATGGATATTCACTATAATTTACATTTAATATTTCTTTTTTTCCTCTTTTAATATTTATTTGGCAACTTCTGCCTTAATACCAGTGTAACGGGATGCAGCTGCCGTACACTGAATTCTAGACAGCTAGGTCTACTTATGCCTGTGCTCAGAATTTACTCCATTAATACTTTGGAAACTGGTCCATTATGAGGAATTTAGGCTCATATTGTCCTAGTTAAACAGCAGTCATTACAATCCTATATCATTAGGCTAAATTGGTTCTCTGGGAATGGTGCTAATTAGGCACATCCCAATGATGAATTGTATCCTTCATTCCTTGTACAATCAAAACTTATTAGTTATATTGTACCCAAAATGTGTAGGTGCTGAAGTGGATAGGGCGGTGGAGGAGAGGTTTCCTCTCCGGGATGAACGGTCTGATCAGCCGGTATGTGTGGTGGTGATGATGGTGCTACCGCTTCAGAAGGCATAGCCTGTGCATGCGGCCCCGAGGTACTGGGGGAGGGCTGGCGGTAGCTGCTGCCCGCGTCCTGCCGGAGGCACAGCCCGCTGAGAAGCACTGTTGAAAAAATCCACAATGTCCTCGGCTGTCTCCTCCTCACTCCCAGTCTTTACTAATTGGGGATACAAAGGAGCTGAGGGGGTCGATGAGGTAGAGGGATTTGATGAGGTAGTTTGGGTAAAGGGACATCTGGATGTCTTGCATTTAGTTTTTAAATCCTGCACTTGGATTTTTAACTTTTCCTGGGAGTCCTTTAGACTCCGCACTTGAGACCCATGGAGTCTCTTTGTGGCTTCTTCCCACCAATAGACAAATTGTTCCCACTGTATGTCAGGGATTTTTGGTGATTCAAGAGCTCCTCTAAGATGTATGATCTTATCTAAATCGAAGGTACCTTCTAGTGGAAACTGTTTAGATGGATTATCATGCGTATAAAAATTCCAGTTATCTAGATGCTTACAAGTCCTAGGACCATAATGCACGTACATGTAGTAGGCAGGGGTGTCTTTCGGCGGTGTGGGAATATTCTTAGACTCACCACTACCCATTTTTCAGGCACTCAGGGAAAGTTCACTGGGTCACGGGGTTCCGCTGACTCCCCTTGCTTTCAGAACTCCCACATGGGGTAGCCCTGGGGCAGCTGGAGTCAGTTTAAGTCCCAGACCTGGTCAGCGAATAAGTAAGGGAAGACTTTTGCTCTCTCACACTCTGGGGAAAGTCCCAGACCTGGTCAGCAGACTTGGCAAGGAAAAACTTCCGCTGGGTCAAAAGGTTCGGCTGACCCCCCTTGCTTTCAGAACTCCCGCATGGGGTAGCCCTGGGGCGGTTGGAGTCAGCTTAAGTCTTAGCCCTGGTCACCGGCATTCACTCGTCACTCATTCACTCAGTCTTATTCATTTCCCCCATACCTGGATACATCTCATTTAACCATAACCTTAATTCCTTACGTCCGGACTTATCATAACCTTTTCCTATGTGAGGTGGCAATCTCCTCAATACCGCTTTGCATCTGTCCTTGTTGCAAAAACAATACGTTCGCATGGTGTGAACCCAAGAGGGACAGACGGCCCCACAGGCAGCCCTCCTCCGAACCCCACTAGAGATTTCAAAAGGTCTCTTACCTCTTGTCTGGTGCCTTGGAGTTCAAAGGGGAACGGTCCGTAGTGATTGCCACTGTATCCGAGTCATGGCACCAAAGAGTGGAAGAAAACCAGTCCTCACTCTGCCTTTGTTAGCAACAAGTCAGAAACAGTTTATTGCGAGCAACTGCAATGGAAGCCTGAGGTCGGAGAGGGGGCCCCCCTGACCTTAGGCAGATCTTCACTCTACAAGCAGCATAAGACAAGCATTTATACCTTCCCGTGACATACATCAATCGGCTAATGGTTATCCTTTGTTTATACAAACTCCCTCCAGACACTACCTTGTCTCAAGGTTTCTCCTTAATCAGCATTCCATTCTTATCAACTAAAGCCAGGCGACAAGTGAGGCGTGAAGCAGCATCTCTTACAACTCTTGCGTTATTAGGGTTAGGGTTATACTTCACTCTATCCTTATACCTGACTAAAACATTTGCCCTGCTTTAATTTTGCTGCCACAGTCTCTTTCCCAGGGACACTTCTGTAGCGGCCTTTGAAAATATATGCCTTGTGTTGTCCCAATTTTAAATAAACGGTATTAATAAAAGAAAGGGATCCTGCTCTGTGCCTGTGAATAAAATTCATAAATTAAAGGAATAGTGCACAATCAGGCAAAAGTTGCTGTTGAATTTAACATGATACTATCAAGAGAAAAGGAAACTAATGCACTGAAAATTATCAAACTATTGGCAAATTTACATATTGCATCCTTGACTAATGCCATCTATGAAACAAACATATCTACTATATTATTGAAGATGAGATCAGAACAAGCTTAACTAAAATAAGGTGGAGGAGCTTCTGTTGTAAGTCTTTTAGTTTGGCTCTCTAAGAAGAGACTGACAGGGCTGGTGGCTATATCACAAACCTTTTTGGGCACAATATTTTCATGAAAGCCTTCCGAAACCTAACATGGCAGAGAGGGTAGAGGAAAGGATTTACAGAGGAATTAAGCCACAAAAGCCAAAATGTTATATCATACAAGAATTTGTTGACACACTCTCCACAGCAGGCTCCGTGAATTATCATAAGTAATGAATATGGTGCCCAGCAAATGGCAAAGACACAGACAATTATGGCAAGTGACTTAGCAATTTTTTTGTCCCTGTTCAATTTTGACCTGGTCTTCTGTCTGAGGGCTACTGACTGCTCATTGTCAGGGGCTATGGAATAGCCTCTGGACTGATGTGAACTGTCAGTCACCTGTGACTGCACCTGTGTCCTGGAAGTAGTAGAAAGACTCTCCTCTGTTTCTGAATCAGGAGAAGAAACTTCTTCCTTCAAAGAGCAATGGTCAGCCATCAAGACACTGTTTCCTGTTGGAGGTACAGACACCTGTTTGCGGATGCTGACTGTGCTCTGGAGCCTGTTTCTCTTGCGTTTTTGTATATCCCGGTAGATGTGCATGTTGAAATAGGCCACAGAGATACAAGGTGTGAAGAACTCAAAGGTTGAGGCACACAGGAGAAAGTACCAGTTGTAGTAGAATTCAGCATGGCATTCTCCATCGGGTACGATGCTCTTGCCGACCACATGTTCCCAAATGAGGATTGCAGGGCCATAGATTAAGAATGCAAAGACCCAGACTGCCACCATCTTAACAATAGTCGTTGACATCGTTCCCTGTTGAATCCTATATGTCACCTAGAAGTAAAATTAAAAGACCCCATGTCAGTCACACATTGCGTTCTTTTTATAACTAGTGTAAGTACTTTGTAAAAACTTCTGGGAAATTAAGAATAATATTTGTACTGTAGGTCTCCAGATGTCCAGAACATCTGTTAAAGCCCTGAAAAACTTTATTAATCTTGGGCTCAAGCACTATAGCCTACTGTATGCTTGAGATTTGGTGGAAAATTTGAGATGGATACACCACCCACCGGAATGAATGAATAATAGGAAATGGTTTGATGGCATCACCACTACAATAAGGAAATAACAAGGAGTCAGCTTCTGATTCATGAAAACATTGAATCTCAGAGGTGAACTAAGAGTTGGGGGTGGAGGGTTACTCCCATTGTAATAGAAAAGTAACCATGACTGCTTCCAAGGACTAGATAGTATCTAAATGTGAATATTTGTTTTTCTTTGCCACAGAATAAAATGTATCCCCCCCAGATCCCCTTATATTTCTTAAAGGAAGGAAATTTAATCATTCAGATGTTGTGTTATGGTGCTTTTTTTATCATTTAAATGGCCGCTCAGATTCCTTTAGTTGTTTAGGTTTTTATGCCTTACCAGATTTTATTTTTTTTAAGTATCCAGCAGCAAAAAAAGTTGCCAGTGCAATCTCAATTCAGATCCCTTGTGTGTAAGCACTATGACATAGTCTTTAATTACATTATCTCAAACTAGTTTTTCCACAGGACCCCAACTCACTCAGTGCACAGGATGTATGATACTTCCTGAATGAGCAGCTTTCAATATTTTGGGGTTTTTTTCCTCATTTTTCAGTGACTGGCCCCAGGCCGTATTTACAGCACACTATTCAAACCCTGCTCTGAAGACAGAATTAGTAATTTCCTTATGGGCTTGTCTGTGGTGCTAATCACTATAATATCTGAGTTCTTCACCTGGGAAGTGAGATGGTATTATTATTCCGATTTTACAGATGGGGAGCTGAGGCACAGAGACAATGGCAAAAGTATCCAATTTTGAGTGCACAGTCCGAAGTGCCTATGGACAGATTTTTTTTTTCAGAGAACCGTCCATTTTATAATACTTTGTTCAAAGTACAGCTCCCATTGACTTCAGCTATAGCTGTGAGTGCTCAGGACTCTGCAAATCAGATCCCAGGTATCTCAGTTTGGGACACAGACAGTGAAGAATACACAGTTAAGTGACCACCTGTGAAAAGTCTGGTGTAAGTGACTTGCCTAGTATCACAGTAGAGCTCTGTGGCAGAGGCAGGGATAGAATCCACGTTCCCAGGACAGCATTCAACTGCCTTAACTGGGAGACCCTCCTTTCTATTCCTGCCATCACCTGCCCCATTCACTACACACCTTCCAATCCTCCCTCTTAGCAGAAGGTGTGGGCCTTTGGTTTTGGGCAGGCCTACACCTGCCTGTCCCAGATCTGCAAATAGTAAATTAAATTAATGGAGATGTCTTATCTCCTAGAACAGGAAGGGACCTTGAAAGGTCATCAAGTCCAGCCCCCTGCCTTCACTAGCAGGACCAAGTACTGATTTTGCCCCAAATCCCTAAGTGGCCCCCTCAAGGATTGAACTCACAACCCTAGGTTTAGCAGGCCAATGCTCAAACCACTGAGCTATCCCTCCCCCCCACATTTTTTTTTTAAATTTCAGTCCAGCCCCCTGTCTTCACTAGCAGGACCAAGTACTGATTTTTGCCCCAGATCCCTAAGTGGCCCCCTCAAGGATTGAACTCACAACCCTGGGTTTAGCAGGCCAAACCACTGAGCTATCCCTCCCCCACGTACACACCTTTCAACTTCTGCAACAAATGAGACAGAGGTCCTGCAGACAGCCTCCTTTACTACACAACCCTGATTCCTTTTCTGAGCAACAGCCGTACTGTGCATTGAATGAGGCACAGATCCAGCAGAAAAAATAGCCTGTGATCATATAATTAAAGGTTGTATCATAATGCATATGCACACATGCATTTCTCCTAACTTTGAGGGCTAGATTCTGCAACTTTAATGCTCTTTAAATATAGGTTTTTTTGTGTGCAATTTCATAGGTTTTTAAAAAAGCAAACTGAAAAAAAACAGAATTCCATCATGGGGCATTATATTGACACCCACATGGGTCATCAAAAGGGTTGGAACCTTTAGATCCAAAGCACAGAGCCCCTTGAGCTAACACAGTAAGTGATATCAGTATTAGGCTGTCATCCTCCATATGGGCCAGACACTAGGTGGAGGTGAGATCCACTTTGCCAGTGGGTTTCACGGACATTTGCTGTCCGCAGAGAAATGTTGAGACTCAGGAAATATGGGTTTTATTCCAGGTGGTAGATGTACTAAGGTGGTTACAGACCCTTCTGTCCTTGGCCGCTCCAGTCTGTCCTTGGTCCAGTCCTCCTGCCCTCCCTTAGATCCTCATCCAACACTTCCACTCACTCCAGCCTCCTGCTTGGCTCCATTTCCCAATACCAATCTCACCTGACCCTCCATTTAGCTCCTTGTCTCACTTTCCCCCTTCCTCCATTCATCTCAGGCCCTGTCTCCCCATCACCACCCTCTTTCAGGTCTTCATTCCCCAAGCTCCTCATTCCAGCCCAATCTCCCATCCCCACCTTCTCCCTGGCCCTTGTCCCAGCCTCCCCGCTTGCCACTGCTCCAGGCCTGATTTTCCACAAGTCTGCCTGCTAGGCAAGCAGCTTCCTCCTCCTCATTGAGAGCACAGGAGAGACAGACTCCCCACTCTCAGCTCTAGTGCCACAGCAGCTCCTAGCATCCATATGCAGCAATTGCAGTAAAAGACCTGCTCCACCCCTGCAAGATGTTCACTGTAGATGGAATTGTCAGAGAATTTAGTTGCCAAACTAACAATTCTCTACCGAGCCTGTGCAAACAGATTTTCAGAGGCTCTTAAGTTGGACCAATTTTCACAGGAATAGCAAAAAACATGCTCCTGAAAGTAGGGCAACCGTCATACCAAATTTCAAGTCTCTGCTCCAATGAACGGAGGAGCTAGAGCTTCTGAATGAAACACTCAAAAAAATTTTTATCATTGTCAAAACAAAGTATTATCCCTATCCTTATTCTGAGAAATGGCTGAACTGTTAGCTGAAACTTTCAACAACAGCAAAAAAATTCACCCTGAGGAAGACAGCCAACACAGAAAACTTCAGCCTGGATGGTAAAAGTTTGGCAAAGTTATAAGTTACATGAAAATAGGATCTTATAATGTCAGGCAACCTTAACTATAGGCATTATTACATGTGCCACCTATCATTTAGATTAGCCAAAGTCACTGGCCTGGGAGTCTGGAAATCTATTTCCAATTCTGCCATTGACTAATTGACTTTGGACGAGTCACTTAAATTCTTTGTTGGATAATGCTTATCCACCTTTGTAAAGTACCTTCCAATCGATGGATGAAAAGTGTTATATAAGTGTTAAGTATTATCATAAATACACAATTACATCTAAACATCATGAGACATGCAAAGCTAACTATGAATGTTCTACTCACAGCTTTAGTAACTGACAGGAACCGATCATAGCTGATAAGGACGATGCTAAAGGCTGAAGCTGTGCACATAAGATAGTCTACAACTAGCCAGAGTTTGCAAAGAAGTCTTCCAAACATCCACTTGCCTCTCAGGATGTAAGGGATATACAGGGGGATACAGAATGCACCTATAGAGAAAAATCATAAATAAACAATCAAGTTGTTATAGTCAGGACTGCAGATGGTACACCTCTACCTCGATATAACGCTGTCCTCGGAAGCCAAAAAATCTTACCGTGTTATAGGTGAAACCGTGTTATATCGAACTTGCTTTGATCCACCGGAGTGCGCAGCCCCGCCGCCCTGGAGCACTGCTTTACCGCGTTATATCCGAATTCGTGTTATATCGGGTCGCGTTATATCGGGGTAGAGGTGTACTAACAAGAACACAGAACAATTTTTGTGGTACCCAATTAAAAAAATGTCAGATTGGAATTTACAGATTGAAGTTCTTGTGTTCTCATGAAATTAGTTAATGGGTTCCTTACACTTGATCTCCACAATGTTTTTATGCACTGTTAATTCTCTGGCAGGCATAATATAGCACTTATTATTAGTATTTGCCAGACTTTGATCACAACTTAAAGGAAAGAGTAGCTAGCCAGTGGTGGGCAACCTGTGGCCCGCAGGCCACATACAGCCCATCAGGGTAATCTGATCGCGGGCCGCGAGACATTGTGCTGACATTGACCATCCGCAGGCATGGCCCCCCGCAGCTCCCAGTGGCCGTGGTTCGCCGTTCCTGTTTAATGGGAGCTCCGGGAAGCGGCAGCCAGCACGTCCCTGTGGCCCATCACTTCCTGCAGCTCCCATTGGCTGGCAACAGCGAACGGAGCCAACAACAAAAGATAAAAAGATTTTATAGTTTCCTATACATACTCAGCCTAGCATTTTCCACTAATCATAATCCCCTTTTTGGCACTGAGCTGATAAGGTATTAGACTGGAACACACATGAAGCAATCTCAACACCCATGCTGAACCTAAATTTAGGTTCCTAAAACCACATGTAGGCACTTAAGTCTACTTTTCAAAGATGATGAACACCTGTAATTCTCATCATCTTCAATGGGATTAGATGATGCTTAGGACCTCTGAAAAATCAGGTTACTTTTATTTAGATGTCTCGATATGGAGTTAAGAACCTATCTTTACACATGTAAGTTTGAAAATGGTGTCCTCACTTGCAATCTCGCATCCTTAGTTAGCAAACAGGATGGACAAGATGTGAGTTGTCTGTTTCTAACACTTCTTACTGACTCAGAAGATTTCAGGCCCACAGGAAATTTGAAAGGAGAATAGGAAACATTAAGGCAGCCTGAGGGGACTTGGAGCTCTCTGCTTAAACCTAGAAACAAAAGTCTCTGAAAAAACTGTCAACCACTGAGAAGAAAAGGTCTGTGCAGAAGGCCTGAGCTATGGAACAGCAAATACAGATGGGAGGGTGGTCAATGTGGAGCCCAATGCCCTGGATATCAACATGGACACTCTTGGTTTCACCTCTATGCCAGTCCCAGAATTAGATGGAAGGCCATCGGTAAAGGATGCAGGACTGGTACCTAAGGTTTTAAAGGCTAAAGTGGAATGACTTAAATATTCTGATGAAAAGAGGTGCTACATATTCGGAACATGCATTGGGCACTGCTTGGAGTGGTATAGATGGCTCAGTAGGAGGGTCTCCTTCTCTTGGTTCAGTGAACTAATGACTGCATTGCACTGGAAAATGGAAAGCACTGGTCTGCAGAAAGGGCTATCTTGGGAACTGGCTGAAAATCAAGGTGCCCCCATCAGGACATTTATGACAACTCAAAAGATGGTGCCCTCTCTAATCTCTTAAACCAAAAGTTTCAAAAATGGGAGCTACAGTAACTCCTCACTTAAAGTCATCCCAGTTAATGTTGTTTCGTTGCTGATCAATTAGGGAACACGCGCGTTTAAAGTTGCGCAATGCTCCTTATAACATTGTTTGGCAGCCACCTGCTTTGTCCACTGCTTGCAGAAAGAGCAGCCCATTGGAGCTAGCTGGTGGGGGCTTGGAACCAGGGTGGACCGGCAGCCCCCCTATCAGCTCCCCACTCCCCTAAGTTCCCTGTGCAACAGCCGCCCAGCAGGCTATCAGTTGCCGGCAGTTCAGCTTTCCCTCCCCTCACTGCAATGTGCTGCTTCTACCCTCTGCCTTGGAGCTGCTCCCGGGAGCCTCCTGCTGTGCGGGGGGGGGGGGGGGAAGTGGGGTGCTGTCAGGGTGTCCCCCACCCCCCTGCTCCTGCACCCCACTTACCCCATCTCCATAGAGAAAGGGGGGACATAACAGAGCTCAGGATGGAGGGAGCTTGCTAGCAGCAGCTGCTGTCTCAACTTGCTGATTTACTTAAAAAGGCAATGTACTTAGAGTGGTGTCAGCGTACTTAAAGGGTCAATGCGCATCTCTCTCTCTCTCTCTCTCTCTCTCTCTTTCCCACCCGCATTGTGTGTGTCTCTGTCTGCCATGCTATCTCCAGTCCCTCCATTTGTGCTGCCTTGTAGAGTGTGAGGCTACATTAACAACAATGTGTTAACCCTTGAGGGCTCAGCCAAGTGCTAGTTCATCATTTAGCAGCAAGGCATTCCCTGGGAAATATCCCACCCTCTGACTCCACCACCTCACCAAGCTTCACAATCATCATTGCTGTGTACAGTATTAAATTGTTTGTTTAAAACTTATACTGTGTGTGTGTGTGTGTGTGTGTATATATATATATATATATATATATAGTCTTTTGTCTGGTGAAAAAAATTTCCCTGGAACCTAACCCCTCCTATTTACATTAATTCTTATGGGGAAATTGGATTTGCTCAACATCATAAGTCGCATTTTTAAGGAACATAACTACAACGTTAAGCGAGGAGTTACTGTACAGCTAAGCTGCTACATCATATTTAGGCATGATCATAAGTGGTCTGAATTTCAAAAGAGCTGAATGGCCACATGAATCCCATTGAGATCACCCTACACATACATACACCTATTCACCTAAAATAGCATTCACCTCAGTAAGAGCTGCTGGGTGCTCAGCACTTTTGAAAAGTAGGCCAATTATTTAGGTGGCTGTATGGATTTAGGAACCTAACATTAGGCTCCTACTTTTTTAAAAATTAGGGGGCTTTCTAATTAATTGAAAAAGAAATATTTTGACTCTGCCTCCTGCCCTATAACTATATTTCAGTGTGTGTGGTGATCCCACTGGACAATGCTTGCAAAGTCTTTTATTAATATGGTTCCTCTACAACTCATATAAATTTGCTGCAATACCTGTCAGTGTGTCGCATTCCTGAAGGATAATATTTCGGTAGGACGCTACCACCACATAGTAAATTAAATAAATTGCCTTGAAATAGCACATGCTACTATACAAGACCATGGTAATACTGTTGGAAACAGTGAGTTGCACACAACTCACATTAAGGTCCTTACAGTCTCTCTTAATAAATATCCAGCTGGTACGTGTCAACTTCTATAATTTGCATACAGAACCATTTGATTAATTTACATTAATAATGACTGTCTGTTAGCATCAATCTCTATTCTGTGCATGGATAATGTTGGCAACACATTTTGACATACATAGTTCATATAATTTGTATACTGTTTGTAATACGTAGTTCAAATATTAGCTCTGCCAAATTGTACGGCATGAACTGCTCCTATATTATTCTTTGGGGGATGAAATTCACTCCTGGCAGAGGCTCAGCATAAAGCCTCATTAAATCCCTCTGAAATACTTATGAGCAACTTATGAGCATGCTCCCATTCTTATCTCTGAAACCTCCCATCTCAGCCACCATTCCTTTGGAGTCCATAAACACTGCTTCTTATATGGCCAGTGGGGTTACTGTTGAAAGCTGAGAAGTGTTCCCTGCTCTTCAGTGGATTGAGTACACACTATCTACAGCATTCCCAGCCTGATAGCTCCAGGGCCTGAAGTCTGGGTGGGACCAGAACCAGAACCCCATTAATGGGAGCTCTTCAGCTAATTCCCAGCACTGAAAATGCACCCCTTCCCAAACAGTGCATATTATAGGAGTATATATTGTGTATGTCTTAAATCTAACATTTAAATTATCCCCATTAATGCTGTTATGTTCTGAGGAGCAAAGACTAGTTCCTTTTAAAATGTATTACAGCAACTGTGCATTCCTAGGGCTCCTTTACTTATCAGTACAGTACAGTACACTAGAGCACTAGGGTCTAGATCAGGGGTGTGCAAACTATGGCCCGGGGGCCACATCCAACCCTCCAGCCAGTTTAATCCTGCCCTCTATCTCCTGCTGGGGAACGGGGTCTGGGGCTTGCCCTGCTCCCGCGCTCCAGCCGGGGACCGGGGTCGGAGGCCGCTCCACACACGCGTGCCGAGGCTCCTGGAAGCAGCAGCATGTCCCCCCTCCGGGTCCTATGTTTAGGGGCAGCCAGGGGGCTCCGTGCACTGCCCCCACCCCAAGCACCACCCCCGCAGCTCCCATTGGCCAGAGGGGGGACATGCTGCTGCTTCCAGGAGCTGCTTGAGGTAAGCCCAGAGCCTGCACCCCTTCCCCAGCCCTGATCTCGCTCCCACACCCCAGCCCCGTACCCTGAACTCCTCATTTCTGGCCCCACCACAGAGCCCGCACCCACAGCTAGAGCCCTCACCCCCTCCTGCACCCCAACCCCAATTTCGTGAGCATTCATGGCCTGCAATACAATTTCCATACCCAGATGTGGCCCTCGGCCAAAAAGTTTGCCAACCCCTGGTCTAGATCCACAAAGGGATTTAAGGTGCCTAAATTCCTGAGGTGCCTAAGTTTCCATGAGCAAAGTCCCCATGGCAACTACATTTCTACTGGTACGCATGTGCAAAGCTACCTAAGTTCTGATGCCCAGCTCACACCTAAGCCACGTTGGGATCCTGAAACTGCATTCCCCTGCCTACCTCACCTATGGGGCCTGATCCAGTAGGCAGTGTGAGAGGCTGCCTACAAGCAAGCCTACTGCATCAGGCCCTGTCCAAAACAGAGGAGGAACTATCACCCTCAATTATACACAATAGGCCAGTGGTTAGAGCACTCATGGGATATGGGAGACTGCAACTCAGATCCTTACTCTGCCTGATTCAGAGCAAGGACTTGAACCTCAGTTTCCTACCTCTGTGCCCTAACCACTGGGCTATACAGCATTCTGAGATTCTGAGTTTCTCTCAATCTCTGACCTGGTTTAGGTGCCTAACTCCAGGAGGGGTTCACAGCTGTGAATCTCAAGTGGAGTTAGGTGCCTGCCTCTGATCCAGACTTAGGTGCCTAATTCCCTTTGAGGGATGGAATTTAAAGCACACACCTCTCTTCAGCATTTCACTCCTCATTAGCTTAAGTGGTTTCTTGCTCAGAATGCTGGCTTCTGAGAATCCCATTCCTAGGCACCCATCTCACCCCGTGCATTGTATAGGGAGCCTAGACACCTAACTCGGGGCTGAGGATCCAGTGGGCAGCAGGACACCTAAAGACAGGCATTGCAGCGAGGAGCTTATATCCTTTTTGTGGCTGTAGCCTTAGGTCTTCAGCCTCATGCCTCTGAATACCACCTGAGGCATACAACAATCACCCAGAACTTCATTGCTGATCTTGTGTTATTGCTTAAGTAAAATAAGCAGGATGTAAATATGTTAATGACAGAAAATTCAGTTGTGCCTTCAAAAAATATTTAACATTCTTGAAATATTAACGCTTGTTAAAAACTATTGTTCTGCGTTTACAATGATTTAATTCTCTTCTACCAATGATAACTCTTCTACATATTTGTTTAAATGCTATAGTGGAATAATTTTGGATTCCAACAATCAATTTTAATTTATTTCAAGCATAGTTTTTTAAAAGGGGCATATGTGTGTGTGTGTGTGTGTGTGTGTGTGTAGCATCAACCCGCTGAAATGATTAATAATTGATTATTTATTCTTTTCATATGTCCTTAAGCCTGCAGCCAGATACAGAGATGAACAGTAGAATACTTGCAAAAACTGCCTAGCGCTAGTCAGTTGGCTGAATCAGTAAATGGAATGATGTTGTGTATGTACTCCTGGAAAAAATAACTCATAATTCTTAAACTTTTGGCTACTAGTTAATTTCAACCGAATACAGAAAAACTGAATGGAATTTGCAATATATACAAGATCTACTGGTTAACATATACTGTGCTCCATCTGACAATCTATGATGAAAAGCAAAAATTCCAAGTTTTAAAGATGAGTGGAAGTTAATTAAAACCAGTTACAAACAATAACCCCTAGGCAGGAATGGTTTCACATCCATTCTACATAGAATAGTTGCTCTCTTTTCTGGAGCAAACATCTTTCACATTGCTAAAAGATCAGTTTCTCTTTCTAATACATTTCTGAGAACTAATAGCCTGCTAAAGTACTTTATGCAGCTTCCACCCCGTTATCTGATCTTAGCTATATGTTCAGGAAATTTGCTTAAGAGAAACAACATAATGAAATAAATCTTTCTTTGCCGTAAACTATAAAATGAATATTACATTTGCTTCATTATTGTAACTTACCCACTAAAAAGTCTGAAATAGCAAGATTAAGAAATAAATAATTACTCCGATGCCGAAGATCTTTGTTCACCAAAAAAGCCAGGATGACCAAGCCATTTCCAAGCACTGTAATAAGAGCTATCAAACCCATAAGAATTCCCAGAAATACCATTACAACCAATGTAAATTTTGAATCCAAGTCCGATGTGATTGAAGTCATGTTTCGCTCTTCAGCACATTTGTCATACATATTGCCCATCTACTTCAGGCTCTTTTCTGAAGAAACAATACAGTAACTGTTTCTGTTAATGAAGATTTAAAAAAAAATAAGATACTGTATACTGAAAAGCAAATATTGAGCATCCAAAATGATTTCATAAAGTAAAAAAAAAATGATTGCAAGATTCTGATGCTTGGTAAATCTAGATTTTGCACAGCCTCCTTGTTTTCAAAAGCATGGTCCATATAGCTGAAATATCCTGAAAAATGAATCTGCAGAAGTAGCACCAGTAAACAGGAAGTAGAGTTTTCAAATGCTAGTTTTAAAATGCAGTGACTGTGTGACGTTCCCCTCTGGTGTTGTGTGGACTGGTGATCTGGTAGGTCACTCCAGTCCTTGACTCTGGGAGTCAGCCTTACCCTGCTCTGCTGTGAGAACCCCCACTCCTGGGCTGTTCATGCACAGCCTCTGGCTTGTAAGCTGCTCCCAGCTACTTGCAACCGAATGACACTAGTCAATATCTCTGGTCCCAGACACACCCCTAGGAACCTCCGTCTTGCAGTGTCCAGTTATGCCCGCTGGACGCTGCAAGCTTATATGAGTTCATCAATTTAACAAAGAAATTGATATGTACCAGGCTTGTTATCTCAAGGGGAGTCTCTGACATGCTTCAAACCAAACGCACTGCTTCAGGTAGAATAAACAGATTTATTAACTATAAAGATTGATTTTAAGTTATTATAAATCAAAGCAATAAGTCAGATTTGGTCAAATGAAATAAAAGCAAAACGCATTGTAAGCTGATCTTAACACTTTCAATGCCCTTACAAACTTAGATGCTTCTCACCACAGGCTGTCTGGTTGCCCTTCAGCCAGGCTCTCCCCTTTGATCAGTGCTTCAGTCGCTTGGTGGTGGTGTCTGTGGATGGAGGTGGAAGAGAGAGGAAGAGCATGGCAAGTATCTCTCCCTTTTATCATGTTCTTTCTTCCCTCTTGGCTTTGCGCCCCCCTTCAGAGTCAGGTGAGCATTACCTCATCGTAGTCCCAAACTGACCAAAGGAAAGGGGGTGACTCACTTGAGAGTTCAAGAGATCCTTTGTTGCTGCCTAGGCCAGTGTCCTTTGTTCCTGCCGCTCTGCTCTTGGAGAGTTTTTGCCTGGTCTCGTTTTAAAACATGAGGACACATTTTCAGCCTCATAACTATATACATGAAATTACAACCTATCATAGGTGCTGACTCTGTGGGTGCTCTGGGGCTGGAGCACCAACAGGGAAAAATTAGCGGGTGCACCGCACCCACCGGCAACCAAGCTCCCCGCTCCTATCCTCCTTTTTCTCCCCTCCCAGCGTGCCGCATCCCCGCTCCTCCCCCTCCCTCCCAGCACTTCCTGCCCCCCTGCCGCCTAACAGCTGTTTGGTGGTGCTTAGGACTTTCTGGGAGGGAAGGGGAGGAGCGGGGACGTGGTTCGCTCGAGGGAGGAGGCGGAGAAGAGGCAGGGCAGGGATGGGGACTTGGAGGAAGGGGGTGGAATGGGGGTGGGGTGAGGGCAATGCAGGGACAGGAAGAGGCAGGGCCAGGGGCGTGGGGGGTATCGAGCACCCACCAGGCAGAGGGGAAGTTGGTGCCTATGCAACCTATAACATTATTATAACAACAATCACTATAACATCACTATAACAACAATGCTCAGTGCATTATGAGCCTTCCAAAGACACCCAACATGACAGACTTTGCATTGGATACCACGCAATCATATTATAAGGATGAACATGGGGGTGCTGGGTGTTCCCTCGAGGTACAGAGTGTCACACTGTGTTTCCTTCAGGCTGATCCTTATCAATGGAAGTCGGAAAAGCTGGCTTGAAAAATTGCTTTCTTGCTCACTCTTTCTTATTATACGCAAGAATTTTTGATGTTTAGCATAGTGTGTGCACCAGATTTTCTCTGGAATTTGTTTCCCATTTACATGTATTTGCAGGGACTTAATTCTAGGGAAGAAAAATAGGTTTAATTTTGAATTTCTTCAGTATTTATTTAGCAACAACAAATTATTATTTCTATTGCTGTAGGACTGAGGTCCCATTTGCTTGATGATGTACAACCATATAAAATGATGTTGTCCATGTCGTGGAGATCAGAATTTTTTTATTTTTTTATTTTCCTGTTTATGCAGTCTATTGTTCAAAGCTCACATACAGCAAAATTATATCTGAGATCTCTTGGACTGATGTTAACCAATACGGGTCTAATCCTGCACCCACTGACAGGCATTGACTTCCGTGAACTAGAAGCTAACTTCCTAAAAACAGGGGAGAAATCCTGGCCCCGTTGAAGTCAGTGGGAGCTTTGCTTTTGGCTTCAATGGGGCCATGACTTCGTAGGGCTGGAGATAGAAATGGAGTGCCAATTGTGTGCACACATTCGATTTTTATTTGTATATAAGCCACTCATTAGAAGCTGTGAAACAACTCTGAAAAATCAAGCCACTTTTATTCAGAAGCTTAAAAATGGTTTATAGGGTCTAACTTTAAGTACCCAAGTTTGCAAATGCTGGTCTCAAGCTTTGACTCTAGTGACCCATCTTCAAAATGGGAATACAAAGATTTACTCTATAGGGTGTTGGAGTAAATTCATTATTGCTTGCAAAATGCTTTCAGATAATCATTGGATAGAAGGCACTATAGCAGGGTTGGCAAACTATGGCCTACGGGCCAGATCTGGCCCGTCAGGGGTTTGGATCTGGCCCGCGGGATTGCCAGCCCCGTGGTGCCACAGACCCTGCGCCGCTCCCTGAAGTGGCCAGCACCACGTCCCTGCAGCCCCTGGGGGAGGGGGGACAGAGGGCTCCGGGAACGGGGAACCATGGCCAATGGGAGCTTCAGGGGAGGTACCCGCAAGCGAGGGCAGCGCATGGAGCCCTCTGCCCCCCCCCCCCCCCGTCCACAGGGACGTGGTGCCGGCCACTTCCGGGAGTGGCGTGGGGCTAGGGGCAGGCTGGAAGCCTGCCCTAGCCCCACTGTGCACCGCTGCCACCCAGGAGCCGCTCCAGGTAAGTGGTGCCAGGCTGGAGCCCGCACCCCGAACCCCTCCTGCACCCCGCACCCCAATCCCCTGCCGCACCCCTCCTGCACCGAGCCCCCTGCTGCACCCCAACCCCCTGCCTTGATCCCCCTCCTGCACCCCGAACCCCTGCCCTGAGCCCCTGCCACACCCCACACTCCTCCTGCACCCCAACCCCCTGCCCTGAGCCCCCTGTTGTGCCTTGCACCCCTGCTGCACCCCAACTCCCTGCCCTGAGCCCCCTCCCACACTCCTCCCTGCACCCCTGCCCTGAGCCCCCTCCTGCACCCCAACCCCTTCCCTGAGCCCACTCATACACCCCGCACCCCTCCTCTGCACCTACCCCTTCCTCTGAGCCCCTTCCTGCACACTGCACCCCCTCCCACACCCCCTCCCACACCCCAACCCCCTGCCCCAGCCCTACATTCATGGCCCTGCATGCAATTTCCCCACCCAGATGTGGCCCTCAGGCCAAAAAGTTTGCCCACCCCTGCACTATAGACATGCAAAACATTATTATTCATACAAAATCTGCACACTATGTAAGTAATATCAGAATGTAAACTATATACGATACTCACTTCTGTTTTGAGCATTATCTCATTTCCAGGCATCATTGTGCAAACCACAGATCTTAACAGCTGCTAAGCAGTGCTGCAAACTGTTTTCTTCACCTTGCTACCATATACTGAAGTTTGATCTAAACTAAGCTAACTGGATCTAATTCAACATGGGATTATCTGGTTGAAAATGAAAAGGAATAGCATCCCACTATTTCCATATATAGTAATAGAAATGACAGCTTTCATTTAGACATGTGAAAATGTAAGAGACCTGCTTACCACTAGAATTTTTCTTCCTTTTATGCGTACATTAGCAAAGAAATCCATTAACTTAGACACCCAGGTTAACCTTGTCAGGAGTGTGGAAACATCTTTTTGTTGGATGTTTGCCGATTATAAGACTCAAGCAATGCTTAATAGGACAGAAAAGTACCAAATACAGAGCTAGTTCTGCCTTCTAACTGCTCCCTTTTCAGATCAGTCTTTAAAGGCAAAAACATTACAATAACTCCTCACTTAGTGTTGTAGTTATGTTCCTGAAAAATGCAACTTTAAGTGAAACAATGTTAAGCAAATCCAATTTCCCCATAAGAATTAATGTAAATGGGGAAGTGGAGTTAGGTTCCAGGGAAATTTTTTTGGCCAGACAAAAGACTATAGATAGATAGATACACACACGCGCACACATATACACAGTATGAGTTTTAAACAAACAATTTAATACTGTACACATCAGGGCCGGCTTTAGGCCGATTCAACCAATTCCCCTGAATCGGGCCCCGCGCCTAAGAGGGCCCCGCGCTGGAGCCCCAGGCCCTTTAAATTGCCACCAGAGCCCCAATGCTGGAGCCCTGGGGTAGGGCTGCAGGGCTCTGGGGGCTATTTTAAAAGTCCGGGGCTCCCGTTGCTTCTGCCGCTCCGGTCCTTTAAATAGCCGCCGGAGCCCCGCCGTTCCCCAGGGCTCCCACGGCTATTTAAAGGGCCGGGGCAGTAGAAGCAGGGGAGCCCCGGGCCCTTTAAATAGCCCCCAGAGCCCTGGGGTAGCGGGGGGCTCTGGGGGCTATTTAAGGGGCCGGGGCTCCAGCTGCCTCTACTGCACCCCCGACCCCCTGCCCGCATCAGCCCCGCACCCCCTGCCCTGCCCGCACCAGCCCCACCCCCCCGCCCTGCCTGCAGCCAGCCCTGCACTCCCTACCCGCAGCCAGCCCCTGCTGCACCCCCTGCCCTGCCTCCAGCCAACCCCTGCCGCACCCCCCTGCACCCCCTGCCCTGCCTCCAGCCCTGCACCCCCTGCCCTGCCTGCACCAGCCCGTCTCCAGCCAGCCCCGCACCCCCTGCCCACAGCCAGCCCTGCCGGGGCCCCGCCGAAAATGTTCGAATTGGGCCCCGCATTTCCTAAATCCGGCCCTGGTACATGATTGTGAAGCTTGGTTGAGGTGGTGAAGTCAGAGGGTGGAAGAGGGTGGGATATGATGAACTAGCACTTGGCTAAGCCCTCAAGGGATAACACATTGTTATTAATATAGCCTCACACT
This sequence comes from Emys orbicularis, assembly GCF_028017835.1. NCBI lineage: Eukaryota > Metazoa > Chordata > Testudines > Emydidae > Emys > Emys orbicularis. The sequence continues at coordinate 81,594,828 of NC_088684.1, forward strand.
CTACAAGGCAGCACGAATGGAGGGAGGGGAGACAGCATGGCAGATAGAGACTGAGACACACACCGTGTGGGCATGTGTGTGTGTGTGTGTGTGTGAGAGAGAGCGAGACAGACATACACACACACTGCGTGTGTGAGATGCGCATTGCCCCTTTAAGCACGCTGACACCACTCTATGTACATTGCCCTTTTAAGTAGATCAACAAGTTGAGACAGCAGCTGCTGCTAGCAAGCTCCCTCTCTCCTGAACACCCCTCTTCTTCCCCCTCCTCCCGCACAGCAAGCAGGAGGCTCCTGGGAGCAGCTCCAAGGCAGAGGGCAGGAGCAGCACACAGCAGTGTGGGGAGGGACAGCTGAACTGCCGGCAATTGATAGCCTGCTGGACAGCTACCACACAGGGAACTTAGGGGCGCGGGGAGCTGATTGGGGGGCTGCTGGTCCACCCTGGTTCCAAGCCCCCACCAGCTAGCTCCAACCGGCTGCTCTTTCTGCACACAGTGGACAAAGCAGGTGGCTGCCAAACCATGTTATAAGGTAGCATTGCACAACTTTAAATGAGCATGTTCTCTAATTGATCAGCAACGGAACAACGTTAACCAGGACAACGTTAAGTGAGGAGTTACTGTATTAGCTTCATAGCTATTATTTATATTATCACGGAGCCTCGCAGTCATGGCCCAACAACCCATTGTGCTAGGTGCTATACAAACACGGATGGTTTCTGCCCCAAAAGAGTTTACAATCTAAAAGTAGGAGACAATAACTTCTTCATTTCTAGTAATGCCCTTATGGAAGAGTCTGCTGCAGGTTGAAAGGAAATTGTATAAAGACCCCAATCTTGCAACAAGACCTATCAATGGAACACTATGCTAAGCAGTTTACACAATATGAGAATCTGGACCTATTAATTTGAATATCTCTAGTATTGTTAGAAATGAAGCAGGGTCTTGGGTCCTGAATACCAATTTTAGGAGGGAGAATGTAGTTCAGTGTGTATGGTACCTCAAATCCATGGCTATAAGGAAGCTAGTTAGTGCCAATTATCATACAGGTTTTAGTGGTATGATAAATAGACCAAGCTCACAAACTTATTTCACATAGGCCAGTAAGCAGCCATCAGATGGATCAGCAGAGTGCTGGAAAAGGTATTGGGAGCAACAGGCTGTCTATACTAGGGCTCCCAATACTGTTAGCAACACTGAGAAATGTTTCAAAAATATTCCTAATGTAGTCACAATTTAACCGGGGATCCATCCCATTAGTTATTAGAAGAGTTCTGCTGCAGCATTGTAACTATGATGAAACTGGGAGAGAAAATTAGTAGCTAGACAATTACTAACTATACTTGAAAGCTTAGAATTAAATAAAATTGTAAATAACTAGGAGAATTTCTAAGGCAGCTAACTGGTGCCTAATAGATTGCTGAACATGTGCCTCCAGCAGGATATTGTGTGAAAATTCTATAAAAGTGACAATTCTATAAAAAGAGTAACTTTCATTCAATTCAACATGCTAGATAGTAGATGTGAAAATCTAATATGCTCAAGTGAGCACAGTCAGTTATGTATATTTTTTCCTTGTAGGCATTCTTAGTGAAATTATTCCTGGGGGAATTCTGCACCACTGCTCACGCACAGAATTCATATCCCCTGCAGAATTTTTTCACCCACCAGGGCTACTGTGGTGCCAGAAAAGAGGGAAGCCGCTCCTGGTAGGGAGCAGCCAGCTGCAGAGAGGGAAGTGGGAGGAGAAGAGGCTGCGTTCCTCAAAGTGCCTTGCTGATGGGGCCAGGTGAGGAGGCATGGGATAAGGTGGGGACAGACAGCGTGGGGCACATTGGGCTGCTGCAGGGGGTCGCAGACTGGGGCTCAGAATGGCTATAGCAGTGACAGACAGGGGTGCGGGCTGAATATCGGTGCAGGGCCACATGGGGACAGGGCAGATGTGTCTGACTGAATGATAGGCTAGGGTTAGCCAGGGTCTGCATGGGGGAGGCTCCGCAACTCCCTAATAATCCCTTCCTCCTCCCCCAAAAAACTGTTCCATACTTCTCCCACCCACATCCAACGACCTTGCAGATTCACTCCAAGGCTTCTTCCCAGCAATTACTTCCCTCTCCCTCAGCTCCTCCATTAGCCCTGATTCCCCCAAGCCTTTGCACTGCAGGAAATACATTTCTATATTGTAGTTTAAATGAATTGTTACTCAAAGTTCTGTATTAATATGCCTACTAAGGAATCTATTTGTCAAAAAACATTTCCTGAATCTTTTTTTGTTGTCTGTATAATTACAGACATACTTGCTGACAGGTATTTTGAAATAAATTACCAAAATAATTGAAACTGGTGTGATTATATTGTGGTGTTTTGACAAATAAAATATGCAGAATTTTACAGAATTTTAAAATAGTGTGCAGAATTTTTAATTTTTTGGTGTAGAATTCCCCCAGAAGTATGAACTGCAAACATAAAACTGTACAGTAATAGGTAACAGAACTGCACTGAACGCCTTTTCAAAGTATTAAGACACTACAAGACCAAACTATTACTACAATTCACAATTTAAAATTGCCATGTTGGGATAATAAAATGATTTTATCTCCTGTAAAAAATAAAAATGGTTTAAGAACTAATCCTTTTTAGATTTATGTACTGAAAAATTCTGAGTACATGGTAGGAGTGTTGAATTAAATGTTTTATGCTTTTTTTTCCCCAACCTAAATAACTTTGCACTGAGGGTAATCAAAGCGCATCCTGCAAACCATCTGGCCGTTTATAAGACTAGCAGGAACTAGCTCTCAGTATTCTGTCATTCCTTTTGAATTCACCTTGGCTCATGGAGAACCCAGCATTTTGATAGAAAAGTCTTTTCTAACAACGTTGGGTTTGTTTGTTTGTTTGTTTGTTTTAAAATCCTTATCAGAGGGGCTGTTGGCAGAATGACAGCATTTAAATTTTCAATTTAAACACCTAGAAAAAGGAATGCAGATACTGTTTCTAGGCACTTCGGGGTCCTAGAGTGGTCAATTGGGTTTCAGGTGCAGTCTGATTTGCTTCCAATACAGCAAAGTCATTGCAATCAAAATAATAAAAACATATTAAAGCACCCTTCTCCCCCTCTGTTCTCCAACTGCTGTTTGCACCCTTTTATGGGCATATTGATATGGAGGAGGCGGCTGTATTTAATGACTTAAGTAGTGATTAATGCCATATTAATTTCTCTCTCTGAATTTTCTTCTGATAAACAGATCACTCAATTTTTCCAGCCTGCTGGAAAATCCTTTCACGTTTATTAGAGGAAATATGTATTTACTCCATAATTTGGTATCTGAATTACAGTGGTAGGGGACATTTAACAGCATTTAGTTTCTTTGCTTATTTAAAAGCACCATTATATTTTATTAGAAGTATAAAATATATTTGGATAATGGGTTTTAATGTAAAGGAATTAGAATGACTTTTGCACATTTCTTCTTGTTTGATCCTATTTTCCAGTTAAAGTCCTACAAGATTTGTTTAAATCTAGGTGATCCCATAGTAAATGAAGCATCGTTGTGTTCAGAGGGGGAGCATTGTGCTGTATTTAAATTTTGTTTTGTTAATTTTTAAATGCATCCATCCAAACCCTTACGAAAATACTGTAATATTTTGCAGCTAAGTTCCAAAGCACTACAGCTTGCAATATTAAATAATACTACTGCAATGTTTTGGGCTATTACTTTAGGATATTGAAATTCACCTAATTAAGATAATAAAATGTTTCACTATTAAACGTTCATTTATGGAACGTCCATTTATCTTGGACTAGATTGTGTCTTTGCCAAAAGCCCCGATGACTTAAGGGGCAGACCAGGGACCAAATTTTGACTCAGTCTCAACATACTGCCTTTTTCATCCCGTGCTCCATGGTGGGAGATTACACTGTGCCAACCCTATCCCTGACCCAGAGTGTTTCCCCACATGCTGGCTGGCACAGCTAAACTGGCATGGAAAGAGTAGGGTGAAATCTTCATCCATTCCCTGCCAATCTGCATGGGATGGGGGGAAATCAGTCTTGCAGAGGCTGCTGTTCCCTGAGATATCCTTATCTCACACAGAAGAGACAGAGGGTGTGTCTTACTCCCCTGTACATCTCTGAACGGGCGCATACTACAGACCACAACTTTGCCTTTTATTGCCCATAGCCATATCTCAAAATCACAAGAAGTTGGATTGCATCAGAGCTGTAAAAACTAACAGACTATCACGGCTAGAGAGATTAAAGCTAGAAAGGTTCCCTATAATTTATTGATCAGAACAAAACTGACATCCATCTAGAATTTACTAGCACATTAAACAGCACATTCTCAGAGTTACATAACTTGTACTCCAGCAGAGTATCATTGAACACCATGCACATCTTCACTGTCAGATTTCAATAAACATCTCACTTGTCTTGATATCTACATCAATCCTAATCCTTTTGACATCTGACCTAGGCTGCCCTTCTATGCTTTAAAGGACAATGAAGAGACAATTGTATGCAATCAAATGATTGAGCCCAATCCCCTTGAAGGTCTGTCAGCAGTCCAAAGTATCACAGGGAACACAAGTTCTTTGTCTGGAAGATACATTGGAGCATTTCTCACAATGTTTGGAACAAAAATCTACTCTCATGCTATGTTGCAAAACAAGCGTTTTGTGGAAAGCTACAAGTAAAACTTTGTTCTCAATCAAGGCAGCTTTACATTAGAAAAATACTTTTTAAAAAAGAGGATATAACTTCTCTTATCTTATCAGTCCAGAAGAGGTAGTTTGCCAGCAGCTAACATTCTTGCAGAAGAAACAAATGCAAGCATGATGGCCACCCTCCTGGAGGGGACACAAAGGGGACTGAACTGGGAACGTCCAGAGCTAAAAGCAGGAGCTGCTTGAGCTAAAGAGACAAGGCTCAGTAGCTGGCTGCTGTAACAAGTCGTCTATTCTCTGGACTGGCACAGAAGGGGATTTACACACCAGTGGTTACACAAACACATACATACTGTCATTTTGACTATTTGCTCTCAGAGATGTTATTTGCTACCTCAATTAAATGGGATTGTTTTTGCTCACTGATTCGTTGACAAACTTTTGTAATGGGAAAATAAACGGCAACCAACACTTATCTGAATTTTCAGCTGAATAATTATTTGGGCAAAAATTAATGGAGCTTTTGGGATTCTCTAACATCTTCATAAATAAATTGGCATTGGTCAAGGTATTCAAACTACAAACCATATGACACCATGAATAAGAGCTTAGCAAAGTTACCACATTTATTCACTAAAATATCTGCAAATCATTTTTAGTATTATTTGAACAGCTCTAACGTAGAGACTTCCATGTCAACCTTTCCTAAGGATTCTCAAGTCTCTTAGCTTTGCTAGTCTGCTTTCCAATCTCCTTCAACTTGAGGGTTGATTTGTTATAGTTTATTTTAGGAGGAATATAGACCTAATTTTTAGAAGTGACCAAGGATTATGAGTTCCTCAATTCTGGAGTGCCTGACTTGACACTCCAGAAAGGGACTTGCTTTTTAGGGGGTACGGGCTCAGCATTTTCTGAAAATCAGACCCCTTTAAGGTATCTCAACTTGGGCATCTAAAAACTTAGACGCTTAAAATCACTAGTCACTTTTGAAAACATAAGCTAAAGTGTGCATTTTGGAAGGAGTGAATGAAACATACATATCATCATGGGACTGGAATCGATAGTGTTTGTAAAATATCTGAAGCCCAACCTATTTTTACATAAAATAATTGGAGCGATTTCTACCTCTGAGGAAAACACTGGAATATTGGGAATATTTGTCAACAGTTTACCAGAAGTAAAGGACAGTATTTTTGGCTTTAAATGAATCCATCTGTAAGATAACAGAACAGCTGCAAAGGGATCTGTGGGTGGTCTGTTCTTTCGGAAATCGGGCCACTAAATGACTTATGCATAAATTTAGTATGCCTAAACAGGTTATGAGATTTCTCCATTGCTGTGTGACACTCTGGTGTAGCTAGTTTAATCAGCCCAGGTCTATGGTAGAAAATGTTTGTGGATATAACTGTACCAGCAACTTAAGGGCAGATTCAAGTTATACTAGCAAAAAAGTGCTTTTGCTGGTATATTTTATATCAGTTTGGTGAGCAAAATAAACTATGCTGTCAAAGCACTTTTTTTTCCTGATACAACTACATCTACACTAAGGTTTTTGCTGATATATAAATGCTATTAAAAAAAAGCATACCTCTCACTGACAGTGCTATACCACTAAAATTTTCTAATGTGGACCAAGCCTATGAAAGTGGCTTTATTGTTAGAACTCAAATAGAAATTATCAACCCTAGCAATTAAAGATCATAAAAGTTAGAGATGAAAAAGACCTTCAGCTAATTGAGTACATCCCTGCAAGTGAGAGATACAGGAAAAAAAACCTCAGGATCCACATGGCAGGTCCTTAATGCATAAGAGGAATCCCATTGACTCCCTTTGCAGGATCAAGACCTAAATTTTCAGTATAGTAGAGAGAAATCTGGAAGTTCTATGAGAGAGGAAAAATTATTGGCATGAAAGATTCTACACAATTAACAAAACAGAACCACTTGTACAGATACTTGATATTTAATATTCATTATTAGGTGCAATACATGATGATTTCAAAATTGCTGTTTCCTGTTTCAAAAACATTGGTTCTTCCAATTTTAGGGCGCCTCACCTACACAGGTTTCAGCCTGACACACATGCAACAAAATTCTCAATGGATTGACAAAGTGACTTTTATAGTCTGTGGATTGCCACCTTTTCTTTTGTTTTCTTCGTGATAGCTCTTGAGACTCCATCAAGCAGACTCCAAATTGTATGCTCAAGGACTAGATACACCAGAGAGCCTATCTGCTTTTTTTCTTAGGTACAGAAAGCTTTAAAAGACAATATTCTTTACCAAAGTTTTCATGTCTTCATCCCAATGTTGAAGAACCCTGCTGACTGAGTCCCAGTACAAGACAGGCACTTGACTAGTGACCTGATGGTATGGAGGCCAGTTAATCCATGTTCTGCCTGAATCAACTGTAGTTGACAAAAAAAAATGGCTCTGGTTATGCACAGGACCCAGTTTAAAAGTATGAGAGTATGGAAAACTCATTTGTTTAAGCTCTCCATTCCAGAGCAGCTGAGGCAACCATAGAACAGAAAGAAAATATTGCTAAGTCCTTGTTGAATTTTCTTCTGAATAAAAATATATATTTCTGAGGATCATGTTTAATTTTATATAAATATGTGTAAACTAAACTTTTTGTTATTTTTAAATGAATTAATGTTCAGTTCTCTTCTTGTCCTTTCTTACTCTTTTGTTCTTTCCCAATTGCTTAGATGATTCTTCCTGAAAGAAAAAAAATCACACAAGTATGATTTCAGTAATCTCTTGCCTTCTAGTAAAGTCCACCTTGCTTTTCTGTGCATTGCTAACATTCTTTTGAGGTGACTCACTACACTACACTTAATAGTGTAATCAGTTTAAAATATTCATAATTCAGAGATTTTGTGATCATTCAGACTTGGATATTTAATAAGCTAACTTGCTTATTTAGTAAATGTTTGTCTTGAGCAACTCTAAAACCTATATTCATAGTTACAAAAGGAATTATCGCCCTGGCTCTGACCTCGCTTACAACAGCTAAGCTCTTCAGGGCAAGGATCTTATCCTCCTCTGTTTGTACATCAACTAACAGAATGGACCACTGAACCTAACTGGGGGCTCTGGGCACCACCCCAATAAGCACTCAGATACTAAGGAAGAGAGCTGAATGAACAGATAAGATAGATATAATAAATAACTTCACACTGGTGTGACTTCATTGAAGTTACACTGTGTTAATCGGGAGTGGATCAACATGTGTGCTTCACTCACTATCTTGCACTTCGGGACCAAAAAAGAAAGGAAGTGCTCACCCCAATGGCCAGCTGGGGTTTTGGTAGAGGCAGGAGCAGTGGAGACAGTTCTCAACCAGAAGCAGCTAATGCAGTGTTCCACATGCCCCCTTGCTTCCCACACTCCCCCTCATCTCTGGTGGGTGAGGGATGATGCTTCACTCTTCTCCTTTTTTCCCTTTCCCCAAGCTGCCTCTCCCAAAGGTGGAGGACTTACATGTTGCATCTGTGTCCAAGCTGTGGGGCATGACAGGTTCACTCCTGCTGCCACTGGGTAGGTGGACGGAGGAAGGGTGCAGGGTTGGATGATTGGCTCCCACCTGGTGCAGTGGGGGAAAGGGAGTGACAAGATTTGCTTCCCAGGTGGGGAAGCCTTGCAGGCTCTCTGTTTCAGCCCCACGTTTAAGCTACTAATGCTGGACCTCCTCTGATGCCAGGGGCTAACCTGACTGCCCGTTCTGGAGGGGATATTTTTCCCCATCTGGTGAAATTAGCAAGTTGCTGTGTGAGTTTTTTCACCTTCCACATGGCATCCAGGAGGTTTGGCTGTGGCAGATTTAATTACAATTGTTATAACTTTGGTGTGATCTTGAGTGGCTGGTGGATTAGGAAGGGTACAATTAAAGGCCCTAAGCCCAGCAGGCTGCCTGGGCATTGGTCCTGAGCACTTTCATGGAATAGCCAGGGGGTATGCCTATCTGTCTCATGGAGCTTGTGACTTCCCTCATCTCGTGTCTCCTACCTCCAGCATGGAGGAAAGGAGGGGGCCAGGACTCTAGCTTCCAGTCTGGGGTGCCTGGCAGACCTAAGGGTGGCCTTCACTCTCATGTTCAGGTTTATAATACATTGGGGTGTGGGGTGGCTTACCCTAGTATGGTGTGAGTTGTTAATAAAAATACAGCATCCACATTTAATCACATTATGGTGTCTGTGTCTCACTGTTTCCGTGTTCAAATCAACACACACTGTTTACAAGCTGACCACTATGCAGGGCCTCCTGTTTCTCATGTCTGGCATAAGTATCAAACACATCTGAACCTGTTGTAAAAACCTGTTGCCTTCCTACTGGCATGCAATTCTCACATTTTATGCATAATTTACAAAATGCCTTTGATCCTTTACTGGAAACTAGCTTTTAAAATGAAACAGAAAAGTTCATTAGTGGAACACATTAAAGAGTACTTTTGCATCCTGATTACTACGCTGAAGACAATTAGCAAAAAAAGAACACTTTTCCAAGAACCACAATTGCTATCTACAGTACTAGTATCTTTAGCATTCATTTGATAAACATTTCACTGAATGATGTTAACCTCTACAAAGCAGATCAAATTACACATGCCTTAAAAGGAACAGAGTCAATCTGAAATGAAGTCATTAAAAAAAACGCACCAAAAGTAAATCCTGACTCCCTGAGGACAATTTTTTGTTTTACAATCACATTTTCCTATTTAAAAAAAATATTTTTCTCTCCCCTGCTGCTGTGTGAACAATCCACAACCCACGCAAAAGAGAGGAAATGGACTGACTATACGTATAAGGAAACAGTGAAATTCAAGATACACAAAGTTCTGTGAAATGCAAAAACAAACAGAAAAGGGGGAAAGAAAATTCTTATCTCTTTCAGTTATAACCATCTTAGATGTACTTTGTATCAGAAATAAGAGAAAAGTTTCATGCAAAAAGTGTGATTTTTGAAGTATCCCTTAAACAATTGGTTCCAAGTGTCTGGATCCTTTTAGAGTCGGCAATTACATATCATATACATACATGCATATATACAAACATGATTTATATCTTCTAGAGTGAAAAGGAGGAAGGGAACAGAAACATTAAGAGACAGGAGAAGCTGGCATGGATGGTAAGGTGCCGGAGGTAGGGAACTTGAAGTTTCAATATTTGAACTGTTTGGGAAAATTAGAGAAGGATATAATTTTGATACTTAGTACTTATACACATAGGTGCCGACTCCGTGGTTGCTCAAAAATGGTGGGTGCAGCCAGATTCCCCCCCCAGCTCCTCCCACCCGCTGGAAGCCCCGCCAATCAACTCCTCCCCCTCCCTCGCCGCGCATCCTGCTCACGTGATCAGCTGTTCCGCGGTGTGCAGGGGGCACTGGGAGGGAGGGGGAGGAGTAGCGGTACACGCTCAGGGGAGAGGGCAGAACGGGGCAGGAAGAGGCAGGGTGGGGTGGAGCGGGGCGGGGTGGAGGTGAGGTGAGGAGAGGCGAGGCGGGGTGGGGGCTTGAGGGAAGGGGTGGAGTGGGGGCTGGGGGTGGGGCAGAGCCGGGGGGTGGGGCAGAGCCAGGGAGTCGAGCACCTCCCCTCCCCCCCCCCCCCCCGGCACATTAGAAAGTCGGCGCCTCTGTTTATACATAACTTCTATTTCAGTACTTTGCAAATATTAATTCATCCTGTATGAGCAAATACTATTGCTTACCACAATGTATTACATAAGTAAGAATTATTATCTGAACTTTACAGATCAGGAAACAAAACCCAGAAAAGTTTAAGAGACTTTCCTATGGTCACACAGGGAGTCTGCGCAGAGGTAGGACCAGAACTCAGATCACCAGACTTCAAATTAGTAGAGCCCTGCAAATCCAGAGGTATCTGCTTTATATCCGTGGACCATTTTTGCGGATAGCAGCATGGATGAGGATACAAATTTTGTATCTGTGCAGGGCTCTGACGGTAAGAGACGGGCAGGCAGCTGTGAGGAACCGCGACACAGATCCTCCACCTGCCCTGGGCGGGGGGCTGGGACACAGGTCGGAGGCTGCTCGGGGCTCCCCACCCAGGGCAGGTGGAGGGTCCGCAGCAGCTCCCCACAGCTGCCAGCGCAACTCTACCCAACCCAACTCCAGCTGGGGAGGGGAGTGGCTCGAAGCCGCTGCCTGGCCACAGTAAGAGCCTCCCCTGGGCAGGAGGCCCGAGCAGCCCCCGGGCAGCTCCACAGGTCTTCCCCCTTCCCCTGGCCAGGCCAGCATGGAGCCCAACCGGGGAGCCGTGGGGAGTCGCAGTGGACCCCCACCTGCCCATGGTGCAGGGGTGGGGGGCTGAAAGCAGCCCACGGCCATGTCCCCGCCCCCCAGACTCTCTGCCCGGCCGAGGGCAGGTGGAGGGTCCGGGACTCCGCGCGGGCTCCCCACAGCTGCCCACGTGGCTCTCCCCAACCAGGCTCTGGTGGGGGGGATGCCTTGGAGCCTTAGCCTGGCCCCTGGTGTAGAGCCCTGCTAATCCGTGGATATGTGCAGATATCCGCATGCGCGGATGCGGATATCCACAGATAATTTTTGCGGATCGGATGCGGATACACATTTGTGTATCCTCGCAGGGCTCTACAAATTAGAGACATTAACCATAAGCCCAACCTTACTCTTTTTCATGGCCCTGTTAAGAGTAATGCCCAAATTGGAATGTTACTCTGGAAGACTATTTAAAATCATATACATTTTATTGCTGGGATTCTGTGCTAAGCAGGAGTGTGGGCAGTTAAGGGAAGATATAGGAGAGGGAATACAGTTTCACCCTGGACTTGAGAGCAACACCACCAGGTGGTTTGTTATCAAGCTGTAAAATGTTTATATCAGTATTGTATAGTGCGGAAAGGTAAACATTTTCAAAAGCAACTAAGTGATGTAGGAGGCTAAGTCCCATTCAAAGTCAATCCACTTAGGTGCTTGTGAAAAATTTTACCCTTAGTCTTTTCTTTGATCTTGATTTCCATTCTTCTAATCTAGTTTTAAAAAGGGGAAAGTTTGGTGTTTTATTGTTTATGAATTGTTTACATGTTTTTCTGTCCATATACATTTCTTCTGAGAGCTGCTTTCTCTTTGATAAAGCATCAAAAATGTTGAATTGTACAATCATCGTACAGTGAACTGTATCATTTCTGAAAAACAGCTCACTGTAGTTAAATAACCTGAGATTCATACAGTGTATCAGAACAAATTAGGTGTTTAAAAAAAACAGATATAAATATCAGACCAAATCCTGACCTCTTTGAAATTAATGTGAAAGCTTCCATTGATTTCAGTGGGACTAGAACTTGGCCTCACTCAATCTCAGGGTCATTTGAGGATATGTCCCATGATAGTGCCTATCATGAATTTGGTTATCAGGCACGTACTCTAACTTGGGGATCTTTAACGCCATAGTCTTTACCCATGTAAGTCAGTCAGGTATTTACAAATAAACGTTTTTTCTTTTTTTACTTTTACATTTAACAAGCAATAAAACCAAAATTACACAACACAAGGGAAAATTCCAAAGAAGTAGGAAAACAAAGGGGAGTCTATGGAATCTTAATAAGGAGAAAAGTAGTGACGGAATCTTTTTAACTGAGCTCTTAAGTTTAGCATAAGCACTCAAAAATTACCATGGGGCAGATCCTCAGTAAACTGTCATAGCTCCATTGACTTCAGCTGAACTATGACAATTTACACGAATTGAGTACATGGCCCTATATGTTCAGATATTGACATTGTCAATCTACCAGTAATAACTTACAGCTGAATTTGTATAGCTGTATTCCACTAGTATATTTCTGGCACAATTGTTGATGTGTTTAAAGCGATCTGGTCCTAGCAGGATACCTCCATACCAGCGGGAGACCACAACCAAAACATTACGGACATTCAAAATCTGTTTAAAAAAAAAACCCAGAACATTATTTTAAATAGATAAACACATAAGTCAACAGTGAAACTAGTTTCTTTTGTATAATGAAAGCTTTTTCTTTCCCAAAGGAACTTGCAAGGGATATTTTTAAAGGGATACTTGTTGATTCACATTTATTATTTTTTAATATTATGCATTTTTAGTTACTATTTGTATTGAGGTCTGAATCCCTGCCCCATGAGCAGAGCTTCTATCTGCATTTTTAACTTTATCCTGAAACACTGTGGGGGTTAGGGTAGGTAATTGTCTTGGGCTGGTTCTCAGAACATGCATGTGGGGCATAGTCCAGGTGAATGCTTTTCAGAAATGCTCCAGGCCTGGGCTGCTGCCACTTGCAGGGCAGCAACAATAGCACATGGAGAAGACATTAAAGGTAAGGAGGACTTCACGTCTGAGTTAGGTTCTCTTCGCACCCTGAAAAAATAATTCTGGTGAGGAGGACTTGACTCTCATCTCTCCACTCAAACAGAAAGATAAGGCAAATATTGGCCATTTGCCTCTTTTTGTCCCTCAAAAATACCCTTTCCCAGTCCCTATGTTTTTCAGTTAAGTTAAATGTATCTTTCCGCTTTACTCCCCCCCCACCCCCATTCTCTTTTTATAAGTGCACTGGAGCCAGAGAATTTTGCCTAGCAGTACTTGTAGGAGGCAGTGCTTGTGCCTCCTGCTCATAGCCCCTCCCCTGGCTTTATGGGGCTGTGCCGCCTCGATCCCCCTCAGTTCCTTAGCACTGAAAGCCCAGACACTAGACTCGGATGAAGAGGGGATGGAGGATGGGTTGTGGAATACACGTCTGCATCACATCTTGAAGAACCAGTGACAGTAAGTAACCACTTCTTTTTTAAGTAGATGCAGCCATTTATTCCACTTAGGTGACTCACAAGCAGTACCCATAGGAGGCAGAGTCTATCTAAATAAGGATTCCAGGATTGCCCTTCCAAAGTTTGCATCAGCTCTGGAAGATGCGGTAATGGCATAATGGTTCATAAATGTATGTATGGACGACTATATGGCAGCCCTGCAAATGTCCAATATTGAAACATCATCAAGGACCACTATTGACGTTGCTTGCGCTCTCGTAGAATTAGCTCACACCCACTCAGCGGGGTAGTTGAAGCTATTTCATATGAAGACTTGATACAGGAGGTTATCCATCTAAAGATCGTTTGTGAAGAGACTGCTCGATCCTTCATACGATCCCCGTACAACACAAACAGGTGAGGCAAAGCACGAAATGGTTTAGTCCTGTCAAGATAGAAGGCTAGACATCACCTGACATCTAATGTATGGAGATGCTGCTCCTCTAGAGATGAATGCGGCTTAGGAAAAAACACAGGTAAATATACTGCCTGGTTCAAATGAAACCAAGAGGCCACTTTCAATAAAAATGTTGGGTGCGGCTGTAAAGTCAATTTGTCCTTGGAGAACTGTGTATAAGGTGCTACTGCAATCAGAGCCTGCAACTTGCAGACTCTACTTGCAGATTTTCTCACAACCAGTAACACAGTTTTCTCGCACAAAAGCGGAAAGGAACAAGATGCCAGAGGCTCCCAGAGGTCCCACTACGGCTGCCAGAACTGTGTGAAGGTCCTACAGAGGAACCAGCTCTCAGACTGGAGGATGGAGACGAAGAAGCCCTTTTAAGAATCTTGCTACCATTGCATTGGAAAAGACTGATCTTCCAGGAATGGAGGGATGAAATGCTGAAATTGCCGCCAGGTGCATTCTCAATGAGCTACGCACAAGGCCCAGCGACCAATGATGCAGGAAGTACTGGATAGAAACCAGCATCAGTTGAGCTCTGCAGGCCGACAACCACATAGAAAATCATTTCCATTTCACCAAATAGGCAATTCTGGTAGAGGACTTTACACTGTTGAATAGAACCTGTTGAAAGCCGCTGAACAATGCTCTTTCTCCTAATTCAGCCATGAAGCAGCCACGCAGTGAGATGGAAGAGAACTGACTACGGGGTGCAAGCTGTGACCGTGATTCTGCATGAGGAGGTCAGGAGGGAGAGGAAGGGATATGGGAGGCTGAATCAGGAAGGTCATACAACCAAACACTGCTTGGCCATGCCAGGGCAATGAGGATGAGCTTGACCTGATCCACTTTCAGCTTGAAGATGACCTATGGAATGATCGGGATCAGAGGAAACGTGTACAGAAGAGCCAATTGCCAGCGGAGATGGAAAGCATCAGTCAGGGAGCCTGGACCAAATTGCACGTAATGATCAATATAATGAACCCAATTCACCCCTGGGTGTAACTCCATGAACTTCAGTAGTTACAGTATTGCAACTCAGGCATAAAATTGGAAGTTGTCCAATGGAAAACATATATGGATACAAGCAATCCAACACAAATTCACCTGCAATGGCTCAACTATCGCTACCTAGCCCAGATAGATATGTTTTATATGGCAATTTATACAGAGAAACCTTATTTATGTAATTGTAAAAATATTGTCAAATTGTTCTGCCTTTGTATGTGGAAACAAGAATTCAATAAAAATTCCAGAATAAAAATGAATAAAGGGGCTATCTACAAAAGAAGTGTTGAGACAATTTCAATACAGTTCATGTTTCACAATATACTTATACAACACTTGTGAGCTCAGTGAATTAACTCTAGCAAAGCAACTCCGGATATCAATTCTTCATAGTAAGCAGGATGCCAAATAGCATTAGGAAATTTTTGAGCTCTCTATCATTTTAAATCTAAAAAGTGTGTCTAAAATATTGTTTCTTCTAACTGGAAAGTACTATCTTGATTGAAGTGGTTTTAGTTTATCTTAGACAAGATAAGAATCCTACAGAAGAGAAGACCACATCTTCACCGATCATATCACTAGAACACAGTGATATGATCATAGCACTAGAACCTCAGTGATAAAGAACTATGCTCAAGTTGTGCAAGAGCTGGGGTTGTTGTTTTTTAAAAAATGGTGCAATACACACCAGACTTTCCTCAAAACTATTTTTATTCATTCTTCATGAGAATGGGGAAGGAAGGATGAGCCATAGTATAGTTACTGCATAGAGTCCAATCCTCCTCCTGAGGCATGAAGTATAATACTTTGTTCAGTTCTATTAGTGGTAGAGGTTAATTTAGTCTACCTTGTCATTTTGGGTGGAGTATCCTATAGAGCAGCTATAAGAATATGGAAGAGTTAAAAAAAAGATAGGTAGAATTTATGAAAAAAGACGAGGAGTACTTGTGGCACCTTAGAGACTAACAAATGTATTTGGGCATAAGCTTTCGTGGGCTAAAACCCACTTCATCCAATGGGTTTTAGCTCACAGAAGCTTATGCTCAAATCATCCGATGAAGTGGGTTTTAGCCCACGAAAGCTTATGCCCAAATAAATTTGTTAGTCTCTAAGGTGCCACAAGTACTCCTCGTTCTTTTTGCCGATACAAACTAACACGGCTACTACTCTGAAACCTGGCACCATGCAAAGTAGAATTTATGGTTTAACTTCTTGCCTCATCAAGTTTCAGTAGAATAGAGACTGCTTAGACTGCAAATGATATACTAACCTGCAAAAACTGCAAACCCCCAAATGAAGATTAAAACAACAGAAAGCGCAGAAGTGGGTGAATTTCCCAATTTACATGATCAGTCATAAGTGTGTTTAAGCAGGAAGTCAAGAGATCTCACTGAAGAGCTACAAATAAACTTATGAACTGCTACTACTCAAGTGCTCATACACTTTTCTTTCCTCTGGGAACTATGCTTTCCTCATCTACACAGAATAACTCTCTCAAATATCTAATTGATGTGGTGTTAAGCAAAGTGATGGTCCTAAGTAGAATCTTACAAGCTGGTTTGTACTGTTCCTTTGGGAACAGCAGGCCTGATAATTCAATGAGTATTCAGTGGATAAGGGGCTGGACACTGCAGGGAATGCTCTGAGAACCTGGGAGTTGGTGTGTGTCTACCATTACCTAATAGAACTACTTTTTTTAAAGCCAGGTAATATACAGAATACTAAATCTACAGGGCTATTTGCAGAGCAAGAATTAGAATCAGCTTAAGTGCGTAAAGCTGTGAGCCTTATTTATGATCTATGATTTTTAAAACACATTTAAAACTATCTAAAGACAAAGTTTGTTTCCTTTAACCTGCATAAGATGGAGGAGGCGTCCACCTGCTGCTGTCTCCCCATCATCTTCACAATCCTGTAAGTACGTCTGTTTGTCCTCACAGTATATTCTGAAAACAAGCAACAGTATTAGAACCTAATCCAAAAATATCAATCACTTAATATTTTTACAGTATGACACCCTGGCACACCCCAATATTCACCACTGTCATGTAATTAGGATATGTTTTGTACAAAGTATGCCTTGTGAGGTATCATTCTAAAAGTCTTGATCTGCTAGACAGTAATATCTCGTTGGATTGTATATGCTATCATCGTATGTGAAGTTATGAAGTTTGGCTATGTATGTGTTACTGAAACATGTTGTGAAGTTGAAAACACCCACAAGCAGCCTTTCAGGTTCAACAGTAAAAAGGCCAATTTTAATGGCTTGTTGAGGAAATGCACACAAGCACAAGTATTACCCCAGAAACCTCTCAGAAATAGCACTATACAATGGGAACTATTTGAGCCAGGTCACAGCAAAAGAGCTTTCAAGCAAGTGGGAAGAAGATATAAAAGGGGGACAATGACATCATGATGGTACCTCACTCTCCCTGGAAACACCTCAGGGGCAAGGACTGAGTTGTGGAAAGTGATGGTCCCAGGTTCGAGGGGTTTTTAGCCTGTGTATGAAAACCTGGGAAAGCCAAGGCAGCTTGTGCCTTAAGAATCTACCAGCCTGTTTATCATCAGGGTGAGAATTTGCTAATTCATATCCTACCTATCTAGTGTGTTAAGCTCAGTTTGCAGTTTTGTTTATTTACGAAGGTAATATGCTTTGATCTGTTTGCTATCACTTATAATCACTTAAAATCTATCCTTGTGCAGTTAATACATTTGTTTTGTCTAAAACCAGCGTGTGGAAATTATAACTTGGGGCAGAAAACTGTTGCATCTCTCTCTCCCCACACTGAGAGAGGGGGCGAATTTTATGAGCTTACGCTCTACAGTTCCCTGTGCAGCACAAGACGGTATAATTTTGGGTTTACACTCCAGAGGGGAGTGTGTGCCTTAGCAACAGGAAGGTGCCTTAGCTAAGCCTTCTCATGCAGAGCTAATCTCGGCATGTGTGTGTGAAGCTGCAGCTGGGTGTGTCCCTATCTGTGTGTATGCTGATGAAAGAGCAAGCTTGAAGAGCTTGGCAACTTATCACAGCACCACAGTGAAAAAGGAAGCCCAGGCTGGTTGGTCAGGCAGGCTCAGTGGTACCCTAGTTCCAAGTGCCACCCCAGGGGGAACCTATCACATACAGAATTACTGATATCTTCGAAAACTTTCATAAACACTGTGTAATCAACAACTTTGTTTACCAAGGACATCTGCATGAAAACAGGATTGCTGTTTCTTAAGACCCCATCTGTAGGGACTGACTGTCTCAGGAGGTTGGTAATGGAAAGCATAGTTTTTCACTTCTTGGACACTGGCTCACATCATCCAGGTCAGTAGAGAGTTATTAGCATTTGATGACTTTTCTGTCTGATAGGACTAGGACTCACATGGACAGAAACTCATCTGAAGTCCCAAGCTAAGCAAAGAAAACCCTCACCAGAGTTCTGAATTTATTTACAACTTTTTTAATGTGACCAAAATAAAACAAACTAATAGAATCTGTGGCCACATTCTCTATATACAGCACAACAGATTTTAAACACTAAATCAAATAATACAAACAAACCAGCTCTTATCTCTCCCGTGATCCCTGCCTTGGCTCTCAAATGCCCACCCCAGCACCTGGAAGGAGCCTAAGACTTACATCTTGTCTTTACTGTGAAAACGGTGGGGTTTCTACCATGTGTTAGCTAACAAATAGCAACTAATGTGATACAATTCTAGTGTGGACAAGGCCGTTGTAATTTTCACACATTAGCCGGTTGAGGTAAACCCTAGGCCCCCCACCATAATGTTTACCTCAACCTGCAAACACATGTGAGAACTACGAACTGCCTTGTCCATGCTAAGAGTTTTCCATGTGTTAATTACCCAGTGTTAGCTAATACAGAATAAAAACACACCTTTTTTCCTATGGGTCCCCTGCAGAATGTCAAAATGTTATTTTGAGAATACAAATGTTTGTGGTTTACCTTAGTCTAGCATTAGAGTACATCACAAACATTTATCTGTACCACAGAACAAACATTTGGGGAGTGTCTACCCTTGTTTCTACAAAAGCATTAACCACATCAGGTTAACAAGCAACCAATTAGCCTGAGATAAAAACTCTAGTTTAAACAAATCCTTAGGTTCTGAGCCTAACTAGGTTTAGCTGAACCGAGTTACATGACAGTGCAGGTAGAAGTTATAGATCAGAAAGGGAGTCTCAAGTCTGGTCTACACGGAAAACATACATTGGCATAGCTACATCTCTCAGCAGTGTGAAAAATCCACGTACAGATGTAGCTATGCTAACCTAATCCCTGGTGTAGACAGCACTAGGTCGACAGAAGAATTCTTCCGTCAACCTACCTACCAGCTCTCAGGGAGGTGGATTAACTACAGTGATGGGAGAACCCCTCCTGTCGCAGTAGTGAGTATCTACACTGAAGCACTACAGTGGTGCAGATGCAGTGCTGCTGCTGCGTTGTAAGTGTAGACAGAACCTCCAGAACTCTAGTAAAACTATTTTTGACATCAGTGGAGTCATGATTTCACTGTCAATCTGAAAGTACGACTGAGTTTTAACTCAGATTCCCCAGGCCACTCTTTGGCTCTGTGGGGCTTCCCTCGCATCCAGGAACAGCTCTGGGGCAGGTTGTGTCATGAGTAATGCTCAGATTTTGTCACGGATACAAAATGGGGAGGGAGGATGGTCCAAATGGGCCACCGTGACTTCCATGACATAATCGTTGCCTTAGTCATGCGTGAGAGGCTTGCACATCAGGCACTGTAGGAGCTGTACACCCTGGAACAGGTGATTTATCTTGATAGGACTATGGCCTCAGTCTAGTTCCAAACAATTATCCACACAATTGGCATCATGCCACTTGTTACCCAAACTATTATAGAAGCAATGTAATCACGAAAAGAGAATTGTGTCATCGGGTGAAGAATATGAAGTAAAAATAAGATATTTTTGGTTTTGTTTAAAGTGTATGTAGCTAGTGACGGAGAGAGGTGTCATATTGGCAATAGTAAAAACTGAAATCTTCTGTTCACAGACAGATATAGCATGGGTGGTATTCAAGCCTCCTCTTCCTACCATTTTGCTCTTTGGTAGTACCACCAATAGATATAACTGTCTGGGTCAGTTTCCTTGCATGGTGTTTCAGATCACTGGCTTCTTTGCTAAGACTGCCAACAAGGGATAACTGTTAGTATCAGTTGTAGTGATGGTGGTTTTTGTGATGTGGATCTGGACTGAGATCAAGTCATCTATGAAGCCTATGTGAAATGAGTTTATGATAGGTAGGGCTACTGGTAGCACTCTTTATTAAGGTTGCCCAAAACTTCCCATATTAAGACCCCATTTTCAGTTACTTATAACTTTGCCAAATTTTTACCATTTGGGTGAAAGTTTCCATGGCAGGTGTCTGCCTCTGGCTGAATTTTTGGGGAAAATTTCAGCCAAAATGCTTCATCTGCTTCCAAGACCGAGGCTAAGGAATAATACTTTTTGCCCATATTCAAAAATTCTGGCGACCTTTTTTTGAGACGCTCCAGTGTCCTCATGTTTTGGAGAACGGACTTGAAATTTGACTTTTACATCAAGGGCGTACTTTTTGTCATCCTCATTAAAATATGCCCAAATTTGGTCAAGATATAAGCCTTTTAGAAAATCACAATTGGCACATGTTCAGCCTTAGACCTTCTCAGCAAAACCTCTGAAGATTCCATTCACACTGGGCATACTCCAGCCCAGGGATGAGCAGAAATGTAATGTGCAACCTTAATTCATCCCTCTGGTGCATATGAATTATGATATAGTTCTTAATAAAAAGATGACATCATTTCCACAGGACCCGTTTTATTCAGTGCACAGGATGGACAGTACTCAATGACTAGCTGTTCAATATTTTGTTTCATCCTCATTGTTCAGTGTGTGACGCTAGGCCTTATTTACTGCACACTATTCAGACCCCGCTATGAAGACAGGCAACCTAAATTCTGGTATTTCCTAATTTTTCAGTGCTTGACTTTGCAACCTTAAAAATGGTTCTTTTAATGTCATTTTTTTGCAAGTAGTATACATAAAATGTATGTTTGTGTATATGTGTTTCTCTCTCACACACACACACAAACACACAGTTTAACAAACACACACAAATCCACTGGAGTGTCTTTTTGGAAAACTGGAAATAACCTTCCTCAGCCGAAACCCTGCATGCAAATATTCAGCCTAGAATATTTTATCATCAAAATAAAATAAATGGAAGTGAGGACACATTTAAATGTAGGCCAGGAAAACAGTTTATGGGATGTTTTACTTTATATTTTATTTATATGTACAATACAGTAATTGCACATTATCTTCAAAGCAGTGTGTCTCTAATGGATTTTGACCATGGAAATGTGGCTGAGATAAAACATTGTTGTCCGAGTACCATCCACACAAACTGATTTTAGACATTTCCTGAGTAGCTTTTAAATATACTGTCCTCTATGTCCCTCTTCACCATGCTTTGTCCACATGTATGTGGTGTGTGCGAGTGTGCATGTGTGTGTATATATTTATTTCTCTTCCCACTCTATTTCCGGTACCATACTTATTTATTATTTGTATTGCAATAGTGCCTTGGGACTTCAGTCAGGGATGTGGGTCTCATACAGATACATAAAACAAAAAAGAGGTTTCTGTCCCAAAATGTTTACTATCTATTTTTCTTTCTATTTTCATGATGAATTAGTGGACTCTGCTGGAAGGACTGTTTTCATCCAATAGCATTCCAAAGGTGTATGAGTAGATTCAGAATGATCAGTAATGTTCAGACCATATGGAATCAATGTGTACACTTTTGACTTGTAGTTGTAGATCACTCTTAGGCATTGTTTGAATCCAAATGCATTGTAAGAAGATTATACGATCCTATAACACAATTTCTGATTTTTATTTTATATCTGTGATCTTCATGGGTTCTATGAGTATGTTTATCCATAACAAAACTTAATACTCTTAATGTATAGTTAGGGTCAAAGTTACTGAGGCTGAAAATTCTCTACTCTTCACTCACCTGTATGCATATATGTTGTGGGTAGCACTCGCTATTTTCTTATTCTCATACAATTTGGCAAGAACCATTTTCACCTTGAAAAACAACAACAGGGTTTGTAGGCATCATTTGTAAAGGATCTGTATACAGATGTTAAAATAAACAATTATCTAACATTAATCTTGAATTGTTTTAATGTATCAAAAGAAATTGGTATTTAAAAAAAGTAAGTAAACTATCCAACATAGAAGAACAGATACTTCTATCCCTATATCCTCTCCATCGCCCTGATTCAGCAAGGTACTTAAGTATATGCTTAACTTTAAGCACAAGATGGGACTATTCAGATGTTTATGTAACTTGCAAAATCAGGGCCTATAAGCATTTCTAGAGCCCTCATCATCCTAGAATTTAAGCGCTATACAGTCTACTGCATACTCCCTTGACATGCAGGTGTAACTACCTAAAGCAAGCAGTGGTGATTATACAGAGCATGATGTAAAGAAGATACAATAATTTCTATAACATCAAAGGTGTTTACTTCTGGAAGTTAAGAATGAATTTGCTGATATGTCTCTCCTATATCAATATGCAATGCATCTGTTGTTCACACTGTTCATGCGAAACAGTCACATAACATATGGGATGGTCTTTAGAGTTGCACATTACACAAGTTGCACAAGCATAAATTTTGCAAAGTCAGCAGATAACTAGAATTCTATGATGTATTCTGGGGACAACGTGAGGAACAGTACTAATGTTTTCTTAAAAGGTGATGACCAGTTCATTCAGTAGAGCTTCATTTATTCATAGAGCTTCACTCTATGAGTCGAAAGCATTTAAAATTGCTTTTGTAAATGTGGAGGAAGCAGATTTCTCTCTTTTAACACATATAACACAGTATGTGAATAGCGGAGCCAGGCCATCTCATTGACTATTGTTCCAATTGAGCATACTGTTCACATTGTAAGAAATTGATAGACTGAAAAGGATAGACCTATTTAAATATATAGCATTGATGACTTTGTAATGTTCTTGTTTTACTATGCAGAAAAATAATCTCTTAACAAGTTGCTATCTCTGTTTTTAACAAATAGCACTTTTTAAAACATCATTTAGTAAATCAATATTAGTTCCTCTTCTGTGTCTAATTAAACAAACTTGCAATTGTTCTGCCCTTATCAACTGGGTCTAGCAAAGAAAAGAGCTTTGCTAAAGACACTGTTTTAATAAACAATGCATAATTAATACTACTTTAATCAAAATATTATTAAAGTTGTGAGAGCTTAAGAAAGCATCCCTGGCAAGCAAATTGTTTTTCATTCAAAAGAAAAAATGTCTGTTTGGAGTAATCAATATACATCTTCAATATTAATCTTTGCAGTATAGTGCTATTCCCATTTTTTTCCCACAGTGAAATCAGTACATGCGCTGCAAAAATAGATCTAATACATCTCAACAAACCACTTACTGCATCTCGGAAGAAAACGCTGCTTCAAAAACCTATTTTCCCTCAACAATTTTGTTCCTTTTTAAAAAAATATATGTTGAAGTACTATTTATATCACTTTACACACTTTCAGAGCTTTGTCTGAATGGATGCAATTAAATTATATAATGCACAGAATCACCAGTTTTGAGACTGCTTACCTAAAATAGTTCATTATTTATTATCCATCAGGTTCCCAAAAGCATGTTATAAAGGTTCATTCTAAAGAACCTTCAAGACATGCACATAAAACTAAGCAATCACATTTTTTTTTGTAACCCATGTCCTCTCTCTATTTCCCCTCCCCACTGATCCTACTTGTTGCATTTTTTGTATATTTAAAACTGTAAGCTACAAGAAGCAGAGAACTTAACTCTGTATATGTCCATCAGGCACCTAGCAGAGTTTTAGAGAACTTGATAAATAGTAAACAGTAACAAGGTGAGGGTAAAAAGAGGGAAAATAGGAGCATTCAGTTATCACAAAGTCAAGATGTTGAAAACAAAATTAATCAAAGAACTAAAGGACATGAAGAGAAGAAATTCTTTTGAATTGCTCACACTCCAATGCTAGGAGCCCGGGTAATAAATCAGAGGAATTGAAATAGCTAATTTATGAACATAAATTCAATCCCATTGATATTACTGAAACCTGGTGGGATGATCTGCACAACTGAATGTTAAAATCAATGGTTATAAGCTATTTAGGAAGGATCGAGTGAGCAAAAGGGAAGAGAGAGTGGCACTCTGTCAAAAATAGCATTACCTGTTTCCGAGTCACTGATAACTCTGAAGAAAATGATCTTAAATGCATTTGGATCAATGTCCTAACAGATAAAGCACAAGACAGGGTACTAGTTAGTGTCTGCTACAGATCACCAAATCACACTAGAGACAGAATGACTGACTCCTTATGTGTCTATCTACACTGTGTAGGAAAAAAAGCAGCATGATCATGAGGGACTTTGATGTGAATGACATATGTTGGAGGTCTTATGCTGCCAATATTAAAACATCCTTGGAATTTCTAAACATTATAGATGAGAATTTCCTAACTCAAAAAGTGTTGCAACCAACACAGGGGAATTCTATATTAGACCTTGCCCTAACAGATAAATAGGAACTGATCACAGAAGAGAAGGTTACTCATCTTGCAGTAACTGAGGTTCTTCGAGATGTGTGTCCCTGTGGATGCTCCACTCCAGCTGTCCCTGTGGGTGCTCCACTCCAGGTGTCAGTGCATCCTGGCGCCGTTGATCGGGATCTTCAGTAGCAGTGCCTGGTTGGGACGCACGCGCCCAGCTGTTGTCTCGTGGCATCGTTAGGGTGCATGCACGTCCTGCACCCCTTCAATTCCTTCTCTACCATAGAGTCATCTGATTCATACTCCAAAGTAGAGGGGAGAAGGGTGGGTAGTGGAGCACCCACAGGGGGACACATCTTAAAGAACCTCAGTTACTGCAAGGTGAGTAACCTTCTCTTCTTCTTCGAGTGCTGTCCCTGTGGGTGTTCCACTCCAGGTGAATGTGAAGCAGTACCCACTACGGTTGGTGGGACTTTGGAGTTGCATCGTTGATAACGGTGGACAGTACTGTGTGGCCTACTATGGCGTCTGCCATATTGTCCTGTGTGATAGCATAATGTTTGGTGAATGTGTGGTCTGATGCCCATGTGGCCACCTTGCATATGTCGGTAATAGGTACGTTTTGCAGGAATGCAACCGATGTTGACATCGCTCTAGTAGAGTGTGTTCTGATGCCCTCTGGGGGTTGAGCATTCTGGGTCTGGTAGCAGGACCTAATGCATTCAGAAATCCACTTGGAGAGTCATTGCTTGGAAATAGCAGCACCCTTCGATCATTTGGTAGTGGACACAAATAGTCTAGGAGATTTTACGGAATGCCTTAGTTCTGTCTAAATAAAAGGCAATTACACGTCTGACATCAAGAATATGTAATGCCGCTTCCTGTGGGTTCTTATGAGGTTTGGGGTAGAATGCAGGTAGGTGTATTGGGTGATTGAGATGGAAGGTGGACGCCACCTTGAGAAGAAATTTGGGGTGGGGTCGCATTGTAATCTTGTCTTTGAAGAAAATCGTGTACAGAGGGTAGGCCATTAGTGCGCTTGTTTCCCATACCCTTCTTGCCGATGTTATGGAGACCAAGAATGCTACTTTCATGGACATGTGTAGTTTGGAGGAGGTAGCCAATGGTTCAAAGGGAGGTTTCATAAGACCCCGAAGAACTAGGTTCAGATTCCAGGTAGCTGCAGGTAGATGAATCTCAGGGTAAAGGTCTTGAAGGCCCGTGAGGAAGCGTTTTTATGGTGGGGTGGGTGAAAACTGAAAATCCATCCAGCGTGTCATGGAAGGTATTAACTTCCGCAAGGTGTACTCTGATAGAGCTGAGTGATAGTCCGTCTTTTTTTAGTTGTAAGAGGTAGTTCAAGATATCAGGGAGAGGCGTGGTATGGTGTGGCAAGTTTCTGTGGGAGCACCATATGGAGTTTTATTTTATTTTAATTTTGCAGTTAAAATTTAACGCAGTAATCGTTAAAAAATGTATAATGTTTTCACTTTTGAAGGTAAGTCTTACGAGTGGCGTCTCGTCGACTGTGCAGGACGACGTGTTGGACCTGCTCCGAACAAGCTAGGTCGTGTGTTTGGAATCATGAAGGAACCATGCCGTCAGATGGAGCTTCTGCAGTTGCGGATGAAGAATCCGACCGTTGCCCTGGGAGAGCAGATCCAGTCTGTTGGGAAGAGTTCTTGGAGGGTGGATGGACATGTACAGCAGGTAAAGATACTACATTTGTCTTGGCCAGGCTGGGGCAATACGTATGACACTGGCCTTGTCCTCTTTGATCTTGCGTAAGATTCTGCATATCAGTGGGATGGGCGGAAAAGCGTACGTGTGTCTTGTTCCACGGAATGAGGAATCCGTCTGGGGGGGACGCGGTTCCGAGTCCCACTCTGGAGCAGAATAGATGGCATTTGCGGTTTTGTGATGTGGCAAACAGGTCTACCGACGGGGTGCCCCAGTGGGAGAAGAGCTGTCACAGTATCATGGGGTGCAATTCCCATTCGTGTTCTTGTGAGAAGTGTGTGCTGAGTGTGTTGGCGGTAGTGTTCTGACACCCAGGCAGACAGGAAAGCAGTGATCTCTATGCGATGTTGTATGCACCAATTCCATAGTTGGATGGATTCTGTGCATAGGGAGTGCTATTGCACCCCTCCTTCCCCCCACCCCCATCTGTTGACGTAGAACATGCATGCTATATTGTCTGTCAAGACCCAAATAGATTTGTTCCTTATGATAGGGAGAAAGTGAAGGCAGGCATATCTGACTGCTCTAAGCTCTAGAAGATTTATGTGCAGATGCATCTATGACAGGGACCATCAGCCCTGTGTTGTGTGAGCTCCCAGGTGCGCTCCCCAGCCTATCAGGGAAGCATCTGTCGTGAGCATGAGCACAGGGGAATTTTGATAGAAGGGGATGCCCATGCATACATTTCCCAGTTTTGTCCACCATTGTAGGGAGACCAATACCTTTGCTGGAGGAGTCAGCATCATGCAAAGGCTGTGCCTGCTGGGTTTGTATATGGAGCTGAACTAACCCTGAAGGCACCTCATATGTAGTCTGGCATATTTGACCACGAAGGTGGTGGCTGCCATGTGACCAAGAAGCTGCAGGCATGTTCTTGCCTCTACTCTGGGGCAAACAAATAACACATGTATGAGGTGTATGATGGCAAGGAATCTGGTGTGTGGGAGTGAGGCTCTGGTCAAAATTGAGTCCAGATGAGCCCCAATGAACTCGATTTGCTGTGTGGGTATCAGGGTGGATTTTTGGAAGTTTATTTGCAGGCCTAGACTGTGGAAGAGGGAGATGGTAAAACCAGTGGCCTCTAATGTCTCATTGTATGAATGGCCTTTGATAAGGCAGTCGTCTAGGTAGGGGAAAAGTATAATTCCGGGTTTGCGTAAGTGGGCCACCACTACTGCGAGAGTCTTGGAGAACACTCTCGGTGCTGTGGAGAGTCCGAATGGTAGCACTCTGTATTGGAAGTGTTTGTGCCCTACTATGAATCACAGAAAGCGTCTGTGCTGGGTGAATAGATATATGAAAATAGGCATCCTGTAGGTTGAGGGCTGAGAACCAGTTCCCTTGTTCCAGCACAGGTATTATTGTGCCCAATGTGACCATCTTGAATTTCTGTACGCGTACGAATTTGTTCAGTCTGCGTAGGTCTAGTATAGGCCTCCATCCCCCACCTTTCTTCTGGGTCAGAAAATAGTGAGAGTAAAACCCTTTTCCCCGATGTTGTGGCAGTACAGGTAACACTGCACCGAGCTGTAGAAAATGAGTCACCTCTGCTTGAAGTACGTGCTTTTTGAGAGGGGTCCCTGAAGAGGGACAGGGAAGGGGGAAAGGTGGGTGGGCATGAAGTGAAAGGGATGGAGTAGCCCAATTGTACTATTTCCAGGCCCAGCGGTCCTGTGTTACCTGTTGCCAGACATAGTGGAAAAACTGGAGGCAGTGGCCAAATGGGCAAGTAAGCGGTGGTGCCAAGGGATGGTCACTCTGACCCCCGACCAAGGCTTCAAAATTGTTGTTTGTTTCCTGATGTGTGGGATGTAGTCAGTTGCGCTTGGCTGTGTCTGCGCCTGGGGAGGTCTGTTGCGGTTCCTCCCATTATCATATGTTCTCGACTGGGGCCTGCACTTCCTCTAAAGCAGTGGTTCTTAACCTTTACTGCAGCCTGCACCTCTTTGGTTCTCAAAAATATGTTCTCGCACCTCTTATCAAAAATCGTTGAAGTAGGTCAGTTCTTTAAACCTAGATATATCACAACTATAGAATGAAAGAGATATAATTATATATTTATTTTAATTTTGCAGTTAAAATTTAACGCAGTAATCGTTAAAAAATGTATAATGTTAACAAATACATAGGTTTGATGAAACAAAGTAGCTGTACTTACGTGACTGTGCTTAATTTGAGTTTTCGATGATTTACCTTCTAAAAAAATTTGGCATGTTTTGCACCCCCGGAAAGGGCATCTCGTACCCCCAGGGGGTGCGTGCGTGAACCCCAGGTTAAGAACCACTGCTCTAAAGGATTGCCACTCTCTTAAAAAGTTCCTGGAACTGCTTAAAATCATCCACGTTCTGTGGTGGTGGTGGCATGAGAGCTTCATCTGCAGCTGATGGAGAATTATGATCAGATGATTCAGGGAAAGGTTCGTAGCCCACTTCTTTGAGGGGGGGCTCAGGAGCTCTAAATGTAGATGGAGCTGGAGATAGAGATGCAGAGCGGGTCTGAGGTCTGGTAGAGGGTCCACAAGGAGGACTGGCATCATGGGCAGACCAAGGGTACCACTGTGGCCACTGCATAGGGTATGAAAAGTGGGGCCCTGCCCATGGGGGGACAAAGCAGGGAAATTGAGGCTCATTCTTGTGGGGTGCCGTGCCTTGAAATAGGTATGGCTCCGGAGGGGGAGGAGAGACAGGTGGGGAAAACTCTTCCTGCTGCGGCATGTCATTCTCACTGTCAGTGAGTGCAGCTGATCAAAGAGTGAGTGCTCGGTGCCTAGGAGAGGAGAGTCAGGCTCTGGGGCCACGGAGATGTCAGCATGATTTAAGAATTGTTGCTGCTCCATGGGCTGCAGTGCCACGGGTCTCGGAGCGTGAGCCGACGTCCACAGCGATTTCTGTTTAGCCGGCAGCCGCCTATAGGTGCCCTCCGGCGGTGGCGCGTCTGCAGCGGGGGTTATTGTCAGTCTCGGTACCAACGGTCTTGTCGGCGCCGGGGTGGACCGCGCAGCCAGTCCCGAGTCCGTTCGCGGTGCCGGCAGGGTCGGTGCCGAGGAAAGCTGACCGCAGTGGGGGGTCAAATCCTTGTTTCTGTGCCCTGTGTGAGCCATGTTTGAGGTGCTGGGGCAGTCGGCTGTGCCGGTTTTTGGTGCTGTCAACACCGGGGGAAGTGACTTCACCGGAGACCTTTTTCGTTTCTGTAGGTCTCTGTGTGGAGAGGTTGGGGCTTCCTGCCTCTTTGCATGAGAGGGTGAAACCGCACTCCTGGTCGGTTCCGACCTGGCAGGGGAGCATGCGAAAGAGTGTTTACTTGTGCCTGTCTCTGCTGATGGCTGCAGGGATTTCTCCATAAGGAGCATTTTCAGCCACAGGTCTCTGTCGCGGTGAGCCCTCGTTTCCAGGCTATTACAATGCACACACTTTGTGGGGACATGTGTCTTGCCTAGACACTTCACACACAGTGAGTGTCCATCAGACCACGGCATAGATTCATTGCAGGAGCCGCATTTTTTTAATCCAGGGTACCCCGCCATCATGAAGCGATGATTGCCTGGGGGGGAAGTCTCAGTGGGAGATGAATGTGAGAGAAAAAAAAAGTTTTTTGAGGGGTTTTTTTGGGTTTTTAATTTTTAAACTAACGAACAATGAATAACTATTCTAAAGGAAGGGAAAGAACTGGGATATTTCTAGCTAACTATTTCTACTTGTTTCCTTCAGTGACCGGGGAAGAGGTTCAGCACTGCCCCGAGTCCCAACTTCAGCCGAGGACGGTTGAGAAGGAACTGAGGGGGTGCAGGACGCCACCGCGAGACAACAGCTAGGCGCGTGCGTCCCAACCAGGCACTGCTACCGAAGATCTCCAATCAACGGCACCAGGGTGCACCGACAGCTGGAGTGGAGCACCCACAGGGACAGCTGGAGTGGAGCACCCACAGGGACAGAACTCGAAGAAGAACTAAAAATTAATGGTATCTTAGATATAAATGATCATGACTTCATCACATTTACAATGTGCAAGCAGAATAAAGCCCAGAACAGTAATATATCTACTTGGTACTTCAAAAGGGCCAATTTCACAAAGATCAAAACAATTGTATGGCACATCAGCTGGGAGGAACAATTTAATCAGAAAAATGTGAATGATAATTGGGAATCATTTAAGAACACCTTATTAGATCTCCCAAAAAAACAGAATCCCACAATCAAAGAAGAAGGCTGTGCTGATTAAAAAACCAGCCTCGGTTAGCAGGGAGATGATGGCAGCTGTAAAAAACAAAAAAATACTATATAACAAATGGAAGAAAGTTGAAGCAATGAATGTAAATCAGAAGTTAGAAATTGTAGAATACTGATAAGGGAAGCCAAG
Source organism: Emys orbicularis (assembly GCF_028017835.1). Taxonomy (NCBI): domain Eukaryota; kingdom Metazoa; phylum Chordata; order Testudines; family Emydidae; genus Emys; species Emys orbicularis. Next base: position 81,625,404 of record NC_088684.1, read on the forward strand.
AGACACAAGAAATATATGACCAGCAGAGTTAAGGACAATAAGAAGGAGTTTTAAAAATATATTGGGAACAAAAAGAATCTTGACACTGGTATTAGTCCATTACTAGATGGAAATAGTACAACTATCAATAATATAATGCAGAAAAGGCAGAAGTGTTCAGTAAACATTTCTGTTCTATATCTGAGGGAAAAAAAGATGTCATAGTCTTATCATATAGTGATAACACTCTTTCCATTCCACTAGTATCTTGGAAGGATATTGAACAAATTAGACATTTTTAAAATCAGCAAATCTAAATAACTTGCATCCAAGAGTTTTAAAAGAGCTGCCTGAGGAGCTTGCTGGAATGTTAATGCTGATTTTCAATATGTCTCAGATTACTGGGGATGTTCCAGGAGACTGAAAGAAAGCTAATGTTGTGCCAGTTTTTTAAAAGGGTAAACAGGATGACCCAGATAATTATAGGCCTGTCAGCCTGACATCAATCCTAGGCAAGATAATGGAGAAGCTGATACAGGACTTGATTAATAAAGGAGGGTAATGTAATTAATGTAAATTGACATGGGTTTATGGAAAATAGGTCCAGTTAAACTAACTTAATATCTTTTTTTCTTATGAGGTTACAAGTTTGGTTAATAAAGGCCACAGTGTTGATGTAATATACTTAGATTTCTGTAGGGCTTTTGACTTGATATCATATAACATTTTTATTAAAAACTGGAACAATATAAAATTCACATGGCACACTGCAAATGGCTTAAAAATTGGCTAATTGTAAATTGGGAATTGTCATCAAGAGGATCCATTTCCAGTGGGATTGGTTCTTGGTTCTACACCACTTAACAATTTTATTAATATCCAGGAACAAAATTATTACTGATAAAGTTTGCAGATGACACAAAACCTGGGGGAATGGTAAACAACGAAAAAGATAGGTCACTGATTCAGAACAATCTGGATTGCTTGGTAAACAGGTCACAAGCAAACAATATACATTTTAATAGGGCTAAATGTAAATGTATACATCTACGAAAAAAGAATGGAGGCTATACTTACAGGATGGGAGATTCTATCCTGGGAAGCAGCGATTGAAAAAGATTTGAGGGTCATGGTGGATAGTCTGCTGAACATAATCTCCCAATGTGATGCTCTGGCCAAAAGAGCTAATGAGATATTGGAATGCATAAACAGGGGAATCTCAAGAAGCAGAGAGGTTATTTTACCTCTGTATTTGGCACTGGTGCGACTGGGCTGGAACAGTGTGTCCAGTTCAGATGCTCACAATTCAAGACGAATGTTGATAAATTGGAGAGGGTTCAGAGAAGAGCCATGAGAATGATTAAAGAATTAGAAAGCATGCCTTATAGCAATATCCTCAAGGAGCTCGATTTCTTTAGCTTTATAAAGAGAAGGTTAAGGGTGATTTGATTACAGTCTAAACGTATTTACAGGGGGAACAAATATTTAATAATGGGCTCTTCAATCTCACAGAGAAAGGTATAACACGATCCAATGGCTGGAAGTTGAAGCTAGACAAATTCAGACTGGACATGAGGCATACATTTTTAATGGAAAGAGTAGTTAACCATTGGAACAATTTACCAAAGGTTGTGGTGGATTCTCCATCTCTGACAATTTTTAAACCAAAATTGGATGCTTTTCTAAAAAGTATGTTCTAGGAATTATTTTAGGGAAGTTCTATGGCCTGTGTTATACAGAAGGTCAGACTAGATGATCATAATGGTCCCTTCTCCCCTTAGAATCTATGATGTACTATTTTAGGTGATATTACACATAACAGAGTTTCATTCCGTCCATTCAGATGAATCTTTGCAAACGTGTTATGGCACAGTTTTAAACTGTGATCCAACATATTCAAACTGAGAGTGAGTGCAGTTATTTCTAGTACAAGTTTTCCAGGATGCTCCATGAATTTTATTTACAGGAGATTGTGAACAAAAGCGTGGGGGATTTTTTATTTTTAATCTCTAGACCATTATTTGGGCAGATCTCATCTGTTATTTCAAACAGATGTATCTGGAATGTTTTATATTTCTAAATGATTTAATTTTCCATACTCGTTACTAGGATACAAAATTAGAGGCCTGAAGTTCTGTTTATTTCAAATTTTGTATGCTCCTCTCATAATAAATTCTAAAGAATTTCCATTAAAAATGTTGGGTTTTTTTTCCCACACATATTTCCCTCCTCTGCTTTTTCAACTTTTTAACTCTGCAATAGAGTTAAATACATACACATCTTTTTCATAACAGATTTAAATCAATTTCTCCCTTATAAAGGCATATTCAGTAGCATACAGTGTGATTTTACTAAATCAGCTTAATCTGATTTCACACTAGTGGCTAAATTGTTCCCCACACTTCTGTGGGCAAAGGAATGGAACCCAGTAGCTCTCTCAGTTGGGACATACAGGGAGATAAGTAGCCACTGCTTGGCATTTTTTTACCTGGTGTCACCCTAGGATCCCACAAAAGCTCTAGTGGAGCTCTGAAGGGTCCTCCTTCCACATTATTTTGGAGGTGGGACCAAAGGAGGTGGAACAGCACCAGTCTTCTGATGCATCATCCCTAGCTGACCATGCAGATATCTAAGTGGATATCCAATTGAGAGTTAATACAGCATTAACTCCTTAAGAGCTTGGCTTCTCTGTAACTGCTACTGCACAACTCCAGAGGGACTCAACCAATGGATGCATGGGACCTGAAGGAAACATACTGCCAGGGCTGGGATGGAAGACAATGGAGAACCATGGGGAGAAGCCAGCCCTCCAAGTGGACACCTCTGAAACCACAGCAAGAGGGTTCTCTTTCACTGTGAACCATCGGAATCTGCGAGATTAGGAGCCCAAACACTCAGCCCAATCCTTACTTCCTAAACTCCTCCCAGTAGAAGGGACAATCATCTGACAATCTGGAGGGTAAGCACATATTTTCCTGGCCTTTTGCCCTCCTCCTGTAGGTAAGCACAAACTGGCTTAGGGAATTCATTATTGCTTTTTCATCTCACCAGTAAGAATTTATGAATAATTTTTTCAGTGTATCTTGTATGAATTAATTTGTTTGGTGGAGGAAACGAGGATACTCAAAGGTAGAGAACACTTTCAAACTGGATTAGTATTTTATACTTTCAAGTATATTTGTGGAAAAGATGCCAAGTAAAGATACCTTCCAGAATGATCGAACAATCCAGTTGCATAGACTATATATGCAATGTGCACGTTTTGGTTTTTTAAATTTCAAAAGAATAAAGTTAACACAAAATATTAAATCAGAATAATAACTAACGCCCAATGAACGTAGACCCAGGGAGGGTAAGGAAGCCCCTTTGCAAACTCAAAACATAAAAGACCAAAAGTTATCTTCCAAACACCAGGTCAACTCTTTTTAGCATCTTTCAAAAATTTAAATACCAACCATGGAAGCTTTTTGGATTTTAAACACCTAATCCCTTCAGCAAAAGAAGAGTAGAAAAAGTAATGCTACAAAACATGTTAAATTGCAGCCATTACCTTTGTTTTCAGTTTTAAAATAATAATTACTATACCAATTAAAAGTACCGGTAATATTATTTAAAACCATATTAAAAGTTAATTGAAGCTGTTAAAAAAATGTTAAATACTGAACAATAATTAGAAGTTACATAGCACTTTACATTTTCATAGTGCTTTACAAATATTAATTAATATTATGAAGTAGGCAAAGTGTTGTGAATAGATGCTACTCCCTCCATAGTTACTGATGAAGCTAGTTTTTGTTATGATCCCAGTTTTAACCACACATACCATCACTTTAACTTTGCCCAATCAAAACCCTGTCTGTCTGAAATTTCCTAAGTATTTCGAGAGGAGGAATGAAGGGAGGAAAGGAGAAGAATTATTTAATTTTCTGCACAGGTAGCTTTAAAAACCTGTTCAGATGAGTACATCTCTGTGGAGATACTACTGTGCACATCACAAATATATGCTTTAGGAAGCGCACACCCACTGGTTATGGGCTTCCTGTAATCAGTATCTGTGCTATGCATAGCTTAAGAACTGTGACCAATAGGTGCAAGTATCCTAAAGCAAGAAGAGGAAATAACATTGGTGGTACTGATTCCCTCCTTTCCTGAAGCCATATTATCCAGAGGGATTGAATTTTAATGCCCCTCTAGCCACCATAGTCAAAATAATATGTATATGTCAAGTGATAAAGATTCTGTAGCTCACATTATGCCTGCCATAACAACCATACAACTCTATTACCTCCAACAGGTTTGTTCTATATATCTTAAGTACTCATATGGCCCCCGTTGCCACAGAATCTGAGCACTTCACAATCTTTAATGCATTTTATGCTCAACATGCCTGAGAGGTAGGGAAGTACTATTAGCCCCATTTTACAGGTGGGAAACAGAAACATTGACTAAGTGATTTGCCCAAGATCACACAAACTTCTTGTGGTGGAGCAGGGATTTGAACTCCCAAGTCCTTGGCTAATGCCCTAACCATCATTCCCCTCTTTGTAGCAGCTGTCAAAAACGTAAATGCCAACCACAAAAGTGTTGTGCATTTTAAACAACTAATCCCCTTATGAGCAGCCAAAGAAGAGCAGAAAAGGTAATGCTACAGAACAGACTAAATTGCACCCATTACTCTTGTTTTCTGTTTTTGTTCAGGTATAATAGACACAATTTTGTTAATGATGCACAAGACTCCAGATCACTTTGCCATAGTTGTATTGGCTACATAGTACCAAAGAGACTGAAAAATAATTATTATTTGCATCACTAAAACGAGAAAATGTGACTAAGAATACAAAAAGATTACAGACGAGCTAGGAATTTAATGTGTATACAGTCCCTTTTCAGAGTAGAAACACACTTTAACTGATTTGCCCAAGGTTACACAATATGTCAGTGTCACAACTAGGACTAGAACAGGGGTTCTCAAACTGGGGGTCAGGACACCTTGGGGTCATGAGGTTATTACATGGGGGGTCACGAGCTGTCAACCTCCACCCCAAACCCTGCTTTGCCTCCAACATTTATAATAGTGTTAAATATATAAAAAAGTATTTTTAATTTATAAGGGGGGGTCGCACTCAGAGCCTTGCTATGTGAAAGGGGTCACCAGTAAAAAAGTTTGAGAGCCACTGGACTAGAAACCAAATCTCCTCACTCCCAATCCCATGCCTAGTCCACTTGAAAGCAAGTGATAATAATACTTACCTTCTTCAACAGTGAGATGGGACAACTGCATTAATGGGAAGTATCACAGGGAATAGATTCAGCAAATAGTGAATGATAATGACTGGTTCTTATCAGAACAGTATTAGCATACATTTCACAAAATAGAGATGCATTCAGATAGTTCCAAGTACATCAGTGGTATTTATTCAGGCACAAAACTGTAGGATACAAATCTGTCTTTTACAAGCTTTACTAACCTGTTTGGGGCTCGCTACAGGAGCCAGATGTGCCTGAAAAGTACTCCTTCGGTCCGAGATTGGGTTCCCATGATTAATTGGTGGCAGTTCTTCATCTACCGATTTAAAATTAAGACCTCTTTGTTTATATTTTTATTTTGGGGAGAAATATGTCTACAACTTCCTAACAGTGTATTTAGCTAGCTAGGAAATAAGGCATACCTCCAAATTCTAAAGAGCAACTCAGAAAAAGCTGAAATGACAATATCTCACACACCACAAAAAAAGGATGTTTTATAGTTACTATACAGTCTATAAGCTAGGGAAACAAAATACTTTTTTTAAACCAAATATTACATAATTATTTGATAAAATATAAAGGATGGTAATAAAAAGTAGAAATATAAAGGTTTTCTCTTCTAAATTTTTACATCAAAATTAGCAGAGATTCTTTTACCTTCTTGGCTTTCAGATATAACAAAATTCAGTGTTTTAATTGTATCTTCTTGAACTGGTTGATACTCGAGGGAATAATCATCTTCATTATCTTCATCAATCTCTTCAGTAATTTTCTCAATGCTTGGTCCTGCTGGTGTAGACAAATAGAATTTGTAACAAATTTTATCAGGGTTGTCTGGCGCAAAGTATAAACTCCAATCACTTTGCTCAAAAGTCTCTAAAACCAACAGTATCAATCAGTTTTATGACTGTGATTAAACTATTAAATGTATTTGACAATAACATTAATTAAATTACAACTGGCATTTTTAGCGCAATATTTGTGATTGCAATCTTGCTAAAAAGTATTATTGTAATACTGGCAGTATGGTAGACATATGCAATAGATTATAAAATATGTTCTGTTTTAATATTGGTTTTAAAAAACTGAAGAAAATCATTGTCTACTATTTAGATCAAAAGATTAAAATGTTATTGTTGTTAAATGAATAGTAAGATCAGAATGAAAACTGAAGTTTAGTCATCCAAGTGTGATCCACATTAGACAGGGTTCCATACCACAAAAACAGTCCACATAATTTGGCAAAAATTATATGCTTTGGTCAAGAAAGTGTGAAGACTGACTTACTCATAGAATCAGAAATGAGATGAAAATGTCCTGGTAGGTTATTAAACCTATCCCCCCTGCTAAAGTAGGATTGTTCCCTACAGTGCACTTTTAGTATTTTGTCTACTCTATTTTTAAGTATAAAGATTAAGCTTTTTAGACCTAGTGACTGTTAGTGTTAGTGACTTTTCCTTCCAGCTCAGGTGATTTTTTGAGCATTGTAGGAAAGATCTGAACCTAATGCCCAACTCTAACTAGTATGGGGTAATAAAATCCTTCAGTTTTTACTATTCCCAATTCCTTTCTGGTCACGTTTAAGTTCCATGTTGGTGAAACATGCTACACTGACAGTGTTGGAGATTGAAGTCTTTTATTCACTGGAAAGATAGAGTCTCTTATGGTTGGTGGCAGTGCCAGTTTCCTCAGTAGCATAGCTACAATGGTGTGAGAGGTGCTGTCATAGCAAGGCCCATAAGGTTATGGGGGCCCAACCAGCAGAAGCTGCTCTACCTTAGGGATCGCTGTACTTACACCATAGTCTACCTACAGGCTGACTTGGCAGCTGCCAACCAGCTGGGGCTCCAAGGAGCAGGAAGCAGCCCCTAGCTGGGCTTCCGAGAAAAATGCTCCCAGGGGCTCTGAGGACCAGGAAGCGGCACCCAGGCAGGCTGTCAGAGAAGCACTCCTGCCCTCTCCACAGCCACTTCCTGCTCCCAGCATGGTACGATCATGGCTGTGGTTCAGGCACCGAGCAGCTTGGAGCTGCTAATGGAGGTACCACGAATGCTGCTGGGCCTTCACGTTAGCGTCCCAATGCACATGCCACTCCGAAGCCAGCCCCCATGGGCCCTGCTGCTTGGCAGTCCGCAGCCCCTGCCCTAGTTGCTGCCTTGGGTTTGCACTATGGTCACCAGTGAGAAGCTCATCTGGAAAGTTGTGTAGGGAGGACTGGTGGTTCAGGGAACCAGACAGGGAGTATGATCTGGAAGAGGCAGAGGGTATTTGGGGGTGTGGGCTGGTGGTGTGAAGTGCAGGAGGCCAGGCAGAAGATGCATGCTGGGATAACCTGTGGGAGTGGAGTGTTGGGAGGCGAGTTGGGGGTACATGGTGCAAGTATGAAGAGCCAGGCAGAGGCTGGGATGGGCTTGGGGTGCAGGGGGCCAGGCTGGGGGCTCTGGGGGTCAGAAAGGGGATATAGAATAGGAGCCAGGCTGGTGGTGTCCAGGTCCCATTGTGGTTGAGCTGAGTGGCTCCAGGGGCACGGATTGGAAGCAGCCCCTGATTAGAATTAATCTCTTAACTCTGTTAGAATGTGTTTCTCCTAACTAAGCTATTTTCACTGGTGTTAGGTTTTATAACATGGTAACCTGTTGAGAAGAAAATTGACTGAGCCAACTAACGTTTTTTAAAAAGCCAAAAAAATGTTGTCATATGAGAGTAAGTAATGACCAGAGGTTGTTGCCAACACTCTTGGAGTCATTAAAGCCTTAATATCTCATTATTTATTTCTACATTATTTATTCCTACATTATTTGGAGTCATTAAAGCCTTAATATCTCATTATTTATTCCTACATTATTTATTCCTACAGACATCCAGTTGCCTTTTTAGTTCTTACACCCAAATATTCAAAAATTTCACTTTTCAGTTTATTGTGGGCTACTGAAAATTAATACTAGATTTTTAATGAAAAAAAAGAGTGGAACTATATACAATTAGGAACAATGAAGCACAGAAGAGAACTCCTATTGCAGTTGCAGACATAAGACGCAGATGCAAGAGGACAGGCGCTCCGACCAACCGTCACGGGCAGTAAGAAGGAATGGAGGGCACAGGGCCGGTAGCGCCTCATGTACCGGCGTGACGTGGGACTCGAGAGCATCAGAGCCAGCCCTATGGATATCACTATGGCAAAAAATTCCAACAATGGGTGCACGTGGACGCGCACACATCTAGAATGGAATCGACATGAGCAAGCGCTCGAAGAAGAATCTTACTTTAAAATTAAAACAAGAGTAAACCGAAAACACCACATATTTTCTACATTACCTGCATCAGATGACTGAGATTTTTCTATCAGAACTTCTCGTATCTTCTCCACCCAGAGGTAAAGGATGCTTTCACCAAGATTCTTCCTGGAAGTTATACAAAATTCACAGTAAGTAAAAGGGCCTTTTCGGAGGCTTCACTTGGGAAATTATTTACATTCAATAAATAATATGAACAAATTTTAGAAGTACATTGTAGAAACATTATAGATTGAAATGCTGAAGGATTTAGACATGCATGTGGGAGTAGAGTTCTTTTCTGAGTGGTGGTTTACAGTTTGAAATTCTTGATCACTTCCATTACAAGGTGCTGCAACTTAGGCTTTCTTCAGCTCCAAGGGTACCACTCAGATTTCCCTTAGCATCCTAGGGATTTATGTACGTTCATGACTCCCATTACCACATTGTACATGAAGCCTCTTTAAATGTCTCAAAATATTGTGCAATTCTATAGTATAAAACCTCAGTAGAATATTGTCCCTACTCAGAAGGTGATGGTCCTATTTTTGACTCCCATGTTTTTTCCTAAGCCTCATGATCTTCAAGGTAAAGCAAGATTGCACAGATTGCAATCTATAAGAACACTCAGACCCTGATCCTGCAAACGCTTTGAACATGCTTAACTTTAAATCAGTAGTTCATATCGACTCCAATGGAATTATTCATGTGCTTACAGTTAAGTCTGTGCATAAGTGTCTGCAGGATTGGACAGTTAATAGTTACTACACCTCTACCTCGATATAACGCTGTCCTCGGGAGCCAAAAAATCTTACCGTATTATAGGTGAAACCGCGTTATATTGAACTTGCTTTGATCCACCGGAGTGCGCAGCCCCCCTCCTCCCCCCCGGAGCGCTGCTTTACCACGTTGTATCCGAATTCGTGTTATATCGGGTTGCGTTATATCGAGGTAGTGGTGTATTTGGAAAGAACAAAACCTTTCCCAACTCTTTACAGACTAAGGGGAGAAATCCCAGGGAAAAGCCCTTCAACATAAACTTTTATTAAAATGGATCATTGACGGTGTACCTGTACTGGATGGGTTGAAATTAAATTCTAGGAGATTTATTATTATAATCAGCTACTACTTCTATGAAAAATCTCTACATTCTTGAAATAAGGCTGCCCTGTACTTGAGACTTGGAGTTCAATTCCTACTTTAATGAAATATTACTCTCAATTCTAGAGCTAGATCAGATTCTTGGTTTCTGAAGCTAATCCTTTAATATCTGTTTTAACTAAGCACTCCTCAACCCACCTCCTGGACTGTGATACTTCTAGGTAATCTCCTATAGTGTGGATCTGCAGAGGCAATTCAGGATGAAGAAAGAAAGATTACCCATCAGTAAATGGAGTTCCGGCTGTACTGCTTCTGCAGATCCACAGTGATGATTCTTCCTTACTCTATTTTTGAAGGCCTTCGGTGAATATTTGAAGGTAGAGAAGAACTGAGAACTGCTATAAAGACTGCATTTAGCGTTTCCTGGTTCTTGCACTTTCAGATCTTAGACAGACACAAATAGCTTCAAACAACTTTATAACTATCAATGGTTCCATTGCTCACAAGACATGGCACAAAACTTCTATGATGTGGATCTGCAGAGGCAATAAATTCGGAAAATTCCAATTATTGGTTATGAATCGTGTTACTTGTTTTATTTACAGGTGAACAGACTTGCTGACAGTACAGTTATTCTTTCATAAGCAATAAAGGAGAACATGACATATGTACAAAAAAGTAGATTGAATGCTGCAGCAAACAAATACTATTATAAAAAGTTAAATCAATTATTTGTTTTTAATTATTTTGTAATAGTTGATCCATCTTTCCTCCAAACAATTCAGGAGATCCAACACATGGAATAAGTCCCTCAATTTCTCTCAGTTTTTTCTTGTGAGTCACAATTCTATAGTGTAAATTTATTTTTATAATCATGTTGATTAAATATGGAGTTATTTCAAGGAGTCATACCTTAAATGCTTTTTATTATATATGAAAATATCCTAATTTATTAAGATTATACAAAGTCAGACACAGAAATCAAGAAAGTGTATTGATAAGGGTGAAACTTACTTCCAATAATGAAAGTTAAATAATCAATTAGAAATAAGTTTATAAATGTACCTCAGTGTCTCTGGGTGTTACAGACATGGTACTGCATGTTTACCTTTACCTGTATATATTCTTCCTTTTCCTTCACATAATCATATTTTTCCTTGAAGTAGTTAAACTAATAACATGTAAAATTGTACTTGTAATTTACACAGAAAGGAAAATACTTATTAGGAACACGTTTGTATTTTGCACAGAATTCAAAATCTATTACAAGCTGAAACCGCATGTAGTAGAAAATGAAAATTTAGAACACTGTCAAAAAAATTTCCAATTATGATTTTTTTAAAAGATGCTTAAAATTCATGTTTGCCAGGGTCACAAGACCAAAATGCATCAAATGTGCAAGCTCAGGCTTCACTTTCAATAACTTTTTTCAAGCTACTGCCACCTTCAAGCTACCCCACCTTCTTTGGGGGGAGGGATAGCTCAGTGGTTTGAGCATTGGCCTGCTAAACCCAGGGTTGTGAGTTCAATCCTTGAGGGGGCCACTTAGGGATCTGGGGCAAAATCAGTACTTGGTCCTGCTAGAGAAGGCAGAGGGCTGGACTCGATGACCTTTCAAGGTCCCTTCCAGTTCTAGGAGATGGGATATCTCCATTAATTAATTAATTCTGGAATAATAATGCATAAGTAGAATTCTGTGGCAGAAAAATAGGTTTAAAAATGTAAACTTTCAGTAAATCTGTATATTACTACTGAACATAATCAAAATATTTAGGCACTAATATTATTAAGAAAAGACTCAAACAAAGAATCAGGAAAGTATAGACTTGTAACTGTGACCTCAGAATCCAGACATACTCTAGAATGAGTTAAGTACCCTATTTCATGCTCCTTTCTGACTAGTATGTATACCAGTACCATTTTTTAATACTTGCAATTTATTACATTCTGTATAATGAAGAGCAAGAATTTTAACTATAGAGTCATGAATAATTTTGTTCAGCAGCTCTATTCATTATATTCATTATATTTAATGTTTCCCACTTCATAGCAGATTTCATATTACTGAACACTCATTAGGAAATGTTTTGGAATGGATGAGATCAGACAAATCTCATGCAGTGTCACCGATGAGTCCAGGGAACTCCCTGAGGACTTCTGGAATATTAGACACACCTTAAACCCTGCCTATATCTATGCTACTCCCATTCTGGTTGTTCCTGTTCCCAGCCTATGATTTTCTTAGCATTTGTACCAAAGATGTTAAATTAAACTGTTCATTTAACACAGTAGTTCCCAAATTTTAACAACCTGCAAACCCCTTTCACTAAAATGTTAAATCTCACAAACCCCCTCCTAAAAATGAATATTTCCAGGAATTTTCTCCCTTACCCGAGCATAAATTATAACAGCAGTGATCTTGGAAATATAAAATTTGTTTTTATGACATGCTTATTACACACTATTTATTATTATTCATAATTACAGTATTAATTTTATTACATTATGAAAATGGCAACACTCTTCCAAGATCTCACTTTTGTAGCTTGTATCACTTTGATTAAGCCTGTTATAAGACAAGACTCCTATGTTTCACCAAGGAGTATCAGATATGAAACAGCATGAAAGATGTAACCAACTCAAATAAAGTGTTCCTACACAAGCATTCGGGTCTTGAGTAGTCCAGGCAAACAACGCACATTACAACAAAGCTTAAACTTGTTCTTCATAATAATTTAAAAAAAAAAAAAAAAACACTAGCAGACTATTTAATTTTAAAAACAGAAAAAAATATCCATCTTCCTTTCCATTTCTTATAAGGAGTCTTGAAGTTTAAATCTCCTCAGTGTGATGGATGCGCTTGCTTTGATCTGCATAGCTCTTAGAAGTCCCCAGGACTCTGGGCTGCCCTAGGAACGGCTCTGTCCGCCATTAGGGAATTTTTTCCCGAGAACCTCCTGTAACATTTAGTGAACCCCCAGGGGTTCACAAACCCCAGTTTGGGAACTACTGATTTAACAGAAGTCTGATACTGAGGGTACGTCTTCACTTACATCCGGGTCCGGATGTAAGCAATCGGTTTTCTGAGTTCGATTTATCGCGTCTGGTTAAGACGCGATAAATCGATCCCGGATCGATCCCGGAAGTGCCCCGGATCGATCCCGGAAGTGCTCGCCTTCGACGCTGGTACTCCAGCTCGGCGAGCGGAGTACGCAGCATCGACGGGGGAGCCTTCCTGCCGCGTCTGGACCGCGGTAACTTCGGACTAAGGTACTTCGAATTCAGCTACGTTATTAACGTAGCTGAATTTGCGTACCTTAGTCCGAAGTGGGGGGGTTAGTGTAGACCAGGCCTGAGAGTCTCTAGGAAAGGAATAAGTATCTACACTTGTTGAATGTGTAACTTTTAATATATTAAGGGACCCAGCGTTCTGTTTGTGGTTTGTAATTCTTCAATCTAAAACCAACATTATGCATATCTGTATTGTCAATGACTAAAACTTTTTAATGAGATAGGAAAAAGCACTTAAACTGCAATGTTCATGGGCAGGATAGCATAGGGACCAGTTTAAGAAAAGGTACACGTACACTTACGGCAGTGTGCAAAGGAGACACTGCACCCCAGCTAGCACAGGTATAAACAACAGTGTAGATGGCAAGGCATGGCTTAGGTGAGTAGAGTGCCTCACGCCCCTGAAATCCCAGGGATGCTCTTACACGCCCAAGCAGCATTTCCGTCTACACAGATATTTTTAGCAGTGTGCTCTCCTACTGCCCCCTCCCCACCGGAGCCTTTCCCTGGCACTGCTTCCTGGCTGCCAGAGCCTTTCATTGCCGCACATAGTTACACACCGCAGTGACAAGTGTGGACGCTGCTTGCCTTCCACTGCAGCGCGTAGGTACATGTGTAGAGCCTGTACTCTACATATTGCTATACCTGTAGACATAGTCAAATACAGAGCCTTTCACCTCTAGATCTCTGATTGAATCAGACACAGGTTGGCAGTGACCAAAAGTCAGACAGATCACTTAAAATAATTAGTGAAAGATTTGAGAATAATATAAGTTATTTATGTTTAACAGAAGATTATCCAAGGTTTGGATAAGTCAGAGCTCAGAGCCCTCCAGAAATAAGTAAGTGCTGTAGAGCTATGGTAGTCAATCCTCCTGCCACCAACTTAAAACTGAACCAGGGCAGGCCCAGCATGTTAGAGACCACCACTGCTTTTAATACAGACTGCCGAATAAGCTAGAAGGACAGATTTGTTGCTGCAATCAGTTTCTCCTAAGCAAAACAAAGAGGGGGGTGGAAATGTCAAGTAGCCAGTTACATTTCCCACATTCCCAGCCTGGGGATAGTTCTAACTTGCACCAGCTAACTATCATCCACAAGGGTCCATGCACCAGCTAGGAACAGTCAGAGTATATCACACTCTGGCCACTGCACCCCAAACCCTGATATGGCCCCTGTTCCAAATGCTGTGGGTCAAAAGGTGCAGAAGCCAGCTACTGTGTATCTACACATGCTGGAGACTCCCCCATGCCAAGCATCACCCTGGCTGGGGAATCTCTGTTCCATCTGCACTGCTGGGGAATGTATGGCCATTAAAGGTCCCTATAGCACTTTTCATAGGAATAGAGCTGTTAACCCACATGCTCTGTTCAAATTTTAACTTTGGTAATTACATTCTGCCTGCCTAGATTCTCCAGGGCTTAGTTAGATAAGGTATCTGCTTCCAGTCCCAAACTAACTACGGTGTTGTTTCGTGCCATTTAAAAGCTACCATAGTCCCCACCAAAGGTGTTTGTATTTCAGTACTCAATGACATGACTTCTGTGCTTAATGTGTATTTCACTTTTGTTAGGTTCATATCACGCTTTAGGATCTGATTGGATAAATAAACTATATAAAACTGTTTCTATTATCCCATGCTAACACCAATAAAACCCGCAAAAACACAGTCTGAGCATTTCTAAATATTTAGTTATTTATTCTCACACATTATGAGAAGTTCTGTTATCTGCACATTACGTTAACAAGCCTCTTCTAGCTACTGAGTGGCTTTATAGTTCATATTTTCTAAAGCTACTTTTATTTAAAATTCACTTTTTCTTTAGCTGAAACATTTGCTTTTAATAAAAACTGGTTTTCTGCCTGCGTTCAAAGGTCTGAGTAGGTATTTTCAGATCCTGCAGTTTAATATATGGATATAGATTGGACATAAGGAATTTGACTTCCTGGGACCAAACGCTAAAAGTAACCTAACATATATTAGAAGTCAAAATAAAGAATTCTATATCAATGGTACAAAGGGTTTAAAGAATATAATTATAATACAAATTATCCATCAAGATTAATGCTTGTAACTTTATATAATGCCCTGTTCTCAACATAATTTAAGATACGTACAAAATGTACAGTAAGTATCTATTATATTAGACTGTTTTATTTATGCACAAGTCTTACTTCATTTCAGCTGTTGCAGCAATCACCTCAGTCCTTCCGATTCATGCATCTAGTACTCCTGGGGGGAATTTTGCGTCACTGCGTGTGTGCAGAATTCATGGCCCCCACAGATTTCTTTGCTTACCCGCAGAAAAATGACTTCTGACGGTGAAGCAAAGGGAAGTCGCAAGAGTGGTCATGCACCCACTCCCTGGCAGTGCAGACAGGTCAGTTTGGGCACCCAGAGCAGCCGGTAGAGACATAAATCACTGCCTGGGAGGCGTGAGGGTTGGGTAGTCGTGTGTGTGAGAGAGAGAGAGAGAGAGAGACACGGTCCCTCTCGCTCGCTATTGCAGCACGCTCGCTGTGGAGGGGCAGGACTTCGGGGTATTTCTGAAGAAGTAGGCGTGGTGCAGGCTCTGTTCCTTCAGGCAGAGGAGAATGTGGCAGCCTGCCTGCTTAGTGAATTATTCCCATTGTTCTTAAAGTGAATTCCCCCAGAAGTATAAAACAGGTGTAAAAATTTTAAGGGTCCTTTACATTGCCAGAGTGGTGTAAAGGAGCCTTATTGTAAAGGACAGTATGACCTTATAAATGCTTATGGTGCTTTAGTGATTAGATCTGGTCGAAATTTTTGGACTGAAAAAAATTCCTATCAGAATGTGCTCCATGAATTGTTTGCTACTGACCTTTTTGGAGATGGTCAGTAGCCAGTATAAATTGTGAGTTTGTGTCCCCAGCTCTCCCTTGCTCTTCAGTTACCTATGATGTAACACTGAGCATATGGCTGCATATATTTGTTGACTAATAATTAGAAGTAAAGGGTCAATACTATCTATATTACTATTAGACAGAGGGGGGTTGGAGATTTCCTCCAATGTTCCCCACTCCCATTCTCCATCCATTGTATTGTAGTTTAAATAAATTACCAAAATAATTGAAACTAGACAGATTATATTGCTTTTTTTTGACAAAAAAATACAGAATTTTGAAGAATTTTAAAATATTGTGCGCATAATTTTTAATTTTTTGGCACAGAATTCCCCCAGGAGTAATTTAGTTAACATGATAGGTTTAGCGAGATGTGCAACTAAAAATACAATAAGTAATTTTTAGAATTTTCCATCTTCTGCCACTTACACATAGATTTCTTCCAGGCTATTTGTTAGTTCGATATAATCCTGTCCTCGAAGCCAAGGGGCACTAGAATGACAAAAAAAAAAAAAATACAATGAAGTTAGTGCCTACAAACTGTGAGTTTTGGTGTCTTTGTTTAGCTTGAAAAATGACTGATTTAAAAAAATTACACTCAAAAGTAAAACCTTTAAGACAAAATATTGTCAACTGTTCCCACTGATAAAGATTTTCGTTTTCTAACATCTCAGGGTAAGCAGTCTTCCAAGATATTCTACTGCTCCCCTCGAACACCCTACTTTGGGATTACCCCATCACTCCATTTGAAGAAGGCTCAACACACTTGCCATTAGCATGGTTCCAGAGTTGCTCTGAGCATAACGTAAGCTCTCTCCACTGCCTCCCCAACAGCTGTGCACGCTGCTGCTTTTGTTCTCTCTGTCCCTGCTGCCATCCTGGCCTAACACACTTGCCCAGTGATCCTTTAACCCTGTAGTGCTAACATTTCAATCCCAAATTAAACTGTAAATTTTACAAAAGTTTGTTAACATCTCTAATTCCCAGGATGTATATTCAATTCAACCAGAAAGCTACCTTAAACTTCTACAAGCAGCTGCAATAATAATAATTTGAAAAAAAAATGCAGTAAATGTTTAAAATAAAAATCTGTTGACAAAGAGACATCACTTACTTCAGTTGATAAATAGGTGGGGCTGAAGCTGGATATTCAGAAGGCAGAATCACCTAAAAAGAATGTTAAATATAAATATTCATCAAGTTGGACCTCCAAAACTAGCTAAATTAAAAATGGACCATGACAGAACCAATTAGAGTATTTGGGTGGTAAGCAGTGCTATAAAAAAGAAGAAATAGGTTGCTCCATTATTATGTGATGATACAGAGGCTGTATTTCTATCGTGAGTGTATAATTCAGGCTTTTGCCCATCTGCGATACAAACAAAGTGTCATATGGTCTACTCTCTGTGCACAGATAAAGTGGCATACGATATAT
Organism: Emys orbicularis; assembly: GCF_028017835.1. Taxonomy (NCBI): domain Eukaryota; kingdom Metazoa; phylum Chordata; order Testudines; family Emydidae; genus Emys; species Emys orbicularis. The sequence continues at coordinate 81,642,594 of NC_088684.1, forward strand.
CCTTTACTATAAAGAAAAAAGGTTAGAAGAAATGTAACTGTTTAGGTGGCTATTTGATTTATTAAGAAATATACATAGATACTTCAGCCCTCTCTACACTAAACAAAGAAGTATTGCAACAAACTATTGTTTGGAGTTCTCTTGGCTTGTAATACTGTACAAAGCCATATAGGACAGATATCCTAAACATTTTACAAACACTGATTGCAACACCTAGTAGAAAAATCTTTCAGTCAGGTCAGGCTGAACTGTAATGCAGTCTAAAATGGTTTCTTTCTAATTCTGGAATAAAGCAATAAGAGAACCAGCTGCACCAATTCAGCCTGTCCTTCTATGCAAAATACAGTATATAAATAGATAAATAGTGAAAGGACTATCTGGGAAAGACACTTAATTAAAATATTTAAGGGTGTGGAATAAGCAAAAATAATTACTGAAAAAGTTAGCAGATAGTGATATTTTAAAGAGACAATAACTGAACAGATTGTGAAAAGCCTTTATCCTACGACTGGATCCATAGAAACAGACCCTTGAGCCTATATGGAGCCCCATTAAAAAAGGCACAAAGATCCACCCTGCATGATTCCGATAGCAGAATCAGGGCCAAACTCTGTACCAACACCATACCTGCAAACAGAGAGTCCATTTTGGCTGCTCCAAACAATCACCAATCTTAATGCAAAATATCCTTTCATCTTCATCAACAACACACCAGTCATCACCATATATAGATGAGAGAGCGTCAATTTCATCAATCTACAAAAAAAGAATGTTAAAAGACAAAAAAACCAACCCTCTAAGGTGCTGAGCACTCTTGATTCCCAATCACCAGAATCGTGCCCCTATCTGTACATGAAATGAAAGTTGTCAAACACATAACTTTCTGCACTGATATGATTTTTGCATCTTTTCAGTGTTACACATCAAACATTTTAAATGGACACCATCAACTTGAAAAATCACATCTGAAAATGTCATACTATAGGTTTCCATCTGCATGGAGCCCAGTTAAAGTCAATGGAGCTGGCTCTATGCAGTCACTGGAGTCTGCAAAGAACTCATTGCAGGATTGGGGCCCATGTGAACACATTACTCTGAATTTACCAATTATATTGACAGGACAAATGGTTCTTTAAAAATGATACAGCGGACAAAACATTTATATTAGATCAGGGGTCTCAAACACGCAGCCCGCAGGCCGCATGTTATTTCTTGCAGCCCGCCAAGCTCCCCTCCCCCGCATTCCCCCTGTGCCCTCCCAGCACGCCGCGTCCCCGCTCCCCCGCCTACCTCCCAGCATTTCCCGCTGCCAAACAGCTTTAACAGAAGTAATTCTAAAAGTAAGTGCGTGTTTTGTCCTTTGAGGGAGGTGCATTACTGAGTGTTTATATTTTATTAAAACCCCTCAGAAATGACTTCGGCATCCAAAAAAAGAACACTCATGGAAGAAAAAGAGTTTTCCAAGACAAATGGGAGAATTTATATTTTTTCACAGAGGTAAAAGATAAAATTCAATGTCTTATTTGTCAGCAAATGATTGCTGTTCCCAAGGAGTATAACGTGCGTTGGCACTACGACACGATGCACCATGAAAAATATGATGCATTCACCGGAAAAATCTGAGAGGAAAAATTTAAAGCAGCATTTGCCAAGCAAAGAAATTTCTTTTTGGAGATTAACAAGTCTAGCAAAGATTCAGTAAGAGCAAGTTTTGTGATAAGCAAAATGATAGCTAAATCATCATGACCTTTTACGGAAGGCCTATTCGTAAAAGAATGTCTTGTGAAGGCCAGTGAAATTTGATGTCCTGATAGGAAGAAAGTTTTTGAAGATATAAGCTTGTCTGCCAATACAGTGTCTGCAGGATAACGGATTTAGCAGATAATGTGCAAAAACAATTGATTCAAATGGCAAAAGACTTTGAAGCATTTTCAAGTGCAGTTGATGAGAGTACAGATGTATCAGATACCGCACAATGTGCGGTGTTCATTAGAGGTGTGGATTGCAATTTGAATATAACTGAAGAATTGCTAGACTTAATGCCACTGAAGGGTACCACAACGGGATGTGACATATTTCAAGGACTGCAAGAGTGCATTGAAAAAGCTGCGCTGCCACGGAACAAACTCGTATCTTTGGCTACGGATGGTGCACCATCAATGTGCTCTGAAAACGTTGGTGTGGCTGGATTATTGAAGACCAAACTGAACAGCCTCAATATATCAGGAATTAGCTTCACCATTGCATTTTGCACCAAGAAGCCCTGTGTTGTAAAAGTCTACAAATGAAGGAAGTTATGGATGTAGTTGTTAAAACTGTTAATGTTATACATGCACGAGGGCTGAATCACCGACAGTTCACTTCTTTTCTAGCAAGTATGGACAGCGAATATGGGGAACTTCTGTATCACACTCAAGTTAGATGTCTGAGTCGTGGAAATGTTTTGAAGCTTTTTTTTTTTTGCACTTAGAGAGGAGATTGATTCCTTCATGAAAATGAAAAACAAGGAGATTCCACAGCTTCCTGATTCCACTGTTATCTGCAACCTTGCTTTTCTAACAGATATAACTGATCACCTGAATGCACTGAACTTGAAGCTTCAGGGTAGAAAACAGGTGATAACACAGATGTATGACAGTGTTAAGTCATTCAAAGTCAAGCTTGCTTTGTGGGGGGGAAAACAGCTTACTGCTGGCAATTTGGTCCATTTCTCTACTCTGAATTCCTTAGGAAAAGTTGAACCCAAATCCTTGAAAGAATATGCAGATATCATTTCTAACTTACACAAACAGTTTGATGTGTGGTTTAAAGAAGATTTCAAGGCACTTGAACACCATTTGCTATGGAAATTGACAATGTTGCAGAGGAAATGCAGATGGAGTTAGTGGAGCTTCAGTGTGATACCATTTTGAAGCAGAAGTATACAGATGTTGGAATTCCAGAATTCTACCGTTTTCTTTCACAAGAAAGATTTCCCATGTTATTCTCTGCTTCCGCAAGGGTAATGGCAATGTTTGGAAGTACATATATATGTGAACAGTTTTTCTCTTCCATGAAGATTAACAAATCTGTGTTAAGGTCAAGGCTCACTGATGAACATTTGAAAGCAACACTGAGATTGGTTTCATCTCAGGATATCAAACCTAATATTGATGCTCTGGTTGATGCAAAACACAGCCAGCTAAGTGGCCAAAAATGAAATGACTGTCAAAATTAGAACTGACTTTTTGCATTACAGTTTTAAAAAAGTTAATACACTGACTTTTAATAGCATACTATATAACTCTTCATTTTTTTCATTTTTGACAATACTTTTGTATCATTGTATGAAAAGGTTTCAGTGATGTGGCCCTCGGGCCAACATACTAGTCCTCATGTGATCCTCGTGTTGATTTGAGATCCCTGGATTAGATGCTGGTGTCTTGGGAAATAGTAACAGTTCGACGGCTTAATTTAATGACTTTTCTGCTTTTAAACTCTCAACAACAAAACTTCCTTTATTGTAGCTTTATGCATTTGATTTCCCTGATTGTACATATTTTTAACGGACAAAAACAAAGGTGGTGCCTACTACAGTAGTGTGTTTGGTAAATTTCCCATTGCCCCACCTGTGGTAACAAATCGTGCCATTCCTAGCATAGATGAGGCTCCTGCAGCCACTGGCGTTTTTAATACACAGTGGCTCTACATAGCATAGGATTGAACACACAGACATGCAAAGGTGAAACTGCACCAGTGGTAACAGCCATGCTGGGAAACGTTCCAGTGGTTCTCAAGCTTTCTGAATTGGGAACCCCTTTCACACAGCAAGACTCTGAGTACAACCCGCCCTTATACAGCTCACGACCCCCCAGGTAATAACCTTGTGACCCCCCTGAGGGGTTGCAACCCCCAGTTTGAGAACCCTGCTTAAGACAAAGCTTAGTGGAGCCAAGGACCTGGACCCAGCACCCCTGGAGCAGGCTGCCAGGCCTTACAACAATACACATGATAACAATGTGAATAGGGACTGGCCAGGCCCCCGGTCCCATATAACTGCGTGGGTGGGGCGCAGGGGGAAGAGGCTGGCGATGGAGGGGCAGGGCCAGGCCTCTCAGGCACTGGGGGGGGGGGTGAGGCTGGATGAGGGGCAGGGCTCGCAGGGGGCTATAGCCTGGCAGAGCTCGCAGGGGGCTGGGGAGCTGGACAGGGTGGGGCTCGCAGGAGGCGCCGAGCCCCGGGCGCCACCCCCGGCGGCGGGGTCACCGCGCCCAGCCCGGCCGGAGCAGGCTCCGGAGCCGAGCCCTGTGGGTTTAACTCCCGCGCCCCCGTCACTCACTTGTCTCTGGGCCGTTTCCGGGTCACTCGCCGCCATTGGGCCCCGGGGCGGGGCGCGGGGCACCCCCCCCACGGAGGTGCACGGTGCGAAGGCGCATGCGCGGCTGGACTGACAGGTGGCGGCGGAGGCCTTGATCCGGGTGTTCTGCTCCGCTCCTGGGCCGCGCAGCGTCCCGCGGGCAGTGGCGGGAGGGTGGCCCCGGGCCGGGGAAGGGGATCAGTGACCCGAACAGATGGAGCCGCCCTAGAACAGCTGCAATCGGATCTGCCAATTAGTAACCCGGCCGCGTGCGTGACTGGGCAGGCTGCGCTGTTCGCTTTGAAACGTACCTAACCCCGCTTAAATCCATCTATCGCCTTCGGGGCCAGCCTGTGTGCACGCGGTCTTGTAGCTATTTCCCTGCCTGCCCGCCCAATGTTTGCAACACCAGCCTCTCTTAATTCAGTTGTAAACTCTTCAAGGCATGAACTCTTTTAAGGTGATCTACCAACACGCAGCACGATGGGCCCCGATCCTGATTTTAGCCTCTAGACTTAATATATGGTGAAAAACTCAAAATGTTTTAATTTCATTAAAGCTGCCACATAATTCTGAGTCTGCCATAGCAGAAGGCAGGGAACTGGTGTCACAGTTACAGGGCCAGCTGCACCTCTGTCCCCTTCCTGGTCTCTCCACAGTTGTCTGGCCTTGTGCCCTTACCTTTTCTGGGATGGAATTGTGCAATTCTCCCACTCCTAGACCAGGCTCGGGGCTTCAGTACCCGTTATCAACCATGCTTACGCAATGATGAGGGTTTGGGACATGTAGTTCTTTTCAGGAGTCTGTGACCAGTAGAATGCAGTGATCAGGCAACCTTTTTAAACAAAAGTACTGTTTATTTTAACAGTAGGAAAAAGCATCTATTCTTATATTACTGTAGCAGAGCTAGTCATTGACTAGGACCCGGTGCCCAGCAGTGCTCAAGCACAACGAAAAGACAATCTCTGCCCCCAAAGAGCTTACAAACTAAGTAGAACACAAGAGACAACAGACAGAGACAAACAGATGAGGGAGTACAAGGAGTCAGCATTATAGGCAATGCTCTCAATCCATCAGCAGCCTAACTTGTCAAGTTTCTTGTAGGCATCACAGCAGAGGAGAGTTCTGAGAAGGGGTTCAGAGGAGGATAATTAGGCAGCTTTGAGAATGTTTATGGGGAACATCTCCGAAGCATGAGGGGCAGCATGGGAGAAACCATGAAGGTGCTTATTTGAAAATGTAACAAGTGGGTGATGGAGGCTGGCATGGGCTGATTGGAGGTAAGCATCAACTTCTTGATAGTGAATGAGAGATGATAGGTAAGGTGGGGATTACTCATGAAGGACCTTGAAAATGAAGACAAGCAGCTTATGTTTAATGCGATAGAGAAGGGGAAGCCAGTGGAGGGATGCAAAGAGAGGAGTGACATGCTTAAAGCTACAGCCTAGGAAAATGATCTTTGCCAAAGTATGCTGAATGGCTATGAGAAAAGCAAGATGGCATTTGTTATGTCCAGAAAGATGTTGCAGTAATTGAGATGCAAGTTTATGAGAACTTGGATGAGAGTTTTAGCTGTGTGAATGGATAAGAAAGGCTGTTTTATAGACATTATGCAGAAAGAATTAGCAAGATTTAGATATAGTCTGGATATGGGGACCTAGAGAGAGAAAAAGGACTTTAAAGTAACAGTCTACACACATTTCTATTTTACCATCCTATGATAGTGACCAAGGCAGACCTAGCTTCTTCAGACACCATAGGTCAGGGGTGGGCAAACTACGGCCTGCTGGCCACATCTGGCCCTCAGGACTGTCCTGCCCGGTCCCCAAGCTCCTGGCCCGGGAAGCTAGCCCCCGGCCCCTCCCCCGCTGTTCCCCCTGGCCTGCAGCCTCAGCTCGCTTGCTCCGCCACCGGCGCAATGCTCTGGGCGGCGGGGCTGTGAGCTCCTGGGGCAGCTGCAGAGCCCAGCCTGACCTGGTGCTCTGTGCTGTGTGGTAGCAGCGGCGGCAGCGTGGCCCGGCTCCAGCCACCGATGCTCCTGATCTGATCTACGTGATCTGGCTTTTGGCCAATGTGCTGCCTCAGTTTCCCTCAATATCACACCTTATTTTCTCCTCAGATAGTTTTCTGGCTCTCAGTACCATTAGGTTGCAGAGGTAACTTAGCCCTCTGGCTAAGTCATGAAAGTCTACCTCTTCAGAGAGTTAATCCAGCCTCCCAACAGAAACACAATCCCCCACCGCCAAATGTTCTGCCCCAGCCTGTGCCAGGGGTTAATTTCAGAGATGCAGGTTCAGGCCATAACTATCTACCTAGCTATCTGGCCTCCATCACCACAGTTGAAAACAAAAATTAATTATTACATAAACACAGAATATAAAAATACTGTTAAAGCTTTTTTAGTTAATAGGACTACTCATGTTCTCTAAATTCCAGCACAAGCTTCATTGCTGAATCATGGTCTAAAGGCACAATTTGGCTGACTTTTTATATTTTAAAACCAACTTATGAAAAATAATAATATTGTCTTCAGTTTAATCTGAAATATCATTTATCTCTCTAATAGTAGGAATAAACAGCTCACTGCATACACTATACTTACAGCTTTAGTAACTGATAAAGACATATCATAGCTGTTGAGGTTGATGTGAAATGCTGAAGCTGTGCACATAAGATGGGCTACAACTTGCTGAAGTTTGTAGAGGTCTCTTCCAAATATCCACTTGTCTGTGAGGGCATAAGAGATACACCTCTACCCCGATATAACGCTGTCCTCGGGAGCCAAAAAATCTTACCGCGTTATAGGTGAAACCGCGTTATATCGAACTTGCTTTGATCCACTGGAGTGCGCTGCGCCCCCCCCCCCCCCGGAGCGCTGCTTTACCGCGTTCTATCCGAATTCGTGTTATATCGGGTCACGTTATATCGGGGTAGAGGTGTATACACAGGAATACAGAATGCTTCTATGGAAAGAAATCAAATACAAAATGCAGTTATTGTAGTCCAGGTTGCATGTGGTGCTAACAGAGAAACAGAACCATTAAAGATACATCAATACAAATTTCAGATTGGAATTTATACTGAAGTTCTTGTGTTCTCATGAAATCAGTGTGTGGTTTCCTACATATTAGGGGTAAATTCCTGGCTCTGTTGAAGTCAGTGGGAGTTTTGCCACTGATTTCAGTGGAGACAGAATTTCACTTTAGGTCTAAAAAACATTTTTTGTACTTTATTAATTTTCTATCAAATAAATGTCACTGCTTATTGGTTGTACTTTCCATACTATCACTGTTTAAGAGGAACAACTGAGCTATAGAAGTTGACATTTTTAACACAGTTTTGAAATGTTAGAACTAAAACAGGGTTTATTAATAATGTACCAGGTATTGGAATTAGATAGTCATTCTGTGGTTTGATTAAAAATTAGTCCTCCAAAATTAGTTTTCTAAAAATTAATTCCTATTACCAACTTTATGTCCGCTAAAAAGCATGATACAATATCTTATGTTATTCCAGAAGAAATAATTATATACTTGCACTGCAATACCTTGGTCTGTCTTAAGTATTATTCAAGTATTTTCGGATTGGTACTTAATTTCAAAGTAGAAAAAACAAGGAGGTAAATGATCTACAATATTTGCAAGGTTGACTAGTTAATCTCTACTGTGTGACAATCCACAGTGAAAAGTGAAATTCAAAATTTTAAAGATATATGATTCAATTCATGAGCAAAACTAGCTTCAAACAACAAATTCTAAACTGAGGTGATTTTAATATCTATACTACTACAATTGTTGCCTTTTTTTTACAAGGAAAATATTGCATGTTGTGATGTGATAAAAAAGATCATTAATGAGACACACCTAAGAACTTATATCCCTCTTAAGTGCAGTATGCAATTTCCTGCACATTAGTCTGCTAAGTATACCGTATACTTGGTAAACTTTCTTAAGTTGAGAAACAACTTAGTGACATAAACCTTTTTTATTTGCCTTAAAGATATCTTTAACATTGATATTATAAATAATACATTGCTTCATTATACTATTATAACTTACCCATTTCAAAACCCAAAATAGCCAAATTAAAAAATAAATAATTACTTCTTTGTCTAAGATTTTTGTCCACCACAATGGTCCAGATAACCAAGGCATTTCTAAGAACTGTAATAAGGACTAACAAAACCATAGGAACTGCCAATAATATCAAAACACCTAATGAAAAAGTTGTTCCTAGGGCCTTACTGAATGAAGTTAGATTTTTGATATGTGTTATATCCACACATAGAGCACTAGCACTGTTGTTATTCATATTTTGCATCTACTTCAGCTCACTTAACCAAGGAATTCAGCATAGTAAATTAACCCCATAAATTAATGCTGAAAAATATTTTTTTCAGTAAGATACATTAAAAAAGCAATTATTGGTATACCCAAAAAAATATGTCTAGTGCAAGAAAATGGATTGCAAGATTGTGATGCTTGACCATTAAAAAAATTGTATAAGTCTTCCAGGTTCTAAAAACATAAGTGTAGGTATAATTTCTTTTAAACTCAAATTGCAGAAGTGTCACCACTATTGTGTAGTTTTCACATCCCCTTTTAAAATTCAGTGTTTCTTTCTCCATTGTAGACCTATTTTCGGTATCTGTGATAGTAAAGATGTCTTGAAAATACATTTCTATTAGTAAATAATTTGATTATTAATTTCTCCATTTTTTGCAAAGTATGTGAGCCACCTTTTCTCTGCAATTTATAATTTGACTGTTTTCTTTTTGTATATTTTCATAGAGATTCAATAGTGAAGAATTAAGATAAGATACATTTTCCCTTTCCTCTAAATTTCTTTGGAAAGAAAGCAAATAAATATACTTTGTTAATATGTTTCTGTTTATATTGTTATAGTTGAAAGCTCAGATATAGCAAAATTAGATCTGACTACTTTTTTGTTCTGACACTAACCAATGACTCCTCAAAAGAAGGGGTTGATGATAGAAATAGTTTTGCATTGGCAAATGTGTGATTTGTGTATGCAGTTTGGGGGAGGGGGGAATTTGCTGTGTTGAGAAAGTGAGTATGAACTAATTCAGCAGCTGGTCATCTGCTTGAAAACAAAATAGAGGAGCCCAACTGCTTCTATACACAGTAACAGAAATTAAAGTTAACTGTGTGGCAATATTTTTTTTCAACTAGCCTTCAAAAAATTATTACTTTGTTACATGGCCATGTTGTCCTCAAATTTTTTGCTTCCTCTCTAAGCATTAGTGACAGCAAGAAAATCAGCTGGCTTGGGAACCATGTCAAGATTTTAGAATACCTTTTTGACTTTGACGATTAATTATAAGGTTTGAGCCATATTTGACAGAAGAGGTGGGGAACAGTACCAAAGACAGAGCAAGTTCTGATCTCTGCTCCGATTGCTCCCATTTTAGTTCAATCTTTGTGTAAATAGACATCTTGCCCAACTCTTGACCTATTTAAGAATGACCTCTTGATTTACACTGGCAAAGTCATATCTGCTTGCTTTAGCACCAGAATAAAGTTGAACTATTTTTTGTTCCTTTTAGCAATGTAGGCAATGGTTTGAGACATAAAACTGGGTTCTGTTCTGGATCATGCATCATTAGAATGATTGTTAAGTAAGTTCTCATTGCAGGGCCAAATCTTGCCCCAAGTTATCTCCATGAATCCATACTGAAGAGAATGAGATTGCAAGGGTGTATCTCCTCATGACTTGAAGACAATGGGTTGACACAGATATAATTAAGGAAGAATTTGGATCGGCATTTAGAACTTACTGAACAATTCTGCTGAGGTTTCCTGAGTCAAAAAGAACAAAACTGGATCTCAGATCCTAGGCTCAGTTTGCAAGGATGGCAGTTTGAAAAAATATGTTTTCATCTGTAAACAATCAAATCTGATTTGAAAGCAACCGAGATACGAAAAATGTAGAACCTTATATGTATGGAGAAGTGGGTTTTTTACCCACGAAAGCTTATGCCCAAATAAATCTGTTAGTCTTTAAGGTGCCACCGGACTCCTCGTTGTTTTTGTGGATATAGACTAACACGGCTACTCCTCTGATACTTCTAAGCAGTCGCTTTTTTGAGTAGAAATGCACTGTAATGTACATAAATACTAAACAGTAGAAGCTCACAATTACAAACACCTCAGGAATGGAGGTTCATAACTCTGAAATGTTTGTAACTGAACAAAATGTTATGGTTGTTCTTTCAAAAGTTGACAACTGAACACTGATTTAATATAGCTTTGAAACTTTACTATGCAGAACAAAAATGCTACTTTTAACCATCTTAATTTAAACGAAACAAGCACAGAAACAGTTTCTGTATCTTGTCAAATCTTTTTTGAAACTTTCCATTTATTTTTTTAGTGGTTTACATTTAACACAGTACTGTACTGTATTTGCCTTTTTTTTTTTTTTTTGGTTTCTGCTGCTGCCTGATTGCGTACTGCCAGTTCCAAATGAGGTGTGTGGTTGACGGGTCAGTTTGTAACTCTGAGGTTCTACTGTATTCAGCTTTCTCATCCTAGATTATATATATAAAATATCTTCAATACTTGGTCATTGGGAAGCTAATTTTCCCAAGATGGGCAAGGCTTCAGATTCGAGCTATGACCTCAGTGCCACGATTGTTTGGCCACAGTTAATATAACTGTTCTTTGAACTGTTCTTTTCATTTTTGTTACGTTCTGTGTTTGTATACAGTTAAAGGACCAAAACATTCTTTCAGTGGCCTAAATTACCACAAGGAATGCAAGCTCTTTGTTCAGTGTGGTAAGGGTAAGATAATACATTGGGTCAAAGCTGATGCTGTTTGGAACAGGTTTATTCAAATTTTTTAATCCTAAACTTAGAACACACAAAAATCACCCAAACCTTAAATTGGATACAATTAATATTTCTTAGTTATAAATAAAATATTTACATACAGGTGCTTAATCTATGGATTGACCACTTAAAAGGCAAATTGGTGTTATGAAACAACACCCTTTTGTGGAAAACCGCATGTAAAACCTACCAGAATAAAAATTATTATTTAGGGGAGAATAGGAGAAATTTTTTAATTTATTTTTTTAGTTCTTAATTTCTATTACCAAACATACACAAAGGAACATGTAATTAGCCATCTCCTTATATTCTTGCAAAAGAAAAGGAACACTCAGGGACTAGATAGATAGATATCTTTGCATCACATAATTTTACTCTCCAAATGTCTTTGATCTTTGGTAGACAGTTTCCTAATATGGTATAACTCATGTTAGGAGAACCATATTTCAGTTTGTGAAGTCAACGTTTGTGCAAAATGAATGCAAAGTGGATGTAAAATGCTACAGCTGGTGTGAGCGGAGAATTCTGATTTGGTAGTGTTTATGAACAATTTGCACAGGTATAAAAAAGTTACACAAGGTGAAAGGCAGTAAAAATCAAGTGCAGAATATCCAGTTTTGTCATTGACTTCAATGGGGCCAGGATTTTACCCCTAGTACCGGGGTGGCCAAACTTACCGACCCTTTGAGCTGCATACAATAATCTTCAGTTGTTTGAGAACTGCAAGACACACACAACCTGCCCCCCCATGGCAACGCCTGCCGGGAAGTGGGGCTCCTCCCCTTTGGGGCGGCACCTGCCAGGGCATGGGGCTTCTGCCCCGACACCCCCACCCCCGACTTAGGGGCCGCCGCAGGTCCTAGGGGCCGCAGGGACCTGGCGGCCGCTTCCGGGAGCCACGCAGAGCTAGGGCAGACACGGAACCTGCATTAGCCCTGGGCCCCCACTGCGCCGCCGACTGGACTTTTAACAGTCCAGTCGACGGTGCCGACTGGAGCAGCCAGGATCCCCTTTTGAAAACCGGACACCTGGCAACCCTAATAGGGGAGGAGAGTTAAAATGGAAACAAGAGACTAATACATATGTATAAGAAAAGATAACAAAAAGTTATAAATAAGTTTGTGTAAGAAAGGGAGATTGAAGCTGTATTGTCCAGTGCTAGAAGCGACTGTGATGGCATCGTCCTAATGAGCTTCCCACTTGTAAGTAATGGATCACTACTTGCTGAGTGTTTTTGCCCTAATACGTATTTGTTAGACCTATCTGTTGATTAACTGAATCTCAGTCCAACTTCAGTACATGGTTAAGTACTTTGGTGGATTAGGGGCTAAATCACTGTGAAACTGCTGTAACACCATTGTATGCACACCTTATTCACTATCTTGTATTTAAGACCAAACCAAAACTGCTTCTGTTATTTTAGCAAAAAGACACAATAAACAGGCCCAGATCCTGGGCTGTGGCCAAGGACCATTTGATGCATCTCAGGAGAATTGTGTGTAAAGGTGGCTTTAAGCCACCTTTTTGATCCACCCCCCCTCTCTGATCTTGGGGCCATCTGTGTGCCAGTCCAATCTTCTGTGTAACTTAGAGAAACCTGAAAGCTTTTCTAAATTGTGGTGGCTGTCAATGGGCCCCAGGGGCCACCCCAGCAACTGAGCATTAGTAAGTACGGGAGCCTTGGCCATGCACGCTTTCCTCTGGCCATGCCCATATGTCTTTTGGGAAGGGCATGGCATAATAGCCAATCCAACAGCTCTATATCACCTGATTCACCTCTTCAGGAGGCCTCCTCTAGCAGCTGGCTAAGCTTGCTTTAGTACTGTTTTGCGCAGTACAAACTAGTCCTACCCCATCAGTAAGTTGGGCTCACAGTGTTCACAAATAGACCATGCAGCAGGCCTTTCCATTTTGTCTTCCTGTTGGCATGCATTCAGATCTACTTTACTAAGGTTCATAGAGGGTTCTGTTGGAGAACGTGGGCCTGACTCTTCACTCTGTTATGCCAGTGTAAATCCCTACACTGGTATAAAATGTGTGTATTGGAGTAGAGGACCAGACCTCATGTTTGTATCCTCACTACTATGCTTTCCAAGCAAAGGGGAACTAGAAAAAAGGAATAACTTTCCCAGGAAACATACGCACAATGGCTACATACTAGCTATTAGAGCACAATTTGTCACACTACCATTTGACAGTTCATTTAGAAAACATTTTACTGAAGGATAGCATCTGTACAACAGATCAAATTACAATATTTCAATAGTGAATTACTAGTGTCCAGTTCCTTGTAGAGTTGGCAATAGTGAATATATGTGACATACATTTTTTCTAGTTTGAATATGAAAAAGAGAACAAGATCTGGAGAAGTGCACAAAGAAGATGAGGTTTCGGAGGCAGAACTGCGGACGTTTTGTGGAGAATACAGGGGGATATAATACTTAGTAAATCTTAACCCTTTTCAGTTCAAAACACTTTCCAAATATTATTCCTCACTTCATCCCTGTATAAGTAAATATTAGTACACTTAGTCAATTGTGCAATGCTATAAAGGGTGTACATGCTTCTTCCTTGCCTGTCTAAGCTATCATTGGTGCCCTGAAGCATGATAAATTATCACCCTTACACCATCTTGCCTTGTATGGCTCCTATTTTCAAACCATATCCAAATTAACTAGTAATTAACACTATTATTTTAAATTGTCCAACCCTTTTATAAGTCTTGTAACAGGATTTGACCTCCTGCGGCAGTGAATTCAACAGATTGATTATGTGCTGCATGAAGTAGAAGTTCCTTTTATTGATTCTGCATTTACAACCCATTTAGCCAAGGCTCTCTTTGGTCTTGTATTCTGGAGCAGGATGAAGAGGTGGCTTGATCCTTCAAAACTTTGAATTCTGCAGTCAAGTTGCCCCCAGTGCTTTACCTTTCCAGGATAAATAATCCCGGCAGAGGAGATGGTGTAAAATATATTCTGCTACAAGAAAATCATTGACAAAACCAATTCACATCATACACATTAATTTTATCTAAAGGTGGTTGCCAACACACGCAACCCCAACACTCAACCCCAACATAACTAACTGCAGTAGGCCACCTGAAAAAGAAAGAAAAAGATGTGCCTAAATCATGGGAAACCCATGGTCATGGCAACACTGCTTCCAAACTTTAAAGAGCAAAACTCAATAGATTATTATTCTTTATACAATGCTGGGAGTGTACAACAAGGGGCTGTAAAACTGGTAAACTATGATGAAGAAATAACAGGACTCTGCCTTGAAGAATTTGGAAACATGAGATAGTCTAGTTGGCTGCACTACAGACACTGTGTTGTGTGGTAATTATAGCTGGGAAGAGGTAGATTATTGACTTTTTTTTGAAGAAAGAGAATGTGGGGGCTTGGCTTTAATGGGAGGCTGTTCCAGGCAGTCAGGGTGTTGTGAAAGATGGCACAGAGCCATGAGTGGGCTAAGGAGACAAAGTGAGAGAAGCTTAGGTGGAGCCAAAGGTGTGGCTGGATGTGTGGGAGAGAGGTACAGGCAGAGCAGTTATGGAGTGCTCTGAAAATGAGAAAAAGGCTGGAGTTAGTATGGAAGAAAAAGAGGCCAGTGTGAGCATGCAAATAAGTGAACCCCTTCAGATAGTATATACTAGAGCTAGGCAGGAAATGGGTATACTGTCCTGGGAAAATGTAGATTTTTTTTTTTAATTTCCATCCGAATCAGGACAAAAATCGCAATCTCAAAAATGTTCACAAACTAAAAAATTTTTTTTAAAAAAGGTTAGGTCAATTTAACTGTTTCCTTTTGATTTCAACCTTTTTATTTAATTTTTTTTACTGTAAATTAAATTTCAAAATGAAAAAAATTGTTTTGAAGCAAAAAATTGAACTTTCTGTTTAGAAAATGTTAAAATGTGTAGAAATCAAACCTTTCCCATGAAGTTTTGGTTTTGACAAATCAGCATTTTTTGACATTTAGTTGTAAAATTCCTGACCAACTCTATTGCATACCCATTGCTAAAGCCCATCTGCAGAATGATGCCTTACTTAAGATCAGAAAGAACTCATTCACTAGAGACAACACAAACCGGAACACAAGACCAGCAAATTCTGATTATTCAGCTGTATAGATAGGGAACTACTATATTTCTTCTTTTTATATGTTGCAATTTCATTTTTAGAATTATCATATTTTAATATATAGAAAATAAGTTAAGCAGAGACAGTAATCTACAATAATACATGCTTTATTACACCCTCTTTATGTCATCTTGGTTTCACAATAATTGCTAAGGTTTAAATTTGCCCATTCCTGGAACCCGATGATCCACCCTATTGGGTTGAATGGTTTTCTGACTGCACTTGTAGCTCCTGACCTTTCACCAAATGCAATACAGAGTCACTAATGTCTCAACACTGTATACTACTATTTAACGATTTAACGATTTCACATGCTCCTGCAAGGCTTCAAGCAGCATCATGGGACCATTCTCCAGTGCTGAGGCAGAACTGCAAGTTGCCAGATATTACGGGGATTAAATATGGGCAAAAAAGTGGAACAGATCTGGGAAGAGAGTGGTGGATGTAAGGCTCTTGAACCAAAGTAGTACTTCAGCCCCTATGGCTGTAGTCACTCAGAATTTCCTTTCGGTGGTATTGTATTTGTATATAAACTGAAGTAACTGCAAAAAAAAAAAAAAAAGCGTATTTTTTCTGATGACTTTATATTCTTTTTTGAGGGGTTACATTTGTCAGAGTTCTTGTATCTTCAGTTTTATTCATATCTGGATCTGACATATTGTGCCCTCTTTGTAAGATAATAGATGGTTGGGTCCGCGACTGATAGATGGGAAACGTAACTCTGTTCCCCACGGTGTGTGGCCTTAGGCTAATGACTTAACATCTTTGTGCCCCCGTTTTCCCCCCTCTATAAAATGGGAATACTCATAATTTTAAATGGCTTTGAGCTCATCAAATGAACGATCCTATATAAGTATTATTTATTATTAAGGTCACTAGGCCGTTTAATGTCAGTATGCCGAGCCTCCCTCACACATCAAGGTCTCTTATTAGTTCATTCCCTGCAGTACTCCCAGGGTGTTCACATGCAGAGCTTTTGGAGAGGGCTCAGATGCAGATCAGACCCCCTGTTACCCAGTCTGCCAGGATCTGCAGCAGAACCACCCTTTGGGGCATTACCCATCTCTCTCTCTCTCTCTCTCTCTCTCTGTGTGCGCGCGCGCGGATGCCTGGCTCAATAGAACCCATGGCCCAGCTGCTGCGGCTCCGAGCACGCGCAAGGGACACACACGGGAGGGGCTGCGGCGCCGAGCGCGTTGCGAGGAGCTTTGCCCCCTCTAGCTTCCCGTTGGGAGTGTCCGTCAGCCGGCCGGGGCGGGGGCAGGGAGTGGGAATCCTCCCGGCTGGGGAGGGCGAGCCCCGCGGTCGGTCACGTGCGGGGTGGTTGAGTATAAAATAATCGGGAGGGCGGCCCGGCGCTTGAGGCCGGCCGGGAGCGAGACGCGGTGGCTGCGCGAGGGAGCCCGCCTGCTTGCAGCGGTGAGGCGGCGGCCCGGGACCGGGGAGGGGAGCTTGCTGCCCCAGCGGCGTTGTTACCCCACATGCGTCCCAGCCTGCGGTGGGTGGCCCTCCCCGGGGGGCGCGGCAGCAGCGGTTACAAGCCAGCGATGAGCCGCATTGTGCAAGGGGCTGCGGAGCTTTCCCGCCACGGCCCCGCTGAGAGCCGCTGTGAGGAGCGCAATGAAAGCGGAGGGGCGGGTTAGATCTCCGCGCCGCTTGCTGCCACCCGAGGGACTGCTTTAGTGACCCGTCCCGGGGCTGAGGGATCTTCGCAGAGCAAGCGCCTGTTCCTTGCGGAGCACAGCTGTGTGCTTGGCTGGGTTTCCAGGACTGCTTACTCCTGTAGTGCCCAGCGCGTCCCCCAGTCAGCCTTAGGCGTCTCAAGTGCCCAGTTTCCCTAGTTAGGTCAGAAGTGTTGGAACTATTTGTATAGTGGGGCTGCTGAAAGCCGTTGACCCAAGCTGTAAACCCTGTACCTAATGGAAACCACTTCCAGCCAGAGGGTGCTGCAGCACCCCTAGTTCCAGCACCTGAGTTACATGTTTCAGAGTAGTAGCCGTGTTAGTCTGTAACTGCAAAAAGAATGAGGAGTACTTGTGGCACCTTAAGTACTCCTCGGTTTTTTTTATGACCTACCTGAACATCATCTTTACAAGCTGCAGAGCTGTCCCCAGAGGCTGAGCCCTGTTCCTTTGCAATAGGAAACATACCCTCCCCTATGACTGATTACAACATACTGCTGGTTAAATGTTCGTTTATAGTTGCAGGAGAGGATGCCGGCACAACGTGATGCGGTATTGGTCTGTCAAATCATAAGACTCGCTATCAGTAAAAAAAATCTAAACTGGCTGCTTGATGCTCAGGCCCTCAGGAAGTATCTGGCTGTGTTAGGCTAGCCCCTGCACATGCACATACAAAAGAAAGTGAATGTACAGTTCAAGTGATCCCTCCTCCCATCACTGTATAGCTCAAACAATAGGAGTTATGCACCTGTTGAGTGGAGAACTGTCAGGGTGGAGGTGTGTCCAGTATTTCTGGTGTTTAGGGCATGACAGTCCATTGTCTTGTCTTGAACGTGCTTGTGTGTGTTGCAGCTAATGTGATCTGTAAACTTGTTAATCTTCCAAAGATCACTATAAATCTTTCCAAAATGACCGAAACACCACTACCAAAGTAAGGCTTAAAGTCAGTTTGCTACTGATAGAAGATCTTTACATCCTCAACTCTGAACTTCCTTGCAAACTGTACTACCTTCTGCTCTGCTATTAGCTTGCTGGGTGACCTCAGGCAAATCACTTTACTTTTCTGTGCCTCAGTGTCCCCATCTGTAAAATGTGATCATGGTACTGACCTCCTTTCTAAAGCTCTGAGATCTGCTAATGAAAAAAGCACAATGTAAGAGCTAGGTATTTTGCTGTGATCATGATTGATCTTGTTAACTGTAGTACAGTTGGTCAGATTCTTGGCTATTCTTTAGAGGTATATACGGTTCTGCATGGATTAGTGCTGGTGGCTTCAGTAGATAGCACTCTTCCCATGGCATGGAAGTGAACTAGTACCTTAGAGTGGTCAGCTCACTGGCCTGAGTGAGGAACAGTCTTCCTGCAGAGAGGTGAAGCATCCTGGCTATTTGTGGAAAGAGCCAGTAGATCTTTAAGAGTATAGGGATTAACCTAAATATCTGGGCCAAAGTCAGTGAGATTGCTGTCAAAGAGGTGGATTGTTTTCACCCAGGTTACTTATGCTTCAGATGTGGGTGAAATGATTTCTATATAGTCTGACATTGAATACTCTGAGACTGTGCTATGAAAGGGCACATCTCTGGATTTTAGCCTCTTTAATTTGAGACTGAACACAATATAGTTGGACACTTCCAGAGGCGTAGCGAGCGCCCTCCGACCGGAGGGGGCCCCGCAAGGAAGGGGACCCCTAAAAGTGGCACAATAAATACCGCATTCCAGTTTCTGCATTGTAAGGGGCCCCGCCCGGACATATGTTCGGAGGGGGCCACGTTCTTTGTTGCTACGGCCCTGGACACTTCAAACTTCTCTCCATTGCATACCTAGTAGCAGCTGCAGCAGCCCTAGAGTATCTGTGTTAGTAGACTACTTCTGTTTGTCCTTTTTTAAAGCAGGGGTAGTAGCTGAGTGCCATCAAAATCTATAGAACTTTAACTTTCACTTAACTCTCTGTTTGAAATATCAGGTCCTCATGGTGCTGTGTGTGTTAATCTACCAGAGTGTAAATCAGTGTAGTGTTATTTTAGGGTTATTGTTCATTGATGTAAATGGAAAGCTTCCTATAACATCAGTGGTTACTGGGTCAGATCCTTTGTGTGATAATGGCCAGTTTCAGGGCCACTGTTGCTCATAGTCTTGTCAAGCTGCAGCAGAGTGAAAAGCAACTAGATTCTTGTCAGCTTCTAGTGCTGTCCACAGAGTTGTGAACAGTAGCTGTGAAACAGAAGAATCTAGTTGGTGTTCAAATTAGGGCTGTCAAGCAATTTAAATTTTTTTTTGCAATTAATCATATGATTAAAATTAATTGTGATTAATCATCTGGTTAATTGTGCTGTTAATAATAAAATACCATTTATTTAAATATTTTTGAATGTTTTCTACATTTTCAAATATATTGATTTCAATTACAACACAGAAACCAAGTGTACAGTGCTCACTTTATATATATTTTTGATTACAAATATTTGCACTGTAAAAAGAAACAAAAGAAATAGTATTTTTCAGTTCACCTAATACAAGAAGTTTAGTGCAATCTCTTTATCATGAAAATTGAACTTGCAAATGTAGAATTATATACAAAAAATAACTGCACTCAGAAATAGAACAATGTAAAACTTTAGAGCCTACAAGTCCACTCAGTCCTACTTCTTGTTTAGCCAATCGCTCAGTCAAACAAGTTTTTCATTTGCAGGAGATAATGCTGCCCGCTTCCTGCTTACAATGTCACCTGAAAGTGAGAAGAGGCATTTGCATGGCACTGTTGTTGTAGCCAGTGTCGCAAGATATTTACGTGCCAGAGCACTAAAGATTAATATGTCCCTTCATGCTTTGACCACCATTCCAGAGGACATGTGTCCATGCTGATGACGGGTTCTGCTTGATAATACAAAGCAGTGCAGACAGATGCATGTTTATTTTCATTATCTGAGTCAGATGCCACCAGTAGAATGTTGACTTTCATTTTTGGTGGTTGTGTCCATAAAGAGACTTTTGTGTGGGAGAAGAACACACACTTCTAATAAGGTGAGAGAAATACAATAAGGAGATGTAGGAGCAAGAGTAGGAAATGGGCATTGAAGACAACACATGGAAAAGAAGCCATCCTCTATCTTAAGAAGAATTCCAAAAGCAAGAGGCTTAAGTAGGAGTGTCTTGAGTAGTATTAGATATAACATTTGACATATGCCACTGATCTGTTAAATTTATTCTGACAAATACTTTCTTGTAATATTAACATATAAAACTATTGCATTACTATTTGGCAAATATCTTTATGCCTTTATAGCTACTAGCATTCAAATACTTTTTTGCATCGATGGGCAATATTACACTGAAAGATAGTACACACTTGCCTTAATCCTTTAAATTGTTGGTAGTATGATGGAGTTGTGGGTAAGCATGGTTGTCCATACATATTTTACCCTGGCTAGTCAGTTTGGTTCTCAAGTTGGTAGGTGTTGGAGGGGGGAGTTATAGGGGGATGACTAATTAAAAGTTATAACTTACAAATTATTCTTGCTGTATTGATCCACATTTAAATAAACTATGAATCAGTCCTTCAGCTTCAGTTGGATTGTACAGCCTTCAGGTGGCTGGATGGTTCAAGGAATATGGAGCTTTTTCACCATTAAACCACCTGGTTTAGGAATTGCAGCCTCACCTACAATGGAGAGTTTTGGGTGTGATTAAATAAAAGTATTGACCTGTGCAACTCCTAAATGTTATCCTTACCCAGTGCTCTTGTAATGAGTTACTAGCGTAGATAAGAAGCATTGGCTGTCTACTAGGAGTATTACAAATGTCCTGCAGCACACCAGTCATTCAAGGGCATATTAATTTCCCCCAAGCCAATGCACATAGTGCCAAGAAATGTTGGATAAGTTTCCAGAAGGCAATGCACTTGCAGTGTCTGTGGGGATAAATGCAAGCAAAATAGGATTGGTGGTGTGAACTCCCTGTAATGTGCCAGGTACACATGGGCCAGTAATAACACTTCACTTTCATGTGGCACAATTCTCCAGTGTAAACAAGACTTAAGCTGCCACCATTCAAAGACTCTCTCTGTATGTGAATGGTCTCAGCCTTCATGTTAGTAAGTGCGCACGTTAAACACCCACCACTGGCTGGCATTTTGGTAGTTTCAAAAGAGGATTGAATGCAATACATATTCCCCTTTTTCCCTTAAAGGTGGCCTCTTCAAGAAAGGGATAAGGCAGTCTGGTGGAGGACTATAAGGAGATCTTTAGTACTCCTGCCAGGCTGTACCTGATCTGTAGATGAAGAGAACTTCAGTAACCAGGACTGTCAATGTGGCACCTTCTCACAACTGCTAAACTTGGTGAAAAGGGTTTGGGAAGCACAACTTTTTCTCTCTCCTTGCATGCCTCCCCTTGCCCTAGGAATTTCAGGGTTGCCTTTAAACTCATAATAACTGTAACTTGTATTGACTGTTACTCTTTGCTCTCTGTTAAAACTAGATAGACTTTCATACCCTATCTTCAGTCCCTTGTCATAAACTATGCTTTGTGGGCATGCATACTAAACTGAATAAATGTCTTTAGTTCAAATGTAGCTCAAATCTTAAACTGGAAGAG
This sequence comes from Emys orbicularis, assembly GCF_028017835.1. Lineage (NCBI taxonomy): Eukaryota > Metazoa > Chordata > Testudines > Emydidae > Emys > Emys orbicularis. The sequence continues at coordinate 81,664,198 of NC_088684.1, forward strand.
TGACCACAGGCAGATTCACTTAAATGTGTAAAATTTTCCATATAAATAATCCCTGAAGTGGCTATGATGATTAGCCAGTCAGCATTCTTCTGCACCAGTTCATATTTTACACTGTGGCTCTAGGTGCTTCAATAATACAAATAAATAATAAAGCTCATTCTAGGAGGAGAAAAAAACCAATTAGGGAAGTTCCTGAGTAAACAAACCTTGTTTAATTTTAGCACAATATTTTTATTACTCTTCCAGTGTATACAGTTGCAAGAGCAGAAATTGTTTACCTTGAGATAGTAAATCTTGATTTAAACAAACTCTGAATTCTAATGTCTGTTTCTCCTAGGCAAGTGATGCTTGCCCAGTGACTCCACAGCCTTGCTGGTTCTCAGTAGGTCTTGTAACACAGGTTTTTAGCAGAGTGCTGATCAAAAAGCACCAATTTTTGCTGCTGCATAAGCACGGAGGAGTTCTGAGCAAATGGACCATTTACAGGGTTCCCTTCCCAACTGTCCGAAGGCAGGGGAAGGGAAGACATAGTGCCAAACGGAACGGCAGAATTGCAACAATTTGTTGAAAGTGTACTGCAATGTTTGCACATTGTCAACATCCCTTGTTGACAAATGATGCAATGTTGTGATATAAACATTACAATGGAATGTCCCTCTGACTTTAAATGGATTGAGAGTATACCTGAAGAACTGACTTTGTTTGGACAGGTGGCTTTCCTGCTTTTTCATTCTGCTGACCTCTCCATAAGAGATTTCCCTCCTCATGGCCGCCTCCTCTTAGGCTCTCACTGCGTTCTGGGGGCCATCAGGAAAGGCATCATGCTTCATAGCTTGAGAAGCAGTGTTCCAGACTATTCACTGATCACACTTCGCTCATATTTTCTTGGCTTAAAATAAGGCTTTTGTTCCATGACCTCTGTCACGGTTTGGGTATTCCTAATATACCTGTCCATTATTCCTTGTGTGTATCTGTTCTCAATGTGTGGCAGACTTGTCTGTGGAAGAACTCCTAGTCTGGTATGATGGTATTGTTAAATTGTCTGTATTTGACTGGCATGTGCTTATGAGTTCCTTCCCTTTAGGAAGTGAGTTTTGTAACGTAGTTTCTAGTAGTATGGGTGTTACACAACTAGCATGTGTTTAATGGATACAGAAACTCTGCAGCTATATTAGTTCTCAAAGACAAAGTAAAGAATGGTACCTTACTGAAGAGGGCTCATTCAAGAAAGGCTAGTTCCAGGGCCTGAAGATTACCAGAAACCTGTTAGTCAGAGATAGACATAAAAGATGAGTGGCAAAGCCCCGCCAGCAAAGTCCAGTGGCAGTGCCTTCTGAGAAGACAAGTTGTGTGCACGACGTCCCCCTTACAATTCCAGTCTGCTGGGATTTAAATCAGGTTACTCTTCCTGGACCCTGCTTGGGGGAGAGGGGTTGCTCAATCTTCCATGCTGGCTTCTGGCAAGGAGGCTTTTGATTCAACCTGAAGATTCCTCTTTTCCCCCGTCTCAGCTGCTAATCTATCTTCTTCAGAACCAGTGTCTTTAGAAGGCTTGCCTCTGCTACTGTACATTTCCCCAGCCTCTTAGGGTGCTGCAACATGTGTGGTTTTATGTGACTTTCACAGTTTACCCCCAACTCTACTAGCCTTCCTCTTTCTGGGTCCTTCCCATGAGTAGCTCCCAGGCAAAGGGAGTCCCTTCTCTGGCTATGGTCCCCCATTGCTGTCCCTCCTCTTTGGCTGGTGCAGTGAGAGCTCCCTCCTATTTCAATCTACTGTAAACACTGCTCACCGAACTCTGAATAAAGTGTTGCGTAACTGATCAGTCTTGTTAGCTTTCCCAAGCAGCCAAGTGAAATTATGAGAAGCAGCAGAACTACTGGAGATCTTTGCTGGCAGGAAAACTATGCAGAATAGTAAACTCAGTTAACACTTGGTAGTCTCTTTGCAACCATAGGGGCAAAAAGTTAACTTTCACTTACTGGAGATTTTGCTTCTGCAGGATTCAGTGTAGGCAATCCTTGCATGTCTAGTGCAGGGGTCAGCAACCTTTCAGAAGTGGTGTGCCGAGTCTTCAGTTATTCACTCTAATTTAAGGTTTTGCGTGCCGGTAATGCATTTTAACATTTTTTAGAAGGTCTCTTTCTATAAGTCTATAATATATAACTAAACTATTGTTGTATGTAAAATAAGGTTTTTAAAATGTTTAAGAAGCTTTATTTAAAATTAAATTAAAATGCAGAGCCCCCCCCCCGGACCGGTGGCCAGGACCCAGGCAGTGTGAGTGCCACTGAAAATCAGCTTGCGTGCCGCCTTTGGCACGCGTGCCATAGGTTGCCTATCCCTGGTCTAGTGGTCTTGTCAAGACCTGGTTTCTATCGTCTGCCAACTTGCTAGTCTGCTGATGCTCTTGGCAACAGTAGCTTACTGCATATTGCAGAAGGACACTCTTTGCAGGCTATTGCATAAAAGCGGCTCCCTGACTCTTTTCAAAGAGGTCACACTTCACTTATGATTTGAGGATTTCTTGCAGGTAGTTTTGAGTTGTGCTGTATCTTGAGGCAGTTTTGTTGTAGTAAGCAGCAAGCCAGGAATACATTTTCTGGTGTATAATTCATGGGACATGTGCATGTGTGAGGATAACAAATGGACTCAGTCTTGTTTATATAAGAAAAAAATGCAACATTTAAGAGAAGAATTTGAGTAAATGGTACTGTTGCCCACCCAGTTGCTTAAATTTTTCCATTGGGCTAGCATTGTGCTATTGTCCCTTTTTATGAGGTCCTAAGAGTACAACAATCATACAATCTTGGTAATACAAGACCCTGTAAAAGAGCTCCCAACAGTGCTGAGCAGGGCCAGTTCTAGTTCACCACATACTGATGGGCCTTTTTAAAATAAAGGATTAAGTCTCTTGTGGATGCTTATTTCAATGGCTCATCCTTCCTGTCACCTCAGGTAGCCAGTGGACAATTGGAATTTCCATGCATTCTCACCCCACAAACGCTAACTGGCTCTGTTCTCCAGTTGATTTCTGTTGCTAAAAGGACTCCGATTAATCCCCAGCCACGCACTCAGACTAAACAGTATAAACTACTTATGTTGTCTCAAAGCTTTAAGAGGTGGATGGAGGAAAAGGGGAAAAGTCATTGATTATATATAAATGACATCTGTAGCAATAGTGTTGTTTGCTCATTAGGTATCTGAACTGAAAGTGGCCAGTAAGTAGAACATCTTTTTCATCTAAGCCATATCCGTGCAGTCTTTAGTATTCTAAATATTCATATCCCAAGCAGAATGAGCCTAAGTGAGCACATAGCCAAAAGTTATAGTATAGTCTGTTTTATCTTGGCATGAAGTTATGCTATAACTTTTGTCCTGGGGTGGAGAGGAGGAATGAAGCTATAACAACTAATAGTCTGTATTTATAATCTATTAGATATGATCACTGAAGCAGAACAGCAGCTTCTCCATGATGCTAGAAATGGAAACTGTGAAGAGGTTAGACAACTACTGGAAACCATGGACAAACAAGAAGTAGTTGTTGACATCAACTGCAAAGGTTAGTATGATTAACTTTTAGCCATTAAGGTTATAAACCTTAAGTGATGCAGTGCCCCCTCATTTTCCTCTAAAAGGTACAACATCAAACTATAACATACCAGGCATGTATTTTTGTGTGGATGTATGTACGTACAGAGCAGCGTGTATACAAGCTTCACATAGTGGGTACGGTACAATGCTTTCATAGATTCTAGGACTGGAAGGGACCTCGAGAGGTCATTGAGTCCAGTCCCCCGCCCTCAGGGCAGGACTAAATACTGTCTAGACCATCCCTGACAGACATTTATCTAACCTACTCTTAAATATCTCCAGAGATGGAGATTCCACAACCTCCCTAGGCAGTTTATTCCAATGTTTAACCACCCTGACAGGAACTTTTTCCTAATGTCCAACCTAAACCTCCCTTGCTGCAGTTTAAGCCCATTGCTTCTTGTTCTATCCTTAGAGGCTAAGGTGAACAAGTTTTCTCCCTCCTCCTTATGACACCCTTTTAGATACCGGAAAACTGCTATCATGTCCCCCTCTCAGTCTTCTCTTTTCCAAACTAAACAAACCCAATTCTTTCAGCCTTCCTTCATAGGTCATGTTCTCAAGACCTTTAATCATTCTTGTTGCTCTTCTCTGGACCCTCTCCAGTTTCTCCACATCTTTCTTGAAATGCGGTGCCCAGAACTGGACACAATACTCCAGCTAAGGCCTAACCAGCGCAGAGTAGACCGGAAGAATGACTTCTCGTGTCTTGCTCACAACACACCTGTTAATGCATCCCAGAATCATGTTTGCTTTTTTTGCAGTAGCATCACACGGACTCATATTTAGCTTGTGGTCCACTATAACCCCTAGATCCCTTTCTGCCGTACTCCTTCCTAGACAATCTCTTCCCATTCTGTATGTGTGAAACTGATTGTTCCTTCCTAAGTGGCGCACTTTGCATTTGTCTTTGTTAAACTTCATCCTGTTTACCTCAGACCATTTCTCCAATTTGTCCAGATCATTTTGAATTATGACCCTATCCTCCAAAGCAGTTGCAATCCCTCCCAGTTTGGTATCATCTGCAAACTTAATAAGCGTACTTTCTATGCCAATATCTAAGTCGTTGCTGAAGATATTGAACAGAGGCGGTCCCAAAACAGACCCCTGCGGAACCCAACTTGTTATACCTTTCCAGGAGGATTGGGAACCATTAATAACTATTGTCTGAGTACAGTTATCCAGCCAGTTATGCACCCACCTTATAGTAGCCCCATCTAAGTTGTATTTGCCTAGTTTATCGATAAGAATATCATGCGAGACCGTATCAAATGCCTTACTAAAGTCTAGGTATACCACATCCACCGCTTCGCCCTGATCCACAAGACTCATTATCCTATCAAAGAAAGCTATCAGATTGGTTTGACATGATTTGTTCTTTACAAATCTATGCTGGCTATTCCCTATCACCTTACCACCTTCCAAGTGTTTGCAGATTTCCTTAATTACTTGCCCTGGCACAGAAGTTAAACTAACTGGTCTGTAGTTTCCTGGGTTGTTTTTATTTCCCTTTTTATAGATGGACACTATATTTGCCCTTTTCCAGTCTTCTGGAATATCTCCTGTCTCCCATGATTTTCCAAAGATAATAGCTAGAGGCTCAGATACCTCCTCTATTAGCTCTTTGAGTATTCTAGGATGCATTTCATCAGGCCCTGGTGACTTGCAGGCATCTAACTTTTCTAAGTGATTTTTAACTTTTTTTATTTTATCTTCTAAACCTACCCCCTTCCCATTAGCATTCACTATGTTAGGCATTCCTTCAGACTGCTCGGTGAAGACCGAAACAAAGAAGTCATTAAGCATCTCTGCCATTTCCAAGTTTCCTCTTACTGTTTCTCCCTCCTCACTGAGCAGTAGGCCTACCCTGTCCTTGGTCTTCCTCTTGCTTCTAATGTATTGATAAAAAGTCGTCTTGTTTCCCTTTATTCCTGTAGCTAGTTTGAGCTCATTTTGTGCCTTTGCCTTTCTAATCTTGCCCCTGCATTCCTATGTTGTTTGCCTATATTCGTCCTTTGTAATCTGTCCTAGTTTCCATTTTTTATGTCTCCTTTTTATTTTTTAGATCATGCAAGATCTCGTGGTTAAGCCAAGGTGGTCTTTTGCCACATTTTCTATCTTTCCTACCCAGCGGAATAGCTTGCTTTTGGGCCCTTAATAGTGTCCCTTTGAAAAACTGCCAACTCTCCTCAGTTCTTTTTCCCTTCAGGCTTGATTCCCATGGGACCTTACCTATCAGCTCTCTGAAGTTACCAAAATCTGCCTTCCTGAAATCCATTGTCTCTATTTTGCTGTACTCGCTTCTACCCTTCCTTAGAATTGTGAACTCTGATTTCATGATCACTTTCACCCAAGCTGCCTTCTACTTTCAAATTCTCAATGAGTTCCTCCCTATTTGTTAAAATCAAGTCTAGAACAGCTTCCCCCCAGTAGCTTTTTCAACCTTCTGAAATAAAAAGTTGTCTGCAATGCAGTCCAAGAGCTTATTGGATAGTCTGTGCCCTGCTGTGTTATTTTCCCAACATATATCTGGATAGTTGAAGTCCCACATCCTTTCCAGCAGGATGGGGCTTTGGATGATTTTGTTAGTTGTTTAAAAAAAGCCTCATCCACCTCTTCCACCTGGTTAGGTGGCCTGTAGTAGACTCCTAACATGACATCACCCTTGTTTTTTACCCCTTTTTAGCCTAACCCAGAGACTCTCAACACTTCCGTCTCCTATATCCATCTCCACCTCAGTCCAAGTGTGTGCATTTTTAATATATAAGGCAACATCTCCTCCCTTTTTCCCCTGTCTGAGCAAGCTGTACCCATCCGCACCAACATTCCAATCACATGTATTATCCCACCAAGTTTTGGTGATGCCAACAATGTCATAGTTGTATGTATTTATTTATTAGCACTTCCAGTTCTTCCTGCTTATTACCCATACGTCTCGCATTTGTATATAGGCATTTAAGATACTGATTTGATCTTGCCTCCCAGTTTTGCCCTGACCCTCCTTTCTCTCTGTCATTATAGCCCACGCTCCCTCCTATTTCCAACCCATCTCCCAGGTCTCCATATTCCCCACTTACCTGTGGGCTTTGCTCACCTGTCCCCGTCGAACCTAGTTTAAAGCCCTCCTCACTAGGTTAGCCAGTCTGTGTCCAAATAGGGCCTTCCCCTCCTCGAAAGGTGAACGCCATCTCTGCCTAGCAGTCCTTCCTGGAATAGCATCCTGTGGTCGAGGAAGCCAAAGCCTATCTTCGCAGCCAGGCATTCACCTCCATGATGCACCTGTCTCTGCCCGGGCCCCTACCTTTGACAGGAAGAATCGAAGAGAATATCACCTGCGCTCCAAACTCCTTCTTTGAAAGTTCTCTTGTAAAAGTGGAGTGAACTACTATATAAAGGACCAGAAAGACTACAGGAATCCAATATGTTGGACTGCATATAGTTTCTTGGCTTCAGTGAGTAAGTGGTGCCATTTGCAAAGAATACTGATGCTATCTGCCAGCATTTCCAGTGATGGACATGCCCTAATAAGTCTTGAACGTGTTCTGCTTGTCTGTATCTTGCATCTCAGTCTTTGTAGTACAGCACGCCCCCAGTCAATACTTCATTTATAACTCACTGGAGACAGAAGTCTACATATCTGATATCTGTAGAAGTTTGAGATAAGTGTAGAACTATAGACCTTGGGCAGAGGAAGAGGGACTCTAGAAAGGGAGGGGATGGGAAGAGATAAATAGCTGATAATGTAGTGTTAACATTACAGTAGGGCCTGGAGACCCCAACTGGGACTAGGTACCCCATTGTGTTATACACTGTACAGACACATGACAGTTGCTATCCCAGCAGCTTCTGGTCTACTTGGATGAGACACAGGGTGGAAGAGTAAATGGAGGTTTCAGGGAGGTGAAGTGACTGACTTGACCAAAGTCGCACAGCATGTCACTGGCAGCAATGGCAATAAAAGCCAGATACCTTGAGTCCAGTCCAGTGCTTTGTCCCCTGCACCATGTTGTCTCTCCTGTCCATTAATAGGCCATGGATGCTTCACTTATTAATGCCTCCACCTGTAAAATATCTAACTAGCTAATCTCCAGAAAGAGAATATGCATTTGTTCCACTCTTCTCGCTGGGAAGTGGGGAACAAATGGCTTAAATAGCAGGGTGTTTTGTTTAAGGCTGATGGCAGGATAAAAGCAAAGCCCTCTTAAAGAAGAATCTTGTGTATGACTCAAGCCAACAGTATGTACAGTGAAAACTTACACCTATAAACAAATGGACTAAAAAGATTCTTGCCTCAGCTGGATTTGTCATAACAAAAAGGTACAGATATATCACCATTCAGCTACCCGTTATGAATTAACTTCCTCTGTTATACACATGTATCTATCCACTATTGACATGGTATTCTCATTTCTTTTGAGGTGTGAACATTGAGACTAATGCTATAATATTGTTAGAGAAAAATGTACATGCTTACCCCATTTTGGGAGTTAAAATTTGGGACAAAAACAAAGTAAGCCCTGCAAAGTCCACTGCAAACTCCACCTTGGGGGAAGAGCTGGATCTCTTATAGAAAATAGTCTTTATAGTCTCCTCCTCCTCTCCCCCTCCCCCCCCCCCCCAAAACAGAGGCTGCAGTAGTTGGGCCAACAACCCCAATTTGATCTTCCAATGCATCTCAGCCCTTCTCTTGAAGGGCCCTCTGAGGTGTGGTTCAGGTACCATGCTAGTTCAGTTCCTGGTCTCTGCAGAGATTGTCAGTAGCATAATTCCACGTGGTGCTGCTTTTATGAAGTGCCTACTTGTCCATTGGAAATGGACTGAAAGATCAGCTTATTTTTTCCTTAGGCTAATAAACATATTAGCCAGTAAAAACCCTGGCATCTATATTTAATACGAATCTCAAGATTGTACTAGGCACTGTAGAGTTAATAACTTCCCTGCCCTATATAACTTCCTGCCTAAAACAAAGGAGGTGGAGAAGGGATACAACTTTAACTTTTGATCCTATGCTCTCTTTTTTTTTTTTTTTTTTTTCCCCTATCCACTTTCGTGGTCTGACTCCTTAAACTTCTTCCACACTCCCTCCCAGTACTCCTTGCCTCCGTTTATTCCAACAAAATGAGTTCAGTGTAAATGAAAAATAGTGCTGCTGACACTGGTGGGCTGTACATAAATTCACTGTCCAGTTATTGCCTTTCCAATTTCATATGTTTCTGCTTTCCATTTAGCTACTGTGTAGCGGATATAGTGACTTGCACAAAATGTAAACAGGAAGGATGATCTCTTTTGAGTGGTGGCTAATGAGAACTTCCTGAAAGTAATGTTTCTATTTGAACATCAAAGGATTTGATGACCAAGAGAGCTTGGGGTTTTCAGTTCTAGGGTTTTCCCCTTGACACCTTCTTGTATTGTCTGCTCTTCTTGTTAAACACAAAGGTTTAATGTGCAAGTGTGACAGCCAACTTCATTCTTGGCTACCTGTGTGCGCCCCTAAGCCTTCTCCTAACAGATGGTTTACACCAGGGGTCGGCAACCTTTCAGAAGTGGTGTGCAGAGTCTTCATTTATTCACTCTAATTTAAGGTTTTGCATGCCAGTAATACATTTTAATGTTTTTAGAAGGTCTATTTCTATAAGTCTATAATATATAACTAAACTATTGTTGTATGTAAAGTAAATAAGGTTTTTAAAATGTTTAAGAAGCTTCATTTAAAATTAAATTAAAATTGCAGAGCCCCCGGACCAGTGGCCAGGACCTGGGCAGTGTGAGTGCCACTGAAAATCAGCTTGCACGCCGCCTTCAGCACACGTGCCATAGGTTTCCTACGCATGGTTTACACCTTACTACACAGTTTGAGATGTCTGATGAAAAACATTGCTGACCCACTTCAGTTTGGGTATAAGAATTCAGACTTCACTGGAGTTACAACAGCTTGCACCCGCTGAATTTGGCTCACTCTTCTGTGAAGCAGTTTTTGCCATGCTACAATGGCATAACCCTTCAGATGACTGCAGCATGATACTTCAAGGCCATTTGTGCTAGCTTCCTTCTCATTTTACATACAAGCACTACAATAGAGCAAACTACAGTAACTTGCAGCAAGAGCTTTCAGACCCTAACCTTAAAGGGCTTCAAAAATGCTATACAATTGCTGTGGGCTTTTAATAAGCTTACTTATAGGAGGCTTATTTGGTAGAGAAGTGACAAATTACTTACTTTTTATAGTAGTGATTTAATGCTTCACTTTGCTAAGAATTCCCTTCCTTTATTCTGTACAAATGCCTCAGTGGCATGTCAATATTCCATAAAGCTACATTTAAAAACTACCTGAGCGACAAGCTCCCTTCCGTGCCCCCTCCCCCCCCCAGCAGTTCTTCAAAAGATGCACAAAACAAGGAGCCTGTTGAGTCTAACCAAAGGGTTCTGCATGAGGTTGAGCTGGGCAAATAATCTCAAATCACTTTCATTTGAGAGGAGATTGCACAATGCTCTACTTTTCTCCTGGATGGCAATAGGAGCTGTAGAGATACAAGGAGGAGAGTGTGAATTCCTGGTTCATCTGTTTCAGGGGCTTGTCGCAGGAGTCGTAACTCAGTTTGACTTGAAGCACCCGGTTGCTGCTGTGGCATCACAGCCTCTTGGATAAAGGGGTTGATGATCCAACTTTCTTGGATGAGTGAGTTAAACTGTGCCAAGATAGTTTATAGAGGAATGGCTTTTCAGTAGGAACATATCTAACAAATGCTAGAAGCTGACAGCACCAGACGCCTAATTTGAATTGCTAGTAAAAGTTAGTGGTTCGGTGTTTGAAAGTAGTTGGTCTGATACCTTTGGTCATATCATTAATGTGGGTTGTTTAACAAAAATACAACTTTTCACTCTAGCTCGGGGGTCGGCAACCTGCAGCATGCATGCCAAAGATGGCACGCAAGCCAATTTTTTTGATGGCACGCTGCTGCCTGCCTGCCAGGGTCCTGGCCCCACTCAGCCCTGCCCACTGTTTTCTCCTGCAGGGGCAAGAGGCAGAAGCTTGGTCCTACTGGCAGCCAAGCTCCCCCCTCCCCTGCTGCTTCCCCCAGCGTGGTGCTTTCTTGCCCCTCCCACTCCCTCTCCCTCTCCCTGCCGCCGATCAGCTGATCGCCCTTGCGAGGGGGAGGGGAAGCAGAACCACAGCGTGCTCGCTGCTCCAGGGAGGAGGCAGAGAAGAGGTGGGGATGGGGCCCTGGGGAAAGGGGTGGGGATGGGGCATATCCCTTCCAGCCCCCTGCCGTGAGCACCCTCACAAGCTGAGCACCCCAGCTCTCTGCCCTGACCCCTGCACCCCCTCACACCTCCAGCCCCTGTTGTGACTCCTGCACCCCCACACATACCCAGCCCCCCCACACCCCATGCCCTTACTCTTTCCTCCCACATCCCCACCCCCACCCTGAGCACCAAATGGGAGCTCCTGCACCCCCTCCACATTCCCACCTGCACCCCTGTTCTGGGGTCCCAGCTGCCGGCCCCTTGCTAGCCAGAGTCCCGCAGGCCCCGCTCAGCTCGCTGCTGAACTAGGTGAACGGAACCCCAGGCCGGCAGCGGGCTGAGTGGGCCGGTGGCGTAAGATCAGCATTTTAATTTAATTTTAAATTAAGCTTCTTAAAAATTTTGAAAACCTTGTTGTATGTAAACTAAACAATAGTTTAGTTATATAATATAGACCTATAGAGAGAGACCTTCTAAAAAACGTTAAAATTTAACGCAAAACCTTAAGTTAAAATGAATAAGTGAAGACTCGGCACACCACTTCTGAAAGGTTGCCGGACCCTGCTCTAGCTGCTGCTTGCCCTTGAACTCCTGAAACTCTCTCTTGTGCAGAGAAGAAAAACTTTCCGGGTTAACACAATACTGTTGGGTGACTTGTAGAAGTACGTGAGATTGGGGTGTGTTTTGTATTACTCAGACTGGCAGTGAAGTCTTGGGTTTTTCTCCCAGGCTTTAAATTTAAATGAAGGCTTCATACTATTGTCATCTGGGACTTTAGAATATGCTCCTTTCAAAACAATACATTGTAACTATATTTCCGCATTTGAGTTATTGCAGCACAATTTGCTGCTACCCTTTTAAAAAAAATAAACATGCTGGATCACTCTTGATGAGTGTCAAACTCTGGTAAAGGCTGACCAACATGTGCAGTTCAATTGAGATTCTGCCCTTGGGCCTTAGCAATGACTGCTCTCTCATGCATGGCATTCCAATTCTGTCACATGGATGTCATGTTTTGTGTGTTGGGGTTTATAATAAAGGGTGCTGGGTACAGGTTTAATGCTGTCTTAATAGAGGTTGTAACGGTCCATTTACTTACATTCTACACTGAACATACCAACAAGTGATTAGATGGAAACAGTACAAGTCCTGCCTGAAGAGGACATTGTTACTATGCTACTTCTGGCAACCTTTATGCTTTTTCTTCTTCCTACCTCCTCAATGATTATGATCCTGCTTTAGATAGTGAAAATGGAACATTAAAAAAATAAAACCCTACAGACCTTGCACTTCCGTTCAGTAGGCTCCTGTTGTGGCTGATAGTTGTTGCTCCAGATCTAATATACAACCTGCTGGTGGCATTCAACATGGAATCCAGTATATCGTGGTACTAAAGGAACAAATACTTTTCCCTTAGAGAAGCACAATGTCAAATTGTAACTGACAAAAATCAGTAGTAAGGGAGAACAAGCAGAAAGGCAAACGTGCAGCAGAATGCACAAGTCCTAGTAATGCAAGATGGTTACCATGCCTTCTTAAAGCTTACATATAGCATTGTGTTCCAACAGAACATAAAAAGGTAGACTTAACAATTGTGCTTGCTTTTGTGGGTTTATATTGGGGACCCCAATGTTACATATAACTTATTTCTGCTGGGCTGTCACTTTAGTGGAGGATAGCTGATCACTACCCAGTCTGCTTCTACCCTTGACTGAGGATGTTGCCTCTTTTTAAAGCATGAAGCAGGGAAATGCCTTTCTGCCACATCAGTCTGGTATGAAAACACGAACAAATTTTAACTAGCCTAAATCTGAACTGAAACTAAAGTTGTAAGCAAAACTGGCCACATGGGAGTCCCATCAAAACTTTCTTCTGAAACGACTTGCTTTTTTAACATGTTACTCAGACTTTCAGTGTAACTTACTGATGTGCAGTAATGTTTAGCAGAGATATTAAATTTAATCAGATATACGCTTCAATCACTAGGCCTCTCATTTGAATGTTTGTCCACTTCTAACTAGGATCTTGAGTGCGTTTGACACTCTAGTCATATTCTTGTTTGGAAACTTTACATAAAGTAAGACACTGAAAGGTGAGACTCCTAAAGAAACAATTCCATTACAGTAGACCAAAACCAAAAATTGGTCTAGTTGTGGCCCAAACCGTGTGCTGAACTTCCTGATCTCCACAAGGGTTATTTCAAAGCTCTCTGCATGCAGGCTAGAGAACATCTGTTAGGTCTTTCCAGCTTCTAATATCTTTAAAAGATGTAGGCATGGGGATGTAAAGCTAGAAGGCCCGAAGTATATGTGAGGGGGTCTTGGAGGAGGGGAGGCAGCATACTGGCACCTCTGGTTTACTGTAGACCTTGAAATGCTGCATACCTAGACTGTTATCTTACACACTGTTATCTTAACCAAGAAGTCTGCCAGTATGGTTACCACTGTTGGAAGGGACCATAAGGAGCTCATTTGCTTCACTGTCTTACAAGCAAATGTGTAAATAATAGGAAGGCCTCCATGTAATGCAGCTGTTGATAGCTGAGAAGCAGTGATGACTGCATGGACACTTAAAAGTGAAAAGGACAAACTAAGGTTGTCACAAAAAAAGTGGCATGGCCTAGTCTAACGTTAGAATCCTGAAGTTCTGAACAACTGATAATCCCATTAGAGGATGCACAATGAGGTAGCTTTGAATCTTTCTGCCAATAACTTGCTATCCTTGTACTTGCCAAATAGTGGTTCACATGGCATTTATTTGTGCTGAGGTAATACTGCATAACATTCAAGGCTCAGCTGCCATTTTGCAGGCATGCAGTAAAGAGTCCTTTCCTAAGGAGCTAACAGTTGAGGCTACGGCAAACTGCAGCTGGTCCATGAGATAGACTGGAGGTGGGGACAAAAATGGAAAGGAGAAGACAAGGTAACAAAGTAAGCCAATATCTACAATAAGAGGGCTCATCTTGACACTTGAAATGAAGGTGCAGCTGGGCCTGGGATGGGGGTCAGCAATCTTCAAAGCTCTAAAAGTGAGAACATTTGGGTAGGGGTGAAAACTTCTTAGTTTAATATAAGACCTCCTTATGGTTAAAAGGCCCTTAATGGTGTTTATCTATGCTGAAAATTGTTAATAGGGCAACTACAGGAAAATAACTGATAATTCAGTTAATGCTTTGAGCCCCATCTTAAACACTCATTTTTTTAAGAAAGGTGTAGGGTTCTGTGGTAGTGTTTGTCTTCTCGTTGGCAAACTTGCATGGGCTGCAGAGGCCTACTTGTAAGGCATACATGAGATGAAGGAGAACTTGATGATGGTACTACAACTTATGCATTAAACCACTAATCTGTGTCCCCTCAATACCCCCACAAGTAAAAAGCTTTGTGGCTGGTACTTAAAAGCATCTTTAATATACAGTTTTTGTGAGAACAGCTCTGCTTATTGTTTACATGTAGCAAGTAGAGAAACTAAACTCAGTTACCAGCTCAGTGGAATTTATTTCACTGTAATGTACATAATTTTAACCTAGAAATCTACCAGTCAACATTCACTGCTATTTAACAAAAGCTGAAATTTCAGGGACTGTCTAATACAGCTAGTCACCACTTCTGGGTAAACTATTCTGAATCTGAATAAATAGTGGTTATCCAAGAGCTTTGCTCTGTCTTTCCAGCTGACTGTTCTATTAGCTCCACCACCCTGCCAGTGAGATCTGAACATACAAGCCTTGTGGATTGCAAACGCAGTTGGTAACTGCTTAACCTAGAAAGCCTTGCCAATGACAAGGCTGTTGCCAGTGCATAGTATTCCTAAACATAAAGATAATTCGGGTTATAAACCAACTTGCTTCTCATGTGTCCTATGCTCTTAAGTGAAAGGGTTAGCCCTGACTCTCTAAGGGTTGTGTAAGAGGAATGGACCCAGTTAAACCGGAATTGGCTTTTTAGACTCTCAGATTTAAAAAAAAATCTAGTTCTTAGAATGCTCTTTTCATCCACGTGTCAAAGCACAAGAGATAAGAAATATGGAAGCAACAATGTAATGCTAGGTTGTTGCCCTGTTAGAGATGCTCTAGTTCAGGGCTTCTCATGACAAATTTTTTGGCGGCCTCAGAGTGCTCTGACAATTTTAGGAAAAACAAATATGCATATTTACATGATCAAATCATTGTTATTTTTTTGTAGACTCAATAGTAAAAATAATGTACAGTTACATTTTGGTGCCCCTGGCCCCCACTGCCTCCCCAGGCTCCACTGCTTCCTCCCCATTGCCTTGGGCGCCCTTCCATGGCCTTGGACCCCAGGCTCACCCCACTTCTTGTCTCTGGACCACAGTGCTTGGTAAGGCTGGCCCTTCAGAAGCCCAGAGCCCCAGGGCTGGAGTTGGGGGTGGGCTGAAGCCCCGGCCCACAGGCGGAGCCCTGCTACTGCGAGGGGGCTGAAAACCAAAGTCCTGAAGTTGGGGGGGGGGAAGGGGAAGAGATGCTGAAGCCCACCTCAGGAGGCCTGCAGCTGCAGCTTGATGAGGGGGGACTATAGCCTGTCGCCAGAGCCTCTGGCTGAACCGGGGGTGGTGGGAGGCTGAAGCCTGCCCCTGAGTGCTGCAGGGAGGGGCCACTGCTTTGCTCCCTCCTCCATCTCTGCACAAGAGGCTGTTGTGGCTGCAGGAAAAACCCCTGGTGGCCACATGCGGCCACAGTGGCTGCATTTGAGAAACGTTGCTCTAGTTCTGCCACAAGCTACGGGCTTGGTGCAGTAATTAATGGGTGGAAATTTTTATTTTATTATCCTGCAGGAGGTCTGACTAGATATTCATAGTCCTTTTTGGCCTGAAATCTATAAATGGCTGCTCTCACTGTAGAGACTAACTATGCCTGTTATTTGTGTGAGAGTTGGCAAGATGTTACAGTTTACACTGAACTGTTCCTACTGTCTTGTATTACAAAAGCATTTGTTTACCTGATGTTCTGTTTCATATTTTTAGGCAGAAGTAAATCTAATTTGGGTTGGACGCCTCTTCACCTTGCATGCTATTTTGGACATGGCAATGTGGTCAAGGATTTGCTGAAGGTATACTTAATGTTGTCTATATTTCTAAATGAGTCTGAAGATCCTACATAATGTTTTTCATGATACCACCTTATTTTAATACTGGTTTTTTTTTGTTTTTTTTCATGATACCACAAGTTGTTGTTCAGGTGACCAATAGCTAGTTGTCTTTTTCTGAAACCTCAAAATAAACAGGAAAAGTGGTTTTTCTACTAAAGTGCAAACCGTTTGCTTGAAGAGAAGCAATGCAATTCTAAGTGAAGGCAATGAACTATCCTTCCCACTAGTCATGTGCATGCTTGTATTTAATTACATGCTTGCACATGTACATATTTGCATGGGAAAATAGCAGGGTACAGATTATCTAACATTCTTGGAATGCATGGGAGACAACTCTGTTACAGAGGGTACGGAAAGCAACTAGAAGAGGCTATTCTGGTTTTGATACTGACAAACGGAGGAACTAGTTGAGAATCTGAAGTGGGTGAAAGTGATCATGAAATGCAATAGAATTTGATTCTAATGAATGGTAGGAGGGAAAACAGCAGAATAAAGACGATGGGCTTTAAGAAGGCAGACTTTAGCAAACTCCAAGAATTGGTAGGAAAGATCCTATAGGAGGAAGCAAGTCTAAAGAGAAAAAGGTTCAGGAGAATTGGCAATTTTTTAAAGAAACATTATTAAAGGCACAAGAGCAAAAGATCCCAATGTGGTAGGATAGATAGGAAGTATAAAAGACATCTTTAATGACCTGAAACTCAGTGTCATACGAAAAGTGGAAACTACATCAAATTACAAAGGACAAATATTAAAAAAAAAAAACACCCACAAGCATATAGGGACAAAATTAGAAAGGCAAATGCACAAAACAAGATTAAACTAGCTAGGGACATAAAGGATAACAAACATTTTACAAATCCATGAGAAGCAAGGGGAAGACCAAGACCAGGTAGCACATTACTCAATGTGGAGGGAAAGACAATAACAGAAAATGCATCAATGGCTGAAGTGTTAAATGGCATTTTTTGTTTGCTTTCACCGAAAAAGTTAATTAGCTGTGATTGGATAACTAACACAGTGAACATCACTGTAAATGGGGTAGGATCTGAGGCTCAAATAGGAAAAGAACAACTTAAGAATTACTTAGACAAGTTGTGTCTTCAAGTCTGCAGGGGTGGATGAAATACTTCCTAGAATATTTAAGGAACTAGCTGAAGAGAGCTCTGATCCATTAGCAATTAAGACTACATTTTAGTCATGGGTATTTTTAGTAAAAGTCCTGGACAGGTCATGGGTCATAAACAAAAATTCATGGCCCATGACCTGTTCATGACTTGCACTATATACCCCTAACTAAAACTTGAGCTGGGGGTGCTGGGGGAGGGGAATGGCCAGGGAGGGTGGGGGAGGGAGGGAGTGCTGCCCCTGCCACGAGCGCCGGCTCCGCAGCTCCCGTTGGCCAGGAACTGCAGCCAATGGGAGCTGCAGGGGCGGTGCCTGGAGGCAGGGGCAGCACACAAAGCCCCCTGGCCCCTCCGCCTAGGAGCTTCAGGGACATGCCGGCTGCTTCCAGGGAGTCCCCCGAGGTAAGCGCTGCCCCAACCCCATCCCTGAGCCCCCTCCCATACCCAAGCTGCTGCTGCTGGGGGGGAAAGGGCACAGTGGCCCAAGACTGCCCCAGCAGCAACTGGCCCAGGGGCTATCCAAGAAGCTGCATTGGCTGCTGCAGAACTCACGGCTATCATGGAAAGTCATGGAATCCATGACCTCCATGACAGACATGCAGCCTTAGCAATTATCTTTGAGAACTCATGGAAGTTGGGGGAGAGGACTGAAAAAGGCAAATATACAGTAGCACCTGTTTATAAAAAGCAAATCTAGACAACCCAGGGAATTATAGACTTGTCAGCTTAACTTCAGTACCTGGAAAGATAATGATGCAAATCAATCAATTTGTAAGTACCTAGAAGAAAGTAAGGTGATAAGTAATAGTCAGCATGGATTTGTCAAGAGCAAATCATGTCAAAGCAACCTAATATCCTTCTTTGGTGGAATAGGGGAGACAGTAGAGATGATATATCTTGACTTTAGTAAGGCTTTGCTTCTGTCTCAATGACTTTCTCATAAACTAGAGAAATATAGCTTAAACAAACCTCCTGCAAGGTGGGTGCACAACTGGTTGGAAAATTATTCTAAGACTAGTTATCAAATGGTTCACAATTGAGCTGGAAGGGCATATCAAGTGGGGTCACTCAGGAGTCTGTCCTGGATCCATTTCTATTTAATACCGTCATAAATAATTTTGATAATGGCATAGAGTGCACTTATGAAGTTTGTGGATGATGCAAACCTGGAGGGGTTGCAGTTGCTTTGGAGGACAGGATTAGAATCCAAAATGATATAATCAAACGGGAGAAATGGTATGAAGTAAATAGGATGGAATTCCATAAGGACAAATGCAAAGTACTATGCTTAGGAAGGAATAATCAATTGCATAAATACAAAATGGGAAATGACTGTCTAGAAAGGAGTACTGCAAAAATGGATCTGGGGTTTATAGTGGATCACAAACTAAATAAGTCAATTACATAATACTGTTGCCAAAAAAGCGCACATCATTCTAGATGTATTAGCAAGAGTGTTGTAAGCAAGACACGAAAAATAATTCTTCTACTCAACACCGATAAGGCCTCAACTGGAGTATTGTGTCCAGTTCTGGATACTACACTTTGGGAAAGATGTGGACAAATGGGAGAAAGTTCAGAGAACAAATTATTGAAGATCAAGACAACATTGTGGAAAAATTGGGTTTGTTTAGTCTGGAGAAGAGAAGACTGAGAGGAGACAAGTCTTCAGATACATGAGAGGTTGATATAAAGAGGGTAATAAATTCTCCTTCTCCGCTGAAGACTGGAGAAGAAATAATGGGCTTAAATTGCAGCAAGAGAGACTTAGGTTAGACATTAGGAAGTTTTTCCTAACTGGAATAAATTGCCTAGGGAGGTTGTAGAAGCTCCATCATTTGGAGGTTTTTCAGAACAGGTTAGACCAACATCTGTCAGGGATGATCTAGATCAGGGAGTCCCAAACTTCACTGCACCAGGACCCACTTCTGACAACAAAAATTACTTCATGACCCCAGGAGCGGGGACCGAAGCCTGAGCCCGCCCAAGCCCCACTGCCCTGGATGGCAGGACCAAAGCCCAAGCCCCAACAGTCCAGGCGGTGGGGCCAAAGCTGAAGCTCAAGGTCTCCAGCCTCAGGCAGGGGGCCTGCAACCGGGGGCCTGCAACCGGAGTCCTGCCACCCAGGGCTGAAGCCCTTGGGCTTTGGCTTCAGCCCTGGGTAGTAGGGCTAGAGCTCCAGCAAGTCTAAGCCAGCCCTGGTGACCCCATTCAAAGGGGGTTGCAACCTACTTTGGGGTTCCGACCCACAGTTTGAGAACCGCTGGTCTAGACCAGCAGTTCTCAAACTGGGGCAGGCCTCCCAAGGGAGGCGCTGGAATGTGTCCGGAGGTGTGAGATGTGCGCTCTTTTATTTTTAAGAGCTCTGGCTCTCAGCCCCAGGTACAGCCTGGGCTTGGGTCTCCATCCCCACCCCCTGGGAGGTGGCTCAGACTCTCCTTGCCACCCCTCCTTCAATCCCTCACTGGGAAGTGCACATGGGTTCAGGCTCTCCTTCCCCCAATCTCTCACTTTCCACAGCAGACTTAGCGCCCCTTGCAACCCTTACTTCTGCGCTGCTACTGCCACCCTGAGGCTGACAGCCAGATCCCTGCCGCCTTCAGGTGAGAGATGGGGGGGGGGGGGGAAGGAGAGCCTGAACCCATGCTGCACTTAGTGCCCCTTGCAACCCTTACTTCTCCTATTCATCAGTATCACTTTTCACATTGCCTCCCTTGCTTCTGCACTGCTGCTGGTGCAGCGCTGCCTTCAGAGCTGGGTGCCCGGCCAGCAGCCACTGCTCTCCACTCTGCCTTCAGAGCCGGGTGGCAGTATGTATGTGGAGGGAGGGGGCCATAAACTACTGCAGACACAAAGAAGGGGTACCTGGTCAAATAAGTTTGAGAACCACTGGTCTAGATAATACTTAGTCCTGCCTTAGTGCAGGGGATTGGACTAGATGACCTGTCAAGGTCCATTCCAGTCCTACTCTTCTATGATTCTATGTGCTTATGTACTATTGCACTTGAAGGCAGCTAACTACATACTTCTGAATGTGTGGCTTGTTCATGGACACCAGATGTTTGCACACACCTAATCTTGAAAATTTGGCACAAGAAATCTAAAGTCTAGTTTAGACAAAACCTTGAAGTAGTTGAAGGATGGTATTGGCAGGTGTGTGACATTCTGAAGCCTAATGTAAACAAGCTGGTTCAGCTAAAGCCTAGGATAATGTACTTGTTTACACTAAACCACTTTTAAAATGTTGGCTAACAGACTAATGCAACTTTAAATTCAAGCATTAGGAAACAAAATATGCCTTCAGGTAGACCGATCAAAACAATGATGCTCTGATCAAGTATAGTAACTGGAGTTTTATATTCACCAGCTTGTTGAGTTCAGGTACATCAGCATAAAACTCAGGTAATACAGTGAGTTAGGCCTTGAGTCTTTTCAAGAAACTTAGTACCTGCAGTATTTGTCACAGTATTTCAGACATATGGGATGCAAAAGTCTGCGCTACCTTAACACTTAATTTTAAATTCCAAATAGTCGAGACTGGCATGTGTGCCATTAATAAAATAAAAAAATAGTCAATGATACTACTATGTCAGCAGAGGAAGCACGTAAGCATGTGTATAAATTTTCAAAGAAGGATCAGTGTATGTTTGTTACTTCAGGCACAAGTAATAAGGCTTAAACGAGTCTTTGCTCAAACTTCTTAGAAACATCAGGTTAGTGGAGGAGACCCTCCTTTTTTTCTTTAATCTGTTAATGCTAACATAAAATAAAGCTTTGTCTATGCTGGCAAGTGAACAACAAAACTTTTGTTGTTCAGAAGGGTTAGAAGAAGAAGAAAAACCCGCGCTGAAAGACACAAATTTTGACGAGGAAAAGGGCAGGTGTGAACAGTGCTTTGCTGGCTGGAGCGCTCTCCTGCTGAGAAAGCTACCACCGCTTGTGGTGGGTGGAAGTTTTTTGTCGGCGGGAGAGCTCTCAGCGGCACCGTCATGTCACTAAAAGCTGCGTGGTGTGGATAAAGCCTAAAGCTAACTTGGCTGCTTCTGGCATAACTAAGGTTACGTTTTCATAGAATCCTAGAATTCTACGTTTTTGACTAAGGTTACGTTTTTGTCATGGAACTTTTACTAAAAGTCATGGACAGGTCATGGGCTGTAAACAAATTCATGGGCCCATGACCTGTCCATGACTTATACTAAAAATACCCAGCCTGACTAAAACTTGGGCGGGGGGCTGTGGTGGGCTGGTGGTCCAGGGGGGCTGTGGGTGCTGGGAGGGGAGGGGAAGGGACCCCCCCAGTACTGCAGGAGGGGGAGGGCCAGGCCACGGTGCATGGCCTGGGACCCCTGCTGATACTGGGGATGGGGGTGGGGTTGGGGTTGGCAGGGCTGGCAGGGGCTTCCTACCCGGCTCTGTCCCAGCAGCTCCTAGGCGGCTGGGGTGGGGGCTCCATTGCTCCAGCCACAAGCGCTGGCTGCCGCAACTCCCATTGGCCAGGAACTGCAGTCAATGGCAGCTGCAGGGGCGGGGCCTGTGGGGGCAGGCAGCGGGCTGTGCGGAGACCTTCACCTAGGAGCTTCAGGGGGGGCATGCCAGTGGGATCCTGAGGTCAGCGCCCCCCACACTCCCCAACCCCCTGTCCCTAGCCCTGAGCCCCCTCCCATACACCCAAACTGCTGCTGCTGGCCGTGTGACCTCTGTGACAGACTTGCAGTGTTAGGCATAACCAATGTTGGCAATTGAGCTCCATAAAAGCTAACCAACTATCTGCAAAGTATAGCTAATTACAGCATTCAGATACATGCACCAAAAACAAATGTGGCTTTTTTTTGCTTTTTCCTGAAAGCCACAGTGAATGGGAGGGGTGACTTCTTTTAAACTGATTGGAAATAAAAAGAATAAATCCAGGTAAACTTGGACCTGGTTCAACATGGAAAAACTAATTATCAGGAGATTCTGGTCTGGAAAACAGACTGAGATTTTTCTACAAGGATTCCATCAAAGAAAGCTAGTATCAACAAATGATACGGTCCCTGACCCAAAGACTTTGCTTACAACATAGCGTAAACAAATGGCAAGCCTTCAGGGTGGGAAGGGGGGAGATAGCAAAAGTATGTTTATATTGTCAAATGCTCTTCATCCATAGATCAGTGTTTTACAAAAGTGGGTGAGTGCTAGTGCCCTTCTTACAGATGGAGTGATGAATGGAGGTTAAATAGATTGACTTGTCCTAGGGCAGTGGTTCTCAACCAGGGGTCCTGCGGGGGGCCCATGAGCAGGATCCGTGGGGGGCCCATGAGCAGGATCCAAGGGGGGCTGCCAAGCAGGATCAGTGTTAAACTCGCTGGGGCCCAGGGCAGAAAGATGAAGCCCCGCCACCCGAGGCTGAAGCCAAACTTAGCTTTGCGGGGGGTCCCTGTGTCATGGGGCCCCAGGCAATTGCCCTGCTTGCTGCCCCTTAATGCTGGCTCTGGCTTTTATATGCAGAAAACCAGTTGTTGTGGCACAGGTGGGCCGTGGAGTTTTTTATAGCATGTTGGAGGGGCCTCAGAAAGAAAAGGTTGAGATCCCCTGTCCTAGGGTACTCTGTGGCAGTCAGGAATAGACCTAATCCCCTGACTCTAGTCCTCATGAGCTCAATCACTAGATCAGTTTCCCAGCTATAGTAAAACCACATAGTCCCATTAATTCTGTTGCATATGCAGCTTGTCCTGATCTTTCTGACCATTTTAACAGTAGGGTTCAGCAGGAGCAGTGTTTGAAGTGGGATTTGAAAGAAGAGTGAGAGCAAGGATCTCGGGTGCAGGAAAGGAATGGGGGGAAATGGAGCTGAGATTCAGACAGGAATACAGTGGTACATTCCTTTATGGTGTACAAAGGAGTTTCCACTTGATGTGGAAAGGGGCAGGGAGCCAGTGAAGAGATCACGAAACCTGCTAGTCATGGCCCGTTTAATCTCTTGAAGAGGAGACTGCACTACAGTGTGTATATATAGTACTACTGTGTGAAGTCTTTCAACTAGAGTGAAATTACAGCTTTAATGGCTGTTGTATGCAATTTGTGTGTGGAGATGAGTGACAGCAAAACAAAGGCCATGTCTACACCTAAAAAGTTAGGTCGACCCAGCTACGTCACTCAGGAGTGTGAAAAATTCACACCCCTGAGCAAAGTGGTTAAGCCAACCTAACTGCTGGTATAGACAGCTCTAGGGCTGTGTCTACACTACCACTTATGTCATATGACTTGTATTGCTTGGGGGTGAATAAACTCCCCCACCCCCAGCGACATAAGTTACACCGACATAAGTGCCAGTGTGGACAGCGCTATGTCGGCGGGAGAGCTTCTCCTGCCAACATGGCTACCGCTACTCGTTGGCGGTGGTTTAATTATGTCGATGGGAGAGCTCTCTCCCATAGAGCGACTCCACTAGAGGTCTTATAGCAGTGCAGCTGCATTGATACAGCGGTGTCACTGTAAACTCTAGTGTAGACATAGCCTAGGTTGACTGAAAGTCTTCTGTTGACCTAGCTACTCCCTCTCAGGGAAGTAGCTACTCCCTCTCAGGGAAGTAGCTACTCCCTCTCAGGGAAGTAGCTACTCCCTCTCAGGGAAGTAGCTACTCCCTCTCAGGGAAGTAGCTACTCCCTCTCAGGGAAGTAGCTACTCCCTCTCAGGGAAGTAGCTACTCCCTCTCAGGGAAGTAGCTACTCCCTCTCAGGGAAGTAGCAGTGTCTATGCTGAAGCGGTAGAACAGTGCTGCTGTAGCTGTTTAAGTGTAGACATAGCCCAATTTGAATTTGCTCCCTTTCACAAGGGCTCCTTGTTGTAGATTTCCTCCCCTCTAAATCTTCACACGTTATCACTGATTAGGCTTTACAACTATACTGGGACACACAGCCTCCTAATTCATGTAATTCATTCTTGACAAATAGATTATAAACAAAGAGGTGTCAGTAACACTGAGTTGTTTCTGGAAGGAATATTTTTGTAGAGGTAGCCTATTGACCTGCCTGTGTTTCCAGCATTACTTAACCGTCTCTGTCTTGGCAGGCTGGTGCAGAAGTGAACGTGTTAAACGATATGGGGGACACTCCACTGCATCGTGCAGCCTTCACTGGACGCAAGGTAAAAATACACTATTTTCTAACTACTTGTATTCCACCCTGTGTGGTTCACAGAATGCGTAAGGCAACCCCAGCATAAGATTGTGTCCCCTAAAGGGTGCTATAAGGTGTCAATGGCGTCTAAAAATGTTAAGTGGTTTTAAAATAGTAACACATTGAAGCCAAAGCACTTGAGGTAGGAAAAATCCTTGTAGCAGTGCATTTCAGAAAGCTACCAAAGAGCAAATTTTAATGTGCCTAAAATCTAGACTGTCTAATCCTCAGATTTGGTTTTGGCTTTTTTGGCAGAGAAAACTGCTTTTTTCCACCTGGGAGGGTAGGGGAAATATCAGTCTTCCTTCTCCATAGCTGCTTTTTCCTTTTTTGTTCTCCAGGATGTGGCTGGCAGCTGGAAAGGGGGAACATAGTCATTTTCCTCTGTTGAAGCACTTTACCTGCACGCCTGTCTGTGCAATCACTTCCTACGTCACTCTTGCAATGTGCCTGGGGTAAAGCTCTTTAGTGCAGGAGCATAGCACTAATCAGCCTCTCAGCTGTAAATGCTGGTTGTCAGATGGAAGCCAGTTTGGAGGGATGGGAAAAGTAGGTGTTTCTGCATACAACTTGACAGATCACTTATTAATCCCTCACAAACCATAGCAGAAAGCAGTGATGCTCAGACCTCAGTGGTTCAGAAGCCAAATTAGTGATCAACGTTACCCAAATGAGCCACAGTAGTGTGAATTCATTGTTTCTCTTACTATAGTACTATATATTCATATTTAAATAGTATGATGGAAAATATTTAGTTTACTTGTGTATATATTTACCTGTCTCATAGAACTGGAAGGGACCTTGAAAGGTCATTGAGTCTAGTCAGGACCGGCTTTAGGAAGTGCGGGGCCCGATTCGAATAGTTTCGATGGGGCTCCGGCAGGGATGACTCACCCGGCGGCACTCCGGGTCTTCGCTCCGGGTCTTCCGCGGCACTGAAGGACCCGCCGCCAAAAACCCGGAACGAGTGAAGGACCCGCCGCCGAAAACCCAGAGCCGAGTGAAGACCCGCCGCCGGGTGAGTAAAAATTAAAAAGGCACCTAAGTTAGGCACTCCTCTTTAGGGCTTGGGGTCTGATTCGGGGGAATCGGCCGAAAGCCGGCCCTGAGTCCAGTCCCCTGTCTTCACAGCAGGACCAAGTACTGCCCCTGACAGATTTTTGCCCCAGATCCCTAAATGGCCCCTCAAGGATTGAGCTCACAATCCTGGGTTTAGCAGGCCAATGCTCAAACCACTGAGCTATCCCTCTCCCCCCCCGTACTTTCCCATCATACTGTTTAAATAGACTATAATATATATATTCTCACAGCAAAATGAGTTAGGTTTACCAGCCTATAATTGCCAGGATTGCTTCTGGAGCCTTTTTAAAAAATCGGTGTTAGCAATCCTTCAGTCATGTGGTACAGAGGCTGATTTAAGTGATAGGTTCACAGTTGGTAGTTCTGCAACTTCATATCTGAGTTCCTTCCGAACTCTTGGGTGAATACCATCTGCTCTTAGTGACTTGTTACTAGGGCCCTACCAAATTCATGGTCCATTTCATGGTCATAAGAATTTAAAAATCCCAGATTTCATGATTTCAGCTATTTAAATCTGAATTTTTATGGTGGTGTTGTAATTGTAGGGGTCCTGACCCAAAAAGAAGTTGGGGTGTGTGTCACAAGGTTATTGTAGGGGGTGTTTTGGTACTGCTACCCTTACTTTTGCAGTACTGCCTTTAGAGCTGGGCAGCTGGAGAGCAGCAGCTGCTGGCCGGGAGCCAAGCTCTGAAGGCAGAGTGGCTGCCAGCAGCAGCGCAGAGGTAAGGATGGCATGGTAAGGTATTGCCACCCTTACTTCTGCACTGTTGCCTGCAGGGCTGGGCCCTCAGTCAGCAGCCACCTCTCTGGCCGCCCAGCTCTGAAGGCAGCGCAGACGTAAGGGTGTCAATACTGTGACCCCTCTAAAATAACCTTGTGACCCTGCTGCAACTTCCTTTTGGGTCAGGACCCCCAATTTGAGAAATTCTGGTCCTCTCCCCCTCCCCCCGTGAAATC
Source organism: Emys orbicularis (assembly GCF_028017835.1). NCBI lineage: Eukaryota > Metazoa > Chordata > Testudines > Emydidae > Emys > Emys orbicularis. The sequence continues at coordinate 81,690,460 of NC_088684.1, forward strand.
TATACAGTATAGGGGGAAAAGCGCACAAAAGACCAGATTTCATGGGGGGAGATCAGATTTCATGCTCCATGACACACTTTTTTTTTTCATGGCTGTGCATTTGTTAGGGCACTACGTATTACTGTTTAACTTGTCAGTTTGTTCCAAATTTCCTCTGAGGCCTCAATCTGGGATAATTCCTCAGAAAAGTAACTTTTAAAAAGAGGCTCAGGTGTGGGAATCTCCCTGCAACATCCTCTGCAATGAAGACCGATGCAAAGAATTCATGGGTGGCGGGTATAATAGCCCAGGGAAGGCTTGGCTGTGTCTCGTGCTGCCGCTGACCCACCGCCAGACACCTGGGCTGCGGTGGCCCTGCCCCTTCCCTGAGGTCCCCACCGCCTGCTGCTGCCATGTCTCCTTGGGGGGGACAGGGGAGTGTGGAGTGACACAGAGAGCCAGCAGTGGGTGCGGGAGTGAGGAGGCTCCAGCTAGGGTGACCAGATGACAGGAAGAAAATATCGGGACACAAGGGGGGAGGTCACCAGCGGAGCAAAAAAACCCAAAAACCGAGTGCTGCCGGTGTAACGACACAAACAGCTCCCTCTCCCAATTCCCTACTGTGGCCCAGTGCTGCCAGCAGTCGGGGTGGGGGGGAGGGGGGGGAAGCCGAGAACAGCCGAGTGCTGCGGGCAGTCAGAGGAGATTATGCACCCTCCCTTAGCTACGCATACCTTCAGCGTATAGGTATTTACACCATGCTCATCACCATAATGACTGAGCAGAGAAGTAACAACCGCTGTAACTTTTCCTTTCACTCTGCATTCTGCCATGCAAGTCTATCTGGGTCCAGATTGGTAGCAATGTGTGGATCAGTTTAAAGTGGGGGAGCCTCTGGTTTTCAGGAGGGGGGGGGGGGAAAGCCGAGAACAGCCGAGTGCTGCCGGCGGAGGAGGAAAAAAAAAAAAAGGCCGAGTGCAGCGTCGAAGCTCGATCGGGACGCGGGACAAACACCTAAATATCGGGACGGTCCCGATTTTATCGGGACGTCTGGTCACCCTAGCTCCAGCTGGCAGGCCAGCCCAGCACTTTGGGGGGCGGAAGGCGCGGCTCGGCCCGGTGTGGGGGTGTGTGTAGGCTGGGGCTCCTCTGGTCGGGGGGGGCCTCTCAGGGTTCTGTTATGGGGAGGGGGGGCTGGGGCAGAAGGGGCGGGGCTGGTGGGCTAGCCTCCCCAAAGCAGGGTTTCACCTGGTGCCCATGAAAGAATTCATTTAGCTTTTCTGCAATGGTCTTGTTTTCCTTGAGTGCTTCTTTAGCACCTTGATCATTCAGTGGTCCCACTGATTGTTTAGCAGGCTTCCTACTTCTGATGTACTTAAACATTTTTTTTCCTGTTTGTGTCTTAATTCTTTTTTTGGCTTGCCTAATTATAGACTTTAAGGCTGAATTGTCTGGATTAGTTGGACACTAATGCATAGCTAAAGGGGATTGAAATCACTTGTTAAGTGCTCATTCATACGAAGCTCTACATCCAATAAGCATAGAAACAGTATTGTAAATACTGGTCTCCTATCCACTTGCTACATAGAATACTAGAATTAAGATGAGTCGATTCAGTAGCTAATTAATGTGAACAACTTGTTCTTTCAAACAGATGCCATTTGCCTCTTAATACTGTGTAGGCATAAGCATGTAAAATGTAGAACTGATTCTATGACCATATGGTTACACGACAGAATGTTGTCTCTGCTCAGATTTAAGTGATACTTAAAGTTCTCCAGTACAAGATTCCTTACTACAAGTGTTCATTGTCCCACTCTTTAGTAAGATGGCTTTATGCCTGACTTTACTGCTGTGTATCTTCAAGTCCAGTCCAGTATCTGTAGGCCCCTTAGTCAGAGTCCTGTTGTATTATTCAGACTATCTCTTCCCTTGCCACGTTTTAAGAATTCATTGTGGCAGTGAACCGTTACACGCTGCTAGGTTCAAAAGGGAGGGTTGCAGAACAGTGTACCAACCCAATTCTAGGAAAGTGCCATTGTGATAAAACATCATAACTTTGAACTTGTCTTCCAGGAGGTGGTGATGCTGCTCTTACAGTATGATGCTGATACTTCTATTGTTAATGGGGGTGGACAGACGGCAAGAGACGTTACACAAGATAAAGAGATCAAAAATATGTTGGAAGGTAACTTCCTGTGTCTTCACTGCCTTTCATAAGCATTTGTAGCTCTGAAGAGAGCTGCTTCACCTACAAGTTCACTTGATTTCAAAATAGCTTCTGGTTAAAAACTAATGTTCAGTCACTTCTATTGTAAAAGAACACTGACCAGTCAGTACAACAGGGCTGTTTGTTAGTGCCTTTGAAAGAAGCCTTAACCTGTTTGTAAATGCTGTTTCTGATCGAAGTTAGGGCCTTAAAGGCAACACAGGTTTTTTCTCTGAGCCCTTTAATGATGTGGACTTTATGCAGCAAGCTAGGGCTTTGAGTGCTACACAGGGGAAGTAATCCAAGCACATGCTGATAACAAAAGCTGCTTTGTGTGTAACAAGCTGGGATATAAACCACTTCACTTGGATGCAAACTGTAATTTCTAGCATTTTGCAAAGATGGTGGGCAAACTTGCTCAGACATCAGTGACTGTACTAGGTGTCACAGGAATTGGAAACCGAGCTGAGGATCTTTCCTGCAACTCCCCTTCTCTAACCACTAGATAATGCTTAGAGAATAATAAAATCTCTCCACTCTCAAATTCTAACATACAAAGAGGCCAAGTAGGTTGTAGGGGCATCTTTGCAGGAGAATAGAAAAGGGAAATCTGCCCAATTTAACTTTGAGTACAAAATGGTCAATGGGAGAAGACTCACTGAATCATTCACAAACTTACCAGGTCTTGCTCCAGACTGTTTCAGCTCTGAAAATGGAGACCCTGTCCAAGTGATTTTGGGTCTCCAGCCGGAGGTGAAGCAAAGGTGTGACTTCCAGAGAGTAGGTGCTTCAGATTTTTTTGAAAGTCTGACCTCCTTAAAGGTGTCCAAAGCTGAATACCCAAAATTGATTTACTTTTTAGAGTCTTGACCAATACTACTTTCAAAAAGCAAGTATGTTTTATGTATTGATTCACTACTTATGCTATCTGCAAACAAAGGGTAAGAAAGTAACTATCACTTAGCCCCAGTAGTGCCACCAGGAATACTTTTTTAGATGCGGGTTCTTGACAACATAACACTGAATAGACTTTATGAATAATCAATCTTAATTCAAATGTAATTCTTTTGTCTGAACAGATTGGTACATGTGGCTCTTCCATTCAGAAGTAAGGACTGGAAAACTAAAAATTTCCAAATGAAGTCATTCCAAGCAGTACTTTTCCAGAAAACGTGCTATTCCTTAATCTTACACGAGATTACGGGCAATTATCATAAACAGATGCACTAAAGATAAATTCTTAAAATGAGTGCACTTGTTAATTCTCATCAGGGTGAAGCATTTATTAAAGCCCTTATTAATCTGGCTAACAATGTCAGTTTCACAGTTGTTGCTATGGTTGCAATCTGACGGCACGTGTCTGAAAATCAAGACTTCCTAAAAGTCTGATTAACCTGCAGGGGGGATTTACTTTTTCCCTTAAATCCAGTTAAACTTCTTAAAACACTTGTTCCAATTTTGCTGTCCTCAGTAAATGAAAGCAACTTTACCAGTGGAATTTACCATGACACATTTATTAGGCAACAAGATGCATCTATGTGATGGCAAAAACTTCAGTTGTATACAGAGAGTGTAGAAACACTTACATATGTATGCACCAAGGGCCTGAAGTTTTTTTTTGAGAGGATCAAAGCACCCCATCTCCAACTGAAGTCAGTGAGTTGCTCAGCATTTCTGGAAAAAAGGTCCAAATGGTACAAATATGCCTAAACCTCTGGCTCCATAACTTCGAATCCCTGGAGTACATATCAATATGTAAATTGAGGAATCCCTGAGCTTTGTCCTCTACAGCATGGACAAGCTTGTCTACCTCCTTCTGTTATACAGATAAATCAGTTTTGGTATCTATGAATAACAGGAAGTTGAAACAATAGCATCATCTTAATTTGTCAAATGGTTATGCCAGTCACATGTCTTTTGACTTCATATGCATGTAAATAAATCACCTTAATAGTAATACCTAGCGCTCTTTTCACTGCTCCTTATAAGCAAACCATTCTTCTCGGAGCGTGCCTTAAAAATAAATCTGTGTGCAAAGCTTGAATATTTCAGTCCAGAGGAGAACTCTGTGTAGCCTGGATTGTGTTTAAAGCAAGACTTTTTTGCATAAGCTCTTATTAGACACTAACCCAGGGGTTGGCAACGTTTGGCACGCGGCTCGCCAGGGTAAGCACCCTGGCGGGCCAGGCCAGTTTATTTACCTGCTGACACGGCAGGTTCGGCTGATCGCGGCCCCCACTGGCCACGGTTCGCCGTCCCGGGCCAATGGGGGCAACAGAAAGCCGCGGCCAGCACATCCCTGGCTCAGGACGGCGAACTGCAGCCTGTGGGGGCCGCGATCGGCCAAACCTGCCGCGTCAGCAGGTAAATAAACTGGCCCGGCCCGCCAGGGTACTTACCCTGGTGAGCCACGTGCCAAACGTTGCCGACCCCAGCGCTAACCCATCAGGGCTTGAAAAATCCTAGCCCTCGTGGTTGGGAAGAGAACTTTCCAAATGTGACTAGTATAAACCAATGCTGTGTCATCATCTCAAGTCCGCAGTCAGCTCCAGTGCTGGTGCTCATAGCATTGACCAGCAACAGCAGAAGGAAAACAAGCCAGTATTAGTTTTCTCTATTACTGTTCAGAACACTAGGTAGCTGTGAAAAGGATACGGTTGCAACAACACTGCATACAAGAGTCCTGCAACAACAGATCACAGTTGATACTGCTTGATGTGGGAGAAGCTCTTTTTGTCAAAGAGCAGGATGCGAAATGCAGTCGAGAGGAGTAAACTAGCAAAGACTTCCCCACCTCACCCCTACCACCAGGAAGAAAGGAGGGGGAAATAGCAGAATCCCCCATGCAGCCACAGAACTTTATGATGGCATAGTAGAAAATGTGCACTTTTTTTTTTTTTTTTTATTAAAGAAGCCCTTTGATGGTAGGGGTCAGAGGGAGTAGGTTGTGTCGTGGGAAGCTTCAAATAGCTTATTTTTCATATCTGACTCTAGCTAATGGATGGAGCCCTCAAGCAGAGTTAAGGGTCAGCACCTTAGTAGTAATCCCAATAAGTGCTATGGCGGAGTTTTGGCTTCTTAAGTAGGCTGTTTTAATAGAGTAGGCCCCCGGTCTTATGCTGTACCTAGTAAGTTTGTTGCTAGTTATTGGGTGTCTGATTAAAATCTTTTAGTGCTGTATGTGGGTGTAGTTTGTTGTAGAAGGCTGCGAGAGATTGACCGGTTAAACTGGAGAAGGATGAGACTTTTGTGGGGCAGAAGTTAGTGGTAAGATAGAGAAGGGGAATAGAGGGGAGAGAAGATCTTTTATGGGAAGGGAAAGAAAGTATAATATCCAAGATGTAAGTAGGGCTGGTTAAATAGTGTTGGTCAACTATTACCATTGAACTTCCCCGGTATTCATTGGGAAAAAAAACTTGGGACAAATACTTCTTGCACTATTGAACCTCTACTACTTGATAAATGTTTGAGTACTTGCCATGTACATTGGCCAAACTGGATAGTCTCTACACAAGAATAAATGGACACAAATCAGACATCATGAATTATAACATTCCAAAACCAGTAGAAGAACATTTCAATCTCCCCTGGACACTCAATAACTGACTTAAAAGTGGCCATTCTTCAACAAAACTTCAAAAACAGACTCCAGTGAGAAACTGCAGAACTGGAATTAGTTTGCAAACTGGACGCCATCAAATTAGGCCTGAATAAAGACTGGGAGTGGCTGGGTCACTACAAAAACTAATTTCCCCTGCTGATACTCACACCTTCTTGTCAACTGTTTGAAATGGGCCACCTTGATTACATTGGCCTCATTAGCACTACAAAAGTGATTTTTTCCCCTCCCTTGTCAATTGTTGAGAATAGCCCACTTCCACCTTAATTGAATTGGCTCGTTAGCACTTGGTAAGGCAACTCCCATCTTTTCATATGCTGTGTATTTATACCTCCCTCTGTATTTTCCACTCCATGCATCTGATGAAGTGGGTTTTAGCCCACGAAAGCTTATGCCCAAATAAATTTGTTAGTCTCTAAGGAGCCATAAGGACTCCTCATTTGTTTTGCTGATGCAGACTAACACGGCTACCACCCTGAAACCTGTGAAACTTGAGTAACTTCAGAATTTTTCTGCAGTGATTTGTCACCTTTTAGACTTGTGCACTGTATTTAATTGACTCTGAAGAACATGGCTCTAAGTGTATTCACCCTGTCTGGTAGGCATAGCCCTCAAGTTAACAAGTATTGGGGAAACTGTAGGCCCTGTATACAGTGCTTGAACATTTTTCATTAGACAAATATCACTTTGCTGATGTTACATGTGTTCCTCTGAGAATACTACTGTGGTTGCTAAAGCAATTTTCACTTTGAAAACAGCAGTGGAAAGGACACAAGAAAGGAAACTGGAAGAACTGCTTTTAGGAGCAGCAAGAGAAGGGGAGACTGCAAAACTCTCAGCACTGGTAAGAATTTGAGATGTTCGCTACATATGCTACCTTCACACCCAGCACCCTATTGCAGGCAACAGTTCAAACTACAGTGCTTCCTTACCGTCAGAACTCTCCTTTTATTACAGCAGATTAGGATGCAAAATTTTCAAGTGTTTTCTAATATCTTCCTGAGTTAGCTAAAGGATACTGTGAAGTGCTGCTTGTTAAACTTCTACAGTACCTCAGTCATAGGGCTTACCGTGAGAAATATTATCTGCTGCAGCTGAAATTAGTATAGTACACGACGAACATTAGTGAGTAAAAAATGCATTAATGCAACACTAAGTCTGAGACTTCAAAAACACCTCAGATTCATTGTGTACATCTTCAACCACAAAACAAATTCAGCCCCTTAAGTATATTGCAATACACCAGACCCACGCTAGAACGCGGGGTTTTGGATCCATGCACGGTCCTGCATTATAACTGAATTTGCACTATAAAGATGCGCATTCTAGCGAGGGTCTGCTGTACTTGCAGCCAACAACAGATACTGATTCTGTGTCTCCAAGAGAAACTGGTCTGGCCATGCTCCTCCTCTGTGACCTCCAAGGAACACTTTAGTGCTAGTGGACATAACATCTATACTGAACCAATGCCCCTAAGGTTAACAGCCACTTTACTGCTGGAGGTGCTTGCCCTTGGATGAGATAGCAAACTAAAATTGATTACAAAACAAAAACTTTAATCACTATGTGTAATGTGAAACTTGTACTACTTGTAGTACTCATTCACTACATATAGAAAGTTTGCAGATTGAGTAAATCGAAATGTCTTAAATATGTGGCTAGGAAATATGAATTTTTCACCTGTTTTTCTGAAATGGTTGGGAGAATGAGTTTCTGAAACAACTCTCCCAAAGTAATATCAAACATGAAACTTAGTTCAAATGGTATCTTTCTGGGAAAGTTGTAAGTCCATCTTGTTTTAAAACTTTGAACTAGTCACATTTCATGACATCTGAAATCCAGAAACCCCATCAAATATGTTGCAATAAATTGACAATCTATGGAGGTGTGACCTCCACCAATAAGGTTACCAACAGAATTGTATTAAAGATAAATTGACTGCATACTTTGAAGCTTCTCAAGGAGCTTTCCAACCACTACCTGAATGAGGAAATGGTTCTACCACTTGTATTTTTCTTGACCATGTACCCTTTTCAGTCCAGTTATAAATCAGTTCCCTTCCAGCTCTACCTGGGGCTGCTAATTACTTAGAATATTCCTGCCCTTAGTCTTGATGGACTTCTATGGCCTGTGTATATACAGGATGTCTGAGCTGATCACTGTTCCCCTCTGGCCTTATAATCTAACACAGTGGTTCTCAGACTATGTGGTGGGCTCTCAAAGGAGGCACAGGAATGTGTCAAGGGAGGTGTGAGCTGTGTGCTTTGTTTTGGAAGAGCTCTGGCTGTCCGCCTTGGGTGCCTGGGGTTTGTGCAGAAGGACTGTGCACACCCAGAAGGTGGGGATAAAAGAGGACAGCCAGAGCCCTGCCATCTGGACTCAGGCTCTCCTCCCCCAACCAATCCCTCACCAGGAGAGGCATCTTGGGCTCTCCTTCCCCCATTCCTCACTGGGAGGCGGCAGGGCTCCAGCTGTCAGCCCTGGGGTGGCAGTAGCAGCGCAGAAGTAAGGGTTGCAATGGGGTACTAAGTCTGCTGCAAAAAGTGATATTGATGAATATCACTTCTGTGCTGCTGCTGGTGGGGAGCTGCCTTCAGAGCTGGGTGCCCAGCTAGCAGCTGCTGCTCTCCACTCTGCCTTCAGAGCTGGCTGGCGATATATGTATGGGGGCTAGGGGAGAAGCATAAATAACTACAGACCCAAAGCAGGGGGGCCTGATCAAATACATTTTTGAGAGCCACTGTATTACCACAAATAGCTTCAAAAGAGTAGGGAACTCTCATGGCAGCAGTTTCTCTACTAGCCATGTTACAGAAGCCATATCGGTTTTCTCTTGAATCTGCTAAAATCGTTTTTGTATATTTGTTACTCTGCTGCCCAAGGGACAGAATAATCCCTTCCCTAATGAGTTAAGGTTTTCCTGTAAATCTTGTCTTTTATGCACTGGGTTTTTATTAGCAACTGCTTCAGAGTTTTCCCATTGAGTTTTTATACTCCTTCCAGACATGCTTCTGAACAAAATGAGGATATCTTGGACATAAGTGATGGGTACACACTATATTGAATTAGATACAGTGAACTGAACACTGAATTTTTTGTGTGTGTTAGTACTGTCCTTATTAACTTCAGAAGCCTTGTTGGTTAAAGGTTCTCTATTTTAGAATTCTCTAAACTCAATTTCTGTTGTCTTCCTGTTCTCAAAGGAACCCAAAATATTTAAACTATTAAGAGTACCATAGAAATGCAGCCAGTTCTGTGCTATATTGCGCATCGGAGATGGGATGGGGACACTTAAGCCAAGAACACAGGGAAGTAGTTACTTTTAACTGAACCTCTCACTTCGCTGCTGTAGCCCTCGCGCTTCCCAGAGCATGACCCCCTTTCGTCACCCTACTTTTCAGTGCCTAGTCTATATTTCAAGATTTCGGGGCAGGGAGCAGATACTTGACCCTAAATCGCTCAGGCTATATGTAGTGCAATAGGAAAACTAAATTAACCTGTACATATAACACTCTGGTTTTTTTGTTTTGGATTTTTTTAGTTGAACAGGCCAAAGCCTCCTGATATTAACTGTACTGATCAGATGGGAAATACACCATTACATTGTGCAGCATACCGTGCTCACAAGCACTGTGCCTTAAAACTTTTAAAAAATGGTGCAGACTCTAAAATCAGAAACAAAAATGGTAAGTAAAGTTCTTACAGTTTAAATATGAAGCAAAGGAACTAAACTGGTGTCATTTTATGGAAGTACTTGTTAGTCACTGCTTAACTATTACGTGTGAGGGCTGGTCTGCATGGTGCAGCAATGCGAACTGCAGGCTATGAATTCTAATGCAGTGGTTCTCAAACTTTTTTTGCGGACCACTTGAAAATTGCTGAGGGTCTCAGCGGACCACTTAATGATCTTTCCAAATGTTGTTTATTCCATTAGCTAAAACTATTGTAAAGCGCTTTGGATAAAAGCACTATATTAAAAACAAAAAACCCTCAACCTTTTAATAATCTTTTTTTATTCTACAAATAAAAGCACACAACTTGTATTTTAATATTCGTAGTCTTACCTTTCTAATGCGATGGATGTGCCCTCTCTCCCCCGCTGTGGCAGCCCCCAAGCTGGGGCTGGGAAGGGTGGGGGGGGCCCTCTCCCCGGCAGCCGCAGCCCTGGAGCTGGGGAAATCGCCTCTTTCTCTGGCCACCACAGCCCTGCACATCCCAAATTCCACCCACCCCCTCTTCTCACCCCACTGCCCCCTCCCACCTGGCCCCTATTCCCCCCCCCCCAAGCCCACCACCTCACCTTACATGTGTGTCTTCTCCAGGGTCCAGGCACCTAATTAGTGGAGCCATGCCTGTGCGGCTCCACTAATTAGGTGGCTGGCCCTACATTCTCTCATGTGCGGCTGCTCAGGTGTGCACCTTAGAGGGAACTATCCGTGGGCCACCTGAATGGAGCTCGCGGACCACAGTTTGAGAACTTCTGTTCTAATGCACAACAATGTGTTGGATCATAACTGGCTTGTGTACCTCAACAGGGTCTTCACTAAAAGTTCCCTATTACACTCTAACTCGTGTACTAAATTAAAATGCAGTAGGTAGCTCTTAGTGCTCACCAGCGGTGTCTGCAGGGGCCAGTTAGTGTGCAACATGTTGGTGTGCATTAGAATTCACACCCTTGCAGTCTGTGTTGCTGCACCACGTAGACAGGTACTGAGTCACTTTTTGTTGACTCTGCCAGAGATGAGCATAGCAGTGTAAAAGCAGAGGATAGAATTTTCAGTTCATGGAAAGTCATTGGGACTGATGCTCCTGTGTCACTTCAGGTTCTCCTGAAAATCCCACCTGTAAAGTTTATCTTGTCACTTTTTTATTAAATTGACTGTAACACTCTGGTTAAATTACAAGTAAATAACTGGCAGATGTTGACTGGAGTAAAATTAGGCTTCTGTAATCCTAGCAAAACTCTTCCTTACCAATTCTAGCAAAATTCAACTTGCCCACAGTTTTAGCATAACAAATATAATACAATTTATCGGTCAATTAAGAATTGCTCTTGTCTGGCAAGTGAGCAAATCTTGTAAGGTAGGAGTATTGGTGTAGAAACATAGGAAGTTCAGAAGGTGTCTTACTGTAGGAAGTGAATCATAGCTAGTATACCGCTCTCCTGCTAGCTCTTCTTCCTATCAGTAATGTTCAAACAAGCAAATGATTGCCATTGCTTTCCCTCAGAGCTGAATAGAAACCTTATGCCATATTAAATGCAACCAGTATAATTACTACATAATACCTATCCACAGCATTAAATGTCCTGCAACAGATCTAACTCCTAATTAAAGCTAAACTCTTCTGGATTTTATTTTGGTTATTAAACAGACCAGACACCGTTTGATCTAGCCCAAGGTGCAGAAATGAAACAGATACTTGCAGGAAGCATTGGAAAGGTGGGTACAAAAGATCCTATATTAAACTGTTCAAGAAACAATCAGTTGGTTAAATATTATTGTTTTTTAAATATTTTATTTTATATAGGTGATCAACAAACGCCTGAAACGATATGAAGGTCTCTTGTGGAAGGTATGTTTTCTTTTACTTTCCCTTTTCATAATACGTAAAACAACCCAAACATTGTTTTCAAAGTCTATCCCAGAAGATTGTATTCTCTGTTCTTGAGAGGGGGCTGATGGATGGTGGCTTTTCTGTGATATCTTGACTGGTATATCACAACATATTTCCAAAACTAATCCTAGGATAGGAAGGCTGGTGCTGGATTCAGGACATTTAGGTGCAATACCTGGCTCAGCCACAGGCTCCCTCTGATCTTGGACAAGGCTTGCTTCATCTACCCTGTGCCACAGTTCCCATCTGTACAGTGGGGATAGTACTTCTCTACCTTTTAAAGAGCCAACTCCATTAATAATTGGGCTGTGTTTCTACTACAGTTTTGAAGGCCACATAAAGATCTAGGTAATCTGACTACTGGCTCACTGCTATTCAGCATTATCCATAGGATAGAGCCCATTCCTAAAAGCCTTGAAAACTGAATTATAGGGAAGATGGTAATAAAAGCTTACAAACATTTCTGTTCTGTACAGTCCCCAAAAGATGTTCTAGCTCTCATGATTTATTATAGGGAAAATCCTTTATGCAACTTCTCTCAATCCTATAAAGATGTGTTTAAGTACAATACATGAAGCAACTTTCTCTCAAGAACTTTTGAAGAATATATATTTTTAAAAATCCTACAAATACTTTGGCTTAAACCAAAGTTCAGTGTAATAATTCACAAAGTTGGTTAACTGCTGATATAAAAGCATTTATTTACATCCTAAAAACCAAAATATTAAGCTGCAGCTTGTAAAGCACACTCTCCTCATGCTATCTAATGGCGATTTAAGACTTGATTTTTAGGCATCTCTTAACATTGCTATAAACTCTTAAAAGCAGACCCTACTGTGCATCTGGCAACCCTTCAGGTCACTTCCCACTATCTGCATTCTATCTTCAGTTTTTTTGTTGCACGTGTCTGGTTAGATGAGTTACTTTGATTATAGTAATATGTAAGAAACCTTTATGGTAGGTACTAACAGCCATTCCAGTATAAGGGATCAGATATGTGGATGGCCATATTGAGTGCTGAACTACAACAAAGCTAAACTTAATTGACCAGGAAGTTTCCTATTGAGTAACAATGCTTATTAAAACTCCATAAATGTTGTTGTCTTTGTGGATACAACCAAACTTGTACTTGGTTTTTATAAATGTTCTCCCACTTCTTGGGGAAGGAAATAGAATGGTTGAAAAAACAGATGCTGATTTAATGTTGAGAGTTTTAATAGATGTAACTCTTGGATCACATTTGAAATGTTTAAAAAAAAAAAAAAAAAAAGCAAGCTATAAGTAATGTAGACTGTTAGCCACCAAGTACTGCTATCAGTTATCAGGAGTAGCAATGGGCTTTGAAATGACTAACGTTCTCTTTTAGAGTTTAAGGTTTTTTGGCTGGAAACTTTACTGGGTAGTACTAGAACATGGAGTCCTTTCCTGGTATCGCAAACAGTAAGTGTCACACTTAATTTCTTGATAATTAGAATCTTAATGACTCCTACCTTTCCACTTTAAAATCTTCTTTTTTTTTTTTTTTTTAAATCTTCCAAAGGGCTGATGCAGTAAATAATGATCATCGCCAAGGATGCAAGCACCTAACACAAGCTGTCTGCACGGTAGGATGTGAAGCAGGGCTTCTAAAATACCAGTCAGACACTGGTATTGTGCACATAAAGACTATGAATTCCTTGGCTAAGTCACTACATATGGCTTCTGGCTCAGTTCCTTCAACTTTTTTCCAGATCACTGTGGCTTAAATGACTTCCCATATTTCATGCCTTATGTGATGCCTCTCTGTAATATATAGTACAGAATCCTTATTTTGTTTGTAATATGTGGCATGAAATAACACTTTTTATAAAGAATTTTACCCTTTTGTATCTATAAATCTACATCTATACTTACAGCAGTTGTGTAGAGTACAGGGACTACAGGTGTGTGTACATGCCGCAGTGCAAGGCAGGCTGCATCCATATTTATCATTGCACAGTGCTACTATATGCTGCTAAAGGCTCTGGCAGAGGGAGGCAGTAGGACACTACGCAGCTTAAAAGTAGCAAGATAGATATGGGAGGCACTATTTGGACATGTAGAAAGCCATGTGTAGTGGGTATACTCTGGGGGCTCAGGTAATAAGCAATAAGTGTAAGGAGTTGGGACGGGGACTAATCCAGTTGCTTTGAGCCTACATCTCAAGTCTGCAATATCAGGTTTTTTTTAAAAAATCCTCCCCTCTTTAGCGCTTAATAATCTTAATAAGCAATCTTAAAAAACAAACTATAACCTAGTTATACCTGCTATCTAAAAAGAATGTGAAAAACTGTTAGACTTCTCTTCACTGTAAATTTTTTGCCAGGAGCTACCTGTGATTTATTTTTTAATTAAGCATAAATGATTGGCTTTTGGTTTGGTTTTTTTACTAAGTGGAATTTCAGAAATATGGTGCTCAATATATGCCTCTAGCAAAATTTAATCTATTTGCAGTAATGACGTTACTGCTTTGAGTGCTCATATATGTACATTACGGTGTGGGTGTGGGTGTGGGTGGGTGTGTCCTGTGCTGTGGTGCTGGAGAACTTTCTCTAGTGCTACACATAGAGGTGAGAGTATAAAGGACAGACAGCACTGCCTCTATAGTTCCTTCTTACATCCGTAGCTGGAGCATTGAGTCGTTCACAAGAATGCCAATCTACCTAGTATTACTCCGAAAAAAAGTCTTGATCCTTTTTCATTTTGATTTAGCCCTTCTTTTGGGGTCCTTCCAGTCTGGTGGGTTTTTGGACCCTGCCTGGTACCAGGGAACCTATGCCGAGGTCCCAGAGGTTGAAATTTTGCCCAGGCTGTGGGAAGCCTATACTTGTTAGTGACACCCCCCGCCCCCCAACCCAACTGCCTCAAGTGTTTGGGTGAAGGCTACATCAGAGATGTAGATCACCTATCTGTTAATCTTCAAGACTTACTCAAAGTTGAGGGAGGAGTGCCTCCATTATAGTCTTATGGAAGCTCCAGCGTTGGAGCCACTATCATCTAAGGGAAGCTCTTCAAAGACTCCTTCCCAAAGTGCTTCCCCGGTCATGTCAGCTGAAAGAGGCTGCAGAAGATCCCAGTCTCCAGGACTGTCCTTTTCAAGGCCACAGAATCTAAGTCCTCGCCTTGAAGCACAAGCCTATGTCCACTTCTGGCTCCTTGAAGTATAGGGTATGGGACTTTTTCACAAAGGATCCTTCAGGTACTGATGGTAGAGTGCATCCTTCGACCTGCTGCTTGCTGGCACAGACTCACTTAGACCTGAGACATCGACCCTAGTCCCCTATCAGGGACCATTGTGACAGGCTACTTCTCCAGTGGTGACAGAGCAGTCTTGGCTGATTGCTGTGGGTCAGCAGCCTGTTGGTACAGACTCAGATGGAGGCTGATGCTGCAGCTAGACTTACTATGCCTGTCAGTATCGCTGTCGTCTCTGCTTCAATGTGAGCACCCTCACCTGGCTCTGACGTAGCCTTTTAGAGGCACCGGGTCGCTTGTCCTTGGCATCGCTTGTCTTAGGCTCAGCACTGCAACGTTCCATGGGGACAGCTCAAGATCCCCTGCGCCAAGTACTACTGGCTTGGAAGCTGTCCATGCTGCTCCGGTTCTGTGCTTCAGGCATAGGTCCCGACTGAGGTCATGGAGAACCTCTGCCAGCACCTTACCTCGCCAGATTCTCCAACACTTCTCCAGACTCTCGGGTTTCCCAGTACCAAGAGCGTAGAGACCACTGTTTCTCATGGCTGGGGCTCGGAGATGGTCTGTCCAGGGATTGGGACACTTGCCCCAGGCAAGCCTGGGGCCTAGTACCATACTAGCCCCTCACAATGGCCCTATTGGTTGCGGATGTCTCCAGTTTCCAGAACCAATTCCTCTCATATGAGTATTCCCCCAGGTGGGACACTTCTACCAGCTCTGAGGGAGAGTCTATCTACACTGCAGTTAGACAACCCTGCCTGGCCCATGCCAGCTGACTCTGGCTCCCACCTCACAGGGTCCCAGAGCCCAGGCTGCAGCCTGAGTCTGAATGTCTATACTGCAATTAAACAGCCCCTTTGCCAGAGCCCTGTGAGCCTGGGTCAGCCAGGGTTTTTTTAATTGCAGTGTAGATGTACCCTGAGACCGGTGATGGTACTGAACAGCCACCTGACAACCCATGCATTTGACTTACCATTGCTAGCTCTGGAATAACCACTGGTACTGCAGCCTGTACTGGTACTGCAAGACCATCTCCTTTGCCTCCGCTGTAAACCGCTTCCTCTTCTCTGGTACCAGGGCCTCACTGGAGATGTCATTCCCCCAGTACCAGATGACTTTAAAGGATACCAGTAGTTACTCAGGTCAGTGGCTGCCTCTCCAGACATGCAGGTATATTGCAATGGCTTACACTGTTAAGAGGAGTAACTCCTCCTGATAGGCTCACAGTGCTGCTCACCAGAGCACATTCAACTTCAGTGACGTTTCTGGCACATGTCCCAGTTGTGGACATTTGTAGACCAGTGATGTGGTCCTTGATTCATACTTTTACCAAACATTATGCACCATCTGCAGCTTCAAGGGATATAATGTAAATGCAGGCAACGTGGCCATACATCCCTCTTCCAGTGAGCGTGAGCTCCGCCTCCTGGGGTAACAGCTTTGGCGTCACCTACAGTGTAGTGGACATATGCAAGCACCCGAAGGAACAACAGTTATGTAACTAGTTTTTCAGGATGGTTCCATACATCCATTACATGACCACCCTTCTTCCCTGATGCATCAGAGTCTACCATTGGGTTCTGGTACAAAGGAACTGGAGGAGGGGTGGGGCGTCTCTGCTCACAGCACAGGGAGCTGAGCGTGGCTTCCCCTATGGGTACTGCTAGGAAAAGCTCTCCAGCACTGGTGCATGAAGCGCATGCATACCGCCAATATTCTGGACATATGCAATACATCTTGTACAACAGTGAAGCGAAGGTAAGTACCAGTTTCTTACTGCTTGTGTTTAAAACTATATTAAACTGTTTCTTCAAAGTGAGTTTCTAGTCTGATAAATGACTCGCATTACTTTATGCAGGTCTGCTTCTTGTGGATGGTCATAGCAGCCTTTTTTACTACTCCCTAGTCCAGCTGAATGACTGTTTTTATGCATCCATAAGCTTGCTAAGTTCCAACTGGCTGCACCTGTGCAAACCATTGAAAGCAGTAGTTGCACAGGGGTTGCTGAGGACTTAAATTTGAAGATATTGGGGATGTGCAGATTTAATAGTTTAGTAGTCTGCACAGCCTTTACTTGTGATGCATGAGATAAGGGCAAGGAACAGCTTTGCTTAGACAAAGCTCCCTTTGTGTGGCAGGTGGCTAGTTTGTCATCTTTGCTTGTAAACTGAGCACATTTGAATTGAAAACCAGGGCAAACATAACCCATATTACCATTTGTAGGTACTTTAGAGTAGTACTATGCTCTAATATTTTATAACTGCCGATAAAACTTTTTTTTTTTTTTTTTTAAACCTTAGTTGCCTGTTTCTGGAATCTGTAAACTCATGATCTTTTTTTTTAATCAAAGGTAAAATCTACAGACAGCTGCCTTTTCTCTGTCAAATGCTTCGATGACAGTGTTCACAGTTTTAAAGTGCCTAAAAACTCTCCTCCTAAGGCTAGAGAGGTAACTACCAATTTAATTAAGTCTCTAATCTTGTAACTTTTGTGTAGATGGAAGAGAGAATCTAATTTTGGTTGCATAGAGCTAACTCTGAATCCTTGAGCTGTGTATATTAATACTATACTTTTGGATTCACTAGTAGCATAGAGACCTGGCTCATGGACACACGGCATTCAGAATAGTTGTATGTTTGTTGCTGTTCCACCGCTGAAACAGCTGGTTATAGGAAAACCTGTTCAGCCTTTTGGCATTGCCTAAATAGTGAGAGGTTGTTTGTTTGTTTGAGCTCCTAAACTTCTGTTGCAACTTACTCGTCCCTCATCCCAAACCAAGAAAGGTAGTTAATTAGTGTATTTTTGCAAATAGGTTCAAAGCTGTGGTTAGGGCCATGCGTTCTAAACAAGGGATAATGCCCTACAGGGAGCTGGGAGAAATAAGAGCACTATCGTGACTAGGGCTCCTAGGTGCTACAGTAATAAATGTATTGAACATACTATTTATCTTTCACCTATAAGGCATGATTAAAGGCTTCTGGAGGTGAAGAAATCTGGGGACAAAAACACCTTTTATCTGGCAGTAGTGCCTAAAAGCCCAACTTGGACTTAAGCAGCCCTATTGTGCCAGGCATTGTACAAACAAAATGGCAAAGCAGTCCTTGCCCCAGAGAGCTTGTCATCTAAATAGACAAGACACAGGATGAGAGAAGTATAATCTCCATTTTTGGAGATTGGGAACAGAGGCAGAGACTTCTTGTATGACCTCCAGCAAGTCACTTGGAGTCTAGCAAAACAAGGAAGCTAACCCAGATCAAGAGTCCCTGTCATAAGAACAGCCATGCTGGGTCAGACCAAATCTAGCCCAGCATCCTGCCTTCTGGCTGCAGCCAATGTCAGATGCCCCAGAGGGAATGAACAGAACTGACAATCCCCAAGTGATCCATCCCCTGCTGCCCACTCCCAGCCTCTGGCAAACAGAGGCTAGGGACACCATCCCTTCCCATCTTGGTTAAAAGCCATTGATGAACCTATCCTCCATGAATTTATCGTGTGTGTTTGTGTGTTTTGGGGGGGGGTGGGTGGGTGGGTTGGTTGGTTGTTTTTTGTTATAGTCTTGGCCTTCACAACATCCTCTGGTAAAGAGTTCCACAGACTGACCGTGTTGTGTGAAGAAATGCTTCCTTTTGTTTGTTTTTAAACCTACTGCCTGTTAATTTCATTTGGTGACCCCTAGTTCTTGTGTCATAAGAAGGAATAAATAACAGCTGTCCAGCAACTTAATAACCAAGCCATTATCCTTTGTGTATTATACACTTTTTGAAAATGGAATAACTGTCTAAAAACACTAGGCATTTTCTAACAATGTCAAGGAGTCTTTAAGGAAAAAAAATAACTGAGCTGTTGCTTTCTTCTGAGGCACCAGTTGGCTCTTACATGTGCCAGTGTTCAGCTGCTGCTGAAGTAGAGGTGTGCTCTTTAAAATGAGTGTGCTGAATTCTTGCGGTGGCTGCTTTATTTTCAGAACTGGCTGGAGGCCATAGAAGACCACTCTGCGTACAGCACTCACTATTGTACCCAAGAACAGCTGAGTGACGAGGAAGATGATGATACAGTATCTGTTGCAGAATTGCAAGAAACGTTGAAAGTATGTATGGGAATACATGGCTTTTACATCTGGCAAACTATAAATTGGTGCTTGCTATTCTTTAACTATAGAATACTAGAGATATATTAGAGCAGCTTTACCATTTCTAGTTTGGGTAATATTTACTTGGATGTTCTCAGTGGACACACACACTGATGGCGTTTAGAATAAAGTCTGTGATATCTCATTCATGCTCAATACTGTGCATATAATAGTGAATGTATACTACTACTACTTGTCTTTAGTAATTTAAGAACATTCACACAAATGAACCGTTACAAGTTAAACTGTTTTGAGCACTTTTGGCCAGAAGAGGGAGCTTGAAGTACTTGACTTAGTGTCCTCTGAGACTTAAGTCTTCACTAAGGTATTCCAGACTTTATAGTATGTAACCCTCAGCAATATACTGTTCTGATATAATATGGTTTTGATTTATATACTGCTTAGAAACAAGAGTTAATGTATAGGGCCCTCATCTGAATTGACTTAATGCAAGGCACTTCACATAACTTCAAAATTGCTTACGAGAGAGTCTTCCGTTTACTGTGAAACTGAGTTCTTGCTGTGGTGCGCCACAGAGGTGGGCAAATTACAGCCTGCGGGACCGTCCTGCCCAGCCCCCGAGCTCCTGGCCCAGGAGGCTAGCCCCCGGCCCCTCCCCTGCTGTCCTCCCTCTCCCGCAGCCTCAGCTTGCTTGCTCGCTCCAGCGCAATGCTCCGGGCGGTGGGGCTGTGAGCTCCTGGGGCAGTGCAGCTGCAGAGCCCAGCCTGATCCGGTGCTCTGTGCTGCTTGGTGGTGGCGGCGGAGTGGCCCGGCTCTAGCTGGGCGGCGTGACTGTAGCACTGCCAGCCACCAGTGCTCCAGACAGCGCGGTAAGGGGGCAGGGAGTAGGGTGGGTTGGATAGAGGGCAGGGGAGTTCGGTGGGTGGTCAGGGGGCGGGAGTGTGGATAGGGGTCGGGGTGGTCGTGGGAGGAACAGGGGGTTGAATGGGGGCAGGAGTCCTTGGGGCGGGGGGGCAGTCAGGAAGGACGGGGGGGGTGGATGGGGCGGCAGGGGTCTGGGGGCGGTCAGGGAGTGGGTGTGTGTGGATGGGGCAGGGGTCCCAGAGGGGCAGTCAGGGAACAGGTGGGGTTGGATGGGGAAGGAATCCTGCGGGTGGGGGGCAGATAAGAGGTGGGGGCTGGGCCACGACCCCCTCCCTTAACCGGCCCTCCATACAATTTACAAAACCCGATGTGGCCCTCGGGCCAAAAAGTTTGCCCGCCCTGCTCTACCATCAAGTTTTCTGAAGGCAGAAGTTTGTCTAGTGTATTAAAGGAAAGTAGTAGGGTACAGAAAAGTTCAAGGTTACTAGACAGGAAACTCTGAAGGCTACACTAATGCAAAGCAAACCTTTCTTTCAGGATAACTTGACCATGTATATCTGGAATTCTAAATTCTATTCCTGCAATTTACTGCAATAGTTTAAATACTGACTAGAGCTGATTGGGGGGGACTTTTCAATTTGGAAATGGTGGCTCATGCCCTGTTCTTCACTGTGGGCTGCACTCCCTAACCAAATTACATGTCCTTTGATGTACCACAGTGTTTGCTTTTTGTTGAGTTGCTGTGGTGCATCATGGGAGATAGTCCCCTCAGCCAGACTGGCCCAGAGAGGAAGATGGGATGCATGACACCTCAACTATAGCTCCCCAGAGCAGGGTGGATTTGATTTAAATCGCTAGTCAGGAATTCTCTTATGTAGAAATCCATGATTAAATAAAGTGCATTCTTGTTGGTTGTTATAACCTTAATACATATTTTTCACAACTCAGATGTAGGTTTCATTTTTAAAATGATTTATTTTGAAACTTTTCAGATCATTTTTTGATATAACTGTAAAACTAAATGATTGTTTGGTTATTTCATTTACCAAAGGTAATTGAAGCAGATATTTATGAAGTCATTGGGAGGTGAACAATCTCCAGTTCAACAGGTTAATTAATACTTGGAGGATTTTCTTGCCATGCTGTATTAGAAGGAGAACATCACCAGACAGACATTTAAATTGTTTTTTTAACTAAAACAACGTTATATATTCTGGATTTTTTTCTTCAACAGCAAACATATAATATTTTAACAAAACAAGCATATGAATTTTTGAATTTAGTTAAACATTCAAGCTTTTTAAAATCAGGTTTGTTTTTTGTTTAAATTGTTTTCAACTAAAATAGTTAAATGAAATATTTTTTCAAAAAAAAACCCCAAAATTAAATCAACTATGTCAGCCAGGTCAACATGAGAAACTTCAAATACTGTTTGTTCATAATCTGGAAAAGAAAAACAAGCTTTCCTACTTTTTCAGGTCCCAAACGATTTCTCAATTTGGAATGAATTAGTCCAAAGGAAGAAAATATTCTTTCTACACCGGCAGAAGAAGCTACTGCTGTTAAAAGTGAGATTATCACTTCAACAGTCTCTGAATCCAAGTACTTAAGTCACTTCCACCAGTTCACTGGTGTGACTTTCTTTAAAACATCAGCAAACATTTCTTGAATGGTTCTTATTCCCAAATTGGGTCTCTTTTAGGGCCTACTGCCATTATAGGTTTTCCCTTCTAGTGAGAGAATGGTATGGTTGATCTCAAATCAATAAAGGCTACACTCAGAAAGACCTCAAGACTTCTGGAATATGCTGCTCAAAAAGTTTCACTTTTGTTTCTACTGCCTGTCCCTGTCTCATATTTATCTCCAGACTTCTTCTCCTTGTCCAGATCTATTCTGCCCCCAACAATCTTCTATTCATTGAACTTTTTGAAACTTTGCACTTTTAGAGAGAGGTAAGGGATTGACTGTGTACACAAATTTGCAGACGGACAATAGGGTTGAGAGCTGTTATTTCTCACCTCTATATATTTATTTTAAAACATTTTTGCTGTTAACAAGCATGTTATCTCTGGAGACACAAATCCACAGTTTGAAAACTGCAAAACTAAGCATCTGATATCTTCTAGACTGAGCACTGAGTCCCATTGGGTAGACAGAAAGATTAACCTAAATAATCTATACAGAAGCCCCTGGAACCCCATAAAATTGGGTCCCTAATCCATGAACTATTGGAATTAATTTACAAAACTTTTCTTAAACATTACATGAATATATTGTCTCGTACTATAAAATTAGAATTTATAATCCCTATTCCATGATGAGATACATTATAGCTCAAAGAGTTTTAATTAAGATATATCTTTAGATAGGTTTTTTCCTCAAAACGTTTGATCAAAAAAATCCGTTTTTTTTTTTAATTTTATTTTAAATCATTGATTTTTATCCACCCTACCCAAGAGGCACTGTGGATGCAATCCCAAATCTTAGTTTATTTTTGACAAAGGTCTAAATTTTTCTGTGGGGAAGCAGAAACTTCCTCTCTCCCACCCCCCCCCCCCCCAAAATAACTAGTTAAAAACCCAGTTTGCTGTTAAAACAGTCTTTTGATGGAAAATTTTTAACTATCCTTAATATTGATACACTCCTAATTCTGTAGAAAAACTACATGAAATGCACATGCTTTTTGGTAAAACGTAACCTTATTTGTGTTCTGGTAATGTCCACGAAGGAAGAAAATAGTGCCTCCTCTCAAGACCTTATAAAAGAATAATCTGAAGAGAAGCAACATGCAGAGGATGAAAGGGGGTGGAGAGGACAACTATATACATGCTGATATTTAATTTTATAAAGTTGTACATAATCATAGTTGAAACTCCTCATTCCTTGAAGACTTTTCAGCAAGGGCTCTGAAGAGTCTTTAAACAAGTCCCAGGGCTTTTTACCATGTAGTTTTCAGTCTTGGATTTGACATCTGAGTGGAAGAAACCCCCTGAAACTAATCTCCTCACAGCTTGCTCCACTACAACTTCATTTTTCTAATGAGACAGGGTCACCATTGTTCCTTGGCTACCCCCAGCACTTTATTTCAAACCTCCACGCTGTCTTGCTGCCACCAATGAGAATGCTAGTCTAGAAAGTCTGCTGGAATTCTATCATTGTCTAAATCTTCTTTGAGCAGGGTAGCTAAAATGTCAGAGGCCACTGTACTGGAGGATTCCCACATAAAACAGAGCCAGCAGCAGGTGGTGCAGTGTCTTGCCCCACAGAGTTGGAAAGAAGATGACCAGCCCAAACCAGTTAATGTCCTAGTCATGCTGCAAAAATAAGTTACATGAAGACAACACTGTGCCAGCCTAGCCCTCTGTTAGAGTTGACACACTGTTAGTTGACCAGATTACTAACCTTTTTAACCTGTTTGAACACACCACATTTAGAGCCACCATGCCAGTAGTGTATACGTCTCCTAGTTAAAGTAACTTGAGTGAATTGGTAACTAACACCTTTTGTAAATGCTCATGTGGACCCTCTCTGTTCCAGGCTACCAACAGATTCTTTACCTTAAGTTGATCCCTCTTTACTTTGAGCAAATATGGGTTTAGGGTTTTTTTAGGTGGGTATTTTTCTTTTCTTAAAAAAGGAGTAGAAGTGCTGGGTTAGAGTTCTAGAGTAGCCTTTCCCTCCTAGACATGTAGGCCCAAACTGGCTTTCTTTTAAAGAGTATATTTGACTGATGTGCCTCTTCTCACCCCTGCTCTCCCTCCTCCCCCGACAACCTCTTGTCACAAAGGGTAATACATGAAATGTTGTCTAGAACAATGTGATGCTTTTTAGCTTTGAAGTGACTTATGACATTCAGACTGTAATATTATGTAGTCTTATGACCAGTTCATGCCAAATAACTTGTAGAATGCAACAGCACTAGAGCACTGTTCTCTTTACTGGAGAAACAGCATCATATGTCACTTACATGATTAATGAATAATTCTGCTCTAGTTAAACTAAACTTACTTCATTAGTGCTTAAATTTATGCTGTGAAATCTGAGAGTTCTTAGCTGTGTCAACTTGACAGACTTGTACTCCCAGAGACTGATGCATCTCTGGCAGTAGAATGCTTTGTTTAGCTATAAATTTCATGAGTGGTCTTTATATTCCCTCTACAAAGGGAGTTTACAGAGGCTATTTCTTTTCTTTAACATGTTAAATCAAATCTGAAGTGATGCCAAGTGTCCTAGTTACTCTGCAAATACAGCAATGCATGCTGTAATCACTATTCATAAGCAAAGTTTATTTGGGACTTCACTGGAATGGGGATGTTTTGTGTAAGTAGTAGATGCCTCCAAACTACAATGGAGCCGAAGGACCTGATCCTGAGAGGCAGTGCCTGCCCCTTCCTGTGTGTTTGGATATCCAAAAATGAAGCTCTGGGTTTAACTCTTCACTTGCCAGCATTTGTCCACTCTAATCAGCTAAAGCGCTGAAGGAGGCTGCCTGTGATAAGGGTATGTTTTCACTGCATGCTAAGGCATGGCTTGGACTCTGATTTGAGCCCAAACCCCCTTTCCATCCCCACATAAATCAGTCTGACTCAGGTCAGCAGCACTCAGGACCCATGTTGTAGGGCGTGGATTAGAGCCAGAGTACCACTATGATTCAGGTCCAAGCCCTGTCATTTTGCAGTGTGGATACAGGTCAAGGTGCAGACCCATGTCAAATGTCTACGTAGTGCAATATGGTCATGTTAGCACAGCTGTGAGAACTGGGTCCAGCAACTGCAAACCCAGGCTTCTGTTGCAGCGTGGATGCTCAGTCACAGGCTCAGAAACAGAGTCCATGTTCTACAGGCCTGGGCTTAGAGTACAGGGTAGACATACCCTAAGTGGCAAAACTAAATTGGGAGGAAAATAGCTTATGTAACTGTTGGTCTCTGAACAAAACTTGATTGTTTCTAAAAAGTTTATTGGAATTTATATACTGCAATTAAAGTGGTTTTGGATATAGCCATTTAAATGTGCAGTGATGCTTCTTGAGAGAGAAATACATGAAGCTTTTTTACACACTTCCGAGGACACTCCAGATTGAGCGACTCGTTGGGGGGGCGGGGCATGGAGGGTCCAGTGGCCCCCCCCATCAGTAGCCACCTGGGTGGGGAACAGAAGGGGTGGGGCCAGAATCCCTCCAGCCATGCTGGGACGCTGCCCGGTGCAGCCCACTGGTGCCTGGGAGAGGGTCTCGCTATGGTGGTGGCAGGCTGCCCCCTACCTAGGCTCAGCTTCCACGGACATCAGCCAAGCGAGCCAGAGGCGCCCCCTTCTCCCTGGCATGCTCGGCCCCCATCCCCAGAAGCTGAGCCTGGGCAGGGAGTGGGCTGCCACTGCCGCCCCTCCCCAGTAGGGCTCCCTCCCAGGCAGCTGGCGATGCTGCAAGGAGCAGTGACCAGGAGCAGCTCCGTCCCGCTCCCCACCTGGGCCTGGCTGCCAGGGAGAGCAGCCGAATGTGCTGGGGGGAACCAGCGCAGCGGGAGGACAGAGCCCCTCCCCCTTGCAAGTAATGTGGGGTTGGGGGGGGAAGAGCATGGGGGCAGGGCAGAGATACGTGGGGAGGTTGTCCTCCCATTTAGCTGGTGCCCCCCAATATGGGGAGGCACCAGTCATCTATTGATTTACTGTATAAAATCACATTTTTCTTACCTAACAATTTGAAATTTTTCATTTTTCTGATATCTCTAACTTGTATATAAGCAAACTTTAGTATGTTTAATAGAATGTGAACTTTTTCCATTTAGAAGTACATGTTTTAAATAGCTTTTGATCTTTGTTTGCAGAAGGCACAAACATGTCAACAAAGGCTAGATAAAGAGATTTCCAACTTCCTCACAATGATTAAATCGTGCAACACCACTAAAGGTAACACTGTTGGCAATTGCAATTCTTTCTGCAGTTTCATGATGTGCTCTGTGTTGGATAAGCCACTTGGTAAAAAATCAGGAAGTCCATCCTTTTGTCAAATAAAACTTCAAAAAAAATGGAAAAATAAGATGCCTGTGAGTATAGGACCACTGCTTTTCAATTAGAAATTGAGACTGAATACTTCAGTTTTCAAATAACTGTCAACTTCTTACTTACAATAGCTAGTGGTTCTGCTGATGCTTTACATCAATTGAGGCGGTTAATACAACTTCCTAGAGGATTAAACTATGGTGAAATTGATCATAAATAGTATTTTCAGGATAATTGAGTGTATAGGTGAGCTCCTTCTGATTTGGAATCACTTGTAGAACCACATAAATAACACAAGAGCAGTAGCTTTTATTGTCCCCTTAAAGGTACCAAAAGCCCTCTTGCTACTCTCCCTACTGCCAAGAGATCAGCTGCTGCTTCTAGTTTCTCTCCTCCCTCGATTTGTATGATGTATTTGCTCATTGTAGTAAAAAAGCTGTGGTGCACTGAACTTGTGGAATAGGGATGCATTAAATGTAATAAAAAAGAAACTAATGGGTCAGTGAGATGGCATATATTCCAGTGTCCTTGTATAAAGGTGCCAAAAAGGGGGGACAGTGGGTTGGAGAGAGCTTACAAATTTTTGTATATCACACACTGTTTCCATTGGACACTTGCATACAACAGCAGAGTTCCAGTTTATTGGCTATTATGTACAGGCATCAAACTTCTTAAGAGATACTGACTTGCACTTGTTTCGGGCTAGTGCCTTGTATATACATATATGCATAATATGAAATTGAAATCAATGGATTTTTAACTTCTAAAACTGGTAATTTTGAGAATTCAAATTATATTATAATCTGAAAAGTGGGGGCTTTAAAAACAAAAATCTTTAATCAACAGATCTGGCCTTTGTGTATATTTGTGTCCTTACTACTTTTAACAGTGGTTAAAATTTACTAAGCTCAAATTAGAGTGCTAGTTGTTAATCATAGAATTGTAGGACTGAAAGGGACCTCGAGAGGTCATCTAGTCGAGGGGTTCTCAACCTTTCTCTTGCTGAGGCCCCCCTCAACATGCTATAAAGATGCCAGGGCCCAGCAGGGGTGGGGTGGGGGGGAACTTGAGGATCCAGGCTGGGGGCACCATTGGGCATAGGCATAGTTTTACTTCTATGGGGGGGAGAGGAGAAGAGCTGGTGGGGCTTGAACCGGCTCCACATAGTGGGGTCCAGGGAGGGAGCGCCACCCCACCCCCTGACTCACGCAGGAGGCCACCCAGTCTGTCTGGGCTGTGGTGGGATGCAACCAAAAAATATAACTCAAGGGGGGGACTTGGTTCAAAAATTTATATTAAATTATATATATATATCAAGCCAAAAACTTTCTTGCAATGTATCAAAGTACAAACATTCACGTAATATCTAGGGTAGTTTCTAGCATGTTGAGTAAAAGTGCTCTTGTGTGGCTTGTAAAAGACACTGGAGGGTGTCATACAACTGGCACCACTGAATTTTCAGACTCTTGTATTTAAACCAGGACAGTACTTACATTTTTAGTGAGACTGATTGTGGTACTTGTAATCTGTGTAGTCACTATCAAGGCCATCTGACCTCTTCGAAATGCTGCAAACTCAGACACCTAGTTCAAACTTACCTCTACTTTCTTTCCTCCTTTTGTAGCAGTAGTGCAATGAATATAATGCTTGTAGATGGTTTTTGTGACAGACACAGAAGCCAGGCTTGCCACAGACCCAGGGCCGGCTCTAGGCACCAGCAAAACAAGCTGGTGCTTGGGGCGGCACATTTTTAGGGGCGGCATGGCCGGCGCCAGAATGCCGCCCCTAAAAATGTGCCCCGGCCGCCCTAGCTCACCTCCGCTGCTGCTGCCGCTCGCGCGCGAAACAGCTGATTCGCACGCCGCTACTCGCCCTCCCTCCCAGGCTTGAGAGCCTGGGAGGGAGGGGGAGACTCCGAGTGGCCGCGGCGCGGGCGCCGCTTCTCCCCCTCCCTCCCTCCTAGGCTTGAGGCTGGGGATTTGGGGAAGGGGCGGAGTTGAGGCGGGGCCGGGGGTGGGGTAATTAAAAACGGGGGGGGTGGGGTGGCCAAAATTGTTTTTGCTTTGGGCGGCAAAAATCCTAGAGCCGGCCCTGCACAAACCACTATATAGCCTTGAACATGGTCTTCTTTCAACTTGGTACGTAAAGGGTATATCAGTTTTTGCCAGCAGATGCATGGATGGGTGTTTAATTTGCTGTTGCCCAAATGTACAACATAGTTGCTGCTGGTGGTGGTTTTTAAATGAACCCTATTATTTTTTAGGATGAAATAAACCTATTTCTTCTAATTTGGAATGAGTAATTCCATTTTTAATATGCAGGAATAAGGGGATTACAGCAAGGACAAAGGGAAACTTGAGTCTTGAGTTATATCCTGCATAACAGGCTGATAGTTATAGTTACAAAATGACCTGAGTGCTAATGATTCCACCCCCTGTTACATATCCATTTGAGGATATGTATTATATTTAGGGTGTGAAGTGGGGATATTTTTGTGCTGTTTGTACCATTTACTCCATCAGGTATTGTCTTAGCCTTCATTCAAAGATTTTCCCCTTCCCCTTGATATTTACTACCAGTCTCTCTTCTGATTTCTGTTTTTGGTAACTCAGTTGTCCAACTTTTGTGGCTTCTTGGTTTTTCTTCAGCTTCCTGGTGTGACATGATGGCAGTAACTGCACACCATCCTTCGACTATGGATCATGCAATACTTTTACAGGAGAGGTCTTCACACTTTACTCCAAGGGAAGGGGTAAAAAGGAGGGATCCAGGTTAAGGCTGGGTAATCTTGTCATGAAGGCCAGAGTTCTCCCATCTTGTGTCCCTAGCCATGCTGTGTGGTGGAACTGTATCCAACTCTATGAATAAATTACCTTTTGCAACCTTTCCTAAGCTCAGGACAAGGGGAAGAAACTTTCCCCTAATATTAACTTGTGCACTGTATTGTAGACAGAGTATTTTCTACTGTTCTGGTATTGATGTAGCACATAAAATTCAGTTAGGATTTTTAGTTGACAATTTGGGAGTAAACAATTGTGCAAAATCAGTCATTACGATATCTCCTAAAACAGCTAACCTTTGGTACTCTTGACTTTCAGGAATGCCTCCTTCATTTCTTCAGAAAATTGAAGTGGTCTCTGAAGTATCAAAAGAAACGTGTGAGGCTCTGGGTAACTACCTTAAGCTCTTCACAAAGCAGGAAGGGGTATGTATTGCTGTACTTCACATCCTTATTGCATAAACTATTTTGAGAGCATCACTGAAGCCAGAACTAATGGGAGGCAGGGGAAAGGGGGACAATTGTACTGGGGCCCCCAAAGTGTCTTCAACATCGGTATAAATAAAGAAATGAGCAGGGCAGAGACCCCAGCAAACATGATGTGCCAAGGCCCCAAATTTCTCTTCAGGCCTGCAGCTTAATGCACTGAACCAAATACACCTCGAAGGCTTCTGCCTTTACTAGACGGGTTGTCTTTCATTTTGCTAACCTCCTAGTGCAGGGGTGGACAAACTTTTTGACCCGAGGGCCACATCTGGGTGGGGAAATTGCATGCAGGGCCGTGAATGTAGGGCTGGGGTAGGGGGTTGGGGTGCAGGAGGGGGCTCAGGGCAGGGGGTTGGGGTGCGGCAGGAGGTTGAGGTGCAGGGTGTAGGAGGGGTTTGGGGTGCAGGCTCGGGCCCAGCGCCACTTACCTGGAGCGGCTCCGGGGTGGCAGTGGCACGCAGCGGGACGTCCCTGCGACCCCTCTGGGGGTGGGGGGAGAGTAGAGGGCTCTGTGCGCTGCCCTCGCCTGCGGGTACCTCCCCCGAAGCTCCCATTGGCTGCGGTTCCCCCTTCCCAGCCAATGGGAGCTGCAGGGGGCAGCGCCTGCAGGCGAGGGCAGCGCACAGAGCCCTCTTCGCACCCCACCCACCCCCCAGGGCTGCAGGGATGTGGTGCCAGCCATTTCCTGGAGCAACACGGGGGCCGGATCCAAAGCCCTGACGGGCTGGACCCGGCCCGTGGGCCATAGTTTGCCCACCTTAATGGAATCTGGTATGTCAAAGAATCATTTTCCTCTGCAGCTAGGAATCAACACAAAAGAGAATCTTGGGTTTGTTTGTGTATAGTACAGATTAATTGATAGTCTTTTTTCAGCTGTTCTGCCTTCTTCCACATGTGTTTGGACAGGTCTCTTTTTTGATTTAGATAAGCAGTTGTTTTCATGGACAGTTTTAAAAAAAGCTGTGTCCCTTTTATTGCACTTATTGTTACTAATGTGCAGGGCCCGATGCAGATGGTTCTTCCCTCTATCTGGAATTGGTTAAATCCAAGGTATTAACAGCACCTTTATTATTCCAGGGAATTCCTCTTATGTGTATTTCTAGTTTAGATCTCTTCTCCCCTCCCCCCCCCCCTTCATTGGACTTACCATAATAGTGCCCTGTTTGTTTATACTGTTGAGTGCAATTCCAATACTTCAGTGGAAATGTACTGCATGTTTGTTTTTTCATATTGATCTCTGGAGGGTGCTTCATAACCAAGTTACCATAGATAGACTTGTTCTCCTAACCTCTGATGACACTCTTTAGTTCAGCTTTGTCTTCATCAGCCATTTGTATTTCAAAATGAGGAAGATTGTGTTGGTGTTGTGAGTCGCTTCCAGTTCCTTAGCAATGAGCCACACACACTGGATCCATTGTTAAGGCTTGGATAGGAATGAAAAGTCTTAATGCAAACCTACTTCTCTACTCACAAGCCTGCTATACTTGCATGAGTGAAAATACAACATAATGGAGTGAGTGGTAAAAGATCTGTTTATCTTGTCATAGATCTAGTTTAATTTTCCTTTACCCAATACCTACTTGTCAAAACTCCATTTGTGAATGAGGGAGATGGTTCTATGTGGTGGTTCTTATTCTGTGATTATATTTGGTAGGTATGCTGCTTTGTGAAGCCAAATTCATTCCTCTATTTTTATTTTAATGAGCAAAGTAGTGTTATAAATACCATGTGACGCTAAGAAAAGGGTACCAGACTTTAAATTGTTGGTATTTGTAACATTTATAGTTTGATACAAATAAGGGCTTGATAGCATAATTGTTTCCATGAAAGAGGTGGCAGTAGCTTTTTTTATGACAGTAGTTGTCATTATTGCACTATAACTACTTCATGTTGGTAATCTATTTCCCCCCCTTTGTGTTTGAATAGTTTTGGTAATCATAATAAAGAATCTTAAAATGCCCAGGCAATGAAAATTCTAGTTCAGTTTCATAGCATTGCTCTAACCATCTCAGATCTTAATATAGAAAGCTCTTGAAATATTGAAAAGGAGATATGAGCTTTGTGCATTACAGGAGCACTTTCAGTTGACAGCTCCTGTCCCTGATGAGCTCAACTTAAACTAATATTGCTACTAAAAAACAGAACTTAGCTTTCTATTGGAAATTCCATTCAACAAAAGCAACATTAATGCTACATGAATAGTCTTCTTCCTGTTCCTGCTGATCTCTCCAGTGCAAATGCCATATACTTGGGCTCTGCCCTGGAAAAAGGATTTGGCCCTAGCCATATATTTCTAGCTTCTGCCAGCAGGTGTTGAATACTCACACTACTTTTGTGTAAACAATGGAGTTCTTCTCATGTAAGGTTTATATGTGGAACACACACATCTAGACCAGGGGTCGGCAACCTTTCAGAAGTGGTGTGCCGAGTCTTCATTTATTCACTCTGATTTAAGGTTTCGTGTGCCAGTAATACATTTAAACGTTTTTAGAAGGTCTCTTTCTATAAGTCTATAATATATAACTAAACTATTGTTGTATGTAAAGTAAATAAGGTTTTTAAAATGTTTTAAAAGCTTCATTTAAAATTAAATTAAAATGCAGAGCCCCCCAGACTGGTGGCCAGGACCCGGGCAGTGTGAGTGCCACTGAAAATCAGCTCGCGTGCCGCCTTCGTGCTATCATGAAATCAAGATACTTATTTTCAAAGATTCCTCTCCTGACACACACACCTCTCTGCTAACAGGGCACTCAAAAGCAAAGTTAACTTAGACTGTCAAACTCCTTTCATGAAGGATCGTTTTCAAAGGGTCTTGCAATCTCTTTCAGATGTGTTGTGGGCTTCTTTGACACTCATGTCTGCTGCAATCTCTGGGCCTCTTTTCCTAATCACTACCTGTTTTCATTGCCTCTCTAGATCCAAGTTCCTTGCCCTTTTTTAGGGCTCTTTGATCAGACTTCTTCCTTGCCTAATGTCCACTGTCTCACTCATTTTACTGGGTCTACTGCACTAATTTTGTTGAATTTTGCAGCCAGTAATCTATTTAATGCCACCTGCCAAACAACAAATTTGTAGATGTGAAAGAAATGCCTTATCTCATGCTCAATAGTTTATCTAGTTTTTATCAAAAATTGATTTTTGCTATTGTATCATAATTTAACCTCTTCCGGTACTAAAAAGTGCAGCTTGCAAACTTGTTAGAATGCAAAGTTAACTTTTAGAATGCTGCTGTGTATAAGTCATATTGGGTCCAGTTTTTGACCTTTGAAAAAATGTTAACTAGTAAGAAGGAATGTCCTCTTCTCCATAGCCCACCCCTTCTTGGGTGAAGTTGTAGCATAATTATACAGTACATACACAAATGGTACTCCTGTGTCTGAGAGTCCTTACTAATGCATGATAAATCATATGCCTTCTATCTTTGAATTTTTAAACTAGTGTGGGAGTTCAGCTTCCAACTCCTGGTTGTATTGTGAGAACTTCAGCCTGCCCCTATACCCCCCCTCCCCCCCACACAAATCACATCAAGTTGGGCAACGGTGACTTATGAAGGGTAAAGCTGATTTGGAGGAAAGCCTTAATCTCTTTTTACAAACGTTGCATGTTCTGGGTGAATTGGTTAAAGGTCGGTCAGTGCCTGGCTGCAGCTTGTCAGAAAGCTAAGGCGGCACTTAGGAATGAGCCAGGGGCAGTGCGGTGAGGAGAAGGTTATGCATGTGGAACTGATGCACAAAGTGTGGCGGGACCTTAAGAGGGACTGTTGTGGAGGAAAATGACTAGACTAAACCTTTTAAGCACACCCCATTTTGCCCTACGAGTGCTTTAGGGAGAAGGGCTGCAGCTCCCGGCCGGGCTGGCTCTGAACACCGCGCTCGCTAGGGCCCTGTGGGAACTTGCACTAAGCATAGCAGCATGGCCGAGCCCGCGCCGTTAGCCTCTGCAGCGCTTTGGGGATCACCTTCCCCGACCCGTCCGGCCGCGGGTCTCTGGCTCTCGCCCGCAGCTACAAGGGGCCGCATGGCGGGTGGGGGCGGGAGCCGCCCCGGGAGCCCTGTCCCTCCCCACTCGCCCCGCGTGCTGGCGGCTGCAGCGCAGGGCCGGGGCACTTCGGAGTGGTGCAATGACCCCGTGCTCCGCGGCCGGGCGGGGAACCGGCTTGTCTCCTGCGCCCCGGCGAGTCTGCGGCGGGCCCCGCTCGGCTCTCGCGATACCGCCCCGCGGAGGGCCGGGTGCCGCTGCAGCAGCTGGCTGGGATTTGGAGCCGGGAGCTGGCAGCGCTGCGCACGGGTGTCAGGCATGCCCCCGCCAGCTGCAGAGAGCCCCGCCTGGGCAGCGCCCCGCTGGGTGTTGTGAGAGCCGCGCCAGGGCACTGCAGGACCCGGCAGCCAGGGCACGAGGTACCTCTGAGGCGCTCGCGGGGAGGAGCAGCTGCAGCAGCCTGTGAGGCGGCCGGAGGTGATGGGAGGGACTGCTCTTATCCCTGCACACTAGGAGACTGGCCCTCCGCGTAAGGCCGGGACACGGGGCAAAGTGAACAGGCTGGACCCTCCGGCTTTCGAGTTGCTTAGCCGCTAACAGTCACTTCATTCAGAGTTTTGCAACTACAAACCTGTCAACGTGCCTGCCTTGGCGTCCACCCTCTGAAAGTTAATGGGTTTATTGCTCTCCTTGTTGACGTTGGGATGAAACCCTCAACATAGAGTGTCTAAAACGTATTCACTAAACCGTTAAAAAGACGAAAGAGTGATTTAGGAAGCTGTTCAATTATCTTCAGGCTGAATTTTTACTGAAGCTTAGTTTGTCATTGAAGCTCCATCGTCAGAACAGGTGTAACTTGGAATGTTTCCGGTGGTGACTTTGGCACAAGGTTAGTAAATCTTGTTGAAAGCAAGCTTTTTCCTCTTGCTGGATCTAGTATCCTAGCTGAACTTGCGTTCTAACTACAATCTAGGGACAAGTATCAGGGGGTAGCCGTGTTAGTCTGTATCTACAAAAACAACAAGGAATCTGGTGGCACCTTAAAGACTAAGATTTATTTGGGCATAAGCTTTCGTGGGTAAAAACCTCACTTCTTAAGATGCTTCACTTCTAGGGGCAGTTTAACCTGGTGTTGACAATGACGTTAGTAACATAAATTACTGTATCACTGTAGCAATAGCACAGTTAAAGGGACTCTATTTAAATGTCCCCAAAATTATAAAACTGCAGGATGATATCTAAATTCAATATAAACAGATTTTAAAATCTATTTTCTACAGTATTAGAACTTCATTCGTTGCAGCACCAAGAATCTGAAAGAGAAGCTTGATTAAACAAAAGCAAAGCTGATTTAATTTCTTTTCATCCTCTAGCACTATAGAAATACAAAAAGTATGCTGAATAGTAATTTAGATCTTTGTAAAACTCACTTATGATCAAAGGTGGCATTAGTAACAGAGGTAGTAACCTCTTTAAACAACATGATTTTAAAATTGACATTGTTCCTTTTTAAAGATTGAGATATTACTTGCACTCTGCCTATTTTCAGTTTCAACAATTTTCTCCTTAGTTAACTTGGCTGAATCTTTCTCACTGCCTGTGGTAAACGTTCCAAAAGATGATTGATTAACTGATAAATGGCTGAAAGATTTTATTAAAGATGGTAAATGGGGAAATGCAAGTTTATTTTTGCAGATTATTTTAGTCAGTATTAAATATTAGGCTTGGTGTGTACATAATCCAGAATAATACATTCCTTATTTGCATTCTCTGCACTAACTTTTGTCAGGAACCATTCACAGTATATTTAACTTGGGTAAATATATCAAGGTGTGATACTTCACTAGTCAATTGCATAATTAGCATAATATATTCAGATAAATGCATTTGCAATTTGAATGATCATAGTGCTTATACCAGTTGTTAGTGTAATGTCTATGTAGAAGGCCAGTGGAGAGGTGATTGCTTTTTATTTGTTTCATGTTGCTTTAAATAGCTTGGAAACCTCAAGCTGTGTGCAAGGCTAGCTGTGTAAATGTTGGTTGATGTTGCCTCACTCTGTTCTCATTTTACACTCCTATATTTAAATTGGATTCATGTACTGGCAGAGCATGCAAACTTTCTGTCCTGTACAGCTCCTCGCGCAGGTGTCCATGTTGTGACTCAGGAGCCCGTTGTGAAAATCAGAGCTCTAAATTATCCTTCAGGGTGACTGGTAACTGACTTGATTGTGAATTGAAAACTGAACTTCTCCCAGTTTGATTTGTATTGTGTATTGAATCAGCCCCCCTGCTTCCTATGGGGAGAAAGTATGGGTGCCTCCCCTACAGCCTCAAATGCCCTGGGCATGAGCACTGTGAGCAACTGCAGCAAAGGGACAGCAGCTCCCCCCCACTGCCTGCCCAGTGTATTGCAGGAAAGTAAGGAGAGCAGCTCTGGTTGCTATATTGCCTGACAGACTTGTGGGACCCTTGGGACAGAAGGATAAAAGCTCAACTGGCTCTCTGAGCCTAGGAGAGCACCTAGTGAAGGATGCCTCACAGCCATCCAGGACATCTGGGAGACAGAATAAAGGTGAGAACCAGCAACCAGTTGATTCCATGATTCCCTTTTCCAGCTGACTCTCAGGTTAGAGCAGTCTGGATGCTGATGTACTTAAACCGGCTGGTTGTGATCCCCAAGGGACCTCTGGGGATAGCCAGAATACAGTGTGCTGTGGCCATGCCCTCTTCCCAACCTCTGATTTGCCACCTTGCATGAAGGAGGCATGGAAGCTGGCTCTGGAGCACTGGGGATGCTCCCTTCTTCCTTGCACCCAGTGGGAAACTTGCAGGTCACTTCTGCTCTCTTTCCACCACCTGAGCACAGCAAAAGGGATAGAACAGGACTAAAAATCTGCTGCAAAGTAAATATTGTGCCTCCTGTGCCCCTTTAGAGTAGTGTTTTTCTTTGGGCTGAAAACATTTGACACTGACTGGGACCTGTGGTACAACTAAAATGTTCTGATATACAGCTGGCTTCTCTGCTGTTGTCTGTCAGGTCTGAAGGTGCTTCCTATCATAGTCCATGTCATACAGTGAACTTTGCATTCAGCGTGGTGATAGGTCCCTACCATTAGGGTTTGCAGTCTGAATTAGGGCCGGTCTGCTTCAGCAAGTTTTACTAGTAATACTAATCTAGTTACACCAGTGTAAAGATACTGAGATAACATTCCCTGCCACATCCCAGTCTGGACACTTTTCTAGAGGAATAGCTCTTTTCAGTAAGTAGGTAAACCCCTTTTCTCAAGTGACAAACTGAACCAAAGAACAATATTTTTTTATACCAGAATGTGTGTCAACATAAGCAGTTAACGTGGTTAACCATATTGGTTTAAATTCACACCTTGGGTTATACCAAAAAAGTAACTACATACATCAAAGAATGACACACCCATATGGTATGGGAGGACAGTTACTGATGAGATAAGCCTTACTATAACCTTATCACTAACATATTATATTAGTGCCCAGAGGCTCCAGGCATGGGAGATGCTCCTTGTGCTGAGGAGCTGAGGCTATGCATACTTGCAAGAACACCTGGTCCTCCCTACCCAAGAGTTTAGTCTGAAAAGACAGATGAGTGGGAGGGAGAGGAAATGGACTACTGCATGTGAGAAGAGGCGTAAAGGTGAAGTTGAGCACACATCTTTTGGCTCCAAGTTTTTATAAAGTCTGTCCTGACAGCATGGTATGTAATATTCTTTTCCACCCCTGCAGGAGAGCTTAAAATTTTTTTCTTCCCACGGATGTCCTGAGAGAGGGAAAACTAGCCATGTTAGAGGGATCCTCTTTCACATAATTAAGGGGAGAGAGCTGCTGAAGTCCAGTAAGCCCAAGGCCTTAAGCTGCCAACTCTTGAGTAGGGCAGTTGAGGAATGTTCTTCTGATCCCAAGCCAGTCTGCCTGGACCAGGTTTAAAGTATGTCAGCTGTGTGCAGAACAGCTGATAGACCGTGTATCCTAGTGGACAGACCAACCTGTTCAGTATGCAATTGCACAGTCAAAGCCTGGTACCATTATATTTTTTTTGTTTTTCTGTTGGTGCCATTATGCATGTTGTTTGTTTCTTTACTGCCTTGTTTTTAACATTGTATAAAGTTAATTTAAAAAAAAAACACTGTATAGCTACCAGCAGTACTTGGCCCAACAAGATAATTTCAAATTTCCATCAGGTAAATAGGGCATTAGCATAGGAAAGTTCCTTTTTTTCACTTGAAGAGGCTAAAGACTTACACTTACAGTGCACTATTGCTGTTGTAAGTTCTTTGGAGCAGAGATCCTTCTTTTATATGGGTGCCTAGCACAATGGGGTTCTGACCTAAGTTCTGCTGTCATACAAATAACTGAGATGCTTCTGTTTTGATAGTTGAAATGCAAACTCTGATTGTTACCCCCTTGCGAAAAGCTCAATTGATGCTACATTTTTTCATTATGCTTTTTTGAAGAATGAATTTTGATTTAAGGGGGGGGGGGAGAAGAGTCTTGTCGTCTCTCAGCAATTTGATTTTTAACTGTAATCGGTAGTGTGTTTGCATATAGTTTGTATCAACAAGATTCAGCATCTCTAGCTGTGTAACCGCAGTGGAATTCTGTGGGTGAGTTAAACTAGCCTGTGTGAAAGTTTGTATCTGGCTTTGATCAACTTGAGATATGAGACTGAAGGGAAAATGCCTTCAGCCACTCCAGTGCGTTAGTTGCTTACTAATGCACATAGTGGAGTGGCTTATTGCTGATGGAGTATGGCTTGTTAGTTTTATTCCATTATTAAACAGTCCCATGGAATTCATGCAGCAGTTTCACTAGGAACTGCTTTACACGGGACTCTGGAGTTTGAGGGATGGTTGAAAACTGTCCTTTTTCTTTAATATAGCCTTTCATTCTTCTGCTCCTTGCTTCACCTCTGTTCCCCACAGGCTGCCCCAGGTAAAATATCTTCCCTCTCCCCACATTAACAAACAACAAAATATCCCCACAGCACTTCATGGCTAGAACCTCAGAACGAAATCTTGGAGTTGGTGTACAGCTGTGACATCATAAAGGCCCAAACAGCTTAAGGAATGTGGCTTTGGAGAATCTGGTTCCGCAAGCAGAGACTAAACAAACTGTAGAATACAGAACCCCTCTCCTCTGGAGTGAACAGAACTATTTTTAGCTCTAGATGGGAAGAATGGAGGCCAAAGACACACAATATATTAACACTTAGGCCTACACTACAAACTTTGGTTGACTCGTGTTACGTTGACATAAAGCAGCCTCAGTTGGTATGTTGTTTGTGCACATCCATACCTGGCTCCTTGCATTGGTGCTGCACATATTCATCAGGAGTGTTTGTCGATGCAGAGTGGCACACCATGGAAAGTGTGCTGCTTCTTTGAGTGCTTGTTCACGTCAGTTTCAATCAGGTGTGCGCGCACCGCATGCACAGTTGCTGGAAATTTTCCCCCAGCAACTGCTATCGGGTCAGCTGTGGCGCCTTCATGGCGCTCAATATATGACCCTGCCAACCCAGCCCCTCCTCAGTTCCTTCTTGCTGCCTGTGACAGTTGTAACTGCAAGTGGCTTGCGTACAAGTTCTACTTGCTTCCCCAACTTTCTAGTGTAGTTTATCTCAGTAGTTTATAGTTCTAGTTTTATTAGTAGTAGTTCTGTTAAGAGTGGGGGGGTTTCCACTCTGACCTTTCCCCTTGGAGACCTGAGGGCATGCCTCAATCCCCAGGATTGAAGTCCTGCAATAAGCCCATGTCAATGGGCTATCCCCACGATGCTTGTTTAAAGTGTGTGGGGGAGGCTCACCAAGCGGATAGATGCAGGATTTGCAAGGGTTTTTGACCCAGGACCAAAAAGGAGTGGGATTTCAGGTTGAAACAGCTCCTTGTGGAGGCAGCTCTTAAACCACAGTCCGCCTCGGCACAGCAGGACCCAGCACCGAGCTCCTCAGTGGCAGAATTGGCACAGGAGAAGCTCTCGGAGAACAGACACTCACGGCACCGCCAATCCCCTGTACCTAAGCTTGTGGGAACTGCCCGGTGCTGCTCCAACTCTCCGCTGCCGCAGAGGAGGCGCGCCAAGCAGAGTAGAGGCGGATCTCCTGTGAGACCCTCCCCTGCGGTCTCAGCCAATGGGGCACATCCCAGAGAGGAACACCCGGTCCCGAGACACTTGGAGTCGGCACCGGGAACTTCAGACCCACAAAGAGTACCATTGAGCCCAGGACCATTGGACTCCCCAATCCATATGGTGGAGGAGGCGGGGCTACCATCTGCCCCAGACATGTTTGAGGCCGTGCTGGACCTCATTGCCCCGATGGCACCACGGTCCCCGACTCTGCACGACAAGCCGGCGGCACTACCGTCCTGCAGCAAGCCTACAATGATGCGCCTGCCCGTATTGCCAGGTCACTGATCCCTGGCACCGGAAAGGGGGCACCATCCTGAGTCCTCGAGGTACTGGTCCCTGGATCGTCGGAGGTCCTGCTCCCGGCGCTGATCATCATGTCGCCGATCCCCTCAGTACAGATCGAGGTCTCGGCTCTGCTCCCCTTCTTTGTGGCCCTGGCCCTCTAGATCCTGGTCCC
Source organism: Emys orbicularis (assembly GCF_028017835.1). NCBI lineage: Eukaryota > Metazoa > Chordata > Testudines > Emydidae > Emys > Emys orbicularis. Next base: position 81,729,905 of record NC_088684.1, read on the forward strand.
CATCCTCAGAATCAGGCGCGGTTTCTAGAGACTCACACCGGAGCTGGCACCAGTCGGCGCATCGACAGCCCGACGCGGGTACAGTGGCAAGGACTAGCACAATGGCCTTTTTTTGACTCCCTGGGCATATCACCAGTCCCAGGGTACCTTGTCCAAGAGCTCCTGGTCAGCGGCATCTGAGCCCAGGCTGCCGATGGCCTCGGCCAGTCGCCCCGTGCCCAGAGGTGTGGAAGGGATTCTGGCTATAGCACCTTCACCGGCACAGACCCCTGCCCCTACGGTGGAAGAGGTGGTCACCGACCCAGAACAGCAGGTTGAGCAGGAGGTCCCTGTGGACCAACAGGCCCAGGATGACCCAGTTCCCCTGCTTGTGTCCTCGTCCTCTTCCCCAGACGAGGCAGTAGCAGGACCTTCAGTCTCAGGACCACTACCCATAGATAGTCATGCCAACCAGGACCTACTCCGCAGGCTGGTGTGCAATATCGGCTTACAAGCAGAGGAGGTGGTGGAACAGGAGGACCCAATGGTAGATATTTTGGCCCCAGAAGGTCCATCCCAAGTGGCGCTGCCACTCATTAGGACCATTCAGAATAACACCAAAATTGTGTAGCAGATCCCGGTCTCTATTCCCCGACGGCCAAGGGAGTAGAACGCAAGTAGTTCGTTCCCTCCAAGGGTTACAAGTATCTATAATCCCACCCACAACCCTGCTCCTTGGTGGTGTCTACGGTTAATGAATGTGAAAGGTAGGGGCAGCAGGGACTCACACCTAAGTCCAAGGACTCTAAAAAAAAAAAACTTGACCTTTCCACCAAATAGGTCTCTTCCACAGGGGGCCTACAGCTCAGGATTGCTTATCAGCAGGTAGTCCTGAGCAGATGTAATTTTAACTCATGGAACTCCATGCTCAAATTTAAGGAGTTAATACCATCTGAGTCCAGGGACAAGTTTGGGGTCATTTGTGGAGGAGGGTAGCCCCCTGAGTGTTCACCAAGTGTATGTCGGTCGTAGCAGCCTTCCTCTGCAGGTGCAGGAGGCAGGTGCAGGTATATCCCTACCTCGATGACTGGTTACTCAGGGGGTGCACCAGGGAGCAGGTGGAGTCTCAAGTCTGATTAGTCAGAGCTACTTTCCAGAGGCTGGGACAACTCCTCAGCGGGAACAAGTCAACCTTGTCACAGACTGAAAGAATAGAATTCATCGGTGCGGTGCTGGACTCGGTGCAGGCAAGGGTGCTCCTGACAGACCCAATTTCAGACCATGACAGACATTATCTAGAGCCTCAGGCGGTACCCCAACCCTCTACCACAAGGGGATGCCTGAGTCCTCAGCCACATGGCAGCCTGCGCTTATGTGGTCTGGCATGCCAGACTGAGGCTCAGACCACTTCAAGCATGGCTCGCGTTTGTATACCGCCCGGGGCGCGAGAGCCTGGAATCTGTCGTCACGGTGCCAGACCAAGTACTTGAGTTCCTCCAGTGGTGGCTCGACCCTCGCACAGTGTGTAAGAGAGTCCCCTTCAACAGCCCCCAGCCCTCCTTGTCCCTAGTAATAGACGTGTCAGCTCTGGATTGGGGGGCACATTTGGGAGAGCTCCAGACACAAGGATTATGGTTGCAGGATGAGCTCTCCCTGCACATCAATATCAGAGAGCTCAGAGCAGTACAGCTAGCATGCCAAACCTTCCTATCTCGGCTCCAGGGCCAGTGTGTACAGGTAATGATGGACAACACCACGGCCCTGTTTTAAATCAACAAGCAAGGTGGAGCCCGCTCTTCCACCTTATGTCAAGAGGCCCTGCAGCTATGGGAGTTCTGCATAGAATGCCTCCTGGTGAATGCAGTGGGCTATCTCCCAGGTGTGCAGAACAAACTAGAAGACCACCTTAACAGATCATTTCGCAATCACGAGTGGGTCATCTGTCTGGATGTCATATATTCCATCTTTCAAAAGTGGGGGTTTCCCCAGGTCGATCTGTTTGCCACCCAGAGCAACAGGAGGTGCCCAATATTCTCTCTCCTTTCAGAAATACAGCCCGGGTTTGATCTCGGATGCGTTCCTGCTTCCCTGGGGAGACCGTCTCATTTATGCTTTTCCATCATTCGCACTCGTGCACAGAGTACTGCTGAAAATCTGCAGAGAGAGCGAAAGTAATTCTGCTGGCCCTGGCATGGCCCCACCAACATCGGTACACCACGCTTCTGGAGCTGTCAGTGAAAACTCCTGTTGTGTTACCACTCTACCCCGATCTGATCACACAGGACCACGGTCGCCTTCACCACCCGGACCTCCAGTCCCTCCATCTCATGGCTTGGAAGCTTCATAGCTAAACCCAATGAAGCTCCTGTGCTCAGAACCAGTAAGGAAGATCCTGCTCGGCAGCAGAAAACCATCCACCAGGGCAATTTATCTGGCCAAGTGGAAGAGGTTCACTTGCTGGTGTGCCCAGCATCACACTTCTCCACTCCAGGAGTCTATACCACTCATCCTGGAGTACCTTCTGCACCTCAACCAACAAGGCCAGGCAGCGTCCTCCATAAAGGTACACCTTGCTGCTATCTCGGCCTTCCATCCGGGCACCTCTGGACGCTCCATGTTCGCTAACCCTATGGTCGGATGTTTCCTTAAGGGCCTGGAATGCCTATATCCTCAGGTTAGATAGCCTCTTCCGGCATGGGATCTTAACCTGGTCCTCTCCAGACTAATGGGACCCCCATTCGAACTGCTGGCAACTTGCTCTCTTCTCTACCTGTCATGGAAGGTAGCTGTGACCAGGGTCCTAGTGGGGAGCCGCCTGTGGTCATTCAATTAGGGTGAACTGCAAAGAATGGGGCAGACAATCCCCATAAAGCTGGTGGATATTCCAATACTTATATTTACCAAGCCAGCATAAAACAGGCCATTTGCTTGTTCCTCCACCATTCAGAGTACATTTCAAAGAGAGATGAATACTGAGATATCCCATGTGTTCTATTCATTTACATGATAGGATGTTCTTTTGACCTCTGAATTCAGAATACAACATAGACAGGGACTGATTACGTTGTCCACCCTACTTATACATATGTTTGTGTTTTTGTGTATTTACATATCTCCCTACGTGTCTTTTGAGGGTTATTTATTTTGCAGGATGTTTAACCCTTTCTAGCCATGCGTCACACCCCCAACGTGAGACTGGTGTGGAAGGGTGAAATTTGAACTCCTGGATACACCGTAAGGTCCTTACAACATTGATATGAGCTGTTTATATTGAATTCTTTGTAAGGCCAAATTATTGATGCATGCTTTGGCCCCAGCCAAAAATTTAGCCCATACTTTGTGAAACACTTTTTAGTGATTCCAGGGTTTGGTCTGTGTTAACTTAACATAGCCATTCATGTTTTTTAAAGAGCACTTACTCTGGCATTCAGCCATGAAGGCTGTGAGGTGTTGTACCTCAATTTCCCTTTGTGCACAGTAGTTCAAGCTTGTAGTGGTTTTTCTGCTGTGTACAGTTTCAAGATTAGATACAGGCACTAACTGTGAAATATCAGTATTACCAGGCCTTTTAACATAGCGTGTGTTGTCATGTAATGAAACAGTATAACCAAGAAGGCTTTTACAACATAATGAGTTCTTATGTATCACCCGAACATGTTCAAGGGTTTTTCCAAAAAACCATGCACATTGTACATTTTTACAGTTCTTGGTATCAGCAACAAGTTAGTTACAATCATTAGCAATAATATCAGTTTTATCACAAGTGTAGATTTACAATTATTTTTGTCATGCCAAGCCTTTGGTTTAGACAAATCATTCTTTAGGTCAGCTTGTTCAATATCCCTTTCGAATCTTTGTAGCATTTTCTTGACCTCAGGATCTTCCTTAACATAGGCTTTCAGTTTAACCACTTCCTTGGTGTTTTGGTATTTTAGGGTTAACCTGTGGCTTTTATTTGCAAGGTTTAGTCCTTTCCTTCCTCCCTGTCCAGTAGGGTCAAAATCTGAACTCTTTTTTTGTGTAACGGAATCCATTGGCTAGCTGGGTACATCCTCTTTGCTAATGGCTATGGGCAAGTCTTTCTCCCGCCCCCAGTCAGTCAGGTAATTTGCATCAACACAGACATTAGCTTTTTTACTAGTTTTCAGATCCTCAAGCTTTAAGACAGAGTCAAGCCTTGGAACTGGTAAAGAGATACCATCCATTTTCACTAGCATGTTAGACTCAAGGTTCTTTTGTCCTTCCCTTACCAACCTCTGCTTCCACATGGAATCAGATGTCAAGTCCACTAAGACTACAAGTCATATCCAAAATATCTAGAGATGAGTTTGCCTGCTCTCCCCTTCATCTTTGTAACCCGATTTTTTTCCTCAGTACCTGAGTCAGACTGCTTAACATGGAGACATTCATGTTCCAACAACCTTGTCTCCCCAACAAGCTGGTTAAGCTTGTAGGGCTGTTTAAATTCCCTAACAATTTTTATTTCATGTGAGACCTTTTCAAAGCTATCCACACTGGGTCTTTCTAAAGCAAAGTCAGTGGATCTATACACCTCAGAAAGACTCTGGTAATTAGGAACTGGAACAAGTCTCCCAAACAAACTGTTGCTTTCTTCTATACAGTGATTCACTGAGTTAATGCAATCAAATCACTTCCACACCCATCAGTTGCAGCAAACTGCTTGCAAAAACTACCCTAAAGATTTTCCTCTTCAGAAATCTTTCTAAGCAATAACCCATTTTTCACAGAAATTCTGCCCTTACCCTTTTCACCTAGGGCTTACTCTAAAGGAACATTTTCCTGAGCAACAAGAAGTTCTTTCTGGGTTTCACTTAAATCCAGAATCACCTCTGTCCCATCAGGAAGATTTTCGCAAACCCCCCTTTCATATAAACTGCTATACTTCGTAGTCACAAGATTAGAAGCATTCTCTTCCCTGTTACAAGTTTCCACACTGTCAGTGGGTAAGATAGTCAAATCACCTTCATGCTTTCCTTGTGCCCTGGCTATATCATCACCCTGATCAGACAAGGTTATCTTTACTCACTAGCAACAGGCAAAATAGAAGCACCAGAATTGCTTGGTCTCTGGGGGTTATTTATGACATCAACTGGATGCAACCTAGTTGCAATGTCATCATCCCTAGCAGACACAAATTTAGGATTACTTCCTTCCTGGGTTTTAGTTGTATTCAAAACCAACTTTGGCTCAACTGATAAATTTTCAACCATCATAGGCTGACAGGCTTTTTCCGTCTGCTCTACAAACAGAAAAGAGCTGGAGAAACATTCCCCTTTAACAGACAAATAGCTTGGGATATCCTTTCCTTTGTCCCAGCACACCTGGCTGTTCATGGACAATTGCTTGCCTATGAAGGGAGCTACCCCAATCTCCAAGTCACTACCCCTAGCAGACAGAGGAACATTTCCTTCACTGTCTCAATTCTCCACACTGGTAACAGGTAAGGTATAGGGATACTCATGTTCCACTAACCTTGCCTTCCCAAACTGCTCATTCGACAAAGCCATCAGCTCAGAAGGCTACCTATGCTCATCTAAACTTTGTTTGCCTTTCCCTCCCTTAACAGATAAACTGCTGTTTTCCACAAATAGTGTCTTATTACACTGAGCTACTTTAAGCACAACACTTTTACCTGGGTCAGGCTGACTCTCTCAAGCTTTACTAGCCAACATTCCATCACCCATAAAAAATTTACCCTTTTCTTCCTCAGGGCTTTACCTGATCGCCAACTTTAATTTGCTCTAGAGAAACATCTTCCTGAGCCTTATCTAATGCCGGATTCACTTCTGAGATACCAGACAGACAATTAGGAATTTTTTCCACATATGCGCTGCTTCTTTGCACAGATAAACAGCTATCTTTCTCATACAAACATTTGGAGAAACCCTCCATAGGCAAATCCTTGCCCCTAGCAGACACAGGCTCAGGATTATTTCTTTCATGTGACTGTTCAGTCAAGTTGATGACTTAAATCAAAGTTTTAATATCATCCCCAATCAAAAGATCCTTCGGCAGTAACTTCCTTACACCAGCTATAACTTCATGTTTAACGCCATTCCATTCAAGAAAGATTCTGGCTAAAGGCACACTTACAGTAAACTCATGGAGGATTACAATATTCACACTCTGGTAAATCTTCCTCTTTGACAAAATCTGTTTTAACGAGTGTGATGTTAGAAGCTGTAATTTGCCCTAAACAGGTTTTACCATTGACTTTTACATTCTCTTCACAAGTTATGGGGTTACCTTCACCTGAGCTCACGGTAAAAGCATTTACATAAAAGGTGGCAGTGTTGGGGTAAATTTGGTTACACACAGGCAACTGCTATGTTAACATACCAACATTGTTACAAACTGGATAGATTCTATCCCTATCTTTGTTGAGAGGAACTGTTTTTTCAATATGATACAGTTCCTGTTTCTTTATTCTCTTGAGTTGGCTCTTATGTCTGTCCACTTTTGCCTTAGCTTCTAGTTCCTGCAATCGAATATATGCCACTTTTTGTTCATGTTCAAAACAGGCATTCTTTTTCACCAGCTTCTCCTTCCATATCAGCTATTTTTTGCTTTTGTTCAAGTTCTAGCTGCTGGTTTCTCACTGCAAGCATTTTCACTGGGTCTGCTTCCTTATCACTGGCAATTAACAGATCTTTCAGTTCCTGCTCTGGGGCCTTTTGCTTAAAATACAACCCTCTCTGTAATCACAATTCTCCCCGGCTTTTTCTGTCAGGCTCTTGATCATGGGTCACTCACTGTAACTGATTTTTAACCCTTAAACTCTCCAATATCAATTAAATTTTGACAAATGTGTGGTTCTGATCCAAAAATCCAATTAACTTGTGGTAATGTGTATCCTGCCGACTACGCCACTGTGACTGGGGCCCTAGTGGGGAGCCAGCTGTGGTCACTCAATTAGGGTGAATTGCAAAGAATGCGGCAGACAATCCCCATAAAGCTGGTGGATATTCCAGTACTTGGTAAATGTAAGCCAGCATAAAACAGCTTCTTTATTACCTTACTGGTTACTCAGAAGTCCAAACAATGCAGTTCCCCTAAAGTGATCCAGCCTCAGGCCTCCATCCAGGTACACACGTCAAATATGCTGAAAATGTCTGTAAATCTTATTTCATCATATAAAAGGAAAGGTTCTACCAATCCCAAAGGATCAGACACATTACCTCCCAGGTTAATGAATGTTTCAGGTCTTACCCAAATACACACTACAGCCAATTCTTATTGACTAAACTAAAATTTTATTAAAAAATGAGAGAGTATCGTTAAACGATCAATATACATACAGACAAGAGTTCAATTCATTTGGGTGCAGATTCATAGCAGAGATGGTGAGCTTTGTAGTTGCAAAGAGTTCTTTCAGAAATAATTCATAGTTTATAGTCCAATGTCCAAATATCACGTTCAGGGCATACCAGCATAACTAGGACCTCAATCTTGCAAATCAAACTTCTCCTGAAGAAGCTTAAGCAGATCTGAGATGACAGAATCAGGACCCAAGGATCTTTTATACAATTTCATGTCTTTTGACAAGTTGGAATGCCTCAGGGAGCAAAAGGTAATTAGGATGACTTTGAAGGAGGTCCATCACTGGTACTTAGCTATTACGAATTAACAGAAGGCCATTTGCCTGTTCCTTCACCATTCATAGTACATTTCAAAGAGAGATGAATACTGAGAGATCCCATGTTTACAATTCATTTACAGTAACTCCTCACTTAACATTGTAGTTATGTTCCTGAAAAATGCAACTTTAAGTGAAACGATGGTAAACAAATCCAATTTTCCCATAAGATTTAATGTAAATGTGGGGGGTTAGGTTCCAAGGAAATTTTTTTTCCCCTTTTTCTTTTTTCTTCTCCCCCCCCCCCTTCCCCTCCCTCCTCATCTGGCTCAGGGATTTGATGGTGTGGAGTGGGAGCCCCTCACGGCTGCTGCAGCAGCAGCTACAGATAACGGATATCATTGTCCATCTAGTTACGATGGAAAGTGAAAGTTAAGAGTCAGAATTCCCTTCCCTTGCTCCCCTGAAGTTTTAACAAGACACGTTTACTGTCACCTCTGTTTTGGAGTGCTTGTGCATGGCGCCCCTCACAGCTCTAGCCATGGTGAGTGTGGCCCACTGGGATGAGGGAAATAGGGAGGGAATTGCTCAGTGAACATAAGAATGACCAAACTGGGTCAGACCAATGGGCCATCTAATCCAGTATCCTATCTTCCAACAGTGACAAATGCCAGGTGCTTCAGAGTGAATGAACAGAACAGGCAATCAAGTGATCTGTCCACTGTCGTCCATTGGCAGTCAGAGGCTGGGGATGCTCAGAGCATGGGGGTGCATCCTGGCCCTTCTTGGCTAACAGCCATTGATGGAGCTATCCTCCATGAACTTATCTAGGCCAGGTCTGCACTACAAACCTACATCTGAATAACTGTCACTCAAGAGTGTGAAAAATCCATACCTGAGTGGTGCAGTTATACCACCCTAACTCTACATGTAGACCGTGCTATATCAACGGGAGAGCTTCTCCCACTGACATAGGTAGCGCTTCTCATGGAGGTGGATTAACTGCACTGCCAGGAGAGCTTTTCCCATTGGCATAGCAGCGTCTTCACTAAATCGCTACAATAGAGCTGTACGTGAAGAAAAGCCCCTAGTTGCTATAGTCTTGGCCTTCACATCATCACCTGACAATGAGGGCCACAGTTTGACTGTGTTGTGTGAAGAAATACTGCCTTTTGTTTGTGTTAAATCTACTGCCTATTAATTTCATTGGGTGGTTCCTGGTTCTTGTTATGTGAAGGAGTAAATAACACTTACTTTCTCCACACCAGTCATGATTTTAGACTTCTGTCATATCCCCTCTTAGTCATCTCTTTTTCCAAGCTGAAAAGTCCCAGTCTTGTTAATCTCTCCTCATACGGAAGCTGTTCCATACCCTTAATCACTTTTGTTGCCTTTGTGTACCTTTTCCAATTCCAATATATCTTTCTGGAGATGAAAACTTTTGTCACAGCTGGAATACTACTAAACTTGAAGGCTTATGTATCTTAAAATGTAGTTCTAAATATTACTGTTAATTGTGCCTTTCCAACTTATTACCTTGTCTTCTGAGAACTTTATTTTAATTCTGATTGCATTATTGCAGCTATTATTAAAGAAATAGCTGGTGAATACTAGATTACTCACAAATGATATAACTGGAAATTCTGAAAATCACTATTCTAGTTTGTACACATCACCCTCATAAAACATTTTTATATATTTCTAACAGCCAGTTATCTTTCAGTAAATTGTAAAACCTGTGTCTGTAAAGGGCACTTATGCCACTGTTTATTTGACTTGCTTGTTAAAAGTTTTAAACTAAGTCATACACTTCTGTGAATAAATGTTTTTTGGCCTTGCACCAAAAGGATAGATGACGGCATTGTCGTTACGTGGGCAGAGCCAATCAGCACTCTACAAACAAAATGTCACTTGTGTTGTGTGAAACTTGAGGGCAGAATATGGCTGCAAATGAGCAATGACCTGAACGTCTTGTCTTAAAATAGTAGCGTATTCACGTTTTGTCACGAATATCCTGAATAGCAAGGATAAGAGGAGCATTGCCACTGTAAATTTAGCTTTATCTGAGGTATTTGAGTACTCACCAATGCAGCTGGCTCTTTTTACTCAGTATAATGCTGATGACAACTGCTGGCTTGACAGCTCTGGAGATAGAATTTCTCCATCACAAACAGATATACCAGTGCAGGCTTCCTCACACCGTTCTGCTCATGTGCTCCACCCTGACCTTGCAAGGGCCACCTCTTTAGCTAAAGGGTAATTCAGTCTCCATGCCCACCCACCGTTTCCTGTCTGAGACTGCCAATAGACATGACTTTTGTGGAGGTAGTTGTATGGCGTGGCACTTGTCCAGTAGAAATTCTTCTGTTAAAATTGCAGCTAGTCTCTAATTGAAGCTTCTTGGGTGTTTGTTCAAATATATCTACTAGGTGAAACTGACTAGAAACTAAAGTGAAAATTGATTATCTGAAGGGCTCAAACAAAATATCACAGCAGGGATACAACTATAAATGTTCTTTCTTTGAATGCTATTATGTCTTCCCGATCTAACGGCCTCACCTAAGCTAAGGGCCAAACTTTGCCCTCCGCCATATGCTCTGCCTAGTGGCTTCAATGGAAATTTCATGCAAGTAATGAGCTGACTGTTTGGGCTGTGAAAAAACATCCCAGAGCTGTCCCTCCTCCCCCCCAAAAAACACCATCTCCACACAGAGTTCACAGGGAACAACTCCATCCTACAGAGTAGCTATAGGATGGACTATTCGGAGTATCTGAAATTATGATAAATGGTCAGTTGGCTCGTGGTACATGATCTTTCTTCAGAGACTTCCCCACTTACCAAAGATACATAATAAAACCAAGTTGTACCATGGAAATAAAGCCTCAAACTAAATGTTTTCAAACACACACTTTTATAAAAGATTAAGAAACATGCAGCATTGGCTATGGAACAGTTTTTTATAACATTGGCCAGCCTTCATAAGTAACTAATGATAGGTTCGGAATCTGGAACTTGTAGTGTTGAGAACTAAACTTACAGGCAGGATATCATTGAAAGCAGCCAGTCTTGCTCCGTTTACTCTAAAACTTTAAACACATCTGCGGTAATGATGCTCAAATACCTGTGCAGCAGCATTTTTTTTTCTTTGTGGGCAGAGAAGTTTGTCAAAATAAGCAAAAAAACCTGATAGTTGCCTGGACAGGAAAAGCACCAACAAGTAATGTTGAAATAAGTGGACATAACTATTTCATATTCATCAGGGATGAAAGGGGAAAATGCAGTTATTAGAAACACAATCATTGGTATTTTGAAAACTTAAATGTATTAAGGGAAATCTAGCTTATCCTAAACTCTCCTTTTATTTCATTAAATTTATAAAATCTTAAAATCAAAAAGGAAATGTTACCAGTTTAAAAGGTGCCGGGTCAAGGGATTTTGTTTAGATCTTACACCTTGGTGGGTAAAAGTTAACATTTCATTCTCACGGGCATCCCTTTCATTCACCTGACCATCGCTGAAAATCTTCTAGACCTTATGGCCTTGACCTGGTTTAATGCTTAACATGTAATCTTATGTATGCAAACAGTTCCATTGATGCTACTGTTTGATGCATGAGGTTATTCATGGGTGTAGTGTTTTGAAGGAAGGGGGCCTCATTTTGTAAGGGCTACTTTTTTTTTTTTTTTTTAACTTGCTTCTGGCTCTGCAGCAAGTTACACTAAAACAAAGCACTACTTCCCAAAGATGTGCTGACATAAGTGATGTACAAAGACTTTTGGCATAAGGTACTGTGTAGTTGCACTAACCTTATTGATTTCAGTTCAACTCAAAATAGCATAGCAATAAAATACTAAAAGGAAATGGACAAAATTGATTCATTTGAATGAGTCTGTGTTTTGGCTAATCAGTATGTGACTAAAAAGACTGGAGTAAATAGAATGGGGGCAGAATGCACTATTTTGGCATCTTCTATCTCTGGTTTTAACCCCGGATTAGAGTTTTTGTATATTGCTGAACCTCTCCTCTCACAACTCAGTCATCTAAATAAAAGGCAAGTGCAAAAATACTCTGAAGGGGGACATGGCTACATGTGTACCCACTGCAAATCTCTATTTTAAAAAAAACCTTCTGAAAAGGGTCTGTGTGGTTATTTATTTGACTTTAATAAGCATGCAAGAGTTCCTATCCCAGACTTGACACCCATACCATTGGTTAGAAATACAATGCAAAAACCATTGTAGAATCAAAACAATAGCAGTTTTCCCCCTAAATACAACTACAAGGCAGGAAAACACGAAACAAATCACTGTCCTAACCCTAGCTACTTTAGCCTTTCCCAGAGGCTTTCTGGAAAAGATGGACTTTGCCTCGCCCTGGCTCTCAACAACCTATGGGGTGTATTGCTCCTGCAGGGGTGGTTGGGGTGAATTTCAGTCATAGGACCTTCTTGGACAACAGCTCCCTCTTGTATACCAGAGACATTCCAGTACTCTTGCTGATATTAACTGAAATAGGATCTTGCAAGGAGAGAATGGTCCCAGGTCCGGGGGGAGGGATAGCTCAGTGGTTTGAGCATTGGCCTGCTAAACCCAGGGTTGTGAGCTCAATCCTTGAGGGGGCCACTTAGGGATCTGGGGCAAAATCAGTACTTGGTCCTGCTAGTGAAGGCAGGGGGCTGGACTCGATGACCTTTCAAGGTCCCTTCCAGTTCTAGGAGATAGGATATCTCCATTAATTTATTTATTTATTTATTTATGACTTTTTAGTTCAAAACAAATACATGAATTGCAGCCAGTTCAGATCGTGGAGCAGTGTGGTCACATGCTCCCAGAGGACTACGTAGTTCAAAACAGTTAGTACAGAATACAAACTTAAACCTATTCAGAAGTTGCAGTAGAACATATTGCAGTAGTCAAGTGTAAATGTGAAAGGTGGGGATTATGATAGCAAGGTCCATGTCCAAGAGGAATGGTCACAGTCTCCTTTCCGGAGATAAATTGAGGGGGGGGGGGAAATCTTGGTTGCTGAAATATTGATAATCTAGAAACTAGGAATACACCAGTCCCCTAAGTGGCGAATTTTGGCCATAAATGTGGCCTCAGTTGAAGGAGGGGTGCTAACTAACCTCAGCCAAATCTTCTAGGTGCCTCCGTAAACCCCACCGTTGTCACCTCAAGTTTATTCAGATTGAGACCAAGCTGACTGAGATACATCCTAGCCCCAGTCTGAGCCTCTTGCAATTTCTGGGCAAAAGTGGTTTATCAGCATAATGGTAAGTGCAGTGATCAATAGCAGTCTGGTGTCTTGTGGACTTTTTCTATAAACTTTAGGATTTAGTAGGGCTACTTTAAACTGCTGGGGTGGGCTATGCTGGTGGCTTGTTTACAATGGGAGAGACCTTATCCACCTGGGAATGGAAGTGGACCCCACAAGGGAAAGGGTTGGTTCTTGAATTCTAGGTCACAGTATGGCAGACTGTGTATGGATAGACAGTGTTTGCAAGGCTGTGGAGAGTTCCTGCAGGAAGCTTTGGGGCGTTGTTTCAGAAGTGTCAGCTGCATGGTGGGGTAAATCTCCAGTGTGAGTCTTGTGAAATTGACCATCTGTGTGTTTCTATCACCACCTCAGCGAAGCCTGTGGTGTCTTCAGTGAGTTTTGGATCAGGCTGAGGTGATACAGATTGTCAGGATGCCTGGATTAGTTTCTGGATTTACAGATTAGGTGGATGTAATGAAGAAACTTTCGATTTGAAGTGAGTATTTCCTGCATTTGAGCCAGGAAGGGAAAGGAGTATCATCTTTGCCTAATGAGTTTTCTGGGTCTGGTTGACTAAAGCATCCTGGGCACGATGTGGTGAGCTGAGCCTATGGTATCGATCAGCCATATTTCCATGATGTAGACCAAGATGTGCTTTTGTAATACAGTCTGTAACATTTTACCTGTCAACAATTTGCTCAGCTTACCTCCTTGATTAGTCACAACATCTTGTTTTGTGTGTTCGAAGTGTACCCATTAGTAGCAGCATAAGTCACTTGTTAGTGACACAACTATTCCTTCTATAAATTTCTCTCTGAAATGAATAAACAGTAAATGTTATCAGAGCTGAGCAGGCATCTCGCTGAGCAAGAAATGATTGTTGCAACAAAGCATGATGGATTTAAAAAAAAAATTGGCTCAGTGTTTCAATGCACTGGCTTACACTAACATGACAGTAATGGTTTGAAGAAAAAAATGTTTACTAAAAGCTACAAGGAGGACTTACTGGAGTCAGTAAAGGCTCTTGCTGTCTTGCTTTGACAGAGTGAGGCCACGTGATGGGTTGTAATCTTCCTTACTGTTAGTGGGTTAGCTTATGAGAAAGCTACCGTTTAAAGAAATAAGTTGATGAAAGCTTTCTCAAAGTGTATTTTTCTGTATTGGAAAACTCTTAATACTCCAGGAATTCTGCTATGCCATCTAAACTTTTACACTGATAAGTCTTCATTCTATGATTCTATTATCTTCCAGAATAATTGCTTTTACTGAAACTCAAACGTATGCTTAAAACCAGGAGTACCTGCAGTATAAACTTATAATTGCATTCTGCTGTATATGAACCAACTGGCTTCAGCTTTCATTTCAGCACACACCAAGACCAAACTTTCTCAGTCATGTACTTATGCAGTGGTAAATCTAAAAGCACATCATCATGCCACTGACTTTGCTGGGCACCTTTATGTGACTATTAATGTTCAGAAACGTTAGTTAATAAGAAAGGACTCTGTGCCATCTTTGAAATCTCCACATATTTACAGTTGTGCTGCTCAGAGGATGTTGGGAAGGTTCCTATAATCTTATCAATGGGGAAGGTACTGAAAGATGTCAGTCACTAGATGTAACTGAACTCTTTAGGTTTGAACAGACAGCTAGAACTGTATAGATGCAAGTAACACCAAATATTAAACGTGGAAGCTGTAAGTAGTAGAATGATAAATTACTCAGCACTAGTTCAAACTGGTAGTGACCAAAAGAATTCAACTACGTGGGAAGAAACTGGTACTAGGGAAACAATGAGCTGCATTGTAGCAATTGTGTGGGTTTGTTTTTGTACTGGAATATACAGTTGTATTCATGTTTCAGACTTCTCTCTATAGTTGAAGGCTGACTTAAACTGTTACTCTTAAACTTTCCTTGGTGGTCGTCTTGTATTTAATGCTAAATATCACAAGTCAGAGAATCCCCTATTTTGATTCCTACTGCTCCCTGTATTGGTAGCTTTACATAAGTTCATGATGCATATTAGGACTGGAGCTGGCTGCAACACTTTTTTTTTTTTTTTTTTTTTTAAATAAAGACTAGCTTTGTAGATCAAAATAAAAATTCTCTGCAAGAACTTTCATTCTAGAAGATGGTTCTGATTTTGGTAAACTTCTACAAAAACTCTTTGGCTTTTCATGGGAAACTAAAGCTAGAAGTTTATCTTAAAAAGCCTATATGAGCAGTTCTAAATATGGTGAAATACTCATGCTACAAATGACTTCAATAATTTCCATCCCACCATCAACCTCAGCCTAGATCAATCCACACAAGCGGTCCATTTCCTGGACACTACTGTGCTAATAAGCGATGGTCACATAAATACCACCCTATACCAGAAACCTACTGACCGCTACACTTACCTGCATGCCTCCAGCTTCCATCCAGGACACACCACACGATCCATTGTCTACAGCCAAGCTCTAAGATACAACCGCATTTGCTCCAATCCCTCAGATAGAGACAAGCACCTACAAGATCTCTATCAAGCATTCTTAAAACTACAATACCCACCTGCTGAAGTGAAAAAACAGATTGACAGAGCCAGACGAGTACCCAGAAGTCACCTCCTACAAGACAGGGCCAACAAAGAAAATAACAGAACACCACTAGCTGTCACCTTCAGCCCCCAACTAAAACCTCTCCAGCGCATCATCAGAGATCTACAACCGATCCTGAAAGATAATCCCTCGCTCTCACAGATCTTGGGAGACAGACCTGTCCTCGCTTACAGACAACCCCCCAACCTAAAGCAAATACTCACCAGCAACCACACATCACTGAACAAAAACACTGACCCAGGAACCTATCCTTGTAACAAAGCCCGATGCCAACTCTGTCCACATATCTATTCAAGTGACATCATCATAGGACCTAATCACATCAGCCATACCATCAGGGGCTCGTTCACCTGCACATCTACCAATGCGATATATGCCATCATGTGCCAGCAATGCCCCTCTGCCATGTACATGGGCCAAACCGGACAGTCTCTACGCAAAAGAATTAATGGACAAATCTGACATCAGGAATCATAATACTCAAAAACCAGTGGGAGAACACTTTAACCTGTCTGGTCATTCAATGACAGACCTGTGGGTGGCTATTTTACAACAGAAAAACTTCAAAAACAGACTCCAACGAGAGATTGCTGAGCTGGAATTGATATGCAAACCAGATACAATCAATTTAGGATTGAATAAGGACTGGGAATGGCTGAGCCTATCTCCCCTTGTAAGTATTCTCACACTTCTTATCAAACTGTCTGTACTGGGCTATCTTGATTATCACTTCAAAAGTTTTTTTTCTCTTACTTAATTGGCCTCTCAGAGATGGTAAGACAACTCCCACCTGTTCATGCTCTCTGTATGTGTGTGTATATATCTCCTCAATATATGTTCCATTCTATATGCATCCGAAGAAGTGGGCTGTAGCCCACGAAAGCTTATGCTCTAATAAATTTGTTAGTCTCTAAGGTGTTCTGTTCTTCATGCTACAAATTCATTTTAAATGTTATAACAAAAGAATATTAATCTTTGTTATAAAAAATTGAAACTAGAGAGACATTTCACCTTACATTGCAATACTATAAATGTGTCCAAAGGGTTGGTCTTATCCATGATAGCATGCAGTCTATTGGAATACTTGTTTTTTGGTAAATTAATAGTATTCCTCATACAGCAGTAAGGTGAAATGCAGAACTTGCAAGTTGAAGGGCTGGTAATCAGAACTAGTCTTGAAGTGGACAACAGAGCAAAATTGATTAAAGGTAGGAAGATTGAGGAAAGGGAGGTTTTAAAAAAAACTTTTTTTCTAAAGCCTGGTGGGTGGACATGAATTCATCACTGTGGTTCCAACCTCTGAGATTTGCCATAAAGCCTGGGTCTTGTACCAGAAATAACTGCTGGCCCAAAGAACAAGCAACCTGTTTTAAAGACCAGAACTTCTCCAGAACTAGAAACTAATTCTGTACCTCCATCGGAAAGCTGGTAATCTACTGGTGTGTAACATTGATTCTAGTCATGGTGCTTAATGATATCAAACCTTAATTGTGCCATTCCATCACCATTTTTCAGCCTATCTTTTTTTTTTTCTTCAGTTGTGACCTGACTCTAATAAGTAGCATTTGAGCAGCGATCAAAAATTCATGCTTTGTGTTTGCTACAGAGCATTTGCTGAGTGGGCAGTGATTTTTCCTGTGCTCATGGGTTATCTACCCTCTATAGTAAGTAAGTATTCCAAAAAGACACTAGATTTCTTACTGCTAGATCTTTGAGATCTCAGGAGAAACTGAAGACACAATTACCTTGATGGCTCAATTTATTTTTTCTGGCTAATGGAGGCTTATTAGTGAAATGGTACTCTTGCCTAAGGGGTTGTTTGAAGAAATACTATCTGGCTGTGGAGCTTCTTCAGTCATTCTGTTAATACTAATATGCCATTCTGTAGTGCCTTTTAATGTGTGTTACAGACACGAAGGGCTCAACTATTCTCTGATATAGGATGGGTATTTTTACACAGTCTCTGAAAGAAAAGTTGAAAGACTTCCCCCCCCCCCCGCCCCCCAAGCTAGCACAATGAGTAAGTGGAGAACCTACTTGATTTAGTTGGGGACTCGTCCTGCTTTGAGCAGGGGGTTGGACTAGATGACCTCCTGAGGTCCCTTCCAACCCTGATATTCTATGATTCTATGAATCTAGAAGTGGAGAACCTAGAAGTTTTGTCATGGTAGACTATGCTACTTTAGGTAGACTGTTAAACAAGATTGGACAATGAATTCCTGGAAAAGTGCAATATTATAATGTGCTTTTTGAAGCTGGGCATTACTGCAGATAATTCCAGGGAAATATTATGTTTGAGAAGGAAGAAGATCCTTCTTCACAATTCAGAATGTCCAAATGTAGAGCTTCTATTAACTCGTCTAAGATTGTGTTCTTTCAGAAAGCGAAATGAAATGAGCCATGTTGCCCTCTTGACTCCATAAAGACAGGTAATGCCATTTCAGAAATGCCAAAAAAATTAAGTCTTGCTCTATTTCAAACTTTATTTTACTCATCTCCATCTTTAATAGCTGCTGACCTAGTTCTCTTTCCTGACAAGTCTAGATTTCTTCCTTCCCATCTCTGTCCATCCTCTCCAGCTGCCTCCAGACCTTGGTTGATATGCAGTACTTCCATAGGGCTGCTTGCAGCTGCGCTAGCATGCCACATAATGATCCCATGTATTTGTGGCACTGAAGTCTCAAACATCAATGGTATGATGCTGCCTGTTTTTTGGAATATGCCATTGTTAATGGACCTCAGTTTAAATTAACTTGGAAAATAAAATACCATAGAAGGCATTGGCTCTATTGAATTGGGATATATGATATGAATTGGAAGATGGGTACTGGATTACAGCTGTCTGTAATCCAAACTGCTCTAAATACCAGCAGGTTTCAGGGAAAATGTCTGTGGCAGCTTTCCTTTTCACACTTACAGCTGTAATTTGAACTCAGTCCAATGAAGGCTGCAGAATTTTCTGTTTAGTAACTGGAGTTCTTATGCTGTCCCACTGGGTAGGGTGTATATATTTATTATTTGTATTCCTGTAGCACCTAGGAGCCCAGTCATGGATGAGGAACGTGCTGTACTAGGCACTGTACAAACACAGAATAAAAAGATGGTCCCTGCCTTATTGACCCATGTAACTGAAGACTGTGTAGGTATTAAACTTTAACAACAATTGCAGTGACAGAGTAGTACAGTTCATAGTCTCGCAGGTAAAATCATTGTCATTCTTTCTGAGATAAAACTAGATGGATCGATAGTTTCAACTAGTAACAATCAGATTTACAAACTGTTACTGTAATCGTGTACTCCATATCATGATACTGAAAGCCTAACTGAAATAGTTAACTTGTCTTAAACCATCTCCCTGATCTCAAAACTCGCATAATTCAACAGTGGAAATAGTTGAGATCTGTATTCTTGACCCGCTACAAGTCTAGCACAAACTGCACTTTACAGAGACTATGACTGGAATGCATGGTAGGGTACATTACTCTAGTACTTGGACTGGGTTTCCAGAGCTGTGCACACACTGAGATCGATAACATTTCAATCCCAATGTGAGATTACATTAAAAGCAGCTACTGAGCTGCTTTTAAAAGCAGCATCAGGGATGGTCTAGACAGTATTTGGTCCTGCCATGCGGGCAGGGGACTGGACTCGATGACCTCTCGAGGTCCCTTCCAGTCCTAGAATCTATGAATCTATGAACTTGTTCTTATTGCTGTAAAACAAAAAGTGGAAGGGAAGCAAATGAATGAGACAAATAAATACAAGGAAACTCCTCTGGAAACTGTATCATGCTGAGTATGTTCCCTTGTCTGTCTGCAAAGTCTAATTGACAGAAATGCCAGTAATATCCAATAGAATCTTATTTATAAATGGTGGGGAGGCGGGGCCCTGAAGATACTGTAGTGGGGAAGTAACTCTAAATTGCAGTGGAGGTTCTGCCTTGTTTTTCTACTGCTTCATCAGTACTTATTTGGACATTTCTTCAGACTGTTTTTTGAAGACTTTGATGGGGAAAGGGATGGTCATTAGTGCCAATTTACTTTTGTCGATCCTCAGCCAGTATTTTGTATTAGCATTCAGCTCAAAATGTGAATTTTGGACTGAGTTTTGTGAACCAACATAGCAAATGGGCAGTTTTGTAAGACTCGAGCAGAAGTGGTCTTTCTTTACAGAAGGCTGTAGTTCAAAATGATTTAAAAATCAGTTGCTTTATGTATTTTTGCTCTTTTCTTGCATATTTAAAAAAAAAAAAAAAAACTTAATGAATGTAGTGGAAGGAGTGGCTTGCCTTGGAGCAATGCTCTAACTCCTGCTGGTAGAATCATTTCACTCTGAAGAAAAGTGACCCGTCTCTGTAAGCAGCTTATTGCAAGGTGGGTTTGTGAATGTTGGAGAACTGGAAACGCTCTTGTAGAGGAGAAGTAAATAATATGCCTGGTCATTAGCAAGTAGGAAGAAAATAAAATAGCACTGAGCATGAATGGTCCAATAAATACATTGCATTTTTTACTTGGGGGAGGGCTGTTAGGTTTCAAAGAAGTTTCTTTCAGCGGTGGTTGCATTTATATCGATTATGTGGAGGCTGTGCAAGGGAACAACGATTAGAGTAAAAAAATCAGAGGCTAAAAGTGGAAGGAGAACCAATTTTTTTCACTTTAAAGGCATTTCACTCTTTAAAATAGGATGTAGGTTGTATGGAATTTCAGCTGCTTTTTGGAATTTTCTTTCATTGAAAGTCATTCTTCCTCTTTAAGACTTGCTCACTTAAGCTCCTGTCCTGCATTGAGCTCCAAACTGGTGGACTTCTTTAAATTCTGGGGCTCTGCGTGGGCTTAGGTATCTACACACTTTATTAAACTTATAAGATCAGGGCCCGTATTTTATCTTAAACTTGATTTTTTTTTTTCTTCCCTTTCCCTCTGGTTAACTTTTAAAACAAGGGAATTCAATTTTCAACTTCTAGTCACATTGACTTGACTAGTCTAATTTTTTCCTCACTCTGTTTACTTATTTATCTTTAGCTGCTGTCTAATGCTATAAGGATCACAGGGGAGAAACTTTTTATTTAGGTATTAGGAGCTTTACGTATTTGTTTGGATAAGCGTTCAGCAGCTGTGAAGCCTGGCAATTTACTGCTGCAAAGCTGGCTATTTTTGAGAAAGGAGAATTCACTTTTGGGGCATGGTACTCATTACACAATTATGAGTAACATTCCATGAATGACCAAGCAGACAAAAGGATTGTAGAAGAGCTGTTTTAAGATTCTGACTCTACCAGTGAAATAAAAGAAACTCCATTACTGGGCTTGGTATTGGAGCACATATGGCATGTAAGCTTCACCTACTGTTCCTCAAACTGTCATCCTTTGGTGCTGCGGGAATCTTCTCACAATAAAACATTTAGTTGAGACTTCCTGGATTTTATTCGCTTTAGTTAATTACTTTTGGTACAGTTTTCAAAAGTGCATAAGTTCTATTTGACACAGGCACTTAGGAGCCGAAATCACTTTTGAAAATGGGACGTAGGTGCATTTTGAAATTTTTACCCTTTATCACTATGTTGTGGTAAAGCCAGGAGGCTACATTTTAGTTTGCTATCTTTTATAATAAAAATTCAGATGTCTTTCTAATATTTTTTTTCATGGGTAAAGTTGCAACTTTAGCATTTCACCTACCTAAGAAGTCAACATTCTTGCTATTCAACTGGCAAAATGTCTAACGTACATTTTGTTAAAATATCCCCAAGTGAAGTGTTGCATTGAATCTTTTTATAAATTGTGGGCACAGATGGCTTTAAACAAACATGCTACCTTGTTTGAGACCCAGAGATTGTAGCACAAAGAAGCTGAAAGTGGACTTGGGTATAAACAAAAGTGAAACTGACCTAATCAACTTTCATTGTTCAAGCGGAGATTGATGCAAAAGGTCTGCAAAAAGCACAGAGGCAAGTAAAATACATGTCTAAAATTATGATTATTTATAATCTTAGGTAATGTTGGTACATAAGCAGTTCTTGCTTACAAAATAAGCTGAAATTGAGTCACTATAACTCTCTAATATTGTTTCAGTTAACTACGTGTGAGAACTGGGAAGTCTGCAAAGGGGGATACAAAGGGTACTCTGAGAAGGAAATGAGGGAAAAGCGGTAGCAGGGGAAGCTGAATGCCTTTACACTGCGTGTCTGGAGGAAAAACAGAGTGTGGGGAGAAAGTCGAAGATTGAAGCAGTCTTTGGATTGGAGGGAAGGCAGCAGGTGGAGGGCTTGTGGGGGAGGCTCTCTGGGAGAGGTCCAAGTGTAAATCTTCCCCTAAAAGGAAAGAAAAGGAGGGAGTAGCACAAGGAAGAGGAGGAGGGTTAGTAGGGATATGTTACTGCTTTCATGTTAGTAGTTCTTGGAGTTCAGAAGAGATTGACACTTGTAGCACCACAGGACAATAACAAAGGTTTAATATGTGTGGGAGGTTTTTAAATACAAAACCCATCTGCTGGCCAGTCTCCTTTTGTCCTCTTCCCTCCCCCAGCCTACCTTCTCATGTCAGTTTGTGGCTGTTCTATGAACAGTTTACAATAGGGTGGTAGGAGCATTACATCAGAGACAAATCAGCCAGTCAGACTTTCCCCTCCTTTCTTCTCACCTCTTTCACTTCCTTAACTTACGTGCAAACAGTAATCTTAGGGGTTAACATGCTCCAATTTTTAAAATGTTCATTTAAATATTAGCACCTATGTAACTCACACCTGCTGAGAAATGCAATTCAAATTATACTAGTTGGCCCAAATTAGAGCAGAACAGTAGAAGTGGCTTGCTGCATGTGGATCCAGGTTAAACACTAGAACAGGCTTTTTTATTCTGACTACCAACAAATCAGGGAAACATTGTTTAAAAAGTAGTAATTGTTTGGAATGTTAGCCAATCAGAAGCTGTGTGTTGAATTCAGTTGCAGAATTCCGATATATAAAACTTTAATCTTTTTTTCGAGAGACTTTTCAATAGTTTAAAAAAACGTTGAGACAAAAAAAAATCATGTGATGGGAACAGAATTATCCTGTAATATCGCTCATATAATCCACAAATAACTCAGCTACTTCAGTTTCTGTTGTAAATAAATGGTTCAAAGACCAACTAAAAATCTCATCTCTCCCAAGAATGTGTGGCTCAAAGCTATTTAGAGGATAGATTCTATTCATACATGTGTCTACTTATAGGTGAGGAATTTGAAACTGGAGCATGAGCAGGAGAAAAACAAGATCTTGTCAGAAGCACTAGAGACACTAGCCACCGAACACCATGAATTAGAGCAGTCTCTAGTTAAAGGATCACCACCTCTAAGCATCCTTAGTGAGGAACAGTTCTATGATGCTGTTTCAGGTAAGTAAATAACATCCAGAACTTGAACATGTGGCAAATGTCTATATATTTTGTTTGTTTAAAAATGGGAGGGGCCCAAATCTAGTTGTGCCATCTAGGGCACCTGTCTGGAAAGGTACTTCTGCAGTAAAGCAAATGTTGCATGACTTCTCATGTACTTAGTTAAACAAGTGCTTAAGTACCTCCTGAATCTGGGCGTAGAACAGTGGCATGTTCCCGTCTACCAGTTTGCAAAACTTGGATCGTGGCAGGGCTGATCACCAGAATAGCTACTTTCCTCAACTTTTTTCTATCAAAGATATTCTGTAAAGACACAAGCCAAGAAACTTTCAATTACAGCTGACATTATGACTCTCAGAAACCGTTTGCTTTCTTTACGTTTCATTATGGATTGAGCTAGAGATTGTCCCCAGTCACAGGCTGGGGGATGGATGAGTGTTTGTGAGGTGCCAGTTCCCCCTCTCCTTCCCATAACTTAAATGTCAATATTGCAGCTGAAATTTTAATGCAATTTTTTACTTAAAAGCACCTGAGCACCATGGCATCTGTGCCTCCATAGGTCTGTTTCTCTGAAGATTAAAGAATGGTTGTTTTTGTCTGGGGCGTAAGGGTCTAGGATGTATTTTTATATATTTTAAGGTGTTCTTAGGGAAAGACTTGATCAAAAAGGTGTCTAGATTCTTATCTGAACATAGTTAGGGTTTGAACTCAGTCTAAGCCCCAGCCCACTTACCCCTGTCCGTGCCTCCCCTCCCCCCAAGGAGCTGCAGCCCCACTCCTGGCTCCGAGGGGGGTGTAAGGTAAAAAGTTTGGGGACCACATGGCTAGAGCCTGAGCTCTGGGACCCTGTGAGAGTAGAGGGTCCCAGAGCTTGGGCTCCAGCCTGAGCCCAAATGTGTCTACACATCAGTTTTTAGCCCCACGGCTTGAGTCAGCTGACCTGGGCCAACCATGCTGTGATCTCTTATGCTTGTGTGGACATACCTGTAGTGGTACCTTATAAGCATGCAGGAGTCTGGTTCTGAGTCTAGTGTCATAACATCTTATTCCTTGGCCCTAAAGAACTTCACACTGTCCTGGAAACTGTTCTGTGACACACACAAGAAATAAAAAGCAGTGGTATTGATATTTCACCAGATCCATATTGGTTAATCAAGGAGTCTCCTAAGTAATGTATATCATAAGCCCCCAACCATCCAGCACCCACACACTAAACCCAACAACCAAAATTAGACCAAACTATTAGTCTTTAGGAGATTAAAACTATATTCCAGAGGCAGAGAATAGGAGGGACCAAAGTGCACCAATGCCTGAGGCCCCTGCAGTGGCAGGGAATTGATCAAGTGAGGTGTTCCCAGATGATCATGGCAAGCAACCTGAATCCCATGCTACAGAGGTAGGTGGAAAACCTCTACGGCCACTGTCAATGTAACCTGGGGGGATCAGTTAGATGCTGAGCTTGTGATCAAGAACTAACCAGCCAAGCACCAGTGAAGGGGATATTGGATGAGGTGGGCCAGTCTCTAGCTGTGGCCATCTCTAATCCTTCAGAGGAAGGAGACCAAAAAAACCCACAACCCAGTACGTTGTATGTGTGCGCATGCATACCTGAGCATGGGGAAATCCCTTCCTGACCCCTGCAGATTACCGGTTGAAGCATGAGATTTTTAGAAACTCCAAATATGAACCAGAAGATACCCACAAGGCTGCCGAGCCCTGCCCCTCACCATCATAATCAACCCCATCATACAATCCCACTCATAAATTTGTCCAGCTGTCAAAACTGTTTGTCCCCAAAGCACCTATTGGAAGGCTGGTCCAGAACCTCACTCCTCTGATGGATAGAAACCCTCTTCCAGTTTCCAGCATGGATTTGTTCGTGGTCGGTGTATACCCATTTGTTCTTGTACTGACATTGAAAAGATATTCAGGCTAATGGACAGACTTTATCTCCCTGATGTATTTACAGAACGCAATCCTATCCCCCCCTCAACCTGCCTTTTGCTAGGCTGAACAAGTCAGGCTCTTCCATTCTCCTTTAAGATAGGCATTCCATTCCTCTGGTCATCTTTTGAGTTTGTCTCTGTTCCCGATCTATAAAATGCCTTCATTAATAACTAATGTCAGTCAGACAATTATTGGAATTAGGAGGATAGCTGGTCAGGAGTTCATCATTTTTCCAGTTGAAAAATGCTCTTTTCTCAAACAGAACTTTTTAATGGGGAAAAAACTCGCCTTTCCTGAAAATTTTTTCAACTTTTGTCAGGAAAAATGAAATGACATTTCCTAGGCTGCTTGCCTGAAAGCCTTGAGGAAAGGGAAATTGACAAGAGCTTTCCAGATGGGTAGTTGAGAAACTGAGATTCAGTTTTGTTTGTCAGAAACATTCTTTCCCCCCTGTAATCCCCTTAGTAGAAGGGGAGCCCATGTTTTCTGACACTTCAAGACACTTTTTTTTCCAAAATGTGGACTTTTCTACAGGAAGGGACTCCAAATTAGAGCTGGCTGGAAAGTTGGAGTGGTAGCCATAGAGCACCACCACTGCTGCTTATGAGGATAAGAGTTCTCTGAATGAACCCAGCTTTCAGCCCTAAAGTAAACCCCATATCTCACTACTCCTCCTGTCCCAAACTCTTGCCCTGAAAGAAAAAGCAATGGCTTGGAATCCCATGCACAATAAAATTATATATAGCCAAAAAATAAACATTCAGGAATTGGAGGAGGAGGTTTGAGACACACTTCTTAGGAAGAAATCTGCAAGCTGGCTGCTTGGTCCTCCATGTGTTTCTTCATTTAAAAAAAAAAAAAAGGCAGCAAAGCTGACATGGAGCCGTGGCAGTGGGATACGTGTGGGTGACATGGTGACCTCCAGTTTGAATTTGGAATCCATTGTGTGTTAAGTTCTTGCCTCATTGACCCTGAAGGGACTAAATTAGCAGTCCAGAGTGACCACCACAGCCTAAGAGTCGGACAGTAAGCAACTAGGGAGGCTCAAGAAGCCTGAGGCCCTGGTTCCAGGGTTTGGGGTGGCAGGATTGCATAGTCCCATGGGCCAGGGAAGGGCTCAGGCTCAGACAAGAAGTGTAAGAGCATGCCTTACAGATCCAGAGGTGGAACCAGTGACTTGTCCCTGTCCAGACCCATTTGGCTTAGAAGTACGTGGGATCCAGCAGTTGGGTGCACTCACAACAGACTGGTGGATTGGGCCAGGCTGTGACACAGGCATCATTAGCATTCTTTGAGAGGGTGGTGTGGCACACTGTAGTGCCTCAATCAGGAAATGGCTGATATGCACGGCTACTTCAGCTGTGACTTGTTTATTAGGCCAAATTCTCTTCCTCTCTGAGCTGCGAACAGCCAATTTAAAATCCTGCTGTAGGAGCTGTTTTTATGCAAGTACTTTTGCCAACAAGTGAGCTAGTAGAAGCTTACACTTCAAGTAATAGAATTCACAGATCTGACTTGCCCTGTGGAAAGGTAAGGGACCAGTATTGGTTTTTAAATTAATAACACAGTTCTCATTCTTCTTCGAGTGCTTGCTCATATCTATTCGAAAGAGGTGGGGGGGGGGGTGTGCGCGCGCCGCATGCACAGTTCGCTGGAAGGTATTTCCCCTAGAAGCACCTGGGGTGTCAGCTCTGGAGCTCCCTGGAGTCATGCCTTCATGGTGCCGCATATAGGGCCCTGCAGACTCTCCAGTTTCTTCTTACTGTCCAGTGGTGGTCGTCGGAGCGTTTTGTGTCTCGTATTCAACAAGCGATCCTCTAGTGTATTTTTTGTAAATAGTTTAAATATAGTTTTAAAAAATTGTTGTAGTTAGACATCTGGACTTGGGGTACTGTGGGGTTTCTCTCTCCCCCACATCCCGGGCCCGGGGCATGCCTCGGACCCAGGGGTTTAAGCCGTGTGGGGTTTGCCAGAAGCCTATGCCCAAGGGCGACCTGCACTTAGCTTATCTTAAGTGCTTGCGGGAGTCCCATCAAGCGGACAGGTGCAAGATCTGTAGGAGCTTTTGCCCCCGCACGAAGGAGAGGGATCACAGACTAAAGTTGCTGCTAATGGAAGTAGCTCTCTGCCCCCAGTCTGAGTCAAGCCCCATGGACGCGGCACTGGGCTCCTCAGCGTAGGTGCGCAGTGCGCCAGTTTTGGTCCAGGAGGTGCTGAGGAGGACCCTCTGCACCAGCATTCCCCTGCGCCAAGCACGGCGCAGGATCAATCTTGGCACTGCTCGGTCTCCTGTCCCAAAGAAGCAGCACAGTAAGACTGATAGAGGGCGCTCCCCTTCCCGCGCATGGGAACGTGAACCCAAGGGAGGGAGACCGGGTGCAAGACCACTCCTCCCCTCCAGCTCAACAGCCAGCACCGTCAACTCCAGGCCCACGGGAGGGACCATTGAGTCCGGTGACACCAGAGGTGACCCAGGTGAAGGATTTGGATCTCCCTTCCACATCAGAGACTTATGAGGCGGCGCAGGACCTGATAACATTGACAGGTCCGCACTCCCCCGACCACGGTGTCACGGCACCGGTCTTGAGGCCCCAAACGACTCAGAGGCCACTGGTGAAGTCCAGGGGCAATCTGGCTATGATGCAGCTAAGGACGGAAAGAAGCTGGACCTCTTCGGGAGGAAGATATGCTCCACCGGAGCATCGCAAACCAGCAAGCGATCCTTAGCCATTATAACTTCAAGTCATGGGACGCAATGTCCAGATTCTAAGCCAGAATTCTCAGCTCTCATGGATGAGGGCAAGACAGTCGCCAGGAGGTCACTGCAAGCAGTGTTAGACTTGGCGGACTCTGCAACGAGGACAATGTCTTCGGGCATCGCAGTGCGCCGTTGCTCATGGCTGCAGGCCTCGGGCCTCCCCGCGGAGATCCAACAGACAATTCAGGACCTACCGTTCGAGGGGACCACGTTATTTTTTTGGAGAAAACGGACTCGAGACTCCACAGTCTGAAAGACTCCCAAGCCACTGTAAGATCGCTGGGTCTGCACACCCCTGCCACCCAGCATAGACAATTTAGGCCTCAACCCATGACACGACCATACCAGGGGCAGTTTAGGCAGGACCAGAATCGTAGGCGTCCCAGAAACCAGAATCGTCATCGCCAACCCCAACCCCCAAATAACAGGCAGCCACCAGGCTCTAGGCAGACCTTTTGAGGATGCGCCCGAGGGCGTTATACCAACCTCTCAATGGGATCCTTCTTTCCTGTTTTTGGAACATCTATCCCATTTCTACCGAGCATGGTCCCAAATCATCTCAGACCATTTGGGTCCTCCGCACAGTAGAGATGGGATATTCTCTCCAATTTTCTCTCTCCCCCACTCCCCTTCCCTGTCCCTCTTCAGGGACCCCTCTCACAAGCAACTTCTTGTCCAGAAGGTACAAAACCTCCTATCGGTGGGCTGCGGAGGAGGTTCCGCCAGAGCTCAGGGGAAAGGGGTTATACTCCCAGTATTAGGAAATACTGGAAAGTAAAAGGGGGCTTCAGACCCATCTTGGACCTGCGCAATCTCAACAGGTTCATGAAAAAACTACAGTTTCGAATGGTCTCTTTGGCCACTCTCATCCCATCCAGGAGATTGGTATGCCACCCTCAACTTGAAGGACGCATACTTCCACATTTCTATAATCCTGCCCCACAGGCGCTTCTTAAGGTTTACAGTCGGGAGTTCCCACTATCAATTCATAGTACTACTGTTCGGCCTATCATCGGCACCTCGGGTGTTTACCAAATGTATGTCAGTCGGAAAAGGCAGGTTCAGGTATTTCCTTACCTAGCCGACTGGCTAGTCAAGGGCTGGTCCAGAACACAAGTGGATCAACAGGCTCCCTCATAAGCTCCACCTTCAATGCATTGGGCCTCCTCCTAAACACTCAAAAGTCAATGCTCACCCCTACTCAGAATAGAGTTCATAGGGGCAGTGCTAGACTCAACACAGTCCAGAGCGTTCCAGGCCATTCACGACATCATACAGGACCTCAAACGATTCCCTATAACCACAGTAAGGAGTTGCTTAAAACTCCTAGGTCACATGGCATCTTGCACATATGTAGTGCAGCACGCGAGGCTGACTCAGACCTCTCCAAGCTTGGCTAGCATTGGTGTATTGACCAAGCAGGCACAGTCTAGACATGGTGGTTACCCTTCCACCAGACGTTTTCAAGTCTCTTCACTGGTGGCTCGACCCACACTTGATGTGCGCAGGGGTCGCATTTTCCAAACCTCGTCCATCCCTATGTCTGACCACTGACGCCTCAGCCATGGGGTGGGGGGCACACCTGGGGAGCACAGAACTCAGAGCCTCTGGTCTCAGGAGGAATTGATGCTTCAAATCAATTTAAGGGAGCTCAGGGCGGTCCGGCTGGCATGTCAGGCCTTTCAGCCTCTCCTGGAGGGCAAGTGCATATTGGTCCTGACAGATAATACAACAGCGATGTTTTATATCAACAGACGGGGAGAGCACACTCCTCTCGCCCTCACGCTCTGGGAGTTCTGCATAGCACAGTCCATACTTTTGGAAGCGTCCTAACAGACCACCTCAGCAGGTCTTTTCATAACCATGAATCATCTATCCACCTGGATGTAATAAACAATATCTTCCAGCGGTGGGGAGTTCCCCAGATTGATCTGTTAGCCGCAAGGGCCAACAGGAAGTGCCTACAATTCTGCTCCTTCCTAAACCACAGCCCAGATTTGTTGGCAGATGCGTTTCTCCTTCCATGGAAGGACTGCCTGTTCTATGCGTTCCCTCCCATACCGCTGATTCACAAGGTGGTCCTCAAAATCCGGAGCGACGGAACTTCAGTGATCCTAGTGGCACCGGCCTGGCCATGTCACCATTGGTACACCATGCTATTGGAGCTATCAGTGGACACTCCAATCACTGTACCACTAGTTCCGGATCTCATCACTCAACTTCACGGAAGGCTTCAACACCCCAATCTCAAGTCTCTCCACCTCACGGCTTTGAAGCTGCGTGATTGAACCCGTTAGAGCTTATATGCTCAGACCCCCTGAGCGAGGTTCATCTGGGTAGCAGAAAGCCTTCAACCAGAGCGACTTATCTAGCCAAGTGGAAGAGATTCATGATTTGGTGCTTGTAGAATCGTATCCTTCCAACACAATCGTCGGTCCCCTTTATCTTGGACTACCTCCTAAAGCTGAAACAGCATGGCTTGTCTCACTACTCAATAAAGGTTCACCTGTCTGCCATCTCAGCTTTTCACCCAGGAGAGCATGGATGCACCATCTTCACTAACAAAATGGTGCGGTAGTTCAAGGGGTTGGACAGATTATATCCTCATATTCGGCAGCCACCCCCACTTGGGGCCTTAACTTGGTACTCTCAAGGCTGATTGGGGGGGGACGGGACCCGTTCGAGCCCCTAGCAATGTGCTCACTCCTCTACCTTTCCTATAAGGTGGCCTTTTTGTTTGCAATAACATCAGCCAGAAGGGTGTCTGAGCTCAAGGCTCTCACATCCGACCCTCCGTGTACTATTTTCTACAAAGAGAAGGTGCAACTGTGACCCCACCCGGCATTCCTCCTGAAGGTGGTCTCAAATTTCCACACCAATCAAGACCTATTCCTTCTAGTCTTTTTCCCAAAACCCCATGCCAGTAGCCACAAGCAGAGGCTCCATTCCCTGGATGTGCGGCATGCAATGGGCTTTTATATTGAACGAACTAAGCTGTTAGCTGAACCAGTTGTTTGTTGCTGTGGTGGACAGGATGAAAGGCCTCCCAGTGTCCACGCAAAGGATATCGTCACGGATCACATCCTGTATCAGGGTTTGTTATGACCTCGCTAAGGTCCCTGCCCCTGCTCTGACTGCACACTCCACCAGAGCTCAGGCGTCTTCGGTGGCCTTTCTGGCCCAGGTACCGATCCAGGAGATATGCAGAGCAGCTACGTGGTCTTCGTTCCACACCTTCACTTCACATTACGCCATCACCTGGCACGCCAGGGATGATGCAGTGTTCGGCAGGGCTGTGCTTCAATCAGCTATTCCATAAACTCTGACCCCCACCTCCTAGGTAAGGCTTCCAAACCCACTCGCCTTCCCCTCTGTCGGACTATCCGGCAAGAAGCAGTGTGCCCTTGTTGCCAGGAAGGCTAACGGCATATTGGGCTGCATTACTAGGACCATTGCCAGCGGATTGAGGAAAGTGATTATTCCCCTCTATTCAGCACTGGTGAGGCCACATCTGGAGTATTGCATCCAATTTTGGGCTCCCCATTACAGAAAGGATGTGGACAAATTGGAGAGAGTCCAGTGGAAGGCAACGAAAATGATCAGGGGGCTGGGGCACATGACTTATGAGGAGAGGCTGAGGGAACTGGGCTTATTTAGTCTACAGAAGAGAAGAGTAAGGGGGGATTTGATAGCGGCTTTCAACTACCTGAAGGCGGGTTCCAAAGAGGATGGAGCTCGGCTGTTCTCAGTTGTGCAGATGACAGAACAAGGAGCAATGGTCTCAAGTTGCAGTGGGGGAGGTCTAAGTTGGATATTAGGAAATGCTGTTTCACTAAGAGGGTGGTGAAGCACTGGAATGGGTTACTAAGGAGGTGGTGGAATCTTCATCGTTAGAGGTTTTTAAGGCCCGGCTTGACAAAGCCCTGGCTGGGATGATTTGGTTGGTGTTGGTCCTGCTTTGAGCAGGGGGTTGTACTAGATGACCTCCTGAGGTCTCTTCAACCCTAATCTTCTATGATTCTAAGAAGGAACTGGAGAGGTGGCGAGACGGCAGGGCCCTATATGCAGCGCCATGAAGGCACAACTCCAGGGGACTCCAGAACCAACTGGATGGGTGCTGCTAGGGGAAAAGCCTTCTGGCGAACTGTGCACGCAGCGCGCACACACCTAATTGGAATGGATATGAGCAACACATCTCGAAGAACAACAGTTATGAGAAGGTGAGTAACTGCTTTTTCTAGACACTAGGCATATTTTTTTTAACTTACTTAGCTACAACACAGTCTTGTCCTATCTGTAGAAGCCATCTCAATTCACTCTTCTGCATGAAGAATGTGTTCCTGAGCCAGTAACTGACAGGTCTCCGTTTTGCCCCCCAAAGCTTTAAGCAGGCTGGAGACCCATGTTAGAATCTGTGGCCCTCACTACTTAAACACTTTCCAATTCACAGCATTCTTGCATTTTACAAATGAAAGTCACTGTTATAATCTTGTTTGCATATTTACTATGTACTGCTTTTAGAAATATGTTGGTTAGTTACTGAAGAAATGCCATTTTGGTAAGGCTTTTCTCTTAATGCGATTTTTGGTTTATGTGCTTATGTATAGTTCATCATAACATCCAGTGGTACAGCAGGGAAGGCCAGTAAATATTGGGTGTTATGTCAGATTCTGAAAGGAACTCTGACCTACACAAGTCTAACTCTTTTTATGGTAAAACTGACATTCCTCATTTAGTATGCCTTGACATTGGAGTGTATTAAATGGTGCTTATTGTAAATCTGAACACTCTGCTGACAGAGGCTGACTCTGAGGGGGGGAAGGGATAGCTCAGTGGTTTGAGCATTGGCCTGCTAAACCCAGGGTTGTGAGTTCAATCCTTGAGGGGGCCATTTAGGGATCGGGGGGGAGACGGTCAGGGACAATACTTGGTTCTGCTAGTGAAGGCAGCGGACTGGACTCGATGACCTTCCAGTTCTATGAGATAGGTATATCTCCATATATATTCTAGTAGTTAAAGACTCAGGCCTTGTTTACACAGGGTTGTCCAGAAAACTAACCCAAACTAACAGAGAGTGAATTTGAAGTGGGTTAAACTGCATCGAACCCATGTGTGAACACCCTTGTTCAGATTTAAAGTGGCCTCAATTAAATTTCACTTTATTCACTTACTTCCAGAATGAATGAAGTGAAATTTAGTTGAGGCCACTTTAATGCTGAAAAACGGAATCCACATAAGTATTGAATGTGATTT
Source organism: Emys orbicularis (assembly GCF_028017835.1). NCBI lineage: Eukaryota > Metazoa > Chordata > Testudines > Emydidae > Emys > Emys orbicularis. Next base: position 81,762,664 of record NC_088684.1, read on the forward strand.
AACTATCCACTTCATATTCACACTTTTAGTTAATTGGGATTAATTTTCCTGGATGTCCCTGTGTAGACAAGCTCTCAGACTGAGCTCACATTTCCAGGTATCTAACCTCCCATACTGGAAAACATGCAGAAACTACTAAGATTCATAAAAACCAAGTTAAATAGCAGCAGTGTGGCTTTTCATCCCAGAGTCCGATATTAAACATAGACTCCCCCAAACCTGGCTAGTGTGCTTGAATGGGGAAGAAGTATTGTGTGGGGACAAAATTTTCCAAGGCTTAATGGTATCCTCTAGCGAGATGAATTATCCAGATAAGCGTTGGGTAACCATACAGACTTCAGGAGGCATATCCAAACTGAGTCCAAATTTGGAGGTTCTGCAATCACAAATTAGTGTCTGCAGTGCAGAAACTGGCTAAACAGGTGTAAATTGTGGGGTGAGGAGTGATGTACCTCATTCTGAAAGTTACAAGTAAGCAGGGAAACATGGCCTCTAAATCACAAAGCAAAACTATCTAAAACTGGTAAAAACAAAATGTCAAGCCTGATTTTGGTAAAAACTAAAACTGCCCTGATTTGGCTCATCTTTTCATGTAGTGCTTAATCTCTAGGTCTGAGCTAAATATGTGTGCAAACGGCTAGTGTGGCTGCAGTTACACTGTTTAAAGATGCCCATGGCACTATACAGCTAGCTATAAACACCTTTAAGTTGTAACTATATTCACACTGTTTTTAAACAGATATAGTTAAATCAGTATTAAAAACTGTGTACACTAACCCCTCCATTTGCAGCTTTCATTATCTTGAAGAATTGATCTTTGGTTAACAGCTTCCTGCTTAGACGATATGTTCTACCCCAAACTAATGTTTTTTGTTACTTGCCTTGGTGTTGGTCTAGTATCTGGTCTCAGTTTAATCCTTTCCTTGTGCATTGTTGTGTGTTGCCACTTCTCTTTATTCAGGCATATTTATTATCTGAATTCCCCTTTCTAGAAATTAGCACTCTTGTTCAGCCTAGGCTGTCAGGGTTAGTCTGCCTGTTATGGCAGGGGAGTATCTTCCCTTGATTAACGTCTTCGTGACTTTCACCACGCCCGCTGTCAGTGTACTTTTTGATATAACTGTCACATAGCTACAGTTCCATGCCCTAGAAGGGCCTCCTGCTGCCTGGTCAGTCCTCTTGTACTTGTGAATTTTGGCTTCCACTATGTGGACTGGCTTTTTTTTCAGCTAGTTAGATATTCCCCTTCCTCTCTAATGATCGATCTGTTTGTGACAGAACATATAATATTCAAAGGTCTTACAGAAGAACACTAGAGCAGCTCCAAATCTGACTGCTGTAAGGGAGGGGTTACTGTATGAATACAAGGGATTAATTCAAGAGGGGTTGGCAACAGTTACGCAATAAAAAGGACAATAGCTTTCCATGCAGGCGGGAGAATAGTAGACCCATTTGGTGTGTCCCATCACTGACCCCCTATTGAGCTCAGCGGACTAGCTTGTTAAGATGAATTCCAGTTTAACACAGGAGAACTAAAAGTCCTGGAAGCTGAGACAAAACTTTGTGGGAAGGGGGGATAAAAGGAGAGGGGGTGAATGGTTGAGGAGAGTTGCTGAGAAGAAGTGGCTCTCACAGACCCTAGAAGTCAGGGGTTTTGAGTAAAGAGGGACTTGCCTAGAATCTGTGCTGAGGGATAGCAAGCCTCCAGGTAAGATAGATAAGCATATTTTCTTTTATTCTTATGATGGTAAATAGACTTCTCCAAACAAAGCATTGTCTATCTGGTCACTGTTTACCACTGGTCACAGGTTCCAAACCTAGTTGGGCCTACAGAGTAGTCATGGCTGATAGATTGTTCCCTGGGTTACAGCCCCCTGTGGGAGAATCACAAGATTGCACCCTAGACAAGGTAAGGGCATGAGACCCTAGCACCTGAGGGGCTGTATTCAGACCAGAGAGGGGTCAAAGGTTAAAATAGCCTTGTAAGTGACCAACAGTGCAAACTGTGTATATATGATAAGCAAGTCTACCTCTTCCTTTTCCTCTCTGGGGTCTTATGGCATATCACAAGTGTATTGTATAGTGGAATGTATTTGAGACCATTTTTTATTTCAGAAGGTGGAGGAAGCTACTAGGGGAGAGGCTGTTCTAGATTTGGTTTTGACAAATAGGGAGAAACTGGTTGAGAATTTGAAAGTGGAAGGTAGCTTAGGTGAAAGTGATCATGAAATGGTAGAGTTCATGATTCTAAGGCAGGGGTCGGCAACCTTTCAGAAGTGGTGTGCCGAGTCTTCATTTATTCACTTTAATTTAAGGTTTCGCGTGCCGGTAATACATTTTAACGTTTTTTTAGAAGGGGTCTCTCTCTAAGTGTATATTATATAACTAAACTATTGTTGTATGTAAAGTAAACAAGGTTTTCAAAATGTTTAAGAAGCTTCATTTAAAATTAAATTAAAATGCTGATCTTACGCCACCAGCCTGCTCAGCCCGCTGGGTGGGGGGTTCAGGGCAGAGGGCTGGGTGTTGGGGCGGGGGGGGGGGAGACTCGAGGTCAGGGCAGAAGGCTGGGTGTGGGGGGGTTCAGGGCAGAGGGCTGGGTGTTGGGGGGGACTCAAGGTCAGGGCAGAGGGCTGGGGTGTGTGTGGAGGTGCAGGGCACAAGGCTGGGTGTGGGGGGGGTTCAGGGCAGAGGGCTGGGTGGGGGGGGACTCGAGGTCAGGGCAAAGGGCTGGGGTGTGTGTGGAGGTGCAGGGCACAAGGCTGGGTGGGGGGGTTCAGGGCAGAGGGCTGGGTGTTGGGGGGGGGTTCAGGGCAGAGGGCTGGGGTGTGTGTGGAGGTGCAGGGCAGAAGGCTGGGTGTTGGGGGCAACTCGAGGTCAGGGCAGAGGGATGGGGCTGTGGGGGTGCAGGGCAGAGGGATGGGTGTGGGGGGGGTTCAGGGCACAGGGCTGGGGTGTGTGTGGAGATGCAGGGCAGAAGGCTGGGTGTTGGGGGCAACTCGAGGTCAGGGCAGAGGGATGGGGCTGTGGGGGTGCAGGGCAGAGGGATGGGTGTGGGGGGGGTTCAGGGCACAGGGCTGGGGTGTGTGTGGAGATGCAGGGCAGAAGGCTGGGTGTTGGGGGCAACTCGAGGTCAGGGCAGAGGGATGGGGCTGTGGGGGTGCAGGGCAGAGGGATGGGTGTGTGTTGGGGTGGGGAGGTCAGGGCAGAAAGCTGGGGTGCTCGGCTCGTGGAGGTGCTCCCAGCCCCCTGCCCTGAGCGGGCATTATTAAGGTCACGAGAGCAAACTATCCCACTGCGTAGGAAAGATAGGAACTATGGCAAAAGACCACCCTGGCTTAACTAGGAGATCTGCAATGATCTGACACTCAAAAAAGAGTCCTACAAAAAATGGAAACTAGATCAAATTACAAAGGATGAATATAAACAAATATATTACAAATATGTAGGGACAAAATTAGAAAAGCCAAGGCACAAAATGAGATCAAACTAGCTAGAGATATAAAGGGTAACAACATTCTATAAATACATTAGAAGCAAGAGGTAGACCAAGGACAGAGTAGGCCCATTACTTAATGGACGGGGGAGGAACAATTACAGAAAACGTGGAACTGGCAGACGTGTTAAATGACTTTTTTGTTTCCGTTTTCATCAAAAAGATTAGTAGCAATTGGACATCTAACATAGTGAAAGCCAGTGAAAATGAGGTAGCAGCAGAGGCTAAAATAGGGAAAGAACAAGTTTAAAAATTACTTAGACAAGCTAGATGTCTTCAAGACACCAGGGCCTGATGAAATACATCCTAGAATATTCAAGGAGCTGACTGAGGAGGTATCTGAGCCATTAGCAATTATCTTCAAAAAGTCATGGAAGATGGGAGAGATGCCAGAGGATTGCAAAATGGCACTATATTTGCCCATCTATAAAAAGGGGAATAATGACAACCCAAGGAATTAGACCAGTCAGCTTAACTTCAGTATCTGGAAAGATAATGGAACAAATAATTAAGCAATAATTTGCAAACGCCTAGAATATAATGTGATAAGTAACAGCATGGATTTGTCAAGAACAAATCACATCAAACCAGCCTAATAGCTTTCTTTGAGAGGGTAACAAGCCTTGTGGATGGGGCAAAGTGGTAGATATGGTATATCTTGACTTTAGTAAGGCTTTTGATACTGTCTCGCATGACCGTTTCATAAACAAACTAGGGAAATACGACCTAGATGGAGCTACTATAAGGTGGGGTGCATAACTGGTTGGAAAACCATTCCCAGAGAGTAGTTATCAGTGGTTCGCAGTCAAGCTGGAAGGGCATATCAAGTGGAGTCCCTCAGGGATCAGTTCTGGGTCCGGTTCTGTTCAGTATCTTAATCAATGATTTAGATAATGGCATAGAGAGTGCACTTATAAAGCTTGCAGATGATACCAAGCTGGGAGGGGTTGCAAGTGCTTTGGAGGATAGGATTAAAATTCAAAATGATCTGGACAAACAGTCTGAAGTAAACAGAATGAAATTCAGTAAGGAAAAATGCAAAGTACTTCATGTAGGAAGGAACAATCAGTTGCACGCATACGAAATGGGAAATGACTGCCTAGGAAAGAGTACTGCAAAAAGAGATCTGGGAGTCCTAGTGGATCACAAGCTGAATATGAGTCAACAGTGTAACACTGTTGCACAAAAAAAAAAAAAATAGGACTGTCGATTTAATCTCAGTTAACTCACATGATTAACTAAAAAAAATTAATTGCAATTAATCGTGATTTTAATCGCACTGTTAAACAATAGAATACCAGTTGAAATTTATTAAATATTTTGGATGTCTTTCTACATTTTTCATATATGTAATTGAAATCAGTGTACATTATTTTTGATTATCATTTTTACAGTGCAAATATTTGTTACCAAAATAAATTGTATTTTTCAATTCACCTCATACAAGTTAGAACAAATAAATTTAACACGTACTTCATGTGCAGTCTGAGTAGGGGAAGAACAAGAAATTGTTCATTTAAAATGAAACTCTGAAATACAGATTTTATTAACTAGCACTAGTTTCTGGTTGGCTGAGCCAATAGTTTTAATATGACACTGGTGCTGAGTTTTAAACAAGAGCTAAAATGGATTAACTTTAACTAAAAACTGACAACTTCAATTGTGTGTTAGGAAAGATACTGAAATCCACTATCTTCTTTTCTCCCCTTTCTTTCTCTCCCTCCCCCCCCTCCCCCCACCTCTCAAAAGATCCAGGATCCTTTAATCTATCTCTAGGTATGGCGTATCGGCAGTCTTGAGGTACTAGTAGTTACCAGACGGCTGCTGTCATCAGAACAAATTAACCTACTTAGGTTTCAGAGTTTTGTATGAGGAAGAAGGTGTCTGTTAATCTGTGAAGTCTATCATTGAAGTTTATATTCATTAACATGCACCTGCTCTCTTGCAGATTCAGAATCTGAAAAATCATTAAGTGGATTTGAAACAGTAACCACGTACTCATTAGAGGACAGTGTGGAGTCAAACAATACAATAACCTCCAGCATGTCCGAAGAAAAGGTCTGTGGTGGAGGTGGAAAGGTCTGTGGTGGTGGAGAGTCTCTGACTAACGGCATCAAAAAACACAGGTAGGATGTTGCCTATTCTTTTTAAAGATATACTGTAAACTTTATTGCCATGTAGGCAAAAACCATGAGACTCCTGTGAAAGATAATTGTAGATATTTTTCCCTTGGGTATGAGAACTGAAAAGCAGAAAGTCGCTCTGTGCTTTTAATAAGGAATCCTTTCTCCTACATTAACAGACTGTCACCATTGTCAAGTAAACTATTATATACCATTCCATTTTGACTAGTAAGCAAGGGTATACATTTTTTTTATATATATATGTAGATAGCGAATGCTTTAAAATGGACATGTTTTAACTCATTTAAACAAGTCTTGCTGAAATCGATGCTGGCTCTTATTTCTTATTTCATCATGTATTTTTAATGATTTGTGTATCCTATTGCTTTTTAAGTTTCCAGTCACTCGATCTCCCTAGTTGTATTAAGAATGAATGGCAATATTGCTAGCTTGACATCACAATAAACCTAAGTCTAAACACAACAGTTTTATTTTAAAACTTATGTACATTGCATAGGTTCATTTTATGCTGTCAAATTAATCCATTTTTGTTTGTTCATGTCTTTGCCGGTAAAGGAGGACAGTAGGTCCAGAGTTAATGAGTTGTAATAGATACCACTATTCTCAAGTTTCAGTGCAGAGGCAATTTAATGTGTACATTACAGTCCAGTCCCAACATTGACATGTTTTTAAAGTACCAATCTATAACTGGCCCTTTGGAAATAAGCAAGATCACAATTACTAACAGATGAGCAAAAATGCTATTTTAATGCCTGCATTAAAAAGTATTATCCCAAGTGCATTAAGAGGTACCTTAGTTACTGGACATCTGCATTTTATAACTAAATCTCAGAGGCCATTGCAGTGCATGGTAATGTAGGAGACTTGATGTCAGGTTCCACCTCTAAACATCAGCTCCTCCCAGACCAAGCAAAGACCAAGGAGTGATGAGTACTAGGGTCAGGCAAAGATGCTGACTGACTATATTGTTCCTTTAAGACCCCTTACTGATAAAGTATTATTGGTGATCTCTTCTCTACACCTTTCCAGTTACAGGTGAAAGTCCTGTAGTGGCAGCTGGAGGCAGGGAGGAAAATGCTAGGTGAAAGTGGATGTTTCAGAATGGAGACTTGTAATCCCCCTTTGTTGCCTGAGAAATTGGGAAAGGAAAGTTAAGATCCTCTGTAAAAATGAAAGCTGTATTTGTTCGCTACAGAATATAAATACAATCCATTGGAAAAATTTTTAAATGAAAGCCAGTTTTCTCAAAGTACAGGAAGCAATAGCTTTGCTAGTTTCCACAAGTCTTGTTATAAAATTACATTGTCAGAATAGTAAACAAGAGGTGACTAGAGCCTCTAAGCTCCATTATTCATTCTTCAGTCCCCTGACGCTACTCCACTTTCCACCTACAAATGTCTCTCATTAGACTTTTTGATCACTAGGCTCCCTTTCCATCCCTTAGCTGCATGTCTTGCCCTGTATCCTTTAATGTTTAGTGCTCTTTCTAAAACTGGTACAGCTGTGACCATTTTTGTAACAATTTCTAATTTGCTGTGGCACATTGCTTGAAGAAAGGCTCAGATAACGAATATATCTTGTATATTGCATAGTAACATCAGCTCTTTACCTGGCACCTTGGCGACGCTTTGGGATTTGGTGTCTGCAAATATAGTGATGCAAATCGGTTTCCCCCGCAGAGCTCTGCCAATCTAAATTTTGCCTAGAAGAGAACTTTCCATGGGGGAAGAAGTTGTTCAATGTTTTGATCTCTGTCTTGGGATTCTTGGTCAATGCTAATGCGTTTAGCTGCATGACATACCGTATATACTCGTTCATTAGCCCGTTGGTTTATAAGCTGACCCCCCAAGATGGTTAGGTAAAAACAGCAAAAACGGTATGACCCTTTCATAAGCCGACCCTATATTTCAGAGGTTGGCAAACTTTGGCTCCCGGCCGTCAGGGTAAGCCGCTGGTGGGTCGGGGCGTTTTGTTTGCCTGGAGCGTCTGCAGGCATGGCGCCCCTCAGCTCCCTGTGGCTGCGGTTCACCGTTCCCAGCCAATGGGAGCTGCGGGAAGTGGCGCCACTTCCCGCAGCTCCCATTGGCTGGGAACGGTGAACCGCGGCCACAGGGAGCTGAGGGGTGCCATGCCTGCAGACGCTCCAGGCAAACAAAACGACAATGTATTAGATATTCAATGATTCCATAGAGTTTAAAATAATCAAATTTTTGTGTAGACCCGTTTATAAGCCGACCCCCGCTCTTTGATGCGTCACCTTTTTACCAAAAATATTCGGCTTATGAACGAGTGTGTGTGTGTATGTGTATATGTGTGTGTGTATGTGTAGATATATATAGTAATTACACCACAACTGAACTGCTGTTCTGTTCATATTATGTAACTGGACCTGTAGGCACACTTTTTTTTACAAAATGTTGTTTAAATGCAGACTACTTGGATGCTTATTTTAGAATATATCCTTTAGATACAGTCTGTCCTCAAAGTGCAAAAGCTTATTTGGTGATCACCAAACTAACACACAAAGCTTAGAATGCTTTGAGGAGATATATGTAGCACCTAATAACCTCTGTTAGCTTCTCCTCTTGCATACTTAAAAGAGAAGTGAACTGAATTGGGCTCTAAAAGGCTTAAACAGATTCATCTTCATAGTTTGACATAACTACTGGCACTTGTTACTTATCTGATTTCCTTTATATTGGACACCGTACAGACTAGTATATCTCGGTGGCCTCAATTTTTTTTTTTTACTATTTTAACTCTTGCTTGCTTTCTGGTTTGCTTTTCCACTTAAGTCTTGCTGGAGATCCTTGAACAAACATTGCATATCCAGCCTGCTAACATTTTTACCAGCCCATTCTCCAATGTCACATTTGTTTGCTGTCAAAAGCATTCTGGGCTCTCATCTGCCTTTGTTTCGGTTTTGGAGCAATACAAATAAATTTGGTGAGCCGAGGAAATGGAAAAACAAAGCTAGTTCGTATGAGGAATATTCCTTGTTGTGATCACTCTGTTACTCCTTGATACAATCAGGTTATTAATATTAACTGTTGGGAAACACTTCAGTGTTGTGCGCCAGCTGTTGAAATTTGCATTGTCATTGACTCCTACTAGAAAGGTGGTAGCATATTACTTGAAAATACCAAAGATAACATTGAATGTACTAATAATTTGCTATAAGATGCTGCTCAGTGACATTGCATCCATCTGATTTGCATATGGGTGATGTAGCAAATACTGATATAGAGCAGGGAACACCTGCTCAATAATTGTAATTGGGAACTTAATGTGGTGTGGTGCCAGTTTGATCTATCAGTGGACTTCATCAAGCTAAAACGTATTCAAAGCCTTTTTTCACTTATTTCAGCCCAGAAGATTGAAAAATAGCAAAAAGACTGGTACCGAAATATAACTAGCCTGGAAATGTTCATTGTCTAATCTGTCACTTAAATTTAAAGGGAGAGCTTGAAATCAAGCCAATTTAATAAATTAAAAAAAAAAAAGTGAAAAGTAGCTTGTTGTTACAGCTGCCACTGAGCGTCCCTGCCATGTTTTGTTTTTTTCTTATGATTAAAAATGTTTTCTTTTTTTCATGGGTCTCACACACACACACACACACACACACACACACACACACACACACACACACCACTGTCTCCCCATAGACAAACTAACAGTGTCAAATGCATAAAGTAAACAAGCTGAAAAAATAAATTTACTGTAACTACAATAGTAATCTTGTGTTACCTACTAGTAATCTTGTGTTACCTACTAGTAATGCTTTTCAGACAGAAGTGATTTTTTGAGGTGCGACCCTTTAAAATCATGCCACTTTCATTGCTGCTAGTTATCCTTTACATTAGAACAAATATTTTCATTATGCAAAGCTAAAGTTAACTTTCTGAAACTTTCTTGATCTGTTTGCCTTCTATAAATGACTTCTGAAAGGAAATCTGCTTACAGATACTGAAGGTAATCTTCTAGTTTACAACACTTCTCGTATTTAGTGGGACACTGTCAATATGGGTAGGTCTAATATTTGACTATCTTTATTTTTCCATATCTATAGGTCTGTAATTTTTACCCCCTGAAAACATTTTGAGCCATTCAAAATTGGTATTCTAGCAACAAAATAAATGTGAGCACATTATGGAGAAAAGAGCAGACATCACTTTCAAATTTAGCTGATGTAATTATAAGCAATGAAGGAAATGGGCTTAATCTATGAAAGATTACTTTCACACACAAGAATGATTTCCCCCCCTCTCCCCCCCCGGCTTGGTGATTTATATATGAGGGTGGGTTTAAGAAAGGAATATTTGGGTTCTTTTATTGAAAAACAATCCCTTGCTGATTACACGTTGCTAGCAGCCAGTGATTGTTTTTCAATAAAAGTACCCAAATATTCCTCTTAAACCCACCCTCATATATAAATTGGCAAGCTAGAAAAATATATTCATAGCTTTCTGTGCAGAAGTGCTCATTGCTAAATACTATGTACGCTTCACAGATTGCCTCTGTTCCAGTCTATTCTTAAATTAAATACTACAAATAGATCAAAGTTAATTACTTGGTGGACACTGTCCTCTTCTGGACACACACATAAAAGCATCAACAAAGGAAATGTTTACACTTAGTAGTCTTCAGGACGACCAGTTCACTTCACTTCAGATTACTGAAGTTTAGAATAGCAGATCTATTAAAATATAAGGATATGTGATTCCTTTCATGTTTGATCCAAAAGGAGCTTTCTATTCTTTAACACCAATTTTCTTTCACTGAACTCCCACACTTCAAAAGGTGAATAAATGTGTTTGGATAGTTGTAGCAAATTAGTACAAAATTTAATGTGTTTTCCACAGATTCCTTTATACCAGGGATCAGCAGCCTTTGGCACGCGTCCGCAGGTTCGGCCGATCGCGGCTCCCACTGGCCGCGGTTCGCCGCTCCAGGTCAATGGGGGCTGCAGGAAGCGGCACGGGCCAAGGGATGTGCTGGCCGCGGCTTCCTGCAGCCCCCATTGGCCTGGAGCGGCAAACCACAGCCAGTGGGAACTGCGATCGGCCGAACCTGCGGACGCGGCAGGTAAACAAATTGGCCTGGCCCGCCAGGGGGCTTACCCTGGCGGGCCGCGGGCCAAAGGTTGCTGATCCCTGCTATATACTGTAGGAACCAATATATTTGTAGAAGACTGGGCATTTCTTTGCTTTAAGCCAGACTTTGTTCAATATGTTTTCATGCATGTATAGCTACTGGTTTTGAGAACAGTATTTCACATTTTGAAATTTTAAAGTATCAGCCCTTGTATGGCTTTTCTGTTATGGAAGTACCGGTGAAAGATGCATGCAAAAGAGAGGTAAGTGACCCAACAAATGAAATTTCATAGAAATTAACGCTTTTGCCATTGCGAAGGAAGATGATTCACTTAAACCTCTACCAAAGAACAAAAAAATTGCTGCACTAAAAATTTCTGAAAACACTTAATTCCTTAATTTGGGGGGAAGAGAGAACCTTTTTGTTCAGGAGCATGGCACGTGCTTAAATATTTGGCCAAAGTTAATAACATAAATTTGAGACTTAAGAGAGACTGTAGAGTGAAATGTTGTGGTGTTGTTAGCACTATGTGGTTTGAGAGTGCCTTGGATAAGATTTCTGATTTGTTATCTTCCTGATATGGGTAATTGTTTCATGGTACCAGGTTTCTGATTTGGATTATCTGGACTAAAGCCCCTTTTACACAGGACATAGGATATAAAACTGTGCTTAACGTTCATGTTGTAGTTTAGCTGTCCATTGTGGATGTGGTCTTAGCAGCTTAAAGAACTAAGCTTTTGCCCCTGTGAGGATCTAGGTTAAGGCCACATGACCCACCAGGCACCAAACCATGCTAGAGCCATTTGGTCTAAAACTATGAATAAACCTTGCTTAAGCATGTAAATTGTACATTCATCTGTTCCATTAGTTTTCTGTTGTCTTTCTGTGACTGTTTTCCAGTCCAGGTAATAAATGTCATTTATTGGCTAAATGTAACTTTTTAAATAGCCTTTTTGCTAATAACACTACAAAACTGAAACCTGTTCACGTGTAACTGGATTATCTTCAGCATCTTTCATGAATATACATTTTTCAAAGTAGAGGCAGATTTTACCAGCATGGTGACAGCATCATATTTAAACACTGTTCTGGAAACTGATGTACAGAATTTTCCACTCCTTTAACACCAGCATTTGATAGGTTTGTTTGAACTATTGCTTTCTTTAGAGAGAAACAATTTTCTTTGACTAAAACGACTAATATTTGGGGTATTTACATCATGTTGCATGTGTCCTCTAGGGCAGTGGTTCTCAAACTAGGGCCGCTGCTTGTTCAGGGAAAGTGGGAGCTGCGATCAGCCAAACCTGTGGACACGGCAGGTAAACAAACCGGCTCTGCCCACCAGGGGCTTTCCCTGAACAAGCGGCGTCCCTAGTTTGAGAACCACTGCTCTAGGGGGACTAATTGAAAGTCACCTAACAATTTTTTCATGAAAGCTCCCAAAAGTTACCTATTGTAACATAAAGAACACTTAACTTGTGTAGGCCTGTCTTATCAATAAGTCAGTTCTGAGCGCCTTAAAACTAGAACAGTTTTAATACATTCTGCAGCCTTGTTAACAACTGAGATTATTTTGATAAGAGATTAATAAAATAAATGTGGTTTGCTTTTTTCCCCCCTAGAACAAGCTTGCCATCTCCAATGTTTTCCAGGAATGACTTCAGTATTTGGAGTATCTTAAGAAAATGTATTGGAATGGTAAGTAAAATATATAAGTTGTGATAAGTTATGGTTGTGGCTATCTCTAAAGAGGACCAAAATGTGAACTGAGAAGTCTGGTTTTTGTTGTTGTTTTTTTTAACTTGTTGATTATACTGTGCTCACAACCAAAAAGACCAAGGGTGACTCCAAGAGCCAATTTATTCAATAGAGCAAAGGCATTTTCTCTTATTAGTCCTCCAAGGATCCTGTAGCATCCAGAGCTCTCCCCAGTCTCATTTTATACTTGTAGTAGAAAACTTTCCAGATTCACCACAGTACTTCAGATGGGTTAGTGACTAGGTCTGTTTAATCAAATCTGGGAAGCTCAGTGACAGGTCAGCCACAATCATTCTAGTAGATCAAGGTATAACACAATCCAGTGGTTGGAAATTGAAGTTTGATAAATTTAGACTAGAACGAAGGGCTTGTCTTCACTACTGGGGAGATCGACACTGCTGCAATCAATGCAGTGGGTGTCAATTTAGCAGGTCTAATGAAGACCCACTAAATCGATGGCAGAGTGCTCTCCGGTCGACTCCAGCTCCCAGAGAAGAGTAAGGTAAGTCGACGGGAGAGTGTCTCCCATTAACGTAGCACAGTGAAGACACCGGGGTAAGTTGACCTAAGCTACATCGACTCCAGCTATGTTATTCACTTACCTGGAGTAGCGTAACTGAGGTCGACTTACCCCCATAGTGAAGACAAGCCCCAAGTCACAAATATTTAATATACATTCAGAAAAGTTCTTTGGCCTCTGTTATACAAGAAGTCAGACTAGATGATCGCAGTGGTCCCTTCTGGCCTTATCTATGAATCTTAAGTCTGCTCCCAGTTAATGGTTAATTGAGAAGGCTTCTTTTCTTTCCATTATGTAACCCCACCGCGTAGGCAGGTTCATCTTGGCCACAATGATTAGGTTTCACTCTCTAAAGTGCAATGTGCCAAACTGAAAGTTACACTGTTGCCTTACTAAGAGAATCTGCATAGCCACAAGGTGAAAGCTCTTTCTGGGAGTAAGTTTCCTGTGTATCGGTATTACATTAACTTCAAAAACTTGTTCCCCTCTCACTGCAATCAGAAAACAGACACAATATGCAAGAAACCTACTGAAAGTCCATACAGGAGATAAGATTGCTCAGGAATGTTGTTTTGAACTCCAGAGCACATGGACTTTCACAGAAGCTTTTCAACTTAAGAAGCATTATGATTCTTATCAGATAAGAGTGTAACCTGAAAGCTACAAAAAGGGCTGTTGGCAGCAGGTCTAGCTTGCTCTGCAATGAGCTCCTCTGTGCTGTGCACAGAAAGACACCTGAAAAGGCCTCAGTGTAATCTGGAAGAAGGAACCAGTTAAAATGAAGCCAGTGCTTTCTTAGGCTTCAGCTCTGCTCTGTCAAATTGATGACCAAGATCCTTGAGATATCGGTTTGTCCTGGTCATGGATAGGCAGATTTCTCCCTATTCTGTGTTTCCCAAAGAGTAGGAACACCATATTGGAAATAGAACAGGAGTACTTGTGGCACCTTAGAGACTAACAAATTTATTAGAGCATAAGCTTTCGTGGGCTACAGCTATATGCATATGCATCCGAAGAAGTGGGCTGTAGCCCACGAAAGCTTATGCTCTAATAAATTTGTTAGTCTCTAAGGTGCCACAAGTACTCCTGTTCTTTTTGCGGATACAGACTAACACGGCTGCTACTCTGAAACCTGTCATATTGGAAATAGGTGTAGTGTTGGGCAATTTCACAAGTGGTGCATGAGGCTGAGAGGAAATTGAAGGGCAGGAAAAACTGCATTTGGGCATAAATGACCATGTACTAAAATGTTACAACACTAAAGGTTTATATTTAAATCTGTCAAAGTATAGGTCGTCTGACTTTTTTACTCTATTCTTTCTACTTTTATTAGACTTAAATACTCTTTGCCAGTTTCTTATCTCCATACTTAATGGGGCCCACTCTTACTTGTGAAACATGGTATTCTAGATAAGACTTAGTAGTAAACAAACTTTGAGAGAGGGGGGTTTTAACTTGGATGTTAAGTTTACTATTGTAGCAACTGCGCAAAATTTTATTGTATGTTTATAAATTAATGATTTAATTTAAAAAATTTAAAAGCTTGACTAGTTTAGAAATCAATCGTTAGAACTTGGAAGGTATTCCTTATTCATTTGGGCCCAAATTTAAACTAAATTTTTAGGTTTTATTCATTTTCATGCTGGCTGCCTCAAAACATGTTTTTGTTTTTTGTTTTGTTTTGTTTTTTTCCCCCTCTCTTTTTTGGGAGTTGAAGGTTAGTCATTTCGTAGGCCTTGTCTACACTGCCACTTTACAGCGCTGCAACTTTCTTGCTCAGGGGTGTGAAAAAACACACCCCTGAGCGCTGCAAGTTTCAGCACTGTAAAGTGGCAGTGTAGACAGTCCACCAGCGCTGGGAGAGCTCTCTCCCAGTGCTGGTGCCACCACTACACAGAGCGCTTTAACGTTGCTAGTGAAAACATACCCTTAGGTTGCTATTGGAACTGTCTTGATTTACAAACAAAAAACCTTCAGATGTTAATTTACATAGGTTAATCTGTTGGCAGCTAACATAAAGATTATCTAGCACAACCATTATACTGATCCATTAGTGAAAGTAAACACCTTTCTTCTTGCTGAAGCTTGACTGCATGCTCTCAGAACTGTCCTAAGAATGAGTCTTAGATTGTTCTACAGTGCTATTGCATTAAAGCAAAGTTAAATAAATCCCTTAATTTTTAACCTTATAGTTGAGTTTTATCTAATCATACCAGTCTGCCCAATGGATGTAACTAATTATGTAAAATAAATTGTCTGAACTGGAGATTAAATATTCCAGCTTCATTAGTTTGGTCAGTTTTTAAGGCAAGAATGTATAGATTTCTTTCAAGACTTTACATAACTTATTCATATTACACACCATACTTTATTAGCCTTTTTGACCTGGATTCTTGTGACAATATTTGATAGATCAAGTACGGTTCATTTCAGAAGCTTACTCCTATCGCTTCTCGTGCCCGCCTGCCCTCCCTCTCCCCCCAAGGTTGCCTGTTTGACTAATCAGATGGCCAGTACCTGTTCTAAAAATAGTGTTTCTGAATCTTGGTGTACAAAGCCTTTCAAAAGAGAAGTCCTGAGAATCTCCTCTCTTCTATGCCCACCATCTTCCTAGTCCTCCTCCCCATTAGGGATTTAGATACACTTCTCTTTTTAGCCATCTTTTCACCAATGCAAGGGAGAGGCTTAGCTTGAGAGATGTGGGTCTTTCTTTCGAATTTGCTGGCCAGGTCAAGGGATGTTGCATTGCCACTAGGCTAACCTGACTTATTTCTCTAATAAGCCAATTAAATTCTTGTTACTTAGTTCATTTTGTTTAATCTCTTCAGTTTTAATACAACTTTCTATCCTGTGTCAGGAGCTGTCCAAGATCACTATGCCGGTTATTTTCAACGAGCCACTGAGCTTCCTACAGCGACTTACAGAATATATGGAACATACATACCTCATCCACCAGGCCAGTTCACTTTCTGGCACAGTTGAGAGGATGCAGGTACTTTACTCTGTAGTCGTGTCTTAAAATGCTTGTGGTGGTCTGTTTGAACAGGTTGGACTGTGGTACAACTTTCTTTCAGCTAAGGACATAAGAATGGCCATATTGGGTCAGATCAATGATCTATCTAGCCCATATCCTGTCTCTAACAGTGGCCAGTGCCGCATGCTTCAGAAGGAATGAACAGAATGGCAATTCTGAGTGATCCATCCCCTGTCATCCAGTCCCAGCTTCTGCAGTCAGAGGTTTAAGGACACCCAGAGCATGGGGTTTCATCCCTGACCATCTTGGCTATTTCTCTTTTTAACCCTGTTGTACTTTTTGCCCTCACAACATCCACCGGCAATGAGTTCTGAAGGCTGAGTATGCATTGCGTGAAGAAGTTACTGAAATTTGTGATAAATCTGCTGCCTGCTAAACATTCTGTTGGAGAGGAGAGATGCTGTAATCTGCTACACATGGAACTGCTTTACTAGTTCTGTTAAGTTAACTCAATGTGTATTCAATTTTTAAAGGCTTTAATATTTCTTAGCTTTTTGCAAAACTATTAAGGTCTGTTGCACTCTTTCCAAAACTTGCCAGGCCCACCTGGGAGGCAATTTTTATGCCAAAGACAGAACTAAAGTAAAGTAACAGAGAAAGATGAAGTGCAGTAGAAGAATTTTATATTTAAAGTAGAAGTATCAAAGGGAAATCCAACAAGGTGAATGATGTATGTTAATATTCTGTTGAACAGTGTGTAGCTGCATTTGCTGTGTCCGCTGTTGCCTCACAGTGGGAACGTACCGGAAAACCATTCAACCCACTTCTTGGAGAGACGTACGAATTAGTCAGGTAACAAATAGAAACTGCATTTAAGACCAAAGTGTATTTTATGGAATTTGCGGGTTTATGTAAACACATTGTATGGCTTGTGAATTGCTTTGTGTGTTTGAAAATTGGCTGCATTTTAGGAGCAACTGTTACAAGTGCTCACACTGCAGGTTGTTAGCATTTCTGTTGTTACTTCCCCTTTATGGGAGTCAAACTTGCCTGTAAAAATTGCTCCGGGTTGAAAAGTTGTGAAAGTGTCTTTTACTTGAAAGCAGCCTTAATATAATCTAAGTGATCAGAAAAATATCAGGTTTTTTTTAGTGTATAAACCTAGGTTTCAGATCTATACTAAACAAAGACTTACCGTGTAAACACACATTGCCTGAAAAGCAATTACTGTTGTGCAAATGTCCTTTAAACTATTACACAAACTTAGATAATATATACAAACAGATCTTTTTCGTTAAGAACTAAAAAATAAACTAAGCCCCTTCTGTTTTGGGCCACTCTTTCCTACTTGTTACGTCGGGGTCTCATCAGTCAGATACACATATGTGGATGCTGCAATGTGTAGTCAAAAATTTGTCATTTTAAAATAGTTAAGCCTGTTAGTATTTCTGTTGAACTTGTCTGGTGTGAGAGAGAGAGACCATGTCATAGCTACAATGGTACAAGTGGTGCAGTCACACCAGAGCCCTGGAAATTATGAGGGCCCAACCACTATCAGATGCTGCTGCTGGTGGCAGTATTGAGGTAGGTGGCACTGCCCAAGGTGCTGTTCTGCTGCCCACCCCGCACTGTGGAGTGACTGGCTGCTGATACCCCTGTCCCAAGCTTGTTCAGGAGCCTGATTGCACTTGCCTGGAGGCTGAGTCATGTGGGGTGTATGCACTGTGCTGCAAGGGTGCACAGCTACCCGCACTGAGCTGCCCCTGCTGGCACTAATGCAGGGCCGGGACATAGAGTGCAGGGTGCAGGTGAGGAGGAGCCCAAGGGAATGGGTGAGGGAGAGGCTGGTGATGGGAACAGGAAGCCAGGAGGAGTGGGGTGGGGTTCAGGGTTGAAGGTGAGGGAGCTGTCAGAGTGGCAGTAGGGACTCGCAGGGGTGTGGGAGCAGAACACCCAGTGGTAGGGAAGAGGAAACAGGCAGCAGCAGGGCACAGGGATGTGGTGGGGTGAACCTAGGCAAGGCAGCACATAGTGGGGGCTGGGGCTGTGGCTGTGGGGGGCAGTGGAGACAAAGCTGCCAGCACAGGAAGAATTGGGGGTGGGGGTCTTAGCTGCAGTGTTAGAGGTGCGGGAACCCTTTTCCTGTGACTTGCATCCCAAAAGAACCCTCCTTGTGTGTATTGAATCCCTGCCCCCTGGGGAAGCACCAGGTACCAGCACCTAGTACAGTGCAAGGAACAGAAAGTGTCTAAAGCAGGGGTAGGCAACCTATGGCACGTGTACCAAACGTGGCACGCGAGCTGATTTTCAGTGGCACTCTCACTACTGGGGTCCTGGCCACTGGTCCGGGGGGCGCTGCATTTTAATTTAATTTTAAATGAAGCTTCTTAAACATTTTAAAAACCTTATTTACTTTACATACAACAATAGTTTAGTTATATATCAGGTCTCTTATATAGAAAGAGACCGTCTAAAAACGTTAAAATGTATTACTAGCACGCGAAACCTTAAATTAGAGTGAATAAATGAAGACTCGGCACACCACTTCTGAAAGGTTGCCAACCCCTGGGCTAAAGGCTCCTTGACCTGCTGCTCTAATGGTCGTGGGAGGATAATATGCTGGAGATGCTAATATATTTTTCCATTTAAAACCACCTCTCTTGATTCTTCAGAAGCTTTCTCCCTCTAATTCAGATCCTTAAAATTTCCAGACCACGTATTCAAGGTGGGAACAAACATTCCCCATTGCCAACATTCTTCCTTGACTTTTGGACTTTTGGGGATTAGGGGTCATAGTAGAAACATCTTTTATTCCTGTAACTTTTTATCTTGTTTGCATAACTAGTTTAGGATTCAATTTGAAGTTCCTTTCTCCCTCTCTTCCTGAAACTTAATTTAAAACTAAGCAGAAGCTGTGGGATGGGAGGACAGGATTGGAGCTATGAGAGAGTTAGAAAGGCGTTCGAGAGCTGAATTGGGGCTGTGTGAGAGCAGGACGGGGTGGATTTCAGAATCAGGAAGAGATCCCCTAACTTATTCTTGCACCAGGGCCCTCTGGAGTCTTGCAGCATCACAGAGAGAGATCTATATTGCAGTGAGTGTTTTTAAACTAATTGGTGGCTTAAATATCTAGATCCATACATAATTGCTATAACTTTACGCATTCTGAAACATAAAATTAAAGGAAATTCTTTCACTACAGTACCAGTTGTATCAGTGAAACTCACAAAATTTGCATTTCAGAGAACTGTGGAGAACAGTGATCCTGAAAACTTTTATTTTTTTTTATTTTTAGAGATGATCTTGGGTTTAGACTCCTTTCAGAACAAGTTAGTCATCACCCACCAATCAGTGCTTTCTATGCTGAAGGCTTGAATAACGATTTTGTGTTTCATGGCTCAATCTATCCTAAACTCAAGTTCTGGGGCAAGAGTGTGGAAGCAGAACCTAAAGGGACTATAACTCTGGAACTCCTTGAGTAAGTTGGTCAGATTGCTGTATTAGACTTTCGTTTTGAGGCTGTGCAGAATAAAGGCTTGAATAATGGTCTCCAGTGCTGCAAGATGACTTTTAATATAGCCACTATTTCATATAGATGAAGCAGACAGTCTTTTTTTTTTTAATGCAGTTTGCATATTTCCTGCTTTTATGGCTCCTTACAATAATTTATAACACACCCTACTGCCTGTTAACCCTTATTGCCCACTTCATTTTTAGTGGTCTCATACAGCATGTGTGACCACTTATGCTTAACAATGTGTCCTGCCTTATATTTACCTTGGACACTCCAGTTGCCTTCTCCAGACCTGAGGAAATGCTCTGTGAAGCTGAAAAGCTTGTCCCTTCCATTGGAAATTGGTCCAATAAGATATTACCTCACTTATCTTGTCACTCTCATTCTGGGACTAAAATGGCTTGAACACCACTGCAAACAGAATTGTACAGTTCACTGGCACCCCTGAGTTGTATAGGCTTCAGATAATTAAGGCTTTAATCCTGCAAATACTTACGTGTGCTTAACTTGACTACTGTAAGTAGTCCCAGTGATTTAATGCCAGTAGTAGATGCACTGAAGCTGCCATGCTAAGCAGTTAACAAAATCAGGCAGCATCTTCTATTTTTGCCACACCATGCATGGCTGGTGCATCTTGTTTCCTTGATTTGCTGCCAGTAACAAATAAAGTTCCAGAGCCAGATACTTGCTGTAAAGTCATTCAGGTATATTGTTGAAAGGTGTGATTATGCCAGCAGTTGTTGTCCCTCTTTTTTTTTCAGACACGATGAAGCCTACACATGGACAAATCCTACTTGCTGTGTGCATAATATTATTGTGGGTAAACTTTGGATTGAGCAGTATGGAAATGTAGAAATAACTAATCACAAGTAAGCTGGAATATGACTTGTTAATTTGTTTTAAAATTTAGTAAATTATTGCAAAGTAATTTGAGCTAAATGTTTCTTCCTTAGAACTGGTGAGAAGTGTGTATTAAACTTCAAACCATGTGGGCTTTTTGGAAAGGAGTTACACAAAGTTGAAGGCTACATTCAAGACAAAAGGTAAAAGTCCTGTCTTAGTTAGATCTACTGTTCAATAAAATACTACTTAAATATCTAATACAGATATATGTGGGAACTATTGGAATTAAATACTGTTATAATATACTTTGCCAAGGACCTTTATGTATGTATGTGTGAGGGTAACTTGTTAGTAACTGTAATGTATAGTAAGATGGGGATTCAGTGTTAAATCTGTTCTTAGAATCCTTTTCATAATATTAAAATCTGAAAACACTAAAACTAACTTCATAACTTGTTTAAGCTCTTCCTAAAATTAGTCCTTTTTCTGACAGCAAAAAGAAAGTTTGTGCACTCTATGGGAAATGGACTGAGTGCTTGTACAGTGTTGACCCAGCTACATTCGAAGCTTACAAAAAAAATGACAAGAAAAATACAGAAGAGAAGAAAAACAGTAAACAGGTATTAGACATGTAAAGAGGTGGTGTGTTAAAGGCACAGTAGAACACTTAGCAGTCTAAGGTGCCTTTAGGCTTGTTACTGTTTTATACAGTAACAAGGGGGAGGGATAGCTCAGTGGTTTAGCTCATTGGCCTGCTAAACCCAGGGTTGTGAGTTCAATCCTTGAGGGGGCCACTTAGGGATCTGGGGCAAAAATCAGTACTTGGTCCTGCTAGTGAAGGCAGGGGGCTGGACTCGATGACCTTTCAAGGTCCCTTCCAGTTCTAGGAGATAGGATATCTCCATTAATTTATTTTTTTAATTTATACTTTTTCCTTAGACTTTTTCTTAGTAGGAACTTAGTAAGATTCAAAAAGGGTTTAGACATGTATTATATGGATTAATTATAATCTGGCTATTATCCAAACAGTTTTGGAAGGGTTAAAATCCTTGTGCTTCAGGGTTTAAGCCAATATCTAATTATTAAGGATTAGCATGAAACTTTAGTGAGAGCAGATTTCCCCACATCTGCCTACTATCCGGTTCTTTCACCCTCCTCCGGAGTAACCAGGTGGGATAGTGGACTAGAGGGACCATGGATCTGATCTAGTATATAAACTCCAACCTGATGCTTTCCAGGCCTGTAAGCAGGATAGATAAGGGTCTGTTTAGAAGGATTTCATAACTTGGAGGAATGTCATATTCTGAAGGTTTTGCAAGGATTTTTACAGTCCGCACTGTCACAGGAAATCTTACTCTTCGCGTTTCTGTAACCCATTATGTTACTCCTTAACAATTCTTTCAATAGAAAACCGCTCTTTTAAACCAATGACGGTGAAGGTTCTTATAGTAATTATACATACTTGCCATCATTCATCTTAAATGACTAGATAAAACATTTTTACTAAAAATCTGAGAACCCCTCCATGCCACTGAAGATCACCATGCTTGCTTTACTCCTTTGCCCTGTTAGATTCTAACCTTTCTAAAGGCAAGTATGCCTGTGTAGATTTACATTATTGCTGTACAGGAGAGCTCTAAAGCTCAGGGGATTACCACCCTCTCTTTGAGGCTGCATCTCTGAGCCTTTGGGAGGAGGAGGAGAAAAGAAAAATATACCCTGCACGCTTGTTATCATCCATCTGCTTGTTTGTTTTCCCTTGCAATACTGAAGATTACTCTGAATGAAATACTTTTGTGTACAAAGCTCAAACTTCAGGTTACTTTTGGCTTCTCATGGGCTTTTAGTTAGTAAAATATACTTGCCTACTTTGCCTTTTCACCATTTAATTCTTAAGAGAATTTTGTACACCATTTCACTGAATCTGCTACTCAGAATTTTATTCCGTTCTCTATAGCTAAATTTTGAGTGTCTTTTTCCCTCCACTTCTCTGACTGGAAGAGACTCTTTGACATCCAGATCAGGTGTCCAGTCTGTCTGATCTTGGGAGTTGGCATAATAACTTAAAATGTAAAATCTGCTGAAGAATGTTAATTATAACTAGAACTGCTTTGAAAATTGGCAAATGAAACTAAACAAAGAATCTAGTGAAACCGTGTTTTTTCGGACAGTGTCTTAGAGCTGTCAGGACTCTGAGAGAAGCACGGTCTTTCTCTTTGTTTAAATAAAAAAAAAAACATAAACAGCAGCCTGGAAGGTGCCACTGAGAACCCCCCACTCAGTCACTGCCTAACTCTGTAGGTGCCTAAATTCCCTAGGTGCTGAAGTTTCCACTAATAGAGTCCCCTAAACACCTGTGTTTCTGCCAGTGGCATTCATAAAGTCAACTAAGTCCTGATGCTGCCAAGCAGTTCAGTGCCCTATCTCATGTCTAAGACCTGGCAGGGTTGTCAAACTGGGCTTTCCCCCATTATCTCACCTGCAGGGCCCAATCCAGTAGGTGTGCTCGGGGCACTCCTAAACCACACACAAGATAGTCAAGAATGAGCAGATTCATGGTGAACCTTGTTATATTCGATAGTTTATAGTCTTTCACACACCAAGTGAGTGCCTAAATCACCAGTTTATGGGATATTCTGATGTGGGATTCCATCTCTCCTGTTGAAGCTGTTCCATTTTCTATAAATTGAATATTTGTTGGGCCAGAGAGAGTGACCATATAGGGCACACTCCTGGAAGAAAGGAGATCTGGGTTGCAGTCCTTCCCCAAATCAGGGAGAGTAGAGATTTGAAAACAGGTCTCCCATATCCCAAGTGAGTTCCCTAACCATTGGGCTACTAGCTAAAATGGAGTAGGGGGGGGTCTCTGCTGGTTTTTTGCAAGAGGACTAACCTTGCTTAGTCTCCTAATTCCAGAAGTGGGCTTGGTACTAGTCAATATATTCATTAATGACTTGGATAATGAATGGAGAGTGTGCTTATAAAACTTGCAGATGAAGCCAAGCTGGGATGGTTTGCCAACACATTGGAGGACCGGATTAAAATTCAAAATAACCTTGACAAACTGGAGAACTGGTCTGAGACCAACAGGATGAAATTCAATAAGACAAGTGCAAAGTACTTCATTTAGGAAGGAAAACTCAAATGCACAAATACAAAATGGGGAATAACTGGCTAGATGGTAGTATTGCTGAAAAGGATTGGTGGGCGGTAGTGGATCACAAATTGAATAAGTCACCAATGTCATGCAGTTGCAAAAAAGGCTAATATAATTCTAGGGTGTATTAACAGGAGTGTTTTACGCAAGATATGGGCAGTAACTCTCCCACTCTACTCGGCAGTGGGGAGGCCTCAGCTGGCGTGCTGTGTCCAGTTCCGGGCACTAGACTTCAGGAATGATGTGGACAAATTGAAGGGCATCTAAAGGAAAGCAACAAAAATGTTAAAAGGCTCAGAAAACCTGACCTATCACCCTTAAAAAAAAAATTAAAAAAAATAAAAAATAAAAAGGGGGTGGGGGGCAAGTTCAGTCTTAAGAAAAGACGATGGCGGGGGGTGGGTCTTAAGATATGTTAAGGGCTGTTATAAAGAGGATGGCGATCGGATTTTTTGTTTTTGTTTTTTTCCCCCTCCATGTCCACTGAAGATCGGGCAAGAAGTAATGGGCTTAATCTGCAGCAAGGGATATTTAGGTTAGATATTAGGAAAAACTTTCTAACACTAAGGATAGTTAAACTCTGGAATAGGCTTCCAAGGGAGGTTGTGGAACCTCCCATCACTGGAGGTTTTTAGGAACAGGCTGGACAAACACCTGTCTGGGATGGTCTAGGTTTACTTGGTCCTGCCTCAGGGCAGGGAGCTGGACTTGAAGACTTCTTGAGATCCCTTCCAGGCCTACATTTCTATGATGGCTGTGAATCCTGACTAGAGATAGGTGCCTCCCTTGGGCCAAAAGTTGGGTGTCTGGCTACCTTTCAGTTTAGGCCCCTCCCCTCTCCTCAGCATTTCTTACTAGCTAGCTTAGGCAGCTTGCTGATTTCTGTGAATCCCATGCTTAGGCATCTCATTCTCCCTATGCATTGCATAGAGAGCCTGGGTGCCTGGCTGAGGGTTCCTCCAAGTGGCAAGCTGCCTAAAAGGTATGTGTTGCAATGCCTAGGTCTGACCATGGATCTAGCCCCTTGGTTCTTAAGGCCCACAAAGGATTTCAGTTCCTCTTAGTTTCTAAAACTCCACTGCAGCCCACTTTTCACCTTCTAATGGTGGTGATGCAGTGTTAGTGCTTCAAGGAATTGAGGTTGCTTTAAGCACACTCTGAGCTTCCAAGTGATGTAAGGGTTACACTAAGATGTCTCACCACTTCATGCTCAAGTGATTTGCTTCAGTACCTTGAAAATATATAGCCTATGGGAAGCCTCACCTAGCCAGTGTTTCCAAAATCTCATGGCTTCCTGCTACTTCTGCTCTTAGTACTGCCATCATGTAGGTTCGCTTCCCTTTTCTTTAGGGGACCTACTTGGATGTGCTGCTGGGGGCCAATGTCTCATCGGCAGATTATCCTGGACCTTCCCATAAAGCCTTTGATTGTATAGGGATAAAATATTTTTGTGGAAAAACTTGCTATCCTTTTCATCAAAAAAGATGTTGAGACATTAGACCTGTCTCTATACGTGCAGAGATGGATATCCTATTAACATACAGACAGATTGAATGAAATGAATACTGCTCCTTCATTGTATTAAGGCTGTAACACCATTAAACCAGGGTGACCAGTTGTGATCCTGAAAACTCAAGAGATTTCTCTGATCAAGTGAGAGCATTCCATGCTGCAGCCTGCACCTCTGCATTAAAGAGGAGGGCAGTTGCAGTCAGCTCTCTTGTGCATGCTGGGTGCAGTCCTCAGATAAGATAAGTGAAGTCTGGACACTCCTGAATTTAGGGGTCCTAGAATCCTACACAGAGTGAAGCTAGAGGGGTATTTAACAATCAGGAAAGATGATGTCATTAATATACAGAGTAGTGACGGGTATGTTATTTCAGTGGTTTTCAACCTTTCCAGACTACTGTACCCCTTTCAGGCGTCTGATTTGTCTTACGTGCCCAGAGTTTCACCTCACTTAAAAACTATTTGCTTACAAAATCAAACATAAAAATACAAAAGTGTCACAGCACACTATTACAGACAAATTGCTGACTTTCTCATTTTTATCATATAATTATAAAATACATGGATTGAAATGTAAGTACAGTATTTATACTCCAGTTTGATACTTGAGTCTGTTTTTCAGTTGTGAGCCTTGTCTGAAGCCGGAGCCCTGAGTGGTGTGGCTGAAATGCAAGCCCTGCCACCTAGGGCTGTAGCATGTAATTTAGCTTTGCGGGGCCCCCTGCGGCATGGGACTCTGGGCAACCCCCCCCTAAACCCATCTCTCAATCCCCAGATTGAGAAGCACTGATCTAGATGAGTTGAGTACCCCTGGAAAGACTTCTGCATACCCCCAGGGATATGCGTCCTTCTGGTTGAAAAACAGTGTGTTGTTCAGTGCTATGCATCAATTGAGATGATGTCCAGGGAACTGCTGAGAATGGCTAAAATGTGCTTCTAGTTTGTAGTCACTCTTCATTGTAACTTCAGTGATGTTTGTTTACATATTGAAACACAATCTGAAACACACAACCAACTATTTGCAAGCTTCCATTGAACAGTATAAAAAAAGAAAAGTTGGTCTGCACTTTCAGCATAAATAAAACCAAAATTGATTTATATTTTAAATGGGAAAGGGGAACCCCTAACGTTAGTGTTCTCTCTGGTGGTGAGAAACAAATAGTAACTTCAAAATGTGGATTTGAAAGCACCTATTTCTCAGTAGCTGCACGCTGAATGAATGAATAAATGTAAAAAAACTATTGGCAGAACTGTCTAAATAGAATGGCTTTTGTTTTTAATTTCTCTGAGGAGTTGATGGCTCTTCTAATCTTGACATGCATCTAGAAAAGCCAGTGGGTGTTAAAATCATTACTTAAGCCAAGGGGGCAAAATAAGTACTGGGGCAGTGAATGTGTGTTCTCTGATGGTATGTTTCATGCATTTTTATGGGTTCATGTCTTAGGGCACGTCTTCACTACCCGCCAGATCGGCGGGTAGCAATCGGTCTATCAGGGATCGACTTATCGCGTCTAGTGAAGACGCAATAAAATCGATCCCTGATGGCTCTGCCGTCGACTCCGGAAATCCACCGCGGGAAGAGGCGGTAGCGGAGTCGACGGCGGCGCGGCAGCGGTCGACTTGCCGCCGTCCTCACAGCCAGGTAAGTCGACCTAAAATACGCCACTTCAGCTACGCTATTCACGTAGCTGAAGTTGCGTATCTTAGGTCGACCCCCCGCTGTAGTGTAGACCTAGCCTTAGTCTCATTTCACTGTAGCTTCTGTGTAGGACTGTTCTATGGTTTGTGTTTAAGGTTGTTTAAACAAACAGCCTGTGACTCAGATACATTTTCGTGTATTTGTGCTTCTTATAGGTGGGCAATTCTGAAGAACCAGATGAGATGCCTTTGCCAGATTCTGAAAGTGTGCATGTTATTCCTGGAAGTATCCTACTCTGGAGGATAGCTCCAAGACCTCCAAATTCAGTACAGGTTAGCCAGGGCTCTGGTTAAATGTTTGGTGCTTTGACAATTTGTTGTTAAACTAAAATGTACAGTGAACATCTTAATCACTGATTTCCCTTGCTCATGATGCAGTGGTTAAAATAACTTTTTTACAGTAAAATCAATTTTTGCTGCAATGATCTTGAACTTCCCCAACACAAACTGTAATGAGCTATGTAATGTGGAACTGAATATGTAGGCCTTGTATTGTAAGATGGACAGACCAGCGTGCACGCTTGGCTTGTTTCTAGCTTAGCTTAACTTCTCTACAGAATCACTGATTACGATGAGTTAGGCAATTGCTCTACTTAGCGGTGGCCTGGAGAATTCACTAACCCACTCTGTTGCCACTTATGTACTGCCATCCATTTGGGAGGCGGGTTTAGTGCAGGACAGCCAGTGCATGAGACAACTCATCAGAGGTGTCCATAGAGGAGCAGAGTCTGCAAAAGCTATGTAAGACAAACCATGGAGTACAAGAACCTATAAGTCAGAGGAAGGCTACATAACATTAGTGGGTGTATCAAGATCTACTGAGCTGGATAGACAGCTGAGCAGCACAGATGAGTAGATGTGTGGCTGAGAGATCTGGAAGCAGCAAAAGAAAATCGGGCAGGGTGGTCATGTAGGTGCATATAGAGAGACAGGTAGGTTGCTTTAGTAGAGGTGGTAAGAAAAGCCCCGGGAGGCTGAATAAGGACAAAGAGAGGGAGGGAGAAACAACCCTATTTGGCTAATCAGATCTCATTCTAATTAGACATGAGCATAAAGCAGGGATTCTCAAACTGGGGGTCGGGACCCCTCCAGGGGTCGCAAGGTTATTACACGGGAGTCGTGAGCTGTCCGCCTCCAGCCCAAACCCCACTTTGCCCCCAGCATTTATAATGGTGTTAAATATATAAAAAAGTTATTTTAATTTAAAGGGGGGGGGTCACACTCAGGGGCTTGCTATGTGAAAGGGGTCACCAGTACAAAAGTTTGAGAACGGCTGGCATAAAGATTCACCCACGTATACCTGGCACGCTTTCACCTTGCTAGCATCTTAACATTGCTACTATATAATAGTTCAGCAATTAGAAAGTTGCTACAATTATACGTTACTACATATCAGTGCTCTTTCAATTTTTTAAAAGCTCTCTTTTTATATGTGAAGATTCTTAGCAGCCAAAACTTTCATAAAGTGATCCTTTAATTTTTGTTTCTCTTTCAGATGTACAATTTCACTAGCTTTGCTATGGCTTTGAATGAATTAGATAAAGAAATGGAGAGTGTTGTTCCTAAAACTGACTGCCGGTTACGGCCAGATATAAGAGCGATGGAAAATGGTGAAATAGGTAACTTTTAAAAATAAAAATACAAAATAACTTGTCAAAGTTGAAAGACTCGTGGGAACTCCAACTGAAAGGTTACAGATACTACCTTAAGTTTATAGTCTTGTTTATAGTGGAACATATCTTTGAAATATGTCCTTGTAGGGGTGAATGAAAATGTTTAAATGTATAAGCTCTATGCCAGGCATGTTACCAATACCTCCATTTTAAGCATTAATTTTTTTTATTGTTAAATTAGAGTGAAGAGACTGAGGCCAGATAGAAGGCACAGAGTGCTGCCTTGTCAAGCTTTTTAATTGGACCTTTTATGAAGGGCAATAGCAAAGTTGTGAAGTTTGCCATGATTAGAACTTGCCGCTGTACAAAGTCTTTCTTTATTCCACTCAAAAATATTCTTTCATTACATCAACCAATCCAAAATACCAATTTCAGTAATGTGATTGAAACTACTGAAGTTAAGTTTCCGCCCCTCAAAAGAAGTGCATGCTCACTTTAAAATTATTCACAGCAAAAGGGTGAGGAAAAAAAATAGACTTTATTAGGAAGAAATAAGCAATTCCTCTAAAAGTCTATGTTTAACTAGTACAAATTGCATGTCTCTCTTAATCTAGAAGTGTATAAGATGCCTGTCGCCATGGTGTCAGTGCAGTGTTTACTGACGTTTGTATAGTGGGTTTGGTGCTCGATGCTCTGATTTGTAACACTTGTTTGTATGAAAGTAGCGTGGCCTGGAGGGTGGAACTCAGGGACTAAAGACTTGGGTTATATTCCCAGCTGTGTCACTGGCCTGAAGGGTGACCATGGGA
Organism: Emys orbicularis; assembly: GCF_028017835.1. Taxonomy (NCBI): domain Eukaryota; kingdom Metazoa; phylum Chordata; order Testudines; family Emydidae; genus Emys; species Emys orbicularis. The sequence continues at coordinate 81,791,793 of NC_088684.1, forward strand.
AAGTTACTTCACCTCTGTGCCTCTATCTGTGCACCTGTAAAATGGGGATAACACTTTTTCACCTGCTTTAAGCACTTCGAAATCAATGGGTTAAAGAGTAGCTGGGCATTATGATGTGGTACTGAGGAGTTCTCAAAGATTGGTAATGAGATCTTTTGAGACTTTTTAAAATACACTGTAGACAAGTTGCTTCCTTTGACCAGTCTGATCAGTCTCTACCTTTCCCTGTAAATTGGATTATTCTGTGACTAGTGAAAGTGACTCATACTGTGTTGCATCCTTATTTACCCAAAGTATTTAGTATTACATTCTTAATGTACAGAATGCACTAACATTCAGTGATCTATCAATATCTACAAGCTGTGTAGTGGTGGTATATCTCTTTCTGCCCAGCAGTCATACTGCCACATGCTCAGTGCTGCGATAAGCCAGTGGAGCTGGAGAAATTAGAGAGGCTGTAAATCAGCCTTTGGTAACAATTTTAAACTCTGATCATTTTGAAGATTGTCTCTGTCATGGGGAGTTGATGCCCAAATATGAAGCAACTTGAGAGGTCACACAAACTTGTGTCATAGGTGGGGATTGAATCCAGGTCTTAATCCAGTCCAGTAATGTAACCATTTTCTCTTCTGAAGGGAATCTTAAAGCCCCTCTTCTCAAGAACTGCAACAAATTCTCAGGTTCCTTAGGTCTTGGCTCAACCCACAGTTTGGGTGTACACTGAGACCTGTCTTTGATTAATCAATCTGACTGGTAGAGCTTGTCCTTTAGTTGGCCTTACTTCTAAAACAGAAATGCTTCTCGTAATCTTGCCTCTCTGCTTTGCTGGGTCTGCTCTTTAAAGGAGGCTTTTAAAACTGGCATGATCTGACAAAATTAGTGTTGGAAACAAGTTGAGTCTTCAGTATAACAGGGGCTTCAATAAAAGTAATCAGGAAACTAAGATTTTTTTTTCCCCCCAACTTCTGTTCCTTTTCAGATATAGCCAGTGAAGAGAAAAAAAGGCTAGAAGAGAAACAAAGGGCTGTCCGCAAAAACCGGTCCAAGTCAGAGGAAGACTGGAAAACAAGGTCAGTGCATTTGATAAAGTTCTTGGCTGTTCAGATTAGGTGTCTGTCCACGCACAGGTTATTCTCAATCACCAGAAGAGTTGATGACCTCTTCAGCTCTGCTGTTACTATCCTATTTGAGCTTTTGGTCAGAGTATTTGTCATGCTTGGTTTAGTGAGGAATGTACTGGGCTTACTATAACATCAGCCCTGTTTCATTTTCCCACTTAACCCCCCTCTCCCCCCCCAGTCGCTAAACAGCCTGTCATGCCTGCTGAGCATCACTTGTTCTGTCAAGAACAAAGCTGTTGCCACTGACGCCCGCTCACTGTGACACGTGCAGCCTGTGATGCTGTACAACTGACCAATACACATGTGCTCTGCCATACAATAGAAGAGATTCTGGTTTGATCTGATCTCCCTACACTATCAGTAGATGGAAACTAGCAGAGGAGACAATGTGCTTGGCCCCAGAGAGAAGAGAGTTCCTATCTTTTTAATGATTCTTCCAGTTAACTATTGAGTTATGTATCTTCACATCCATGACTCCCTAAAGCCACCCACTTTTATTCCTGTGGGTGCACATCGGTGCCAAAAACTAACCAAAGGATTGTTCCTTTTGGACTATATTGGAAAGCAATCAAGCATATTTATTTAAAACACTACTCACATTATACATGATGATCGGTTTTGCTTCCTGCAAGTTGGCGCAATATGCTGCCGGTCCATATACCTGACTGTTGCAGCTGTTTATGATCTAGCTAACTTCACAACTAGAAGGGCTGGGAAAAAATTCTAAATGAGAGCTGAGATTTCGTCACACTTTTTTCCCTCCCACCACCTCAAGAAACACTTTGCAACCCATCGTGGCCATGATTCCTAGGTGTTGAACTGTTTGTGTGACTTTAAAGTTTTCTTGTTTACAGTCTCGCCCGACCTCGTGTGTCCTCCCGGAAAGCCAAGCATTTTGAAGGCATAAGCCTGTGTCAATAGTAGATGCGTGACCATAAAACCTTATCACAATTTGTGAGCCAATTATGCAGACTATATAAACAAAGCTTTGAGACTGTGTCAAGATCTGTCATTCTGCTAGATTTTTTCTAACTTTGCTTAAAATCCACCTCAGTAACCTATCTAACTCCATATACATGTGCTCTTGAATTCCTCACTGAATAAAGAACAGCTTTAGAAAGTGTTCTGCTGGTTCTCCTTGCTCTCCCAGTGTCTTTTAGGTTCTGTTATACAGACAGATTGTAATAATTGAAATCTTAAACTATTAAAATTTAAATTTAGAAACAGAAGGCTTAACTTAATATAATACATAGGTCCCTCATAAGGATACTTGGGCTCCCAGCATTTGACATTTATTGGACCAAAGGGTTTTACTTACCACCACCCTGCTGTAGGTAGGTGATGTGGGAAAGCAGAAGGACATTGGAGCATTTATTTATCCATTTGACTTTCCCTTATCTTTTTGGGGTTGCACATTAACCATAATGTAGTAGAGAACATGGAGTCTAAGTGCCACCCACAGACTCACTCTTCTCTTCAGAGTTTCACGTAGGCTTCCTGTTACCCTATTGCCAACTAAACCTAGTTGCAAGTCATTAGAATCTTTTTATAAATTAGTAAAATGGGGCTCCAGTTCTGCAGACCCCCTAAATTCCTTCCCCCTCCAGGACTGAGAATGTATCCTACTCTTCATCTGGATATTTAGAGCCGATAATAAAAATAATAATAATAAATAAAAAAAAAGCTGCATGGCGCTGTATGGAACACCCTTTTAATGGAGGGATTACAGCTGCCATCTAGAATAAGATGAGTCTACTAATGGCTGAGCAAGATAAGAATTTAAACCCACATAAGATGTCTTCAAAGCAAAAAATAAAAGCACATTTTTATCTCTGGACTCAGTCAACACATGTTACAAAGTCGTAGTGTTGTGCACTGTCTCCTGTTTCTCCTAAATTCATCAGCATTTTTTTAAAAAATACACATTGTAGTAAGGATGTAAGTGCTATTCCATATTCTTCATGCATGAGTCTAGGAAGCCATTAAAAAGCTTTGGCAATGCCATGCAGTTCCCTGAAATGCTTCAGCTTTGTTTGATAGTGCTTCAGGAGAGTAACTTCCACTAAGTGCTGTGATAACTCAAGGCCACTTTACAAATAATTTGAAGGGGCACCTGCTGTGCTGTGCCAACACTTCATCACCAGTCAGGTGACTGTATAGTCTTATCAGGCTTTGAGCAGCTCCCTTCCTTCTGGATTAGAAGATTAAAGTGCCTGTCACCCCCTGGAATTGGAAAACTAATGCCAGCTTCAAAAGCACTGCAGCATGAAGTGTAATGAGGCTCCTCAGTATCTGCAATTCACCTCTACTTCCAGACTTGAAGACCTGGGATAGTAAACCTGCTGGTTATTTGTTGCAGAGAACTACGTGCCTGTTTATATAAACCGGAAATACTCTGGCAGCGGGGAGGAATTTCCTCTCTGTGCTAGGATTCCTATACACTAACAACCTTGTTGTCCTCCCTGTACTTTCTCCTCTCCACCCTCCCCCACAACCCCTCCAGTGTCCAATAGCATGCCACCTTTGATGCAATGACTGGAATTTGAAGCTCCGTGGCCCTCCATGGTCCACAGCCACTATTCTAGCCTTTCTTCTGATGTCAAGGAAGGTATATCTAAGGCCTTGGCTACACTCGGGACTTCCCAGCGCTGAGAGCTGCAGCGCTGTATGTACTCCACCTCTCCAAGGGGAATAGCTTGCAGCGCTGCGAGCGAGCGTGCAGCACTGCAGGCTCTGATTACACTGTCACTTTACAGCGCTGTACTCGCTGCGCTCGGGGGGGGGGGGGGGGGGGTTCACACCCCTGAGCGCAGCAAGTTGCAGCGCTGTACAGCGCCAGTGTAGCCAAGGCCTAAGGTGTGGAGTGGACAGCCGAAGTCCAGCTGCAGGAATATGAAGCCTAAAACTAAGCCCACTGCAAACTTTCCCTATTCCTCATTTCAGTCAGCTTATTTTATTTCCAGTCCTTCCCTGCCATTGAACCCCCATTTGCCTTGTGCATGAACAACTTATTTTGCAGTTGTTTTCGAATCTCTCATTAGTTTTGCACTCAATACTGGGATTTATTTGACAGTAGTGCAAAAGAGCACAGCAAAAGAAACGTGAGTGAGGGAACCTGGGAAGCAATAGGATGAGAGGATTTAAATCCCCACCCTGTGGGGGAAAAGGGAATTAAGAGAGTAAGGAATTTGCAACATGATTCAGAAAAGTCAGTGGGGAATGGGCCTTCCCGAGTATATCTTTGCTGAACCTCTTACTGTCATTCCTACCTGACACAGGCAATTGTGCTTTGGAATTTAGACTAGAAAAATCTAGCTGAAGGTTTCCAGTGGGCTCTGCATCAGACTTGTGAGGCACATCATCCTATTTCTCTTTACCAGAAATTGAGCTCTACTAACTAGCACACAGTTGGGTGTGCTGGGCTGTATTCCATCCTTTGAGAAATGTTTAATGATCTTATTCCAAGACAAGCGTAATGGTGCTGCTCCGTATTTCTGGAGTGCCACGTAGCCTCTGGGGTTGGGTCTAGAAATAGTACCTTTTTGAGAACTCTCCACTGGTAAGCAAACCCAATGCTTCCGCACCCCCACATTCTGAGTGGTAAAGCCACTTAATCATGCTGTTTGTTTTACACAGAATGTCTAGTTGTAACTTTGAGTTGCATTTTTTTCCCTTTTCCAACTGAAGTCATCTGACAGCCCAGGGTCCCAGGTTTGGACTTGTCTGATTTCCTTCTCTCCCCCACCCCACCCCCACTTTTTGCTTGCTTTCTCGAAGTGCTTGGCTTGGTTTGCCCTAAGACAAGCATAGAACAATGTTTTTGTAATTCTTCTGAGTTAATATATGGTGAAGTTCTGGACACACTTGGTCTCCTCTCCCTTGTCAGAATGCCAGGGCTTATTTGTTTCAGTGATTGTGAATAATCCAGTGTGTATTCTAGGTTTCCTTACCTTAACAATTACTATAAGTATACAAATTGCAATAGGTAGGCACTGCATGCATTCCAGACCCTTCCTATCACTTTCCCCATTCTCATTCTATATCAGGAATTCGTTAGTTTACTTGAAATAAAAAACAGAGGGGAAAATTTTTCAAAGATTGCTAGGATCTAGAAACCATCTGTTGGACAATGGCATTCACATTTGGCACTTCTGATGAGATCAAGGTATGGTCATGGAAAGCTAGATTGCTTTATGGTCTCTCCATTTAAGAAAATTATGCAGAAAACAATTCATATTTTGAGATGAACCCTTCTACATATTTCCAGAAATGTTAGCTCCTCTGTTTAGGGAATACATAGCTTAATGTCTGCAATCATCATTAACTACGCACTGTAGAGAAGTGCACTTCTTAGGGCAAGATCCCTATCCTTTTAATCTACTACTTTTCATAATGGGCAGGATTTTCATAGGGTCTAGTGATTTTTGGGTGCCCAGTTTGAGACACCTTAAAGGGGCCTGACATCACAGAGGGTTGGTTGGTTTGTTTCTGGAAAATCAGGAAATAGAGCACCCAAAGTCACTAGTCCGCTTTTGAAAATCTTGGCAAATGGTCTAAAGACTGTGTTAAGCTCCTTGGCGCAGGGACCTTGTCTTTCACTAAAACACAATGAACACCTATGCTGTTGCAAGCAATATTCGTGCTCTCCTCTCCCCTCTCCTCCAATCACTCCAAGGTAGTGGTTGATCTAGTATACCCTATATCCTTCACAACCTTAGCCGCCCCCTCCATGCTAACTTCATTGGGTGCATGAACTCTAACAACACTATTCCCAGTAAGCTAAATTTTGCTTCTGCAGCACCACCAACTGGAAATAAGGTGTACATTTTTAACAGGAAGGGTAATTAACCATTGGAACAGCTTAACAAGGGCCATGGTGAATTCTCCATCATTGGCAATTTTTAAATTGAGTGAATGTCTTTCTAAAAGATCTGCTCTAGGTATTATATTGGGGCATTTCTATGGCCTGTGCTATACAGGAGATCAGACTAAAGGAACACAGTAGTCCCTTGTGGTCTTGAAATGTGTGAACTAGTAGCAGTAGATCAGATACAAGTCATGCAACAGTTTTGCTGCATCTTCCACAGTCCTTCCTCTCACCTTAACTAGTACTTGGCACAGGATAAGAATGATTTAAATACTTGGACAGGTTTTTGCAAAAATGTTGTACAAGGTATAGTAGATGTATGTCACCACATTTTTTTAATCCATGCTACAGTTCGCAACCTCATTTTATTATGTAACAGACTATATTACATAATAGAATGCACTGTATTTATATAAATATAAAACACTATCACCTTTCTGTTTTTTAAAAGGCAACATTTAATTACCAAACGACCCCAATATGCTAAACGTCCATTTTATTAAATCTTTCTGAAACCTTACGGGGATCCTGAATAGCCTCTCCTGCTTGAGACAGTGTTAATTGCAGTGGCGTATACAAAGCAAGGATTGTTTGGTGGTGAATTAAGCTCCAAAAGAAAGCTGAGGTGTTAACCATACAGCAATTTACAGCCGGTGCACTCAGATGCCATGATCATTGTTTATTTGGCAAATACAGCACCAGATTTAAAAAAAAAAAAAAATCTAGTTCACCTTTCTGAGGGCTGGTGCTGTGTAATGTGTTATTGGTGTGAGGCAGAGATGACTAACTGGACACAGATTTAAAAATGAATAAAGACTGGGGAGAAGGTTGACATATTGCATGTTATGTTAGTAGGGGTGTTTGTATTGGAGGGAATACCTTTTGAGACTTATCTGGGCTGTGGTAAGATGTGCTTCTTGACGTATAATGTACAAAGGAACATATACCATTGGGTATCTTATGATGTAGTATTGCTGGGGTGAGGGGAGCAGAGTTGCTGACACTCAGTCCATAAAAGGGGACTCCATGCTACATCAGAAGTGTTCTTACCAATAGTATGGCTCCTTAATACATCTTACCTTACAAATGTGTAACTATCACTATGTTTGTGTATATACTGTAGAGCTGGAAACATTTGTAGACTTGAACAATAAGTGAAATTATAGTATTTCTGGCAACAGGCAAGCAGAATCTACCAGGAAGCACGAAAATAACTTGATGCAAATGGGACCGATCTCATGCCCTAGAATGGCTCTACAGTGTATGCCTCACATAAATACATGTATTTTATAACTATGCAAAAAACTTGCTGGAACTGTTGTGTGTGATGTGTTCCCTCAAGAGCTCTGTATTGCTGTTGGGAAACAAATCACCGATCCCCATTATTGTGAGCTGTGGTATTTGACACTTATCCAAATAATGGTTTCAAAATCTTGGGGAAATCAGAATGCTGGTGAAATAATAGACTTCTGCTTTCAGGAATGCAGTGTTTGCAGTGTATTCGTGTCCTTGTGTAATAAATTGTTCTTAAATGCATGTCAAAAATGGCTTATTCAAAACTGCTTTGAAGTAAATAGTTTATTGTACAACAATCTCTACTACCTACTCATCACAACATATCCGCATGGATTTCAGGCAGAAACTATTCTGGGATTGTAAGGGAGAAGTGTAGCAAATCAAGACAGTCTGAACTGACTTAAAACAGTGCGGGATGCAGCACTGAATTCTCAGTAGACTGGTTTGAAAACCAACATGAAAGATGCACCAAAGCAGCTTTGAACTTTGTTACACTGAAATGTGTTCTAGTCTCCTCACAGCCATCCTGTCCTCTTTTACAGGTGGTTCCATCAAGGTCCCAATCCCTACACTGGTGCACAGGACTGGCTTTACTCTGGCAACTACTGGGACAGAAACTACTTTAATTTACCTGACATTTATTAAAATGTCAAAGGGAGCTCATGACTAATGCAAATTAAGTCTTAATCTTTTTAATTTTCCTTGTTTCTACTCCTATCTTGGAAAAACTGACAAGTTACTGAACAGTATATTAAGCATCTCCTGCAGTAAATATGGTGGTACAGATCTGAAAGTCTATGGAGAGGGGAACGTGGACAAAACTGCTCAGAGCTGTCATTTTTCTGATGGGTTAGTGCTATCATATTTGCTGAATACATCTATGTTAAGTCTCGGTGAATAGCAAATAGAACATTTGAAGGTGTTCTATGAATCCTTTCTTTTAATGATTATGCTGGCACAACAGCCCTTTGGGGTGGATTTATTGTGGCACAGACATGTTTAAAAGCACAGGTATGAATTGCACTATTCTGTGCTTGAAGCTAGGAGAGGGCAAGTTATTTTTGTAAAGATTTACTTAACTTTCATAAGATGGCTTTCTATGAACATAACTCAAGAATCTTGGATTCTGGTCAGTGATTCCAGAACTATTATCCCCGAAATGGTCATGATGTAGGTTACACTGGTAACATTACTCAAAGTATTTATTCCATGTTTAGTGCAGTGTTTTGAATTTGTTCTTTCATGTTTTGTTACCAGCCTCATTTAAAAGTTAAATCTGAACTGAACACTAGTAAGAGGTTTAAAAAAATCTGTTTACTGCACTAGAAACTATAGGTGCTTGGCACCATCGTTGTACAATTGCAGAAACTTTTTAAAAATCAGGACCCAGTAGAACATAACTACTGGAGAAATTAAACTGCACCTGTGTATGCACTGTACAAATGCACAAGACTTCCTCCTAGAAAGTGTGGTTTGAAGTAAGTAAGGCACCTGTATGGAGACTGCTGTACACACCAGCTTTACCCCTTTAATTGGGGTGCATTAAATCTTATGGAAATACATATTTATACAGACCTGGGCTACAGAGCTTCCAGCTGCTCTTTGTATACTATTTTAATTGCTGTCTGGAGGTTAGTGTTAATTACATTAATTGCTACTAAATAAAGGCTTTCAAATGTTCCAATGCTCTGATTTCTCAGATTCATTTTTTTAATACTAGGGGTTGCATCAGCTGATCCAGGTAGATGCCTTTACTCTATAAAGTCATCCTGCTGAGTGTCCTAGGGCACCTTATAGACTAACAGACGTATTGGAGCATGAGCTTTTGTTGGTGAATACCCACTTCGTCTGATGCCACGAAAGCTCATGCTCCAATACGTCTGTTAGTCTATAAGGTGCCACGGGCCTCTCTGCTGCTTTTACAGATCCAGACTAACACGGCTACTCCTCTGATACTTGACATCCTGCTGAGTCTGGTTTTCGGCTGGCGTGTCTGAAACCTTGCAGTTCTGGGTTCATAAAGTATGTCATGTCAGTGGTTTCCCTGGAAGAACTGTGCTCAGCAAACAAGGAAGAAGCTTTCTAACTCCAGAGGCTGAATCACACTGGCCTCTTATGCATCACTACAAGTAATCTGTTCTACTAAAGTTGATGTCTCAAACTTTGAAGGGTTTTGCTATCCTGAAATGAGTCTAGAAACTTTTTCTTTGCTTCATTTGGGAGATATTAAAGTTTTATTGCAATCATCCCCCACCCCACCAGCCTCATGTGACACCCTTAGTGTTTGAGCCAGTGGGGTTGCAACCTGACCTAATGGATTTTGAAACCCATTAAGTTCCAGGGAAAGGACTCTGTTCCAAATGTTTGTTTGAAGAGATTACTGGATAGAAATAGAGAGAAGCATTGAGTGGCATATGCCTCCCAGGTAAGTTTCTTCTCCAGAAGTAGATATCTACTCAAAATCCAATCTCCTAGTGATTTCCTTTATTTTCAAGCTGCGACAGAGGAGATGGTACGTGCTCTTTTTTTAAAAGTAGGAAGCAGGTCAAGAGAAGGAGCAAGCACTAGGGAACTCACAAGGAGTAAAGACTAGGGCTCTTAAGAGAATAGATGCAGACACTAAGCAATTTTCACTGGATAATTAAAATCAGCATCTTCTCTAAACATTTGAAATCCCCCAGAAATGAGACACACACCCCACCCCAGTGACCACTGACAGACTGAAATAAACTTGAGACTCCAAAGCTATAGCAAAACTAGACAGTGTCTTCCATAGCAACTCTAAGGTCTGTTATAATGGGTTTTAACTGAGCACTGGCTTCTTGTGTGGCACAGGGCAGCATCTGCAAGCAGTCTAGTGAAATTTTTTTACCCTTCATCTCATTGACCATCTCACTTATAATTTCTTTGTTTTGGGACATTTCAAGTATAAGGCCATTGCTTACAGAGTCAAAGCTGTGCACTTAAACTCATTGCCAGGAACAGATCTGTTGCATAAGATGTGACCTACTCTGGAAAGGGATTGTGTGGAACTAATTTGAAATTTTTGATGGATGTATGTTTACACAATACTACATGATCAACTTGTCTATTAGCTAAACATCTCTAAGGGGGCTTGGACACAACCAAATGCCTCTGCTACAGCGGGGAAGCATTCTTTTCGGTTATTGCCTGTGCTGCTGGTGGGGTTCCCCCCCCCCATGGACGCTTCATTATATACTTATCTTCAATAATCTGTGTTCTGCCAACACTCTGGAAATGCAAAAAGGCATTCTAACGGATTGCATTAGTTTTGAGTGCTTGTATTAAGTTAATTTATTATTTTAAGATGCAGATTTCCATCCTGGGGTGTTCACATGACATCATCTCCTCTCAACCTGTTAAAGAAAAAGAATTCGGTTAAGTACAGAGAGCATTATGTTCTTTCTTCCTCCTAACCCCCAACACACACAGTCATTTCCAGAAGGGGGGATGTTGACTACCAGTCCCCAGCAGGCAGTTGTGAAATAGGCATGAGCAGTGTCTAGGATGGTGGGAGGGCTATGTCTTCAAGCTACAATTTATACTTTTGTGCACATGCATGTACCATGCACAGTAACCTGGGGTATAAATCTACAGTGCGTGTGCCTGCTGCTTTGATTTCCCATTTCAAACATCTGGCAGAGGATGAAAATAGCAATTCAAACCTAACTACCAATTTACAGGATTTGCAAATGCCAGGTACAGAGGAGAAACCAGCTCCAAGCCTTTCTGGAGCAAGCAGTTTTATCTAAAATTAGAAGTCGTACTGAACCTCCATCCCCTAAATGAAAGTAGCGAGTGTTTGCTCTGTATGCTAGGTGTAGTCGCTCTACACGAGTGCATCGGAATGGGAGGAGGAATTAGGCTGTCCCAACCACTGTCAAACCAGCTTCAAGTCAAATACACTGGTTAGCCAAAGCCAAGCAAGCTTAGGTTCAGTGGAAGTTATGGCCTCAGCAACTCTGAAATCCAGGCTACAGGTTAGGCGCCTAATGTTAAGCATCCAAGTTCAAAAACTTTAACTCTGACTTTAAAGCAAAACTTTATAACCAGAGGCTGAAGTTGTAAACGTCTCCCTTGCAGACACGAGCACAATATGAAACAGCCTACCTTCTCACGAGTCTGCTCTGCGGACCGGGGCAGAAGTAAATGTAATCTCTCCTGCTATACCATAGCTTCCTGCAAAGGGATTTATGCCTGCTTTATCACCAGCTGCTGAGCCCCTCTTTGCAGACATTACCTCATCTAAGGGTATGGCAACTGAAAGAAAAAGTGGGGTTGGTGGTCTAGCAGTTTCTTGTGCAGAATTAGAATTTGGGTTTGGAGTGGCCATTTTCAGATCTGCTGGCCTGGCAACTGGTACAGGTACTGTAGTGAATCTCCTCACAGCACTTGTGTCATGCTGTGTAAGGACAGCATGGCCAGGAATAGACTTCCAGTCCTGTACATTCTGAACTGTAGAGCCCACTAAAATGAAAGGTGGTGCATTTCCCCTCTTGCCTTCTTCCATCATCACATAAGTTGGAGAGGATACTTGTGGTGGTGGACCTTGTGGTGTCAGCTGCTGTTGTAGGAATGGTTGTTGCTCCTTCCCACTAGATATATAGAGGGTTGCTTGGGGATAAGGAGCACCAGTTCCAGCAGGAGGAAGGGGTGGTGGTGACTTTCGACCTTGTTGGCTCAAATCAGTTAGACAATAGAGAGTCCACACATTAGAATATGGTGGTGGTTGTCCTGCTTCGGTTGTTGCCATTGCTATAAAATAAAAATTTAAAAAATTGCTGGTATCAGGAGCTATGAATTGCAATCATATTGCAAACTCTTACATATAACATGCCTATACGTACGTATGCCATAAGAAAGCATGTTAGAGAAGATAGATGGGGATTTTTGCATAGCTGAAGTGCAAAGAACAGCAGCAGAATTGGTGCTGGAGTTATGACCAAAGAGACCATAACTCTTCCTGTTCTAAGTCCCTCTTTTCAGTTGCTTATAACGTTAGACATTTTCCTTTTGGGCTGCCAAGCCTGAGAGATTCTGAATTACCAGCACAAGGGGAATTGCAAGAGTCTGCCCCCCCCCTAAAAAAAAAGTCAGTTTTGTCAAAACTTACTTAAATGTTTTGGTTTATTAAAACCAAACAGAAAAATGCATCTGGACCCAGGGTACTATTTTTTTTTATTTTTTTTTACAGCTGGACATCCAAAGTTAGACAGCAATTTCTATTTAGCTGCCAATGTTTTCAAGGAATAGTTTTATAAAGAAAGTTTATCAACACCTGAACAGGGATCAGAACAAGTGTGCTGCCTCCATAACTACAGCACCACTGCCACATGCTACAACATTTATTCCTTCATTTCAGCCATGCAAATCCCTTGGTGTTGCTTAACAAAATAGTTCGGTAACGTGCTTTGATATGTCTTAACACCTCTACCTTTCCTGGGGCCTGGAAGGGGCTCAGGAGGGGTTCTGCAGTAGCAGGGGGAGTCAGGCAGGCACTTCTCACTGGAGAAGGGGACACGGGGGGGGGGGGGATTCTCCAGCTGGGAGCAGGGGGTGGGCTTGGCACTTGTCACAGAGGATGGAAAGAGGGTTTGCAGCTGGGAGGAGAGTCTGCGTAGGGTACTTGTCAGGTGAGGAGTTTGTTCCAGGGGCACTTCACCAGGAAGACAAGTGCCAGACCCTCTTCCCATCTGCAGAACCCCCTGCTAAGTGCCTCATCCACCCACCTCAACCCATCTGCAGAACAGGACAGTGCAGGCAACCACCACCATTTCTTTTTTTAAATGCAAAAACTATGTTAATGCAATGGTTAGGATTTAAATCTTTCAAAGTGAGGCCGCAGTCAAAGTTCTGGCCTCCCCCCATCACCCTTCCTCAGCCACAAGGCACATGTATTACACCTTCAATCTCTGCCATTGCTTCAAACTGTGTGGCTCACTTTCAGCAAGACGCTTTCAGGGCTGTTCAAAGGCAAAACACCTCCAGATACCTTTTGTATGTGCCACATACCACTCTGGCCCTTGGAGTAAATGCTGTCTGCACCTCTGATGCCACAACAAATCAATTTGCAGGAACCTGTGAACACATGTTCCTCTGATGCAGGCAACACTAATCCAAGAGCAGTTATGGGTCTTACTCACAATTAGTCACACATTTTGGAACAAATTGGAGAGAGATCTAATACCTGTGCATTGGGGCCAGGCGATTGCAGAGGAAACCAAAGCTCCTTATGTGCCCTAAAGTAAGGAAGTTCAATCTCTCCCATAGCCTTGCACTGGCATAGGTTCTTGCATTTAATAATTTAGCTAGTGAGTTTCAGCACTGTTAACCTGGAATATGAAATTTTCATTAACATCCGACTTTCTTACCTGACATCATAAAACCTTGCTCAGCTGATGCCATTTGCGCTGTAGTTTCCATTCTTTCAGGGTCAAATTCTGCATCATCAATCAATGATGGATCTAAGAGCTTAGTGCATGTAAACTGACCTGCATTTAGTGAAGGCATTAGTGGCTGCTGAATCTCTATTAGACAAGCTACTTGTTCTAAAAAGGGAATGACTATTTGCTGCGGGAACTGCTCTATGTAAGGTGGAACCTCTCCTTCAGTAGCAGGCTCATCGTCAGTATGTATTGGCATAGCCTGAATGGTTGATGTAACCTCAATTTCGCTTTGGGAAGGCACAGCCTGTAATGGATCTTTAGGAGGTGGTGGTGGAGGAGGAGGTGGTGGAGGAGGAGCAGGTGGTGGTGGTTCATCCTGCAAGGGGGTTGAGGAAGCTTGATCTACATCACTTGTTGATTGTTCAGCCTGACTGCTGGAGGACCCTAGGACAATGGAGGCCTGACTCTGAACCGCTGGCTCCAACCTAACAGACTCTGCAGAACCCTCAGCAGCTGGGGTAAGTGTAGCTTCTTCAGCAGCACCCTCTACTGGTGCAACTGTTGTGTCCACTGAGCTCAGAGACAGTTCAGGAAAAGATTGCACACTTGTTGCCACATCCTTCATAGAATGAACAGAATCAATGTTACCTAACATCTGAGCAGCAAGCTGTGCAGGATCAGCTGGGACATAGGCAAGTTCAGGTCCCTTAGGGGATGCTTCAGGTCCCGTAGGGGATGGTTCATTTTCTGCAAGTTCACAGTGAGTTGATGGGTATTGTGTAGTTTTGCTGCTGTATTCAGGTTCAGGGCCTTCGTGCAACTGGTCCTCCTCTGTGTCTGTGGATTTTTCCTTTCGTTTTGGTTCCTCAGAAAGTGGAGACACCACACTTATGTCTCCAAGGTCAGCTCTCTTTTCTGGCAGTCTATCAGTCCAGCCCTCTACTAATTAAAAGAGCACGACAGTAAGTTAGCAGGTGCTTCCAACAATCTCTGCACAACCTGCCTGTTTAACACTTCATCAAGCCTTTAAAGCTCTGGAGTCTGGACCTTGACTACCCTTTGACCAAGACATTTGGACCAAAAAAAAAAAAAAAAAAAGACTACCTCTGCTTTAAAGTGAATTTGTCAGGTCATTCTAGATGCAAGAGGTACATCAGTTTAACATGGGATTTCTATTTGCCTGTTTATCCTGCTCCATGACTTTTAGCCTGTATGTTATGTAAAATTTTACTAGTGCTAAACCCTCTCTTTCCCCCATATCGTAGCAGCCATCTTCTTCCCCACAGCATCCAAAAAGTAAAAAAGTAGTGGGGGGAAAAAATAGAAGAGTCAATAGGAAAAAACAAATCAAATACTTAACTGAGAAATTCATCATTCCCTTTGGAACCTACCTAGAGCATCAAAGCATTTTGGATTCATACAAAATATGTTGAACACACACACACACACACACACACACACACACACACACACACACCCATCCCCACACCCATCCCAGTAACCTGGAGTGTTTGCATAAACCCTTCCCCACGGGTCTTACCTAAAGAAGTAGCGTGTATGTGTCAGTGGGAGGCTCGGAGCAAGGTTTGGGCAGTAGAGATGGAGGGGTGGATTTTGGAAAGAGAAACAGGAAAAACGGATGGGATTTTCATGGGTATCAAGGTTGAAAACATGAAAAAGAGAAGAGAAGGAGCTCTGTTTTTATTGTGTTTAGTCTGTTGGCCACTGCACATGCAAAAATGGCACAGATGTAGATATAGGACAAAATGGAGGAGCATGGGAGACTGCAGGAAAGAGGTAGCTCTTGAGTGCAGGGGGAAGGAGTCGGTGTTGAGATGGTACCTAATGTCATGTGTAGATAAGATCACCCAGAGAGGTTCCGGAGAAAGGAGCAGGAACGCAGAAGAGCTACAACAAATCTAGAACCCTCTATTCATGGCAAATTTAAACTCTAATAGCAGAAACTCTCTCTAAATTACATGCTTTGACTGGCAACCCAGTCTCTCTCAATGCACACACCATTTACAACCCAGCACCACAATCAGAAAGCTCCCTTCACAGCTGCAGAAACAATAGTAGAAGATCACTTACATGTGTTTATCTCCAGGCACAACAGCTGCCCTGTGTCCTTAGCACTTTCCTTCCTTCCCTCCCTCCCCCTTGCCTTCCAAGGAGCATTTGTTCTGTGCTGGGGCATAGCTGACTAATCCTCTCAAAGACAGTCACCAGTTTAGGGCACAGCATCAGAGTGTGGAGGATCAT
This sequence comes from Emys orbicularis, assembly GCF_028017835.1. Taxonomy (NCBI): domain Eukaryota; kingdom Metazoa; phylum Chordata; order Testudines; family Emydidae; genus Emys; species Emys orbicularis. Next base: position 81,807,746 of record NC_088684.1, read on the forward strand.
TCTCCCTGTACTTAATGCCCAGGTGTGCAGCACACTGCTTAATAAATTGCATTGTTCTTACCTTTCAGTCAGTCATTATTATTTGTTTTTACTGTAGCACCAAGAGGCTCCCACTGAGATTGGGGTCTGTGTGTTAGGCACAGTGTACAGACTGTGAAACAATCCCTGCCCCAAATTGCCTACAGTCTGAAAAGACAGACATAGAGCAGGACACAAAAACAGAGCCACAGAGGCAAAGTGACTTTCCCAAAGTTGTAGCAGATAAGGGGGTAGCACTCAAGTCTTCTGATTCCTACTCCGGTATCTAGCCACTGGACCACCTGGCCTCCTGTCAGTTCTTAGAAACTGAACCAGTAATAATTTATTCTCACAGAGCACCAGCCCAAGCTACCACAATAGCTTTAGAGTCCTTTTAGCTAGAGCCAGGTGCATTTTCAAACCTTACTTTCTGCACAGCTCTACCAGTGATGTCACAGAGACAACTTGCAAGTCTCAGAGACCTGGTCCAGGCCTGTGGCATCATGACAAAATACTGAAGGGGGATAGAGGGGGGGAAAGAGACCCTTAGCTTCTGAGAAGCACCCTTTCCCCTTCTCTTAACAGCTGGGAGGAGAAAAGTCTGCCATTTTTGTGGCCTATGATTGAATACCTTTCCAACAACCTTCACAACTCCAGTGAGGTCACATGCAACTGAATAGAGGGGAGGGGCAGAGATGAGCAAACTGAGACAGAAGACTGGGTCATAATGGAGTTGATGGGTGAGCAAAATGTCAGTTCAAGATGATGCAAGCAGATGATTGATGGGTCTCCAGGCCAATAAGACAGACTAAAATCTGATATGACATCACTAATGCAACACCTGCTAGTACCCTACAACTGAGATTTGGCCCCTTGTGACACAGTCATGTTACAATCTCTGCCAGAGAAATTCTTTGCTAAATGGAAATATGGCACGTCAAGTGCCAAAAACAAGCATTGTGTAGAGGAGAGCCTGTATTCCCCACTACCCCTCTGCAGCACCAAAGGCGACTGTCTGCAGGGATTCCTGTATGTACTTTAGAGTCCCAGCCTGTGAGGAGTCAAAGGAAGGCATTTGACATCTCATAGAATTAGGCCCATACTTCGTAAAGGCACATTGTGATGACAGGTGCTAAATAATGTTAAGTTACTATTCATAATGAAAATGGTCAAAAGATCATTTAAAGGGGAGTGTTCATGACCATGCAGGTTTGAATGCTTTATCTTATAATCATAATATACTGTATTTTAAAACATAGTATCATAATAAGAGCAGCATTTGACACCTTTCTTACCTCTAGTGAAATGAAATTCTCTAACCAGCTCTGTTATATCCAAATTAGGATTTTCTGGAGGTAGAAGTATAAATTAAGATGGACAGTTTGATTAGCATTCTGCAATAACACAGCTTTTCAAATGTACTGAATGTGTATCACAGTGTATAAGCAGGAACAAACCTTCTCTAAATGCAATTAGCTCTCTGAAGTAGAGAGCTGCAAACTCAGTGATATTGCTTGGACTGGTTTTGAGAACAGCTCTGCTCACTCCCTCGAGTAAAGTCTTGAGGCCATATGGAACAACAAGCCTGGGCTTTGAAGAATGCATCTTCGTCAATTGGAGACAAATTACACTCTCACAACTACAAGGAAAAATATCTGAGTAAGTACTGTGTGTAGCCCACTAGGGTTCCCATAATACACCTATTTCCAGGCTTTATCACTATGGCAGATGATGCTGATTTCTTCTGGGCCTTCTCAATCCCCAAGACACACTAACTACCAATGGGTTTTCTGTCCATTGTAACAACATATACTAGTTCAACAATGTCAATTTCCTCGCAGTTTTCAAATGCCCAGACGATCCCCCACTCCCCTTCCCACCCACAAACCCGAATGACCGTTCAAATGTGTGGCTCAAAAAAGTTCAGCCACTGCCCAAAATGAAGTCAGCGAGTTCCCACTAAAGCACCAGCTCTCAGGGACATCACCAGTTTCTTAAGCAATTTTGAATTCTTAAACTTCTGTTTGGGGTTATTTTACACATCATTCAGCCACTAACTGTATAAATCCAGATTTTACAAGACACTGAGCTAAAACCTTGTCCTCGGTTCCCCCGTCTGCAAGGTGGGACTAGCACAGACATCGCTGCAGCGCTGGGAGAGCCCTGGTGAAAGGGGCGGCGTTACACCCAATTATTAGCTAATCGCTTCCTCACAGTACCCGTGGGTGGCGTGGTCCGTCGCCACCCCCCGGCTCAGCTCGGCCAGGCAGCGCCCTGCACAGCCGGGACCGGCTCCGCCGCACCTCTGGCGCTGTGGGCTCACGGGCTGCCCCGGGGTTTGGTCTCCGGCTGGGACACGCACCCCCCCGGTCCCCGGGAATGGAATTGCACAAACTAGGGGCGAAATCGGGGCTGCCCGGCCCGTGCTCCCCCGCCCCCGGGCGCAGGTCTTGCCACCTGCGGAGAAGCCCTTTTCCTTCCACCCTTTAACCTGCCCCCCCATCAACCGGGGCGGGGGGCAGCGGCTGCAGCCCAGACCTTTGCGCTTCCAAGGCTGCGCGAGCGCTTCCTCCTCCGCCTCCCTTGCCGGAGCCTCCTCTACAGGGGTCCGCAGCAGGCGGGGCCTTTTATAGGTGGGGGGTCGTGGTGGGCGGGGCCGGGGGAGGTGACGGAGTTCCATTTGTGAAGTCACAACGTCTTCTCCGCACACACCTACCCAGGCAGGGTTGTCACCAATGGAGAGGGGCGTGGCCGCCACTGGCTCACAGCCAATGAGAAACGGGGATGCCCCACCGCTTTCCCTGGAGGCTTGGGTTGACCCTCCAGCTGTTAGCAGCTGGCTTCAGGGCACAGGTGACGGCTTGTTGGCCCGCTACTCCCAGAGCCAGGCTCCCTTACTCTCCGCACCTGGGAGAAACTGGCAAACTGGGGCGAGCTTCGTTTTTCCTTCGTTTCCACAATCGGTGTCAAGCTGGGTCTGGGTTACCTAAATACTGTCTGAAAACAAATGATTGATAGATAAATGACCTCCTCCAAACCAAACTAGAGGTCATAGAATAGATCAGGGTTGGAAGGCTCAAAGCAGGACCAATCCCCAGACAGATTTTTGCCCCAGAGCCCTCAATGGCCCCCTCAAGGATGAACTCACACCCCTGGGTTCAGCAGGCCAATGCTCAAACCACTGAGCTATCCCTAAGGTTTTCCTTGCATGAGGCGAGGTGGGAAACTTCTGTCGTCAGGAGCTTTTACATTTTTATGCCAGTATAAAAATGTCCCCACCAGTTTACTCTAATTTTTGAAAGTTTCAGAAATGCCAACATTTCAAAACTAGCAGCAAAACGCACCTCGACGAGGCTGCTGCCTTAGGCTTTTTCCTGATTCTAAATTGGAGCTTTTAGGCAGAGCGGTGCTAGCCCATTGGGGGCCCTAAGCCAGAATATTCCCCCCACACACACAATACAAAGCTGCGCAGGGCCCTAAGCAATAGCTTAGTCTGCTTATGCCTAGTGCCTGCTCTGCTTTTACAGTTTCATGTAAGCAGGAGGAAGTGCTGCAGAGAATGAATTGTAGTAGTGACTATTAACCAGGACTGTATTCAGAGTAGCAGCCGTGTTAGTCTGTATCCGCAAAAAGAACAGGAGTACTTGTGGCACCTTAGAGACTAACAAATTTATTAGAGCATAAGCTTTCGTGGGCTACAACCCACTTCTTCGGATGCTTGGCTCTTTCTTACAGAACTCAGGCTTCCACCTTTGAACAACATTAACTATTTATCTGAGAAACTAAACATACCAAGGTTTCTCATCCCCATTGTATATAAAGTAATAGGAGAGGAGAAAAGAGAGGGGAGTAGCCTGGGACCCCCTGCAACAAGCGTGTGCTGCGGACCTGCGGGATCAGTCGACGCTATGCACGTCTCATGCAGCGCCTCATGGTCTCAGACGCCATCCGATGGTCCAGGGACATCTACATCGAGCACATCACCGGCCACCGACAGTACCAGGAGGCGTGAGCCAGAGTGACATCGTTCTCCCACTACGAGAAAGGGACCAAGTGACCTTCTCCGTTGGATCATATGAACTGGAACCATAAACTCCCTGAACATTAAATCCCACCAAATGAGGGTCAATCCATCCTCATCGTCATATCCACTCATTATTATCCACACCCAAACATAGCCACTTTATGAACTTCATACCCTCATATCTCAATGTCTGTACTTTGACCCATCAACCTTTTACCCCCAATCGGGGATATTGCAGATTATGTATTCCTCACGCCACCTTACCTTAAACCAAACTTTGCATCCTCGATAATCTGTATGTTATTCCCTGATAACCAGAAACTTCTATGCTCAAACTCTGTTCACTATTTTTTTTTAACATCATCTTAATAAAACAGATTGGAGATTTTGCTACAGTAGATTTCGCTCTCCTTGACTATGAGACTGTCAAAGTCAGCGGTGTGCTAGCCTTCACTGCCCTCAGACTTTCCACTTTGTGCTGGGTCTAGGTGGGGCTCTGTCCATAATGTGACCCAGAATAGTGAGTTCAGATCTGACTTGCTTCAAGTTGGAGCCCAGACTGTCTCTAACATGACTGCCTCTGTACCAGGCTCCCAAACCAAATTTCCATGTCATAAAGGGCAACTTCTTTTCTGGTTTGTTTGTAGAAGCAGAAGACAATCCATTATATACAAGGGCTTTGCCAGCCTCTCTCAGTATCTTAGGGCTTGTCTTCATTGCAACAGTTAATTCTGGTTGAATTAGTCCAAGTTACTCCTTTGGCGCTAGTTCAAGTGAGCAGCCACATGGCCAGTGATTTGGTTAGCAGAGTAATTGGATTAGTAGTTGAGTTGTAACTCAGCTGCTATATCCCCACTGCATTACTAGCTTGAGCCCAGTGCTTAATTTGTAATGAAAGAGTTGCTGGGGCTCAAGCAATTAGGTGCCGGGCTCAAGCAATTTTTTTACTTTCATAACTGATGCGGCAAGCACAGAGGTGTCGGGGCTCTGAACTGCCAAGCCTGGAGGTGCTAGGGTGCTGCCCTGGCAAAAATTAAGCACTGCTTCAGCATCAGCAGCACTCAAGTCCACCCCATCCCTGAAGGGCCAGTTAGCTCAAAGCACCACTTAACTTGAGCAAGAAAGTTGTGCATGGATGGGGGTGGGCAAACTATGGTCCACAGGCCGGATCTGGCCCCTCAAGGCTTTGGATCCAGCTCGTGGGATTGCCCCCCGTGGTCCCGCGCCGCTCTCAGAAGTGGCCGGCACTGCGGCCCCTGGGTGGGGGGAGGGGGGGGAGGGGCAGAGGGCTCCGTGCTTTGCCTTTGCCTCCAGGCACCGTCCCCCACAGCTCCCATTGGCCGGGAACGGGGAACCGGGGCCAATGGGAGCTTCGGGGGAGGTACCTGGAGGTGCAGCAAGGGCAGCACACAGCGCCTTCCTTCCGCCTGCGGGTCCCAGCGCTTGAGGTAAGTGGTGCCAGGCCAGTGCCCGAACCCCTCCTGCACCCCACCCCCAACTCCCTGCCCTAAGGCCCCTGCCTGCACCTCACACCCCTCCTGCACCCCCAATCCCTTGCCCTGAGCCCCTTCCTGCACACCACACCACCTCCCACACTCCGCACCCCAACCCCCTTCCCCGGCCGTGGATCCAATTTCCCCACCCAGATGTGGCCCTCAGCCCAAAACGTTTGCCCACCCCTGGGCTAGGGACAAAACGTGAGTTATAGCTCAAGCTACCATGCAGTGAAGACAAACCCATGGAGCTTTATTTCATGTTCCTTCCTCCCCCACCCACCTCCATTCTGGGTGCTGAAGGAGTTCTGTAGTTTCAATATCCCATCTATATAAACTACAGATACATTTACACTATGTGGATTATAATGGCATAGCTACAGTACCATGGTTATGCCAGAGTAACTCTGTAGTGTAGACACAGCCTACAGCAATGGATGGGGTTTTTCTCTCTCTGTAGGAACGAACACCCACCCCCCCCCCCCGAGCGATGGTAGGTAGGCCAATAGAAGCTTCCTTCCCTCAACCAAGCTGCATTTACACCAGGGGTTAGATTGGCATAGCGATCATGCTCAGAGATTTTTCATACCCCCAGAGCACCATAGTATGTTGACCTACATTTTAAGTGTAGCACAGGCCTACATTTTCCTAACAGCACACACTGAATCGCGAGCAGGCACTTCCTCATTGCTCCTTTAGCAGAGAGTAAAACAGGAAGCCTTTGGATCACTGCTTACATCAAAACCGGCCTGTAGTGACAGGGTGGGTTTTTTTAAACCTATCATAGATTAGGATGCCCAAACATTGCTAGCAATTTAGTCTAAGTTGTATATTTCAGTTCAAAAACCTCAAAGTAGTTTAGTGCCATTAAGACAAACATTTGAAGCAGGTCATTATTTTGTTGCTTAAAGCTCTTTCTAAAAGTTTAAATACAATATATTAAACTCAGTAGGAATTCATTCACGTGTAACAGATCCAACCACATTCTGTAATTTTATTACTGTTGTCTCTGGTCATGACACCTACCCATAAGGGCCTGTGTTTTGAAACTTTACTGAATGTTAATAGCCTTGAAATTCATCGTATTTGTTTCAGACCATTTCTCCAGTTTGTCAAGATAATTTTGAATTCTAATTGCTTAATTTGAGCTTCTGAAATGGATTATTAAGGCACTGAAGGGGAAAATTCAACTACCTCATAAGCTAACTTCTGAAAAAGACCTACATAGATAAAATATATGCATGGCATACAAGATTCTTCATGAAAGCTGAAACGTAGTAATTACACACCTTCTGTTGTACTCTTGGGTCCTTATATCTGTGTTCAGGCTTGGCAAGAATTGCTATAGCTCTGAGGTTCTAAGCTGCTGGATGCAGTGGTGGTTGATTTGTGCCATCTCTGATGAAGTACTCAGGCTGCCTAACGCGATCAGTTCCTTTTGAATGAGAGGTAAAAATATTCCCCTAGCAAGAGCCAATAAAAAATTAATACGATGTCACAAAACTTACAAGTTGGTGTGTAGGAAGGTCCAGACGTGGTAATCCACTGAGAAGTGTACTGTCTGAAAAAAACCCTATCACATAACTAATTACCTCTTTACTAAAGAAACTCCTCTCAAAGGCTTCTCACTCTTGGACAATAAAGACCTGGACTACACAAAAATAACCATGTTAAAATATGAAGCACTGGAATAGTACAATTGTTGTAGGTTTTCTTGCCATGAACAGAAAAAAACCAAACCAACTAAGGTTGGGGCTATGTTTTAACCTTGGTAGATACCTAGGTTAGAACATGCTTTCCTGGCACAGTTATAGCTTGTTTATGTCCATTCAAACAAGAAACAAAAACACATCTGGGCCCACAATCATGTTTCACAGCTGTGTTTTAAACGTCGTTGTTGTAGTAAAGTGAGAGATTTTAAATTTCCAAGTATGTCTCTAAAAGAAAAAAGTCCAACTACTGAAACAGGCAGCGAGAAACAACGAATAAAGTGAACAGGCCATGACTAATAAGATTAACTAGATTTATTTTCACATATGGAGAAATAAGATATCTTAAAAGTCTAATAGAGGACCAAAATAATAGATAAATAAAATTCATGGGGGTGGGAGGTAGGACAATTAAGGTAATCCTCTGCCTGGCAAAGCAGTCTACATATGGATTCCAGTTTGGAAGCCAAATCTAAGCAATAGGATTTAGTATGCAGAAAAGACCACAATGGCTGCTTTACACGTGTCCTGGATGCACCTGCCTCCTACAGCAGAGGCTTTGACATAACTTTCAAGTTCCAGGTCTGCAAAGCTGTAACAGTGAAATTTGCAATCAACTGATGTTTAAACATAGTCCTCTTGGAAAAAGCAAATCTTATTAGTGTCAACTGAAACAAAAAGCTGGGTGGGTTTTCAAAGATCTTCAGTCCACACCAAAGACTCATCCGTATTGAGCTTGAGAAGATAGCTTTTCCAGGTTGAGAATGTGTAGTGAAGGGGAAAAAGTTGTCTGGATGACTGATTCATTTATGTAGAACTCCATTACCACCTTTGGAAGGAGCCTAGGATAAATCCACATCACTTTTAACTGAAGAGTTTAGTATAAATTGGACCAGACATTAGGGCCTGAAGTTCACTACTACATGATGAAGTTCCTGCCCCCAGAAAAATGAACTTCAGTGTAAGAAACTTGAACTCACAGGTGCAGAGAGATTCAAAAGTATCAGCTTAGTTAAGACAACATTAATAGCCTATAATACAGAGGCTATTTAATAGGAAGGGTTTCAGCTTATCAAGCCCTAATGAACCCGACAACTTGACACTGCAGAGAAACTGGTCTATTTTCAGTATATTAAATTAAAGAACAAAACAGCAGCCAAATGGATTTGAAGTTGTCTTTAACACTGACCCTAGCAAATGAAGAAGGCAAATGAGCAGTTTTTGTGGGGGGCATGAAAAGGATCCTCAGATACCTATTGCAACCTGTAACTAAACCTTTCTTACTTGTAACTTTTGACAGATTCCCTTGAGCAATTAGGATGAGATGAGACACCTTTTTCAAAAACACCACAGCTTTAGACTTCTACCTTGTCAGGAGTCATGCTCACAGGGAATGGTATCCTAAGTTGGAGTGTAAAGAGGTGTGTTGGGTCTGTGTGATCAGATTTGGCAAGTGTCTGAACCTAAAAGTGTCTGCCCCCCACCCCCTCTAAGTTGGGAACCATATTTGTCTTTGCTGGTAGAAGCATACAAGGATTTTCCCATTTGTGTCTCTTGTATTTGGTTTGGAATTTTATTACAAATGGCATCAGAGGATGGAAAAGGAATCTGTTTCCAATACAATATATTTAGGCTTGAAAGGATTAGATTTTTATCCAGAAATGTCGACAAATGTCAATTTCACTGTACACAAACAAACCAACTAAACATTATTTCCATTCATAATCAAAATTTACAGATAGTAAAAGTAGGAAAAGTGCTGCTTGAAAGCTTATTATTTAGGGATATTTACTTTGTATATTTTGACATATGCTGTTGACAATCTCAACATCTACAGTCATTAAATAATTAGTCTGACATCCCCATAATTTCCTGCAACTGTGAATGTTTACATTGATAAAAATAAAAAAAGCTTAAAAATAATCAATATTATCTGTTTAAATTATAAAAATAATCAAATTCTGCTAAGCCTAAATATATTGCTACTGACCAGTGTAGAGCACAAGCCGCTGATAATTGTCCAAAGGTGATATGACCAGGTCTCTCTCTCATATCCCACTCCTAAAGACCCAATTCACTACCTCCTCACTCCTTGATTCAGGAACGCTACAATGAGTCCATTACTGATCATCTCCACCTGTCAATAGCTGTCACAGAGGTAGCCATTAGGAATGTTTCATGGAACCCTGCACAATCCCACATCTATGGGGCTGTCACAGGATGCTTAATTGTATTTCTCTCTGCTAGCTTATATAAACCATGGTGGCCTGGTTGTCTGCCTGAATCATGATCACCCATTTTGGGATATCAGCAGTTAAGCAAGTGATCAGGGCCTCCTCACCAATTGCTGTACAGGTGCTGGGTTTGGGAGGGGAAAACCCTGACATGGCCTCTCCACCCTGGGCAGGCTGCATCTGTAATTACAACAATCTGAATTGGAGAATCCTAATTACAGTTAATGAAATACTTCTAGTCTAGCAGTAACTAATATTTTTAAATTAGCAAAAGGTTGGATAACTTATATCAATGAGTTTTAAAAGAATTAGCTAAAAAACTGGATTGGTGATATTTAAGAAATTTTACAACACTGGGGAAATTCCAGAGTACTGGGGAAAAAAATTGTGCCAATATTTAAAAAGGATAATCAGGATGACCTGGGTAACTATAAACCAGTTAATCTGACATCAGATTTGGGCAAAATCATGGAAAGGTTGATACAGGATGCAATCAGTAAGGAACAACGCCAATCAACATGGGTTTATGGAGATTAGATTTTATCAAACAAATGTGATAGTTTTTTAATGAGATTATGTGTTTGGTTGATAAAGGCAACTTGATATAATATACTTAAGACTTCTTAGTACTGCTGGATATTCTGATATAAAAAATTAGTAAAATCAATGTAGTACATAGTAAATGGATTAAACTGGCTAACTGATAGATCTCCAAAAAGTAACTGTAAATGGCAAATCACCATCCAATGGAATGTTTCTAGTGGGGGCTCACAGGGATCTGTTCTCAGCCCAAGGCTATCCAATATCTTCATCAATATCCTGGAAGAAAATATAAATTCAAAGCTGGTAAAGTTTGAACAGGACACAAAAACTGGTGGACTGGAAAATAATGATAGGTCATTTCTATAGAGCAATATGGATTGCTTGGTCAGGTGGGCTCACTTGAACATGTGTTTTAATACAGCCAAATGCAAAATCATACATATAGAAATAGAGAATATAAGTCACACTTTTAGTTCTTGTCCTATAGCTTGGAAAAGCAGTGACTCTGAAAGAGTTAGGGGTCATGGTGGACCAACTGAACATGTACTCCCAGTGTGAAGAGAAGTAATGTGATCGTTGGATATATAAGGAGACTTCACGCAGATGTAGAGAGATTGCATTGTGATGCAAATAGAATTAGTGAGACCATTACAGGAATGCTGCACCGAGTTTTGGTGTTCACACTTAAAAAAAAAAAAAAGACGACAAATTGAAAAAAGTGTTCAGAAAAGAGCTACAAAAATTATTACAGTTCTGGAAAATCCATCATACAAGTGAGACAACAAAGAAACAACCTATTTAGTTTATCCAAGATAAATTTAATAGGTGACTTAATCATGTTCTATAAGTAGTTACATAGGAAGATTTCTGATAGTAGAGGACCTCTAACACAGCAGACAAATGATGCAATGGCTGGAAGCTGAAGCTAGACCAAATTCAGACTAGAAATAATGTGTAATTTAATGGTGATGATAATTAATCATTGGGATAACTTATACCTAGGTATCTGGCAGATTTTCTATTACTTTAACTCTTTAAGTCAAGATTGGACATCTTTCTAAAAGATGCTTTGGCTCAGTCAGCGGTTATGGGCTTGATGCAGGAATCACTGGGCAAAATTCTATTACCTGTTCTGCGCAGATCAAACTAGATCACAATGGTCCTATCTGGCCTTAAAAATCCATGAATAATTGCAATTTGTCTCTGGTCTGCTGCCAAGCCAGGGAAGGCTCAGCAGCTGTCATCGGATGCAATAAGAGTCTGTACTGCTTGATACCACTTAGGCCTGGTCTACACGGGGAGGGGAGGAGAGAAATCGATCTAAGTTACGCAACTTCAGCTACATGAATAACGTAGCTGAAGTCGACGTACTTAGACCTCACCGCGGTGTCTTCACTGTGGTGAGTTGACTGCTGCTGCTCCCCCGTCGACTCCGCCTGCGCCTCTCGCGGCGGTGGAGTACAGGAGTCTACGGGAGAGCGCTCAGGAATTGATTTATCGCATCTAGACTAGACGCGATAAATCAACCCCTGCTGAATCGATCGCTGCCTGCCGATCCGGCGGGTAGTGTAGACATACCCTTAGACTACAAAGTCTACTGAGATTGTCACATGTGGAGCTATGCCATAGATACCACAATACACTGCTGAGCCTCAGGGTCTACATACACATCTTTAGTTGTGGCCCTTGCTGAACTCTGAAAAATCTTCTCTGTCAAGATCCATAATGTTTTCAGTCCTGACTTTGGGACAGAAAGGGTTTGAGTTTGAGCTATAGCTAGTACCGCTCTTTTGTATTTTGATGGTCTTTGAAGGTCAAACTGAGAATTTGGGTACTTTATTAGGAAACAGACTCCCGCGCCATAAGAGAGGAACATACTGATCCTCTACTTGTTCCACGGGATGAGGAATGCGTCTCCTAGGGATGCAGTCCCGAATCCCGCTCTGGAGCAAAATAGGTGGCATTTGCGATTCTGGGTTGTGGCAAAGAGGTCTGTTGATGGGGTGCCCCAGTGGGAGAAGAGCTGTTGTAGTATCGGTGCAATTCCCATTCGTGACCTGTGAAGAGGTGTCTGCTGAGTGCGTTGGCAGTAGTGTTGTGACAGCCGGGTAGGTAAGAAACAGTAATTTGTATGTGGTGTTTTATGCACAATTCCACATGCTCCCCCGTCTGTTGATGTAAAACATACATGCTATATGTCTGTTAGGACCCGGATAGATTTGTTCTTTATGAGGGGAAGAAAATGAAGGCAGGCGTGTCTCACTGCTCTGAGCTCTAGGAGATTTATGTGTAGACACATCTCTGGCGCAGACCAGCGGCCTTGTGCTGTGTCTCCCCCCAGATGTGCTCCCCAACCGACCAGGGAAACGTCTGTGGTGAGCATGAGTGCCAGGGAGCGTTGCTGGAAGGGAACGCCCATGCAGAGGTTCTTTGGTCTTGTCCACCATTGCAGGGAAGCTAGTACGTTCGCTGGAGGAGTTAGCAGCATGTAGAAGCTGTGCCTGCTGGGTTTGTAGTTGGAGTTGAGCCAACCCTGAAGACATCTCATGTGCAGCCTGGCGTACTTGACCACGAAGGTGGTGGCTGCCATGTGGCCAAGGAGCTGTAGGTAAATTCTTGCCTGTATCCTCGGACAAACAGAGAGCATGTGTATGAGATGTGTGATAGCGAGGAATCTGTTGTGTGGGAGTGAGGCTCTGGTTCGAATTGAGTCCAGGTGAGCTCCGATGAATTCCATCTGCTGTGTAGGTGTCAGGGTGGATTTTTGGACGTTTATTTGCAGGCCTAAGCTGTGGAAAAGGCAGATGGCGAAAAGGGTAGTTTGTAGCATCTCGTCGTATGAGTTGCCTTTGAGGAGGCAATCATCTAGGTAGGGGAAAAGTATGATTCCGTTTCTATGGAGGTGGGCCACAACTACGGCTACGGTCTTGGAGAATACTCTCGGTGCTGTGGAGAGTCTGAAAGGGAGTACCCCGTATTGAAAATGGTCGTGTCCGAGTGTGAATCGTAGGAAGCGTCTGTGGGCTGGGTGAATGGATATAGGTCGAGGGCTGTGAACCAGTCCCCTTGTTCCAGCGCAGGTATTATTGTGCCCAGTGTGACCATCTTGAATTTCTGTACCCTTACGAATTTTTCAGTCGGCGTAAGTCTAGTATAGGTCTCCATCCCCCAGTCTTTTTCTGGGTCAGAAAGTAGTGGGAGTAGAACCCTTTTCCTCGATGTTGTCGGCACAGGTTCCACTGCACCTAGCTGTAGAAGATGAGCCATTCTATGCGAAGTAGGTGCTCGTGAGAGGAGTCCCTGAAGATGGGCGGGGAAGGGTAGGAGGGTAGGGTATAAAAGGGATGGAGTAACCTGACTGAATATTTCCAGGACCTAACGGTCCTCTGTAATCTGCTGCTAGGCATGGTGGAAAATCTGGAGGCAGTGGCAAAATGGGCAAATAGGTGGTGGAGTCAAGGGGTGGTCATGCAGACCCTTGACCAACACTTCAAAATTGTTTATTTCCCAATGGGTGGAAGGTAGCTGTTTGTGCTTGGTTTTGTCTGCTCCTAGGAGGTCTAGTGTGATTCCTGGGTATATTGTATGATCTGGGCTGAGGCAGGGGATACTGTTGTGTGTGTGGCCTCTGATAAGGTTGATGCCGCTGTCTCCTGGGAAGAGATGGGTAAATGCCCAGGGTGCGCAGGGTTGCTCTAGAGTCTTTCATGGTGTGAAGGACTTCATCAGTTTTCTTGGAAAAGAGTTTATCTTTATTAAAGGGGAGGTCCTCCACTTTGGTCTGCAGGTCTTTGTGGATGCCGGATGCAGAGAGCCAGGAAGATCTGTGCATAACCACTGCAGTTGCGGTAGTCTGCAGTCTCCTCTCCTGTCCTCTGGGATATGGGAGGTAAAAATATTGTAGTTATCTAAGTTGTAGCTTGCAAGTAGGGCGGAATAGTTTGCAATTCTGAATTGCAGAGTGGAGGAGGTATAAACCTTGCATCCCAAGAGGTCAAGGCATTTGAGGTCCTTGTCTCGTGGGGTGGGCTGGTAGTGTGGCTGTTTCGTCCTGTGTGTCGCTACATCCACTACAAAAGAATTCAGTTGTGGATGAGAGAATAAGAAGTCTACGTCCTTAGCAGGAACATAATATTTACGTTCAGCCTTTTTGCAAGTCGGTAAGATAGAGGCTGGGGTCTGCCAGAGAGTGTCAGCTGGTTCTAGGAGTGCTTCATTTATGGGAAGCGCGATCTTTGAGGGCGGAGAGGGTTGGAGAATTTTGAGGAGTCTGTATTGTGTCTCCTGGACCTCCTCTAAATGGATGTCTTGGCTGAGTGTCACCCTCTTGAAAAGTTCTTGGAATTGTTTAAAGTCGTCCACATTCTGTGGAGGCAGAGGCATGAGGGCTCCGTCTGGAGCTGATGGAGAGTTAGCAGTCGGTGAATCAGGGTATGGTCCATAGCCCGCCTCTTGAGAAGCGCTCTAGAAGTTGATGGAGCTGGAGATAGAGGCACAGACGGAGCTTGTGGTCTGGTGGAAGAAGCATGAGGGTGAGTGGCAGTAGGAGCTGGCCAAGGGTACCACTGAGGCCAAGGCATAGGATAAGAAATGTTAAGTGCCGCCCAGGAAGGGGCAAAGTAGGGAAACTGAGGCTGGTGGTTGTGAGCCATGGCCTGAGGTGCAAAAGGTTCCGGTGGAGGAGAAGAGGCAGGTGAGGAAAACTCTGCCTGCTGCTGCATATCAGGCTCGCTGTCAGTAAAGGTAGCCAGGTCAGGTGGGGAGAGCGGCTGGTCAAAGAGTGAGCACTGTGTGTCCAGGAGCAGAGAGTTAGGCTCAGGTGCCACTGAGAGGTCATCCTGACTTAGGAACTGTTGTTGCTGCTCCCCGGGCTGTAATTCTGCTGAGCGCGATCTGTGCTCAGAAGTGTGCACGGACTTGTTTGGCTTTTCCCGGTGCTGCAGGTTGCTTGTAGGCATCCCGCAGGAGGTCCACTGCTGATATCGGAGCGGCACGCAGGCTCGGTGCCAATGTTCTTGTCGGCACTGGGGCAGAGCGCGCTGTCGGCACCGGGTCTATTTTCGGTGCCGAGGGGACCGGTGCCGAGGAGACCTTCCCAGCACGGGAAGTCGGGTCCCTGCCTCTGCGCTCCACGGGAGCCATGGCTGAGGTGCCGGCACAGTTGGAGGTGCCTGCCTTTGGCGCTGTCAGCACGGAGGATAAGGATCTCACAGGAGATCCCTTACCCTTGTGAAAGTCTCTGCCCAGAGACAGCTGGGCTTCCTGCCTCTTCGCCTGAGAGGTGAAGCCATGCTCCCAGTTGGTTCGGACCTGGCCGGGGAGCGTGAGGGAGAGAGTTTGCCATTGACTGTCTCCAGAGGTGGCTGTAAAGATTTCTGCATCAGAAGCATTTTCACCCGCAGGTCCCTGTCACAACGAGCCCTGGTTTTGAGGCTCGTACAATGGACACACTTAGCAGGGACGTGTGTCTCGCCGAGGCACTTCAGACAATGTGAGTGTCCATCGGACCTTGGCATAGAGTCTTGACAGGAAGCACATTTCTTGAATCCTGAAGACCCTGGCATTATTGCACTAGGAATGCCAGGGGAGAGTGTCTCAGCGGGAGACAAACTTGAGGAAATTTTTTTTTAAATTAAACTAAGTAACTATTCTAAAGGAAGGGAAACAACTGGGATGTTACTAACTATTTCTATGTTCTTTGTAACTGTTTCCTTCAAGGACCAGGGAAGAGGATAAGCACTGCCCTGAGTCCCTCTTCAGCTGAGGACGGTTGAGAAGGAACTGAGGGGGGCGCGGGATGCACGCGCTCAGGCAGACTCTAAAGCAGTGGCTCTCAAACTTTTTTTTACTGGTGACCCCTTTCACATAGCAAGCCTCTGAGTGCAACCCCCCCCCCTTATAAATTCAGAAAACTTTTTTATATATTTAATACCATTATAAATACTGGAGGCAAAGTGGGGTTTGGGGTGGAGGTTGACAGCTCGCGACCCCCCATGTAATAACCTCTTGACCCCTGAGGGGTTCCGACCCCCAGTTTGAGAACCCCTGCTCTAACGAGACTGCGAGACAGCAGCTGAGTGCGTGCGTCCCAACCAAGTACTGCTACCGAAGATCTCCAATCAACGGCGCCAGGACACACTGTCACCTGGAGTGGAGCACCCACAGGGACAGCACTCAAAGAAGAATTACCAGTTGCCTTTCCCTAAAAGCACTACTATTGGGTACAGTGGTTGAATTAACCTTCAGAGAGAATATAAATTCGTAAATATACTGTTACAGGATTTTGGTCTTTTTTAAAATGGTTGAATTGTTTTTCCAGCGTATCTTGTAAATGCGGTTCACAGATTCATAGATTCCAAGGCCAGAAAGGACCATTGTGGTCATCTAGTCTGACTTCCTGTATAACATGGGCCAGAGAACTTCTCCAAAATAATTGCTAGGGCAGATCTTTTAGAAAAACATCCAATATTGATTTTAAAATGGTCAGTGATGGAGAATCCACCAGAACCTTTAACATTGGAACAATTTACCAATCTACTCTTACCGTTAAAAATTTACATTTTATTTCCAGTCTGAATTTGTCTAGCTTCAACTTCCAGCTCTTGAATTATGTTATAACTTTCTCTGCTAAACTGAAAAGCCCATTATTAAATATTTGTTCTCCATATAAATACTTACAGATTGTAATCAAGTCACCCATTAACCTTCTCTTTGTTAAACTAAATAGACTGAGCTTGTTGAGTCTATCATCATAAGGCATGTTTTCTAATCCTTTAATCATTCTGATGGCTCTTCTCTGAACCCTCTCCAATTTATCAACATCTGTCTTGAATTGTGGGTACCAGAACTGAACACAGTTGTTCAGTGCAGAGTTATTTTTACTATTACATTTGTTTGCTTTGGCACAGATGAAAATTATATAGATACATGCAATTCAGTGGAACTTGGGCAAGTCCCTATGATTTATCAATCAATATACAGAGTACTTGTTTTGCAATGTTTTGATTGTGCATTGGACATAATGGGCTAGAATCAGACCTCTGT
Source organism: Emys orbicularis (assembly GCF_028017835.1). NCBI lineage: Eukaryota > Metazoa > Chordata > Testudines > Emydidae > Emys > Emys orbicularis. The sequence continues at coordinate 81,824,811 of NC_088684.1, forward strand.
TATAAATGGAGTAATCCCATTGATTTAGAGATTTGCACTCTATTCATTTTGATGAGGCTCTGGCCCACAGAGTATACTTAGTTCTTGAAATGATTGATTGGATAACCTTGAAACATTACAATGTGAGGCACTATTGTACAGACTCCTGCTCAAGTTATAACTAAGATAGAAAGGCTGCAATCCCAGCTTTTTGTTTTGTTCAAAACCATTTAAATATTTATCAACAGTTTTCATTACATAATATCTGCTGCATGGAGAATTAGAGGCAAGGTACTGGTATCTTGCTTCTTACTGTTTAAGATTAGTGGAGTCTAGTACATAGGAGGTTCCCAAATTGTGGCCTATGGAGCACTTGGTGGTGGTTCAGGAATAGCTGGCTGGTCAGATGGCACTGGCTGCTGCTTATCTCCAGCTAATAAATCACACTAAAGGCATCTAAACATACATTTTCCTAATATTTTTCCTTGTAGGCAGCTACTACAGTTGCTATAGGGATGTTGTTTTGTGATCATTACTGGAAAGGGAGGTGGTTTGTGCAGTTATTTCATGGACAACCAACCCCTTCACAATCTCTGCATTAAAATATGTGTACTGTATGGTGCTACCAAAACACTGCTTCCCATTTGGAATCTGGAGTATCTACAGAGAGTCAATTTTGGACTAAAAAATGCCCAATAAGCTGTTTAGACAGGACTATGTTCGGAAAATGGGCAGGCAATTCAATACAAGGCTTTGCGAATTTTATTTAAGAACCAAACATGGCCAGAATACAAAACTAGCATCTCAAGTTAGCAAAAGAAGCAATTAATGTGCTCGTTTGAGAGAAAACTGGAGACATTTTTGGAAAATGGAGAAATACTGTGGGTACAGATTTTTTGGGGGGAATAAAATTAAGGTCTTTACAATGAGTGTCAAATCTTCATGTCCATGCCATGACTGAGCTCAATATGTAACCCATTTTCTAAATCAGAAGACTAAAACCATGATGGAAGAACAGAAATTGAGGTAACTGCTGTTAGACAATTCACTAACAGCCAGGAAGTTTATGAATACTTGGCATCTTTGTATTCAGGAAGCCACTGACTAAGGGTAATTTTAAAGAGCAAGAGAACAATCTGGTCCATGTTTTCTTTTAATTTTACTCAACAGAAATATAAAAGTGCAATTTCTGTAAATTAATGACATGTACAGTACACCACAATAAATATTCTTATTTTTGGTGACATCTAAAAATTCTAGTTATTTACTTGAAATGAGTCATAATGAGATAAAAACTGTGTCAACAACCAAAAAAATACCTGACCCAATGAAGATAAAATCTTAAACATATTCACCAGGAAGATGCATATTGCATTATTGCAATTAGACCATGCCTCCGAGCTCTAAAGTATAAAAACTTATTCAAGTTATGTAAAATACAGTTGAGATTGTTCTCATCACAGGCATAATCTAATATAAAAAATAACTGACATTTACAAATAAGGAGATTCTCCTACGAGGGGAGAAAAATACAGAAACAGTTCCACTTCAGTGATGATTTTCTGGACTTCATGGAGAAACTAAAACTTGCACAGAGCTGAGGTGTTGTATGAGTACATAGTGAGACAAGTCTGTTTCCATGCCACTCCAACTCAACAGGCCTGGTGAGAGGAGTAGGCCATTTGGTAAGCCTACTTTCACAATGTGTCTACTATTCATCTGGGGTAGTTGGACCCTTCACATCTCAACACAAAGTGAATGCAGGAGTTGTGTGTCCTGGACAGTATGTTCTTGCATTCAGTTCAAATGGTGTACTACAGGAAATCTGTGGGTAAAGTTGCCTATTTGCTACTTATCCAGAGTGGACTATATTCTTGGTTAAAAACAAAAAGTCAGAAATAAAAAGAAGTCAAGTATATTAAGCTCACTTTTAAACCACAATCAGGGTTCTAAGTAATATACAGTATAAGGTTTCTATCCAATACTTGTTTGAATTGACCAATTCAAATAAGGATTGAACTCACAAAGCCAGAATTTTGTGACTCAGTATTACTGAATCAAACCTAAGGAGAAACATGTTCACTACATGGACTGTAACTAGATCATAAAACAATAAAGCTACATTATAGCCTCTAGGATTCACAAAGTCTTTCTCCTCATCTTGGACTGCAATAAAAAGGGGAGATTGAACTGCTCCTAAGCAAATCCCTAATGGTGGGAATTCAGTATTTCTAGTTAGAAAGCAAAGATTGTTATCCTAATCTTTTCTCCCTGCCTAGTGAATATACAGCATTACTTCCCCCCCCTCCATATCAGGTCTCATTTGAGATGCAACTCCTGAAGCAAACCAGTGCAGGTTAGATGTGGGCAAAATACTACATTTTGGAAACATTCTGCAGAGACAAAATTAGAGAGAGAGAAAGAAATTGAGCTAGGAAACATTTAAAGCAACCTGGCTGGAGCAAAGATAAGGCTTTATGCTAACCATTTCCAAGGAAATCCAGTCATCCGTTATGCAAAGCAACAGAATTTACTACCATTCTGGCCAGGTTTCACATTTTTTGTAAGTAAAATGTATATCTCCATAAAATATTATACTAAAAAGAATGTAACAACATAAAAAGACAGTGACTATTACTGATTGTCAGGTAAACAGATTACAGTATTACTACACTTTTGGCCATGTTTTTAAAGTTATATGGTCGTGGCAAATATTCTTAAGCTGACTGAGGTACATGAATACTTTAAACACCTGAGGTTTAGGAGTACCATATATGGAAGTAAGGGAAGTGATACTATTCAGTAAGACAACCTTACTTAAAAATAAGGGGTTTTAAAAATTACTTTTTAAGGTTACTGCCTTATCTTACAATATTTAGCAACCTAAGTGGAAAAGAATTTGCTAAACTTTGGAACATCTAGCCTAGCAGGCCAATGCACCATGTAGAACATTAAGAACAAAACTACAATGACCCATACAGTAACTAAATGTCAAAAACAAAATATCTGTCTGGAACATACCAGAAGCAGAGAAGCTAAAGATTTTCATAATTTATCACAAATATGGGTGGAAGTTTTCTAAAATATACACACAATATGCATCATCAAGACATTGGATTAACCCAGTAAATATAATGAGCAGACTGGCTATTATCCTGGCTGAACAATTTTCTTCTTTTGTGCCCCTTTTTTTTGTTGGCTGTTGAAGGGAAAAAAAGTTCTGTCCATCTCTGCAAACATACAATTTTCAACAATTATTTATATTGTATTATTTTTCTCAAACACGAGGTTGTTCTCCCTAGAAAACATCTTTTAGACATATTTAAACAGGTAAATGATACCTGTCAAAACTGAGCCAATGTTGTGGTAAATCAGATATGTGCTTATTGTGCAGGTAAGGCTAAGATCAGACTACACATTTTCAGCTTGGCTTAAACTAAACAGAGTTAAAACACAACATCACTTAACCCCCTCTTTCTGTCTGACTTATTTCGTTTTTAATGATTAAGACTGTAATACTTTACTACGTCACACCAACTCTGAACATTCTAGGAAAGTGTCTCTGGCACAGGTGGTTTTCAGAAGAAAAGCCAATCTTCCCAAAAGCTTAACCTCTGCTTTATCTTAAAGTGCGGAAACCGTGGGAAAGAATATGTCAAGACTTCCTGGCTGTCACTGTGGAACCACTTCCCTCAGAGACGCTAAGGCTGCATGTATGCGGACATGCAATCTGTTCTCAAAATCATATCCAGTGAATTCCTCCTGCAACACAAAATACATACAACTATTAACCTCATTGACCTTAGGATGTCAAGGTGACTTGCTGAGGATGCTTAAGAAGTCACTGAGCTACAAAACAGTAACTAGGACAAGGAAAAAGGCTCTTGGAGCTTGAAAATTGCTAATAACCCTCTTCCCTTACCAAAATTAAGCAATGGTGTTGGTAGAGAGATTTCCCCAGCACAGTCCACCAATTAGAAGAAGGTGTAGGAGGTTCCCCTCTACCTCCCAAGTGCAAGCAGAGACCAGTCTACTTCTCTATTAAAGGCTTGCACAGTAACTGGGAAGTTGTATATGTCCAAAAGCTCCAGGAAATCCCAAGCTGCATGCAATGAATAAAAGGAACGACCAGTTCCAGTATATATATATATATATATATATATATATATATATATATATATATATATATATATATATATATATAAAGTTATAGAGCATCGGTGATATACACCAACACTTTAAAACCTGCACCACAAGCTGAACTCTCAAATTCACTTAACAGCAGGATTAGGTTGTGTTGATTTGTTACCTTTGCCTGGAGAAGTAAGATTTTGCCTCTTGGCACAGTCTAGAAAAAGGAGAAGAAAATATCACTTTAGAAGAATGTACACATGGCAGAAAGGTCAAAAAGAATCTTTTAAAGTATAATGGTCAGCCAACAAGAACTAAGGTCTCAACCCTGAAAATACTACTGGGTCTACTGGGACTACTCGTGGTAGTAAACACTCCTAACAAGGTACCTGACTGGTACTGGTACTGGTCCTGCAGTATGTATTTAAAAAAAAACGGTTACTTACCTTCTGTAACTGTTGTTCTTTGAGATGTGTTGTTCACGTCCATTACACATTAGGTGTGCGCGCGCCGCGTGCACGAACGTCGGAAACTTTTCCCTCAGCGGCTCCCGTCGGGCCTGCAGGGTCTCCCCTCCCGCCAGAGCGGCGCCTCGCTCTAGCGTATATATATCCCTGCCGGCCCGACCCTCCCTCGGTTCCTTCTTGCCGGTGACTCCGACAGAGGGGAAGGAGGGTGGGAAGTGTAATGGACGTGAACAACACATCTCGAAGAACAACAGTTACAGAAGGTAAGTAACCGTTTTTTCTTCTTCGAGTGATTGTTCACGTCCATTACACATTAGGTGACTCACAAGCTTACCATTGGAGGAGGGTAGGAGTCAAGGAATAACTGATTGAAGCACAACCCTGCCGACAACCGCATCCTCTCTGGTCTGATGATGGATCGCGTAGTGGGCTGTGAACATATGCACCGACGACCAGGTGGCTGCTTTGCAGATTTCCTGGAGCGGAACCTGTGCCAAGAAGGCCGCCGAGGACGCTTGGGCCCTAGTTGAGTGAGCCCTGATCTCCGGGGCTGGTACGTTGGTGAGCTCGTAGCATGTGCGTATGCAAAGCACAAGCCATGCCGACAAGCGTTGCGTCGAAATAGGTTGGCCTCTGATTCGCTCCGCAACGGCAATAAACAGCTGAGTCGATTTGCGGAATGGCCTGGTGCGGTCTAGATAAAACGCCAAGGCCCGACGGACATCAAGGGTATGCAGGCTGCGGTGGCTTGGGTCCGTATGGGGCTTGGGGAAGAACACCGGTAAACAAATGTCCTGCCCCATATGAAAATGCGTGACCACTTTTGGAAGGAATTTAGGGTGCGGCCTCAGTTGCACCTTATCCTTATAAAAAACTGTATAAGGAGGCTCCGAAGTGAGGGCTCTCAATTCCGATACCCTCCTAGCCGATGTGATGGCCACGAGAAACGCTACCTTCCATGAGAGGTGCAGGAGGGAGCAAGAGGCTAGGGGTTCAAAGGGCGGCCCCATGAGCTTAGTGAGGACCAGGTTGAGGTTCCACGCAGGGACCGGTGGGCGCGAGTAGGGAAACACCCTCTCCAACCCCTTGAGGAATCGGACTACTGTGGGGTTGGAGAACACCGAAACCCCCAACTCCCCAGGGTGGAACGCCGATATGGCAGCCAGATGCACCTTAATTGAGGCGGGGGCGAGCCCTTGATGCTTGAGGCGTAGCAAGTAGTCTAGAATTGATGGGATTGAGGCCTGCAGAGGCCGGATGTGGTGAGGCTCACACCAGTGGGAGAACCGTTTCCATTTGGCAAGGTAGGTCGCTCTTGTGGAGGGCTTTCTACTACCAAGGAGGACTTGCTGGACCTCATGAGAGCACCCGTGCTCCATATCGTTTAGCCAGAGAGAAACCACGCCGTGAGATGTAGCGACGGTAGGTTCGGGTGGAGTAGGCGACCTCGGTCTTGCGTGATGAGGTCGTGATGGAGGGGGAGGGTTATCGGAGTGGTCACGGACAGTTCCAACAGGGACGTGAACCAGTGCTGACGTGGCCACGCCGGGGCGATAAGGATGACTGTCGCCTTGTCCCTGCGGGTTTTGAGGAGGACCCTGTGGATGAACGGGAATGGGGGGAAGGCATACCTCAGGCTCCCGCCCCACGGGATTGCGAAGGCATCTGCCAATGAGCCCGGACTGCGGTTCTGGAATGAACAAAACTGGGGGCATTGGCTGTTGTCCTCGGTGGCGAAGAGATCCACCGGGGGAAACCCCCACCTCCGGAAGATTGAACGCAGGACGTCCTGCCTCAACGTCCACTCGTGCATGCGATAGGACCGGCTGAGGCGGTCCGCTAACCCGTTTTGGACCCCCGGGAGATAAGTCGCTAGTAGGTGGACTGAATGGGCTATGCAGAAGTCCCAGAGGCGGAGTGCCTCGTGACAGAGGGGAGAGGACCGGGACCCGCCCTGCTTGTTTATGTAGAACATGGCGGTAGTGTTGTCCGTCAGAACCGACACGCTGTGGCCTCTTATGGTAGCGTGAAAGGTCTGGCAGGCGAGGCGAACCGCCCTTAGCTCCTTCAGGTTGATATGAAGCAACTTTTCTTCCCTGGACCACAAGCCCTGAGTGCGCAGGTCCCCCAGGTGCGCCCCCCAACCCAGGTCTGACGTGTCTGTTACTAACGTCAGAACGGGCTGCGGGGCGGCGAAAGGGACCCCCGCGCAAACCTGCTGCCGATCGAGCCACCAACGGAGGGCGTTCGACACCCGAGCCGGGATCGTAACGACCAGGTCTAAGGGGTCTCTGTTGGGGCGATATGCTTGGGCCAGCCACAACTGCAGCGGCCTGAGTCTGAGGCGTGCGTGTCCGACTACATGGGTGCAGGCCGCCATGTGCCCCAAGAGTTGTAAGCAACATCTGGCCGTGGTCGTGGGGAATTGCTGGATGGAGCTCACGGCCTTCTGAATGGCCAGGAACCTCGATACGGGAAGACTCGCCCGTGCCGTCACTGAGTCCAGGACTGCCCCTATGAAGTCCAGCCTCTGCGTGGGGACCAGTGATGACTTGGGTACATTGACCAGTAGACCGAGTTCGTGGAACACCTGTAGCGTCAATGTCACATGGGAGCGAACCTCGGCCTCCGACCGGCCCGCTAGGAGCCAGTCGTCCAAGTATGGGTAGACGCGCATCCTTCTTTTTCGAAGAAAGGCTGCTACCACGGACATGCATTTCGTGAATACGCGCGGGGCTGTTGCCAGGCCGAAGGGCAAAACTGTAAATTGGAAATGGCGCTGGTTGATAGTGAAGCGCCGGAACCGCCGGTGGGCCGGGCGGATGGCGATGTGAAAGTAGGCATCTTTCATATCGAGGGCAGCGTACCAATCCCCCGGATCCAGGGATGGAATGATGGTACCAAGGGAGACCATACGGAAACGTGGTTTGAGCAAGTACTTGTTTAGCTTGCGTAGGTCCAGGATAGGACGGAGGCCCCCTTTCGCTTTGGGAATGAGGAAGTATCTTGAATAGAACCCTTTCCCCTTGAGGTCCGGAGGAACCTCTTCCACCGCTCCTACTGCGAGGAGGGTCTGTACCTCCTGCAAGAGGAGTTGCTCGTGAGAGGGGTCCCTGAAGAGGGATGGGGGTGGGGGGTGGGAGGGAGGGGGCGAGGAGAACTGAAGGGTGTAGCCTGCCTCCACCGTGCGTAGGACCCAGCGGTCCGATGTTATACGTGACCAAGCACGGTAAAAATGGGACAGGCGGTCCCTGAAACACAGGGGGGGATCTGGAATAGAGGTTGGTACACTGTCCTCGATCGCAGCTTCAAAACCCTTGTTTGTTTCCCGGCTGCGGTTTGTTTTGGCCCTGATTTTGGCCTTGGTTATGCGTGTTGTTGCGCCTACGCCTGTTATCCCTGCCCCTCCTGCGGTACGGTTCCTGTCTAGGACGAGGGTGGTACTGCCTCTGCGGAGGTTGGGGCTTGAAGGGCTTCCTCTGCGTCACTGGGGTGTGCATCCCCAACGACTTGAGGGTAGCTCGAGAGTCCTTGAGGCTATGTAGTCTGGCGTCCGTTTGGTCCGAAAACAAGCCTGAACCCTCGAACGGAAGGTCTTGGAGGGTGTTTTGCACCTCTGGGGGAAGGCCGGAAGCCTGCAGCCATGCCGAGCGTCTCATTACCACTCCTGACGCGATTGTCCTAGCGGCTGCGTCAGCGGAGTCAAGTGAGGCCTGTAAGGAGGTTTTGGCTACCGCCTTCCCTTCATCTACTATGGCAGCAAACTCGGGTTGCGAGCCCTGAGGCAAGGCTTCCTTGAACTTGGACAAGGATGCCCAGGAGTTGAAATTGTGCCTGTTCAGGATCGCTTGTTGGTTCGCGATCCGCAGCTGGAGGCCTCCGGACGAGTAGACCTTTCTCCCAAATAAGTCCAAGTGTTTTGCCTCCTTGGCCTTGGGGGCCGGGGCCTGTTGGCCATGTCGCTCCCGGTCGTTGACCGCAGAGACGACCAGCGAACATGCGGTTGGATGGGAGAATAGGAAATCAAACCCCTTGGATGGGGCAAAGTATTTCCTCTCTACGCCCTTTGCGGTAGGCGCCGTGGAGGCTGGTGTTTGCCATACAGTCTTATAATTAGATTGGACCGTTTTTATGAGCGGGAGTGCGATCCTGGAGGGGCCCTCCGGGCTTAGAATGTCGACCATAGGGTCTTCCTGCTCGACAGTTTCCTCTGCCTGCAACCCCAAATTGAGGGCTACTCGGCGGAGCAGGTCCTGGTGTGCCCGATGGTCAATCGGGGGAGGACCGGACACTGTTGTGCCCGCCACGGCTTCGTCTGGTGAGGAGGAGGAGGTCATGGCCTTTTGTGCGTCCTCTTCCTCCTGCAACTCCTCATCAGCAGGGTGCTCCTCCGGAGTGCGTTCCCTGACGTGGGCCTGGGACGGTGCCGGGCTCGGTGCCGAGTCAGCCCTTTCCCTTTCTGGCGGCCTGGAGACCGTGGCCTCTTTGCGGGAGGGTGGGCGCCACCGTGGGGAGCGGGACCGGTGTCCTGAGGGGCCTGATCTCGAGGTCCTGGACGGGGGGCCTTGTTGGTGGTAGGCCCAAGGGGTCCAGAATGGCCATTGCCCTGGGTGGCCCCATTGTGGTTGCCAAGAGGCTTCGTGCTCCCTACTGGCCTGCGCTCTGTGGGCATATTTGCTGGAATGGCCCGAGTCCACCTCCGAAACTATGGACGGTGATCTAGAGGGCCACGGCGGTGCCGTGGAGCGGTGACGGTCCGGGGTCGGAGAGCGGTGCCTTCGTGACCGGGTGTAGCGCCGTGCTGACCTGGACCTGGATCGGTACCGGTGGCCCCGGGACCGGGAACGGCTGCGGGAGGACGGTCTCAGGGATCGCGCAACCGAAACGTCCCGGTGCCTGCTCGAGCAGGGCTGCTGGGTCGGTGTCTCGCGCCTGTTGGGGCCCGACGGTTGTGCGGCCCGCTGCGTGGAGGGAAGCCGGGAGTCCACCGAGGCGGAGCTCGACCGGGATCGGCGCCGCGAACGGTGCCGAGATGGCGACCGTGATGGGCGCATCATCGCCGGCTTGCCTTTGGATGGCAGTCTCGGCGGAATGTCCTTAGCGCGGAGGGTGCCTTCAGTGGACAATTCAATGAGGTCCTTTGCTGCCTCAAATGTGTCCGGGGTGGAGGGCTGTTCCAACAGTTCCTCCAGCCCTTCCTCCTCACTCGACGCGCCTATCCCGGGGCTCGACGGGCCTTTCTGCGCCGGAGCCACTGGCACCGGGATCTGTGCTGGGACCGCAACGGCCTTAGTAGCACTTGCAGTCTTCGCGGGTGCTACCCTCTTATGCGGGGAGTGTCCTCGGGCCTTGGGTTGGCCCTTCGACTTAGCCGGCGAAGAGGACCGGTGCCGGAGGTGTTCCCTCCGAGTCGGTGCCACAGACTTAGGTTGCCCCGCCGGCGTCGGATCACGAACCGATGCCGGGGCACTCCGCACCGAGGTTGACGGTGCCGTTGAAGTGGAGGGCTGTAACGCCGACTCCATGAGCAGCTGCTTAAGGCGAAAGTCTCTCTCTTTCTTAGTCCTGGGCTTGAAAGCCTTACAGATCTTGCAGCGCTCCTTTTGGTGTGCTTCCCCCAGGCAACCGAGACACGAGTCGTGTGGATCGCTCAATGGCATAGGCTTGCGGCACGTGGCACAAGCCTTGAAGCCTTGAGCGTGCGGCATGCCCCGCCGCCCAGGGCCGGTGCCGGGGTTGGCCAAACACCTAACACAAAGAAGTTTAAGTCTTTGTAAAGAACTGATAACTGCTAGCTTAACACTAACTACTAACGACCTGATAACTGTAACACTAATTACTATGCTAAGGGACACTCTCAGATGAGAGACAGTTGTTCCAACGTCGCCACGGACGGTAAGAAGGAACTGAGGGAGGGTCGGGCCGGCAGGGATATATGTACGCTAGAGCGAGGCGCTGCTCTGGCGGGAGGGGAGACCCTGCGGGAAAAGTTTCCGACGTTCGTGCACGCGGCGCGCGCACACCTAATGTGTAATGGACGTGAACAATCACTCGAAGAAGAAACAACACATATATATTATGAATATATATGAATATGAGAGAGAGAGAGAGAGAGAGAGAGCGCTATAAGCACTACAGTGAGCTACCATATACAGTGAAAACACTAAAGTTATAGGCAAACTAAAGTTTAAGAATAGTGAATTTACTCTTTTGACCAATTCAACTTGCAAAACACATCAATTATACACTGAGATTTCTGAAGAGTTTCAACTTTTTTTCTTATCTGTTTGAGTTTACTCATTTGAACCTCCTCTTTAGAAATACTAAAAGATTTCCATACTTCATACAACTTGCCCTTCTGCAATAATAATCATCGGATAAAGATAGACCTTTTTAGAATGATTTGGAAGAGAAAAGAGAATATTTTGTTTTTCAATAATGAGCTATTTTTCTTGACATAGCAAAGGTTACTCAAGCCTGTACGAAAAATTTGATATTTTCAACTGAACTTTTATTACTGGATTTGAAGGTGTCTACTCTATTCCCCAGTAAGATGCATATGATTTTTTTTATTTTAAATCTTCTACAAGTATGCCAACAAAGGATAAAAAAAGATACTGAGAAAGATGAGTGATTCAAATGAGTATATTACTCCATTTTTTCTGAATATAAATACCTTAAATATTTGTAGTTTTTATTTCTAAATGGTATAGCTACATTCAAAAGTGTATAAAATATTACCCATAAAGTCTGTGTTTTGCACAAACGGATCTTAGTCTCTTATATAGCATCTACCACGACGGTATCGAAGGGCTTAATGAATGGAAGAGTTTAAAAATAATGAAGTTAATTCAGATGAAATGCTGATCTCAGATAAATATGAATAACTTCAAATTAAATTGAAGTACTTTTTTATTAAAAGTCATGATTTTTATGATGAAAATGCAAATCAGTATCTGTATCTTTCATTCATTAACTTCAGTATGTTTAATCCTTTTCTTCTATGCCCCAAGTTAATTTCCAGAGTTTTTTATTTGTACAAGATCTAAAACTCTGAGAATCATATTGTAACTAAAGATGATCCACACTGATGGGATATGCATACCCCTGGACTGTGAACTCTATCTTCTAGAAAGCACTGTATGTTGGGATCCACTCACCCCCATGCCCAGTTTTGATGGTATAAAATGGTGAGCAGCCCCAATCATCAATCAGTTACTTCCTCTAATTCACAAATCTCTTTACAAGAGACTCCAAAAAAGTAGGAAGGTGACAAAGATGTATGTATTACATCAAAAAAAAAAAAAAATACATTAAAAACATTAGGGTTGAAAGCTCTCAAAAGTTAGTCCTGTGCACTGAATGATACAGGGGTCCTGTGGAAGAAATAATATGTGATCATATAATTTAAAACTATATCATAATTAGGCTTGGAAGGATTAGATTTTTATTTGTAAATGTCAATTTTACCATACCCACGCAAACGGATAATAAATATTTCCATTGATAATCAAATTTCAGATAGGCAAAGTAAGAAAAATGCTGGTTGAGACCTTATTAAAGTTTGATTTGAGGATATTTACTTTGAATATTTTGATGTTATGCTGACAATTTGTGTTTTAACAGTTATAAAGCTTTAACTTTTTGAATCTCAACGTTCACAGTCATAAAATTGTCCGACTCTTATTTTCTGACAACCCCACATACTTTCCCAAAAATTAAAATTAAAAAAAGATAAAAATGGAAAAAAATGCTTTAAACCCATTGTGATGTTGCAGTCTATATAATTTTATAAAAATATGCTAATGAGTGAATATAATGTAACTGGAATATGCTTCATGCAAAAGGTCTCTTGTAAGGTATCATTACAAAGCCTATAATCTACTGAGTGTGATCATCCCATTTGTATAAATGTATCACTCTTGTATCTGAAACTAGAAATATGAAATATAATCTGAGGGCCTATTGTAATTATGCAAAGTGTGGGCCATTAATGGTGGTTTGGAATCTTGATGACTCTCATTAACCAGGACAATTGTCTGCAGATGGGTGTATTTTACCTGTAAGTCTTCCTGTATACGTGTGTGCTGGCAAGTGGGCATTGAAGTCTTGCAGTGACATGTGATCATGTCACCTGAACTGGAATCCATCTTTAACCTGGTGTCTTTCCATTGAGAAGGAGGGGGTGGGAGCCCAGAGAGGGACAAAGGATTCCTGCCTTATGCAAGAGATATATAAAGGGGTGGAACAGAACAAAGGGAGGAGAGGAGCCATCATGAAGAATCCCCTAACTACCACCTGAGCTGGAACAAGAGCTGTACCAGGGGAAAGAATTGTGCCCAGGCCTGAAAGGTGTCCAATCTGAGGAAAAAACTTACTGAAGCATCTCTGAGGGTGAGATTATCTGTATTCAGTTTGATTAGACATAGATTTGCACATCTTATTTTATTTTGCTTGGTGACTTACTTTGTTCTGTCTGTTACTACTTGGAACCACTTAAATCCTACTTTCTGTATTTAATAAAATCACTTTTTACTTATTAATTAACTCAGAGTATGTATTAATACCTGGAGGAGCAAACAACTGTGCATATCTCTCTATCAGTGTTATAGAGGGCGAACAATTTATGAGTTTACTCGGCATAAGCTTTATACAGGGTAAAACAGATTTATTTGGGTTTAGACCCCATTGGGAGTTGGGCATCTGGGTGTTAAAGACAGGAACACTTTTGTTAGCTGCTTTCAGGTAAACCTGCAGCTTTGGGGCAAGTAATTCAGATCCTGGGTCTGTGTTGGAGCAGACGGGCGTGTCTGACTCAGCAAGACAGGGTGCTGGGATCCCGAGCTGGCAGGGAAAGCAGGGGTAGGAGTAGTCTTGGCACATCGGGTAGCAGCCCCCTAAGGGGGGGGGGGTTCTGTGATCTAACCCGTCACGCCCATAATTTTGAATTACTGTGAAAATTTAAATAGATAAAAATCTAAAATAATGCTTAAAATAAACATTGATATTATTTGTCAAAATATAAAAATATAAAAACCAAATTCTGCAAAGCCTAATCATAATTCATAGACATGGGAAGGGGGTTCACAGATAATCATAAATCCAACATTTCTTAACTGCTGAATTCTTTACTTTGCAACTTTTTTAACACATTAAAAAACCCAACCCTAAGTTATTTGTAAAACTGAAAAAAACAAAAATTTCATCATATTCACTCCCCACATAGGTCACCAGCAGGGATGGGATCTGTAGATCCATAGCACAGTCCTCTACTACTTGGGCTAAAAGAGTAACTGGTAACAAGTTATCTTTTATGTGGACCCTCCACTGGAGGGGGATAAAAACACACATACTTTGCCTGAGTTTCATAGCTATTTGCTAGACAGCAAAGGAATGTCAAGACTCAGAGTGACTGGGTTCATTTCCAGGTTCTGAAGGAGAGTGTACTCAAGAAGTTACAGACCCCTGCCTTTCGCAGCCTCTCCCTGTTCCCCTCTATTCATACTTCATCTGCTGCTCATATTGGCAGCTATAAAAAATTAAAAAAAAACCATAACAAATGTAAGAAAAAGGAAGTTGATAGTAATGAATATAAATTGGAAGTCAGGATGATAAGGAGGTTTTTAAAAATATATTAGGAACAAAAAGAATCCGGACAATGGTACTGGTCCATTACTATATGGAAATGGTAGAAGTGTTCAATAAATATTTCTGTTCTGTATTTGGGGAAAATATAGATGATGTAGTCTCATCATATAGTGATGATAACACCCTTTCCATTCCACTAGTTTCTTCGGAGATATTAAACAGAAACTACTCAAGTTAGACATTTTTAGACAAGCAGGCCCAAATAAATTGCATCCAAGAATTTTAAAATAACAGGTTAAGGAGCTCACTTGACCTTTAATGCTGATTTTCAATAATTCTTGAAACACAGGGGACATTCTAGAAGACTGTAAGGAAGCTAATATTGTGCCAATTTTTAAAAAGGGTAAACGGGATGACCCAGGTAATTATAGGTCTGTCAGTCTGACGTTGATCCCAGGCAAGATAATGGAGCGGCTGATAAGGGACTCGATTAATAAAGAATTAAAGGAGGGCAATATGGTTAATGCAATTCAAAGTGGGTTTATGGAAAAAAGGTTCCGTCAAACTCAACTGATATTTTTTATGAGATTATCTTTATCAACCACATTTGTAGTGTGGATGTAATGTACTTAGACTTTTCTAAAGTGTTTGACTTGGTACCACATGACTTTTGATTAAAAAACTAGAATGATATAAAATTAACATTAAAATATTAAAAAACTGGCTAACTGATAGGTCTCAAAATGCAATTGTAAACAGTGAATTGTCATCAAGCAGGTGTGTTTCGTGGGTGGGGGGGTGTCTTGCAGGGATCAGTTCTTGGCCCTATACTATTTAATATTTTTATCAATACCTGGAAGAAAACATAAAATCATCACTGATAGTGCAGATGACACAAACAGTGGGGGAGTGGTAAATAATGAAGAGGAGATGTCACTGATTCAGAGCAATCTGTATCGCTTGGTAAACTGCAAGCAATATGCAAACAATGTGTGTTTTAATACCGCTACATGTAAATACTGTATATACATCTAAGAACAAAGAACACAGGCCATACTTATATGATAGGAGAACTATCTTAGGAAGCAGTGATTCTGAAAAAGATTTGAGAACATGATGGATAATCAGCTGAACATGAGCTCCCAGTGTGATACTGTGGCCAAAAAAGCTAATGTAATCCTGAGAAACAAAAGGGGAATCTCAAGTAGGAGTAGGGAGGTTATTTGACCTCTGTATTTGGCACTAGTGACCTGCTGCTGGAACACTATCCGGTTCTGGTGCTCACAATTCCAGAAGGATGATGAAAAACTGGAGAGGGTTCAGAGAAGAGCCATCAGAATGATTAAAGGATTAGAAAACATACCTTCCAGTGACAGACTAAAAGAGCTCAAACTATTTAGTTTAACAAAGAGAAGGTTAAGGGATTACTTGACTACAGTTTGTAAGTATCTACACGTGTAACAAATATTTAATAATGGGCTCTTCAATCTAGCAGGGAAATGTATAACATGATCCAATGGCAGGAAGTTGAAGCTAGACAAATTCAGACTAGAAATAAGGCATACATTTTTGACAGTGATAGTAATTAACCACTGGAACAATGCACCAAGGGTTGCGGAACATTCTCCATCACTGACAATTTTTAACTCAAGATTGGATGTTTCTACAAGTAAAAACTGTGAGAAAGACTGAAACCCATACATCAGAAGGCAGAAAGCAGAGAAGTCAGTCTGAGTGGATTTTCAGTATGTTCCAAACTTGCTGCATCTTCAGTACTCAAGAGGAGCTTTTATACCTTGTGCCATGAGATAGGGGAATGGGTGTTCCCAATAAAAACAGCTTTCCAGAAGATTCTGAGCTCATGAGCCAGGCATGTATTTATCCATAGGCGCGGGAATTAGGGGTGCGGGGGGTGCTGCAGCACCCCCAGGTTTCGTGCAGGGTCCCGGCTGCTGCCGGCCCCGCACCCAGGGCTCTGCTCCCAGCCCCTCGCCCGTGGTCCCGGTGCTGCCAGCCCCGTGCCCGAGGCTCTGCTCCCGGCCCCGCTCCTGTGGTCCCAGTGCTGCCAGCCCCGTGCCCGGGACTCTGCTCCCGGCCCCAGCTGTGGTTACAGCCTCAGCCCCCTTACTCTTGTCCATGTCCCCCCAATCCTGGCCCCAGCTCTGGGGCGAGGGGGCACAGACGGGTAAGGGATGTGTGAAGTAAAAAGTTTAGGGAGCACTGGCTTTCAGCACCCCCACTGTAAAAAATATTCCAGCGTCACTGTACTTATCCCAAGAGTGGGGAATATATATAGGGAATCTTTAAAGATGTTTATTTTGACACAGAACTAATTAAGCTCGCCAATATTCTTGCTTCAATAATTTTTGTTGTTGTTTATGTGATTTTCTTTTCTTTTTAAACTTTAGCTATAAAATAGACAGGGACTTGGAGTGGTTCTGCTGAGCTTATTGCTAGAGAGTGTCACCAGCTGGTGGCCAGGAATGAAATGTTTCAGTGCCGCTGCCTTGGACAGTCTCAGATCCATATTTATTATATAAATATGTAAAAATGAGCAGTAATGAAACCAATCATTATTATACCATCACAGGTACGCACAAAGCCCCTGCAAATGTCACAGTGTAAACTTTGTATGATGTAGGCTACTCTCTACAGTAGGATATCGCCACGTAGACAATAATACACTATCACACTAAAGACACAAAACTAAAGGGACTCTTTATACACCGGTGGAAAAGTAATTAAAATTAACTCCTATACCTGATAACTTGTAAAATAACACATTTTCATTGTCTATTTAGAGTGGTCACAGTTGACCCCTTTTCCACTTCCAAAAATCATAGAATCATAAATTATTAGGGTTGGAAGGGACCTCAGGAGATCACCTAGTCCAACCCCCTGGTCAAAGCAGGATCAATCCCCAACTAAATCCCCAAATGGCCCCCTCAAGGATTGAACTCACAACCCTTGGTTTAGCAGGCCAATGCTCAAACCGCTGAGCTATTCCTCCCCCCACGGATGTAAGATGTACTCTACTGTTACCTCTGGATTGTCTAACAAAAGACAGCCGAGTTCATAGCAAGCATATGGCTGAATGTATAAGTTGTTTTGACGGCACAGTTCATCTTTAACAGCTCGCTGAAAGAACTGTAAGAGAAAAATCAATGTTTATACATCAAAAAGAGTAGTCTCTCGTTTGTTTTGGAAAACTAAATAAGCAGCACCCTCAACATCAAGCACCACAAGCCAACTCCAAAATCATAATCTGAATGGAGCAACATTTCCTATGTCTTAAAGAATCCTTAACAGCAGTGATCATATGAATTCATGTCAGCATCTGCTGTTAGAGAAAAATGTTAGGTCTGTGTCCAAAAAATTTATGAATTGATCCAAAGATTTTATATCTTTAGCTGAAAAAAAATTACAGGTTTAACATGGTTCTTTAACAATTGGCGGTCATGGATACAGATTCTTTACAATAAATTGGACAGAATTAGAAATAAGAGTTCACCAACCATCACCTCCTTCATTGTCTTTGTGTGAATTGGGTTCCATTAGCAAAAATAAAACAAGTTCAAAGAATTCGGTGATTGCAGAACAAATTCCAATTCCATCTACATTAAAAAGGGATCTTTGAAATTTGCTAATACACAGAACCATCTTTCTTTTCAATTTTCCATTAGCTCTAGAGCAGTGGTCTCCAAAGTGGGGTGCGCGCACCACAGGAGGTGCGCAAGAGGATCCTTGGTGGTGTGCGGCAGGAGGAGCGCTTTTTTTTTGCGCTTCGTCAGGCGGGAGTCCGAGTGGCTTTTTTTTTTTTTTTTTTCCTGCTGCTTTGGCAAAAATGGTAGAGCCGGCGCGGCAGGGGGTGCGTGCTCAAAATTTTTTTACTGATAGGGGTGCGTGATCAAAGAAGTTTGGAGACCACTGCTCTAGTGTAAGGGTGTTCAAACTCAGTCCAACTGAGAGAGCTGCATTGGCAGATAGCAAAAGCCTGAGGGATGCCCTAAATTTGTACAGATTGCAGCCACTCAATTTGGAAGTGTGATCCACAGAACCCATAATGTAATACAGGGATGGGCAAACTTTTTGGCCCGAGGGCCACATTGGGGTTGCAAAACTGGATGGAGGGCCGGGTAGGGAAGGCAGTGCCTCCCCAAACAGACTGGTCCCCGCCCCTTATCCACCCCCTCCCACTTCCCGCCTTCCTCAGAACCCCCAACCCATCCAACCCCTCCGCTCCTTGTTCCCTAACTGCCCCCTCCCAGAACCCCCCGCCCCTGAGACCCCGCCCCCTATCCAACCCCCCTGCTCCCAGTCCCCTGACTGCCCTGACCCCATCCACACCCCCGCCCCCTGACAGGCCTCTTGGGACCCCACGCCTATCCAACCCCCCTGTCCCGACCACCACCCCCAGAACCTCCGCCCCCCACTCCCTGTCCCCTGACTGCCCCCCAGAGCCATCCGCCCCTTATACAACCCCCTGGACCACTTACCATGCTGAGCAGAGCATGCAGAGCAACATGTTTGGCTGCCACACCGGCCGGAGCCAGACACGCTGCCGCTCTGCTTGGCAGGAGCGCGCAGCTCCGCCGCCCAGAGTGCTGCCCACACGGCTCTGCAGGGGAGGGGGGGACAGCGGGGGAGGGGGCTAACCTCCCTGGCCGGGAGCTCAGGGGCCGGGCAGGACGGTCCTGTGCCCACCTCTGACTCAAGGTCCTGCTTGATAAAGGCTGTAATCACTGCACATCACACTTCCATAATTATACCTGAGGTTTGATCATAGGCCACATGGCAGAACACAGAAGGCTGCCTTTGTCCTGTGGACCAAATTTTGGCCACCCTATTTTAGAGCTTAAGATGGCTTCAAGGTATATCACTGACAGAAGCTGTCTTTAAAAAAAAAAAAAAAAAGTCAACAT
Organism: Emys orbicularis; assembly: GCF_028017835.1. NCBI lineage: Eukaryota > Metazoa > Chordata > Testudines > Emydidae > Emys > Emys orbicularis. The sequence continues at coordinate 81,843,898 of NC_088684.1, forward strand.
GCTAAACCCTGTTTAATAGCCCAGAGGCACAATTCTTTTTTGAAATTCTCCACTTCCTCTTTTTCCCTTCAACTCTCACCCTGGCTGGTCACCTCAGCTTATACATCTGCTAAACATTAGTCCTTAATAGGAATTGGGAGATCACTGAAGCCCATGTTTTAGCCTTTTCCTGACATACAATATGAAATCCAGTAATACATACTATCTCAGAATACTCTGAAAAGACTTAATATCCTCTACTATCATTCACCCAGTGTGTCAGTAACACCGACAAACAGTAGTTTGTACTTAATCAGAAATGGGGTCATTTATAAGATAGTTGGGTACATCATTATTGTCCTTGTAACAACTTACCTGAACCGCATCTTCAGAATTTCCTAAGCATTTATGTATGGAACCAAGAAGCAAATTCTTCAAACCAACAGAAGATGAATCATCAACCTCATGACAAGCTTAATTAAAAAAAAAAATCAAATTAAACTTTTAATCAAATTATACTCCCTTTAAAATAAAAATGATCTTTTGGTGTGTTTTTTTTAATAAATCAGATTAGAAAGTGTCTAATTTCTGTAGCTTAATTTTAACTAGCAATGGCCAGTCTCAAATATTGTAATTTGTATCTTTCATGTTCTCTCAGCTCTAATTAAAAAAAAAAAAAAAAAAAAAAGTAATTTTCTAGCCCTCGTGGTTGTGGAGAAAAAAACTTGAAAATGTGACCCAAGTGAACCTTAAAGGCTCAAAGCCAGACGACCAATTAAAATAACCCATTTTTGTTTTGTTTTAAACTCAGAATTTTGGGGGCTTGACTCATGATATCTGAATGTTTGGGAGGTAGCAATACTGGTTATTACTGGGAGAATATACTCACTTCATGTTTTGAAGGCAATGATGCAGACATATCTACCTGAGTCTGCACAGATGCTTAAACTATATGCACCATACATTTCAACATGTGCTAACTCAGATGCTTTAAACGCCAACATTGTAAACCTATGTCACTGTTCACTTAAGCATATAAGAAAAGAGAGGAGGTATCATATTATGAAGATCTATAGTTTCCCAGTGTAGGCCAGGGCCATGTACAGAACATGTATATGGTAAGTTTTCAGAGGGAGCACAATAGATTTTTTTCCCCCTGAAATAAATAGGGTTCAGCTTTCAAAAGGGTGGGAAACATGTGAGGGAAACAAGATCTAGAATTTATTATTTCAATTTATTTTGAGTGTCCATCTAATGGATGCTTTACAAAAATTAACAGACATTGGAAACACTAACATATTTACATATCACAGGAATACGTAACGGTGTGATCTAAAGGTTTTATCAGCATGATTTTGGGGTTATTCATGAAATATGAGTAGAATACAAGCTCATGCCAAAAGAACTTTAATACTAAACACTATAATTTATTCTGTACGTGCCACCTAAATTACAGAAAAACTATTTTACAAATGTTTGAGAGAGTTTATAAAACTTGTATAGGAACTATTTTTCGTATTTCTTGTATATTAGAACCAGATGCCTTACCTTCTTTAAGTCCAAATGTACAGAGCTCAGATGGAGCTATTAAACAAACAAACAAACAAAAAACCACCACCACAAAAAGCCCTCAAGAAACTATTATTTTTAGACACAAAATTTTTTTTATTTAAAAGGTCTTTCTAGCACCTTTCAGGGCTAGAAAATTGAGAATCTGAATCGACCCCCTTCCAATTGTATAAAGCTCCTGCAGGGGCATGAATAATGTATTTTAAAGTTATTTTTATAGATAGAAAAGCTATTACTGGGGTAGGACTCTGGGCCTCAAGCAGATGTAATTTTCAATGCATTGAGTGCATGTGTGGCATGCACAGAAATTCACCATGTAGAAAGAGGAGGAGATATTTCAGTTGCAGGTGGATTTAAAAAAAAAAAGGGGGGGGGATTATTTGAAGCTGCTCAGAAATCTTAAGGGAGATTGTTCAATGGGGAGAGAGGTGATCAAACGTGCATGATAAATTAATTTAACACATGGCTCTGTAATTTTACACATGGATATCACCTCCACAGACACTTTTTGGGGTGAGGGGAGAGGATTGTGAGTTGTGTGTGTGTGACCGTGTGTATGTACATACCAACAGGACCACTGAGCTATTTAGAGTTACCTACAATCGTTACAGTTCCATATCTATTTCTCTAATCCCCGGATATTAATGGAAGTTATGTACACTTAGGTGACAATTAAAACACAAATGGATTGCTGTGTTTTTTGGTTTCTTTTGTGGCTATGTTTAAAAGAGTCATTAAACAAAGTTGAACTAATACAATTATCTGCAGTACACTTGATTTTAAATTAAAATGCTGTCATGAATGTCAACTTTTTTTTTTTTTTTTTTTAAGAGAAAGCCTCTTCCTTCCAAGTGTCACTCTCTATTTCAAAATAAGTGTTAATTGGAGTCCTAATGCATGCCCTTTTCCATAACTATCCAAATAATTTAGCTTACTCATAAAATGTCCACACATATTTCAGCCTTCATACTACTGCAATCAGCTAGTCTTCATGAGAGAAAAAAGAAAACAGAAGAAAAAGAGAACATATTATCTCACTGAAAGAGATAGCCAAGGAAACATATCCTACCTTGGCTCATATGCTGTAGGTTAGAAAAGGAACAGTTTGGAAGGGCTTTCCACAAATACAACACTTCAATGGATGCCAGCACACAGAGCTCTTTGGTTGGTGTCTGCTTCCTAAATCTGTCTGCCTGAAAACAGCAAAGATAGCTGTGCTAAGTTCCTCTCAGAAGAAGAGTCAGATAAGGGTCACAAACAGTAATTCTGATGTTTTCACAAAAGTAACTGTGTTAAAATGTTTGAGGCGTGAAAATTTAGCTTGCAGCTCTTTAGGACTAAAAATAAGCTGCTGAAATAGTACAATTATTGTTTCTCAATCAAGATCAAAGTTATCTGGTACATAACTAACAAGTCTTGAAAAAAAAAAACCCCTTAAAATAATACAATCTGAATATTGATGCAGTGGTGGACTAACTATTTTTCCAATAAAAGTTTGTGGGATCTTAAGTTTGTAGGGCCTTTCCACATCACTTCCAGATTCCAGAATGAGCTAAATAAGGGCATGCACAGTAGAGCTAACATCAGGGTAAAATGAAGCAGGAAAAAATGAAGCAGGAAGAAAGACTAGTGCTGTAGCTTTGGTATATCAGTATTTTTTTTCCCCTCTGAAAATTATGTAAACCAAGCTTAGTGGTGAGCTACCAACCTTTTTCCTGTTGGTAGTTCATTAAACTATAAAGAACTGTTCACTTTTTCCACCTGAATCCTTTCCACTAAGTTAACACTAGAGAAGATGGCTACCGGAAAAAATATATACTTTGTTTAGAACAAAATCCATGAGTAAAGGACAACCCAATTGCCAATTGTAGTTACTGTACTGAAGCAACTCGATCCATGCCAACCAAACCTTTTTGACTGAGAATTGTTCAATCTGATTGTTTTTTCTTTTGAAAAGCTTCTGAACTTCCTTGAATACATTCTGCGCACCATCCACATCACCAGTGGCTCCTTGACACACTGTAATAAAGTGCACACACACAAAAATTCTGCTAAAGATTCCAGGATATGAAAGATAGGGAAAAATAGAGAGAGGGCATTATGCAGGTAAAGGGGAAAAGCATAGTCTTTTAGTAAAGGGAATTCAGGCACACTCTGTTCAACTCCCAGCTCTGCCATAGGCTTCCTGTATGATCTCTGACAAGACAATTTCTTGGTGTCTCAGTTCCTCATCTGTAAAATGGGGATAATTATACTTGTCTTTGAAGGTTCTTGTGATTAATTCATTAATGTTTGTGATGCACTGAATAATTATGGTGACAGTGGCCTTATAACTACATAAACAAAATCTGAGCCACAGCTCTTTAATATGGACAGTATAAAAGGAGGAATTAGATGAAGTTCCAAGTGTTCAATTAACTTTCACAATTGCAAAAGTTTATGACCAAAGTCTTGTTTCTATACACACACACACACTTTAACACATTCATCACTAATTCTATCACTAAAAAACTAACCTGCTGTCAGGTAGGCATAATAGCACTGGGACCATCTTGATTCATTTTTAAGCCTTTCAAAGGATTCAAATGCATCTTTGAAATTCATTTCTATCATGCTGCACCAGCCTAAAAATTAGAACAATTTTAACTTATGACAGAAATCATGTTAGTTTTACATGGTATAGGCAACTACATAAACAAAGAACTAATGTTTGTGAACACTTTGGGTTGTGGCAAGTCCAAAGATTTTAAGACACCCTGAGGAATTCCATAACATTTTAAAAAAAAAATCTTTTCTGAAAAATCTGAAGGGAAGTATAACTAAAACTTTATTGGAAATTGCCTCATTACCTATAACCACTGTATTATACAAGATAACAAATACATTTTTTAGGGATCGACTCTTGCATGTATCAATTCAAACAGGTTTCAAAAGTTTCAAGCAAAAAGATGCATTATCTTATTCAGTTCTCAGACTAGTAACAGAGAACTGCTATGCTCACTTTGTTTATGTAAGAAGGTTCAGTAACGAGTAGTACTTCTAAGTACTTACAGGTGTACCAAGGCTATAGAATCTTCTGTGGTTCTCATAGAATCAAAGAATCGTATGACTGGAAGGGACCTTGAGAGGTCATCTAGTCCAGTCCCTTGCACTCACAGCAGGACTAAATATTATCTAGACCATTCCTGACAGGCGTTTGTCTAACCTGCTCTTAAAAATCTCCAATGATGCAGATTCCACAACCTCCCTAGGCAATTTATTCCAGTGCTTAACCACCCTCACAGGAAGTTTTTTTCTAATGTCTAACCTAAAAGGCCTTTGCTGCAATTTAAGCCCATTGCTTCCTGTCCTACCCTCAGAGGTTAAGGAGAACAATTTTTCTCCCTCCTCCATGTAACAACCTTTTATGTACTGGAAAACTTATGTCCCACCTCAGTCTTCTCTTCTCCAGACTAAACAAACCCATTTTTTTTTTCAAACTTCCTTCGTAGGTCATATTTTCTAGACCTTTAGTCATTTGTGTTGCTCTTCTCTGGACTTTCTCCAATTTCTCCACATCTTCCAGAAATGCGGTGCCCAGAATTGTACACAATACTCCAGTTGAGGCCTAATCAGTGTGGAGTAGAGTAGAAGAATTATTTTTTGTGTCTTGCTTACAACACTCCTGATAATCCATCCCAGAATGATGCTTGCTCTTTTTGCAACCGTTTTACACTGATGACTCATATTTAGCTTGTGATCCACTATGACTCCCAGATCCTTTTCTGCAGTACTCCTTCCTAGATAGTCATTTCCCAGTTTGTATGTGTGGGACTGAGTGTTCTTTCCTAAGTGGAGTACTCTGCATTTGTCTTTATTGAATTTCATCCTATTTTCTTCAGACCATTTCTCCAGTTTGTTCAGATCATTTTGAATTTTAATCCGACCCTCCCAAGCACTTGCAACCTCTCCCAGCTTGGTATCATCTACAAACTTTATAAGTGTACTCTGTATGACATTATCTGATTCACTGATGAAGATACTGAACAGAACCGGACCCAGAACTGATCTCCGCGGGACTCCACTCGATATGTCCTTCCAGCTTGACTGTGAACCACTGATAACTACTCTCTGGGAACGGTTTTCCAACTAGTTATGCACCCACCTTATAGTAGCTCTGTCTAGGTTGTAGTTCCTTAGTTTGTTTATGAGATCATGCGAGACAGTATCAAAAGCCTTACTAAAGTCAAGATATACCACATCTACCACATCCCCCCATCCACAAGGCTTGTTACCCTCTCAAAGAAAGCTATTAGGTTGGTTTGACATGATTTGTTCTTGACAAATCTATGCTGACTGTTACTTGTCACCGTATTATCATCTAGGTGTTTGCAAATTGATTGCTTGATTATTTGCCCCATTATCTTTCCAGGTACTGAAGTTAAGCTGACTAGTCTATAATTCCCTGTGTTGTCCTATTCCCCTTTTTATAGATGGGCACTATATTTGCCCTTTTCCAGTCCTCTGGAATCTCTCCCATCTTCCATGACTTTTTGAAGATAATCGCTAATGGCTCAGATATCTCCTCAGTCAGCTCCTTGAGTATTCTGGGATGTATTTCATCAGGCCCTGGTGACTTGAAGACATCTAATTTGTCAATGTAATTTTTAACTTGTTCTTTCCCTATTTTAGCTTCTGCTCCTATCTCATTTTCACTGGCATTCACTATGTTAGACATCTAATCACTAACAACCTTTTTGGTGAAAACGGAAACAAAAAAGTCATTTAGCACTTCTTCCATTTCCACATTTTTGGTTATTGCCCACCCCCTCCGCCCCTCCCCCCCCCGCCTTATTTAGTAATGGCCCTACCCTGTCCTTGGTCTTCCTCTCGCTTCTAATGTATTCGTAGAATTTTTCTTGTTACCCTTTATGTCTCTAGCTAGTTTAATCTCATTTTGTGCCTTAGCCTTTAAAATTCTGTACCTGTATACTTGTTTTATTTGTTTATATTCATCCTTTGCCATTTGACCTAGTTTCCACTTTTTGTAGAACTCCTTTTTTGAGTTTCAGATCATTGAAGATCTCATGGTTAAGCCAGGGTGGTCTTTTGCCATACTTCTTATCTTTCCTATGCATTGGGGTAGTTTGGTCTTAGTTTTGCTAATCATAGCAGATACACTGAAGAAGAAAAAAAGTGAGATCTCCAAATTTTTGTTCTTCAGTTATATGTTAACAGAAGGCAATGGACATGTATGTTCAAGCCCTGGGAGCTCTGAAGCTCCAACAGGATTGTTAATCCTTGGCACAGAATCATTGATTCCACGGCAATGGATAGAAGCAGGTTTTCAGTCTTATGGAGTGGACACTAAAGCCTCGATAAAAAAGGCAGAGTAAAAAGTAACCAGCTCTAATTTGTCCATTGAGCTCTTAATTCTATGGAGGTTTCTACACGTAGAAAAGCATGAGTTACTACAGGTTGTATGTATGTTGTATGTTCAAAGATCATGCAGTCATCAGATGTTACAAATCAATTGGCAACTAAGGAATCATAGGAAGGAGCATTATTAACAATCCATGCAATTAAGACACTCAAACTTTAATAACTTTTGAGGCATCAAATAATCAAAAAACCTTAACTAGAAAGAGCCAGAATATAAAATGGTGTCAATTAATCAAAATTTGAGAGCAGAATATGTACATGTCATTGAAGTTATATTTACCAATTTCATATAGGCAGACATGTTGGATCTCTCTCTGATCTGTTGCAAGTTCCAACGCAGTATGAAAGGAGGTCAAGGCACTGTTGATTTGACACTAAGAGGGGAAAAAAAAAAAAAAAAAAAAAAAAGAGATGATCATAACACAACTACTGTTAAATAAATGTAAATTTGAACAAGTACCATTATAATCACAATTCAAAAAAATCTTCAAATACAAATCTCTATTATCAGTAGCAATTAAAGAACAAATGATTATCTAGCAAATAGAAGGCCCCATATTTCACACAATAGTCACTAGTTTGCTGGAAAAGAAAGGGGCACAATTTTCTGTTGAATGAGACTTGAGTCCAAGACAAATTCCTGACCTTAAGATGAGCAGAGTGGGGAGGAGGTGAAATTAATGAAATATTTGAACTAGTCAAATATTAATAGCTTGGTTGAAATAACAATCTGACTAGTTAGATAACCTGAGGGTGCTTTTGTTCAACTGAATAATACCATTAGCCTGAGCTAAATCAACTATTAACACCAAGCAACTGGAAGTTATTTTCATAGCTAATTTTGTCCTGAGCCAACAATGGGATCTGTGTGAGGAGACCTTTGCACCCATGTGGAGCCAGAGAAGCCTATGGTTGGTTAGCAATCAAAGATTAATGACAGCATACTTGGCAAAGGAAGAAGGGACGGAGTAGCAAACCGATTAGAGTATTTAAGCAACATAAAAGGTACCACTCATACAAAAGATAGAGTCTCATATAATTTCTGCCTGGAAATGTGAATTTTACAGATTTTGGCTTTATATATTTTTTTGTAATCGGTTTGAGGGTTTGAGATACAAACATAAGGATTCAGAATGCTTTCCATAGGCATGTGTATTTAGGGGCAAGTAGTTTTTATTTACTTTTCTATTCCACCAGATATATAGTCACAAGTCTTGTTACTTTAGAACAACAGTTTGAGATTTATTCCTATGGCAGTTCTGGATATAAGAATTTCTAAGTAAAGTGTAATACTCTGTGTCATTATTTCCATAATATCATCTATAATGATTTCTGAATTCACAGATTTTTCATTTTCTTGAAAGTGTCTGAGCTCTGGATACAAACTGAAAGACTGGAGTGTGCTTCTGGATGAAATTTTATATATAAATCATCCCTCAGATCATATTTACATGACAAAGCTGTGAGACAGGACATAAAAAAATCTAGCCAGAGGCCTAAACCCACTATCCAGAGGCTGATATGGAAGACTGGGGGAGGCTAGGGTGACCAGACGTCCCGATTTTTAGGTGTTTGTCCCGAGATCAGTCGGGATGCAATTTGTCCCAATATTTCGCTCTGCCGGCAGTTTGTGGGGGGTTTTTTGCTCCGCCGGCGGACCCCGCCCGCCCCCGGTGTCCCGATATTTTCTTCCTCTCATCTGGTCACCCTACGGGGAGGCAGAAGAGTTCAAAGGACTTGATGAAAACTCAGCCTCCCCTAATCCGCTGAGAAGGGTGAGGGTGCTTCTCTCTCTTATCAGGCAGATTTCTGAAGAAATAGCTTGGGGAGTGGGCGTGGGGGCTCTATTCTTAGTATCAACTAAAACTAGTAGATGTCTGATCGATGCCATCTTTTAGTAGCTAGAAAGGAGATGCACACGTTTCCTTACCTTCCTCATGAATAATTCCAGTACTTTAAGTTGTGTACACTAATTACTTGAAAGGTTTATCCTGCAAAGAACTGCCTCCCACACTGATGGTATCCTTCAAGCAGATTTCAGACCACGCCATAGTACCTGTGATCAAGTGCTGGCACTCAATACCCTAGACTGAGAATGGCTTCCAGACCAAGCAGAAGACATGCAGTATTTCTAGATCTTGCTGGTCATGACATGATCCAACATATAGGCCTACTATACAAACGGTCATTGGTCCTACTGTGGTGCATTGTCATGGCTGTGGAACTGTTCCTGAGAGATCATCAGTTCCAAGTTTCACTTGGACAAAAAACAACAACAACAACAACAACAAAAAAACAACACACCCCCAGTTCCTGGAGACCTTAAAAAAATTGTCTACCTCAGGGTTTAGTTCTATCACTAACACATTTGAACCTCTTCACAAATGACCTTCCCTACACCATTGCCAGGTGTTTTATCTATGCAGACATCATCTCTCTGGCAGTGCAGGACCAGGATTACTGGCACTTAGAAGTGCTGAATGCAGATGCAGAGAGAGATGGCCCACAATTATAAAAGATGGAGACTTAAACCAAGTGCTAAAAAAAACAGCTTCCAGCTATTTCCATTTAAACCACTCCAAGGCCAACAAACAGCTCAACATCTTCCTAAATGACCACAGGCTGGACCACAATCCAAAATCTGTATATTTAGATGTTACATTGGACCTCAACTTGACATTCAAGGAACACCTTTCCAAGACCTTGCTGAAAATTAAGACAACAACCTGATCTGTGAACTAGCTGGTTCAACCTGCAGAGCCAATGTGTAGACACTAAGCAGCTCTGGGCTTACTTTGTGCTATTCTGCAGCAGAGTATTGCCCTCCAGCTTCTCTGACACAGGACTAGTGGACACTCAGTTGAATAAAACTATGCATATAATAATTGGTACTATGAGATCAACCAGTCTGACTTGGATGCTGGTCCTGTCCAACACTGCCTCTTTGGACATCAGGCAACAAGTCACCTTGCAGAATCTGTCCCTTACGGTGCAAGACATGCTCATCTACCACTGTTTAAAGATGCATCTAATCCACCAAGCCACCAAATTATTAACTAATGGCACCCCATTTGGACAATTCCTTTAAGGGGACCTCAATGTCACCTCCAGATAGCATACTAGGTGGCACGAACAAGGTTCAAACATAGCTAATACCTATCTTGTGACAGATTCAACAGTCCAGCTACCTGGTTTTGACTTTCCATGCCATCTGTAGGAAAAGTTCAGTCGCTTCAGATGTAGAGTGATCAGATGTGCTACAAATAGGGTGGCCAGATAGCAAGTGTGAAAAATTGGGACACTTTTTTGGGGGGAGGGAGGAGAATAGCTGCATATACAAGACAAAGCCCCTAATATCAGGACGTCTGGTCACCCTAGCTGCAAATGATTAAGTGGGACCTTTGTGACTCTCCCCTTTGCTGCTGTGGCCAGTTAGAATATGTAGATCATATATTTGCAGATTGCATCCATTGACAAGGGCTGCCTGGTTCCCTCAGGGACTTGAACAAAGTCCTTTTCTCAGCTACTGAATGGTTAACACATTTACGCTGACACACTTGACTTTAACGTCTATTTAAATGCAATAAGAGTACCTTTTTATGCTACGGCTCATAATTTTCTTAAGTTACAGCACAATGAAATTAACAAGATTCTTGTCGGGTTCATTGCTGTCCACAGGGTTCTGTGGCAAATAGTTAAGCTGATCAAAAGCCGTGTTAATTTCACTGTGCTGTTAGAGAAAATTATGGGCAGCAACTGTACTGAATCTGTGTGTCTGCAGACTCAGGAAGACAATCATGTATCAGTTCACATTTGGGAAATGTATCTTCATAATATTAAGGGCTAGAAAAAAATGTTTTATAAATATAAGTTTTAATTTTGAAGAAATTGATGGCTTACATCCTCCAACTCTCCTGTCACTCAGGTAATGCAAGAGTCAGATATAATTTCTGGCTTATCAGCAAACTATTTTAGGGTAGTCCATGTGGACAACCGTAAAACTTCCTTTAGAGTCAGATTTAATTTTAGATCCTGATCTCACTGGCTACTGGATTCTCCATTGGCATCCTTGTCCCCTTATTCATTCTGTCTCAGTTCCATCTCAATATATTATTCATTTTTCGCTTATTCTTCCTTCTTTGTTTTCAGTTTATACATATCAAGAAAGTATAATTGATTATTGTTTACCAATACTACAATAAACTAATATTCATGTTTTAAAAAATTTCATTAAAAAAAATGAAACACTTGGATCAAACTATAACATTCATTTTCTTCTAAAATAAATACATTTAATAAATATTACTTTTAAAATAAGTTCATTTTAAGGAAATAAATCTTCTGTTATGTTTGAACATACTGAATGATTTATCTACTTTTCCTGGATATTTATCTACTGTTGAAGTGTGCATTGGGAAAAATCATAAAATATTTAAGTAAAAGGAAGATTAAAGTTACACACATTTCAATAAAAGGTTCCTATTATTTGGGGAAAGTAAAAATTCACCCAGTGAGGTAATCTAAACTACATGCTCTCTCCACACCGCTCCTAACAATTACTAAAAGGCTGACTTATTTCTCAAGAAAAATGTTTCAGTTTAGAATTACTAGAGGACAGCTTTAAAACAAAAGCTACCCTGCAATAGTCATTTCCTGCATAAGCGTAATAAGAGTTCTGTATAATCTGGGTGAAATTCCTAGACCCATAGACTTCAATGGGGCCAAGATTTCACCCTGTTTGTATTTTAAAGTTAAGTTCTCCACAATCCACTTCTCCAGTTTCCTAAAATCTTTGATTGAATATGTCTCATACCTTTCTCTAACAGTGCAAGAATTGTCTCTTTTGTGGACACTCTCAAATCAGTTTAGAAATTACTTTTAACAATTCAACTCATTAGTTTTGAATTGGCCTACATCAAATTGATAAAAGCCATTTCTAAACCAGTTTAAGAGTGACCACGCAGAGGTTTGCAAGAGTTTAACTAAACTAGTGTAAGTTTGTACACAGACAAGATCTTATGCAAAATCAGTCCCCTATGAAGTTCCTTAGCTGAGCTGATTCACATTTTGACAAAGATTTTTTATAATCTCACCATTTTACTGAGGGGCACACCTCTCAACACTTCACAATCAGCATGACCCAGCACCACTATCTCTGACAGACTCACATACACACCCCATTTTTATTCACACATACATGATAAGATCTTCTAAAAAGCCTGACATGTATTTCCACTAGTCAGTGTTGATACTAAGCAGAGGAGTGAAAGGGACCCATCAATGAGTAAAAGCAGCAAAACAACAAGTATAATAATATAGTTTCCAGGAAATCCTTACTAATTTTATGTATCCCATGGCACCAAATGAAAAGATGGTTGTTAATTGCTTTTCATGGATTTGGCATGGGGTGGGGTGGTTTTGTTTAATTTGCTTCTTTGTCTCATCAGGGAATACCATTTTAGTTGCTAAGGAACTATTTCATTGTAAAGTACGTTTGCTGCAGTGATATACAGTAACTCCCTGTGGGAGTAAACCACAGTTATAATGTAACAGTGTAAACAAGCACAGCCTAAATTATATAGTTTTCTTGTATAGAATGTTTGTTGGTGTGATGAGAGAATATGCTCTGGAGAAAGTGAGGAAATTTTTTTTAATGACAGTATATTTAATTATCCAGTGAGATTGCATGAGTGAGTTATGGTAAGTTTTGTTTGCTCTCAAGGTTACCAAGATATCATCAAGGACCCTGTGAGTCTGTGTATAGTAAATTTACTTATGTAGTATACCTTCTATTTACTTACACATTTTAATAATATATTTTAAAACAACTGGCAACACAGACATTAACATTATAGAATCATACCAGTTTCAGCTGTGGTTAGGCAGAAACTTCCAAAATAAATCTATATTTTCAAGATCTTACAATCTTCTGAAAAAGCTTTAGAAGCAGCATAAGAAGCTTCAGCCCCATCCCAAAAGTTAAATTTGAGAAATTTGTAAAATTTTATTCTGAACATTTTTGGACAACTGTGTTAAAACAAACAAACAAACGATTCAGTCCTCTCTTGCATATCTGAAGATTGTTTGATTTTCAAATAGAAAGGTTATATTTGCAGAACACCACACACTGTGCAATGATTTAAGCTGATTATGTGGTTTCTCTAAACTTATACTAAAACGTGGCTGCCTGTGGAGCACTGAACATAGAAATAAATGCAGCCCTATTTATTTCAAAGTCTAATGCTGTACGATAGAGTCCTACAAACATTTGAGGATGTAAGGGCCTTGAGATCTTGATAAACTTCATCTGTGCATGTGGCCCAGTAGACTTGTCTTTAAGACATTCCTTGGCACAACTAAAATTCCCAGTACCTCCAGATATTGCAATGGTGCTTCAATACCCTTCTTTAAGATGCTGGGGTATTGATTTCTGCTTGCAATCTTAAGGTTGTTCCTTAAAATAAATGCACTTCTGAATCTTTATTTATTGGCTTAAAAAATAAACCAATGGAACTGCAAATGACTAAAAACAAGCTAATGCAACATTAACGTTTAGATCTGCTGACTGCAGAGTGTGAACATCTCAAGTTATAGCTCTCACAACAGCAGTCACTCAGCCCCTTGGCATGTGCACATTAGCATGAAAGATTACACAATAAACAGTATAACAATCGATAGCCCCCTTACGTATATATAGTGCCAATTAAAAACTACTGAGAGAACCATAACTGTAATTTTTTTGACTTAGTACTTCTAAAATCTCAACTACTTGCATGAAGTTTTTATTTATACGCAGCCAAGATTTACCAAATTTGGTAAATTTACCCCACAGCATTGTACTGAGCCTCTCCAATGCCAGCTAGCTTGGCCCAATGCTATTATTCTCTCTTCACAGTGACCCAATCTCCCTTCATTGTCAACCAGTTTTGTCAGTTTTAAAGGGGACAAACTAGCAGCTATGGATGCTGGCCAGCAATCTCTAAAAGCAGGGGAAACTGCCTTGCATGTTTGAGGACTCCATGTGTAGATTTCAAAATCTGGAGGGATTCCTCTGATTTTATATTCCAGAATCCTCCATTATTTTCCTCAAGGTTTCAGGTATCACTCCAAACCTACTGAAAATTAGGATTGCAATGTATTATTAAAAATAGTTTATAGTCCAGAACACAGGTAATCAATTTTTTTAGTACTTTCGATTAAAAATAATTCAAAAACTTTTTTAAAAGTAAACCTTGGTGTAATAGAAAGAGAGCCTGAGACATAAGCCCTTGTATTAAAGGCCTGGTATGAGGCAGGACCTGCTCACAGAATTTGGCAATAACAGGGCTGATATTGCGGAAATACACATTCCTAAGAAGTGCTAGTCACAGAAGTGCTCACGCAAACACATTCCGATATCAAGTGGTGCCAGAACATTCAGATATCAAGAATGGTACAAAAACATTCCCCAAGGATAACAAGAACACACTGACCCCTCCTAAAAGATAAGGTCAAGATGACAGTATGTAATAGAGAGGTTTTGATCAAACCAATATGTACAAGGTGATGAGTGATAACTAGCCACATCAGGGGACAGTAACTACAGTATCTTTGTCAGAGGGGCAGTACTAACTTGTTTGTATCAGGGTATAAAGATGTATCTCAGAGGGAGTATCTTTGTGTGGCCTTAGGGAGGAACGGAAAGTCCCGCTGTTCACTGGGCGGGTCCATTGTTACGGGCATACATATATTAGTGGTCTGGTAGAGTCTGCGGGATACTAGTCCCCGTGCTTCGTCGACAATAAACCTGGCCAGGTGCCTTCGTCCTCTTAACGGATCTTGTGGTCATTGGGCGGTTCGATCGAGATCTGCCGTGCCAGCTGTTTGCGCAGGGCTGGGGTGGCACACAGAGGGAACACACACACGCAGCCAAACATCTATCGACATCTAACCACACTTGGTAGTACAGTATTTTTGGGAAAGTTTTCATCTGGGACCTAACTAACCCTTTATTTTAAGTATGATTGGCTTAAGAAGCTCTAATGCTTATGCCTAAATAAATTTGTTAGTCTCTAAAGTGCCACAAGGATTCCTCGTTGTTTCTGCTGATACAGACTAACACGGCTACCACTCTGAAACCTAATGCTTACTGTTTAATTTTGCCTGTGAGCTGTATATTTTTTCAATCCAAGCTATATTAACACCATCTCAACTTTCAGGTAATTTTTTTTTTTTTTTTTTTAAATTCCACAGTGTCCTAGGGCCTTTTAAAATTGGTTGCAAATATGAATATTTTAGTGCAAGAAGCTTATGCTCGTGACAGGTAGAGGGTGTTATCTTGATGGCTAAAAGCTAAATGAAATACAAGAGTTGTAAATACTGTCACTTACGGTCTGACAGAAACATATAGTTAAGGGTTTGTTTGTTTACTAACAGAGTCACTAGAAACCTGGGAGCAGATTCTCAGCTGGTTTATGTGGTCATAGCTTTATTGAAATCGATGGCACTATAAAAATGCTATCAGCTGAGGCTCTGCCCACTGGCTGGTGTGGAGGGACCAAAGGGCTTACACAAATTAGGACTCTGTCAAATGTTCATTCTTACTGGTTTATCTTACTTGATGGTATTAATCTGTTGCTTTTAGATATTTCAGTGTGTGGACATTCACCCCCTCTATCTAGGGAAACAAATGGGGAAAAAAGCACTGGTGAGTGAGTAAAAGAAATAGGAGAGGAACACCAACAGCAGAAAGGCTGATAAACCTCAGTTAAGGATTGAATACCACTCTTAACTCTGTCCATTTACCTGATACCATCTATCATCAGTTACTGGCCCCAGACACTAGTGTAACAATTTAATAATGTTGTTATAAATAATTGGATATTTATCAGCATAGTTACCTTAATCAAGTTTTGTCTGGGAATATATTTCTATCTACTTCACTCCAGTAATGAGAAAGGCTCCAAGGCACAGCCAAAAATGCTGAATTTCAGGTAGTTTGATATTAGAAATAATTACAATAACTATTTAAATATTCTTCAGATACCCTAATGCAGTGGTGCCCAAACTTTTCTGGTCACACCTCCCCCTTACCAGTAATGAAATCTATTCACACACACACCCTCCATTATTGCACAGTTGGTTCAGCAGCAGAGCTTGGGCTGAAGGCAGAGCTGGGGGCAGAACTGGGGATGGGGGAGGAGCTGGGGTTAGAGCTGGGCTGGGGCTAGAGAGGGAATGAGGGCAGAGCTGAGCTGGGCTCGGGTGGGGGTGGAGCGGAGCTGCGGCTGGGGGCAGAGTGGTGCTGCAGCCGGGGCGGGGCGGATGGCACTCCCTCCCTGCCCCCCAGGTTCCCTCCAAATGTTCCTCCACACCCCTGTAAGAGGATGCACCCCACAGTTTGGGGACCACTGCACTAATGTATTCAAAATGTTCTCATTTTGCATTAGAGGCTTAAAGTTGTGTACAATACCCCTTCTCAATTAGTTTTATTGGAAAAGACTACAAAGATGGAAACAGCCAGACAATTTACAAAGGTATGCTTGCAGATTTGGCAAACATATCAGACAGTATCACCATCAGACACACACGAAACATACAACATTCCTGAAAAAGTGAGATATCTGATCATCCTACCAATGTGACCTTGAACCTCCTGTCTCACTTCCATTCCAACTCTCCTGTGTCATCCTTCCCTTTCACTTGCAGCCAAAATGCATTCGTTTCAACATTTCTAGAAGACATTCAAGACTTCATCCCTCAAACGAGCGATTTTGAGAAAGTGGGAAGATCAGTTCATTATATCCATATTTATACACCCTACTATAAGGCTGTTTCACAGAAAACTACTGTCAGAGACCAAGCCCCCATACTACTCTATATATGCTTTTCAGAATATAAAGTTTCAAAACTTCATAATACAGTAGTAAACTCTCCCTTGATATCCGGTCCTCACTGGACTTTCATGGCCCTGTACTTTCTTGATTTTCCTCCGTCCTCTCAGACTTGGCAGTCCTTCCTCCTCCCATCTCCCGCTATTTGTCCGCTTTACACAGCTTTGTCCTTGGACCCCTTTTCTTTTTTTCTACATCTTGATGACATTACAAGTTTGGTTGATAAAGGTAATAGTATTGACGTAATGTACTTAAGTCTTCTGTAACACGTTTGACTTACTACCACACATTTTGATTACTAAACTAAAACAGTATACAACTAACATGGCAAACATTAAATGGATTAAAAACTGGCTAACTGGTAAGTCTCAAAATGTAATTGTAAACAGGGAATAGTCATCAAGTGGGTATGTTTTCAGTGGGGTTCCATAGGGATTGGTTCTTGGCCCTATGCTATTTAACATTATCACCAATGAGCTGAAGGAAAATATAAAACCACTGATAAAGTTTGCAGATGACACTAAAATTGTGGGAAGGTAAATAAAGAAGAGTACAGGTCACTGATTCAGAGCAATCTGGAACTCTTGGTAAACTGGGTGCAAGCAAACAATATGTGTTTTAATGCAGCTAAATGTAAATGTATACATCTAGGACGAAAGAACATAGGCTTTATAGGATGGGGTACTCTAACCTGGGAAGCAGTTACTCTGAAAAAGATTTGGGGGTCATGGTCGATAATTAGCTGAACATGATCACACAGTATGATGCTGTGGTCAAAAGAGCTAATGCGATTCTGGGATGCATAAACAGGGGAATCTTGGGTAGTAGTAGAGAGGTTATTTTACCCATGTATTTGGTACTGGTGCGACTGAGCTGGAACACTGTGTCCAGTTCTGGTGCTCATAATTCAAGAAGAATGCCGAAAAATTGTGGCTCTTCTCTGAATCCTCTACAAGAATGATTAAAGGATTGGAAACATGCCTTACAGCAGGGGTTCTCACACTGGGGTATGTGACCCCTTCAGGGGTCACAAGGTTATTATGTGGGGGTCACGAGTGAGGAGCAGCGCCAGCCTCTCCCCGGTGAGGGGAGTAAGGTGGGCTAGACCAGTGGTGTGCAAAGTGGGAGGCATGCCAGGGGTTCTATGTGGGGCGGGGGGAAGCGCACAAAGAAACTGTGTCAATATCACTTTTCACAGCAGACTTAGTGTCCCATTACCACCATGACTTCTGCACTTCTGCTGGTGCTGCCTTCCGAGCTGGGCGGCTCTGAAAGCAGTGCTGCTAGCAGCACCACAGAAGTAAGGGTGGCAATGAGGCGCTAAGTCTGTTGTGAAAAGTGATCTCTGTATGTTTGTTAATATCACTTTTCACAGCAGACTTAGCGCCTCATTGCCACCCTTACTTCTGTGCTGCGCTGCTGGTGGTGCTGCTTTCAGAGTCACCCAGCTCTAAAGGCAGTACCAGCAGAAGTAATGGGACACTAAGTCTGCTGTGAAAAGTGATATTGACAAAAGTTTCCCATTATCACTATTTAAAAAAAAAATTCTGCTTTTAATAATTCAATACAAATGTGTTTGTCTTAATTTAAAAGCAGTGAAAAAAGGTAAATTCATTTCAAATAGGGTTATAAACTTAGCATTTAAAATAGTGTTAAATATAAAACATGTGTTTTTAATTTACAAGGGTGTCCCACTCAGAGGCTTGCTGTGTGAAAGGGGTTGCCAATACAAAAAGTTTGAGAATCACTGCCTTACAGCAATTGAACTCTTTGAGTCTATCTAGCTTAATGAAGAGAAGGTTAGAGAGCGACATGACTACACTCTGTAATTATCTATCTGGGCACCAAATATTTAATAATGAGATCTTCAATCTAGCAGAGAAAGATAGAACACAATCCAATGGCTGGATGTTGAAGCTAGAAAAATTCAGACTGGAAATAAGGCATACATTTTTAATGGTAAGAGTATTTAACCATTAAACAGTTTATCAAGGGTTGTGGTGGATTCTCCATCACTGACAATTTTTAAATCAAGTTGGCCTGTGTTATACAGGAGGTCAAACTAGATGATCAGAATAGTCCCTTCTGGCCTTGGAATCTAGGAATCTTATCCCTGGGGGACATGCTCCATTTGCATCGCTTCAACTACCATTGCGTATCTGTGCATGAAACTCTCAATTTACCTCTCCACAGTGATCCTCTCTCTGTGTCCAGTCTGGCATATCTATCGGTCTCTTATTTGGATGGCTGGTTTCAGTTCACCAGACTGGACTGCTTGCTTTTTATATCTTCACATAAGTAACACCTACATGCAGTACAGTATGCAATTGTCCATGCTATCAATTGAAATTGCACAACATACACATTGAGCATGTACAGGCCCAAAGAATATAAAAAAACCAGTGCTGCATGCTGTTACTCACAGGACTAATATATAAAGCCTACAAATTCTATTTTTCTATCAACCACTATTAGAACTATTGGCTTTAGATATATACAAGCTATTTTGAATCCTTGGAACATGTAAAGTACTTTGTAATCAGCCAGCTATTTTGAATATCCACTGCTGGTAAAATAAATGACATTCTAACTGCAACATGTTTCCTTTAGGACAAAAAGCAAGGCTTACGTTTAGATGTCTCCCAACATGACCTTAAAAATCAGATGACTCCTTGGCAGATTTGTAGGGTTGGATTTGTCTATGTACAATGAAATTCAGTACAGCAGTTAAAGTTTTATCAGGAGTTAAACACTGCAAGCTTTCCACAGGCCTCTACTTATGAAATACCCTTTCAGGTCCTGACGACTTCAAGCATAAGTCCAATACACTTCTGTTGCATCACATTTCTTTCCATGTTTGCTGTTTCTTAAAAACATTTACATTTAAACAAGGGCTTGCTCCTTCCCAGCTCATTCTTCTTCTTCTTACTGGATTACATACTGAAGTCACAATATTGAATTTGTGATATCACTAATTAAATGCATAACAAATCCGTTATTCAATATTCATTTGATATTTCCACAGCAACACAGTGTCACAAGGATACAATACCATTCAGGACACAGCTGATAAAGCTGGCTTGTGAAGGAAAATCTTCTTATAAAAACAAGTAAGTGCAAGAATAGCAAAGAGAATACAATAAAGTAAATCTCTGCCTTCTTCTTTCAAGTTCACACTAGTATGAAATTTTCCTTGAAATACAAGTGCTTTCTCCTCACTGACTGAGATGGAGAAATACTTTTAAAGTGACTATGTAAAACTGACACCCTCTTACTCACACCAGATCTGCACCCTGTCTGTATTCAGGGTCATAAAGGTTCATTTTATTGACAAAGATGTTTTTACTGATTTTATTCTGGTTAGTCCTACAGAGATAATACAGCTATAGATTATATTCCTTTTCCTACATCAACGGACATGTTAATAGTTCCAATTACAAGGTCAGATTCTGGGATGAACCATTACCAACTCTACATTTTTTGAACTACTGTAGTATGTATTTCGCATATCTATTTCACCTGAATATCTTCAAAAACCCTTTGAAACACATTCAACTACATGGAATGACTATAGGATTCAATGAAAGGCAACTAAAATATTTTCCCACCCACAAATAACATCAAAATAATGCCTAAAAAGGTAGTTTGCCTGGGACAGCACAAAATCAGTTCAGATTGGAAATGTATTAGAGTATTTCCAGGTAAAACCAAACAAGATGCAAATAAATCTGATCTGTCTTATAAGGCAAGACTGAAAGCCTAACTCTTGTTACCCATGCTTCTGCCCCAGAAACAGCAGGCTCTATTCTGAGAATCAACCATAAACCACAGCAGATATGAGTGCATTAAGGACTGAACTAGCCCTAACAGTTGTGTTGAGATGGAGCATTTCAGCCCAATGGCTGTTTGTCCAAAAGGAACATTTAGGATCCTTAGATGCCACAATGCAAGAAGCTAGCTACTGGTGTTTTTTATTTTTTTTATTTTTTATTTTTTATTACAGCAGCCCTGGGAATATTCTGACACCGATGGATGAAGCAGCAGCAGATGAGAGAGGGTGTTTAAAGCTCTCTTGCCTGCCTCAAACTAGTATGGGCACACAGAAAGGACAGGATTCAGAGCCAAAATGTGGGACTGCTGCAGTAGCTGAAGAACACCTTTTCAACACAGACAGCAGTAGTGAATCTTGTTTTCAGGGAATAACCCTATTCAGCTCATATCTCACTATGGGAGTTAAGAACACCCTGGTTTGATGTCTAAACAGCAAAGGAAGTTACCGAAAGGGGCTACCTGTACATTGACAGGTCAGAGTCAGGCAAAGCACATCAGAAAGGAAAACAATGTTTTCTACTCATGTTTTCAATAGATTAAATTCAGATTTCAATATGACAAATTCAAGGCTTAAGTATCTATTAATACTGCAAGAAAATATGACTTATAGCAATAAATACATTTCCTTTTATTAAGGTGCTGCAAATACACCAAGTAGCAAAACAACAAGAGTCAGATCTTGATATTTAAGTCAGTTGGCCAGAGCTAAGTTACAATAGGGCTGATTGAGACTCTGGACAAGAAGGTGCAAAAGAGGATTTTTTTCCCCTTCATGTCTGATTTATTGAAGTCTGTATTGTTTTAATGTAATATATTCAAAACAACAACATTTACAATACAACAAAGAAAAAATAATCTGGAGAATGAAAGCATATAATACCTCTAATCGCTGTATTCTTCCCTTGAAGAACATAAACAAAGAAGAATTTGGATAAGCAGCTTCTTTTTTCAGAAGAATCTCCTTAGCCTCTTTCAGTCCTGCCTTGTTATCGCTGCCATCCAAAGCGAAAAAGGGGCGAACTACTGTGTGGTACCACAGCAAAGCTAATCTGAAAGAAGACACAAAAAGAACGATGATTACAGTTTGTTTACAGCAGATGAGTTCTATTACAGAGGCACTGACAAAAGATGCAGAGCATGATTCTTCTCTTGCTTGCCCTGACTTTAAGCCAGTGTCCTTCATTGCCTTAAATTGATTACTTCAAAATTACACCAGAGTATACAAAAGTAGAATTAGGCTCACAATTTCCAAAGCATTAGATGAGTAGGGTTTTTACAATCTCTAGAACTAAGAACTGGATAACTTTTTAAAATAATTAAGTTCGTAAAAACACCATAAAACAAACAACAATTGAAGATTGAGGGGAAAGGGGAGGGATATTGAGCCTGCTTTTCCAAAGTGTTGACAAATAAATGACCGAGATCAGACTTAATGTGGGGGAAGAGCAGGGCATGCCTGCTTCCTGGGCCAATTGGTGCGGAAAACACCAAGAAGGGATGGTATTCTCAATTTTCCCACAATATAGATTATATCAAACTGACTAATGAATGAATCTTCAGGGCATATTAAAACTGATTATCAGATCAGAACTCTCCAAGCAGAAAGGATTTAACACTGCATTCCACACTTATTGCAGTGGTGCACTGTAGTTCCTAGGCAAACCCAGGAGTGAAGGTATGAACTTTGTGGCACTGAATAGTAGAAAGACCTTCATAAAGGGCAGTAAATTGAGACTGGGTGAAAGATAAGCCACAAAAAATACCAGAATGCAGCATAAAGAGTCAGGAAATCTTGTTATATGAGGGATGCCCCTCAAAAGGCCAAAATATTGAATATCCTTTTTGTGTGTAAAAAGCTCCAATGTTCCCAAACTTTTGCAAACGGGAATGAGATATAAATAGAAAAAAATCATATCAAAATAAGTATATATAATGAGTAGGTAGAAGTTTATAGCTTTTATGACATGAACATTTTCCCCTGTACAAGTTGTTAAATAGCAAGCTAATTAAACATTTCAGCTTACTGAGGTTTTTAGGATATCCTTTAAATTACTGTTTTAAGCACAATAATTTCTCCCTATTCATAGGAACTATTCGATGATATAATAAAAGGCTTTGGAGAATAAAAATCACCAACACAATCTGAAGGCACGTATTTAAAAAAAGGTCTCATTATAATATATGATCAATTTAATAAACAATGGCATGTTAAGCAACAATTTGAAAGCTTTTTACCTGCTGATGTTTCCTTTAAAGCAACAAGCTTTTATTTTATTTTTTGTTTCTTTGTAGTTCACTAACTTTCACTACTAAGTTATTTACCAAAGAATTTCAATATAGCTACTCACGTAGCTAAAGGGGCCTTCATGTCCTTACTTTCACTTGCATACATCAGTGATGAAAGCCCCTGTAGGCGGTCTCCAGGAAAACCCAGCAGGTTGATGATTTTGAGCAGGTTTGGGGGCACCATGGATATGCAAAGATGAAAAAGTCCATATCCAAAGCTAACAGCACCTTTCAGTCTGTTTAGCGAATCCTCCGTTACACCTTCTGCAGCAATATGATTATCATTTGCAGCATCAGAAGTCAAGGATTCCTGAGTTATCTTCTTTTGATATACTTCCTGAAGTGTATTAATGTCCACGTAGCATTTATTGTAAATTTTCCAGGCTTTTCGAAGGATCCACCCACCTTTTATGTATGCTGACAACAGAAAGAAAATATATCTCAAGGGTTTATTCCAGATACAAAAACTAAAAAAAAAGTCATAAATGGTCTTTCATAGAATGACAAATACTATATTGCAATTTCTATTTAAGCTGATTTCACTTCATGACTACAAAAAAGTTCTGCAGGATTTTGCAGCAATGGACATTCTGTTACCTGGAGATTATCTAATTAAAAAGGCAAATTTAAAAGGAATACCTATCACATATTTTTGATCTAAAACCTGATTTGATTTGTAAAATCTAGGGAAGATCTTTAATAGTAACAATACGATGAATTTATACAGTGCTTTTTAGCCAAAGATCTTAAAAACAATTTATAGCACAAAGTTACTACTACCTGTAGTAGGTAGACAACAAGGATGATGCAGATGAACAGAGAAATAAACACAAAGTAAACAATGCCGGCTTCTGCAACTTTACAAACACATGGTGTGGAGTAGGATGAACACAGTGCCTGGCACATGGAAAGTAGCAAAAAAACCCAAAGGAAAAATGTTTAATTTTAACTCCAAGTGGCTTTGAAAGAATAGAGAATGGGGAAAAAAATAACCAAAACCTTATCTGGAGTAGATTACAGTGTTTTTTAAATAAGGTAGATATATTTTTTCATACAAAACTGTATTCAAAATTGTTTTACACAGTTAAACAGTGACTCATAGGAGAAGAAAATGAAAAAGGTATGAAAGAAGAGGAACATGAAGTACTTTCCACAGATTTGAAATGAGAGCTAGAGCTGCCGAGGAGACATATGGGAAGTGTGTTTCAGACAGCAGAAGATGCAGGGAAGTGTCTAATACCAAAAGTGGGGAGCTTGTATGAATGGACAGAGAAGAGACAAGTCCTCAACAAGTAACAGGGAGGACACAGGCAGGTTGCAGCATGTGCATGGACAAGGATAATAGTTTTGAACTTGAGTTGTTTGAGGAAGGATGTGAGGTTACACTACCACTCTTTGTAAGTGTGAGAAAGTAGGCAATGGCCCATTGCATGTCTGAAGAGTTGAAGTGATACGATAATGGAGATGCAGTGGCAAAGTGGGAGGAAATGTAGGCAAGGATGTATGTGGGTACTGTTGTCGGCACAGGGATAAGCAGATTTTTAGACACAAATTTAGTGTCCAGGTTGAGATGAATTTTACAGAGTGTAAAGACAAATGGGGGCCTGAGACAAGGAAGGAATATGGAGACAAATCTACTCTCTCTGCATATTTGTATATTATTGTATTGCTCTTCACAAAAGAACTCCCTGCACTTACAAAAGGAAGTAGAGGAGAAGGAATTGTGAAAGAGGATTTTCAACTAGCCCAATCTCTTTTAGACACTGGATGTATGAAATGGAAATGAAGCCACAAGCTTACTTCCGACTATACATGGAGATCTAATTGCACAATCATAGTACTAAAAATTATGTTTGGACTCTCCAGAAGAAGCCATGTGCAGAGAGAGGAATAACCCATATTGGGTACTGGGAGAGGGAAGGGGAGACTACTATAATACTAGGGAATGTCCAAAGCTAGCCTGGATGGAGAGTAATGGAATTTTCAGTCAGTGAGCTTTACAGCTGAAGTAACAATAAATCAACATTCTGTATACAGCTCTATAAGAAATTGCAGGAGAGCAGCATATTAAAGGTGAAATTAATTTTTTTTATTTCCAAGAAAAACTATAGAGTTCTGACTCTATTCTGTCACCATTGATATTAGCAGCACCATACACAATGCAGAATACTGCATTCGCTACATTGTTTTAGGTATTGGTGACACCATGAGCTGTAGCAAGGGAAACAGATCTGTGAGGGCCTGGCCTTTACAGGTAAATAAAGGAAGATCTGGTTTTTAAATAAAGTATTTGTAAACTGTATTTCTATTATACTGAAAGTGAACTGAAGTGCTCTTTTGAAATAAATATAAAAATAGTTTAATTGAGATCAGATTTCTCATCCCCCATTGCTTTGCTCAGCAGAGCACCCCAAGACTGCAACAGGCCTACTGGAGTTAAACTTTTTGATTGTGTGTGTTGCAAATGAATTTTTATTTTTTTACTATTTCAACAGGAAAAATTAAGCTATTTATTGCAATAAAATATTCCAACCATAACCATGATTCAGCTATATTGCGAGGCTAATGTTATTTCAATTCTCTAATTAGGCCACTTTTTTGCTGCATAGAATATTCAGCAGTTATGTGGTTCACCACAGTACAAGTGCTTATACAATTCTGTACAGCAATGCAGTAGGGATAGAGCAACGGGAAACAAACCAACCAACCACATTTCACTCATCCCCACAGACTGTGTTTCAGTTAGTGCCTTTGATAAGATCACTGCATCCCTGATGTGTGCATTGCAGAACTTCATCCTTCCTGCTTACCAAAGTACTACACTTTGAAAATTTTCTGACAAAAACAGCACATCTCATGATATGGTATACTGAGATATGTTAAAATCATAAATCTGAGCCTTTATTTATTCATAATGTGGATTACTTAACTCTTTGAGATAACACTTGAGTTGAGACTTCCTGACATTAATTGCTAATGGATTGCCTGTGCTATGACTGCAGTGATTAATTTCAAGAAGTTTAAATCCCTGCAGCAATGTTAAATGCACCTAGGTAGCAGTCCAATAAAGATCAGATTTGTTTTATAAATGTAGTAAGATGAAAATAGCTACAGTATGTGTGGGAGAGAAACATTAGCCCAATGAGCTACTAAAAGGCAAACTGTTCATAAGCCTGTGTGTTTTCATACAGCTGCCTGTCAAACTGTTCAGCAAAAAGTCAATGATTTTCTACCCATCAATTGAGAACCAAGCAATTTACACATGAAGATTTTGTCTCAATAATTTGGTTCTCTCACTATACAAAAATCTAGACATAATGCCATAAAGCCATAAAAACTAAGTATGTGTATAAAAACAAAAAGTTAATCTGGCCAAAAGCTGGATTTCTAAAATGATTAATGGGTGATAGACTCAACTGTTCAGCAAGTTCACTCTCACACTGCTACTGACAAGAAACTGGAGGATCTTTAGCCTCAGAGGAGGGTAGCTAAAGATTTCAAGTGAACTGTTCCTGAGTGGATAGACCCAGAAGGGCTGTAAGGCCTGTTTCTGTCCTGAGTTGTTACTGCTGCTTCCTCAGCATTCTCCACAGCAGACCAGAGGAGGAAAGGAAACTGACTGCTCTCTCGGCTTTTGGGTCAGATGCTGTAATGCAGTTATGGTATAAATTCTGAAAGGAGGGAAGATTTCAAGGGGAAAATAATGAGCAAAAAGAGTGAGTGAAAGCCATATACTACCCACTTGGAGTGCCAAGAAATCCTAAATGACAGCTTATTGGTATGCAGTGTTGTTGTATCCATGTCGGTACCAGGATATTAGAGAGATACGGTGGGTGATATAATATCTTTTACTGGACCAACTTCTGTTGGTGAGAGAGACAAGCTTTCGAGTTCACACAGAACTAAAGAAGAGATCTTGTAAACTTGAAAGCTTTTCTCTCACACCCACAGAGGTTGGTCCAATAAAATATATTACCTTTTGTCTCATCTTATTGGTACAGCAGACAATAGTCCCTTAGTTTATATATCTTATCTAGAACCAAGCAAATTGCAGAAATACTGGTTTTTGAAAAATAGGGATTTCCATAACAGAAGGTCCCATGTTCTCGACCAATGATATTTACATTATTTTAATGGTAATCTGGATAGTACTTCTTGGATTTTCTTCAGCAGCCCTCCCTCAGTCTTTGTTGACATAAGTGAATACTTGGAAGCATGCTCAGTTAGCACATGACCTGGATCATCTTCTGTATAAATTTATGGGGGCAGGAATGTCTTTCTATTATGCCAGAGATCAAGCAATGCAATGAAATCTGGAAACAGTTTTACAGCTGAGACAAGGAGAGGTTTGTATTCCCTAAATCAGGATTAATTTCTGTGGCAAGCAAGCACCTGAAACTGTTGTGCTCCATGTTTTAATGAATAGAGTCTTTAGCACATTAGAAGTTTACACTGTTTAGTCAGCTTTTCCATCTTTAGCACTAGACTTGTTAATTCAAAACCACTTCGGTCAGCAATTTCTTGCTATCTCCCCCATTTCCTGAATAGGATTGCGAGCAACTGTATGAGTGTGGGGGACATAAGCCTGTCCCCATTACCTGGGCTTTGCGGGAGAGAATTTTCTCATACAGTTTCAGCCAGTACAACTTAAGATGCACAAGGCACTTATACATCTTTGCAATGATTCCTGAGGTGCATCTATGAGGATATGCAAAGTATTCTCAGGTATATATAAGGGAGGACCAGCAGAATGTTGGGTATTGGTATAACAAAAGGCAGAAAGTCCTAATTTATACAAATCAAATATACATTATTTAAAGGCCCTACTATATATGTATGCATATTTATGTAAAAAGTTATCATAAATATCTTTAATCCTAAATACAAATTTAAAATGTCTCATTTTTGCACTACTGAGACCCAACTTTTAAACCTAGCAAAAACTGGCAAAGACCCACAAATATACCCTTTCACCTGCAAAACCTTCTATTTCCATATGCAAATAAATAATTGCACATAATATTGGTGCATGCTTGCATACCAAATCCATGTGAACAAATATAAGTTTTTAGGGTACAATGGCTGCACATTTTGCAGACACATTCAGTTTTGAAAAATCTAATCCCTCATTTCAAATGCAATGTCTCTCTTTCACACAAAGCAACCATCTTTATCAATGTGGGTACCGGTAATCATTTTCACACTTTAGAGATCAGAAGTTAATACTCACTCTACATGCCAATGAAAAAAAAAGCTAAAATATTATTACTATAGTCACACCACACCTGACAATTCCTGTTTTACAAAACAAAGCACAGCCAGGTAAACTTGACAGTCTGCTACAATTATCTGTCTCTGTAGTCGATCCATCATGGATGGTGCAGATTTTCGGCCATCAGCCTGTTTGAAATATACAAAAGCAGGGTGTAAAAGAAATTATTTTAATTTCAAACTAAACTCCTATAATCTGCAATATTTATTAAATCACATAATTTATATTGTATAAATCTTTCAATTTTGACTGTTGGTGCACAGGCAACCTTGATTTTCCAGCAAGTTAAACATATTCTGTATGGGAACTGCAATAATCCACAGTGAGCATATCAAATAATATGGAAAAATATTTATTTTAGAACTTGATTAGTCTATAATCAACACACATAGCAATATTTGCCTGGCTTAGTATAGCCATTTCCTGTAGTTCCCCCCCACACAAAAAAGTGCTTAACTGTATTACCTTAAATAGTCTGAAAAATTGTACAAATTAACGCACAGGATATAAACACTAGTTTTAGAATTTCTAAATTAACTTCAACCATGTTATTTATACAAAATTACACTTAAAATAAACATTATGAATTCTATTATCAATATCAGATTTCCTCAGTGTTGAAAAGCACATCTAAAGAGAGTACCAAATTTCATTTCATTCAAAAGTTCCCTATTTAGACCTACTGTTTCTTTAATTTATTATAGTGCCATAGCTGTCGATGAGCTTTTGGAAAGAAATTTATATTAAACAAAAACAAGACCAAGATCCTTGTCCTAGAGAGACTTCTCAGGTAAACACCGATGTTTTGTTGTAAAAGATACCAGAGGAAGTTTTTGTTACTCTGCACATACATTACAATATAGAAAGGTATTAAGCATGCATAATACTTTACTTACTGATTTATGCATACATAAAAGTGCAGTTACTCTCATAGTCACTAGAGATGCAATGGCTAGGTGCTGAACGAGGAGACTTGGGCCTGGCAGTCCTTCATCCTTGAAAATCTTTCCAATTACCAGATGGCAAGATAGCATACCCTCTAAAGCACATAGATCTTTTACTTTGTATGAACATGGCTAACCACCCTTTTTCTGCAACAATAACCCTCAACTTTTCAACTTGACATGTGAAGAGTTATTTTATACAACTCTGAAAAAAACGGTTACCTACCTTTTGTACCTGTTGTTCTTCGACATGTGTTGCTCGTGTCCATTTCATTCTAGGTGTGCATGCCCTTGTGCATGGTGGGAGATTTTTGCCTTAGTGGTATCTGTAGGGACAGCTGTGGCGCACCCTTGAGTGCTGCGCTCATGCATCAGTACATCAGGCACTGCCAGCCATATGCCCTCTCAGTTCCTTCCTACCAGCAACTCCGACAGAAGGGCAGGAGGGCAGGTAATGGAATGGACATGAGCAACACATCTCGAAGAACAACAGTTACAAAAGATAAGTAACTGTTTTTTCTTCGAGTGCTTGCTCATGTTGATTCCATTCTAGCTGACTCACAAACAGTGTCAATGGAGGTAGGCTCAGAGTTCATGGTCTTGCAGCACTGCTCTGCCAAAGCCAGTGTCATCTCGAGCTTGCTGGTAAGTGCATAATGAAATGCAAACATGTCTGCCACCGCAACGAACAACCGCGTTGACTTATGGAACAGTTTTGTTCTATCTATGTAGAAGGCCAGCGCCCTCCTGACGTCCAGGGTGCGTAGCCAGCTCTCCTCATCTGACGTACGGGGCTTTGGAAAGAAGATGGGTAAGTATATGTCCTGCCCAGTATGAAACTGGGAGATGACCTTGGGCAGAAACGATGGGTGCAGTTGCAGCAGTACCTTATCCTTGTAGAAGATTTTATAGGGCAGTTCCGAAGTAAGCGCCCTGATCTCCGGCACCCTGAGGGCTGACGTTATCGCAACCAGGAATGAAACCTTCCAAGAGAGAAGTAGGAGAGAGCAGGAAGCCAGAGGCTCGAAGGGAGGCCCAATGAGCCTCAATAGCATGAGATTCAGGTCACAGGGAGGGACGGGATCCCGGATGTGTGGGTAGAGACACTCCAGACCTTTCAAAATCTGGCCCGTCATGTCATGAGAGAAGATCAAACTGCCTTGGAATGGAGGATGGAAAGCTGAGATAGCGGCCAGGTGGACCTTGATCAATGACAGGGACAAACCTTGGAGTTGGAGGCGCAGCGAGGCCTGCGCGGCCTGGATATGCCGTTCCGAGACCCAGCATGTGAACCTTTTCCACTTGGCCAGGTAAGTCACTCTGGTGGAGGGTTTCCTCCTACTCAGCAAGACTTGCCGAACACTCCCGTTTGCCCATGTTTAGCAATGGAGAAGCCATTCTGTCAATTACAGCACCTCCAAGTTCTGGTGCAGAAGGCTGCTGTGGTTTTGGGACAGCAAATCCAGCCAGCGGGGCAGCTATCGAAAGGTCCAGCAGCATGCCGAACCAGTGCTGGCAAGGCCAGGTGGAGGCTATTAGGATAATCTTCGCCCTGTCCTGCTTGATCTTCACAAGGACCCTGTGAAGGGACAGCACTGGCAGGAAGGCATACATCAGAGCCCCCAACCACATGTTCTGTTCATTCTAGGGGATGGATGGAGCCCCTGTCCATCCCCCAGAATGAACAGAGCACATGGCATTTCCTGTTCTGCCTGGATGCAAACAGGTCCACCTGGAGAGTCCCCCAGCTCTGGAAGATTATACTGACTGCCTCCGGATGGAGTGACCACTTGTGGCGAGACAAAAAGGTCCTGCTGAGGTGATTTGCTAAGATGTTCTTGGTTCCGGGCAGGTGCGCGACAACCAGATAAATGGTATGCCGCATGCAAAAATACCAAAGGCCGAGAGCTTCTTGGCAAAGGGCCAACAACCTGGCTCCACACTACCTGTTGATGTAATACATCGCAGCAGTATTGTCCATCAGGACTGCACCACCTTGCCGTTCAGGTGGGGCAAGAAAGCTTGCAGACCAGGCGAACCGCTCCGAGCTCCCTGATGTTGATATGAGGGCCAGATTATCCCGCAACCAGCGGCCCTGGGTGCTTAGCTCGCCCAGATGGACTCCCCAACCCAGGTCCAAAGCATTGGAGACCAGGGTCAACGATGGGGACAGGGCCGCGAAGGGAACTCCCTCTAACACTGACCCAGGGTCCCACCACCAATCCAGGGACAACCGGATGTGATCCGGCACCCTGACTACCCAGTCTAGGTTGTGCCTGTTGGGGATGCAGACTGACACAAGCCATGCTTTCAGAGGCCGAAGATGGAGCTTTGCATGACTGACCATGTATATGCATGCGGCCATGTGGCCCAACAACCGCAGGCAGTGAGCCGTGGTTACCGCGTGATTCTTCACATGGGAGATCAGGTCCGACATGGCCCGAAAACACACTTCTAGAAGAAAGGCTCTAGCTCGTGTGGAGTTGAGAACTGCCCCAATGAACTCTAGTCACTGGACTTGCATTAAGGTGGATTTTTTCTTGTTTATTAACAGGCTCAAGTCACAGCAGGTGGAACGCACCAGATCGAGGCTCCTCTGCACTTGTTCCTGAGACCTGCCCTTGATGAGCCAGTCGTCAAGATATGGGAAGACCTGGACCCCTCAACATCTCAGATAAGCAGCTACTGGCACCATACATTTTGTGAACACCCTCAGGGCCGAAGAGAGGCCAAAGGGCAGCACTGTGAATTGAAAATACCCACCCACTATGAAACGAAGGAAACGCCTATGACCTTCGAATATGGAACTAAGCATCCTTCAAGTCGAGGGCGGTGTACCAGTCTCCCAGATCCAGGGAAAGGATGATGTAGGCCAGGGAGACCATGCGAAACTTCAACTTTCTGAGAGACTTGTTGAGGCGACGCAGGTCCAGAATGGGTCTGAGGCCCCCTTTTGCTTTCGGGATTAGAAAATTGCAGGAATAGAACCCCTTTCCTTTCATGTCCTGAGGGACCTCCTGCATTGCCCGCAGGTGCAGGAGGTTCTTGAACTCTTGAATGAGGAGTTGCTCGTGAGATACAACACTCGTCCTTCACATCTGATTCCCCCAAGCACTTGAGGCAGCTGCTGTGGGGGTCACTTTCAGACATAGTCCTGTTACAGTCCATGCAGGGCTTAAACCCCGGAGACCGGGGCATGCCCCGCTTGGGGCGAAGTCCCCGATGGGACTCTAACTTCTAACTACACTTAACAACTACTTAACACTAATTACTATAAACAACTATTTACAAGGCCCTAAGGCTCAAAGTCTGAAGAGACGAAACCACTAGCCTTTGCTATGCAAAGGAAAGGTGCTCCGACTAACCACCACAGGCGGTAAGAAGGACTGAGAGGGCGTACGGCCGGCGGTGCCTGATACACAGATGCATGAGCGTGGCACTCAAGGAAGTGCCACAGCCAATCCTACGGATACCGCTAAGGCAAAAATCTCCGATGACCACGCACGTGGGCGCACGCACACCTAGAATGGAATCGACATGAGCAAGCACTCAAAGAAGAAGTCTAATGGCATAACAAGTTCAGGTAATGATAAAGCACCTCCATAGGTGCATCTTGGGAAGACTATATTATGGAGTTACAGAAAATCGCACAAGATTACTACTTCTGAGATTCAACTAGGCCCACTAAAGGCAGAAAAAAGCAGATTTTCTTTTAACTACATATTGTAGGTAAAGCTGCTCGTTTTGGCTGGTGAAATTCCTTGCTCAGTTTCTTACAGGAATGTATTCCTCTTAAATAACTTTTGGGTTAAGATGTTCAGTTTATTTACATTGAAACCTTTCTGCATACTACACTGTCCACAAAGGCGTTGAAACAGATACCTTCTCTAGTTAGATAATGTGAAATTACAAGAATTTGAAAATTCATATCTTTTCCATTTAGGGCCTGATTCTGCTCTCTCAGTAGTGTAAATCAGGAGTAACAACACTGAAATCCCTTCTCTGTCACTGATCTATTATATGACCTTGGACAAATCACTTCACATTTCTGTGCCTGTTTCCTCCTCACCTTTTGTCGATTTAGATGGTAAACTTTTCAGGGGAAGGAATGCATCTTCCTACGTATTTGTACAGCACAATGGAGCACCAATCACAAACAAGACTTTTGGATATTTGTGACCCAGGGACCCCTTAGTGCCAACTGGCAGAGGGCATAAGGGGTGGTGCATAAGGGCCTGATGTCTATATAATAATGCACCAAAGGGTGGCATGTGAAGTCTCTACCAATAGCCAGTAACACACTGGACACCCTAATCATTGCAAGGTGCATGCACAGACATTATTTAAGGAATTAGGTATCTATACTGAAAACTATGTTCTTAAGGTGTGGGGGTTAAGATAGGTCTCTAGAAGGTGATAAACAGGTTCTGTTCAGGCGGGGGGTAGTAGACATTTATCTCTCTAGCTGGTCACATGAAAGATCTAAAGGAAAAAAACAAACACAGGGTGTCCTGTTTATGAGTAAGGGCAATGGTTTTTTGGGGTATAACTGGGGGTACTGCAGTACACCCCAGGCCCTTCATTGAGATGAATTATCATCGTGTTCTGTCTTATGAAAGAGGGTCAGATCCAACCTGGCTAGAAAATACTGGAAAGACTAAGTGAGCTAAACTTTCATTAGACAAGATGGTATCTTGTTAATTAAATCTAGGCTCTAGAAGACATTAGAATTTAATTTTATATGTAAGCATTTGTTTCCAATACTTTCACTTGCTACTTCTAGAATCTCTACTCTTTGTTAAATAAATTTTTACTTATTTTCACTAAACATATTTAAGTGCTGTGTGTTAATTGGAGCGGTGATCCTCAGGTGAAACTGGTAAACTGGTATGTACTGTTCCTTTGACAGCAGTGAATTTGTGAATTCTGTGAACCAGTGGTGGACACTCCAAGGAGATGCTCAGGGAGCTCAAGGGTTGGAATGTGCCTCTCTCTAATCTGTAGAGAGAGAGAGCAGGGCTTGCATAGGCCTGGCGTGCTGGTGTTGCCTGTGGTCAGTGGGGATGGGGAGCTGACGCCTGGAAGGCACAGACAAGCCTTCCTCATGCTAACTGCAGGCAGTACTGAGGTGCCTCACAACCCTGGCTACCCCTGGGAAGCATCACAAGATATTACTATGTATATAAACTAAACAAATAATTATCCGGAGTAATCAGACTGCATGCTTCCTGAAAGAAATTCAGCAAATGGTCGGTCCCTTGAAGAGTATATGTTAAGAGGAAAAATATTTCTTGGCATCAATCACAGCTCTTCTGTAGAGTCACACATTCCTTGTACAAAATAAAATAAAAACAAAACAAAACAAAACAAAAAAAAACAGACTCCAGGTGGCTCCTTAGATAACTCCATCTCAACACAGCCCAACTGATTCAATTCCTAGAGCTCACCATTAAACCCCAATGGCATCCAGACACCAAAATCACAAGGTTTCAGTGAGGAACCAGAGTCAAGAGCCTCCTCTAACAGCTGATAAAAGCAGCTGGTAACCAGACAGATACACCAGTTGGGAGGGTAGACCAGGTGTGCCTCATCAGCAGAGACCACCACAAAAATCTGTGAGGTTATGACTAAACTCTCTGTCTCTAATGCTAATATGGGTATGGGATAGCCTCTGCATTGAAATATTCAGAATATCTAACCCAGCAAAACACAACCATATGGGTGGCCTTACGGGAGCTGTCCTCAACTCTGGGTAAATCTCTCTCTCAAATTTCTAAAATGCCCATCAGTGTGGTAACTAGCCTCTTTAAACCTAGAAATTCCATATGCCAGCCCATCTGAGCTGACACTGTCATGCAAATTGAAATTTTCAAGAACAACAAACCACAAGGATTCCCAACAGCGGTTCTGACATCAACTCAGCTATGAAAACCCCTCTTGAATGCCAAAGAGAAAAGGAAAGGTAGAAGAAAGTTTTCACAAACGGTTGCACACAGTACACAATAGCTAATATTTTACAGATGCTCCACTTACATTCCTTTTAATTTTATTCTTGATTGTTTCTATAACTCCAGCTTCTTCACTCTCACACAGTTTTTCTGTGGCTTTTAAATCATCACAAGCTAACTGCATTTTCTCTTCTTCAAATGTCATCATGGCATTCTTTCAAAAATAAAATGCAAAAGATTTGAATAACAAAACAACAAGAAATTTTACATCAGCTATTGGTGCAGTAACTATAGACAAAAACTAAATAAGTTTCTTTAAAAAACATTTGAGGATTAAATTGCTACTCGAGACTCATGTTGTGTATATACACAGCTAGATATATATACACAGCCCTTGCCCAACCGCATTTAAGTGTCCCTCACTAAAATGTCAAGAGTCTGAAATCAGAACTTATTAGCTGACTCTGTTTCTCTTAACAAAACTGAATGTTTAATATATAGTTGAACTGAAAATACTGTCATATTACATTAGCTGAAAAATGAATTACATTACATAAATTCACTTTCAATTACTGTTATACAAGATTCAATTTGTGTCTGCGCACATACTGTTTTATATAAATTTATTCACGTAAATAACATGCCTCAAAGTCAAGAACAAATAAAACCCACTGCATTATGAGTGATAATGAGCAGAATCCCTATACTTCTTGTTAAAAAAAAATAAAAATCATTTCAGCTTCCATTTAACCTAGCTAAAAGAGGGTCTCAGGATAACCGACTTCTTTTTCTGATGCTTTGTCTAATGGAAATACTGGATGACATAGGCATGCGAAGTGCTGTGGCTATCTTTAGAACAGTAACTAAGCAGAAGCTTTTCAAGGTACAATGATGCTGTACTGTGCTGTTATACTGGTTCAGTAAATCAACTCAGATGAGCAAGCCTAAGAGATTTTCATCATGTTGGCCTAAGGCAAGAGGGAAAAATCCTCCTATATAATATGCCTTTCCAAGTCATGTAGTCCACAGACTGAGGTGTTTAAAATTAATTTAATGTACAAAAAAGCACTTCTGGAATATTATAAAATTATCTTCTTTTTTTTAAAATAAAATTTTACTATTCTATATATGGTTGCAGTTTAGGATTAAGCAGGCAAGTCACAATAAGGTCAACTTAAAAACAGGGTTCAAATACTTTCTTATATACTATTAAATATGCTTTTAGATCAGCAGCTCATTTTCATCCCTTTTCTCTCTTCTTCCATATACGATGTACTTAACACATTTTCAGAAATGTGACTGATCATACATTAATAACCTTTAGTCTATTAGCGTTCTTAGTCCTCAAATACCTCTGCACCTTCAAAAAGGGTACTAATTTAAGATGTTTTCACATGAAGCCCACCAGTTTTATTCTAAAATAATGATAAATGAGACTTAGAAATTAACAGTTTATTATAGGACAAAACTGAATGTATGAATTTCATTTTAATAACTTTTTTTCAGTAAAGCAAGATAATCAGTCTTTGGCTTTTGCTTTTAATGGAACATGTCAATATTTAATAAATTTGAGATGTTGAATTTATAGAACCCTTTACTCCCAATTAAAACCACATAAAAGAGCAAAACAAGTTAAGATTCCATGTATGCAATGTAATGAGTTATGCATGTTTTATAACTACATTAATTTTAATATTCTAAAAGAGTTGAGCTTAACAGGAAAAGACAAATATACACACACGAGGAAATTAACAATGATACAAACAGTGAGATGAATTCTCTCTGCTCAATTTGTTCACCCACTTACCAGAAAACTGACAAAACTGGCCCCAAAACTCATTAATGGACTGTGGTTTCTGTAAAAAAAAAAAAAATGTAGTTATCACATGTACACATATAGTTTACTATAACAAGCACCTATAGAAAATATCTGATGTCAAATAAGGGTTATATGTCTGGGAATAAATCTGCTTCATTAGACCAAATTCTGAACTCAAAAAGGTTTTTCAATCAGTCACTATATCCTCCTGAAAACAAAATCAGGAAGCCAAAAGTTAAGCCCCTTGTAACAACAGGTCAGCATATTCTTTCAAAAAAATATTTTTGATTGGATTTTCAATATTCATCTAAAATTAAACTTATCAAGGAGTATGTTTAAAAAAGAAAAAAACTGTTATTGTTAAAACATATCTAGTATTGATTAAATGACATGAAAAACTACATAAGCCTGATGTACTCAAATGTACATCTTTTTGGTGGTTGCTGGGAAAATACTCTATTATAAACTTGTCCCGGCAGATAACTGTTAATTGATTCCATTAAAAGAAGATTTTTTTATTTGTTTTTCATTGATTTATGCAAGATCATAGTGTGAAAAAAGTGGGTACATGATACTCTCCAGGGAAAAAGCCACAAGATGGAAAGAACTCAACATAATTCTCTGTGGATTTGAGTCACCCCTGCTAGTACACGAGCTGGAAACTGCAAATTTCTGTCTTTCAGGGTTTCCATGGCTCAAAAGTAATAACCCATGGGAGCGGGGAGACAAGCAATAGCCTTGATATTGCAACTGCATCCAATGGGGCTTCACATGAGCCAGAAATTCACCTGCATGTATGCAGTTGCAAATTTGGGACAAATGGGGAACTCCATGGGGGTTCTGCTAGGGAAGGGCCACTTCAGATCTAAGGCCAGAAAACCATAGGATCCCTGAAGGTTGGGGCGGACATGGAGATACAATGATTCAGCAAAGGCAGTAGAGACATACATTTTCCCTGCTCAATGTCACCTATTTTAGGGGCTCCACTCTCCAGCCTGGAGCCCTCCCAACAGAGCAGGTATTGAGGATGCCTTGCACTATTTCAACCCTCTGGTGGGTGAGCACTCTGCTGTTAAGGAACCTTGCAGTTACTGCCGGATTTATCCCTCAGCAGGGACCAGAAAAGTAGCAGAGGTTATGGCCTTCCAATGATAGATCTGAAGGCAACTCAGAGGGCATCCTTGTTGATCTTGGACCAACTTTGATCTCACCTCACTGCCTGGCATTTCACACCTATCCAGCAGCATGTCCTTCAGTGAGCCATGCTGCGATTGGCCATACCCCACTGCCCAATTGTTTTCTCCTATCCCTCAACTTCTGAACAGATTTCTATTTGTAAGAGTGATTACAATATTCCCTGGTATTCTATTTCTAGAAGTATCTAATGTGTCTTTCATCTAGTCAAGCGCTCAGGAAATATGGTGATGGACATGGCAGAAATGTATATATAAAAAGAATGCGACTTGGAGACCTGAAGTTCCATTTTGATAATTCATAAGAAGTCTGATTCTTTATCTGCTTTGTTCCAGAGATCTAAAATAGGTTAGAAGTCTCTCTCATTAACTTTTAGTAAATGAATTAAGAAATTGTACATCACAGAAGGTTTTCCTTGTTTCATGAGAATTAAGGTCTATTCCAAGAGGGTGACAGCAATTCCTGGGCCAAACAGACAGGCAGGTTATATTCAGTACTTGGGTCAGGTTTCAGACTGAATGACCACTGCAATCACACAATCACTACAAAACCCTGTCTATGGCTAAACATAGAGCTAGCTGTCAGGAACTCTTGTTATAATCTCAGCAATGCAACTGATCCACTGTTTGGCCTTGGACAAATCATTTGTTTTCCAATGTGTAAAATAAGTAAATATTATCATCCTTTTCATTAGCAAATCATGGTTTGTGATGGTCTCAGAAAGCCAAGATGTAAATGCAGGTTTTTCACAGTTTACCCATGTTTTACTTTATGTATTATATGTAACCATAAAGCCAATAAGCTTGGAGGAAGCAAGAGAGGAAAAGGAATGAGAGGGAAATAAGAGACGAAAATAAGAACTGAAAAACCTACACTTCAAATACACATTATAGTCTGTTTGATATAACATTTGTAAATATAAACCCATATATATTTTATAATATAAATTTCTTGCTGTGGGGTTTTTCAAATAAATATACTAATATACAAAAACCAAAGAGGAAAACACACACTTCAAACAAACATTCTAGATAGTTTAATCTCCTGAATGTAATTGACAGGCAAACAAAGAGAGTAGCCACCAGAAATATCATTGTTATTTAGTATCTAAACTGTGCTCAACAGAGAACCTGTGTTACAGACTAGTAGAAACCAGTCACGCGCAGGGCCGGCTCCAGGCACCAGTGAAGGAAGCACGTGCCTAGGGCGGCACATGCTAAGGGGTGGCATTCCGTCCATTCTTGGAGCAGCACAGTCCGGGCGGCTTTTTTTTGGTTTGTTTGTTTTTTGCTTCAGCAATTCGGGCGGAAGTCCGAGCAGCTTTTTTTTTTTGCTTGGGGCGGCAAAAATGGTAGAGCCGACCCTGGTCACACGTTACGTGTGTTCCAGTGACGCTTCCACCTAAAACTCTTACTTAAATTCCAGTGACCTGCTTAAGTACTCTTCTGAGTATAGAGGCTTTCCTGAATTGGGGTCTTTATAGCAGTATGAGTAATTTTACACTAATCTGCAAGATATTAAATTATTAGTTTCTCAATGAGCAACCAGTACTTCTAGCCTCCCTCCCTCCCATTCATCCTGCATCAGATTAGAGACTTACAGCATTTTACCCATTCTCTCCAATTCTTTGCACTCACATAATTTCTACATTTTAATTTCATAATTTCTACCTTTTTTGTTTGGGTGGGTATTTTGCCCACCTCTTTGCCATGCCAATTCCTACAGCTGTTTCCAAAATGATCATTATCTAGTGGGTTTTCTCTTTATAGCAACACATCCTATCCATTGATATTTGTGCCTCCTAATCATCTTAATGTTGCCTGTCACTTCATTTTGCCGCATCCGTTAGTCTGGTTTCCTAGCCAGCAATGTGCATTAACATTGTTATCTTCACCTAAGCTTCTCCTGGAATTTAAGAGGAAAACACTGAACTAGAATGAAATGTGCATCAATATATGTTATTTTTTTTAAATAAGGTGGGGGGATGATTTTTTTCTTAAAGACATGAAGGGGAGTGAACATCTATCACCTTTAAACAATTTTCAAAGAGTTGCAGAGGGATTGTGCTACAGTAGTTTACTCTATTCCCCTTTCTTTTGTTTTTTTTCCAAAATAATCTTGTGAAGCTCATGTGGCTGTACATTTCTCAAGTGAACATAACACTAAAACTGCTTTAGCTCCACATTTCTTAAAACAGGAACTTATTGTAAGAAGTTATTACTTAAATTCCATGTTTTAAGATGAACATGTCAAGTAGTGAAAAAATCCAATAGCTGAATTGTCTTTGAGATCAATTACTGCAGTGAAATCATGCATTAAGTATGTTGGTAATCTCTTTCTAGGTGCTAAGCTAGTGATCAATAAGTCTTTAGTTCCTTAGATCTCATTTATCACCTTTCTTATGTAAAACAGTAGTATTACACCAATTCGCCTGCCCTTTGTTTGCTCAAATGCATTCTGTAAACATCAGTTATTTCTAAAGACTTCCCTGTGCTTTAGAAAAAGATATCTAAATCAATACTGCCACACTGGCTATTTTCTTTCTTCATCAGTTATTCTACTTAGGCAATTACTTTATTATAATAGATAATAGTTTACTTACAACATGTTATA
Source organism: Emys orbicularis (assembly GCF_028017835.1). Lineage (NCBI taxonomy): Eukaryota > Metazoa > Chordata > Testudines > Emydidae > Emys > Emys orbicularis. The sequence goes on from NC_088684.1 coordinate 81,884,646, forward strand.
AAAATCCTTACCCAGCTTGTTGAATGGAGGTGAAAAAAATTAGGTTGTATCAGTGCAGTAGATGATTTGTTAAGTAATATTTTGCAACATATTTACATTAAAGTCTACACAACTATAAACCTCAAAAACATGTTTCAAATTAAAGAAGTACAGAAACATGTTTGAAAATCCTTAACTATTACTTTGGATATCTAGCTGCAAGGCAGAAGGTGCTTATACAGTAAAATACTGTAAAAACAGGATGAACAAGTATTTGCATTATCTTAATGACAGTACTGCTGCTAGATGCCACAATACAATTATGCCAGTGTAGTTCATGTCACTATGGCTCTTAATATAGCTAATTTTGTTTCGGAGGAAAGAGAGGTGCTTGCTCTGCCCTTCCCTGATGTATGTATTTAACTCATATAATTAATGTTAATCAGAGTTTTAAGCATGGTTTGTGGAAAGAATAGAGCATTTGTCATAGAAAAATTGGAATTGAAGGGAAGAGGCAGAAGTGACCACCAATGTTTTCTTTTCATCATTCACTGTCTTCTCTCTTTTTCTACCCTTATTTTTCTTAAGCATATTCTACAATATTTAGAAATATGACATTTTTGAGACTTTCCTTTCAATCTAATATCCCAGGGGTCGGCAACGTTCGGCACGCGGCTCGCCACGGTAAGCACCCTGGCGGGCCGGGCCAGTTTTATTTACCTGCTGACGCGGCAGGTTCGGCCGATCGCGGCCCCCACTGGCCGCGGTTCGCCATCCCGGGCCAATGGGGGCGGTGAGGGCGAGCGATGTGCTGGCCGCGGCTTCTCGCCACCCCCAATGGCCCGGGACGGCGAACCGCGGCCAGTGGGGGCCGCGATCGGCCGAACCTGCCGCGTCAGCAGGTAAATAAAACTGGCCCGGCCCGCCAGGGTGCTTACCCTGGCGAGCCGCGTGCCGAACGTTGCCGACCCCTGTAATATCCTATACTTATCGCCATGCTCATCAAGAAGGGAAACCATGCCAGGCTTGATCAAACCCAGCTTTCCTAGGTTACATGTCCAATGCAGCTAGTTCCTACAGTCCTGGGATACTGTAGCAGGCACTATGATAATACCAATACTTAATCTTCTTTCCAACTTTACATTTAAAGAGTCCTTCCTTCAGATGTTGCCATATACTCTTCAGTCTTATCTCCATTTGCCCTCACTTTCGTAGTTTAAAAACCAGCTAGCAAAGAACTGATTTCATACTTCTGAGTTTACTAATACAAGCTACATAGACTAATAAGTAGTTCACAGCAGTGCCCTTTATTAACTTGTTTCTACTCTATGTTTTAAAACTATGTTTTAATGCAAGTCTCTGCTATTGAAGTAGTACGATTCTAAACTTACATAGAGGCCCATTTCTTCATGTGAATGACTACTGTAAATACTGCTTACTTCAGCAGTTCATTTTTAGTAATAGCAACTTTATATATTTATTTATTTACTTACTAATTTTATCTCCAATGCTTCAGGGGAGAGATCAAGACTACCCTTTCCCCCTCCTGCTTTAGTTTTAACTAGGAACAGTATTTTTGGAGGAATGGGGGCTTTAGGTGAAAATAATGCAACAATTAAGGCATTTTAAGAAATAAAGAGATCATAAAAATGAGATTTAGGTTTAGTGAAATTCATGTCTACGTGCCTCTGATGTGTGCACCACTATTTTTCCATTACCTGTGTACTCTATTGTTGTATGTTAAAATATTCTGTAAAGTATTTCATTTGGTTTTTATATGCAAGATTTGATAGCTCCTTACAGAAATTAAGTACTTTTGTAAATGTGGGTTTAATGCATGATAGCTTCAACAGAGTCTACACCCACTTTTAGACAGTATTTATATACAGTACCACATTATATGCAAGGATGTTACCACTCTCGAGTGTCAGTTGCCTCTGCAAAACAAGCGACAACTTGGGTAGCTGTAAAATCTGCAAGCCACTGCCAGAAAACAGTGAAAATTCAAGCCAGTGAGTGGCCTCCGGAATGGCCAACAGCATATCAACAGTGAAGCAGTACAGTAAGGCTACGTCTTCACTATGGGGGGAGGGGGTCGATTTAAGATACACAAATTCAGCTACGTGAATAGCGTAGCTGAATTAGACGTATCCGAGACGACTTACCCCGCTGTGAGGACAGCGGCAAATCGACCTCCGCGGCTCCCCCGTCGACGGTGCTTACTCCTACCTGCGCTGGTGGAGTACAAGCGTCGATTCGGGGATCGATTGTCACGTCCCGACGAGACGCGATAATTCAATCCCCGAGAGATCGATTTCTACCCGCTGATTCAGGCGGGTAGTGAAGACGTATCCTAAATGAGTAACTCTACAGTTGTGGAAGTTCACAGAATTCAATTTTTTAGGGTTTTAAGCCACCTCTTTTGTTATATGGATTTCAAGAGAATAGGACATATATTTATGTGCACATAATGCAGTACGTAGTGTCATTAGTCTTAAAACAAGAGTCCCTAGAATAATTTTGATAACTTCTCATTGCATTTGCTGTTTCGCCAAAGAAGCTGAAGGGAAGCTATTAACTTGTGGCAGCTATGTGGACTAAGTGTCTATTTTCATTCATTCAAGGTTATTTTTGAAACCTAATTGAGAGCTTCAAGTGTCTAGGTAAAAGTTCCTAGATTCTCTAAACGTGAATTTACCCCTTGATGAGGGGAGTTGAAGGATCAGCTTCCTTTAGCTAGCCCCTGCTCCTGGTAAGTTAAGGCCTGCTTTCCACCAGAATCTTCAAGCCACTTCTCTGGGTCTCTTCATAACAGAGGCACAATTAGGGCTCATCTCCCCCACCCTTGCAGGGGCATTGAGCTTCTCAGAGCCTGGTTCCCTAACATCCTTGCCCATGAAATTCTACACTTCTACCCCTCACCCCACTGTTCTTGTTGACAAAAACAAAAAACAAACAAAACTTCCTACTTTTCTCATTTCTGTATTTTCTGCTTAGTACGTCCCTCAATTTTGCACTTTTCCTCTGCCTCTCTTCCTACTGCTACAGGAGAGGGGTTTTTTTGTTTTTGTTTTTTGCTGCTCTGGGTGGCAGCTACCAATTCTAACCATCAAGGCCAGAAACCTTATCCTCCACATTGTTCTGATGTTGTTCAAAGTCAGCAGGACAAACGCAGGGGAAAAAAATAATTTGCTTTGTTTTGTTTTTAAACTCAAGTCTCGCTGATCAAGACTGTAAACCTCTGAACAGTCCCAACAAGAGCATACGTGTGTGTAAATGAGCAAGAATGACAGCTGCTAAATCATCAGTTACCTCAACAGATTGCCACCCCCCTTTTTTCCTGGAGCTTCAGAAAGGTTTCCAACTTTTTCCACAGCTGGTATTCCATGCCATGGAGTATAAATTGTCAAGAGATGAGAGATACTTCATCCTTCCCCAAAGAAATGAGCATGGATAATGAATCTGCAGGCCTCCCATCTCTTACCAGTCGAGTGATTAATAAAATGCACATGAAACCAAGATTTCATGTATGGTTTTTGAAATACTAGCACCATGTACATCTTTATTTTAAGACTTTTCCAGAAATCAGGAATTAAAAAAAACACCAACTCCCTGCTTCCACAAACACAAGTTCCAAAAGCTGCCATATTTTAGCTCAGCTCAAAATTTCAAGTAATATTCATGCAGCAATATTTAAGGACCTTTTTCCCCCTTGCTAATTTAGCAGTATCTAGAAATATATTCTAGAGTCTATTAGAATGTGACTGATGAGATTATGAAGTTGAAAAATAGGCTTATCAATGCATTCAAATAATGAAATAGCACCAGAAGATCACGAACAAAATACAAGATGTATCATCTGTTCCAGAAAATAATTTTAAATATGAAAACTAAACTAACAATGAAAATTAAAATATTATTCCTTCTAAACTTATGGATGGATTGGATAACACCTACTGACATATTTTCAAAATGGCAAACTAATAGTTAAGAATACAAAACATTCACAAACAAAATACATACATCTTTTTGGTCTGTTTAGCCAACAATGAATAATCCTTTGATTTTAATGTAGCTTGTGCAAATAGAAATATAATCTTAGAAAACAGACACATATGTACACTATTAAACACTTTATTCAATATTAGCTGTATTAGCAATTTCATGTCAGAATTAATGAGCTGAAAGATTTTGGTCTAATGACTAAGGACCTACTTGAAATGTGGGATGATTGTCAAAAAATTGCAGCTGAGTTGCGGACAAGCAATGGAAAATTGTGGAAAAGTAATAATGGACCTTATTATTACTGCAAATAATAATATCCATTATTACTTTTCTGTGATTTTTCCGCTGTCAGTTGCCTGGGGCTGTGAACGGGGGCCCAGAGCTGATAACGGGAACATGGGGGGGGGGGGGGGGGAGGGAACGGACTCCCAGCTGTCAGCCACGTGGGGCAGCCAGGGCTTTCACTGAGAGCCACACACACGGCGGGGCTCCTACCGTCAAAACTGCAGTGGAGGCCTAATATTGCAGAATCAGCAGTATCACCAGTTAAATAGGGCCTTACTAATGACATATTAATTGCAAACAGGAAATGTAGGATGCGTGTTTAATTTACACTTGCCTAATTAATTTTAAGTTTGTTTTAGTACTAGTTATAGAATATATCTTACATATACGCAATTGCTACTTTTCATGACCAGTAGATACCAAGGTAATTTATTGTATAGTCACAATAGTTAGCACTACTGTTTCCAGTGCTGGTCTTCAGATACCACTAGAACCTAGTTTCTGTAACATACATATGTTGACCAGTTGCAATAAATTGCATTGACAAGGTACATATCTCTCAGTTAACTTAGTAATGTACTGTGTATATTGCAGAAACAATCATCCTCCCACACATCAACACTGGATGAAAGACACGGACGTCATTCTTCTTTTAGTAAAAGCCACCTATGCAGAAAGAGAAAAACAGGAAGAATGAATTTTCACTCAAGCTAAAAATATCTTTAAAAAATTAAAGACATTTAACTTATTTGTTTGACAACTGGTCATTGTACTGACTCTTACCTTAAGTCTGAGAGAAGCTCTTTTTTTCTAACTCCTTTCTTCATTGCCACTGCAGTCTTCTCAATGGACAAAACCCCCATCATTCAGCTGTCACTGCTTTGAAGCTTTACGTTATCTTGAAACAATAAGTTTCTTCATGTTAAATCTTAGGCTTGGTCTACACTTACCCCCCAATTCGAACTAAGGTACGCAACTTCAGCTACGTGAATAACGTAGCTGAAGTTCGAAGTACCTTAGTTCGAACTTACCTCGGTCCACACGCGGCAGGCAGGCTCCCCCGTTGACGCCGCGGTTCCCCCGTCGACGCCGCGGTACTCCTCTCGTCTAGCTGGAGTACCGCAGTCGACGGCGATCACTTCCTGGTTCGACTTATCGCGTCCAGACAAGACGCGATAAGTCGAACCCAGAACTTCGATTCCCAGCCACCGAACTAGCGGCTGGGTGTAGACATACCCTTACAGATATCTTAAAATATAGCTGCAGTTTTTCTATTACTCACCCAGTGAAAATTCTGGTGTTTGTGCTTATAAGCTTTTACCTCATTTTCTGCAGTTCTACCTATGATGGTGTTCCAAAAGTCTCTCTTCAGCCTATCCCAAAAAGCATGCAGCAAGTCTCATATTTGTTTTGCTTCACTATCAATATGCCTTCCCCTCTTCACTTCATTCCCTAGTCTTGCAGTCTTCTATATTGTCACTTTAAAAAAATCTCAATTATATTCACTGCTATTATTGGGAGGGATAGCTCAGTGGTTTGAGCATTAACTGCTAAACCCAGGGTTGTGAGTTCAATCCTTGAGGGGGCCATTTAGGGATCTGGGGCAAAAATCTATCTGGGGATTGGTTCTGCTCTGAGCAGGGGGTTGGACTAGATGACCTCCTGAGGTCCCTTCCAACCCGGATATTGTATGATTGTAATTCGTCCTGTTTTTCTATTGCCATTTCTAAATATCTTGCTCTTTACCTTTTAGCCTGAGCTCTTTAGACTCCCTTCCCCTCTTTTTTTTATTTCATTTAAATAGCATTTCAACACTTAATCGATGCTTTATGTGCTCTTTTAAATTCAACTTCTGTTCTCTTCTGGAATGAAGAGTTTGATGCTTGTTTTTGTGGACTGTCCTTCTGTTACCCTTTCCCAGAATTACTAAACGATGTCATTATTACTGGGCTTTGTTTCTTCTTTTTTACTAGTTTTTAGACTACTATATTTAGATGCCTCAGAACATGTGACTTACAAAAATATTTGAAAAGAAGGATTAGAATGGTCCATGCTCTGTTCAAGGCAGTCATAAACTCACTACAACAGGTCTTTTCCTGTTGTAGGGATAGCTCAGTGGTTTGAGCATTGGCCTGCTAAACCCAGGGTTGTGAGTTCAATCCTTGAGGGGGCCACTTAGGGATCTGGGGCAAAATCAGTACTTGGTCCTGCTAGTGAAGGCAGGGGGCTGGACTCGATGATCTTTCAAGGTCCCTTCCAGTTCTAGGAGATGGGATATCTCCATTAATTTATTTTATTTATTTATTTCCATTTCTAACTACAATGGTCTGAATAATTAATCCAGAGACCACTAGCTCAAGGAATAAGCCAAACAGCAAGAGTACAGTGTTGCCACATCCTCCCACAAAAGCAGTGCCTTTGCGATTTAAAAGAATGAGATGTGTGTACTATACTTCATTGCAACATCAGCAATTTTACTTTTAAAAATATGTAATGAAGTAGAATTACAAACATCAGAGTTATGAACTGACCAGTCAACCACACACCTCATTTGGAATTGGAAGTACGCAATCAGGCAGCAGCAGAGACAACGCCACCCAAAAAAAAGCAAATACAGTACAGTACTGTGTGTGAGACGTTATCTGATAAAATATGACCATATAGATCGTTGTTGCTACCACTGTTATATAATTGCAACAAATCTGGTACAAAGTATGTCAAGTAAGGTGTCTATGGAGAGGTTATGATTTTCCAAATATGATTATGCTATTTGTATGCATGTATCATTTTTGTATCTGAAGTTATGGATATTAACTATGTACCTGTATTTCAAATGTTTGCTTATGTGGTAACATCCACAAGGTATTTAGCCCACACATCTTGAAGGGACTATTCAAGTTGAATGGCCCATCAAAGATCACTTAATTCACAATGGAAGACGCCTATCTACACTTAATTGACTTTCCTGTGAATGTTCTAACTGGAGTATGGGGGATGGCCTCTACTATCACTAAGCAAAGCATGCATGGACATGTGATTTGCCCATGTGACTCCGAACACAATCTTGTTCCTTGTAATTTTCCACAGTGAGAACAATGGGTTTCCCTTCACTTGGCAGAGGCTATAAAAGACCCTGGAAACATCTCCATTTTGCCTCTTTCCTGCCCAAATCTTTGGACTTATACTAATAGGAGCATTCTAACCAAGGGACTGAGGACCTTCCAATGATTTGGAAGCAACCAGAGACTTAACAAGCCAGCAGTTTATTTCATCACTGCTACAAGACTGAACCAAGAACTTTGCAATTGTTGTATGTATTTGATTCCTTTAACCAATTTTAACTTTCACCTTTCTTTCTTTTTATGAATAAACCTTTAGATATTAGATACTAAAGGATTGGCAACAGTGTGATTATTGGGTAAGATCTGAGTTATATATTGACCTGGATATGTGACTGGTCCTTTGGGATCAGAAAATCCTTTTGTTTGATTAAATTGATTTTAAATAACCACTCATCATTACATCTAGTGTATGGGTGTTGAATCCAGGACTGGAATACCTAAGGTGGCTGCATTTCTAACTTCTTGTTAGCCAGTGTAATGAGATAGAAGTTTACTTTTCTTGCTGGATTGGTACATCTTATGGGAGAATAACCACCAGTTTTTGCGTGTATCTGCCCTTTTTCCCAGCAGCTTGTCCTGAATTTGGTATTCTCCGTTGTGACCCACGGAGGCACGGTGACACTGTGTTAAACGTAAACGATTAAAAAAAATAAAGGGAAAGGAGCATTTTTCTTCTGCATAGTAAAGTTTCAAAGCTGTCTTACGTCAATGTTTAGTTGTAAACTTTTGAAAGAACTATAACGTTTTCTTCACAGTTATGAACATTTCAGAGTTAAAACAATCTCCATTCCCAAGGTGTTTGTAACTCTGAGGTTCTACTGTACTCATCTCACTTTTATTTTTAACCTTCTTTTCCTTTCTGTCTTTCTCCACTAGCTCCTTTCCACACTGATCATGATGCTGTTTTCCTGCATGTTCGTATGTCTTCTTCCTCTTTGCCGCTATCCCCTTAGACCTTCCCCCGCATTATGTTCTCTACATCCTGCCCTATATTCTCTTCACCCCATAAAGTTTCTCTATCACACTTTTCTTATTTCTTACATTTATCTTTCCCCACGCATGTACCTACAGCTTGAAAATTTTATCACAACGTATAGCAAAACGATTAAGGGCAACACCCAGGTGAGAAGCCAAATGTCTTGGAAAGGTTGCCGGATTCTTAACAAGGGGCTGTCACTGGACCCATATGGAGGCTTCATCTTTCGTGTCAGTGTCCAGTTAGGAGGAGTCAGAGTTGCAGAACCCTACTCTCTCCGCTGTGACTAGCAGAAGGGGAAAAGATCATTCTCTGTAAGCCTATCTGCTGCCGCAAGATTGGTACTCTGACACTCTCCTCTCACAGCCTTTGATTCTGGTACCCTTTTTCAACGACTAGATTTCCAGGTCTACTTCCATTGTTGCTTTCACAAGCACAAGAATAAAATTAACCTGTTTGTATTATTTTCAGTGTTGCTCAAAAAACTCTGAACAGCATCAGTGAAATCTGACAAAACTCCAGTGAGTTTTTATTCTCTGACAACCTGACAAAGGTACAGTAGAACCTCAGAGTTACAAATACCTCAGGAATGCAGGTTGTTTGTAACTCTGAAAAACACATTATGGTTGTTCTTTCAAAAGTTTACAACTGAACATTGACTAAGTAAGGTTTCAAAGCTGTATCATGCAGAAAAAAAAATGCTGTTTTCCCTTTTTTTAGTAGTTTAGGTTTAACATAGTACTGTACTGTGTTTTATTTAATCTATACTGCTGCCTGATTACATACACCTCTACCCCGATATAACGCGGTCCTCGGGAGCCAAAAAAAATCTTATCGCGTTATAGGTGAATTCGCGTTATATCGAACTTGCTTTGATCCGCCGGAGTGTACCGCCCCGCCCCCCCCCCGGAGCACTGTTTTACCGCGTTATATCCAAATTTGTGTTATATTGGGTCACGTTATATCGGGTAGAGGTGTACTTCCAGTTCCAAATGAGGTGTGTGGTTGACTGGTCAGTTTGTAACTCTGAGATTCTACTGTACAAGTACCCCAGAGAGGCACTGGAGCTGTCTGTCTGCAGAGTTAAGACAACATTTAATCAGTTTATATTTGGCTCATGGTTGTTTAGAAGGTTGTCGTGACAACCACTATGGCTAGAATTTAAGCTTTTATTTAAAAAAGTGTCTGTAGAAGTTGATAATATTCATCCAGGAAAGCTGCCTGTTCACTAACATCAAACTCATTTTTCAAGCCTCGATGATCATCCTCTGTCAGATGTGCTTTAACATATGGCAAGTCATAAGTTTTGTCCCAACAAGATGCCAATTAGTTTACAAAAGCAGTCATTCCAGTTGCAATTATTTGCATGACTTGACATGTGATAGATTAGTTCAACTGCCCAGTTTGTTTGGTCTACAAGTAGATATATATATATTTTTATATAGGCTGCTTACACAGAGACAAAAAAAGTTATTACTTTCTTGCTTAAATTTCTGTTCATAACACTGAGGAAAAATTAGCTTTCTTAGTAGTCAGTTCAGTGGTTCTCTACCAGGGCTACCCCTTGGGGGTACTCAGGTCTTCCAGAGGGTACATCAACTCATCTAGATATTTGCCTAATTTTACAATAGGCTACTTAAAAATCACTCACAAAGTCAGTACAAACTAAAATTCCATATAGACAATTACTACTTTATACTACTGTATATACTATACACTTAAATGTAAGTACAATATTTGTATTTCAATTAACTTATTTTATAATTATATGGCAAAAAAGAGAAAGTAAGCAATATTTCAGTAATGATGTGCTGTGACACTTTTGTATTTTTATGTCTGATTTTATAATCGAACAGTTTTTAAGTGAGGTGAAACGCAAGACAAATCAGACTCCTGACAGGGGTACAGTAGTCGGGAAAGGTTGAGAGCCACTGAGTTAAAGGGAATATCCACTGAGATCCAACACTGTATTACTGGGTAATATGCAGGGAGGTCCAGTTAGGATTTCATTCCCAATCCAATTTTCCCTCCTTAAGAATTGAATTATGGTCAGTTTTCAAATATATGCAGAATTAAAAGCTCATGCGGTTTTTTTTTGGGGGGGGGGGAATGCAAGGAGGGAGGGAAGAGGGCCACATGTGCTGTAGGTAGGAGGGAGGAAGCAAGAAAAATTCAGACTGATTTGGGATGATGTACTCAGTGGCACATCTACACTGTCACCATGTTCCCATAAACTGATTATGAATTTATGATTACAGACCTGAATTAATATGCTTCATGGGATCTTTCAGGAGCCAAGTGAGGAAAGAAATGAGATGAAATAGTTTCATTTCTGAAGAGCAATTTTAAACTAGTTAGTGAAGTCAAAGCATTTGCAGCATAATTAAATTTTCAAATAACCCTAGAGAGTTTCCATAAGGAACACTGATTTCTGCTTCACTCTTTCTGAAATCAATCCATTTTCAGAAGCCATTTGAAAATGACATAGGCCAGTTTCAAAAGCTTAAACTAGCTGGATGAAGAGGGCTATAAAACAATTCATACCATAGGTAAAATACATATTTGACGAAACATGCATAAATTAATATGCAAAATGCACATTCTTCCAAACAGCTTTCTGAGTGTCACTGATGTCAATAAGATTAACATCTGTCTCTAAATGTGACAAACTGCAGGTCTCAATGCGGCAAGAAGCTGTTCTTTGGAAGAGCACTCCCAATTAGGAGCTATTTCTAAGACTTTACTTTCAAGCACAAAAGGATAAAAATATATTGCTAAATGACTGATAGCTACTTGGAAGTTAATGATGTTTCTTCGGTTCTGGTTAGCAAGAACATATCTGACACAAACATACAAAAGAGGAAAACAGTCTGCAAAGTTAAACACAAATTATATCTTATGCCTAAACTATCTTATCTCTAGGCTGGAAATCTACAGTTTATGGTTGAACAGTCAGCCTTGGACATTTTCTCCCATTTTCATCTCTACATGAAGTTCTGATCACTTAAATTATTCAGGAACAAAATATTTCAAAAGATCTGGACTTTTGCAGTTAAAGTTGCAACTAGGCCAGTGATTTTTAACCTATGAATCATTACACCACTTATAATCCATTTTCAGATAAATCAGATTTGACCAGCTGCTCACAATTAGTCCTCAAGTGTCAAAATTAACTATGGCATGGAATCATGAGACACCTCATTTTAAGCCCAAGGGGAAACAGATTGAGACAGCTGAGGAGGGCCATTTCAGTCACTGAATATAGGTTCATAATATGAACAAGACTGATAAACTATGATCCAGGCAAATATGGTTTATTAAAATAGTCTAGGTAACTTGATTTTCCCTTTGATATTTACACTGTAATAATCAATTTATAATAACGAGAAAACTAAATCAACAGATTTTATGAAAGATTTCAGAAACAAAAGGTTCCCTGTAACAAGATGAACAATCTGCTGAACATGCAATTATTAATACATACAAATTTTGAAACAGGAGCATAGTAAAAACTATTTTTAATATCCTAGTTTTTTTAGTTCTTAAGTCATCACTTCCCTCTCCACCGAAAATAGTTTTATTTGTAGCAAATTTAATTTTTATAAATGAAAAAAATAAGGAAGGCTTTGAAGTACTTGCAATAACACCAACACAGACTTGTTTTTAACTCAATTTAGGTCTTAAATGAATATTCTGCTGTAGAGACAATAGCACTGTGATGCATATAAATTTAGAAAACAACACCTATAATGCCAGAGCTCCAGCCATTATGGAAAGAGTTAATTCTTCTCAACTATGCAGGAAACTTAACTATATTAAAATTAGTGTAGTCATAGACTAATCTCTGCTGTTACAACTATATTCAAGTAATTTCTAGAAAGTGATCTTTTCCTTTATCTAGATACAACACATGGTACAGATTGTCTAGTTATTTTATGGCTTCATCACAGTAGCATTCAAGTTACCCCCTGTCACTATCTAGTCTCTCAGTCCAACTCACTCACTCACATATAAGCTTAAAAAGCTAAAAATCTTCAGGATGTTTTCATTGGAAGACACAAGAATATTAAGCAAATCTTATTGTTTATTCTTCTGTGCACATGCACAACTACTCATCAGTATTTGTGAGATTTACAAGTGCCCATCAAGGAAAGGTAAATTCCCCTGGTTTTTAGATTAAAAAAAAAAAAAAAGGTGGTTCGCCTCTGTCAAATCAGGTGATACAGACTAACAGTTTGCAAAAATCACATATTGAAATGTTTCCCTAGAGTTAAGATTTATTAACAGAAATCTGTGAATCCTCACTTCTCATGCAATGCTGGGACCTGTTTAAGAGTCAGAGGCAATCTTTTTCTTGCAGAGTAATTCGGGGAACAAAATGTAACGCCAAGCGGTTAATCTGCCCTAGGGAACTGAGAGAAAAGCCTGACGGCATCACAAAACCACCTCCTGCCGTAACCGTTTGCACGAGGAAGTGCTCTGGCAGCCCGACACCCGCCATGTGGATGGATGTTCGCCTCTCCCTCTACCTCTGCGTGCGGCTGTCCACGCTGCGTGGGAAGAACTGAGCGGGCTTCGCACACGCACCGCGGGGGAGGCGGAGAGCGCCACGCCGCCCGGGGGGGACAGAGACATGAGCCGGAGCAGGTGTCGGTGGGGAAGCCGAGGGGCTTGGGCCGCTAGTGCAGGTGCAGAGCCGGGTCAGAGCCGGGGCGGCTCGGGCCAGCGGGAAGCGGTACCCGGCGGAGACCGGGGGGCAGCAGCCCCTGCGCTTGGAGCCCGGCTCTGCGGGGAGGGGACGCGGGGCGGGAGGCAGGTGCAGGGACGCCCGGCGGAGGAGGGGGCTGGTACCGGTATTTCCTGAAGAGCTGGTCGGACTCGCGGAAGCCGTTGTTCAGCAGCATGTTGATCCCGGCCAGCGCCAGCTCCGCGTCCTCGATGGGCAGCGGCGACTCCTCGTCCTCCAGCGGCGGCAGCGGCTGCTGCGACCCGGCCATGGCGGCGAGACCGAGCCGGCTCCCCGCGCTCCTGTCACCTCCGCCGGGATGGAGGCGGGAGGGGAGGGGAGCCGGCCGGCCGGCGGCGCCGCGTACGAGAGAGGAGGTGGAGCCTGGGCCGCTCCCTCGCTGTGGTGCCCGCTGCGGTGCCGAGCCTGCTCACGCACCCCCTGCTCTACGGCAAAGACGTTGATAATGCGCATGCGCGATAGACCTGCGCGTGGGCGACGAAGCTGTTGCCCTTGCCGCCTACCCGCTTTTGCTGCTGCAGCCGCCGGGCCGGAGGTGGAACGGGGCTGGAGGGGCCGCGCGGCGGCTGCCGCTGGGCGCGCGCGGGGCTCACGAGCGCCGAGAGGGGCCAAGCCGGGGAGAGGGGCCGCGAGGGCAGCATCGCTGCCAGGCCCAGCGGCGGGGCGCTGGGAAGGGCTGGGCTCGGTCCAACTCCCTCCGCCAGTTCCCAGCCTGGGGTGCAGCCAGCGGCTGCGTGGAGCGATAGCGAACTGTGCCCGCAAAGCGCAGAGCTGGGCGACACGGGTGTCCCGTGCCCCTCCAAATGGGTCCCGAGTCCGCAGTGATCGACCACCAGCTTGGGAGGATAAGCAGGAGGATTTGGGACGCAGTCTGCAAAGGGATCCGTACAGAAGGGCCCTTAACTGCACAGTCAGAGGAACCTGAAGAAGAGCTCTGTGTCGCCCCAAAGCTTGTCTCTCTCCCCAACACAAGTTGGTCCAATACAAAATATTACCTCACCCACCTTGTCCCTCCAGAATCCCACCCATGCACAGTGAGGGGTGGCAGGCTTGTATTCCACTAGGCCGCTTACAAGTACAAAACTGCAATTGTACACATAGTGGGTTTTAAGCATTTTCATCCTGGAATGCACAAGAGAATGTCTCATGGACCAGCTCCCTTCCACACAACTGAAATCCCCCCCTCCCAGCAAACTTCCTCAAAATATTAATTCTGTGGACTCCAGTGCACAGGCTGGGTTGGAGGTTTTTTGGAGGGGGATGGGGCAGGAGTCCCATGTACAGGGTAGGAGGGAGTTTGTACCTAGAGCTTTTCTGAGTTTCCTTCCTCACCCTTTGCATTTTCTCATGTCCTTCTCTCAACACTCCCTCTCTTCACTGCATTGGTGCACATAGCACATGCAGCAGTATGAGTGCTCTCCGGCTGCACAGCTAGCAGAAGAGCTATTAATAGTTCCGAGTCCTTGTGCAGAATCCTCTGTTTCCCTCATGTGAGACATAGTGTCTCAGGCTGCAGCAGCTGAACCCCCAGAGCTGGGTAGCGGGGAAGCTCAGCCTTTCCTTTCTCTGCATTGCAGCGTTCACTTTTCATTGCATTTTTAATTTCATTTTTTAAAATGATTTTACTGCTGGTGAAAGAGGGTGAATTCACTGCCTTACAGACTGAAGGTTTTTGGTTTTTCCTAGCGCAATGCCTTTGCAGCTCTCCCTATGCCCTTCTGCCAATGGGCACCACTAATATGAGTTTACCCCACCACTCACTAGGGGTGCTGAGAGCCATTGAACCAAACTGTAAACCTTGTATATAATAGAAACCACTTCAAGCCAGGGGGTGTGGCAGCATCCCTAGTTCCAGCACCTATGCCTCTCACCAGTGTACCTACCAGTGGTAATGGGAACTTCCCCCTGAAGTTGAATGTAAAGGCTAACGTCCATGCAAGAGCAGCCCTTTTTTTAGTTTCATGTAAATCCAAATCATGCAGATCATTGAGTGAGCTATGGACAAGTGTACTACCATAAAGGTATCAATCCTAACCCAAAAAATTATAATTTAACACAACTGTTAACCCCCCCCCCCACCACCACCACCACCACCACCACCACCACCTTCCCTAAACAAGAGACTGTTCTTCCTGGATTCAGTTTTGTTAAGATACAAGACGCCACCATCTTCACAGTCCTGAAACCCTCCAAGAAATTTGAGTGGAGCAAAATACAAATCTGTTTATCTTCAGGGTAGGTACAGAACGAGGAAAAGGCAGCTCTACGGTATGCTTTTTGGTTTCCCTTACACCTAGAAGGGATGGGATCGAGGCAGCATCACCGCCCCTCAACCTGGTGTAAAATAACACTGACCAAGTTAGAATCACACTCTGAGGTGTGATTCTGGGGGCAGCCACGTGACCATGCAATCAGTAAGTCCAAGAAGAAATGCAGAAATACATGGTCTGTGGGTTTCCTGACAGCTACAGATATTGAAGGCTAATCCCTCTGCCACTGAGAAGCAAACAGCCACCCCTCTATTTCCTAAATTCATAACCCAATAACTTTAGCATAGGGTCCTGTGTTATAGAATATCAGGGTTGGAAGGGACCTCGGGAGGTCATCTAGTCTAAACCCCCTGCTCAAAGCAGGACTAATCCCCAGACAGATTTTTACCCCAGATCCCTAAATGGCCCCCTCAAGGATTGAGCTCACAATGCTGGGTTTAGCAGGCCAATGCTCAAACCACTGAACTATCCCTCAGTGTTCATCACTATTGTTCTGTGGATCCAGTGTGTAAGGAGCTTGGAATCCTTGCAGTTTTGTCTCCAGACCTAGCTTCTCTAGACCATTTTGGCAGAGCTACTACTGCTAATCTATGTTCTGTACCAAATGCTGTTGTTACTACTCAGCAACCAGTTGTCTATCTTACAGTTAGGAAATAAATTACCACTTCAGAAAAGTATAAGTCTATGGAATAGTTTTGCAGCATAAGACTGCATTTCACTCGTACAAGGAGAAATGTAATCTATTTAAAATCAGTGATAGGGCAATGTGACTTTTGCAGTGTGAGTTTTACTGCCTATTAGCCATAGTTTTATAGTGCCTCTATTATAAACTGCATTTCAGCTCTTCAGTGCAGAGCAGATCAGCAGTTGAGATCAGCAATGCTGCAAGTTGCATTGTGTGTTGCATAGTGATAAGGGCTTTAGCAGATCTGAGGATGGATTAAGGTTGCTGATTCAGTTTACAAGATGGGCTGTGGTAATAAGAAAACCTAACTGAACAGAGCAACATATGGGATTTGTACTGGTTAATGTGTCCTTTCCACCCCACCTTCCCCCTAAACCACCACTCATTCTTAATGTCACTTTAGTAGTTCATAACGTATGAAGTGCATTTGTACAGCATTATTCTTTTTAAAGAGTGTTTTATTACTAATTAATTATTCCTCAATACACCTCTTTGTAGCAATGTAGCATTATTATCCCTTTTTCAGAAACAGAGAAGATACACATCCATCGTTGCATCATTTTCATCTTACTTTGAAGATTTCTAATGCTACCATGCATTTGAAGTAAATTTTATAAATAACTGTCAATGAAACATTGATTTTTAGGAAAAGGATCTCAGAAAACTGGAAGAGAAATACATTTTATCAGAAGTTGGACTTATTTTATTTTTGCATAGCTCAAGTCCCACATATCCTGTTTTTGAACCTTGAGGTCAGTCTAATAAACTTTTCTTACATTCTAGTAACTGATCACAAATGAACTCTAAACAGAACTAAAACTTCCTTCCAACTGTCGGACCAACATTTTTCAAGGTCAGTAAAATTCATGGGGCAAACAAGAATTGTACTCTTTAATTAAGTAGCCACAATTTTCACTCTAGCTTCCAGGATAGCTTATTTAAAAAAAGGATGCTAGCTACATTATTCATATCCTTTAAGAGCTATGAGACTGATTTACAACTATCGTGTGTAGTAGAGGAGAATCAGAGTGGTAGCTTATTACACTCACTTTGTAAATGTCTGTTGTCACACTTCAGGGGAGCTGTATCTTTGACCCCACATTCAGACTATCTGTGGACACCCCTTTAAAGTGACAGGCCTGCACTTGTGGAACCCTTCTGCCAGGTGTTGACAGCAGCAGAAAAGGTTGGGTTCATTTTCTAAGGGCTTTCTTGAAGACTTAACTAACTCCAGCTTGAGCCACCACCCAAAAACCTAGGAAATTACATTTACCACCATAGGCATCATCACAGTTGCCAGGAGGACTGAAGTTGGGACTCCTGTTAAAGCCCGCTATGGGGTTGGAGTCTTGCCTCAGAGAATTTGTGGCTTTATTAATATCTGGGTTTCCCAAGTTTATTCTGTTGTATTCTGCCCTCTTTCTCACCTTAATAAAGTTCTCTTTGTTTTAACCCCTAGACTCAGTGCCTACAAGTTGGGAAGTACTGTATATTGCCCAATGTGGCTGGTGCAGTCTAGCCATTTCTCTCCTCCTCACTCACAGTTAGTTGACCTGGGTTGGAAAACTCCAAGCACGCTGGCAGTCCAGTGCTGCCTGGACTACACTGGGAACTCTACCATCTAACCCAGCTGGAGTATTTCAGCTTTAATTGCATGGTAGGGAGGTCCACACCAGAGTCTCTTGGGTTGGCTGCTGCTGTCTCTGCAGCATCAACCCAAACTGCCACAGCTCTGCTCCAGCCACTGCTGCTCTGCACCATCTATCACTTTGAAAGCGCCGCTGCTGCTCTGCATCATCTGTTGCCTCAGAGCTTCCACCACGGCTCGGTACCATCCACTGCCTCAAAGCCACCCTCAGCTCTGTACCATGCACTGCTCTGTAGCCGTCTCAGCTCAGTCCTTTTAGAAGGACCAGTACCATCTAGGAACCTTAACTGAGTCCTCATCACCAGAGAGGCACACCCAACAAAAGACAGAAGATGTTTTCCTTCTTTTCAGCTCTGTCCAGGCTCACTTACCCAAATATGCATGACAGCAGTCTCAGTGAGGGTGACCCCAGGCATATGCAACGTTGACATCTAGTCCTTGTATTTCCCCAACAAGATCAGTAACATTTAATTGCTCCCAAACTCAAAGTTTAACTGTACTTTTACCAAAATGCCCCAAACTATCATACCTATTCAATCAATTCCCTTTGCCCTCCAACAGATGTTGGCAGAGAGCCTCCTCCCCCGTGGAGCCCCTGCTCATCTGGAGTCTTAAGCAGCTCTCAGCCATTCTTCTCCCATTTCACCAATGGGTTACAATAGAGAGCTCTTTATTCTCTAACATTTCAGACCACAGGACTTACATTGATACTTCTCTCAGAAAGGAATTCTACAGTTCACCCCACTCTTAAACCAGGTCCCCCTGTCAGAATAACTGTGTTTACCACCCTTGTTTCTTCAGGAGATCCTACTGGGTTTTGGCACCTACTATAGACTTCCCTCTAGGAGCTGTGAACAGTATGAAAATGCAGTGACAGTTCAAAACAAAGTGTTATTTATTTAACCATAGGCCTACATGCATACTATCTTACCTAAGCCTTAGCCTTGCCTTGCAAATTTAGTAAGTCACTCTTGTCCTAGGCACTCCCAAGCACTGGGGCTGGGTGAGATGGTCTGCACTCCTGCGGCTGCTGCCTCTGTCTGTCTGACCCTCAGTCAGCATCTCCACCTCTGTGTTCACGGGCCATTTTTATCCATTTCCAAGCTCCCTTTTCTGTCCTGGGACACCTGAACCTGGGGTATCCAGTTTATGTATCTCATCAGCCGTCCAGCAGTGGTTTCACTGTTTTGTCCATTTAAACACTTTAACTTTTCCCCCCATGTAGCAGACAACATGATAGTAATCACATAAACAGAGGTACACACAGTATTTATAAAAAAATAATACAGATATCTCCCATGGTCTTCACAACTGTACAAGGTATAAGACAGTGTAGAATCAGGCCTTTAAAATCCTTTCAAGTACTTGTCACTCTAGTTTAAAGGTCAAATATAATCCAATTGTTAATTCTGAAAAGAGGTTAGAATTCAGGATACAAATGTCACTTTCAGACGGGCTGTTAGGTATGTTTGAGCTATGTCAGTAATAGTCAGTGAATTTATAACTTTGAATGTTTTCCTCTTTTATTTATAAATTCCACTTCGTAAGAATGATATGAGAAGCCCAAGTGATTCTAAGGAATCATTGTCATTTGTAAGTAGCTAAAGTCACTTGGGTTGGTCTTTGGTTTTGTACCTCATAATATACCATCGATGCATCCAGTAATGAAAGTCACTGCCTATTGTGTCTTATCACTTAAATATTTATGAGGTGAGCTTTTATCATCATGTGTTTTTTTGTAAAGCACAACAGCCAAATGATACTACAAAATCACACTAATCTTCATAGCTTGCTCTCCACAATTTCCTTTTAATGTTGTCATTTTTAGGGCTAAATCCTGACCTTTGGTGAACACATGAAGCACCTAGTGAAGTCAGTGGGAATACAAAATGTGATCCACAAGTCATTTCACTGTAGGCACTCCTGGCCTGTTTTTCAGTGGCCTTCTCAAAGCTCACAGAGAGGAAGAAAGAAAAGCCAAAGATGATCCACAGGAAATGGGTTAGGGTGACCAGATGTCCCATTTTATAGGGACAGTCCCAACATTTGGGGCTTTTTCTTATATAGGCCCTTATTAACCCGCACCCCTGTCCCGATTTTTCACACTTGCTATTGGTCACCCTAAAATGGGTACACTTTCAGAGTTGCCTGGCCACTCTTAGATGTCCCTAATCTCCACTACTGGCAACTGGTTCTTTTATTACTTGCTGCTACAGGGCTAACAAAATTCAGGCTTTTTCCAGATTTACTATTGCTCTGGACCCAACATTTACTCAATCATACAAAGAGATGAATTCATGGGTTTACTTGTTGCTGCTTCTAGACTTTCTGGCACTGACTGTTCTGCTTAAATGTAACAAATAATATATATTTTTAAAAGTGTATAATATTAAACAAAATTCATTGTCATATGCACAGTCACACAGCTGGTATTTTGTACTG
The DNA here is from genome assembly GCF_028017835.1 of Emys orbicularis. Classification (NCBI taxonomy): domain Eukaryota; kingdom Metazoa; phylum Chordata; order Testudines; family Emydidae; genus Emys; species Emys orbicularis. Next base: position 81,904,805 of record NC_088684.1, read on the forward strand.
TAACATATGAAGGTGTGTTATTTTTGCTATTTAAAGAACATTAAGTAACAGTTTTTTTCAGAATCAACACCAAACATATGTGCATAATTCCAGAGAAAACAAAGGAAAAACAAGTATTAAATACTAACAACAGCTCTATTCAGGCAGCAGCCACATGCTGACCTAGTTTACCAAAATTACTTGGGAAAACTTTTTCCCACACAGACTAATCTTATCTAAGGTACCATCACAATATTAGAATTTTAAAAAGACAATTTAAAATATTTTACTTTCAGAAGGCTGACTTCTCACAGAGCTCAGAATTCCATCTTAGCAGGAGAAAATACCTACTTAGGCTGCTTCTGTCACAAAAGACCCTAAATGCTTAAATCCAGTTAACAGACTGGCCTTATTTATGAATGGATAGATCTCTTTCTCTCTCTCTCTTTTCTCATTTGCAAATACACCCACAAAATCATTTAAAAAGTGCCATAATGGTTTCAAGCTTCTGATGGAAAATTAATGATCTGTAAAGCTGTAGATAATTATGACAAACATTTCAGCTGTAGTAAACTCTGCCTAAATTAGTGTCTTGAAAATGTTAATGTAGTTTAAAATAATAAAAAATGCTTGTAGGTCATAGCTAATAATGATCCTAACATAATAAATAACTCATAAGCTCACTTCAACTAAGGGTTATTATGTTTCCACTAGTTTAACAATACTTTTTCAGTACATTTTCACAGTTGTCACGAAGCTTGATGCATTAATATGATTTGGTAGGGAGTTATTTAAAGATTATTCACACTTTTCCTATCTCACTTTGGGGATTTAGACATATATAATATCTTAAATATTCAAATGCTTTCATCATTTTGTCCCCCAACCCTGCTCTACAGAAATAGAAAGGCTGCAAGGAGTGAAACATCACTGGGTGGGAGATTGTTTGGGGTTTTTTTTCTTTAAGATCTAGGGAGGAATAAAAGTTTTGGGGTTAAGGCACAGGACTTGCAGACAAGAGATTCCAGCACAACTTTCCTATGTGAACTTGGATCAGGCATTGAACTTCTCTGTGCATCAGTATCATTTTACCATCTGTAAAATGGTAATTGTAACTCACATTAACCCAGTGGATCTTTATCCCTCTCTAGTGTCTGGCCCACATAAAAGATATTTCTCAGTATGTTTCTTCCTTCAGACTAATGGACCACATTCTTTAGCTCAAGCAGTAGAGACGTATGCTCTTAGAGCCAGAGGTTCATTCCCCACAAATGACTTGATTAGGGTGTCCTTACAGGATAATAATACTTTCCAACCTCAGAGGTATGTTGCAAGGCTTCCCTACTCCATGTTTAAATGCTCTAAGATCCTTAGATGGAGGACACTGTATACAAGTGTAAATTAGTGTTCCTAACTCTTTAAATATGAACTTGTGAATACTATTTTTATTTATTGTCCCTGCTACCTTTAGGAATCATGTGCATGTTTCATATTTTATTACTGAATACATCCCAGTAGTTAAACTCTCTCATGGTGATTCATGACACTTACTTCTGGGAGAAGCCTCCTTTTCCCCACCCATACTTATTTTCAGTTTTACTCTTCTTGTAACCAGACATTACTGAAGACTGTCAAAAGTGGTGGCCACATTATTTGTCTTCATCACTGAAATAAGTTGCTACATTTCAAATAAAGTGCATAGGAGATTTGGTTCCTCCATTGGACAGTCCTGTTAACAGTGCATCTTAATAATCCTGAGTTGACAAAGATGGTGAGCTTGTTCCTTTGCATATGCAGGAATCTGAACTACAAAAATCCTAGATCCTGTCTGTTTTAGTTACTTACATTTTAAGAATGTGATCCTGCCCTCCAGTAAGTGGTGTTCTGTGCATCCTTGACTTGATTTAAAAAATCAGCTCTGGGGCTTGCACACAAAAACACAGCAGCTGACTTTTCCAAGAAGCCACGTGTATTGTTGCATACATCATAAGGCAGAATAAAGTCCTAAAACACTCCGAGGGGCAGGAGATCTCTCTGACTGTCAAAGTTATTGTTTCTAGTTGCTGGATTATCATCTGTGAAACTGCTGTGATCTGAAAAGTTTTGCCACATGTGCGCAGGAAAATAACTGCCTGTGCTATATAATTTAAAGGGGGTGAGGAGAATCATCATTTCCCTCTGTAAGCCCAAAGTGAAGGGCTCTTCCTCTATTAAATCTGTTAAATGTGTGCATTCAAGCAGAATAATATTCATGCACAATCAAGTGATAGTAATCGCCAGAGGCAACAGCTGGGTAGTGTTGATCATGCTTAAATAATCTTTATACCAATGCATTTCATTTTTTCATCTGCTCTTCTAATATCAAAAACTAAGTGTTTTGATAAGAGTGTTTCACCCAACAGTCCCTGAATTTTTACTATAACTATACAGCGAAGAGTAAAGATAATGTTTTTGTCACTTGATGGTATCATTTTTCCTCATCAAAGATAAGATTTAACAGAGGATTTAACACATTAGAAAGCTAATGTTTGGTCAACCAGAAAAACACTTCAATTCAGAAAATTCTAAGACTAAATTAAGCAAAATAAAGATATTATCTGTCGTTTCTTGCTGCTGAATGAAATAATCAGACCCATACATTTCATCTCTATACTTTGGGCTAAACTCTTCCTCGGTTACTCTGTAGCACTGTAGGTGTAAATGAAGGTATGATTTTTTTCTCTGCTTGCTGTGCGGTTTTTTAAGCATCCCTTTACTTTTAAAAAAAATGACCTCCAATTTTGAGCCCTCAATCAGCTGTGGGTTGCGAATGACAGAATTTATATACCTAACTACTTAGTTACCTCTATAAATAAGACATTAAAATTCTATGCAATGTTGTTGTAGCCATGTCAGTCCCAGGATATTAGACCTGAAGAAGAGCTCAGTGTAAGCTTGAAAGCTTGTCTCTCTCACCAACAGTAGTTGGTCCAATAAAATATATTACCTCACGCACCTTGTATCTCACTTTTAAATTCTGTCATTTGAACCAAAGATGAAATCCTTGCTTCATGGAAGTAAATGGCAAAACCCCCATTGACTTCACACTCATCTGTCCAACTCATCAAATCAGCAATGAGTTTGACAGAGGATCATTTCTGAAGATAATACTGAGTTGCTGAGAGAAGGATGCTGGGGAAATACTGTTGTGGACTATGAAAGCCATTTCACCTCTATCCAGAGCTCTTATTAACATTATGATGAACTATTGTATCAACAGCACAGAGATGCAGGCAGCTAACCACACTACACTTAGGTAAATCAATACAAAAAGGCTGAGTAACAAAAACATGAATAATAGGGAGTTTCTCTTATAATTGGAATAGCTTTCACTCTTGCATGCCCCTTCCTTTATTGAGGTCCACTGACAGCAATGCAGAAAGGTATTTCTATAGTCATGTACTAAAGCAGGCTAATTATTTATTACGACTGAATTTTATCCCAAGACTGCATCCTTCTTCAAGGGGTTAGCACAGCGACTTTCCTGATGCTGTCATGGCAGGTGCATTGGGAGCTCAGCTGTGCTGGAGCCATGAAGGTAGCCCTCATCCCCCTCATTTTGCTCTCTTCTTGCTCTAATTAGGTGGGTGCCTTGGAGGGCAGCTGGTGGAGGAACCAGAGGCAGGGGAGAGTAGATTAACTGGATAGATCAGAGGCAGAAAGAGGAGAATGAGAGAGGAGCAGAAGGAGAGAACTGCTGGAGCCTGGAGGCAGAAGAAAAGGAACAAAGGGTAGTGGAGACAGAAGAGAAACTAGGTGAAACAGAGTGGGCAGAGGAGGGCTTCTGCATAGATTCACAGTAGGACTTCATGACATTAGTGTTGAGTGTTATTATAGAAGGCGGCACCATGGGCATGTGTTGTAGATCCCCGTGATACCACGACAGGGGGGAAGGTCACATGATTATAGTCACTCCCTTATGCATATAACATAATTGAAGCCCACCACATTCAGGGCTTTATTGAGGCCTGTAGACATTATGTGAGACATTTTACAAATGCTATGAATTCTACTGAACTCACTTGTACGTGATGTCGATCAGCACATGCCAATGCAGCCATATACTTTCAAGCAGGCACAGATCTACATGTGTCTCTATAGTTTGCCTTCATTCAGATATGTCAGCATATTTCTGAACTTTCAAAGGGTTCCAAATGAAAGAATTAATTCACTTCTCCTAGAAGTTAGTCTTAACATTTTTGCCTGGATTTGGTAATGGAATGTGCTTGCTTCAGTGCATCTATACTTGAACTACCCATACATGTAATAACACTACAGTGCTGGTTAGTGCCCATCAGTATCTTTGGTCAGGGTTTCTTCATAATTGTTAAAGGACACTGATGCTTCCAAAGAACCATATACTGCATTTGCATTAACTATTGATCTCCCAACAGACTTCTTGGCACCCATATAAAACATACAACTATTTTCACACCGGTTTTCAAAAATATGTTTCTTCCTAATTTTTTATTTTCTTTAGGATTTTTGTACCCAAGTTACTATGAGAAATGGTGGTGATACCAATAAAACCGAACTGATAAACTATAGCAGAGATCGGCAACCTTTGGCACGTGGCCCATCAGGGAAATCCGCTGGTGGGCCAGGACGGTTTGTTTACCTGCCCCGTCTGCAGGTTCAGCCGATGGCAGTTCCCAGTGGCCATGGTTCGCCGTTCCAGGCCAATGGGAGCTGCGGGAAGCAGCGCGGGCCAAGGGATGTGCTGGCCGCCGCTTACCACAACCCCCGTTGGCCTGGAACAGCGAACCGCAGCCAGTGGGAGCTGCGATCGGCTGAACCTGCAGATGCTGCAGGTAAACAAATCGTCCTGGCCCACCAGCAGATTTCCCTGATGGGCCATGTGCCAAAGGTTGCCAATCCCTGAACTATAGCAATTGGAAGTTATAAATCTATTAATTACTGTATTGATAATTTGAAAATTATCTAAAACATTGCAAACAGTTGATCTTATGAATATTTTAAAATGTTTCAGGGCATGATGAAAACCTCCATGATTTTGTTTACTGTATCTGTTTGGTTTTAATGTAATTACTTGAATTGTTTTGATCCTCACCTACTAAAGCTTGCTGGCCAAGTTATGGTAGCAGTAGTTCTGATTTTAAACCACCAATTAATCTGAGTGGCATATGTAATTTGTGTTTGTTCAATTGTCATAATTTAAAGGGCCTACCTAATAGAGCAAGAGAGAGGCAGCAGAAATCAATAAAATACATAAATAAGTCAGATGGAAATGTTACTAAATATACTGAAGAATTTCATTTCAGACACATTTAGAGATTGCTTAGCAAAGATGCTTGCATATTTGCCAGACCCACAGTTAAAGGCAAATCCATTGCCCAGCTCAGTTCAAGAAGACAGTGCAGCAGGCAGATGTGAGGTGGGTAGGATGAATAATCCCCATCTTCAAAGTAAAATAGTCATTTAATGGAACCTACCACATTCCAATGTCTGTAGTTGCCCTGTAACTTCCTATAGGCCTGCCTTCTCTAGCCTGTCCCTAGTCCCTACCCCTCCCACTGCCTGCCCTGGCCCCTGTTGCAGGAGAGCTTTATTAATAGATAGGATGCCAGTAGATAGCACTCAAGAATACACTGCATATTACCTGGGTTTTGTAGGACCAATACAACTTGTTGCGCATTGCCGGTGGCTTCTTATGTGCATTTTTTCACTTGCAGCTGATAAGCTTATTCCACCTGTCCAAAGTACTGGGCTCTGTCACAAAAGGGATGAGGACCTCCCTTATGTTTCCCACTACTGTATGTGCAGCAAACTGCACCTATGGTTCTATTGCCAGTGGACTGCACAGCAGTGAAGGCAGTGGTAGGATTTGTAAATTTACTTGGTGTGATTGTGATCCAGTTTAGTTATATGCCTTTGAAGTTGAGATGGATCTGAGGTACAAAATTCAGATCCAGAGCCAAACTTCCCTACAGTTTAAAGGTGCTAGGATTCAGGTTTTTGTTTTGGCCAGACGGAGGGAGACAGGGGTCTGGCACAAAGTTCTGAGCCAGAAATGAATCTTCCCTAGAGGTCAGGGGACAGAATTAGGAACCAAACCGAAGGCCCCAATCCTATCTTTTCTTTCAATACATGTATTTGATCTGGATGCAGTTATGGTGCTTGGATTTAGGTTGATTACATCACTTGTTATACAAAAAGCACTGTTGTTCTCAGAATTGATTAAAATAAGCAAAGGTTCAGTTCAGTCTTATCAAAGCTGCACCATGGGGTTTAAGCTTAGTCACACAACATTCTTCAGAAACATAAGGAGCTCAGCTTTCAATGTGCCACAGAGGAGATATGTGCTTCAGCTGGCATTCTAAATGGGGACAGAAAAATAGGCAGGAAGAGGCGTGGAAAGCTTTCAGGATGACTAATTGCTGTTTGCAGCTGCAGACAGACGTGTTTAATTAGCTGGTAGTTGCATGTATGTAAATTTGGTTATCTGTCGTTAGAGGCCAGATGTTTTCTTCCACCATTCAAATTGGAGCAAAGAAGAGAAAGAAGGGTCAGAAAGCAGAAAAACATATGGGAGAGTGGCAGGTTCACACCATCCTTCTTCTCCTCCCTCACCCCCATGCCCTGTGATCCCCTCTGAGTGAACACCACTGTGAGTTTGCAGGGAGTGTCTGGCCACAGAAGAGGTGGAGCCACAGGTAATCTGTTCTGTGCAGCTCCCCTGACAACCTGATGCTGGGAAAACTGGCAGGAATGAATGCTGCTCAGTAACAGGAGGAGCTGGGCAGCCGGGCTGTTGGGGGACACGGAAGCAGTATAGATTCACAGGATCAGAACCTGATTTTTGTACAGATTCTCTGTGTTGCAAGGTTTGGTGGCTGGGCCCCTTGCTGCCTCCATGTAGCTTGAACTCATTGCCCCTAGAGAGGAGCATGTATCAGTTGCAGAGTTTTCTAACTACTTTATCCTGTCCGTGGGGTTTTCCATGGGAGGCCAAGAGGCCCTTCCTGACTAAACAAAATGTTCTTTATTTTGACTCCTCATAACAAAGTCACTTTAATAATATTTTTGAGGAATAGATATATAGTGTTCTCTCAATCTCCAGAAAAAGAACTAGGATCCCAACAGGTGATTGGACATAAAGGACCAAATCCTTACCTGTGTAAATCAGCATTGCTCTGAGGCTCAGGCCCACAGTCTCTTTGATGGCATTTCAGGCTACTGTGGGAGGGTTTAACCTTTTCATTCCTTTTTAATTAATTCATGGTGAAGATTAGTAGTAATTTTTGGTGGTGCTTGGTTTTTATTCTCAATACACATGAATCATTTGGAATCACTTTTCCCCCCAAGAATGCCAAAGGGCCATATGTCTCCTTTAGCGACTAATGCTTGCGAACAGATGCCTCCTCTAGCAAGATAATGTGAAGTACAAAAATTTGAACATTCAAAACGGTTCCACTTATGGCCTGATTCTGCTCTCACAGCAGTGTAAATCAGAAGTAATGCCACTGAAATCATTGGACCAGGGCCTCAGCTAGTGTAAATCAGTGTAGCTGTCAAAGTCTTAATCTTTGGCTGATTTTCACTGGCTGAGGATCTGGCCCCCTAAGTAAGATAGTGGTCCTGTGGAAAAAATAGTATGTCATCATGTAATTACAGATTTTGTCCTAATGCCTAGGCATCAGGGAGCTGAATTCAGATTGCCCAGGCAACCTTAATTCTGGCATTTCCTAACTTTTGCATGCTTCACTTTGCAACTTTAATAATGGACTTTTAATGTAGCTTTTGGGTATGTATGACAATCTGACCTGGGATGCGGCCTTCAATGAAAGATGGCTAAGTCTGTCTTTCTGTGTTTGTACAGCACCTCACACAATGGGGTTTTGGTCTATGACTAGGGCTCCTAGACTCTATGATAATACAAATAAATAATAATAGTCCTAGAAAATGATTTAAGGGGCCTGATGATTCCCCTCTCCCTTATACTAGTTTTATATTGGTGTATGGGAGAGGAGACTCAGGCTCCTTGACTGTTTTATACTGGTGGAGGGAGCGCCTCTGAAATCAGTGGAGTTATTACTGGCTCACAGCAGCATGAGTGAGAGGAGAATTAGAGCCTCGATGGTTATGAGCGCATTTGGGACCTGCTCCTTGCTGGAATGCTGAGAAGACTATTCAGTGTGACTTTTTTGCTATTTTTTATTATTTATACAGTACCCCAAGTGTACTGGCTTTGCTTTACAGACAGAAAGTGACAGGTCACATGGAGTTTACAGTTTAAATTAGACATACCACAGCAGGGCTATAAGGGAAGCCAAACAATGGGTGGAGATAGGGGGCACGGCTAGTGAACTGATTCAACAGTGAAGCTTATGAGACTGTTACACACATTACATGTTAGTTCCTCCCATATACTGATTTTGTTTGTTTGTTTGTTTATATCTGAACATCTAAGTATAATCGGGAAGAGAGCAGGGAGGGTGTCAGCAATGGAAGGCTATCCAGGAAGTAATGGGTTTTGATGAAGGAGAATGAGGCAGCTTTGCACACAGGGGCATGGCAGTTCTTACAGAAATAAGGGGCGCTATGGAATTGCTTGTGGGAGACCAGAGATGCATCAAAGTGAGCTGAACTGGCAAATGAAGTGCATATGTGGAGGATCCAGCGATGGTCTGTGTGCAGGGGTAGAGTTGCAGAGAGCTTTGAGGGTGAAGACAAGAGTCCGAATTTGATGTGGAAGGAAATAGGAAGCCAGGGCAGGGACTCAAGGTGGGAGGGCAAGGCAGGATGCTGGTTAAGAAACCTGATTTTAACAGTAGGGTGTTGGACAGAATTGAGGGGAGAAATGAGGGAAGCTGAAGAGGAGGTTGCAGGTTTAGTGTGATTGTTATATTAGCTATATCACATTTACTTCTTGTTCCATCCTCTTTATTGGGAAGATGGGATGTTATTTTACCGGGCTTTGTATTTTCATATTTGCCTCTCCCTAGTCTCCAAGCCAGGTACTGAAGGTCTCTCTACTCAACCTGCTTTTTGTCTCTCCTTTGCCAATAGCAGCCTTTTACTTGTTTTGCCAGTCAAAAGGTTTAACCTTTTTTCCTATCAGTTGTTTAGGCAATGTAAGAATTGTGTTTCTGTAAGAATAGTCATATTTGCTGTGTCTTAGCTATGTGGAGACCGTGTTCCGCTCTCTTATATACGGCAGCTTTATTTTTCAATGCTATATGTATAACTGGAAGGAGGATGGGCGGACACCATAGAATAGTTATTTAGAAAATACGTATTTTTAAAAAAAGTATCCATAAAGAGCCTGATCCAAAGCCCATTGAATTCAGCAGGTCTTTCCGTTGTCTTTAGTGGACTTTGGATCGGTTCCACTCATTGTCTTGGAGAATTGCAGAGGGCTTGGTATGAGTGCCTTGGTAATATTCATAATTATAATGACATTACTAAACTTGGGCTGGATTGTTATCAAGTACTGCATGTGGCCAACTTTTGATCAGAGAATAGGATTCAATCATTCTTGACTTGTATAAAATAAATAAAGTTTTTTGGGGGTGTTTTTACACCTAAATGAATTCCTCGCAGAACTGAAACAAAAGTAATTTTTTCAGTACATCATCTCTGCAGTTGGTGAGCTGGAGCTATTCAAGTGAACAAACCCTCATTTTCGGGAAAGAAGATGGTTTTCATTTGGGAAAGCTCAGAATATTTCATACACAGATCAGGTGTAATGTATGATCTGTAGCTCACTGTTTAGTACCTGAATTTCTTCTTGTAATCAGATTTTTTAAAATTACCAGCGTAATCTAATCAGAAACAAATTTCTTCGTAAAGTAGGGTTTGCTCAGTGACTGCTGGGATCTAAACTCTAAAGGATTTTCAGCAGATGTTTATCAGCCCATTGTAGATTTATCTGTGTTTAGGTGCATATATCCAAGGTCTTGATTGTTTTACTTGTTGGCACAAGTTGACAAGACAATCTTATACTATGGGGTGACTAGTCAATTATGGGAACAACATGACTGAAGAAATGATGAAAAACAGAACTGACTTTGCAACACAATTACAATACATATTACAGCCAGTCAGCTTTTAAAGTAACACTTACTAATCACTAGAGCTTACTCAATAAATCTTTCTAAATATATTTCCAGTCAGCACTAGAACTAGCCCTGGTTAAATGAAACCAATTGCAAGGGGATTGGAATCCAAGATCTGCCTCGGGTTGTGATACTAAATCTCAGCTACGCAAAACTAGGAATTATTTTGGGGACATTCTATGGCCTGTGCTATACGGGTGGTCAGATTAGATGATCACAATGGTCCCCCCCCACGGCCTTAGAATTTCTGAAAAACAAGAGCTTGCCCTTTCTGGGCTGTGGGGAGGAGGATTAGACTGATTCATCACTACTTTGTGAGTCAGGAAGAATCTGCTGCAGGGAGCAGTTTGGCAGGTAGGAATTATGGGAATACTGCTGGGGAATTGTTGGAGAATTTTCCCATGTCTTTTACTGTTTTTCCTCTCCTGCACTTGGAAATGTTAATGCCAACTAAGGTTGTAAAATAACTGCACCTTTCAATAGTTTTGGCTAACTTACCCATTGGAAAGCTTCTTGAACGGTGTGAAGACACATCCTATATAAATACCATCTAGCTGCTGCCTGCTCTCTGCAGAAATAGCTTAAGGGTCATTAGACCACCTCCAGGGGTGTGATACAGGTGGATCAATGCAGCACCATATCCTCTAGTCCCTGTCACAGCTCATCCTCTGTGCCGTTTCCCCACACTCTGTCCACCCCTCACCATAGAGCAGCAGAACTACACTGGCTATGCTGCTACAGAACCCTCCATACGGGCAAAGAGAGGGCTGGCTTTGCCCCTAACAGAATAGCCACAGAAAAAGGAGCAACACAGAGATTTGGTATAATGGAGGGTTTTTGGTTTGATTTTCAAACACACACATTGAAGCCACAAGATTTTTTATGAAATTAATGCTCAAATCCATAAGGGCCATCTTGCTAGGCAGCATGTTTTACTACCCATACTGCATGCTGTGCCAAACACTCGAACATAGACAGGGCTGCTGAATCTTGTCCTGGAAGGCATTGGACACATCATGAAGATGAACCACACAGCCTGTGGGACCTGAGGTTTGTTTATACTGCTATCTTATGCCATCTAGTGGCTGACTTTAGGAACAACATAAGAGCTTCCAAAGAGACTTGCCGAGCCTTGGAAGATGCAGAGCGAGTGCAGTTTTCAGACAAGGATAGGGGCTGTGCATTGGGGAGTGGACTAATACTTAAATAGGGTGAAAATGCTGGGTTTGAATGAATTTGGTGATTGAAGCCCCACAGCATTTACTCAGCCCAGCCCCATATTCATAATAACAATGCAAACAGGGTTCTGTGGGGTAAGGGATCATGGTCAGACAAACTTGAATGTCAAACTAAGCATTCTCTTGGTTTTAGTGTTGCAGTTTGTGCTGTATAAGTGACAGTGCGCTCAGTACTTCGGTGTTAATAAATTGGTCTTGTCTTCATTTCATCAGGAAAACAAACAGAGCATCTATCCTGGTTCTGAAAGCCACAGGGAAAGTTATCCTAATCAGAAGTGTTTCATATCTAAATTCTGTTGACCAGAAACAATGGGCCCAGTCCCACTTACTCGGGCAAGCTGTCTCCTTGAAGTCAATGGGCTTACTCACATAAACCAAGCAGAATTTAGCCACGGTGAATAACAAGTTAAGGAAAAAGCCGTGTTAAAAGAATTTTACAACCAAATAAGAATATGGAAGACTTTAAAAGAGCATATTCCATTTATTTGGCCCCAGAACTCTTAACACAGCAACAATCTTCCAGAGTTCCACTCTTTAAAGTGCTTCAAACTCCATTTATATTATTATTAACATTAATGTACACTTCAGTATAAACAGTGCTCATCAACCCAAAGAAATGAATATATTTTTATAAAGTTCTTTATATTAGGCCAGATTCTACAGTCACTCACACCAGGGTAAATCCAAAATAAATCCAGCTAAGTCAATGGAGTTAGTTTAATGCTACAGGAGGATGAAAGCAGCATTTGGCCCACTATGTGTAAAAACAATACTATTTTATATTTTATGTATATCTCTCACACACCCAATGAATTACCCGGGAAAGCAATCAAATTTAATAAGGAGTCTAACAAAGCCAACACTTTTAATTAGCTTTGGCACAGGCCACCATTCCAGAAGATGCATCAACTTGTAAGCCGTTTTGAACGTCATAATCGACAAGAGTAACACAGTGATCAGGGGAGGAGAACCCATATTGCAGTAATTCATACAGTACATCAGGAGACCCAACCCAACGAGGGTACAAATAATTCCCTTATTATGTAATGGCAAAGTTAATTGGCAGGGCATCCATTCAAGCTGACTGCACCATGAACCTCTGAAATTTTGCTGACAGAGACAGGTTTGTCATTTATTTTAATGTTCTGCAGACAGCCAAGGAAGGAGTCTTGAACAGGAAGCAAGGGTGTTTCCAAATTTGCTGTAAAGACAAGGAAGAAAGACAGCTAAATAATATGAGCTGTTTGGTAAAGCACTGAATACAACAGGCTGGTGGCTTTAAGATGTTCCCTTTGATACCTCTGATTATTGAAAGGATTGGATAGTCTTTGCTTTCAGAATGTAATATGATACCAACATTCCAAGTTGAACTAAACTACTTTACTATGGTAAATAAAATAATTAAAAAAATTATTGCACATTTTATCATGGTTTGCTGTTGTTATGAACTGGGTGAAACCTTGCTATGAGTTGAGTTAAAACCTCAGTGAGATTGATGGGTGTGAATACACCCTTCAGTTAATGTAATTGGAAGGATAAATTCATCTCAAGCCCTCACCTATAACAAAAGGAGTATGTGAACCTTCCCAGGAGTTTTGGACTATATGGGTGGAGCGGCTTTTTGTGAGCATTGTTTTGGTGGGGGCTAGGGGGAGGAACACACAACCAGGTAGTGACAGACAGCGTGGAATGACCCTGAGAGAAGTGCTGGGTTGGGGGTGCTGGCTGAAAGAAGCTTGGGCCTGTAAGCTAAGAAGCTACTCCTTTCTGCTTTTGGTTCCTCCTGCATTTGGAGAAACAGGACTTTGTATAAATGAAAATATCAGACTACAACATCAGCTTTTACTCCCAACCAGAACATCCTGAGGAAAACCTAATGTAGACTGGGTGAAAACAGAGAGGGGCCATCAGACCCAATATAAATACTGTAATGTTTATAGTGTTACCCCCTTTTGACCCTGGTGGCTAGTCAGCGTTCCCTTGGCTCATGGACCTAGCTTGGGGGGCGGGGAGGGGGGAATGCAGAAAAGAGGAAATGTCAGGTCTGTAGCTACCTCTGCCTTCCTCGCTGCCCCAATTCATTTTTACACTAGCATTTTTTTCCTCTCTCCTGACCCAAATTTCACATAACAGAATGGTGATTCCTGCAGCTCAAAAAAGCTGACCCTGATGGTGGAACTAGGGCTAGTAGAGAGGTATTGACAGCACAGACCCTGATGGAGCCAGGCAGACTTGGGAGTGATGGGGAGGCTGGGAAGCAGTGCAAACACACAGGGTCCCCAATGGATGGCACTGACCTCCAAAGATAATATATCTGTGTATTTCAAGTGGTAGACCTCCTACCAATTCTGGTGGGTGTGGGGGTGGAGGGGGTTTGGTTGACATATGAAAGTTATATTGGTATAGCTATGTAAGTTGAGGTATGAAAAAACCACTCCCCTGACCAATGTAGCTATGCCAACCTAAGCCCCAGTGTAGACATAGCTATGTTGACTGAAGAGTGCTTCTGTTGAGGTAATTCATGTTGTTCAGGGAGGTGGTGTTCCTACACAGACAGAAAAATGCTTTCTAATGGCGTAGGCTGCATCTATGCTACAGGGCTATGCCAGCCTGTACTGGAGAGAGAGAGAGAGAGCGTGTGTGTGTGTGTGTGTGTGTGTGTCTCAGAGACAGAGAGAGAGAGAGAAAGCGTGCAAGACCCTGCCTACCTGACAAAAAATGAATGAGTGTGTGTGTGAGACAGAGAGAGAGAGAGAGAGAAAGCGTGCAAGACCCTGCCTACCTGACAAAAAATGAGTGAGTGTATGTGTGTGTGTGTGACAGAGAGAGAGAGAGAGGGAAAGTGTGCAAGACCCTGCCTACCTGACAAAAAATGATGAGATAATACAAGTTAAGTCTCCTGTCACCTGAGTATTTTTTCCCTTATAGGAGATGATATGGCCCATAGTGTGTTTGATTTTTTTTCTTTCACAAAAAGAAACAAAACACCAGGAAGAGTAACGAAACATTAACTTGAAGTAATATTACCTGGAACTCTTCCAAAATAAAGTGGATGACCCACGTTAGCAGAAAGTGAGGCAGAGGATCCAATGGTGTAGTTGCTCTTTGCATCCACATCTAGGTGCACAATGTTCCGTTTCTGAGTTACTGTAAGGAATTTGGTAAATCAGTAACTTTGCTCCAGTCATGCATCCACTAGCCATGACCTACTATTTTAAGAAGTGTTTGTCTTGCAGGAGTGTGATTTATAGGGGAAGTTTTATTTCACTATATTTCCAAGTCAAACTGACATATACCAAAATACTATGGGGATGAGAAAGTGTTCAACATAAAAGCCCAAAGGTTCTCTTCCCTACATGCAGTCTTAAATAATTACAACCTGTTATTACTCTAAAGAGTGTTCTCAGAAAAAACAGCAATGGAATTATTTAGTGTATAAGGGGTTAGGCATTAAATTTAGGGCGGCGGCAGTCTTTTTTGTTCTTCCCACCCGTTCCAGTTTCAGAAGAGCAGGCAAGAGGATACAGTACCTGCTATGGAGTGCCACTGTCCATCACATAGAGACCGCTGAGGAGTGACAGATGTCTGGAACTCTGCAGCACCATTATTTCCAGAGGCAGTGACCTGTAAAACATCTTTCAAGTTACTAGGGAAAAGAAGGGAGTGACAAAAGAATATCCGACTCTAAACAATTTACTGAACTCACTGACTGGTGCATTTCACCAACACTTTAAAAGACACAGTCAATATTTGTATTCCCAAACAGTCTTCCTTAAAGGAAGGTAGATTCCATTTACAGAGTCCTAAGAGAGGATAGTGTATACTCTATACATACATAAATCCACGCCCTTGCCTCCTTCCCCGGGTTTTCTTCAACTCCCCGACACACCCTTCAGCTATTGAAAAAGATACTAAAATAGAACTGCTGAGATTCTGCAGTGAGTGTGTGCAGAAAGCTACGGAGAAACTACACAGGGAGCTGCACAGAGCAGTCAGTGCTCCATGGTTGCGCTCTTCCTAGCAGCCTGACGGTTAAAGGAGAAGTGAGAGCACATGGTTCCATGATCCACTGGCCTAAACCCTTCTAGATTTTTGTAGGAGCAGAGTACCACAGGTGTTCCTTGTCCTGAGGAGAGGAGGATTCTCTGACACTTCCCTTCACTGACTATCATGGAGCTGCCTGATGGAAGCCGCTCATACTGGTATGGTAGCAAATTTAAGGTTCACGCTCTCCAGAGATGGTTATAAGACACCATCATGAAGTTTTCAAATGTATTTTTAATTTGGTTTTCTTTTGTACAAAGTTAGTTTGGTTTTCAAAGTAAGGTGTCTCTCTTCTTAGTTATGGTAATACAATTCAAACAGAAATAAACCCTACACTCACCTTTCCTGCCTCCATGTAAACAGTTAAATAGTTGCCTTGTTTGTTTCCAGTATGGAGTAGGACACCTGTTAGACTTCTCACACGAATGTTAAATATGATCTTAAATTCCAAACCCATCACAAAAGAGTTATCTACAGGTGTGAGAAGGGGAGGAGGGAGAATAATTAGAACAGCACATTAAAAAGGGGAAGAGTATCACCTATATATACACGTACAACATGGAGCTATATCTATATGATATAATAAACTGATATTTATATATCTATGTCTCTATCTATCTATGTGGATTATATAATAAAGACAGCTCCACGTAGCGATTGCTACACTACTTACCAATGATGATATATCCCCCTTCATTAAAGAAATATATCCCAGTCTCCAAAGAGCCATCCAAACATGGAGGGACACCAGTGTTCCGATGAGGAGTATTCATGAGCTTTCCATTCATTTTAAAATTTCTCAGGCAACCTACAAAACTCTTTCTTGGTATATTCTGAAAGCATATTTAAAAACACGAGTAATAATAATAATAATAATAATAATATAACAAATTAAAGCATGCTGGCTATTATTTTAATAACAGATCAGCCAAGCAGTTCTTTAGCACTATTTGATGGTGGAAAACCCAAGTATGAAATGCACCTAAAGACTGTCCCTGATACAGTGAAAATGTGTACTATGTCATGAAAGAAATACCAGTAAACCACGAAAGAGTCAAGCGTGCTAGAAAAGTTGAAATCTTGAAAGGGTTATTGCAAAATCTTATTTGTAGAATAGCTGTCTTCCGATGATACATCAAAATGTTGACAATCTAACAGTCTAATTCTGATTTCAAATACTAACCACCCACCCCAAACAGCTATTGTGTAGTGATGCACATACCTAACGGGTCATTTTTAAAGGTAACAGAGGCAATGCATACCTAAGATTAGAATCAAATTCTGCATCTATAATCCCTCCTAAAATCACAGTGATTAGTAAGTGTGAATCCCTCCCTCTGGTACTGAATATTACTAAATCTAGTTTAGCTGGAGACACCTTAAGTATCTGCTGAAATGAACGCTCTAAGGGGAAGAAGTGCTCTTGGAGAAAAGAGGATTTAGACTTTTGGAGGTAAAGGGGAATCAGGAGCAGCACATGGCTGCAATCAATTTATAGACCGAAATGCTGATAATTTGAGGGCTGGGCACACAGTTGGGGAAGGGGGGGTGTCTATAATTAGGAATTTGTGGACACCATGTATAGATGGCCTTAGTAATCTAAATCCCTCTCATCATTATGACCTCCCTTTACAATACTTCAGTGTCTTCATTTGCAGTGCAATGAAAAAAACATCCTCAAAATCTCCATTATTTACCTGTACTTTCAGGGATGGAAGCCCACCCAGATAGACTGGTGGCTTAGTGCTGAAGGTGGAATTACTTGCCAGTTTTCCTTCCCTGGCCCTCAGACCATCAATAACGAGTTGGCCATTCTTCCCATGCATATTGAATACCACCTTTGTGGGGGAAAGCATAATTACCATTAGACACATTGGGTGGGATTTCAAAATCACTTATGTGAGGTAGAAGCACACGTCCCAATGAAAGTCAATGGAACTTGTGCTCCTAAATCATTTTGGTGCTTCTGAAAACCCTATCCATCAAGTTATAGACAGTATAGTCCTAAAATCAGCACACATTTTTGAGGCTCACTTGAAACTAGTAAAAATATAAAGAAAGTAGGTGGGTAAAATGCTTTTTCAAATACCTTATCGTTCAAAAACTAGGAGTATTTTGCACATCAGTTATCTAGGTTCCTTGTTTTTCCTTACTCTGGTATATAACCAGAGTAATTCCATTGACTTTCTAGATATACACCAAAAGGCATCAGAATAATGCCTTATACCATAATGTCCCTACCCCACAGACACATACTATCTACCTTAATGTTCCCTTTTTTGGGGAACTTTCCTAAAGTAATACAAGTATTGTTACAATACTATCTGCATTAGAACTAGGCCACTGCCATGAGCTTCTTGACAACGAAGACCTGTCATCCACACGAACCTTCAGTCATATGAACTAGCTCCACAAGGTTGAGGTGAATATACTCCCAGCATTTTAAAATGCTGAGCACTTATGACTGTGCATATTAAGCGATGGTTCATGTTTTGCAATGGTTCACACAGTTAATTCTGTCCTAACTGTCGTTATACTTACAGTATGCCACTGCCCATCATCGTATTTTGCTTTGCTTTTGATTTTAATTTTCTTTCCTCCAACACCAAATGAAAAGACAAAACGTCCCTTGGAAATGTAAAGAGCCATATAAGAGCTCTCAGGCTTATTTCCCACAAAAAATATCAGTCCTCCCGATGATGCAGTCCGTACGTCTATTGAAAAATGTGCCCTTTAGTGGAAAGAGGATCAGAGAAGACATTAAAATATGGCCTTGTTTTGCTTACTGTCATACCCTTTCCATACCCTTTTGAAAGATGCAGGGGGCCTGATTCTGCTCTCACTTATACCAGTGTAAATCAGGAGTCACTCCACTGAAGTTGTTGGAATTATCAGTACAAGACTGGATATAAATGTGATCAGAAACATTATATTTATTGTCATTGTGCTGTGCAGGAAGTTACATGTGAATTCAATTGGAACAAACATACATATTCCTATAATACCAGTACAGCAAAGTGAGATTACTATTAAGTATTTGAATGCTGATGATGTACTCAGTACTGTAGAGAATATAGAGTAGACAAGGCCAGTGGGTATCTTCACTGTTTGGTAGCCACTGAATTTAATTAAAAATCCTCTCTGAACAGAAGGGCCATATAGTGTGTCCTGAATTTTAGTTTTGGCAAACCAAGAGAAGAAGGAACTTCGACAGACAAGGATACTCTTCTGAAAAACCCAGTCATCAGTCTCAGAGAGTTCCATCCCAGAAACCAGTAACAGAAGCACCTAGTCTGTTCTTAACTGTTATGATGGAATGTAGGGGGAGAGTGTTTGACCTATAAACACAAGTCGAATAATTTGTTAACACAGTAGTGGCTTTTGGAATCATAATTATGTAGTACACCATTCACATTTCTGAATGTGGGCTGAAGTCGGCAGATTTAGATTCTTGGATTGGGCCTCTATGTGCACTAAATTCAAGCATCTCATTCCAGGCAACCTGTTCAGTTTTGTTTTGTAGAAACAATGATTGGGAGAAAAAGTTCTCTGTCAAGCCCTTAACAGAACAATCAGGTGCACCCCATTACTCCCAAAGAGATGCACATTGGGAAATCATAACCCTTAGCACCTAAAGGCTAGGCTCAAGGTTCACTGAAGAATACAGCATTAGAAGTTGAGTGGAGAACTGTTGCATTACCTGTCTGTCAGTGATGCCTGAGAAAGTGTATACAGCAAATGACTGTTGGGAGCATTGCCAAACTGATAAGCTCCATTGATGAAATTTAGCTGAGTAGGTAAAGCACAGCTTTTCTGGTCTAGCTGCACTTCGGCACCTGTCAGGTAAGCAAGGTGCTTTTCCTTCTGTAACTGCAAGGCAGAATTTTAATCTTTAATATGGATAACTGAGATAATAATTCAATATACGTATTTCATAATTCCCATCAGAATCAGTCAACACGCTTCTTTGAGTGTCTCATTAACTGTTATCACTCTGGAGAGTTATATATTGAGCATGGGATATGGAGAAGGGAGGCCCTGCTCCAGATGCTAGATGGAAAAGGAGTAACATCAATTCCTCAACCCTGCCAGCTCAAGTTGGCGGAGCCTAAGCCTGAGAATCAGTGTGGACTGGAGTTTATAGTAAACATAAACATACCTTGAAAATCTTAGAGCTGTTAGGATCTGCTAATTCTTTCAGCTGCATTGGCTGGGGTGACTTGTATATCCTACAGGCTCCCACGGATACACCAGACTTCTCAGTATAACTGACTAGATTTTGAACTTGAGGGAGCTCACCTGTCCTAGAATGAGGAATAAACATGAGGAATGAGAATGAGGAATGAGTGCTATAGGAGACCACCCTTTATCATCCCTATTCTTTAATGAAAACCACCATGTATTCTAGAGCTGCATTGTTTGGACATATAGCCTTACAAGGTAGATCTACTCTCAATTACAGTCTGTTCAAGGGACATCTACCAATTTTCACCTGTCACAATAGTATGATTTATATTAATGATCCTAAACTCTTGGCACAGGCACATCCAGAATTACTGTCATAAGAACTCATATATTTTGTATTAGCATGTGATGTCACCAGGAAATCCCAACCACTTATACAGTAGGTGGCATATAGCATCCAGTGCTGTTCCTCTGGCAGTTTTAGCAGGCCAAGCCTAAATAAAAGTATCCGCTGCTTCCTTGGGGGTGGCGGGGGAAATCCTTGAAGATGCTGCATGACCTATTGGGTGGGAAGTTTGTGAAAAACGAAAGGAGTTTGTAGTTCTTGCCTGAAACATCCCACCTCTGCTACAGCCATACTACTGAGGTAAGCCACTGCTGTTGCATCCTCAACTGAATTTAGGAGCCTACCAAAAACTACTTACTTGAAAAAATGCTGTTGCCATTGAGAAAAGGGAGCTGGAATACAGTAACCCTGGCAGTGTCAGACCTTCTGGACTAGATTAAGAAGGTTTTGCTGATTAGCGATAGAAGAGGATTGGTCAGGTCAAACCTACAGTCTTGCTAAATCAGCCACATTCCCACTCAACTGGATCCCAAGTATGAGGGCTAAAAAGCTATCAGTTTGTTACTGTGCAACTCTGCCCTGTTGCCAGAAACACTCTTATACCAATCTTCTTTGTGCAAAGGCTAAATCAATGAGAATAAATGTACACATACTGTATGTAGGTTGTAAGGTTAAAGGAATCTCTCCAATTTTGGTAGATCACAGATGGACAGGGAGGTTAGTATACATGTTGCACAACTTCACAATCCTAAGGCAAAGATTTAATGAAGATATATACAAACCAAAAATACATCATAATTTTTGTGAAACCACACACACTCATGCACATCCAAACACTCAATAGTCAGCGGAAACAAGCAGGCCCCAGCTGAGAGAATACCTGTGATAGGAATTAACCTAATGAATGAAAACACTTAAGGTGAAATTTCTTTTCTAAATTGGGCTTGCAAAGATGTATCTACCACCAGGTGGATGTGGAGGGAAAAAAACTGAGTAACAAATGGGTAACATAAACCAGCAATCGGGTCTTTTTACAAGTTCCCCCATATGTTGATGTAATTATTCATTTTGCATATGCAAATGTTTCTTGCTCATGCAGTTATCTGGCTGCACATGTATTTTTGATGAGTATAATTTAGGCACAGATGTTCGAAAATTTTGCCTTGCAATATACCCATTCCAATATAATCATGCTTTTAAACCAAATTTCTAGTGAAGGAATACAATTCAGAGTGATCTTCCAAAATATCAAAAGATCAAACTCCATTAAATCTTACAAAAATGATGAATTGGTCAAATACAAGAATTTATTTGTTGTGCAACAAGGTTATGCATTCAGCAAGGTTTCATGTATCTAGAAGAAATGCAGATTAGTGAGAAGAAATTCCAATTACTCATAAAGGAAAACAGGTCATTTCTCTCTTTACCCCAATGTCTGCACCTGCAAATATTCCCAAGTTAAGTACCTTTGTATAAAGACATTGGAGATGCAGCCTTCAAAATTATCCCCACCCAATCTTACAGAACTTAATTGTTTAGACATTCCTTGAGGTTCAACAGCCATTGACACAGGCAGGTCATCAACCAGCAGCCTGACCCTGAAACAAGATGAATACAAATAAGAGTGAAAAATTTAGGAAAAACACACTACCAGCTAAATGAATTTTTTTTAAAAGAAAGATCTGACACACACATGCCTTCCAGTTACATTTTAATTCTGATGGCGTTTACAGGCCAGGTCTCCTATCACTTCCATGGGTTTTATGCCAATACTAGTTCATTGACTTAACCATATTTAAAATGGTGCAGTACAGTTATAATGAGAGCAGCACGTAGCCTTACATTCTTTGGGTGAGATCTTGGCCTCAGTGAAGTCAACAGCACAATTTCCATTGACTTAAATGGGGCCAGGATGCTACCCCTTATGCCAAAAGGAAACAGAATTTGACAAGTTGGACACTACTACTACAGAAAAACTCTGAACGTTATCACTAGCCCAGGGCTTTAATACAATCACAGGCTATCTTTCAAACCCTTCTTTTTTAGCCAGCACAAGTTTTTATATAACCCTATGGAGACCAGTGTGTTTTAGAAGTCATCTAATTTTCAGTAAATTAGATAAATTTTAGTAAATTGTCTCAATCTATATATCAGATCGATATTGAGAAAATTAGGAGAGCTATTACCCTTCCTCCTCAGGCCTGTAAAACAGCTGCATTAGACAGGTTTGCAATTTACACTCAAAGATGCGAAGACTATGAGTGTGAGAAGCTGTCCAAAGCTATGTCTTGCCCAACCACAGAGAAAGACACTTAGTGCACAGAAAAGCAGATTCAAGCCTTTTGGTTTGAAAGCTCAGACTACCAGTGTTGCTGTGAAGTTCAGGAGCTGAACTGGAACTCAGTAGGTACTGACATGCAAATACGCAGACCAAGAATCTTCTAGTGCTTCAGAATGTCCATATCCACTGCTAGCACGATTCAGAATTTAGTTTTAACTCTGTACCTTTTTATAACCAAACATCAGGTCAAGCAAACATTCTACAATCTTCTCTTTCTAACCAAGGCTTGCAGTCCATTCAAAAACCAAACACAGAACTGGACTTACATGTTGCCATCTTTGATTACTGACACATAATGCATTGAACCATCTTCATATTTCTTGCTGGATTGTTTTTCCTCATCTGTCATCTTTACGATTACAAAGCCATCTCTCAGAAAGATGGTAAGCACATAAGGCTAAAAAAAAAAAAAAAATCCTATAAACTTATAATTAAATATAGGCAGCTTCAGGTTTTCCTGATATCACCATGAACCCAATTCCCAATGGTAAGTCAGGGTGGCAGCGTGCATTGCTCTCAAGAGTTCTTGGAATCCAACATGGCTCCGTGGGAGGAAAACTTCCTTCCCACAAAACTGTTCTGGGCCACCCCAAAAACTGTACTTCTCCCAGGGTAATATCCCAAATCATACGACTCCAGAACCCCTGCAGCTAACACAGCTCCTGGAGAAGGGAAGAGACGAAGGTTTCTAACCGTCAGAGGAGTGAAGTTCTGGAACAGCCTTCCAAGGGGAGCTGTGGGGGATGGTATGATGGGATAGCCTAATTTTGGCAATTAATTGATCTTGACTATTAGCGGTAAATATGCCCAATGGCCTGTTGGATGGGGTGGGATCTGAGTTACTACAGAGAATTCTTTCCTGGGTGTCTGGCTGGTGAGTCTTGCCCAGATGCTCAGGGTTTAGCTGATCGCCATATTTGGGGTCCGGAAGGAATTTTCCTCCAGGGCAGATTGGCAGAGGCCCTGGGGGTTTTTCGCCTTCCTTTGCAGTGTGGGGCAAGGGTCACTTGCTGGAGGATTCTCTGCACCTTGAAGTCTTTAAACCACAATTTGAGGACTTCAATAGCTCAGACATAGGTTAGGGATTTGATACAGGAGTGGGGGGGTGAGATTCTATGGCCTGCATTGTGCAGGAGGTCAGACTAGATGATCATAATGGTCCCTTCTGACCTTAAAGTCTATGATTCTCCCTGCCTACCCCAGACTTTGGGATGCAAAAAAATAAAAAAAGATAAAAACGTTATTTAAACGTATTTTAATTGACTTTTACCAGAGGTAGAGATTAAACTCCCCACCTACTTAATGCCATTGTTTCCTCCAGAAGCACAAGCACAGAGGAACTTCTTCCACAGTCTGCCCCTCCAATGGAGTCACTTCTCTCTGCCACTTCATATTAGCAAGCAAGTCATTTAATCTCTCTGTACCTAAGTTTACCCACACTGTTGGAGTGCTGTGCAGTCATGGTTGAAAAATGGGAACGTTTTAAGGCAGTGGTTCTCAACCAGGGGGTACATGTACCCCTGGGGATACATAGAGCTCTTCCAGGGGGTACATCAATTCACCTAGATATTTGCCTAGTATTACAACAGGCTACATGAAAGGCATTAGTGAAGTCAGTACAAACTAAAATTTCATACAGACATTTACTTGTTTATACTGCTCTATGTACTATATCAGTGTTTCTCAATTTACAATTATATGGTAAAAATAAGAAAGAAAGCAATTTTTCAATAATAGTGTGCTGTGATACTTTAGTATTTTTATTTCTGAGTTTGTGAGCTGGTAGTTTTTAAGCGAGGTGAAACTTGGGGTACACAAGACAAATCAGCCTCCTTGAAAGGTTGAGAACCACTGTTTTAAGGGACAGTTTCCACCACAAAAGGTCTATTCTTTTCAATGAAAAATTTCAAAACTAAATTTTTTTTTTGACCAGATCTTATTGGAAGTAGAATTGGGCAGGAAAAAGTTTTCCCATTCTGCAAGAAACTGAGATTTTGAAAAATGTTCCTGTCCCAAACAGACATGAGTTTTCTTATCCAGAAACAGAAATGAATGTTTCATACCCTTATATTGTAATTTAATAATGTTCCACTGGGTGCCAACGCACGAAAGCCAAATCCGACTTGGAAATTGCTGGGAAATGGGAAACCTTCATCATTCAAATCCAGTATTCCATTCCTGGAGAAAGTTGCAGATCTCACAAGCTAAAAGGCAAAGAGATGATGAATTAGGTTTTCATGTATCACTTTTTTTACTGGACTGCCTAAGGTAAGTTATGAAATTGGTCTCTCATTCTTTTATTCAAGCTAATATATACATGAACGGACTCTAACTGAAAACATATAATAGACAAATTGAGAGTATGGTACCTGAGTTTCCAAGTACAGAACAAGTATATACACTTTGTTGGCATCCATGGAGTCAATTTTGATCTGAACCAGTGTAAGTAAACTGAGGCCCGTTTAGTATAATACACAGCTCTGCTCTGTTTACTGTCTATGTTATCAGAAAAGGCCAGATGATTTTATATTCAAAGACAAAAAGTAGGCAGGCAGGGTCGGTGTCCACCTGAATGAACTTTGGACTGGAATGAGTACATTCAGATTTGAATCCCTTTCATTCATCCATTAGGCAGTGAGGCCAAGAGTGCTGTAGTGGCAGCAGAGTCAACCTCAGTGGAAAGGGAGGAGGAGAAGTGACAAGAGTCTTTCAACAGGAAGTGGCTACCATGAACAAACCAAGTGACATTCACAGAATTGAAAGGGAGTCCCACCCAGTTGGCTGCAGCAGGGAGAATAGTGGTGGTGGCAAAGGGCTCTGGGAATGGATTTGCACGTTTGAAGTTGTGACAGCCATGGGATGCAGACAAAAACTCAGAGGATCCATCAGGGGTAGGAAAAGGAAGTAAGAGATGACTACCTATGCATACCCCATACACACTTAATATCACCCAATACGTTCCTCAAAGTAGAGACAGCTACTGGTCCACTAGTCACATTTTTCAAGATTATTTAAGAATGTCAATTGCTAAAAGTTCATAACTTAAAAATCTGGAGAAATGCTAGAAGACTAGAAGAGTGCTAACGCTGTGCCAGTATTCAAAAACGGCAAGCGGTATGACCTGAGTAACTATAGACTGGTTAGCCTGACATCAGACCTAGGCAGAACAATGGAAAAGCTGATACAGGATTCAACTGATAAATAACTGAAGTACAGGAATACAATTAAGGACAGTCAATATGATTTTATGGAAACGAAAGTCTGATCAAACAAACCAGATTCCATGCTTTGATGAGATTACAAGTTTGATTGATAAAGATAACTGCATAGATGTAATATATTTAGTCTTTTGTAAGTCATTTGACAGTACGTCTGACATTCTGATTGAAAATTTAGAACTATGCAATATCACAGGTTAAATGGATTAGGAATTGGCTGACATCTCAAAAAGTAGTTGTCAAAGGGGAATCATCATTGAGTGGGGTTGTTTCTAGTGGGGTTCCGTAAGGTTCAATACTAGTAGGCCCAACACTGTTCAACATTTTCATCAATGATCTGGAAGCAAATATAAAAATCATTGCTGATAATATTTGCAGATGACACAAAGATTTGCAGAGTGGTAAATAATCATGAGGACAGAACAGTCATACATAGTGACCAGGGTAGCTTGGTAAGTTAGACATTCAGGAACAAGGAACACAAGCCATGACTAAAAATGGAGGGCTGCATCCTGGAAAGCAGTGACTATGAAAAGGATTTTAGGGGTCACAGTAGACAAACAATTGAGCATGCCCTCCCAATATGATGCTGTGGCGAAAAGGGCTAACGTGATCCTGGGTTGTATAAACAGGGGGGTAATGAGGAGGGGTAAGAAGGTGTCCACATTTTAAAAAAGATGCTGAAAAGTTGGAAAGGGTGCAGGAAAGAACTGTAAAGATGATTCAAGAGCTTGAGAAAATGCCTTACAGCAAGAGAATAAAAGAGCTCAATCTGTTTAATTTATCAAAAAGAAGATTGAAAGGAGACTTGATTACAGTGTATAAGTACCTTCACAGGGAAAAAATACTGGTTACTAAAAAGGGCTCCTTAATCTAGCAGAGAAAGGATAACAAGAACCAATGGCTGAAAGTTGAAGTCAGACAAATTCAAATTAGAAATACAGCACAAATTTTTAACAGTGAAGGTGATCAGTCATTGGAACAAACTACCAAGGGAAGTGGTGGATTCTCCATTTCTTGATGTCTTCAAATCAAGACTGGATGTCTTTCTGGAAGTTATACTCTAGCCAAACACAAGGCTGGGTGAAAGTTAATGGCCTGTGATATAAAGGAAGTCAGACTAGATGATTTAACCATTCCTTCTATCGATCTGTGAAAAACAAACACACTAAAAGCAACTTTGCAAATTACCTTCCAGTCATCGGAACACTTCCTACTGACACCAATGGTCTCAGTAAAAGTAACAGACGCAGTGATGGGGTTTTTCACATTCTTAATGCAGCCACGGAATGGAGATGTGGAGATATTAAAGCTGGTTTCAGAGAGAAAAAAGTAATTTGTTACCTCAGTCACAGAATAGTACAACAGTCAGTCAATAGAATGATATGAAATAGAAAAATAAAATAGCAGATTCCAAGATGAATCCTTATTGCACACAAATTTTCACTGTCATGTCCTGTCTACAGAGCATATCCCAACTAACAAAGAGCCAGATGATTTTCCACAACTCACAGATTTTGACATATATTTACACATCACATACAACATACAGAATCTGAGCCCAGTCCTCCCATAGGATACACACCAAAATCTTCTACTGATGTCAGTGGGAGGTTTGTGTGTGTACCCTACAGAAAGGTTGGGCCTGCTGACTTTTTAAAATCGTAACTCACCGTTCCCGCAGAGAAGATGGAATTCCACCCAGGTAGTATGTGGTGAACTTAAAGACACTGATGCTGGCTTTAATCCAAGGATTAATCAAAACTGACTTTTGTCTACTAGAAATGTATAATTTAATCTGAAATGGACAGATAGTGAGAATTAGTGCACACAAAATAAACAAGAATAATTTAGCACAGGGGTAGGCAACCTATGGCACGCGTGCCGAAGACGGCACGCGAGCTGATTTTCAGTGGCACTCACGCTGCCTGGGTCCTGGCCACCGGTCCGGGGGGCTCTGCATTTTAATTTAATTTTAAATGAAGCTTCTTAAACATTTTAAAAACCTTATTTACTTTACATACAACAATAGTTTAGTTACATATTACAGACTTATAGAAAGAGACCTTCTAAAAACGTTAAAATGTATTACTGCCACACGAAACCTTAAATTAGAGTGAATAAATGAAGACTCGGCACACCGCTTCTGAAAGGTTGCCGACCCCTGATTTAGCACATCAAAATGTGCAAACATAGCATAATACAAATGGTCTAATTTTGCTCTGATTTACACCAGTTTAAATACAGAGTAACTGCATTGCTTCAAGTCGATTTACTCTACATTTTGTAAGTAACACATGCTTAAATGAAGTATGTATGCAGATTTTTGTGCATGAGTGGTCTAGCAATGAATAGATATAATCATACTTAGTACTTAGATTATGCATTTTATCTGCAGCTCTCAAAGCACTTTTGAGAGCAGAGTAAGTATCATTATGCCTATTTTACAGCAAAAGAGACTGAGGTGATGAAAGGTGATGTGACTTTTCTAAGTTCACACAGTGAATCAGTGGCAGAGAGGGAGCAGAACACAGATCTCATAACTTCCAGTCCTAGCCACTGGAACCCACTGCCTTCTAGCAAGTATGGCACATAAAGTTGAGAGGCAAAACTGAATACTCACATGGTTTGGAATCACTCTGACTCATGAAGTTCTGAGTGTGAGTGACTGGCACCACTGAAAATCAGGCGCTAAGTTTCTTAATTAGCAAAAGTATGTTCTGTTTCATTTTACTAATAAGTTCGGGTCTCTGCAGTTTTTCCAGCTACAATCAGAACTTGAGTTAGCCACTCCTTTCTCAGTGCATTTACACACACCTACACACACAAAAGCTGCATGAACTATTCACAGTAAACAAGTTATTCATCAAATTTAGCCCTCTTGTTTGTGAGCAAATTGTCTACAAACAGGTTGTGATTTCTACAAATTAATATGGTGTTTGAAATTCCATTCGTATTCTATGCAAACATATCCCTGCCTACCAACTGCTTACAGCTGGTTCACTGGGAGTACTGCTTTTGGCTTTTATATTTGTAAGTCAAAATTGAGCTGTTTTGATTGGACACATAGGTCACATCTTGACTGGATGAGTGTGACTTTTAGAATTAGGTTATTGGCATAAGTACTCATGTATATGAATTCAAGATGTGCCTTTTGTGAATGTTCTGCAATATTCTCCTAAAATTTGCTGTTTAGGCATATATTCCTGCCAGTAAACATAGTTGTTAAAATATCCAAGGAAAGCTGAACAAAAAAGGGACACAGACAAGCGAAATCATTTAAAAGTTTGAACGTATGTTCACAAATAATTATCTGTAATATTTCCCCAGCTCTAAGTTATACATACATAAACACATACACCCTTGTTATTTTTACTTTTCAGTCACATTTTCTTATTGTTGAAAAATCTGTCTATTTTAACAGTACAGTTTAACTATACTTTTGGCCACAATAATCATCAATAAAGGGATTTGATTATGTGTTTCATAGCAGACTTCATATAAATAGCTCCACAAAATAGCTGGACTGCTTTTAAGCTGATCAGATAAAAAAAGCGGTTGCATAAAGGTCAGCTAAAAGTTTTTTCTTAAAACAATTCTGATAAAAATACCAAACTAAACATTAAAATAATGTTGGTATTTACAATTAATATTATAATCCTTAATTCAAGCAATACACTTGCAAGACAGCAAGTTGTTTGAGTGGTTATTCTGCCAGGAATTGTTTTCCCACAGAAATACATGATATGGGGCAGTGTAAAGATTAATTTCCATATGAGCTGCACACATAAGCTAGTGTTTTTCTAGCCTAATCATCTAAAAAGAAAGGCAAAACTTCACATTCAGAAGAATTTGAAATAGGATGTGTAGCTTCAGCCATTATGATCTATATATTTTCAGAAGTTCATGATACTTTTAATAAAATATATCATTTGTTTAAATGACATACTTGCTTATATGTTCCATCATTTACAGCTTCTTTATTGCTTGCTATTTCCTTTGGAGGTTGTGAGTCAAGTTTGTATCTGAACACCAGATGGCCATTTTCAATATTCAAACTAATGAAATGATCCTGCAATAAGGAAAAAAAAAACACTGTGTAATATATCATATGTATTTTTATTGTCTTGTGAATTACTTTAATAAAGTTAAATAATAACACTACTACTCTTATATAGCACTTTTCATCAGTAGATCTCAAAGCGCTTTACAAAGCAGGTGTTTACAGCTGGAGAAACTGAGGCACGGGGCACTTAGGTGACTTGCCCCAGGTCACGCAGCAAGCCTATGGCAGAGCTAGAAACAGAACCCAGGTCTCCTGAATCCCAATCCAGTGCTCTGTCCTCTGGGCCACACTGCCTCCCAGGACAGTAAATAATAACAAGAAAGTTTTTGGCAAAAAGAAAAGATAATATGAAACATTCTAGAATTTAAACTCTTAATGATAAATATAATTAACTCAAACTCATGAAAATGAATCAACTCAAAAAAGTACCATCATATCTCCACAAAATTTTGATTGCATCCTTTTTTATTTCAGAGTTTAGTGAATTTTATTATAGCAATAAGGCAATGATTTATTATATTAACAAACATACCAAATATGTATATAGCATTCTTATTAGATAAGTAATACAACAATTAAGTAATAAGGCAATTTTATCATTAGTTCTAGCACCTAACAGATTACCTGAAGCCTCAACGTTTATAGGAATCATCACCTATACTCTAAGTTTCTCCTTGCTCTGTTATTTATCAGAACTAGAGCTGGGCAGAGAAAGGTAATTCCATGTGGTGTGTGGGATTTCAATATTTTGAAATTAGGTTTTGTTCCAGTTTGGAAAAAAAACTGCAAATTTCAAAATTCTCCAAAGAAATAGAATTCAGCCCCAGAGCTGTGGACCCTGGAAGCCTAGACTCCCAGCTGACTGGGAGGTAAGCTGTCAAGGAGGCAGTAGGGCAAACTGCAGGAAACCAGGTGGGTTTCCACTGGAACTTTGGCAAAATCAAATTATCTCTGCAAAACTTTCAGATTTTGCAGAATCGGCAAATGCTAATGAAAATATGTTTTGTTGGAATTTTTCCAATCAGCTCTAATCACAATACCTAAATCAAAAAAGCACTCATCTCAGATACCAGTATAGGGCCAGATTTTCCTCCCAGTTACACTGGTGCAACTCCATTGGAGTCAATGGGTTCAACTGGAGTAATTGGGAGCAGAATTTGGCCTATAATTTTGAAAGGTAGGCACAAATGACTATTACATTTTTGGGGGTTACACAATTCCCTTTGTCATGTACCAATATCACAAAAATAACTGGTTTGATGAAAAGGAAAAATGTATACAGAGTCCTTTTAAAGGAAGGTTTACATTACCAAAATGCCATTTATCTGTAACATGACGCATAACAACAATGTATTTTCCTTACTCTTTTGGGGGTCTCTTTCAGAGCCATATAAAGGGTCAAAGCAGCAAAAACTGCAGCCCATCTATTGCATTTTCATTAATACTATTCCATCCTCCATTTCCAACTACCTCTCACTACCTCAGTGGCTTTGGGCGAAGTGAGATGATTTGATCCTTACAAATTATTCTTCATCTTCTATTTGTATGGGGTATTTCAGGGATGCACATTACGATAGTAATTTCCTCTTAAAAGCAAGACAAAGCTTAGATTGCCTCAAGAATAGCCTTCTTTAAAACTTGTCAGCTCATCACAACATTGCCACCAACAATTCTCCTTCTGAGCCTGTTTCTTCTAAGCTGGAGATGCCATCATTCGAGTGAGTAATGGGGCAATTCTTCACCATACAGTACCTCACACTCTCTGTTCAGTGCTATAATCAGCATCTGTTCTTTAAATGTCTGTTTCTAAAATGTGTTCTAATTAATATTCAATAGCAATAAAACATAGGACAGAATTTACTAATCCATTTCACAGATGGCTATGGTAGTTTTGAAAGCTATTATTCTGAGCACTTTCTCGATTAATTTCAGTTTTCAAATTATTATAAGAAGTATATATAGTACTCAAAAGAATCACTCCATTAGTTACCTGGTTTTCTGCAAAAAACACCATGCCTTCATCTGCAGTAGTTTGAATTTCCTGCTCGTAGTACAAATGAGGAATATTTGCTTCTCTAGCTGTGACAAGTGCATAGCCCGTGCCTTCAAAATAGTTTTGGTCAGACTCTGCTTTAAATCTATAACAATGAAACATCACAAATCAGAATATATGGGAGCAAATAACTGCTACCACATGGACATAACAAGAACCACAATAAATGTGATTTTTTTAAAAGCCTAAAACAAAATATTCAGTAACGGGGTGACCAGATTCTAGTAATGCCAAATCCTGACCCCACTGAAGTCAATTTCTCATTAACCTCGGTGAGATTAAGATATGGTTTCTAGAGAAGAAAAACACTTAAGAAGTTTTAGTGACCAGATGTTTCTTTTTAATGTAATTTTAGGCTATAAAGAAGCCAAATATTGTATGCTGTGGAGCTGAGGCATTTGAGTGTGTGTCTGGTTATTAGAATATTTGGGTGGCAGGGCATGTGAACTGAAGTTACTGTGGGTGTGAATGCTTTATTAAGTGGTAACTTGCCCTGATGTTAACGTGGTCACATCAACAGGAAATACAGTTAATCTTAATTTATCAGTGATAACGTTTTTTCAATTTCTTAATGTAAAACACTTGCTGTATTTATTTCTTACCTACTGCATGGCTCCACTTCAGTGGTATTGAGATTAAATGTCCTCTTGAAGTTGTACAGGCTAATAACATTCTCATTTAGGTTGTCTAATTCAATGCAGCCTTGGTAATGACGGTAGTCTAGTGCACTGGGAGGCTGCAAAAATAAAAGAGCCATAAAAATACCCCAATCAAAACATCAACATCAATTTAATAATGTTTACACAGACATGAAAATAGTAATGCTGTAACAATTAAAATGTATTGCAAATAAATGATATTGTTTAAGCTACAGGTTGCCATCCAAGAAGCACTATAACATGGTATAAATAATCAAAAGTGTTAGCTATAGAATACTCAATGGTTAAAAATTCCCTAGTTATGATGATTAAACACCTTTGTAGGCCAGAATGATATTTCCATTTACCTGAAAATCTAGTGGGTATCCTCCCACATAAAAGACAACACTGTTGGGATCCAGATTTAGGAGTGTGTGACTGCTCCCACTGCTACTGTCAAAAGTCTTTTTGTCTGAGGTGGCTGCTTTAACGTAACTCAACTTTGCATACTGGTAAATCCTAAAAGCAAAGGGGAAAAGTAAAGGAATAGCACATTTTATTAATAAAGTAACATCTAAATATGATACAGAAAAAAAGGGATAGAGTGGGTTGTATTTTAAGAGTCTTGTACCTTTCAAACTTCACCCGATCCAAAGTAGCTTCCTCAGTGTTACTCTCAGTCACTGATGGGTCCACTTCTATTTCGGCTTCATTGCCTCCCAGGTTATAAACACAAATGAGACGACCATTTCTCACAGCCATACCAATGTAGTCCTTGGAGGCCTAAAAATAGAAGAGCAAATCAACTATCAATGAATGATTGATGCTAGAGCTGGTAAAATATAGTAGGATTACTTCAGGGACACTACAGTGCTTTGAAAGCTGGAAAGCTATCCTCCTACTGTAGCAATCATTGCATTTAGAAACTTTTTTCAGTTTACTAATTTGGGATGGATGTTTTGTAGCTTCATTGGCTGCTCTGTTTCAATAATAATAATTTCAAATCAATTTAAGAGTCGTATGCACTTGGATTGAATGGGGTCCAAACACAACTCTTTCTTTTATTACTATAACAAAAATATTACTTACTAATAAAAATACTTTCTACTTTTGTAGTGCCTTCCACCTGAGGTTATCAAAACACTATACACATACTAATTACTTTAGTCTCACAATGCCTCTGCGACGTAAGTAAAATGGAAGAAACAATATTAAGTCCAATTGCTCCTATTGAGATCCCTGGAAGCAATAATCTTCCATACAATTATCATTTTATTTCTCCCATACAGAGTATTTCAATAAACCTCAGTCAAAGCCATCATAGGCCAAATGTTCAGAAAGACTAGAATCATAGAACCACAGGGTTAGAAGGGACCCCAAGGGTCGTCTAGTCTACCTCCCTGCCAAGATGCAGGATTTGTTGTGTCTAAACCATCCAAAACAGATGGCTATCCAGCCTCCTTTTGAAAGCCTCCAGTGAAGGAGCTTCCATGACCTCTGTAGGCAGTCTGTTCCATTGTTCTACTGTTTTTACAGTTAGGAAGTTTTTCCTGAGATTTAATCAGGAAGATAAAATCCAGCACGGAATAACTGCACTTAAACATGTACCTGCATATCCACCACATTTATAGTGAATGCACGTACAGGGGGGTAACTGAGCATACAAACTGATAGGTGGTACCTACATACATAGGAAAATTGGGAAATTGTGCTGGGTGTTTGTGCAAATGGGAGTGCATGAGCAAGAATGTATTGTTTTGCATATGCAGGAGAGGGAAAATAAAGAGGTAAGGGACTAAATTTTAAAGAAGAGGACCATTTATAAACCTAATTAAGAAAAGGTTTGTTATTAGTTATACTGCAGTAACACTCAGAGGCCTGAAACAGGATCAGGGTCCCATAGTGCTAGGGGCAATACAAACACACAGTAAGCCCGAAGCAAAGATTTTTACAATGAAGTCCATGGTTGCAAGTTAGGGTCACTGCCAAGATTAACTGGTGGCATCCATTATTGGGAAATAACTTTTGAGGCAGAACAGCAGGATAGGAGAAACAGATATTTGCCCAAACAGTTATGTGTCCAGTGGAGGAAAGGGCTATGTTTCTTCCCAATAAATGTATTCCTACACATAAAAAAATTAAGCTAATGGAAGTTATCTGCATTGACATCCCTTCATACTCCAAAATGCATTTTCTGTTCTAAGTATTGGAGTAAATAAAAAGAAATACCTACATCCTTATTGCCCAGGTACATTACAAACATATTTGAAGTCTGTTCCAAGCTCTCTTGTCTTGGCAGAGGTCTTTGGAGAAAAAAAGAAAGGGAAGTATAGCCTCTCAAATCCTCCAGATCACTTGGAGGTCGAACCTCTACCCCAGAACGACCATTGAACCTCATGGGAATAGCAACCTACCAAGAAAAACAAATACAATAGGTTAAACATTTCTACCTTTAAATTAAAAAAGGCATCACCTCCCTAACAACACTGGTTTGCGTCTGTGCTAAGTGACCTATGACTAACAGCCTAGGTGACCATAATGTACCCACCTTAGCCATGGATTGCCACAACACTGCAAGATCTGACTCTAAACCAACACAATTATACACAAGTGTAGGTACTACTCTGCTATTACTAATACTTAGTACTTACGCTGCACTTTAGATCTTCAGACATTAACTAATCAGTCCCCACAACACCTTTGTATTGTAATTATTATTCCCATTTTACAGCTGAGGCAAGAAAGAGTCCGGGTCAAATGGAGCTGTCAGTGCTCAACACCTCTGAAAATCAGGCTTCTTATTCAGATGCCTACACATGGATACAAATGCCTCACTTTAGACACTTGGGTTGAAATTTTGGTCTCAATGCTTTGCTCAAGCCCTAGAAGTCAGGCCCTTTGCTCAGTCCCTTAGCTTCACTGCCTGTCAGGTACTACAACATGTAGCTAATAAAGATATACAATACCAGTATTTTTGAGAAGTTCTCTTTAGGCCAAGATCTGAGCAAAATCTTTTTCAGTGTGGACCACATCTTAATGGAAAGTGTCTCATGGACACTTGCCCTGTTATTTGTGATCACATCACCCCGTGGCAATCAATGGAAAAATGATACTATGAAAGTAATGTATATTTAGCTGCCTTTTAGTGCAATATAGCGGTTAGAAACAAACATCAGCAGCACTATGTGATCTGCCAGCTCTCTGTGGATCGCCAGGGAATCACAGACCAGTTTGAGAACCTCAGTTCTGATCAATAGTGACTGGCTTCAAAGAGCAGCATCCAGCCCTCCTTCACTGGAGAGAAGGTCACCACAACAAGGAGCCTTTGAAAGGAGAGGGAATACCAAAATGGGAATTGTAGGGACGATCTTGGCTAGGGGAGGGACCTTGGAGTGGGACAGAAGGAAAGGTATTCTATACTGTTGTATCTATTTTATTCTGGTGCCCACCACCACAGTATCTAAAGTGCTCGCTAAAACTAGTGGTTTGATTTTTATGTAGTATCCTTCATTCATATTATAACAAAATATTTTTTCAGAGGGGATTGAATGCATCCTTGTGTACAAAAATCCCTAATGTCAAGCAATCACGGACGTTTTTGTGACAGACCTTGTTTGCAGCATCTCTGGCCTGCTGAATGAGCTCTCTTATGCGGTTTACATTCTCAGATATGTTGCCTATTGGCATCAGCTGTTGGTTGATGCTCTCAATCTTGTTAAACAGATCCGGGAGCTTGCTTGTTAATTTCTTTACTGTTATTGTGATGAGAGAAAAAAATTATTGGAGGACTGGAAAGGAGGAGAGATACACATGCCAAAAATGCCAATTCTGATAGTCTTTATCACAAGTCTCACAATATTTGGTGTTTCCTTAAAATCCCAGCTCCTGGAGAAAACATTACATGAGAATCTCAGCTTTAATTTTTTTTAAAAAACTAAGTTTTTAACCCTCATGGTTGTGGAGAAAAGCCTGAAAATGTGACACAAGTGCCTAAAGGCTTAAAAGCCAAATAAAAAGAACTCCAAATTTATTATTTTTTAAAATCTCATGATTTTAAGTCAATCTTGTGGTTTTTGGATGCTAGGGGTTGGCCAAATTTGCTATACATATGGTTGGCTATTGTAATTCTCTTTTCATGTACACTCGTGTAAATCAGGAGTAGCTCCACTGATGCCAGCAGTTACACAGGAGTAAAACACTTGTAAATAAGCAGAACATCTGGTCCACAGTGTTTCAAACAATGCAGTTGTGCGTAAATAAAATACACCATCCAGAAACTCACATTTTTCATTGTTATGGTTTAACTATCCACCTTCTCATAACACTATTGTTTTAAAAGCCACCTTCATTCAGATGCACTGTTCTCTTATTATTATTACATCATTAACATGGGGTTAATTTCACATACTCTATTTTATTTTATTCCATCAGACTCAGATTATACAGAGCTAAAAACAAATTCAGCATATAAATTTCTTGGGGCAATGACTATACCTCTTATGTTTGTACAGCACCTTGCACACAGTGGATGCAACCAGAAACAAATAATAATAATTATTATCACTATGTCTACCTGGTTACTCCTACAGAAATTTGAGAGGCATTAAACGGCACTTATTAGCAAACAGCAAGCACAGCACCCACCTGAATTGTTTGCTTCCGTCAAAGCCTTATTGAAGTCAGCACTCTGATTGCTTCCGTAGGTGCCCTTTATTTTTTCCACATCTGCTTTAATTGGGTTCAGTTCACCCAGTACATTAGCAGTGATATCATTGGCATTTTTGACCAGGTTCTTTGCACTGGTAATGACGCTGTCTATGTCATCTAAAACACACACACACACAAAAGTCTAAGTAAATACTTTGAACAACAACAGAATAACACAAAGTAGATGTGCTTAGTAAATGACTGACCTCTGTTTATCCCATTGAGATCATTTTGAAAAGAATCAAGGTTCATCAGCAGTCTGTTCTTCTTCCCTTCCACAATACCCAGTCTCTGCTTTATATCTTCAAGAGTTGGATTAATATCTGCAAAACAGAGCACTATGAATCAGTCTGGTAGGTGTTATACAAAGGTGCCCCGGCCATCTCGTGGAATGGCAGCAGCACTCTGCACTGTTACATGAGCATTGGGCACATACCTTTCCCATCCGGTTAAAAAACTTAGGTAGTATTATAGATAGTAACCAGGGGTGAAGATACCCATTCTGCCCCTCAGAGTAGGAAAAAAATAGTGATTAAGGCAGCTTAAGAGAAGGGCACAGATTTTGGGGATACATTATTATGCATATTCAATACATTATAATTATATATTATGTATATGATGCACAAATAAAAATACAATGTCCCATGATGATTATGACTAGTGATTACAATACTGCCACATTGTGGGAATGGGTTTTATGGAGTGAGGTAAAAAGGTAGTATCCTTGCATAGTAGACAGCCGCACTCACAAGGGGTGGATTGCTTCTAGTTGCTCCTGGCAACTCACTCAACTCTCAGTAGAGGCTCCAAGTAGCTGAGTGTGCACAGCAATGCCACCTCCCAAGACCTTCGGCCGCCATGGTAAATCTAGTGATGGTAGCTAGCAAAGATAACTGCTAATGAAGGGCACTTCTGGCTCATCAGATGCTTCTACCATCACTAGACTAGGTGAAGAAAATGAAAGAGGAGAAAATCTACTGAATTTCTACCTAAGCAACCACCTGGTGACAACGAACACACTATTTGAACAAAGAAGGCTGCAGAGGAAGCCTGATGGACAAATGAAGAACATTGTGCTTGTGAACTGCAGATGGAAATGTGGTTGTGCAGATCATTTGTGGCCAAGATCGGATCAGATCATAAGTTAGTGCTGGTTTCAATGACATTGAGCAATCAAAAAAGTGGCAAGAACTAAGGTCTAAAATGTAGACAAACTGAAAGAGACAGATATCAGGAAAGAATACAAAGAAGCCATATGTAAAAACATCATGTCTATGGTGAAAGAAGAAAAGAACATTGAAGAGACGTTGAACAGTGTAAAAAAAAATGGTATTATGGGAGCAGCTGAACATGTGTTGAGCTACAAGGCCAAAGGAAAAGAAATCAAGATGGATAATGGATGAAATGCTGCAGCTGAGTAACAAGTGTAGGAAGCTGAAGGAGAATAAAAAGGAGGATGTAGGATTGTGGCAAGTTATGAGAATGTATGGGGCATCCCTGAGAAATTGATCAAGCTGATGGAAAACATCTACAGCAAGTTGATGAATGCAATAGGCTGATCAGAGAGAGAGAAAAAAGAGAGCAAAGAGAGACAGAAACAATAGGATAAGTAAACAATGTCAAGAAGCAGAATACGTGAAGAAAAATGTAACACACAAGATAACAGAACTGAGTGGTACACATGAGTTGAAGATGTCAACAGTGAAAGACAAGTGCGGACAAATAATTGAGGATAACCAAGCAAAGAATAAATGATGGAAAGAATATCTTGAAAATCTGTACAATGTGCAGAACTCCAGAGATGAAACAGTCCTGGAGAAGCTTCCAAGTACACCTAAGGGAGAACAGACGCAGGAATTCTCAGAAGAAGTAGTAAAGATTTCAATAGAAATGTTGAAAAAGAAAAAGTGCCAGGAAGTAACAACATAACAGCAGCTGCAAATAGGCAAGAAACACGTGGTAAAAGTGATCCACAAATTACTCAACAAGATTTACAGACAAGAGCAAGTGCCTAGCGAATGGGGGAAAGTGATAATAGTACTGATCTATAAAAAGGGAGACAAGAGTGAATGCAAGAACTACAGAAGAATCAGCTATTGAGTGTGCCAGGAAAAGCATTTATCAAGACATTGCAGAGGAGAATGAAGAGGTATGTGGAAGTGGCACATGCAGATTTAGAATAGGATGAAGTACAATATATCAGCTATTTATGATAACACAGATACAGAGAAGTACACAGAACACAACTGAACCTGTTACAACAACTTTATAGACTTCAAACAGGCATTTGATAGCATTTGGCAGAAAGGATTGAGGCAAGTTATGAGACTGTATGGCATCCCTGAGATATTGATCAAGCTGATGGAAAGCATCTACAGCAAGTTGATGAGTGCAGCAAGAGTAGACAAGAAACAGATGGAATGTTTCAGGACTACAACAGGAATGTCGATACTGCTGTACGGATTGGAGTGCGAGAGTATGAGGAAAGCCAATGAATGCAAGATTTGACTGCAGAAATGAACTTGCTGAGGGAAATACTCAAAGTTTCAAGATTGCAGAAAATAAAAAATGAAGAGATAAGAAAATGGCAAGGGCAAGAAACATTGGATAGATGTGGTGAAGAATGACATAGACCAAAAAAGGTTTAAAGATTAACAATGCTGTGAAGTTGGTACAAGATAGAAATTGGTGGAAGGACTTCATTAGGCCCCTTTGTCGTTGTTGAGATGATGGACGGGAATCAAAGAAGAGAAGAAGCCATGAAAGAAGGGAATGGAAAATAGGGGTGAAATATTATACTATGACCTATATACTGTAAGATTGTATGCTTGTGTATCTGCTGGGCCACCTGCAATGAATGTATGTGTGCATGTGTGTCTGGACCAAGGATCTCTATAGGATGGAACATCAGAACTGCTCAAGTGTGTGTGACCATGTCACCCTCTATTGGCTGCATTCCAGAAAGGGTAAATACTCTACTAAACATGCACCATTATGAATGTTTCTCAGGTTACTGCTAGTACAGAATATATTCGTGGATCAAAATAACAGCGCAGAAAGCCTACCTTTGCTTTTTATGAACAGACCTGTCAATATTGTGCAATTTAAGCTATTCAGGGGTTTGGCAAACAGAAGTGCACAGCATAATCCCACAGGCATGTGTGTGAAACGTAGGCTACCCGATAAAACAAAGGGACAAAAAGCATGTACAATACATGGATCCCGTTTCAGTTAAAGTTGCTGAGATGCTTTACTGCAGAATCAGATGTTACACTATAATGGCAAGAAATGGAGACACCCTCCCTCTGCCTCTCCCAAGGGGAGAGTAGCTTTTGTTTCATAAGAGCCCCACTGACAACGGCTGCTGAGGGAGTTAATCAGTGCATTTCCTCGCCTCCCCGAACACACCCTTCCTTAGTTAGTGCTGACCACATTTAGGAGTGCACAGGCCTCCTGGAGCCCCTCTGCAGTGGCTCTTCCAGTGGAAGTGCCAGGTGAATTTAACTCATACTTTATGTCCCAATCTAAAGGATTTTTTTAAAAAAACTTTTGCACACACCCATAATAATACAAGTAGGTGCATGCTTATAGATCAGTGGCACTGGTCAGTGGATTATATCTATTATAGGGTTACCATATTTCAGCAAGCAAAAAAGAGGACGGGAGGAGCCCCGCCCTAGCCTCGCCCCTGTCCTGCCCTAGCCCCGCCCCATCCTGCCCTAGCCCCTCCCCTGCCCCTCCCACTCCCCCCCTCAGAACCCCCAACTCTCCCCCCGCTCCTTGCTCCTGACTGCCCCCTCTTGGGACCCCTGCCCCTAACTGCCCCCCAGGACTCCACCCCCTACCTAAGCCTCCCTGCCTCTTGTCCCCTGACTGCCCCCTCCTGAGACCCTCCCCCCATCCTAACTGGCCCCCTAGGACTCTACCCCCTACCTGTACCCTGACTGCCCCAACCCTTATCCACACCCCCACCCCCAGACAGACCCCTGGGACTCTCACGCCCCATCCAACCACTCCCCACCCCCTGACAGCCCCCCCCAGAACTCCCAACCCATCTAAACCCCTCTGCTCCCTGCCCCCTGACAGCCCCCCCCCCAGAACTCCCAAACACCCCCCCCTGCTCCTTGTCCCCTGACTGCCCCCTCCTGGGACCCCTGCTCCTAACTGCCCTCCAGAACCCCACCCCCTACCTAAGCCTCCCTGTTCCT
This sequence comes from Emys orbicularis, assembly GCF_028017835.1. Lineage (NCBI taxonomy): Eukaryota > Metazoa > Chordata > Testudines > Emydidae > Emys > Emys orbicularis. Next base: position 81,945,946 of record NC_088684.1, read on the forward strand.
TGTCCCCTAACTGCCCCCTCCTAAGACCCCCCCCAATGCCCCCCAGCACCCTACCCCCTACCTGTACCCTGACTGCCCAAAACCTTATCCACACACCCACCCTCAGAAAGCCCACCCCGAACTCCCGACCCCCCCCCCCGGTCTCTTGACTGCCCCCTCCAGAACCTCCCTGCCCCTTCTCTGACCCCCGGCTCCCTTGTTGTTGGCCTTCGCCTAATATCTATGTGAGCTTGCTCAGGAACAGCCTGAGCCGTTCGTCCCGGCACGCTGGGGAGCGGGGGAGGAGCTCCAGACTGCCGGAGGCGATCTGCGAATGCAGGGAGGGAGGGAGGTAGTGATCTCTGCTGCAGGGGAGAGGAGGAGGGGCTCTCTCTGGCTGTCGGAGCCCCATGTAAGTGGCACCATCCGGCCGGCTGCCCTGTTAGCCGCGCGCCCTCTGCATGGGGGGGGAAGTCCGGACATTTACAAATTCCCCCCGGACGCTATTTTTAGCTCAAAAAGCCGGACATGTCCGGGGGAATCCGGACGAATGGTAATCCTAATCTATTATATATAACCTTTTAGAATGACTAGCCCCAAATCTTGCCTTACATTTAAAATATTCAAACAGGAAAAAAAGGTAAGTGTTTTAACCAGATCAAAATGTTCCTACTGTATTAGGATTCTGTTCTTGGAGATGATGCTCCACCTTTCTGAGACATTCAGAGTACACTAAGCAATACACTAGATAGGGGAAACTGAGGCATAGAGAAGTTACAGTGACTTGCCTAAGGTCACCCAGCAAGCCAGTGACACAGCCAGGAACTGAGCCAATATCTCCTGAGCCCCAGTCCAGTGTTCTATTCATTAGGCCCCACGGCCTACCCTCCCTGCCTTTCTGGTCAGCGACCAAATCCTATCAATACCACAGTATATTTTACAGTCCCTTTTGTAGCATTCTTGGTTAAAGAGCTCTTATTACAATTTGAAATGTGTTTACAGAACTGCAATGTCCTGGGATTTCCCAAGAAGTATTAAGAACATAAAAATAGCTCTACTGGGTCAGACCAATGGTCCATCTAGCTCAGTATCCTGTCTTCCAACAGTGGCCAATCCCAGACACTTCAGAGGGAATGAACAGACCACAGCAACTATTGAGTGAACTATCCCATGTCATCCATGTCCAGAATCTGGCGGTCAGAGGCTTAGGGACACCCATAGAAAACCATTTAAAATGACACTTTAGGAATATAATCAATTTTTAATCTATATACAAGATTTAAATTATACTCAATCTCTGGCTTCTATGAGCAGGGCCGGCTCCAGGCACCAGGCAACCAAGCTGGTGCTTGGGGCGGCACCTGGAGGGGGGCGGCGCGGCGCTCGGGCCCCCGGGGAGAGCGGGGCCACAGCCGGGCTCGCCGCCCTCCCCCCGGCGCTCTGGCCGCCCTCCCCCCGCGCCCTCCCCCCGGCTGCCGGGGGGAGAGCGGCGAGCCCCTGCCGGGGCTCGCCGCCCTGCGCTCTGGCCGCCGGAGGGAGAGCCGAGCCCCAGCCGGGGCTCGCCGCCCTCTCGCCGCCCTGCCCCCGGCGCTCTGGCCGCGGGGGGGGGAGAGCCGAGCCCCCGCCGGGGCTCGCCGCCCTCCTCCCAGGGCTCCGGCCGCCCTCCCCTCCGGCGCCCTCCCCCCGGCCGCCGGGGGGCTCGCCGCCCTGCCCCCGCCGGGGCTCGCCGCCCTGCCCCCCCCCCCGCGCCCTGCCCCCGGCCGCCGGGGGGAGGCGGGGCTCGCCGCCCCCCCCGGGCTCCGCCCCCCCCCACGGGGGGGGCGGGGCGGCCGGAGGCTTTTTTGCCTGGGGCGGCAAAAAAGCCAGAGCCGGCCCTGTCTATGAGCAGGAGTGTCAGGAAGGCAGGCTTAATATAAACAATGCATTAGTTTGAGGTAACTAACCAAATTTAGTTCTAAGACTATAAAGCATATAGAATGTAATAGTACTGATTTTGCTGGGTTTAGGTAACTCACTCACCCTATGACCACAGATCTTAATTCTAGATAGCTATATCTTGATGTAAAAACACACTGACTTTTTGCAGTGAAGACAGACCCTTCTACTTCAATGGGAGGTTAAGGCTGAACTGAACAATTTAAGAGCGGGACCGCAGCAAATTGAAGGATAAGGTCTTGCTGTAGAAGAGAATTGTAGAGGAGGGGGCAATGGCAGAATTTGGCATCCCACAGTGTGGACCATGATTGAGTTGAAGAATTCACTCCTCACCCTCTTGCAGAAGGAATTTTTCTAAACCATAGTATCATGTTCCATTATAAAAGGTAAGAATGGAGCTACCCTCTCCTGCTTACAGTTAAGTGTGTGTTACAGTGCTTTGCTAAATCAGAACCATAAACAGTGACTTTTAAATGAGAATTTCTAATACTGTATCAACATTCCTGTTATCATCTTGCTTTTTACAGTACCTTGTAATGTCTTTTGTGTCATTTGTGCTTGATTTAATAGATTGGTGCTTTCAGTGTTCAGTCTCTTGGCTTTTCCTGATAGGTCTTCCCTCTCCACAGTCTGGTGATAAAGCACGATACTGTAAGATTAGTTTTATAATTGAACTCAAAGCAGAAAAACAAATCAGAAGGAGTAAAAATTAATAATCTAATCTAGTTTAAAAAATAAAAGGAACAAATGTTTCCAACAAAAAGAAGACACCCCTCCCTTCACAGTTAGTGCTACTGATGAAGCCCTGAGTATAACACAGCCCTCTGTCCTTAAAAACAATGTTTGTTCTTAGTGGAAAACTGTGTCTTCTGTCATCTTCTTGTCTACAGTCTATGGACCAATATTCAGACATTGGTAGCACCTAAATTGTGACCCATAATACACATGCAAAACCAACATCTGAATATGAAGAACAGTAACTGTGCCTGCAAAAGGGTAATTTCTATGTGCAAATATACGTCTTATATGTGTACAATGAGGCAGGCACGGGTTCAACTTCAGTGCCCAGCTAATTATAAAGATCACCTGTTTGTAACAAAATTACCATCGTTTGACAACATAATGCCCTTACCAGTAAAGCTGAATCAGCTGCATTTACAGCTTTGTTGGCTGCTTCCTCAGCTGCGTTGACGGCATTAATAATATTTTCATAGGCAGTAGCAGCTTCCATGGCACAGTTCACCAACTCATCATTGCTGGCGTTTCTCTTAATTCTGTGGAAAACAGGGTGAAAAATACAACCATGGGCAAAAACTGCAGGCTAAAAAAAGAATGACTTATTTTAAACAGCATTTAATCTAAATATTTGCTAATTAATGCTGATGAAACAAATGCAAATGTTTTACAACAAAAACGGACCAACAGCAAATAGTATTTTGACATAAGGGGCCAGTTCTGGTCTCCAGTAACGCTGCTTTACACTAGTCTGGTGCTGCAAAGCAGCATTTAAGTGAAAAGGCTTCCTGGCAATTCCAACGGGACAGTTCAACATGGCCAGCTCTGTGCCACCCCCATCACAGTCCCCGTGTAAGGACAACCTCCAGTTAATCCCCAGCTGCTGGAACAGCCCTTGGGGGGCCACGGACAGCCTAGCATAAGACAGAATCACTTCAGGGCTGCTCTATCTTGCACCGGGAAGCAGCCCTGGAATCAGGGAAATGTAAGAGACAAAAACCTTTGTGCTCAATTCACCTGTGCGGTGCCAGGTATCCAAGACTGCCTGGTTGATATTTATGACAATACTGTTTTGCTAACTGAACAAGTTGCACGGACAACTGGAAGTTTTCAAAAAAAGTCTGCACAGCCATCTGTCTTGGGTGGTTTAGACACAACAAATCCTACATCTTGGCAGGGAGTTAGACTAGATGATCCTTGCAGTCCCTTCTAACCCTATGACTCTATGAGTCTATGTTCTATGATTCTAACTAGCCAAAATCTCACAACTGAATTTTTGAGCAAAGTCATTTCCATCCAGATGGCATGTTATGGAGGTTACTTTACCTTTTGGGAGTTTTCTTGTTAGTATTAGGGCTACGTGAAAGTTATTTGCAAAGAAACAAAATAGAGTTCTGTCCTTTTTTGCTTCTTTAATACATATTCAGAAGGTCTCAAAAACTTTATTTATTTTAAGGGTCTCTCCCTTCCCTATATATACTTTACCTTAGAAATATCAAGTATATCAAGTGTTTTGCCCTGACTTTCCTGGAGGATTTGTTGGAGCACCAGAAAATTAGTGTGAACTTTTACTGTGAGCAAATAAAGGGACAGAGGTGAAGATTCTTCAACAAAGAAAAAACTTTTCTCCCAACCGTATGTCAGGCATTGGAGTTAAACAGATATCAATAAAATCAAGCAAAAGGAAAAAAGGCATTTTAAAAAGTTTGACTAAAAATGACTAAAATTTCCTTCCTTTCTCAATATTCAGGTTTGACTCCCTTGATGCTCATGACCACCCCATTATTATTTATTTGTATTGTGGTGATAGCCCAAGACCCAATCACAATCAGGCCTGAATTGTGCCAGATACTGCACTCAAGTTCCCAGGACCCTGAAAGAGTCTTTCACGAAAAAGAGACCAAGACTTAAGACTTAAATGTCTAAGACAAAAAGCAAGCAGAAAAAAGAAAACTTTACACTCCACAAAGCAGCAAAAGGAGGGACAAACCCATTTTTTTCTGTCTTTACAGGTCACCTTAAAGGGAAGTGAAATTATGCACAGTACATTACAATATTGTACATCATGTACTTGAACTGTTCATTTACAGAAATTAGAACATACTCAGCCAGTTGTCTTGCCAGGTCTTGCAAAATCTTGGCATGCTCCTCTGCCCTCACCACCAGTGGCTCTTTGCTGGCTGATAAGGAAAGGTCCTTCAGTTTTTCATTCAAGTCCTTCCTTGCTCCATCTAGTTTGGCAGCTAGATTTTCATATTCCTGTGGTTTTATAAAGAGAAATCTTATTTTTATTTCCACATATTACAAAGTGTCTGATAGTCAGCACTTCGCCCTTAGTCTTGCATGTGAAGTAATCCCCATTTCCTTGCACAGCTGTGTAGAGCAAGGGAAAAAAGAAAACCCCTTTTCACAGACTGCAGTTAATCAATCACATTATAATCTATCCCATTATATTTTTACTTCAATTAGAATGATGTAAGTTTTTACGCAGTATTTTTTTAATTTAAAATGTCACACATTTTGATTAACTATACCTCTTTGCTCTTCTGCAGTAATCCAAGTACGCTGTTAGTCTGGGACAAGGAAGATTGGGCAGAGTTGAGATGAACCAAGACATCGTTCTGTTGTTTATTCATCACTTCAATTTGTTTCTAAGGAAAATTGGAGGGTTGGAAAGCATGTGATCAGTTCAGCTATTAGGGATGGGGGGAAATCAAATGATCATCTAGCCAAGCTAGTTAGCAGCAGCATTTCCAAAGCTCTCATTGCTGTATTATCTAGGTGCCTTTTGGGGATCTAATGACTTCCTGATATTCACAGGTATTTGGGGAAATTTATATTAGCACAGCCCAGTTTGTCAAGCCAAGCGAGGAGCCAACTGGAGCTTTGTTTGCCTATCAGTGTATAGACATATCTAGAGAAGCCCTAATCAACTCCTCACACTGCCTTGAAGCATTGACATCCTGGGCCTCTCTCCTCTCAACCCTGGAGGATATAAAAACAAGAAACCCAATAGTGACCTAGTCCCCCTCTCCCAAACCTTCTGGAAGATTGAAACCATCTCCAGAATTGGACTCCCTCTTTGGGTCTTACCAGTGAGGGAAAGGGAAGGCTTTCCAGCTTGCCCTCTCTGGAAAGCTATCAGGGGAGAATGAATGAAGATGCTTGGTTCCAGCATCTCCTGCTCAGTGGAGGGATCAGTGGGGAGAAGAGTCCTACAGCAGCAAGTACAATGGCCCTGGGGTTGTGGCAGGACAATGCACATCATAATCACAGTCACATGGTATTTGTATCCAAGTGTGTGCAAGTCATCCCAATAGTAGGGTCTGCAATCAACCCATCTGCCCCTCTATCTATCTTATCAAATTTAATCTTATCACAAATACACAAACATTTCAACTGGTGGCAGAGGCAAAGGCAAAAATGGATTAATGATCTGTGCAGATACATCCACCATTTAAGACAGTCTGTAAATATTTTTAGCTGTATTGTTAGAGGTGATGTCTTACACTGACATGTAATATACTGAACAATTGTAATGTACAGTTGACAGTAGTGATTCTACTGTCCAAGAAGTGCTAACAAAATAGCTGAAAACTTAGCTTTGATAAAACAATGCAGTGTCCATTGAATCAGAAATACTATTTGTTTAAGAGAATACAGGCTATAGTATGCTTACATTCCTTGCATTAATTCCATGTCCGACTAGTTCCGTTTATTCATTATAACATCTACAAGAGTTCGGGGGCTTATTAAATATGTGAAAAGTCTAACTTACTTTTTGCTGCGTTAGGCATCATCACAAACAGTGCTGCAGCATTTCTGACGAGGCATGATGGCAGGCAGCGCTTATTTATCAATAATTAATAACTAGCACTATTTAGTGATTTTCATCCACAGATATCAAAGCAGGTTAACAACAGTGGCTAAGCATCATTATTCCCATTTTACAGGGCAATGGAGGCTCAGAGAGGTTAAGAGACAAGCTAAGAACCATACAACAAGACAGTGGCAGGGTCAGGAACTGAGCCTAGAGCTCCAGACTCTTTGTCCTGTGCTCAGTTTACTACACTCACAGGAGACAAAATGAATAATTATAGCTGAAGATGGAAATACTCGGAGCAGAGAGTATCCAGATTCTCATTTATACTAAATCCCCTCTACACCACTTTGGTTGTATGAAGGGGCCTTTAAGTGGGATTTAAGTGGGAAGGGGCCTTTAAGTAGGACAGTTGACACCCATTTTGAGACCTCTTTGCACTGCCAGAGAGGTGGAAAGAGACATTAGTGCAAATGGGAATCAAGCTCAGAATGAATAGAATTTGACTTTACAAGAAGGCCAAAAGTAAGACAGAAATATTTCCTTCCATCTAATAAGTCCAGTTTTTTTTTAAAGTGCTATTACCTTAATGTTTTCCAAGAGCACTCCATTATCTTTGTTTAAGTTTTCAGCCTGCTTCGTTTGGCCCGTTGCTTCATTCAAAGCTTCACGAAGGTCACTGAGTTTGGATTCATATTCGTTTAATGAATCTCTTATAGTTTTAACAACTCCATGGTTTTCTTGCTGGTGCTTTTGTAGCTCATTCCTAACACGCTCCAGCACTGCAAGATTAGAATTGAAAAAGATTCGCAGAAGCAAAACAAAATTAACTTTACCCTGTGGGGTTCTGCCTTTAGGATTAAATAGCCCAGGCTTGTGAGATGCTGAGTATTCTCAACAAATGTAGTTTCAGTGTGTGTCATGGGCATCTCATCCCATCAGTGATAAATGTGCTGCTTTTGGGATCCAGAATACTATGGATAATTTAACATGACAAATCAGCTCTAAATGAAATATGGTTGAAGGTGAACTTTTGGAAATACTAGATTAAAAAAAAAACATTAATCTAATCTAATATTTTAATATATATATATATTTTTAATCCAGCTTCATCACCAAAGAAGGCCAGGGTGAAACTGGGTGAAGCCATCAGCTCCAAAAGTGCAAAAAGTCTAAATCTATATTTAAATAATGCTGAAACTGTGCCACAAACTGGGGCTTTACAATCTACTCTACCCCCAGTGATGGATGAGTTACATGACTGACTCCTATGTAGCACTAAGAGAACATTGTCATGGTTAAGTCAAGCAGCAGGCCAAATTCTCGCCCAAGGTGCATCTATGATACAGTGTAACCAGGAGTTCGGTAGGGCACCTCAGCAGTCACTTGGTTCCAATCCTGGAGAGAAAACCCCTCCGAAGGAGGCCACGTCTACCTTTCTTCTCCATTGCACCTCCTTCCCAGCAGAGGAGTGTGTGACCCTGCCTTCCCACCTGTTAATTAGAGCAATCTGAAGAATGTTATCAAGGGAGAATGGGTTTTTCCTTATGTCCCAGTAGAGATGGCAGGAGGTGGGGTGGGAGGTATTCCCACCCAGCAGTGTGACATATGGGATCTTATGGGCCACACACAACTCAGAAATAGAGCCGTCAGCCATGGAGAGAATGGATCTGTTAGGCCAAAGACTTCCTATCATGGCAGAGGGAAATACGGTCACAGATGGAATTCTGTGCCCCATAACACAATTTTTGTCTACAACCTTAGATACTGTATGTATGTGCAGCATGCTCTGCTCAGATGCACGACATTGTGTATGCCAGACAAATAGATTTCATGGAAATCATTTATGTACAGTTTGTGCAGTGAATGACATAAGGAATCCTGCTGAGCCCTACTTCACTCAAAGCCTGATCCAGCACCCACTGAAGGCTATGGGAGACTTTCCATTGATTTCAATGGGGCTTGAATTTGGTTTTACTGCACACATAAAAAAGTTGCCAAAAATACATATGCTATTATATTGGATTATACTATTTCAGAAATAACATACGGTCATAAAATAATAGACCATATTATAATATGGAGGCACATGGAGAGGACACAAGACTGGGGTGTAACCTTAACTTTTGTACTTCTTGACCCTTGAGTGCTCAACTATACTGCTTTAATAGTTTCTTAATGTAGATTTTTTTTTATGGACTATCTACACACTATATTATTGTATATAATTTATGTTTACACTGTTTCTGTGCTTTATAATTAGCTAGTGGATAGATGAATATAGGACTTTTTCATTTAGATTCATTTAGAGAGCAAATAATGCATTAGAAAGCAGACATCAAGACACTATTTCGATTTTCCCCCAGTTTAACTTTTTTCATGATTACATGAAACATTCTTAACCACCTTCAGAATCACTATGTTCACTTGAACAAAAGCTGATGACTGAAATACACTGCAAAGGTGCGATCAGATGCTGAAATTCCATATCACTCCCTGAGCGTCATCATTTGTAGTCTCTTATGTTTCAGACATAAGATTTGAACATTTTAAACTAAGCAGAATAATGAGCTAAGAGCTCAAGAAGGACCCCCTTACAGAGTTGAGCTTCTCTTCTCTCCCTCTCTGCATCTATTTGCAGTTGTACAAAGTTGCGTTTTCGCATCTCTCTCATCATCTGTTCTGCTTCAGCCAGTTCCTTGGCAGCATCCCCCACGGGCAATCTGTTGCCTTCTCCATTGGTGCCAGCTATCTGTTCCACGAGCACTGAAAAAAAGGAAATACCACATTCAAAGAGAGTAGATACTGAGATTTACACAAGGGAGACAAATCCCAGAGCAGCTCTTCTTTTTAAGCACATAAAGTCCAATCTTGCCTTCGTTACTGAGGGTTTGTCTACACAGACACTTTGTCCGTGGCAAGCTGGAGTGTAAATCTACCCTCACCTAGACTGCCATGAACTAAGTTTCTGTGTATATCCAGCTGTACTTTGAAATGGGAGTAGATTAAAGCGTACTAAGGAACTTTTAGTGAGACAAAACACACTTTAGGTTAATTACATTAAACTGAAATTTATCAACAGTAATGCCACTGAAGCTAGTTGAATTGCACCAGGTTTGAAGTGTGCCCATTGTGTCTAACTTTTTATTTTATAAAGTTGATTTCTGAAATCTTCTCAAATTTCAGAAGTTAATTAAAATATTGTATGTATGGTGATGAGATTTTGTAAAATAAAACATCACATAACAGTAGAAATCACCCTTACCCTGAATATTGATGATGACAATTTGTATTTTTGAAACCAAATCTTTTCCTTTTTGATTAGTCTGACCAAAATTATTAAATAATGTCTCGGCTTTCCTGTAATTCATTTCAACCTAACAAGAGGGGGAAAACAGACAATTAGAGATAGCACAGAGCAGACAAATTAATATTTTGTTATAAAAAGAGACAATTATTTTTACTTTGTTTTAGTAAGTCACCTTTTCTTGTAGCGCATTTACATCCTGATTAAGATTGATCAAGTCTGTCTCCAGCTCATCTGCCTTTGAGCCCTGATTCAGAACAGTTGAACGGTAACTGTTCAACAAGATCTGAAAATAAAGAAAAAACGTGTACATGACTGAACCAAATCTACCACCTAGAGACAGTATGGAACTGGAGCACAAGGACTGTATTTCTTCTAAAAAGTTAAAATACACTGGGCCAGATCGTCATCTGGAATAAAGATCAGGATTGCTTCATTAATTTCACAGGTGACCAATTTACACCAGCTGGTCCGTTGAATCCAATGTATTCCACCAGCAATGAGGGGATCTCAACTGAAGAATTCACTGGGTGAACGGTGCAGAATATAAACTGCCTGAAAGTTGTAGGACTGCAGGAGGGTCTGGATGGCATAGCCCACAAAGTGAATTGGGATGGCCTAGGAGGGGGAGGGGCCACTGATGTTTTTAAGAACCCCACCTGGACCTCAGAGCAGCCCTCCCACAGTGTAACCCCCAGGGAAAAGTAGCCGTGTACCGTGGAGTCAGCAGTTTGTCTATGTTTGCTTGCACTCCACGTTGACACAAACTGACATGAAATTCTAGTGTTCAGACGCTAGTCTACACATCAGCTGAAATCTATTCCTTGAGGCTTTTTTTTGGGTTGAAGGTCACTTACTTTTAACTCCTTGGTGCGTGTTTCCAAATGCCTCATCTGTCCCAGTGTGTGGGTGCTTGCATTGACGTTTTGCAGCTGAGACTTAATCAACCGAAGCTCGTCACCCATTGTGCTCAAATCTTTCAGCAAAGTAATTACACAACTATCACAAGCTGAAAGGGAAATACCACAAGCAAAGGAAAACAATGAGAATCATTGCTATTTTGTGCAGAGAACATTTCAGTGGTCACAGTGAATGTAATGGAAGCCCTTTGAGGGCACTACATGCATAACAAATGCAACAGCAAAGGTCACAGTACTGAAAGTGACTAAATCCAGAAATAAGGACGCCCACCGGACTCTCTTCTTGTCTGGCATTTTCACCCTATAACGTTTTTTCCCCATCTCTAAGTGCTTGGCTGATTCTTGTTTGAACTGGTTCATGGTTACTGCCATTACTGTTGCCTTTTCTAGTTTGTCTTCTTTCAAACAATCATCAGTACACCATATTATTACCTACCATCGCAATCTTCATCGGGATCCACATCTTTTGGATCTTGGTTTAAGCATTCTGAAATCAGATAAATATAATCAGTAACCAAGACATTGTTATTAAGATTTTGTTATATTAATTTTTGTCTTTGTAAAAAATAATTTTAAACTTTGCACTCAAGGCCAGGGGTCAGCACCCTTTCAGAAGTGGTGTGCCAAGTCTTCATTTATTCACTCTAATTTAAGGTTTCGTGTGCCAGTAATACATTTTAATGTTTTTAGACGGTCTCTTTCTATAAATCTATAATATATAACTAAACTATTGTTGCATGTAAAGTAAATAAGGTTTTTAAAATGTTTAAGAAGCTTCATTTAAAATTACATTAAAATGCAGAGCCCCCCGGACCAGTGGCCAGGACCCAGACAGTGTGAGTGCCACTTGTAGTAAGAGGAGGCCCTGAGACATAAACCCTTGTATCAAAGGCCCGGTATGAGGCCTAAGGCATGAACTAAAGTAATGGTCAAGACTTTGCTAACATAAAGCAAAGTTAAGCTGTGAGCCAGAGGCAGGCCCTGCTCACAGAAACTGGCAAGGAAAAGGCTGATGCTGCAAAAAGATACATACCTAAAAGGTACTGGACACTAGATATCAGAACATTCGGATACTTGCACATTCCACACAGATAACAAGGAACAGGCTGACCCATCCCAATGACAGGGCCAAAAGGATAATATGATGGATAGAGTTGTTTTGTTCAAACCAACATGTACAAGATGAAAGGCGGCACCTTACTACGTAAAGGGGTTGTACCTTGCTACGTAGAGGGGTTGCACCTCAATACATCAGGAGTGATGTGTAATCTGTTTGTACCTGTGTATAAGAATGCATCCCTGAGTGGGTATCTTTGTCCGGCCTAGGGGCCAGTGGAAAGTCCCGCCACTGACTGAGCTGAGTCCATTGTCAAGGGAGCACATATGTACTGGCTAGCCGCACCTTAGCAGCACCTTGGACTTCATTTGCCCGGGAGCTGGAGACTGTGTATCTCTAAAGGCAATAAACCTGGCCGACGTGCCTTCGTACCTTACTAGAGTCTGTGGTCATTGGGGGTTCTCTTGGGATCTGCTGTGTCAGCTATCTGCGCAGAGCTGGGGCAGCACACAGAGGGAACACACGCACACAGCCGATTGATATCAACATTGAACAGAGCAGAGCACCACACCGGTAGCATCTGACACCACCACTGAAAATCACTGAAAAATGTCACGCGTGCCATAGGTTGCCGACCCCTGCTCTAGGCCATTAAAATGTGAGGGCAGACTCTGCAAATCTGTTTTTCAAGGATAAATAATTTGCATGTTATAGGAGCCGAAGAGCCAGATTCATTCAATCGGTGTAGAGCATTGTGCAGCATGCCCAGTTATGGAAAGTTTGCCAGTGTGTGTGTGTGTGGTGGCGGCACAAGGCTCCTTCAGTCTCAACCGTACCAGGGGGCTTGCAGGCAAAGTGGGCCGTGCTGCTGAGAGATGGGACATGGCCAGAAAGGTAAGAGATGTTCTGGTGGGGCTCCTATGGAGCACCCTAGAGAATTTAAAGCTGCTCTTCTTCAGTGGAACCCCAGAAGAAGGGGAGTTTTCACACAACTCTGCCCTACCTTGGGGGTGATTCCCCCAGCAATTTGCAATTTCATGTGCTACAGAGGGGTGAATCTGCACGTACCATATACTTTAAAATGAGAAGTTTTCAATGATCTTTACTAAGACTGTCAGAATAAAGATCCTCTAAACTTGGTATGCTATCAATGCTGGGAAAAGAGTAAAATAGAAATCATTCACTCCTGATGCTGATTTGTAGCCACAGAATTCACCTGACCTTTGTGGATCTATGCTGAAAAGCAACTCGGTGAGAATGGCATTGTAGGGCTCCATGTTTATCATTTCACCACTAATTTCTATTAAAAATGTGCTAACACTTCAAAAATAAATATATATATTTTATCTAATCATTAGATCTGCAACTCAACCTAGGATTTGAGAGTCAAGGGTGTACACAGGCATGCCTGCAGATGTTACCCAGGAAACCATTTTGTTGATGATTCACAGGTAGGAAGAGAATCCAATTCACCATCTCTTAGCTAAACTGGCTCTTCAATGCTTAATGGGTGTGAAACGTGACAAAAAAAAATTTGTCACAAAGAGAGAAAATATGACACAAATATCCATGTATAATATACACACACAGGGAAAAGATCTGTGGTGTAAGATGATGTCATTTTTACACGGTCACTTTTAAGAGTAGGACCAGGTTATAAGCCCCAGTTCAGGAAAGCAGCATGCTTAAATGTTTACCTGACATGAAGCTTTAGTGATCTGTAAAATCACAAGGCAGCTGTACTTTTATAACACAGCTGTTCATTTAAATCTTGAAGTTTTACCCAATGAAAATAATTCAGGTATTTTCTCCTGGTTGGCATGGGGATATGGTTGAGTTTGTACCTATGCCCTCAATATGCCAGTGCTGGACCTCATGTGAAATTAAAGGGATTTAGAAGTATCCAGGATGTCTTTTCATTATTTCCCTTTTTCCTCTCCACAAAAAAACATGGACCACAATTAAGTTTACATAGTAAAATACAGGCAATAAATGAGACAAGGGTTCTTTAAGCTGATCACTAAGGGTTTACTGTGAGGTGCTAATGCCAGCAATTCCTGTTGAAATCTAAGGGAATTGAGGGCACCCTATACCTTGAAGGAGGCACTTAGGACTGGGCTCCCTGCTGCCAAGAGTCAATGACAACTTTCTATGTGCCAGACTACAATGTTAAAGTAGTCTACCTTCTCCTTCACCATTTGCATCTTAGATCACTGGTAAGTTCAATTGATTGGTAATGGACACTTCACCAATGTCAGAGGGGAGACAGGAGTCACAAGGGAACTACTGCAAGAGAAGGATGGAATTTATTCTGAATACAGACACACTTGCACTCCTGCCGTGTATTATCCAGCCACCACTAGAGATATTCCAAGAAGTCTCCAAGAAGTGAAAATTAATTATGACTTTTATTACAGTCTCTGGCCCAACTACAGTAGCCAAAAAAAAAAAAAAAAGATGAAATTAAAGAGTTTTACAGCAAAGTGCAGAATGTCACTCACATAACAACCTGCCAAAACACGCTGTGCTGCTGATCGCAGGGGATTTTAATGCCAATGTGGAGAAAGAGGTGGCTGATCAGAATATAATGGCAGAGAGAAACTGAAACCAAACTGACTCACTGAATTCTGCTCTAAGTATTAACTTGTCCTCACAAACTCTTACTTTGGAATGAGAGCTGGAAAAAGGATAAATGCTCTTCAGATCAGCGCTATCAAAAATATAAGCCTAATAAAGTGGCATTACTGTAATGACGAAATGGAAAACCAGCATTAGCTAACAAAAAATTCTACCAGGTGCCAACAGCAACTCAGATTACCGGCTGTTTCTGTAATGTCTTAGACCAAAACCAACAAATAAACCAGTCATCTCAGCCACTCAGATAACAACCTGAGCAACACTGGAGAGAAGCAAAGAGTGGGAAACTCAGTAGTCACTGGTTTGAAACATTGCTAAAATGTGAGAAGGAAAAGTTGCTTTGGGGAGAAAATGAAGTGTGAGTTCATTAACATCAGAGAGAAGTAGAATAAGGTAGAATCAAAGGTCTCATCAAGAACAAAGCCCTACTTTCTATGAACAGGTACCAGTGCCCCAAAGGACAGAAGTAAATAAGGGCTGGAGGGCATAAGATCAAATCCTTTATTCCACAATGGTAATGGATAAAGCAAACATCATACACAGATGTCGTAAAATGTTCAAAAACACGTAGGCAATTTAGGACTCTGAGTCCCATTTTCAAGGTCCTTAGGGAGCTGGAACTTAAATCTCATTGACCTTCACTGAGACATAGGCTCCCAAAAGCCAGATTTACAAAGGTAGAGCCCTGCGTGGATACAAATTTATATCCACGGATATAAATCGGTATCCGTGGAACCGCAGGGCTCTCCCGGGAACCGCAGCAGCGAAAGGAGCAGAATGTGGGGCTGCCGCTTGCAGAAGTCAGTGCCCCACGCTGGCAGCTCCTCTGGCATGGCTGTACCGCCCCCAAACAGGGGATGCAGACAGCTGCGTGGAAGGGACGGGAGGCGGGGCTGGGGGCGGTACAGCTGCACCAGAGGAGCTGCCGGCATGGGGTGCTGGCTCCTGGGAGTGGCAGCCCCGCGTTCTGCTCCTTTCGCCTCTGCAGTTCCCAGGAGAGCCCTGCGGTTCCGCGGATACCGATTTATATCTGCGGATATCCGCATCCGTGGGTATAAATGTGTATTTGCTCAGGGCTCTATAGATAGGTGCCTAGTGGGACATACAAAAATGCCCAAGAAATGAGCTAGGGGCCTAACTGACTTTCAAATACCTAAATATCTTTGTAAATCTGTCCTTTAGCAGCTTGTGCCTCATTGACAGTCAGGATCTTAAATCTCACTAAGTGTCAAAGTCACTTGAAAATGGGACTTACATAATGGGTAAAATTTTCAAAAGTGACTATTTGAAAAATGTTGACTTTGAGTAGCATGTGCTGTGAAGTTCACAACCACAGTACTAGAAATGGAGTTTCCTGTGTCTGTGGCCATACTGTGCTCTTTCTCATGTCCAGAAAGCGAACATGTGAGGAACAAATGTCCAGGGACAAGTAAGTCCCACCCCTAAGATGTCTTTTGAAGGTTCTTTGTTCAATTTGTATTGCTTTTGTGTGTATTTCTGTCTTATTTAGGGCCAGGTTTTCCTCTCAGCTATACTAGTGAAACTCCACTTAAGGTAGCAGGGATGTCTTCAGTGCAATTACATCAGTGTAGCTGACACAGGAAGATTTGGCCCTCACTTTACCTCTTCTTTAGTTCACATATAACTCATAAGTACTAAACAAGACTGCACATTGTTTAAAAAAACAGCCTATTTCCTGAAAGAGACTGACGCCTAAGACACTAGGAGAAGTTGTATTTGTGCATCTCAGGGCACAATTTGCCCCACGTATGACATAAAACATCATTTGATCATGGCATGTACACTCTGAAGTTACAACTATTCTGTCCCAGGTACATTTAATGAAGGCAAATTAGGGGCTGGTCTACACTGGGGGGGGGGGGGGGGGAGATCGATCCAAGATACGCGAATAGCGTAGCTGAAGTCGAAGTATCTTGGATCAAATTACCTGGGGTCCACACGGCGCGGGATCGACGGCCGCGGCTCCCCTGTTGACTGCGCTACCGCCGCTCGCTCTGGTGGAGTTCCGGAGTCAACGGTGAGCGCGTTCGGGGATCGATATATCGCGTCTTAATGAGACGCGATATATCGATCCCGGATAAATCGATTGCTACCCGCTGTACGTGAAGACGTACCCTAGGACTACTCCATGACATATGCTTCATAAGCTTATATACAGCGTGGCAAGATCTCGCTTTGAGGTTGGCAAAAGAGGTTCAATAATGTACTCAACCATCCCTTTGGTGTGGGATGGAGAAACAGATCATCAATAGTGTTAAGAATTCAAAACTTAACTGCTATTAAATATGAACTATATTCCTCATAGGTTTTCATAGAATATCAGAGTTGGAAGGGACCTTAGGAGGTCATCTAGTCCACCCCCCTGCTCAAAGCAGGACTAATCCCCAGACAAATTTTTACCCCAGTTCCCTAAATGGCCCCCTCAAGGATTAAACTCACAACCCTGGGTTTAGCAGGCCAATGCTCAAACCACTGAGCTATCCCTCCTCCCTTACAGTCAGTTGTATCAAAACTCTTCCATTCCTTCATTGAAAGACAGACATTAGTATTCAACAAATTGTCTGTCTACCCTTACATACCTCCAGTAAGACGATCACAGCTAACCAGCTGACCATTATTATTACAATTACACTTCTGACAGTAACCTCCATATTTTAGCGGATTCCCAAAATATCCCGGAGCGCAGCTAGACAAAAGAAATATAGATATGTTATTAAATACTTGAAATTGCTTCCATCCCTTTTCTAAGATATATTTTCATTTAATAAAATCCTAGCCTTCCTTATAAACATAAAATTATAAAATTTTATATATAAAATTACAAAAATATATAACATTTTTTGGGAGCTATGCCTGCAAATCATGTTGCCTGGTATTGTGATCCTGTCAGATCTCATGTGCCAAACAGAATCACGCTGAACAGGAAACCTGCAAGTAGGAGCTAAAGGAAATGGTGACAGTGATTCACAAAGGTGTACCCTTCCTTCTGATCAGGGCCGCCCAGAGGATTCAGGGGGCCTGGGGCAAAGCAATTTCGGAGGTCCCTTCCATAAAAAAAAGTTGCAATACCATAGAATACTATATTCTCGTGGGGGCCCCTGTGGGGCCCGGGCTTGGGGCAAATTGCCCCACTTGCCCCCCGCTCTGGGCAGCCCTGCTTCTGATTCAGCACTGAACCAAGGCTACAGCATGCTGTTAAGGGACACTATGCAGCTGGTGGTGCTGTCTTTCAGTTGAGACATCACAATTTCTTGGCTACTTGTAATTAAAGATTCTTTGGCACCATTTGTAAGAGATGGGGTGCTAGTCCGTGTGTGCTGGTCAGCTTCCAACTCAGACGATTACAGTCTGCAAACTTAAATTCCCCCAGCACTTTAAACTGAATAAGATATTCTTCACTTCCTATTTTAAATTGTTGTGTAGTTTGTGCTACTAAACTATTGCAGTGTTTTAACCCAGAAGTGTCTGCAGTAAGACACACTGGGCTCATTTAGGATGAAGGGCAATATGTAGATGTAACATGATCACCATCGAGTTACAAACACTATTCAGAGAAGTGTGCACATTCCTCCTAAATCACTGAAGATGAAAGGTGAAGTAAACAAACTAATGCATAAGAAGAAAAGGGAAAATGTTTTTCAACTGGAAACAGAACAAAATAAGTGGGGCTATTATTGTTATTACAACGAATGGTACACACAATAAGACTATTCAAAGTGGTTGACTGCTCCTTTTGATAAAATCAGTATATACCAATTATATACGCTAAAGACAAATTATTCATTTATTTCTGTTCTCTATAGTGTGTATGATAAGTTACTCCCAGCTGTGCAATTAGTACAGTATCCAGCGCACTATATACACAGACAAGATTAGGGTATGGAACAGCTTCCATATGAGGAGAGATTTAAAAGACTGGGACTTTACAGTTTGGAAAAGAGATGACTAATGGGGGATCTGATAAAGGTCTATTAAATCTTGATTGCTGTGGAGAAAGTAAATAAGGAAATATTATTTACTCCTTCACATAACACAGGAACTAGGGGTCACTGAATGAAATTAATAGGCAGCAGGTTTAAAAAAAAACAAAAGGAAGTATTTCTTCACACAATGCACTGTCAACTTGTGGAACTCTTTGCCAGGGAATGTTGTGAAGGCCAAAACTACAAGGTTAAAAAAAGAACTAGATAAGTTCATGGAGGATAGGTCCATCAATGGCTATTTGCCAGGATGGGCAGGGGTACACTACCACACTCTGAGTGTCCGTATCCTCTGTTCACCAGAAGCTGGGAATGGATGACAGAGGATGGATCACTTGACAAGATACCGGGCTAGATGGACCATTGGTCTGACCCAGTATGGCTGTTCTTACGTTCTTCTGACAGATATTTATGTCTATATAGCTACCTAATTATACATTCATGCATATTACACACCTAATATATAAATACATACACAGTATTCTGCAGCAACATGCTTAGGTAAATATTCTAGTAAATAAATTAGGTAAATAAATAGGCATGTGTGGAGAGATACTCTTTTTACTGTCCATTTGAAAAGGCTTTAAGAGACAAGTCACTTACCTTTCACAATGTACTCCAGTATAGCCTTCTTTGCAGAAACACTGAACTTCTTCACCATTTGCCACACAGCCAGTTGCAAAACTGTGAGAAGATAAAAAAAATTATTTTCACGAAAGCATAATAAAGCTGTTCAGATTAGTTAGAACAGGGGCCAAATAACTTTCAGGAATAAAGGGTAATTTGGTGGTATAAATAACCAATGATATAGTTTAACAACCACAAGACAAATTACAGCAAATTATCCATTGAAGCTTCAAATTCTTCTACTAAATTCACTTCTTGGTTATTTTAAATATACTCCTGCCCTTCTAGATAGAACAAAATAGCTTATTCTGGAGAGGAATGCATACAACAAATCTTCTTAACAATAAGATTGTGAAATAAAACAGGTCTATGCAGATATTATTTTACTAAGCAAGAACCAACAGTTAAGTGCTAAAACAGCTTTGTTGGTTGTGTAGCCCTTTCGTACTTATGCTTAGAAGATTTTCATCTTATTTTAAATGAATTTCAAGGGATAACATCAATGTTTATTATACATCCAGGTGTATATAAATATTATCAATGTATTTCACATGAAATAGAAATTAAACAACCTCACATACAAATTATTTAAATGTAATTAATATAATAGTCAAGGTTCATATGAGATTTCAAAGTAAAATCACAATATTAATTTCTTAGCATGGATAGCAAAATTTTCCTATGAAAGAAAAAAAGAAAAAAAGCCCTCCAAAATACTGAAGTTCCCATGTAAACATAGTAATTTAATTGACGGCTCAACAGTTCTAATATAAAATACTGTTCTTCCCTACCCCCACATAGAAATCATAACAGGGTCTTGTGCTAACAGTTGTTCTTGAAAGGTTTAGAGCAGTGGTGGGCAACCTGTGGCCCGTCACGGTAATCCGCTGGCAGGCCACGAGACAGTTTGTTTACATCGACCGTCCGCAGGCACAGCCACCCGCAGCTCCCAATAAAAGCGGTTCGCCGTTCCTGGCCAATGGGAGCTGCGGGAAGCGGCACGGGCCGCAGGGACGTGCTGGCCGCCACTTCCCACAGAACCCATTGGCTGGGAACGGTGAACTGCGGCCACTGGGAGCTGCGGGCAGCCGTGCCTGTGGACGGTCAATGTAAACACTGTCTCGCGGCCCGCCAGCGGATTACCCTGACGGGCCATGTGCGGCCCATGGGCCGCAGCTTGCTCACCACTGGTTTAGAGCCCACACATGCTAAATCCACTTTTCCTATAATTGACATTTTTATTTATAATAATTATTTAAAACAACAATTTATAAATCAGTGGGGATTGATAATTCTTGCTATAAATTTTCCTCTGCATTTGAAATGTTTAAATAGAGTTTTAAGGAAGAAGGAACCGATCAGCTATGCAGATGTCCAATGCACCCACAAAACTAAGAACTTGCTAGGAATTGTACCTAACGCTATTTTCCTTTTTGCATTGAGGTAATAGAGAGGTGCACAACCCAAAAGGGAGCTCTGGGAGTGATGATACCTCTTGAGCTTCCTAGTACACAGAGGGAGAACTCATGTTGGACCATGCCTACTCTTCCTGACATACCTACCTAGCTTCAAGGTCCATTGTAGAGGGACTACTATTGCTTGGCTGTAGGATGGGGTGTGTGCGATGGAGATAGCCTACTAGTGCACCTTCCATCTTTTGACCATTCACCTGGGCCATAAGCGCCTGGATAAAGTAATCTGGTCTATGAAAGACTGGAATCAAATACCCGTTCCCCCACCCACCCTTCCAAAAAAATATATATTGCTCTTACTTTGGAGGAAAAGTGGATGACTCCACCAATGCTAGGTGGAACATTCCCTGTGCAGAGAATGGTAGCAATTAGATCAATACGGACTTATGAGTCGAATGCAGGTTTCATGGTTTCCCCAATTATCTTAGCACTCTTAAAATGAAAGATGAATAAAAATATGTTCAGCTGACCTCAGGCAAACACCTGCAGAAGAAGCCGATGCCGTCAGGAACAGATCCATCAGAGAATTCTCTGATAGATGAAAAGCCTGTCTACTGCTTACCAGTGAAAAATCTCTTACTTAAGGCTATCTAGCCTCTGCCTCTGCACCTGGCAAATAATGTGTAATACTCTTACCAATACAGCGCTTAGGTTTTATTAGAGCTATGATTTTTTCTTTACCTGAAGACACATGCACTTTCACATTTTAGCACTGAGCAATCACCACAAACAGGTGGCTCAAAACAATATGCACTTACAGCCCATTTTACTGCTAATGACTTTAAAAATCTAGTAACATTCTTAAGATCCTAGCAAATATAATTGTTTCTCACCATTCAGTAGTGTTTGCTGAGCTGCAGTTTGGTGAGCATGTTTACACGTGTATGTATGTTTCATCTGCCAAGCTAGTGGAATCTTTCAAATATAGTCAGACCAACATAAATCCACTTACATGTTTACAAGTTTTAATTATTTTTCTGAGTGCGGACTTTACAGAACACTAAATCTCTCTGCACTCACACAAAGGCTTGTTCCCTCTTAGCCAATTATCTCCGCTCTGGTTTGGACACTAAACGGGACAGCAAAAATAATTTCCATGCCATGTCTCAGGAATATGGCTTCACTAGCACAGAAAGCGGGCATGGATTGCAAAGGAGAAATCCCTATTGAGAACAAATGTGTTTTCAACAGCTAATGGAATAGAGTAACTCCTCACTTAATGTCCTCCCGCTTAACGTCGCTGCTCAATTAGGGAACATGCTTGTTTAAAGTTGTGCAATGCTCCCTTATAACACCGTTTGGCTGCCTGCTCTGTCCACTGCTTGTAAGATTCTGTGGAAGAGCAGCGACTTTACAAGGGAGCATTGCACAAGTTCCTTTTCTCCGCCTCCACCCCCTCCCTCCCAGCGCTTCCCCAGGCACTTAGGACTTTCTGGGAGGGAGGGAGGGGGAGCAGTGGGTAAGCGCTGCGTCTCCACTCCTCCCCCACCCTCCCAGAAAGTCCTAAGCGCGAAGTGCTGGGAGGGAGGGGGAGGAGCGGGGAAGCGCTGAGTCTCCGCTCCTGCCCCTCCTGCCCAAGCGCCGCCAAACAGCTGTTTGGCGGCGCTTAGGACTTTCGGGGGGAGGGAAGGAGCAGGGATGCGGCGTACTCTGGAGAGGAGGTGGAGTGGGGGTGGGAAGAGGTGGGCCTGGAGTGGAGCGGGGACGGGAAGAGGCAGGCCTGGAGCATCCCCCGGCAAAGTTGGTGCCTGTTCTTCTCTGGGGAAGCTGCTGCTGCTACTGCGGAGGTGCTTCCTGGCGTCCTTGCATGCAGCGGGCTGTGCCTGTGTGAGGTAAGTCAGGGGCACTTCCCAACCACAGTACAGTACTGTACAGTATATAATGCCTTTTGTCTGCCCCCAAAAAATTTCCTTGGAACCTAACCCCCTGCATTTACATTAAATCTTATGGGAAAATTGGATTTGTTTAACATCGTTTCACTTAAAGTTGCATTTTTCAGGAACATAACTACAACGTTAAGTGAGGAGTTACTGTACATGAAAGCCCTGGGAAACATCGATATGTATGGGGACAGATGCTGCATATAGCTCATAAACAAAACAGGCCCACCCCTGCAATTCACTGCACATGGGTGCACCACTGTGCCTGTGCAGAGCCCCACCGAAGTAAGGGGGTTACCCCGGTGCTCTGCGGGGAGCCCTTGTGCAATCAATTGCAGGATCAGGGCTACAGTTAGAATCTTGAACTTATTAAAAAAAACCAATGACATAAGTTACAGCACTTAGTTATTATTGTATGTATGGCACTAGCGCCTAGATAATCCAACCAAGACTGAGACCCCAAGCACAGAGTAAAACACAGTCTCTACCTACTTACCGTAAATAACTTCCACCCCCATACCTTTTTTTAACTTGACACTATATTGTACAATACCTGTTTGTGTAAGGACAAGGGCACACCCTACAGGAACCTTGACTGGCATCGCCAAAATAACCTTCTTTACAGCGGTCACATTTTTCCCCGGCAGTATTATGTTGACAGCCCTTAAAAATGAAACAAACAAGACAATTAACTGTGGCCTAACTTTGTAGGGTTTATTGTCATTACCACTAGGAAATTAAAGCTGATCTGTTCTAAACCTCTGAGGGTGTATTTTTTTCACCCACAGTTACGCATTTATTGCAAAACGGCCTATGCTACAGAAATAAATTTGTTTCACCCATTGTCTAGTTGTAGAGAGCACATTTTTCCACTACTAGTTGAGGACAAACAGACTAAGTAAATACTATTAAACTTATTTTAACAGGATACTCAAAGCAGCAGTGCAGTTGCTTAATGAGCGTTGTCCCTTACGTGTGTATCTGTCTTGATATTTTGAGTGAATCCATTAAAAATTCACTAGGTCTGAATGCAACTTTAAATTTTGCATTTTAATGTATATTATAAAATCTGGGAAATTATGAACAGTTTTAAAAACACACATTTAACTGAGTCCAGACACACTTCCTCCCTAAGTCCCAGGAAATTAATTTTAAAAGTAGTCTGCTTAATAGATTCAGTTAAGATTTTAATTTCATGTACTTTTCCCAAAATGCATGTAATTTGTATTTAATTTACTAATTGGAATGAACAATTAATGAATAATGAACGCCGAGAAAACAAATCTAACTGCCGTAGCCAACTTTTCCATGATAAGACTCCAGAGAATAAAATCTCATTTTAGAGACGTTCTTATTCACATTAGTGTCAATGAGTCATGTGTGTATTTGGTGGGCAAGTGGGACATTGCTTTTTGCTTCAACTAAAATTCTTATACACAAAATATTTGTTAATTTACAGCTGAACTTGTTCAAACTCATTTTCTAGCAGACATAGAAATCCAGGAAATTACCAATAAAGCCAATATTTGCATCCACATTAATCTACAATCACATACCCTACCATCTAAGCATCATAAACCTCTAACACACTCATACTCCTCCACTCCACAGCCATACCCCCTTAGCACTCCGATGTACAATCTATCTCAGCAGTGCACACATTCAGTTCCTAACAGTCAAATGCACAATCTGATCTCTGACATCTGTATTAAGATGCCGCTATACCTATGTCTATAGATAATGTAAGTCTATAATCTGTTACTTGTACATGACACAGTACAGAGTCATTGATAAGTATTAAAAGTGGAATAGGCTAGAGGATTTGAGAGGCATGGGTGAACCAGAACTGTGGGTGGGCATGGGGTAGGAGAGCAGGACTTTTGGGGGTGGGGAGGAGAAGTGGACCTTTGGCTGGGTTCAAACATGTGTAGGGCAGGCTGCAGTTCCATTCTCATGAACCTCCTATGGCTCAGAGCAAAACTCCTCTAGCCTCTGATTTGCAGCAGAGGGACTCCCCTCCCCACAAGTGACAGCAGACTCCTCTGCCTTTTCCATCTCTTCTTGCACTCAAGCCCCCCATACCTTCTCCACCCAAGCATCCGCATCTTCATTCATTCCCCCTACCCTCCCACATAGATCCATTCAACCCTACTCCTGCACAAGAGCCCATACCTTGTTTTGTGCTTAAGGGAAAGAATGAAAAATATGGCCTGCTTGTGAGAGGTTATGAGAATGGATGTGTGAAGTTGTACTTTGTGGTGACTGTGGCTGTTTTAACTGGTGGGAACCAAATAAACATACAGTCAGGGCCAAAATTTCTCGAAGGACCTATTTTAAAATGTGGCCTCCTCAAAAGCTGATGAATATTTTCCTTAAAAATTACATGGAAAATTTACATGAACAGTTACTATGGCAAATCTGAAGACTAAATTCAATAGTTAAAGTGTGAAAGAGAGATTTTAATGCTGCTGCAGGTTCAAATCTCAAACCATGCTTAACTCTGGAGTCACTACTGACCCCTGCAAAATATACATCCTGATTGCTGAGGGCTTGTCTACATGGTGCGTTAGTGTGCACCAGCTGGGGTGTGAATTCTAGTGAATGCCAGCATGACACACACTGACTGGCCATGTGGACCCTGCTGGTGCCCACTAAAAGTTCCATAGTGCGCACTGATGTGCAACATCTGAAACAATGCTAAGTTAATGCATGCTGGGGAACGTTCTGGCTATGCCTACTCTACGAGTTGGGGGTGCGATTCCCAGCTCAGGTACACCTACTTGTGCTAGCTCAATGAGAGCTAGTGTGAGTATAAATAGCAGTGTTGCCACGGTAACACAGGCAGCAGTAGCACGGGGTTCTGGTGGGTTTGCACTCAGCATGGCTAAGTTGTGCCCCACTGCTGCCCATGGTACCAGCAACTACATTACTATTTATACTCACGCTAGCCCTATCTGTATACAAGCTGGGAATCACAGCCCTAGCATGTAACATAGCCGTAGCTTAGTGTACGCTAGTACAGTCCATGTGGCCACTTAGTGTGCATCATGCTGGGTGCACCAGAATTTACTCCCCAGCTGGTGCGCACTAACGCAGCGTGTAGACAAACCCTGCACTGCGGAAGCCAAGAGAAGTCTATAGAAATGGAGGGAAAAAGGTTTCTTGTGGCATGGGGAGCCTTTTACAGATTTCATACATGGATCACATTTAATGGGCCACATCATCCCGTTGGCAGCCTGTCTCTAGGAGATGAAAGGAACAAAAATCCTATTCCAATGGCCCTAAAGCATGATGGAGGGAAGCCAAAGCAGCAACATCCTCATCATCCCTCCCTCAAAATTTAAGGGGGCATGGCCAGGTAGAGGGGAGACGTGACTGGAGTGACAGCTACTCTTTGCAGCAGCATCCTTTAAAACTCCAGCGGAAAGTCCCAGGGGAAGATATCAGAAACCCTGTCAACATTAACTCACAGACTCCCCTACAATGAGAGTGGGCAGGCTTTGGCAGGAAAGTGGGCTGTTGGTGGAAGAACAATTGGTGGAAGAAGAGTTCAGGGAGCACAACGGAGAATGCACGAATGTTTTGATGTCTGCCCCCGGCTCCCCCTACAAACAGACAAACCCCACCCAATGGGGTCAGAAGCTGGCAACTCTGGGCCTGATCTAAAGCCCACTGAAGTCAATGGATAGACTTCTATCAACTACAATGGGCTTTGTGAGTGTCCTCTGCACCAAGCTTTCCTGCGTGACTTTGCTCATCTTATAGTTTGTCTCTAGGGCAGGGAATGTTTTATCTCAACATATTCAGAAGTTAATTGTGCTTGCATCTAAATGACATATTTTAGGCTCAAAAACTGAAGTTTACACTTTTCAACCTTATCTTGAACTGATCTAAACATCCTCATCTCTATCTTTCTGCTGCAGTGCTTTCCTGTCATGGCCTGTTCTGTCTCCCAGTGAAGCGCATTGTGAGTCATTCGCTGGAACATGCTGAACTGTCTCATAACTAACATTTAACCAAAAGGATTTGTTGAAACAAAGTCAAAGGGTATTGCATATTGCAAAGGAATGCACTGCAGGCAGAAAGAATTAATAACTTACAAAAAATAAACAGGGGAAAATAAATCATGAAAGAGAATTTGGCAAGGTGTTTGTTTACATAAAAAGGGTGCAATTAAGAATTAGCAAAAATTTTCAAGTTGGAATTTTTCAGAATAAACCATAAAAACTAAGGTGTTATTTAACTGCCAAGAATATAAACTAGAAATACACAGTAGGCCAAATTTCATGCTCACACAACCACGGGGGTTCCTTGACTTCGGTGGGGTTACTCCAGACTTAAAATGGTTATCTAGGTGCAGAATTCACCCCACTGTACCTACAGTTCAATTGCAGATTTGTAATTTATCTAACTTCTCTCCTGCTAGCCCAATCCTGTCTTCTCCAGTAAATATTATCCGTGTAATTGTAATCTAAGATTTGTTTTGCAAAGTGAGCAAGCAAACAGTGTCTTCGTTTTTCAAGAATGTAATTATTTATTTGAATATGGGGTCGGCTCCTGCAAACCCTTATGTGCATAGTGCTACGGACTACACATGAGAGTAAAAGTTTGCTGGACTGGACTCTATAAGATAACTAAGACCCTGATCCTGCAAACACTTACCCATGTGCTTAATTGAGGGGGCTGGGGTAGCATGGGACAACCAGAGTTGTGGGAAGAGGCACAGGAGAAATGTGGAATGAAGACTGAATGAAACTACTGACCTGTGCAAAGTTAAGCATGTGAAAGTGTTTGCAGGATTGGGACCTAAATGCATACACAGTAAAAAATTCAGGTATTATAATTCAGTCAAAGAATTGAACTAGTTACACATGAATCATTTTGTGGCAATAATGAAGAAAGGAATGCTATGTATTCCACAGTTCAGTAAAGAAGTGGATATTCTGCTTTTTTACACTAGTTTCAACGATATTAATGTTTTACTTACAATACATATTCCAGAACCATCCTGGCATCTATTTGAATTTCCATTGCAATTGCAGGGTACACAGCGTCCTGTAAATAATCCTTTATTCTCACGATAAAATCCAGGGCTACATTCCTATTAAGTATACAGGAAAATATACATGTTAAATAAAAGTGGGGGAAAGAAGGATTCCACAGCCTCCACAGGCTACAAAGATCAGTATTTTAAAATCTGTTGGCCACACCCAGAAAACTATAGTAGAAAATGTTTCCTGATTGATAGGCTTTTTTTTTTTTTTTTTGAGCAAATTGTTACTTTCTTAATAATAATTATTTTAGCTTATAAAGTAGCATCGGAGCAGATGACAGGGACTCCAGCTGCGTATCAGCTGGTGGCCAATCATTTCAAATAATTTTATAAAAATAATGCAGCTTTCAAAGTAGGATTGTATCACACAGGCTTTGGGGGTTCGGTGTGGTAATAGACAAGTGGGTTTCTTTCTACAGAGATCTGCTGGCCAAACCATAGAATCATGGCGGGGGATGGGGGTGGGGGTGGGGAGTAGAGGAAAATACCATTACTCAAGCCCATGAACTGTTAAAGCACTTGGGCCCTGATCCTGCAAACACTTATGCATGTTCTCACCTTTATGCCATTGATTTAAATGGGACTACTCACAGTACTCAAATTAACCATGAGCATAAGTATTTGCAGGATCAAGGCCTTGCTGAGTAGCTGCACTGGTGCTCCCTTACTCCGGCAGGGATATTCCATCATCCTGACCCTCACAGAAGACCACTGAGCAAGACATTTCCTGCGGCTAAGCAAAGGGGTCTAGAATTTGGCCTTTAAACAGCAGCCACAGAAGACGTTAATGTAGATTTATACCAGAAGGTTCTGGAAGGGCTGCCTATAGGCGCTTTATATGTTACAGTGGTTACATAAAATCTTAGTGCCCAGGTAACTACAGTGTATTCTTTAGAAACACTTCCAGTGTGGTAACTTCTATATTAACTCGTCATGATTTCCAAAATTATTCCACCTGGAGCTATATGAAGCCACGTTTAGGCAGAGTGAGACAAGGTTCCAAAATATGCAGCAGTTTGATTTTAAAGTACAGGCTTGTCCTAGGGACCAATGACACATGAAAAGACTGTTCAGTCACTGAAAGCACGTGAGCAGAATTTATATTGTATGTCAGATCAATCAAAGTCAATTTTAAGTAGGGAAACAGAGGAGCTGAACTGGAGAAAGATAATGAAAAGGAAGCAAGAGACAACTGTCAGCAGTATTAGCCTATACCATTTAGGTGCTAACTAACATGTTGAGATCAGGTCATTACTGGCATGGGAGCAGAAGCAGGGAGGGTGAAAAGAGCTTTCTCCACTATTTGAGCCTCTTTATGCATGGACCAGTCTTAACTGCAGTACCTGTGTTCTTCTGACTGCTCCCTGTGGGGGCCTTCTGGAGTACTAGGCACCCCAAAAATTGCATGGCATGGTCCTTCTCCCCAACCCCTCTTCACTGGGAGCTGAACTGGCTGACTGTGCAGGAGATCACATGCTACATCCTTCTAAGAGGTGGTAGGGACTGTGATACCTGGGGCACACCGTGCTTTCCAAAATGCCTCCAGGAGTTACCCCTCAGGCAGTGCAGCTCTGCACAGTCCCCATCAGGCCTGTGCCTAAAGGGCAGAATCTGGCCCCAAACATATTTAATAAAATAATTGGCACGTGAACTACAAATCCTGCAAATTCTTGCTCAGATGAGTCGTGGCCCTGAGCTCCATGGGACCACTCACGGGAATAAGGGTTAGCAGAATCAGGCCGTACACCGTAGTCTAAGTTGCTTTAGGCATGAGTATTTATGAAAGATTCTGAATGAGAATTAGGAATTTATTAAACATACATTTGGCAGAGAAAAACCTCAGCCCCGCAGCAGCACAAGGATTTTAACAGAATACTGCAATGAAAGTTGTTGATGTTTAAACAATGAGAGTTCACCTGTGATCTGTTGGAAATTCCACCCTTGCTTTCAGTGGTATGTGGGATTAATGTAATTAAATGTACATAAGGCCTGATCCTGCACCATTTAAATCAATATGAGTTTTAATATTGACTTCACTGGGAGCACGGGCTGAACCCATAATTTGCCCCACTCTGACTTTTTTCAGATACATTTTAATAAATGCAGGGACCTATTCTTCCTGGATTTATACATTATAGCCAACAGGCAATCAGTATTCCTGCTTTCTGAGGAGACTAGCCACCTCAATATTTGAAATAGCTCAACCAATAGAAATATAGCTTCACAAGGATTATTTATCACAAGTACCTTACAGGCAAAGCAAAAATGAATATACCTACTTTATTAGTGTATCCACATGCATTTGAACAAATCTATGCTGCTCTTTCCTCTTTCAATTTTTACTCTCTTTACATTTAAAATTTGTAACAACACTAACATACACACTGGAGTACTGAAGTACTCTGATTTGAGGACAACTGTCACCACAGTTTCATTTTGCAATATTCACCTCATATGAACAAAAAGCTCTTAACCACTCAAAAGTACACAGAAGCTATTAGATGCTCTGGCTGTTTGTGGACAGTGGTAAACAACCTACAAGAAAGATCATCCGTGTACTATCGGTAGTAATGTAATTCAAGGTTAGGAGATTTGCATTCTTATTGTTTGAATTTCAAGAACTCCATAACTCAGTGAGAAAGAAAGAAAGAAAGAAAGAAAGAAAGAAAGAAAGAAAGAAAGAAAGAAAGAAAGAAAGAAAGAAAGAAAGATTACCTCTTTTGGTTTAAAATCCAAATGAGTTTGTTGCTGCTGACCTCTGCCCTGCAGGTGAGGAAATGCTACCCTCTGTTGTACATCTTGTCCCAAGCAATGCCCCAGAGCTATTAATAGGACAACTAGCCATCCTATGTTCTTCGGCCTCTGTATTTCGGCCGTCATTCTGCTTAGCTCTTAGCTTGGCTGTTCACGTACAGTTTTCTTTCACTACTCAAACCTTCTCTTATACTCCGCCTTATTGTTCAGCTTCTGACTCAGATAAGTGAGGCTGTATGCTGCGATCGGCCCCACCTTTAAACTTTATACATGAGTCAGGTTGTACAGCACAAATAACAGTTCCTGAGGTTAAACGACTATGCTGTAACTCCTGTAAGTTAATGTATATCTAACGTAAGGTGTGGCAGGCATCACCTTCTCCCCACCTAACACAGTCAGACAGAGCTAGACGATTAGAACAGGAAATCATAGATTGAGTAATACTGCAAAAACGTGAAGGGCTTATGAGCTACATTAAGTCCGTGGTTTGACTGCTTCCTTTGGGCTATGTATTTTCCTCAATGCAGTGGAGGAAAAACGGCTAGTATATAAAGACAGCACATTGCAGGTGGTGGGGTGAGAATGGGACAATTTCAGTCTATTAAATGCAAGCCCCAGTGTGCTAATCAGTTGGATTTCATGTGTAGTGCAGAGCACTGAGTGCATGAAAAATAATTTCTGAAAATATTTTCAAAATGATATTCAGCAAACAATGCCCTATTACTGTGGCCAGGAGCCAAAAATGAAAGACCCAGACCAATAATAAATGCAGCTAGTTCAATCAGTCTCTCAGTGGCTGTTCTGCTCCATTCACTACTCTTTCATTCTCATTTTAAGATGTATTGTTTACAGGTTAGTGTAGTAACTGCTACTTTAACTCTTAAGCATTTTTGACAGAGCCCGAGCAAATAACTAATTCTACACATTCTGTGCAATCTGTTCTTTGTTTCTTGCTTACATATTTCACTCTGTTCCCAAGGGTCTGGGTAGTCAGCATATTATCATTACCAAGAATGGGACCCAGCTCTCTTGAGTCTCCAATCAAGGTTTGAAGTTTAAAGCTTTGCCTCTGCTGCTACTGTACAATATAGTCCACTTAGATAGGTTCATAGATTTTAAGGCCAAAAGGGATCGATATGGCTATCTAGTATGATCTCCTACCTAATACAGGCACTAGAATTTAACCTGGTAATTCCTGCATTAAGCCCATAAATTGTTTGAGCTCTCTTTTATAGCATATCTCTTGGAAAGACATCCAGTCTTGATGTAAAAATCTCAAGTGATGGAGAATCTTAGGTGAGTTCCAGTGGATATTTTTTCTCACTGTTAAAAATGTACAAATAATTTCTAGTGTGAATCTGTCTTGCTTCAGCTTCTAGCCACTGTATCTCATTATGCCTTTGTCTGCTAAATTAAAGAGTCCTCTATTATCAGAAATCTTCCCCCCATGTATGTACTTATAGACCACGATCAAGTCAACACTTAACCTTCTCTTGGATAAACTAATTAGACTGATCTTCTTTAGTCTTGCACTGTACATGACAGAAAATATTATTCATATAACACACGCACTTTATACATGCATAATCGCAGCTAAAAGGAGCACAAACTCCACAGAAGGTATCTAATTCACACAATGAAAGGATTTTAAGCCCAGATCCTCAAAGGGAGTTAGGTGCCTAAATACCTCTGAAGATCTGGGCCCTAGCTATCAAAACTGTACATAAACTTACCTACAAAGTGCTTAAAATTAACCAGTACTGCTAATGATTAATCTTTTTTCTCTAACTAAATCAATACAGTTGTGAGCAACATATCAAGAATGATACAATGAGGAGGCAAAGAAAATTTCCTACCTGACATGAGTCACCCACATAGTCAGGGGGGCAGGAGCATGTCTCTACATTATATGCAATGCTTCCAC
Source organism: Emys orbicularis (assembly GCF_028017835.1). Lineage (NCBI taxonomy): Eukaryota > Metazoa > Chordata > Testudines > Emydidae > Emys > Emys orbicularis. The sequence goes on from NC_088684.1 coordinate 81,978,047, forward strand.
TTCCTGTACTTGTGGCTTCTTCCAGCCCAACCTCACCCAGGGTTAACCTCTGACTCTCCGTGTAGTAAAGACCTCTGATGTGTAAGCCATCTAGTCTAGACAGGACCATCATCAGTTCTTCTCTAGATACCAGGTTATTGTTGCTCGCATGTCTGAAGTTTCCCTGTACATTAATGATATAAAGTAAATATGGTCCTGGGGTGAGTTAACCTCCAATTAGCTTGGTGGAAACAGACACTGCAACAAAAAGGGAGGATGGTAACAGAAAACAATCACTTAGCACCACTTCCTGCAGACTCAGGGAAGGGAGGGTGAAATAGATGTGAGGAAAGTGGGTAGCAGGTATGTAAAGAAATGAAGGGTGGGAAAAGGAATGGGGGAACATCGAGAAGGGACATAAGAAACCCATATACACACTTTGTATATTTGCTAGCCAAGCAACTGAGACTATATATCAGCCCCAATGACTATAGAAGACCTGTGAGGGAAGTCTGGAAGTCAGCTGGAAAGCAGCAGAGAAAGAGCATTGGTAGGGATGTCTCCCCAGGAAGAAAGGAGCTGATTAAGCATTTTTGGTGGTGGGGAATGTCAATTAGTGATTCAAGGAACAGGAGATGTTTTTGGTGCCTGAAAACCAACAGTAGAAGGAAATGGCGCCATAGAGAGTTGTTGAAGTAGAGTGAGACTCTGTAGGAAGTGGACCTGTGTAATGAGAGGCCTGGACTTGACATGACTCACCGCCATCTTGTGTATGGATTTAACATAACTCACAGCCATTTCAGACACCATAATTTGGAAACAAAACTACAGAGTCAGGGGAATTCGGCCTTGGCATAGGCAGACAGATAGAAAACCATTAGCTGCAGATGCAGCCCTATTAACAGGAGATAGATAGATATTAACAAAGTCAAGAGAATGGGAGAGAATGGACAAACTAACCTTGAATTTCTGTAGTTTCTTCCTGATAATAAAAGAGTATGAGGTTTTGCTGTTGAAAGTGTATCCCACTAACAAAGCATAAAGATAAGTAGACCTTGAGAAGTTATTACTAACTTCGAAAAATGCAAAAGCTAATGAGTAGGCTGTCTTAGGCATGTGAACCCCTGTATAGTGAAAATGAATGGTTAGTGTTTTTTGCATAGCTATGTTTTAAGTAAAATAATTGGTTAAGGCATAGATAAGAGAGAACCTCATTTTAACTATATAATGAGGGTCAGAAAAGAAGCACTTTGGAACTTATTTCCGGGATACATCTCAAGATCAAAGCTGCCTGAACATTTTAACCCCTGCATGACCAGACTGTGTAGAAGCTGGAGTCCCAGACGACATAACCCTGACTGGCCATCGGGAGACGTCTATCTGTTTTATTGGGAGTGGTGAGCATAAGATGCTTGGCGTGTGTATTCTGTTGATTTGTTGCTAATTGTTAATAAATACTTGTATATATTTAAGGATATTCACTGTGTGAGGACTCTTTCATTGGGAAAAGGCCTCACAGACCCATAGAAACCTGAGTCCACCGGGAATTGGTGTTAGCCCTGAGCCCATGGAGGGGTAGTGCCCTGAGCCCACAGAGGGGTAAAGTTGGGTCCTGTATGCCCTGAATACCCACACCAAGCTTCTATCCCTGGAGACAGTCTGCTCTTCCATCTAAGCAAAATGACTCACTTGGCTACAAGCACTGCTCTAGAGAACCAAGCCTTCCATGAGTTGGAGGGTTTCCAACATGATGGGATATAACCCAAAACACCATTCCGAGAACTAATTTTTAAGGAGGTACCCATTATCATATTAATCCTCCTGCCTATTTCTAGCCAAAAGGATTGTATCTTGGGACTGTCCCAAAACATGTGAGCCAGTGTGAATCCAGGAGAACCGCATCTCCAGCAGCTGCCTGTTTTGGCAACGCCGATGCACTGTAACCTATGCGATGAAATCTTAAACTATTCCATTTATATTTCTTACCTCAATTAGCTGCAAACGGCCGTAATACTGTCGGTCAGGCAATGGGTTGTTAGGATCCACATAAACTATTTTCATTTGCTGACCCTGTGTAAGAAAAAATAATGCTTTCATGCTGAAATTTGAATACTTTTAATGTTACGGTATTGATATGCAGTATAAGTTGCTGAAGCACAGTAATTCTGTCATTGAGCAGATACAACTTAAGTTACCATACTTTAATGGTATTCACTATGACAACAAAAAGATGCACTTTTGGGTGAGGATGGGGAGGGAAGTAAAAACAAAATACGACCCAGAAAAATTTCTGACCTTCAATCCTGATGCAGTGAGAGAGTCAGATCAGATATTACAATGCCCTATGCAACATATTTCTCAGCCAGCACATTAGAAGGTTGGATTAAAATTAAAGATGGCCTGAAGAAGCTGTTTTCAGATTCCCATCAAGTTTAAGGTACACTTTGAGTTTGGATTTGATAGCATGGAAATCTCATGAGAACAGATATTCTTGTAAGATTTCAGCTGCATTTGAACCAGAAAAGAAAATCCCCTCCTAGTTTTGTGCCAGGTTCAGACATGGGGATTTAAATGACAAATTTAAGGATCTAACTTTGGCCCGTAGCTAGTTAAATTCAAATCTGGTTGACCTGAAGTATATTTCTACCCCATTCAGCAAAATCTAATGCTTATGCTTAATTTTACACAGATGAAAAGTCCCAGTGAAATGAATGGGATTAATTCCACATGTAAAATAAAGCACACATAGAAGTCTTTCCAAGATCAAGACCCTTCTTGGTAACAAATGTGCAAGGCTATGATTTATCTTTTTAACAGGTGTATTTTAAGGGGAAACTTCCATTTTATGTTTTTGTTGCACTCAAGTCAGATATGTGTAATAAGAAGTTACCTTAGCAAAACACATAGATACGAGAATGGCTTTGACCAAAATGTAATAAGAACACTTGTAAAAATGCAGCATCACGGTAGTATAAATTTTTAGAATGCTTTACTAAAGAGCAATCTTTTCCAATAGTACATTTTAGATAACTGAAAAAATAGCACTGTGTTGAGATTTCTTGAAAAAAATTAAATGTGAAATGAAGTATTTCCCTGATTTCAAAAAGCAACAATATAATACTTACTGTTAGCTGTACATCAGGTCTTTTATCTAGAAGAATCATGCCTTCACTAGGTAAGCCAAAAGATTTCACTAGGTAACTTAGGTAGCCACCGTACGAAGAAAGCTATGACAAAATGTTCAAGACGATAACGAGTTTACTGCAGTTTTGCTAAATACTAAAATAATTTTGTATTTGTTCTCCTTCCCACCCCGCCACGCATTGTAAATAGCGTACTTTCTCTTTGTTCCTCTATTCTAAATATGCAAATATGCATTGTTTGAAAACAAAATCTGGAATAAATAGAACAATCATCATTACCACTTTGGAGTCTCTTATTCTGATAGACAGTTTATATGACTTTTGTTTAAAGGGTCACTGTCAACTTGAAAATCGTATTTTCATCTGAGGATTTTGGTTCTACCATTGTTGCAAGTAACCATTGAGATGACAATAACCGAAAGAGTTTAGAGATGTTTTTTTCTCTATTTTTGAGCTTGTTTATTCTGTGCATTTTATGTCGTTGTGTGTAGTCACTTTCATTATTCTCCTGAAAGTCAGTTGCACCTTCTCTCTCAAACACCAGCACAATGATATCACCCTCATACAATGCTTTTGGGGGTGGGAAGGGACGGGCTTGCATACATTTTCTTCCCCAGGATCTTCAGAGGGTTTTATCAATAGCAGCAGCAGTAAAGCCGACAATGAAACTGAAGAGGCAGCAGACAACCATATGCACAGAGAGGAAAGATGGCCAAGGAGAGGTCAGTTTGAACACGTTTAGTGGTGGTTTTCTCAGGCCAGCCCATCCTACTCTTATAAACATCACACCTCACTAGGAAATCTTAGCTCAGCTCTTCTTATGCAGACAGAGCTCCTACTGATGTTAATGTATGTAAAAAGAGGACAATATTGTAATCAAGACCAACTGTACAGATTTCAGAGAAGAATTTTGTCCAGATTGTAAAACAGGTGTTTTACTGCTTTTTCTACAAAGCTCTGTTCAAAACTTTTGGAATCAAACACCCCATTTATTTTGGGTTGCTCTTCAGCAGGAAGGAATTTGTGAGAATTGATGGAAGTTCACTAGAGCTACATTTTGACTAATAAATCCATTTTAGTTGCTACACAAGTCAAACCCTTTTCTCTGGAGGTGAGTAATTAGTAAAACAAACTCTTTTGGCTGAAAGGCAAGAGTAGCACTATTGCTAAATTGCAATCCGTTTTTTTTTCAAACGGAGCTAGCAACAACATTTTATCAGCCAATTCCCATTGCACTCCACATTGTCTAATCATACAGTTGTTTGTTTTTGTTTCTGGCAAGACATGCAAGATAAAGCAGAACTGCTTCATTAGTTTTAGTCTCTTGTGAGTAAACACACTTTTTATTCTGCACATCACAATATCAAACTATGCATGCCACACACACATCTACTATAAATAAAATAGTTACTTTTTGGTCTGTAGTTTTCCTTCCTTTATGTGTAAATATGTATTTTAGTAGGCACTGGCTGTGATCACTATAGTTAAGGTGACAAAAGAGTTTGTAAAACCAGAGTGTTACAATGCAATCCCATAACTTTCCAAAACATTCACTTTTTTAGGCTGAGATTTTCCATGCTTGGTCTCTATCCAAAGAAGATTTTCTTTTTGGAAAAGAGATACCTCTAGGAAGTTCTGACTTTGAAAGTGAAAATAAAAATACACTTTCGTTATATTAAAAAAAATATTAACCATGACAGAGAGGCCTCTTCAGAGAGGCATGGACTCTTAACTTGTTCGGTTTCAATGTTAACATTTAGCATAGTATATTTCTTCTCTTCCTTCTTTTTTTTTAAAGTTGTAATCAATATAAAGAGAACCTCATAAAATTAATAAGAACCACCCTAATCAGTACTTACCTGTGGTGATATTCACCAGTGTGCAGTGGGCCAGCATGAGGTCTATGCACTACTTAAATCCTCAAAATGGGGCCCAAGTGGGACTTGAATAGTGAATTGCACCCTCCTTGAATACGACAAATGTCTGTCCTAGTGGCTCCCCACATGTGATGGGGTGGATGGATTCCACGTTCCATCTGACAATCAGAGTATTGAATCTACGTGCTGTATAGCCAGCTACCATTATAAACACAACTGGGACAGCAGCTGGACAGAGTTATATGACACTGAAGCTACAAGCAATCAGCAGCAATGTGTAAACTGGTCAACATGATCCCCACGGTGGAATGATGACAAGTTTAATAGACAGCAAGCTGCTGCTTCCCTTAAGAAGCAGAAAGAGCAGAAAGAAGCTCAAAAAAGCTGATGGTTAAAAGAATAGTGTTCTCCTCATATGATGCTTGGACCTGTTGCAATTAGTTAATAAGCACACAGTTACACCTCTACCCCGATATAACACTGTCCTCGGGAGCCAAAAAATCTTACCGCATTATAGGTGAAACCGTATATCGAACTTGCTTTGATCCGCCGGAGTGCGCAGCCCCGCTCCCCCGGAGCACTGCTTTACCGCGTTATATCCGAATTCGTGTTATATCGGGTCACGTTATATCGGGGTAGAGGTGTACTAAGTAGGAAACACGGTAATACTTTCACACAGCCATACAATCCAAGTTATTATATCAAACAAACAACAATACGTTAATTTAATATTCACACCACCTGGAACTGTTCACTCCTGACAGTAGGATATAAACAATAAAGGGGGAAGTTTTCAACAGCAGTTGAACAATTAACTGCCCTTTATGCTTTTGAAAATCTCCCCAAAGATGTTCAGTGAGTCTTAAAAGGTACCATGGGACAGCAGCAAGATATGAGGCTGTGGTTCAGAAATTGCCTCAAGAATACCAGCTCCCAAAAACTAGCCAGGCCAGGAACAGAGTCGACCACAGAGTTCATGTAAACATCTCCCCAACATCCAACATCCAACATTATAACTGACTGCACTTTCAATGCTGTCATCAAAAGCCGAGTGCTGGGATTTCAGGAAAGTCAGAGGAGGGTTACAGAGTAGCAGTCGTGTTAGTCTGTATCCGCAAAAAGGACAGGAGTACTTGTGGCACCTTAGAGACTAACAAATTTATTAGAGCATAAGCTTTTGTGGGCTACAGCCCACTTTTTTAGAGGAGGGTTAGGAATCCATAGGGAAGAAATCAAACATCTATTAGAAAAAACAGAACAAATATGATCACACCAGATTAGTTAGGTGTCATTTACCTTCTCTCCCAAGTAGGATTGTGGTGCCACCCAGTATAAACTGTGCACAGAGGTAGGCAACTCTTGAACATCAGCAACTACACTATTGCTGCCTGGATTGAAGGTTACGGGGACATCAATGCTATTGTCAGCTGTCTCCACGCGCCAGTTCCTCATATCAACAAACTAATTACAAAATATAAAAGGGAAATTAGGGCATGTTTAATCATTTATTAAAACCTTTCCAAGTTCAGTGTATAGCGTCATTTATGAGACATATCGTATTGATTATATAATGTACTGAGGATAAAATTCACCCCTCCAGAGACAGACATCACAAAGCCTATGCAACACTTGTGTCCCACTTAAAAATGCCTCAGAAGGGGCTTAAGTGGGACATAAGTGGTGCATAAGCCTACTGTTTGCCTTCTGCACAAGGGTGTTTGATTTGTTACTGTGGACTAAATTCTGGCCTTGGTTATATGTAAACACAACCCCCACTGAGGTCAATAGAAGCTGCATGTATACAACCAAGGATAGAATTTGGCCTTATATTTTAAGTCCATAAACAATTTCCCCCCTTTAAATAATAAGTCTAAAAAGGTCTTCCTAACTCATCTACTTCCTGAAACCTCCTGCACTAGTGCTGCACTAACCCTGTGCCAAAATCACCAGTGCTTTGTTTAGTCTATTGTTTTAAAAAACTGTTTTTATTTTGCAGTTTTAAACAAAAGCCAGAGCAATAACGTTTTACGGGAGTAGGTGTCCTCTGCAGGGATTCTGTCCCATACTACAAAGAAAAACAAACAGATCAAATGATATCATTTGAATAGCAGAGGGAGAATTATTTTACAGTATACTTCAGGCCTTGACTTCCTTTACAGCTTAGCTGGAAGTCTCAACATTAGAATTAATTATCTTTTGCTTGGGTTGAGATAGGTGGCATCTTTCATTACACTACAGAGGAGAATGGCTATATGGACTTATAATAGCAGACATAAAAATTAATGCATGTGTCTCAGAATCACTCACAGAACAATCTGACATCAAAATATCCAGACGCTCAACAACAGGCTTCTGTACAAAAAGCTACTACAGTTATTGGGTGAAATCCTGACTCCACTGACACCAATGAGAGCTTAGTCATTTCCTTTAGTTGGGCCAGGATTTCACCCATTGTGCTTAAATAATAAAGTGCTACAATCCAGATAACACCTAGTCTACATCTGAGCCTAAACCAAACCTCCAGATCCAGATTCAAACATTCTCAAAGTTCAGGAATATTTGGATCTGTATTTGAACTTTGAGATGTTTGGATCAGAGATGCAATTTAACAGCGAAGTGACAGTGCTTCAATAACTTCCCTTAGATCATTTTTCTCCTGTCTGTTATTAGAAATGTTTCTTGTAATGTCCAATTTAAATATTCCGTTGTTTATTTTCAGGCTGTTGCTCCTTGTTTTCAATGCTTATCAGCCTTAAATATTCCTCCCATTCATTTATGTTATCATATGAGTGTATCCCAATTTCCCTCCTCCTCCCACCTTCTTGTGTCATGTTTTTCCCTATGAAAATGAAGAAGGGCAGAGCCTGTTCACATAGAGCGCTCATGTTGAATATTACCAAGGGACCTCTTGCACACTATCTAGGTCTCAAATACACCTGTAGTGCGTATTTCCTACAAGCCAGATATCAAATCAATTGCTTCGTTAACTTATTGGAAAAGTATATTGTAACTAGATATCTCACTTCAACAAAGTCTTTGATGGCTGTAGCCACCTAGAACAGAGGACTGGTTTCAGCTCTAGCTGAAACAGAAAGGTAGACAGACCATTTTCCACAGGACAGCACTTTCAGATTCTGCAGGGGTCTTAAGGAGGCTGCACCATAATTTGCACTATTTCTTGCAGAGAAAGCATCTCATGGGAAACATAACACTTTTCAGTGGTTTCCTGAGACTATTTCCCATTCTCATCATTCAGTAAAATACAATTTGTTATTTGGAAGAAATCTGAAAATTGCTTAATGGGATACATGCCTGTACATGATAGTAACTAAAAATATAAATTAAATATACCTTAGTTCTACGATTACTTGTGCTGTGACAGTTGCTAGTAGCTCCAAAACAAAAGCAAGAAGTGCAGCCTTTGGGATTAGAAGGATCCAAATAAAATGATCCTTGATGGCAAATGTCACATTGTCTACCTTCAACATTCTCCTGTTAAAGAACAATTGAAAAAAGTTATTAAAATTTTCCATGTGTTATTGGTCAACCCGCAAAATACCAGGCACCTAAAACAAAATTCCTACAGGAACATTTAAATATTTATAAAATATAAGAGAATATAAATGTGAAATTGTTACTTATGGTCTTCTGTAAATGGTATTCCAAATGCAAATGAAATAGTCTCCTCTTGAAAGGGAACTTCTGTGCCAATAACTTATTCATAGCTTTGTCTCTTGCATGCACAACAGGAAGGTCTCCTTTCTAGCTACTAAGTATACAGACCCAATTGAATATCAGCAGTGTGTATGTTGGGCATATATAAAAATACAGTTCACTGCAATTTCACATGGGAAAATTGCATCGTTTTTGAGAAGCCTTTCCACTAGATCTGTATAAAGCTGTAGTGGAATTACTGTAGCTCACTGTTGAGTAATGAACACTGATCAGACCCAGCTCTGAATACTACTAGGTGATTTCCTTACCAAAATCCTCAAGCTGGCTCTTCCAAACCTACATGTGAAAGGTCACATATGAAACTTCACATTAACAGAGTTCAGTCTATGCAAATCACAGCAATGGCAAACAGCATGCATACACTGGGGCACTGAATGTCAATTACATCAAATGACCCAAAAAAAAAAAAAAAAAAAAAAAAGCCTGAAGCCTGGTGGATATATATAAAAAAAATCAAACTGCAGATGCAAAACAGAGATATGTGTATGCACATAGCGTTTCAACACATATGTGCACACATAGCATGTAGTACCTTAATGTACTGCATAAATCTAGGTTTCTCTGTGAAACGGATCAACATTAAATGTATTCTACAAACTTCTTAATTGCAGTTTATTTGCAATCCAGGCAAGTGCTACAATGCATTTTTGATATAACTGTATTTAATTATTATCTAACAACTGCAAATAACAAATTCACTTTATTAGACCCATTAAATATGAAACAGCCACTGATATGGAAACTGATATTTGTGAATGCATAAGTATCTTGATTTATCTGACCTTGCAGAGACAAACTCCTGTCTGTGGATCACAAACATCTGGCTCTGTTCCATCTCTGTTACAATTACAGGGAATACAATCCGGGAAACTGTAAGAACCAGGACTGCAGCGATCACATCGTCGCCCTGTTATTCCTGGCCTGCACCTTTACCAACAAAACAAACAGAAACATTTAGGTTTGTTTGTGTAGGGAGAAGGTGTCACAGGGGTGGGAATAAAATAATGCAAAGGATCTGAAGTGATCATCTGGTCATTAAACACCACTCATGGGGCTCAACTGAAACAGATTAGCATTTTTCTTAAATTGTGAGGAGGACTGCAATTCCTAACAATGGTCACTCAACCCAATGGGGGTGGTTTGATTTTCAAGACTGCAAGTGTTGAAGTTGGGGTTCATGTTCTGAAGCTGTTCAGCATCTGCAGCGGGGAGGGACCCCCTGCACACACAGGAATCTGAAACCAGCATGCTGTATCCCAGGCAGGAATCTGCATTGAGAAGAGCTATAGAGCTGAGAGTGAGTGGCCATTTACCAAAGCGCCCAGCTGCTAACAACAAGATGGGGTTTCCCAATGGAAAGATTATATAACTTACTGGGCTGTAAACCTTGTTTATACAAAACTGTTCACACTGGGTGAAATCCACTTGGCTCAGGCCTGGTCTACACTACGTGTTTAGGTCGACTTTAGCAGCGTTAAGTCAAATTAAGCCTGGACACGTTCACATGACGAAGCCCTTTCTTTCGACTTAAAGGGCCCTTTAAACCGGTTTCTTTACTCCACCTCCAACGAGGGGATTAGCGATAAAATCGGCCTTAGGGGGTCGGAATTGGAGTAGTGTGGACGGAATTCGACATTATTGGCCTCCGGAAGCTATCCCACAGTGCTTCATTGTGACCGCTCTGGACAGCACTCTCAACTCAGATGCACTGGCCAGGTAGACAGGAAAAGCCCCGCGAACGTTTGAATTTCATTTCCTGTTTGCTCAGCGTGGAGAGCACAGGTGACCACGCAGAGCTCATCAGCACAGGTAACCGTGATGGAGTCCCAGGATCGCAAAAGAGCTCCAGCATGGACAGAACGGGAGGTACGGGATCTGCTCGCCATATGGGGAGATGAATCAGTGCTAGCTGAACTCCGAAGCAGTAAACGAAATGGCAAAATATTAGAAAAGGTCTCCAAGGCCATGAAGGACAGAGGCCATAACAGGGACGCACAGCAGTGCCGCGTGAAAATTAAGGAGCTAAGGCAAGCCTACCACAAAGCCAGAGAAGCAAATGGAAGGTCCGGGGCAGAGCCACAAACATGCCGCTTCTACGCGGAGCTGCATGCCATTCTAGGGGGTGCAGCCACCACTACCCCAACCGTGTGCTATGACTCCCTCACTGGAGAAACACACAGGGAAGCGGGTTCGGGGTACGAGGAAGATGAGGATGGAGATAATGTAGATAGCTCACAGCAGCAAGGAAGCGGAGAAACCGGTTTCCCCAACAGCCAGGATATGTTTATCACCCTGGACCTGGAACCAGTAACCCCCGAACTCACCCAAGGCGTGCTCCCATCCCCTGAGGGCGCACAGGGGACCTCTGGTGAGTGTACCTTTGTAAATATTACACATGGTTTAAAAGCAAGCGTGTTTAATGATTAATGATTAATTTGCCCTGGCAATCGCGGCCAGTACAGCTACTGGAAAAGTCTGTTAACGTGTATGGGGATGGAGCGGAAATCCTCCAGGGACATCTCCAGAAAACTCTCCTGGATGTACGCAAGGAAGGGGGCCCCTAAAAGTGGCAAAATAAATACCGCATTCCAGTTTCTGCATTGTAAGGGGCCCCGCCCGGACATATGTTCGGAGGGGGCCACCGTTCGGAGGGGGCCACGTTCTTTGTTGCTACGGCCCTGAGAGCACCTCCTTTTGTGAAAGCAGCAACTCCTCTTCCATAGCCGCTACTCCAGCTTCTGCAGTGGACCAGCATAGTCTGCTGAGGCCACTGGATCTACAAAAATGTGGATCTTGTGACCTATCCCCCTCCTCACCATCTCCTTGCTAGCCTCTTCCCACAGCCTCCCTCTGCAACTCCAGTGCAGGGCTTCCGGGGAGCAAAGGCTCTTTGTACAGGAAAATACTTCCAAAGTCTAAAAATGTTAACATCTGCATCTCTAGGTTTTATCTGTGCTGGAACTGTTTTTAAAATCCTTTGGCAACCAGGGGTGTGTCTTTGGCTCTCAGCACCCACGTTTTGAATATGTGGGTACCCAAGCACTGGGAATTTACAACTAATAAATAGTTTAAAAGTGCTGGATTGAATACAATGGGCTGCATTTGATGCGGCACATGAGCACAATTAAGCATTTCACCATACACTGGGGGAGGCTTGTCACACTCTTAAGTACATTACCCCCATATCCTGATAATAGAAAGTAAATTTGCACATAGAATTAGGACTTTGGACTTTGCTGTAATCCACGGAATTGAATATTTTAATCAGCATATAATGGCTAACTTGGCAGTTTAATGATTAGTGCTTTGCAGAGAGAGAGAGAGAGAGAGAGAGAGAGAAAGAGCTCTGCTATACCATCAAGTATTGCTCATTTATCTTCCACTATAAAGTACTGCTTATTTAGATAGGACAAGGGCGGTTTAGGTTGGACATTTGGAAAAGCTTCCTAACTGTCAGGGTGGCTAAGCACTGGAATACATTGCCTAGGGAGGTTGTGGAATCTCCATCATTGGAGATTTTTAAGAGCAGGTTAGACAAACACTTGTCAGTGTTGGTCTAGACAATAATTAGTCCTGCTATGAGTGCAGGGGACTGGACTAGATGACCTCTCAAGGTCCTTTCCAGTCTGACGATTTTATGATTCTCATGAGCTTTCCCTAACTGGCCAACAAGTGAAAAATATCACCATTATGGACAGATGACAAAGCTTTTCACAGAGAGAGGGGGGAAAAGGCAAAATTCCACTTCTTTGGCAAAATAGTGAGTTTGCCTCAGGCAGAAATTTGTTAATTTCTTAGTGATAAGAGGCTTAGGGCCATTCAGAGCATGGGGATGCGTCCCTGACCATCCTGGCTAATAGCTATTGATGGACCTATCCTCCATGAACCTATCTAATTCTTTTTTGAACCCGGTTATACTTTTGGCATTCACAACATCCCCTGGCAACAAGTTCCATAGGTTGACTGTGTGTTGCATGAGGAAGTACTTCCTTTTGTTTGTACTCTGGGAAAATGAGGGCTTTGTTGGTAAACTCCATTCATGGGATTAACAGTGGAGTGGGAAAGCTGATGCTCCATTTTTGGGAGTCACAGATGAATATGTAAGTTAAATTCAACCAGCCTTGAATACCTTTGTTGCATCAAAAATTAAGTCAGAGTGAGAAAAATACCCTACAGCCTCTCCAAGGATTTGTGCTTGCCACGAAGGGCTCTCTTATATTTACAGGCAGCTAAAAAAATGATGACTGCGATGGGATTGAAGAGGCTTCAGAAGTTAAGAGAATTCACTGCAGTTGCAGTTGTACACAATAGTTTTTCATATAATGTAAATCAGAAGATACATCTAAGGAGTGTATTCTCATCACACTGTGCTGGCAGTCAGACACATATGGCTTCATTTCAAAGGTGCTTAGCACTCACAGCTCCCTCCCAGTGAATAACATCATGCAGTGACACAGAGTGTACGTTTCATCAGAGGATTTCAAAGCTCTTTTCAAACATTACTTAAGCCTCATAACACCTTATGGGGTAGGTAATTAATATTTTAAGAATTATGGAGGGAGTATTGTTACAAAGTGGGAATTTTCTGTAATATTTTTATGAAGCCTATGTTTGCCTCCTTTTCCCTGTCCTTTGCATTGCTACTGAGTGGGGGAAATAGGGTTAAGTCTGTTCCTGGGGGGAATGCAGGACATGAGGTGTGGGTGTCACCTAGCTGTCTGGGCCGCAGTGAACAGGGTCATTTAGGAACTGGTAGAATGCAACTCAGATTAACAGACAACGATCAACACCAAACAGTGGGAAGCTCAGGCATGTGGGGATGTGAACTCAGCATGGCCCAGCCTGGAGACAAAGGACTGAGATGTGAAAGGCAGGAGATAAAATGTTCGCTTTTGAGAGAGGCTGGCAGCTTTCACCTGGGACACACAAAGGGGTCAGAGGGAGATAGAGCCTAAGATGGAGTCAATAACAGCTTTCATTGCACTGGCTTGGCCAGGATGAGCTCTGGCTTAACCTTTGCCTCTCTGTGCTAACCCAAGGGCTTTCAGATTCTGTATGTCAGGTGACCAATACACTGTTACCTGGTTAGGAAAAGGCTGCCTGGTGTCACTGCAAATACTCAGTGGGAGTACTGCACTCTACAGGGGTACAGTACAAGCCTCAAAGGGGGAGTCTGGCTTGGCTGGATTCTCTGCAGGGAGCCACAGAGAGAGACAGGGATCGCTGATGCCCAAAGGCCCAGCCTTGGAGGCCACCGGCCTGTCCCTGTGGAAACGTATGCACCCTTGGGGCCCAGCACACTAATGGGGTCACTCCCAATGGACTGGTTACAGGCTGGGACATAAACCAGACCCTGTGAATCCATGAGAAGTGTATCTAGTAGTTAGAGTACATGTCTGGGAGTCAGAGTTCTGGTTTCTATTCCTGAATCTGACACGAATTTGCTATGTGATATTGGGCAAGCCATTAGAAGACACAGAGGGGTTCAATTATATACTCAAAGTCATATGGCAAGTCAGTGGCAAAAATAGAAATAAAGCTCAGGAGTCCTAATTACCATTAACCAGTTACCAGAGCAAACCAAGTTTGTATCCTCTTCTAATCCCTGGATAGCACCGCATACATCTCTTTACATCAAAATAAGAATACATCCACCCACCCTTGCAAGTATGTAAAAAGACAAGTGAATCAAACCCCTCAAGAATTTTCCAATGTACATTTTTAACATTAATAATAACAAGTTTAACCCAATAATGCAAACTTACTTGCACTGCCCATTGTTTTTATCACATTCTGGGTTTGCCACATTAACTATTCCTCTGCTTGAGCAGTTGCAGGTTTCACAGCCAACAAGGGGGTGGTAGTTGAAAAATTGTCTTTCACATGCTTCACACTTGGGCTTCACCGTTTGAGGGGGGCAAATACATTGACCAGTTATGTCATCACAAAGACGTCGGCCGCAGTTGCATACTGGGTTGGGGGGAAATGTTTTACAGATTAATCATATTCGATTTAAAGAAATGACTCTCATTCCATTCAAGTCAAGTCATATGGGGCCTCATTCTCTTCTCTCTTTCACCAGCTTTACACTGGTATCATTTAACAGACTTCAACAGATACAGCAGCATAAGTGAGAAGAGAAGCAAACTCCTGGAAACTAGCCAGGTAACAACAACTAAGGTTTCAAGGAGTAGCCTGGGACCTTGGGCCTTTTCCACAAAATTGTTCTTCAAATTCAACACAAATATTATTATTTAGTACTTCCCAGGACATTTTGCTACACATTGGGCAAACCTCTGTTTTGGTGAGAATGTCACTACTTTATCAGTGTATTCAATGTATAATATAATATCCAGGAAAGGCAGATATTCAAGGTTACTTCATGTAACCAATAAATTTGTCAGTGCTACCAGGTTAATGCTACAGTCTGCTTATTTATGAAAGGGTTTGTAGCCATGAGTTGGGACACAACAGCTGGCAATAAATTAGAAAATATTATTTACTAGGGAGTATAGAGTAAAACATTCAACTCTAGAGGAGTGGCATTTGGGTTCTGTCCAGCAAGGCAATAAGCACACTGGCCCTGGTCCAGCAAAGCACCTCAGTGCATGCTTCACTTTAAGCATGTGTGTTTAAAGTGAATAGGACTAATCGTGTTAAGGTGAAGTGCGTGATTAAGTGCTGTGCTGGATCAAAGTTACATTAATCAGCACCTTGTAGGATTGAGTCCCATATGCAGAAAATGAAGCTGCAGCACATATTAAATAAGGTCACAAAATACTTCCACTTAGAACAGAATGAACTTACACTTGCAGAATGGAAATCCGTAGTACCCAGTTTGGCATCGGCTACACCGACGGCCAATGACGTTAGGTTTGCAGCTACATTGTCCTCCCAGAGGGTTGCAAGCCGAGCTAGTGGCACCTGCTTTATGGCAATTACAGGGCAATGCTCCATCGTTGTAAAAAGCCACTAGCGACCTTACAGAATCCTTACAGAATGCTGAAGATGCTACTGGGCTAGTGGAAGAAAAATATAAATCACGTAAGAACTGGTATTAGGAAGTTATAATGACTACATTCTGCACTAGCTTAACGAATTAGGAAACTTATTTCTACTATTGTTCATATGCATAGTAGCAATATCAATGTACACGCTTGGACATATTTAAACCAATTCACTAGTACTGAACTGATTTGACATCCATTTTTGTAAATAATTTTTTCAAAGAAAGTATCTTCTGTTCAGAGATACCAAGAAGATAGGCACTTTAGCAATACCAAAGATAGATAACTCAGCTTTTACTTTTTTTGTACAATATGCAATGGTACTCCACCTTTAAATTTGATTAACAGAGCGCAGTCATGGAAAAATGTAGACCCATATTTTAATATCCTTTGTAATTTCAATGACCCAGCATAAGCCATGTAAAACATGCCCATGTAGAACTGTGATAGGTATGGTATAAGTATTTTAATATACAGTAAAATATTAATAATTTACAACTTTCTGTAAAATGTTCAGTGTCTTAAAAAGCGATGCTTACTCAATATAAAAGCTGTTTCCTCCACACTGGTTGATAAAGTCAAACGACTTGTCCACAGTCCTTTTCTGAAGTAGGCTATGACTGTAGCTGTCTGCTGGAACAACTAAAACGTGTTCCTTAAAACAACAAGGAAACTAAACTGTATATTTCATAGAAAAACAGAAGAAACCAACTAAGGTGTTTATCTATAGTTAAATGCATTTCCAGTATCATCCCTGGATTTTTCTACAAGATCCGAACTCCTGTGTAGAAGAAGTTGGTAGGATGGAAAAATCATTGGAACAATTGTTTTCATAAGCTGCATATTAAGCTATTTTCAATTACTTGGAATGATGATGGGTTTCTCCTCCCAAATTCATATGAAGACTGTATTCAAAATTCAGCTATCTTGAAACAAGACAGTTCTTCAGATTTCTTACACAAATTTCTACATTTCTGAAGCCCGTGTCCCCACTTTCTATGGACTGTAGGAGTATATGTCTGAACCTTTAGTATTAGGGGCAGGAAAGCGAAGATGGCTAGGCACAATATTTGTGGAAGCTCAGTATTTCCTCATGAGCATTTTCCTGGGTCAGACCCCAGTCTAATAGATGCCTACTGTATTGTGGAGAAAAATAAACTACCAGTCATATTAAAAGTTAGGAGCAGAACTTGAGGATTTAAGTCATGTGCCACAGACAAGCTGTTGTTATTACAGTACCGCAGGAGTATCCCGAAGCCCCAGTTCAGAATGGGGTTTCTTTGTGCTCAGTGCTGTACAAACACAGGGTGAAATCCTGGGCCCATTAAAGTCAACAGGAGTTTGCTACTGACTTAATGGAGGCAGGATTTCTCTCTCAGTACAATACAGTCCCGGCTCCAAGCAACTTACAATCTAAGACAAGCTGCAACAAGTGGATTTAACACCAGAGTCAGGGGAGTGAGGATTATACTGACTTGCTCTGGCCCTGATCCTGCGACTGGTATCTTGTGGGCAGAGGCTGCTGTGCCATGCTGAACTCCACTGATTTCAGTGGGACCACTCACATACTTAAAAAGTCAGCCACATGCTTAAGCTCCTCCCTTTATCAAGGCCTAAATGACTGTTTCAAGAGAAGAGGAAGATTAACACCAAAGAGAGCCAGATTCAGAGCTTGCTGAAAACTCTGAAATTTGACTAAATTTGTTATCAACATTTTTGATTAAAAAAAGGTGTAAAATGTTGTGAATGTTTTCACCCCACTTTTTTATCAGCTTTGTAGTTGGTCAACATTTGGACCAAAAGACAAGACAAGACAAAAGTGCCCCCTAAGTTACAATTAGCTCTTTAAAAAATACAAAATAAATTAAGAAAAACTATTGCATTCACAGTCATCCATTTCCAAGTAAATAGTGAACCTGAAAAGCTCTACTATTCAAGAGGTAAAAATAATACTTTCAAATCTTGATGTGTAACAAACTTACCACAACCAGTGTTTTTTCATTAGGAATCTTCACAGTAACAGAAACCTCAGGGCCAGGGATATCCAGTTCAATTTGGTTTTCTGCAATCACCTGGTCTCGACAGCCAAAAGCGTGAGGGCAGAAAGAAGCACTGAAGGAACCTAAATGAAATTTTAAAATCTAGTTAACTAAAATGCTGAGAAAGAAAAAAGAGCTGAATTAATATAAAGCACGGCTTACCTGACCATAGGCGTCCCCCATCCACAAGCACTTGCACAGGAAATGTTGGGTGCTCTGGCTGATGGAAATGTACAACAACTACATATCTGCCCAAACTTGGCACTTTCCCACTCAAAGTAAGCTGGTTCTGCAGAAACAAGGACAGCTAAGCTTATGCATTTGTTTTATTAATTCATTTTTACTATGGGCCTGCTCCTACCTGCAATGGGAGTTGAGGGAGCTCAGCATCTCTCAAGAGGGAAAAGGATCTTGCAGGATCTGTCCCTATGTTTGCATACTCATATCTACATAATAATACATAATAGTAAAGCATGTATCTGTCTATGCCAACAGACCTCGACAATTGTGATGTCAGAGGTAACTCAACCAATCACCACCCTTACTCTACAGCTAATTTGCATGCAACCATTTAATTGGTTGTAATAAGTCAGTGATATGAGGTAGACTGCACAGATGGTGGATTACTTGGCCCAACTGCCACAGTTCTTCACAGGTTGATTTGCCACCCATACAACTCAAAATCCTCAAGCACAACCCCCACACAAATCAACATAAAACAATCCAAAATCTCCTAGCACAACACAACCCCCACACAAATCAATGCAACCACCCACACAACACAACCAACACACACAATAACCCCAAACATACATACCCCCTCACTGCAACACACATCCCTCTTTTGTTACACACACAAACCAGCACGAAACCCCCAGCACAACACACACAATCGCCCACCCTCACTCATACTTACTATAAAACTATACACTTGAGCGGCAAAGCTGCAAGTCATCATAAGTCTATTTACATTATAAAATACGTTAATTACTGTGCACAGCCCAGCAAAACGGTTTTTCATTAGTTGGTTCTGATTCCTTTGTTTCTGTTTGTGAATATTATCTATCAGACTTCCTCACCCTGCAACAGCTTGGCCCTAAAATATCATTTAGCTTTAATTCTCATGTTGTTCTCAGTCTACTTCACATTACTGACAACATACTTTGTGCCTTAGAAATAATACAGTCAAATGTGAACTACCTGTAATGAGGTCAAGGTTACTCCATTAACCCGGTTAGCAGAAGGTAAAGGGACACTCAGTGGATTGTATGGTACATTTCTCTGCACTTCTGAAATTTTCCCATCCCTTAGCGCATCCAAAAGCAAGGCCACCGGTGGAGTTTCATACACCGAGGGAATGCATGATGCACTAAAAATAGGATTATAGTAATTATTCATGCAGTAGGAAGAATTCCTTATGTAAAATAATAATAAAGTTGTAGGCCTAGTGGTGCAGAACAAATACGAAATAAAAATTAGTCAGAGTGGTAAAAGTCAATGCATTAGAATGAATACACTTAAAAATACATTAATAACTAATGTCACTGTTTTGCATTCTACATAGTTGATATCAATTAAGCAAAATGAAGATGTATGGATTTAAATCACTGAATGGATGTGTAACTAAATTTACTCAAACCTTCTGTATCATAAACAGCTTACCTGTTAATGTTTGTTAAACAAGATGCAAAAATACAACCAATGGTGTCAGAACACATAACTAAATTTTAGTGAGTCAGGTTAGTTACAAATTAAAGAATCTAAAATACTAGCAAATATCCTGATCCTAAAAATACTTGCATACATGCTCAATTTTAAACATGTGAGTAATTCCACTGAAGTCAATGGGATTACTCACACACTTAAAAGTTACACACATGTGCAAGTATTTGCAAGATTAGAGCCTAAGTAGGTATATGGACAACATACTGTATATACTCGTTCATAAGCCAAATATTTTTGGTAAAAAAGTGACGCATCAAAGAGCAGGGGTCGGCTTATAAACAGGTCTACACCAAAAGATGATGATTTTAAACTCTATGGAATCATTGAATTGAATATCTAACACAGGGATCAGCAACCTTTGGCACGCGGCCCACCAGGGTAAACACCGTGGTGGGCCGGGCCGGTTTGTTTACCTGCCGCGTCTGCAGGTTCCCTCAGCCCGCGCCGCATCCCACTGCCCCCATTGGCCCGGAGCAGCGAACCGCGGCCAGTGGGAGCCGCGATCGGCCGAACCTGCGGACGTGGCAGGTAAACAAACTGGTGCTTACCCTGACAGGCCGCGTGCCAAAGTTTTCCAACCCCTGAAATATAGGGTCGGCTTATGAAAGGGTCATACAGTTTTTGCTATTTTTACATATCCATTTTGGGGGGTCGGCTTATAATCAAACGGGCTAATGAATGAGTATATATGGTAGCTCCCCAAAAGGGACTCTATAGACCACCCAAAATGTTTAACTATCCATTTCTAGGTTCATTTACTTCTGACTATCTGGATTGAAAGAAATCTTTTTTAAGGCTTCAAGTGAAAATGAATTCGGTAATTTCATTCTAGTTACTCATGGATATATATACACTTCTTATAAGCATGAGGCAATCATCAATCTCTGCTCAAGAGAGGCACAGAACTGGAACAGCAGGTTTGTTTCCAGTCCAGAACTGAGGTCCATTTGCCAGGCCTGTGTGGGAAATCTCTTAAGGCATCTGCTCATAAAATAACTAAACTGAGCCAATGCCGTTAATCTTTCAATTTCATGAACATTAAACCCATTTACAAAATTAAATATGAAGCCAGCTAATAATATATTTAACAACAGAACAAAACTGTAACATAAATTATTTATGCTGGAACTAAAGCAAATATGAAAACATAAAAACAATATATTTCCACAAAAGCAAAAATAAAGATATATATTCATCATATCTTCATAGTCTAATTTTATTTTTTCAACCAACCTGAAATCCTCCTTTTATTCAGATTCAAGGGTTTCAAAACTACATTGCTGTGAGGTCCAAGATTTCCTATATTCAATCCTCAGGAACTAGTCCCAGCTATAAAAGACTGATCCCTCCAGGATAAGCAGAGGCTGAAAATGAAACACTGTGCACCATGTGGAAGCCAAGAAAGATGACGTATTGGACCTTAAAAGCTCTTCATTCTGATTACCATCCTGATTTTTCTCCCTTCCACTTCAATTCAAATATTATTTTAGCAGCTACTATCTTGAGAATTATTAGATTTAATCAACAATTCTTTCTACCTTCTGAAGAGTTGTAAATTACAGTTACACTCACTTTAAGCCCCCTTTACACTTGTCAAAAGAGTAGAAAAAGACCTCACTGTAAAGGAGAATCATTTGAAGTCTTGAAATGGCATACATCATTAATATCTACGCTCATGGGAAGCAGCTGCTAAAACCCTAGCAGAAATGAAGTGGTGAATAAAAGTTCAGAATAAAACTCATATCAGAATAATGGTCATATAAAACCATTCCATGACTTGCCAGGCTAGAAACAATGTATTTCTGCATCCTGGATGTCCAGGATGCTGCAACTTTATATAGTCACATTTCTCCCAAAAGTTTAGCATACAGTAGTTCAGACTGGCTAGGAATCTGCTACTGAGGGTATTAACTAAATCCTAGACAAAGACTGTCTAGATTAACACTTAAACTTTTTATCAAATACGACCCTGTCATATCGTGGCCTAAAATCATCTCTGAGTCACAGAGCAAAGTTTCAGTCATAAAGGCATTAAAATACCACTCAATGCATATGTCTGCCCTTTCAAGGACTCTTTCATAAAAAAGGAAGGAAGCATGCAAATTACCTTTGATTAAGAAAGCTCCCATAAGTGGCTATGCAGTGTACTTTAGGATCCACATATTCTAGAGAAAATTCTTCAGCTGATACAATGCAAATTTTGTGCTGCAAAACACACACAATTACAATGTACAATGCCCAGTTAACACTGTGATATTTTTAGTCAGTTAAAAATAAAGGGGCCAGACCCAAAGAGGAAAGATGATCCAGTAGTTAGGGCACTAGCTATAACACTAGGAGACCCAGGTTCAAGCCTCTGCCCTGTCACAGAACTTCCCTACCTCACTCACAGAACTTCCCTACCTCACAGGGGTATTGTGATGATAAATGCATTTTTTTTAAATAGTGAAGTGCTTTGGTATTTACATAGTGCCAACTACTGTAGTATCTAAGATAGGCAGATCTTCAGCTATGTCCAGAGAGCACACCGTACAAGTTTGGAAGGAAAGGCCATAACTCCCCCATTTGCTGTCCTATGACTTTTTGGACACTGGGTGAAATCCTGGCCCCAGTGAAATGGGAGAAGCAGCTGCTAAAATGAAGTCAATAGCAAAACTCAAAGTTAGTCTCCAGGTATATGGTAGGGCAACCTGACTTAATTTCTCCCATAAGAAAACTGATAAAAACGAAAGTGAAAAAAAATGTATTTGTGCATGAACCACTTAAAAAGGAAGCAAAAAATGCCAAATGAGCAGCAAAGAAGCCAGCAGCAGTCTAGTGTAGAAATAACAGGACAGCACAGCCTGTGTTTTAGCACCTTTGAATGGGAAATACAGACTCTGGAGGGTAGAGAGTTAAAAATTTCTTTCCATATGGCAGAGTCAATTGAAGATGCCTGTCCTCAGCGTAAGGAATCATGGGAACCCAGCCAGTGGTGGAATGGGGCTAGGCTCAACTGCAGTGAATAACACCTTTAGGAGGGGCTAATAAAGGGAACTGTTAACAGTTACTCACTGTCTGGATTGGGACAGCTCATTTGACTCACTGTGGAACAAAAGGAAACAGGCTGCAAGAAGCCCTTGGGTTTTTTATTTATTGAACTCTGACTGCGAGAAGCCTGTTTGTCTTTGCTATTTGGACCAGCCCTCTGTGCTCCAAAATTGTGTGTTGCTTCTCCAATCTCAATCCTTGGTATACCTGACCTGCCTGAATCTTTAACTCCTAAGCTGCTGGGGCATTACCTGCATGGTACTGGCAGTCAGGAGTGCCCCCCTCACCGCCACCCATAAGCACTAATACATTTTTGTCTTCACTTTGAGCACTGGGAAACCACATTTTCTGCAGCTAAATAGAGTATTCAGAAATATAGGGAAAGTATTATAGCTTTTTTTTGCAGAGAAGAGAAACTCTCATTATACATAGAATTAAAAATAAAATAGATAAAAAGCCTCTGCTCTAAGTCAGCACAAGAGGTATTGGTTTTATTCCACATCTTTTGGATATGAATCTTGTCAACACTATTGAGAGCTAACAGAGATTTCAGACAGTATTTGGTAACACTGAACAATGCCTTGCAACAAGAGGATATAAAGCAACTGCCATCCTATGTTCTACATAACAATCTTAGGCTAGATTCTATTCTCATTCCTTGGACATATCCATGGAGCTGCTCTGAATTTACACTGGATTTTCCACAAAGAACAGAATCTGGCCCTATGTCTCTAAAATAAGTAACACAGGAAACAACTTGGAAGGAAAAGTCAACTCAGGAAAAAAAAATTATTCATGTGACCAAAAGATGGCAGCAAAAGTTTTCTAATAAAAAATGTTTAAAAGCCACTTGTGTTTCAAAAATGAAAGCCTGCACAACCTGAAACTCTGAGGGAGAGCTAGGAAATTCCCATGAAGAATTTCAAAAATAAAAAAATTAAAAGGTAAGGAGAAAAATATAAGCCCATTGATAAAGTATGAAAGCTACTAGAAGATACTTCCTTTAATTATACATACAGGAGAAATTTGGGTAAATGAAATAAAGCAGATGTATGTTGGTGATGCCTTTGCCAAGAAAGAAGATTTTTTTAACACTTTGAAATTGAACTTATATGAATCCTAGCAATCCTCAAACTGTATCCTAATCACCATCCTCAAGAACTTAAAAAATCACCACACAGCATATAAAAAAAGGATAAAAGAGTCTCTCTTTATCTCTTGGGGAAAGTATTACAAGAAGAAACTTACCAGAAGAAAATTTATCACTGATGCCTTAAGATGTAACTTTGCATCAGCTAAAAGATCATAGACTGCAATGCGATTCATATTATCAACCACAACACTGCGACAAAGGAAGCTGCAGCAGAAAGTAGAATTAAAAATTAGCCTCCTGCCAGTGCCATATTTTGTACTGCACATGCTAGTGCCAACATGTTTAGCTTTTCTCCTGGATAATGGACAATGAATACCCTCAGTCATTGATAAAAATGCAGCATCTCAGTAGATAGACCAAATAAAGGGGAGGAGCAAGAGGAGTCATGTGTAAAGCACTGCTTCCACTTTGGCATATTCTATCCATAGCCCCAAGCCCAGATTTTAGTTCAAGTCTCCACTTGAATCATCACTGTATGCAAGCTTTGAAATGGGCACCAAACTTTAGTCATTTTTAGCAGCTTTAGTGCTCTGTAACATGCTAGATAAGCAAGGCCTTTCATTTTCATTTTATGCTGCTTTTTACTGAATAATTCTCTGGGTTTTACAAAAGCTATTATTTGGTTTTCAATGATTTTCACCATAATTTTGGACATCTACATGAAAATACTCTTTATGGTAAGAAAATCCAATACATTACATTAGATAGATGTGTTTATGTTAATAATCAGTTAGTCTAACTGTAAATACCAGGGTGTGTGTTAAAGCAAGGCAAAAATGTAGTGGAAAATACAAACGCACACATACGTGCAGGCGTATGTGTACGTTAGTGCTTGAGTCCTAAAAAAAGAACTGCCAGAACTCCCAGACCTGGCTTCCTGCTCCAGAAGGAGAGGAGGTGGCTTGGTGACCTGGACAACTTAGTTAACTGCTCTTACTTCCCACCTTCCGAAGCAGGCCCAGAAGTGGATGAAATAGAGGCAGCAGCATGAGGAGATGACACCTTCTCCTTATCCACCTCTTCGACTTTCAGGCCTGCTCTGGGCCTGCTCTGGAAGGAGAGATGGTGGCTCGGTTACCTAGACCACCCAGGGTACTGAGCCACCATCTCTCCTTTCAGAGCAAGGAGCCAGGGTCCCGCTGAGGTCCATCCAGGTTACCAAGCCGCCATCTCTCCTTCTGGAGTGGGAAGCCAGGGAAGAATTACTGTTACTTTTCTCCATTTGTTGCTTTTTTTCTGTCCTCCTGTTCCCCAATATTAACCCTGACTTGTATTCAGAAAACCATGAAGTCAGTTTTTTTGCACCAATTTTCACCCGTTTTTTAATTTTTGTAATAAACACTGATAAATTCCCAGGAAATTTTAAACAGAATAAAAACTGAAAATGAAGGGCCTTGCAGGTAACAATGTACCAGGTAAACACTTTCAGGAGCCAACATTCTTCAGTAGTTAAGAAAGCTGCTGCATTCTACTGCCACACACAGCCTGCAGCATAGAACAGCCGCAAACACGCGCACAAAGGCTAGGTGATCCTTGATTTTAAGGGGGCAGTTTGTACAGTAAGGTACTACTCAACAGGAGCAAGTGTGGTGGAATCCAACCCGTACTGATTAACGTCAATAGGGCTAGGCTTTGGTGAGTACCTGCTCACACACAGAGTCCTACTGAAAGCTTTAAGCTCAGCCTTGTGTAGGGTTGATATGGAGCTGTGCCACCCCAGCAGAAGTGCAGGGTTCCTGCCTTGCTGAGGGACAGTGAGAAATGTAATACACCACTTTTTGGAGTGTAGCATATTCCCCCTCCTGTATGCTCACACAGCTCTGCTGGCCAGTAGTTTGGAGGGGGATGGAGCCAAAGTTTGGAGGGGCGGGGGGGACATTATCAGGTACACATTTCCTCCTATACTCCTGTGCTTGGAGCTACAATCTATGAGGGTCCTACTCCTATGCAGAAGGCTGCTCAAGGAGCCCAGGGGGTAGAGAAGGAGGGGGAAGCCTTTGCATAGAACTAGGGTACCATCAAGCCCATAGTGCCCGTAACTAGGTATGGTACAATTTATTAAGACAAGCATTAGGGGTTACATCTATGAGTAAGTCTACACAGCAGCTGAGAGGGTGCTTCCCAGCTAGATAGACAGACATGCACTAGCTCTCCTCGAGCTAGCTCTAAGGACCCAGAGAACTAGAACCTGAGTCTTCAGGGCTCTGGGCAACCAACACTTACACACCACTACCTGGCAGCCTTATACCTACAGACAACAAAACGCTGCCTCATCACTCTTAATGCAAAAGGCAACCATTCCTTTACAGTCTGTTGGCTGTACATATTGGCCTAGAATCTGTACTGGCTGTATTAACTTTCCCTGATAAGTTCTATAGAGGCAGTGCAGCCTTCATTTCACATGGAGGGAAGATGCATCTATGGAGGATGTGTGGCTCATGGGATTCTGTGCTTAATAATTCATAAAGATTTGTAACTAAATTTTAAGATGCAACATTTTATGTGAAGATACAGTGCCCAGTTAGCTGAAGTAATAGTAATATTAAGTGCACATATGCCACAGTATGGAGCATGGTATAAAAACCTAGATAAAGAGAAGGAATACAGTAATTCCTCACTTAAAGTCGTCCCGGTTAACGTTGTTTCATTGTTACATTGCTGATCAATTAGGGAACATGCTCGTTTAAAGTTGTGTAATGATCCCTTCTAACGTCGTTTGGCAGCTGCCTGCTTTGTCTACTGCTTGCAGGAAGAGCAGCTCGTTGCAGCTAGCTGGTGGGGGCTTGGAACCAGGGTGGACCGGCAGCCCCCCTATCAGCTCCCCCATCAACTCCTCACTCCCCTAAATTCCCTGTGCAGCAGCTGCCTGCAGTTCAGCTATGTCCCTCCCCCCAATGCCATGTGCTGCTCCTGCCCTCTGCCTTGGAGCTGCTCCCCCAGACTCCTGCTTGCTGTGCGGGGAGGAGGGAAGGAAGAGGGGGGGCTAATGTCAGGATGTCCCCCTCCCCCCTGCTCCTGCACCCCGCTTACCCCATCTTCCATAGAGCAGGGGGGACACACCAGGGCTCAGGACGGAGGGAGCTTGCAGCAGCTGCGGTCTCAGCAAGCTGATCTAATTAACAAGGCAGTGTACTTAAAGGGGAAATGCGCATATCTCCCTCCATTCCTGCTGCCTTGTAGAG
The DNA here is from genome assembly GCF_028017835.1 of Emys orbicularis. Lineage (NCBI taxonomy): Eukaryota > Metazoa > Chordata > Testudines > Emydidae > Emys > Emys orbicularis. The sequence goes on from NC_088684.1 coordinate 82,004,917, forward strand.
TGAGAGACTTAACCCTTGAGGGCTCAGCTAATTGCTAGTTCATCATTTAGCAGTAAGGGAAATATCCCACCCTCTGACTCCTTCACCTCAACCAAGCTTCATAATCATCATCACTGTGTACCAGTATTAAATTGTTTGTTTAAAACTTATACTGTGTGTGTGTGTGTGTGTGTAGTCTTTTGTTTGGTGAAAATTTTTTTCCTGGAACCTAACCCTCTCATTTACATTAATTCTTATGGAGAAATTGGATTTGCTTAACATCGTTTCACTTTTTTCAGGAACATAACTACAACATTAAGTGAGGAGTTATTGTATAAACTGTACAATTCAAACGTACAGTTCAGATAACTTAAAAACCTTAGAAAATAAAACAAACTATACACCACAATTTACATGCGTTACAAAGAAATCTTTGATTAAAAAGTATAAAATTCCATTCCACCTGATAATTTAACCGTTCAATAATTATTTCTGAAATCACTACCTGTATTTACAGCTGTATATGTTCACTCTGGCCTTCAGGGCAGGCCCAGGACTGTTCACTATCACTTCAGCAGTGTATAATTGATCATCTTCATTAGCATATTCAAGAACTACCACATAGCGACCGACTTGGGGAATGTTCAGTCTCAGGTGTAAATCAACCTATTAGAGATTCAACAAGAAAATAAGCTTAGCATCATTGGGGGAAAAAATCACTCAATTTATATATTACTTTTCACAAACATTAAGCTGCTTTTCAGAAATAAAACTGTATATACAGAGATTACTATGCCTGCCATCAAAATGCAGCCATCTCTGGAAACACCCGCCCTTATATTAGTGCCAGGAATATTATATGACAGTTTTGGACAAAAGAATCTTACTCTATCCAATAGACATAACAGAAGAAAGCATTTTTATAGGTGGAATGTACTTTCCCGAATTTTGCCAGGACATGGGGCTATCATCATTCCTCTCCACATGGAATTTTTAATGCCAGGTCAATATTGTTTTTATGTCTCAACTGAAAGAAAAGCCTCCAGTTCTTCATGCAAAATGCTGGGCCGAGAAGAAGGTTGTTATCTAATAAATAACCAACAGCACTTTCTGAAGCATGAAGTTTTCCTTTGAGTCCTAAGCGAACTACTTGAAAAAATTTTAAATTTCTATTTATTGAGATACTGGCATGAAAAGTGCAATACAGCTGCACACTTTTATTGTTGCTGAATTCAGTAGAATTCTCCTGAATGTTAGCATTTTCATCATTATTCCCTTAGGCCCTGATCCTGTGAACACTTAAGTATGTATATGAATCTGTTTATGTGATTAGTCATTTTGATTTCAATGGGAGTACTCACATGGGTAAAGCTAGGAACATGTATAAGTGTTAGAAGGATCAGGGCTTTTGGTGTTTAATTGTTCCTGTTTCAATACAGATTTTCACGAATGAGCTGTGCCAGAGGATATTAACAGGAGACAAAAGGAGTCATTATCTTTATGTGTTGTTCCCATGTACAGAATTAGATCATACAGGTTAGTGTTGTATTTGTTCAATAACGTACTACTACAAAACTTTATATGATAAAGCATGAGACCCTGTTTTAATGGATATACTTTGGCATAATTGTTCGGCTTCTTTGCTTTTTTTAAAAAAAATGCAACCATTAATAAAACAAATGTACACAGATGTACATATATATATTTAAGAAATCACAAAATGATAAATTTTACATTACCTTTATGTGTTATTGTTACTGCCAAATGATACGATTTGTTTCTAAAACAGACAGTTTGACAGTACATGTACTACCTTCTAACTGAGGGATTTCAGTGAAGGATTCTTTACAAAACCTTTTGACCTTTGATAGAATAAAGCAGTGCTTCTCAAAGTCGGGCCGCCGCTTGTTCAGAGAAAGCCCCTGGCGGTCCGGGCCGGTTTGTTTACCTGCTGTGTCCGCAGGTTCGGCCGATCGTGGCTCCCACTGGCCGCGGTTTACCGCTCCAGGCCAATGGGGGCTGCGGGAAGGGCGGCCAGCACATCCCTCAGCCCATGCCGTTTCCCGCAGCCCCCATTGGCCTGGGATGGCGAACCGCGGCCATTGGGAGCCGCGATCGGCCGAACCTGCGGATGCGGCAGGTAAACAAACCGGCCCGGCCCGCTAGGGGCTTTCCCTGAACAAGCGGTGGCCCGACTTTGAAAAGCACTCACTTACATCACAGTTGTATATTTATTGCAGCCATGTGTGAGATTAGTCAATGAACCAGATTCTGATCTTAAGGCATGTCCACACTGGCCTGCAGTTTGGACTAATGGGGCATGAATAGGCAGTGTGCACAAAAGTGCTGTGCTGTAATTTCCCCATATGGATGCTATAGGTGCAAACTTAAAGGTCCCTAGCTCGCACTAATGTCCCTTTAGTCCAAACTGCACACCAGTGTAGACGTGTCCTAAATTACACTTCTATAAACCCCAAGTAACTTCATGGAGGCTAATGGACTTGCTATGAATTTGCAGCGGAATCGATCCCAACAAATTTACAATTAGCTAATTTACAGTTGGCAATAAAAACATGACTATAATTAGTATCTGTTAGTATGGATACAGGAATCTGACCTCTATTCCACTGATGTGTGACATCACTGGATGCTCTGGGGTTGGCTGTCGGACAGCTATTTTTCTGTACTCTCCACCAAGCAAAAAATGTGTCGCCTCTGAACCGAGGACACAGGAAAATCTGGCTAGTGGTAAATGCTGATAAAGCAAGCAGCTTTAAAACAAAGCAAAACATGGTGATATCATAATTACCAATTACAACATTAAAGAAAAATCATTAAAGTAGTCCAGGGTAATCAGCTTATTATACAGTGTATATACTAACTTATCTGTCGTAGCACGTCCTGAATAGGTGCAAGATTCTGTAACTTGTAATTGCAAGATGGGCGCTTCATAGTAATCACTAGGTAACAGCACCATGTAATCCTAAAAACAAAGAATGTGATTCATACAAGAGCACACAGAAAATTATAAAATGTACATCTCTAAAACGTATGCAAAGGTCTTCCAGGGGGTACATCAATTCATCTAGATATTTGCCTAGTTTTATAACAGTCTACATAAAATGAACTAGGAAAGTCAGTACAAACTAAAATTTCATACAACTTGTTTATACTACTCTATATACTATGCACTGAAATGTAAGTATAATGTTTACATTCCAATTGATTTAATTTATAATTATATGGTAAAAATAAGTAAAAAAATTTTCAGTAATAGTGTGCTGTGACACTTTTGTACTTTTTATGTCTGATTTTGTCAGCAAGTAGTTTTTACGTGAGGTATCACTTGGGGGGATGCAAGACAATTAAGACTCCTAAAGCAGAACAGTAGTTTGGAAAGGGATGAGAGCCACTGAGGTAAGAGACCCAGGTTTCTCAGCTGAGGGCTGCAGCTGACTCTCAAACTTCTGCGCAGTCAAACCACTAGAGGAGGACAGAGTACCACATGGTGTAAGCATGGGTTACATAAACACTACTTTATGTACACAATTGCTTCTGCACACTATTCACCTGTGCATGCAAGATGTCGAATTTACATGCACAAAAACACTTGTGATTGACTAACATATGCAAAAAGGGTTCTCCTATGTGCACCAAACTGATTGTGCATACAAATTCAGTGAATTAAATAAAGTCAAACAGGCATAAAAAGAAGGCACATTTTAAAACTCTGGCTCTACTGGTCTATCAATTTCAATCTATATACTGATGTTTATTTGATTTTAAATTTTTATTTATTGAAGTTTTATTATAAAAAATAAATAATATGATTTGTTAGGATAATCAGCAAGTCCCCTTTCAGAATTATGGACAGAACAGACAACAAAAACCTAAAAAATATTGCCATTATAGATAAGAAACAAGGTTTAATAGTACTGTTGTCATTATGTCATCTATTCCATATATTTTAGTACAGTCATGGGCTTGATGATTGAAGGTGTTCATTTCTGATTCATGCTAAAAAATGTTAAAAAATACAAGTTGATTTTGACATGATTTCATTGTGATTATACATATTTTGGGTGTTTCATAAGTGATCACTTGAAACATTCTGCCTTTGTCATACTTTGCACTAACTTTTCTGAATCTTTATGATGGATAGTTTGCCAGTTTCGTATGCAGTGGAAGGAGGTCACAGCATTTAGAAAACAACTTATTAAAGGCGGAGTTCCTCTTATATTTTCTCTGAAAGAGTTCCCTTTCATAGGATCTTCATCAATAATTAAGGGCTTGATCCATCAAACACATGAAAGCTTGGATTGCTCTCATGAGTGAAGTGACTCTTGTAGGCTTTTTCAGGATTGGGCTCTAACTCTATGGAAAGAGTTTCAAATTATAACTGACCCAGATTTTGGATAAGACATCTGGATAGGGCCAAAATGTGATGATTACAGGTTTGTATAAGCACCTGTGAATTTTTTAAAAAGTGCATCCATTGGAGGGGCACAGTCTAGATATATTTAAAAGTCTGATACATACAAAACAAGGGCAGGTGAGATTCAAATAAGAGAAAAAGAAGTGAAATGCAGAATTGTAAAATTTCACAATTTTTTATTCCAAAATGACACCGTGCTCTCCTCTGATATTGAGTTTCATGTCCATTAGAGGGCTCTTCCTGGCACCTAATTCTGAGGTGGTCCTTTCATTCTCTCTCAAACTCTCCCAAATAAATTCTACTCTCAAAAAGTTAAAAAAAAAAAAATCCAGTCATTTTCTTACCAGGAGGACTCCCTCTGCCATAATATTGACAATCCATGTTCCTGGAATAAGTGAGAATGGATCTGCAAAGCTGTTTCTTGGGACAGTGGCAAAAGCCGGCTTCTTACTGGGTGGGAAGACAATGTCTTTGCTCTGAGTAGCCCCTGACAGCAAAAAATAAATTAATTATAATATTGGATTATGTCAAATGACTCCATTTTCTCAAGGCTTAAGACCAATGCTTTCATTCACTAAAATCAGAGTGACAACAACTGATCAACGCTGCTCTTTCAGCACGCATTAGGAATACACTGCATAATGTACATATTAAGCCACAGAGCTATGTGAGTATTGTCTTCTTCATTCTCACTAGGCTCAAGTGAAGTGATTCAGAAAAACAGGAAACACCTCTATTTCCCCCTGAACTTTTGCCACAGCTTGGGAAGGTTCTGAAACATTTCTTTCCCTTTCCCTTATTTTTCATTCCATCTGTCTCACACTGCTTTAATAAAGACAACAAAAGGCCAACATTGTGGAATTTTCAGCTGATCCAAAGCAGCAGGTAATGGAAATCTGAGGAGACAGCCTGTTCTCATGTGATTTCCAGCCAAATTCTGCAGACTCGAGAGGTTCTGATAAGCATCTAAAATTTTAGTTACTAATTGTAACATAAGAGGACTTCTGTTCATTTGTACAGAGTGAATATATAGAAAAGACCGTAGCTGCAGTGTCCCTCAGGGAAGAGAAGAAATGGGAGTCAATTGCAATGACTATAAAGAGCATTCTTTATCGAAGCTACAGATCACAGACAGGACCCCCTGTATTTTCTTTTGGCTCTCATCTCCCTGACCAATCAGCACAGCCTGTGCTGCTGTGTCGCCACACAGCGTCTCTGCGGCAGTGAGTCTCAGAGCCTGGGTCTACAGATTCGGGCTCGCGCTATGGCGCTAAAATTAGCCTCTACCCCTCCCAGACACAGAGGATCTGGAATCCTTATCTCCTTAATGGTGTGAACCAAAACCAACCACTCCAAATTCTGTTGACATCTGTAACCGGATCCAACATTTGTGGATCAGGACCCATTGTTAAATATTAGTTACTCAGTGAAGACAGGAGCCAAGCAGCTTTTGAATAAAAATATTATTTGTAGCATCGAAAAGTAACTGAGTCCTGTTAAACTCGCTGAAAGCTTCACCTAACTGTCAGTTTGAACCACCTACGTCAGTACTGAAAATATTAAATTTGGTAAACTAGACACCTAAAAAAATTAATAATAATCAAGTCAATAGGTATCATGCAAACACAGGCAGCATTAGTCACAGCAAAGTACACTAGAAAAACACAGAGCACTCGAAGTTGTTAAAAACAATACATTTAAAATGACATTATTAGTTGAACTTGGCTGAAAGTATGAAAATGCTTCTCTGATCTAACACTGAGTCATCTGCTCTCTTCTGCCATTACGTTTTACCTACCTGTTTCAGACCGAGATTGGTAAGCAGTTATGCGGCCAGATACCATTTCAATTCCAGGGTTAATAAATCTCAAGATAACATGAAATAAGTAGAGGTTTGATTTCTCCACATTCAGAGTTATCCTCACTTCATTCTGTAAAATGGAAGTTAATAAACACAAACAGCCATAAAGTGCCGAATGGATAAACAGTTAGAAGCCATGCAAGCAAAATGCTAAATTCCGAGAGAAAATAAACACACGCACATATACAGACAAATATGTACAAAAACAGCAATTCTGGTGTATGATGGGCGAAGATAGACAAGCCTAACAAGAAAATTAATTCACTTACAAGTATAATTAGTGTCAAAATGTTTCCCCTCAGCAACTGAGATCCTCCCTTTAGAGCTCTTTGAAACCAGGCTGACATAGCGGAGTACTAGGTGGAAGAGCTTAGAGGAAGTCACAGTGACAGGCACAACCACCTCTGGCTGGGAAAAATAAAAAGAAGGAGAAAAAAAGGAAGAAAGGAAAGTATATTATTTAACACACTACCACCCAAAGAGAGAAAAGTTATAGAAACCATTTAGCAAGGACAAACTCCATAACAGGAAAGAAAAGTTATGGTAGCATACGAAAGAATATAGAACAAAACACTCTGCTGAGGTAAAACACTGATATTGAATAGTGTCTTACCCAGCTAGTCTTGGAAAAGCAGAATTAAGGGTGCATGTTGATACTACGCTGTGAATGGTGGACAGTACTTTGTTGGAATCCTGCAATTGCTCACAGAATGCCTTAAAGCAGACGTACTGTAACAAGGGTTCCCTGTATTCCTGGATTCCAGGATAATAACCCAGAATTACCCGTCCAAGTCCTGGATCCCACACAAAATTCTAAAAGCACACAGAAGTCTCAGAATGTCATTGCACTTTCTTCTGATCCCCAGCAAACCTCCTAGCCTGTTACAGTCATGGTGGCTCTGGTTATATTTTTGCCCTTCAGCTGAACTGACATTTCTGGAACCAAGTGTCTCTTCTCAGTCACTGACTGGCAGTGCTGTCCCCAGAAGACAATTCATATGGCACCTTATCTACGTAAAGCTTGCACAGCAGTAGCAGCAGAGTGGGAGACTTATGCCAGGGGTTCTCAAACTGGGGGTCGGGACCCCTCAGGAGGTCACGAGGTTATTACATGGGGGGGGGAGGGGGTCGCGAGTTGTCACCCTCCACCCCAAACCCTGCTTTGCCTCCAGCATTTATAATGGTGTTAAATATATAAAAAAGTGTTTTAATGCATAAGGGGGGGTTGCAATCAGAGGCTTGCTATGTGAAAGGGGTCACCAGTACAAAAGTCTGAGAACCCCTGACTTATGCAGACAGGCAGAGGGGTTCAGTAATTGGTGGTGGAATAGCAAATGAACAGACTTAGCATGACCTCAAGGGTTCCCCTTGCCTTGTTCCTCCATTCTGCCTTATGCTTCCTCTCTTCATTGTTCACACCTCCTAACCCTCTCTCTCCCCCTTTTCAACATGCCCAGGTGACTGTCCCCTTATACTACCACCACCTTCTTGGTCTGTTCTCCCTTTCAAGCACACACACATTCCACTCTCCCTACCTTCTGGAACAAAGATCACCCAATAGGGCTGCCCCTTCTAAAGACCTCACCTTCTCTGATCTCTGAAAGGTAGCTAATGGCTAATGCCACCAGGACAGGCCTTGCTCATTTTCAGAGCATGTGCTTATTGGTCATCATTAGAGAACAAGAGTATTTGTATACAGCCCTCCCCTTTATTAAAATAAAAAGGAAAGCAGGAGAGCAGAATGGAATCTAGAAATGGGAGAGCTATAGAGGGCACGTGTACAAATACTTTAAGTATAACAGAGGGCAGAAGGAAATAGGAGAGCAGAAAGGAAAGTTCAACAGAAAATATGGAAAAATAGGAGAGGCTTTTACAACTATTTTTGAAGGGAGGAGAGTGATAGTTCAGAGGAGTGAGGCTGGGAGAGAAGCAGATGAGGAAATATTGAAAGAATATATATTTGACAGAGAAAAGGCAAAAGGAAAAGAAGCCTGAAGCTTTACTGACAGAATAGTGTTTGAGACATGATGGGAAGGTTTGAGAGTATAGACAGGAAAGCAAGAGTGAAGAGACAGAAGGAAGATAACTGTGGGGAAGGGTGGACAGTCTTGTGTTTAAGGTAAAGTTGGGGAGGTGGGGCTAGACCAAGGTCTGACATAGGCCAGATTGCTTAGGCCAACATTTTAAAATGTGGGTGTCACACTGAAGTATATTAAAACACATTAGTGGCATGACAGTGCACTCGCAGCTCCTGCTAAGGACACACAATGACTAATTATTTCATCTGAATGACAACATTGCCACCTTTTAGATTGTCTCCTTCCACAAAAGTTGTAGCATTAGTATATCATGTAACAATGTGTCAGCCCCAAAAAATTTTTGGGATAATTGTTTCATTTCCCTGCAAGACATGGGTAAGCTATGTCAAAATCCAGAATGCCCTTTGACATAAGAAGTGTGCAGGTAATTCAGCTGTCCTACAAGGATACAACTATCTAAGGCTCAAATCATACAAATACTTGCATAAATGTATAGCTTTACTCATGCAAGTAAAGTTATGCACATGTGTATTTACAAGATCAGGGTCTAAATTATTCATAAGAACAGCCATACTGGGTCAGACCAAAGGTCCATCTAGCCCAGTATCCTGTCTTCCGACAGTGGCCAATGCCAGGTGCCCCAGAGGGAATGAACAGAACAGGTAATCATCAAGTGATCCATCCCCCGTCACCCATTCACAGCTTCTGGCAAACAGAGGCTACGGCTACTATCCCTGCCCATCCTGGCAATTCCACTACCTTCTTCATAAAATGTCAAGTGGGTATGAAACAAAAGAGGGACAGTATAGAGTGGAAGTTAAGAAATCAGATCTTTGAAGAGTAGCTTTTGTGAATGTGGGTGATTTCAAAAAGTTAACAAAAAGAGCCCCCAAGTAAAAAAAAAAAAAAAAAAAAAACGAACAAAGAGGAAAAAGGAAAATGATGACTTGCCCAATGGTTACGTACTTACCCTTCAGTTTATGGTTGCCCCATTGGTCCTCAGATACCCTACCAAAGCTGGACATAAATTGTTCTAAGAACTGTAAATCTAATCTGCACCAATTTAACAGAACCACACATTCAAGGACGGTCACCAACTAGCCTTTATTGCTTAAATTTACTGTTTTATAACTGCCAGTTCCTTTGCTCTGAATTCAGTGCAACTCTTCTAATTCCTGCCCTAGACACAGCAGATGATGGGCACTTTCTTCCTCTGATTTACTCACTTGGACTCTGCTCATGATAAACTAACTTGTAAACAATCACAAGCCTGTAATATTCATGCACAGTCACATTCTTGCTTGGATGCTGCTGCTTTATTCAACGATCAACAGGCCTATTTGCTACAATGCAAATATGTCAAGCCTGCTGTCTCTCAACCACCGTAGCAGCAAGGGCATACTTTATTTTGACCTCCTCCATGACTTTACATTCAGGTAGCAATATTAAGTAGACATAAGCCCCAAGGGCTGCATTTTCATCCAACAGCATTTAATCAATGACGTACTTGTATGGAAGACATCTGTGCATATCCTCTCCAACTAAAGCCAGGAAATTCCTGGGGGTCATAACCAAACCGAATGCCTCTTCCACTAGCAGTGGTACCATCTTCGATCTCAAACTTCATGTGGTGTAAATCAGGGAAAAAGTGGTTCTTTTCAGGCCTTTCATAAAGAAAACAAACAAACATGGAGGAGCTATTTATTTTCTCTGAATATCTGAATTTCTCCATATAAAAAAACGGTAACACCTCCCTGTCAGCAGTCATACTGTTACCAACAAAATACAACTACAACTGCTGACTGCACCTCAAATATCATTTTGGAAGTAACTGTGTTTTGGGTCATCTGACAAATTCATGTGTTACCTCACCACTTGTGAGTAATGAGACCAACCCAAATTCATTATTGTATCAATTTTCATCATACCATCACCTAGGCCAAAGGTGCACGATATTTTTATGGTATCAGTTTACCTGCAATGATTTGCCTGGATATCAGCTTCCCACGTGGATGGGGAGCACATGTTAATACTCAGCATAGCAGGAAACCTCCACCCAGCAATGCAATTGGAAGGCACTAGCTAATCTCTGTATGACTTTCCTCTGAGAAAATGAAGCACTGAGGTGGGGGCAGGCTGGTGACAGTGGAATCCTCTGAACTCTGGTTAATTCATACATTCCTGGTGTCACCAGGAATGTATGATAATAGGAAGGATTCAAACGGCTTCTGTTAATGAGCTAAATTCTGTTCTCCGTTATACTGGTGCAACTCTACTGACATAACTGAGAGGGAAACTTGGTTTATTTTATTTTTTAAAGCAACATACGTAATGCTATTGCAAAAGATGGAGATGATTGTTAATTAAATGAGTACCAAAAGCCATAAATATAAAGATGAAGAAAAGTGGTGGGCAGGAAGCATCTGCAGAGTAGCTGATACACAGCCTACCAGCTAATTTATCAACAAATCATGTGAAAAAATACCAAGGAATCCTGGGCAGTTTTAAATGATTGTTTTGAAGCATGAACTGTGGTTACGTCTGCACTTGGAGCTGGGATGCGATTCCCAGCTTGTGCAGACATACTTACACTAAATCTACTTCAGCTAGCTCGGTATAAATTGTAGTGTAGCCTCGGTAGCACAGGCAGTGGCAAGTGGTGGGAGGGGCTAGATGTCCCAAGTATGTACCCAAGGGGTCCGAGCAGTTTTGTGCTCAGGGCAGCTAGCCTGCCCTGCTGCTCACCACTGCTTGTGCAACCATGGCTACACTACTATTTTTAGCCAGCTAGCTCGGGTAGGGCTAGCAAGAATGTGTATATGCAAGGTGGGAATCACACCCCCAGCAAAATGTGTAGACGTAGCCAAAAGGTCTCAGCAAGACTTACTTCTGACAGGTCGTTCCCACTATGTGGTTTCTGCACTGGCAGGCACCTGATGGCTCGCTGCACACAAGATTGACAGATCCTCCGACATCACATTGGCAGCCTATCAGGTAAAGAACAGAAGCCACATTTTTCATCAGAAAATGTAATAAACATTACCAGAAAGCACACCTCACTTCCTCTAATTCAGTGGTTCTGAACCTGTGGCCCATGTGCCACTTGCGGCCCAAGCAGCACACAGCTGCAGCCCACGTGACATCCTCAAGGCCGTACAGGTAGTATTGGATGCGGCCCACATAACATGTTGTGGGCTGCATATTCTGCCCATAATGGTAAATAAGTTGTGAACCACTGCTCTAATTAAACCGCCATTAAGTGGCAATGCAAATTTCCCCCTTCAGACTCCCTTGTGAGATTTTCAAACAAATGTTAATACAGTTGTACATATTTCAGTTATTTCTGGTTTCTCATAAGGGGTTCTTTTTTTAAACATGACATAAAATTTCTTTTCCTGGTCAAAATATTAAATAGTAAATACAAGCCACGCTTACTGTTTGCTGTGATTAAGGTTTATCAATATAAGCATTCAGTTTTTCTATTCAATGGGACGGATTTCTATAATGACGGTTAAAATAAGCATGCAGTGGGAATACAGTGGCAATTTATTTTTTAAAATACAAAACAAAGTTTATTTTTGAGGGACAGCTACCACAATGTTTTGATTTGTGGTACAAAAATTATATACAGTATATAATCATATATTTGTATATACATAATTTTTGAAAAAATACTGGACAAACTGTGGACTTGATGCAGCAAACAGGACTTCAGGCACAAAATAAGGACATCCTTAAAAGTATATCTAGGTAAAAAAATGCAAAGCCAAATGCTTCAAGGTTCTTAAGTCAACATTTACACATCAAAATAGAAGTGGCCTATTTTTCTGATGTGCTGAGGATCCATAAATCTCCTTGGAATCTATGGAAACTTTAGGTGCTCAACCCTTTGAAAATCAGACCACTTTTGCTTAGGTACTTTACTTTTATTATCTAGGTTTGATAATAAATTTTGGCCATAATTTATAACCACACACTGAAGAAGGGATTGCTTAAAGAACTGAAATGATCTAAAAATATATTTTAAAATCTTAAATCATTAAGGGACTGATCCAAATCCCAATGAAGTCTATGGGGATGTTTCCAGCAATTTCAATATATTTTGGGCTAGGCCTCAACAGAAAAGACTTAAAATGACATACAAGTACATCTCGGGGTAGGGGGAAAGCAGTTTACAATCTGCTAGGATCTGAATTCAGCATTTCACGGTTTTCCTGCAGCAGCTGATAACATTACAAACAGCTAAGCACAGCATGGAGCTGCAGTTCTAATAGGCATCAGTGATGTTATTAATTCTTGCAGAAGAAACAAATAACCCTGATCTAAGGTCCCAAAAGGAAAGTAAAAGGAGAAATAATTTTCAAATATCTTGTTTTAAAGTCTATTTAATTGTGATATTTAGGTCTTTCCATATGTTTTGTTTGGGTAAAATTTACCTCATCTTGGAGACACTTCACAGGGCCTTCCATTTCATTTAAACGTCCTCCAAGTGTGGAGTGGGAAAGGTATCAGCCTTTGTCAGAGAGGCTCCGTATGCTATAGGAACAACTGCCCTGTTCCCTGTCCCTTTAGATGGAAATAGGTGACTTAACTGGTGCAGAGAGCCCTAAGGAAGATGACAGAATATTCATGAGCAAAACTAACTGCTCATGAATGAACTCAGTCTGCACACTCAAACTGGGGTTTGCACTTCTACATTTATGACATGCACTCACAAGTGATAGTGTAAAAAAAATGCACATCCAGGTGGTTTAGTGTTCAAACAGAGGCCTCGTTCTGAAAATGTGACCCTTGGGATTTTAAAGACACTTTAATTACCATGTGTAACTACTCTGTTGGAAACACTCATTTTCCATTTTACCTTGACACCCAAAGTAATTCCTGTTTTCTAGAGCGTAATAGCCAGCTTCACAAGTGTCACAGGAACCTCCACAAACATCAGGCTTGCAATGACAGTCACCATTCTTCTGCGGAGAAAATGATTTCATCAAGATGGTTTCAACTTTTTGTTCAATATTTCTTATTCAAAAGGAAAAAAAATCCTGACCAGAACAAATAAGATATTTTCAGGATATTACTATTGCTATCTGTCACCTTGAACAGACAGTCTAAAGGATATGTGGTCAAGACCCTAAAACAACTTGCCGGGGAAGTTTTATATAATACTGTATATCTGGAATGTCACCAGTTATTTGTCCATACAAGGACAATAACCATTTCTAGCAATTCTACCCTGCTGAGTGTTAAAACACTTCCTTTTTATGCAAACTTAATTTCTCTTTACCTGCTGACACTCTCCGACTCCACTTAGTGTTCCAGTCACATCACACTGGCACTCTGCGAAGACAGACACATTGACCTGAATTTCATCTTCCTAGGAAGCCTTTGGACCAAAAGCAACAGAATCTGAAATAGCGATTCACTGAGCATTAATGTGAATTTTCCTCTGGAAGTCACACTGCCTTCTGGAGCTCTAAGACATGAAGGAGGAACACCCACTTCTCAGGAGTGCAGAATACACTGCTTTACGGCAAGTATGAGGGCAGAAAGAGAGTAAGGCCAGGCCATGACACTACCTCCCCACTGCCACATTGTTGATGGCTCGCACTCCAGACGATGCTAGCACAGAGCAAGCCCTTCCCTCAGGAAAGCACAGGAAATACAGCTATGGCCAGTCCCTGAATTGCAGGAGGATAATGGGATGAGGGGAGAGGAAAAGGAAAGGGAGAAAGGGTGAGGGCTTCTTGTGTCCTTCTCTCCCGTACACAACTGGGCAGTTATCATCCACACACTGGTCTGAAATATTCCAATTTGGGTTTGACAAAGACAGGCTTGAATTGAGATTGAGGAATTGTCTGCCCTTCCTTCTACCCAGGACCAAAAGTGATATTGCTCTGATCATTGGAGGTACTTAAGTGGAGAGAGAAAAAGCTCCTTCTGCCAGAGTGATTGACTATTCCTTATTTTCCAGTGCTATCCTTGGGACAATTACAGCATGCTTCATGAAACAGAAATGAGACAAATATCACAGGAACCATCTTTGCTGACATAGGTGCATTGTGCAGCCACGGAAGTGCCCCTACTGACACTGGGACTATGGAGAGGTGATGTGACTGGTCTCTGGGGAGAAGATACAGACTGAGCTATATCTGGATTCAGTGCTATAAAGATAGTGGTGGTAACTCTAGAGCTGGATGTATACCTCATCTTTCCACCCATTGGGAGGTTGCTGTGAAGCAATCCACTAGAAGAGAAACATACGGAAGGAGGACTTTACAAATAAAATGGTTGCTCTGCAATTTACGAACAGATGGTACACCACATCCTCATTAACTGCAGCTGGCAGCTGCAGAGTACCAGCTGCAACCCTCACACTGATCTTACTTAGACATAAATAACAGCAGGCTGTGCAAATTCATATAGCCAGTAAGAATGCTTTCTCACCCTTGATAACTTAGGAGAATAAACTATCAGAGGAGAAAGAACATTTTCTCCAAACTCTTGGGCAAATTCTGCTCTAAGTTATAATGGCATAAAGTCTGCATAACTCCTCTGAAGTCACAATGGGATTACATCTGATTCATACAAATGTAACTGAGAGCAGAATTTGGGCCAACATCTTCAAATGTTAGTTCCAGGATAGGGGCTGAGTTTTGAAAACAAGTGTAAGAATCATGGGTAATTTGGTACCAAATGTCAGCAGTATGTAAAATCTGCTGTTACCATACAATAACCAACATAGAAGGTTTGTGTCACTAATTATAGCTGATGAAGATGGATAAAAAGAGTTTAACCATCTTTGATGACCTGAAGAAATGCATGTATGAAATCTTACCTGTACATCCATCAGGGTTTTCTCTGGCCAGATTCCAGTAAAGTGGTTTGCATCTGCTACATATAGGACCTTCAACATGCTGCAGACACTGACAATAGCCCTAATGGCAGAAAAGAATCAAACATTGGGCATCCCAGTGTCCAGATTATTTTAAATAATGAAAAGAATGTTCTTTGAACAATGAGGCACTACTGAGATTTCTTCCTACTATGGAACTCCAAGGAATGTGAATAATGTGCAACAGATGGGTCAGTAATATATCAGACAGAATGTCTATACTAGCTAAGATAAGAGTGAATACCCAGGGAACCATTTACAGTGAACAAGTTAACAATGGACAAAATAAGCCCAGAACGTGAGATGAGGAAAAGCATAAGTCATAGACTCATAGACTCATAGACTTTAAGGTCAGAAGGGACCAATATGGTCATCTAGTCTGACCTCCCGCATGATGCAGGCCACAAAAGCTGACCCACCCACAACAGAATCTTCCAGCCTGCGACCCCTGCCCTATGCTGCGGAGGAAGGCGAAAAACCTCCAGGGCCTCTGCCAATCTACCCTGGAGGAAAATTCCTTCCCGACCCCAAATATGGCGATCAGCAGACCCCGAGCATACAGGCAAGATTCTACAGCCGGACCCTCATTTTACCCGCGATGGCACGTGCACGGACAGTTAGTTCAATACTTTTTAAAATAAGGACTAGAGGATGTGGCTGTGGCTATGGCAGGGATGGCCAGAACCAGGACAGTAGGAAGAGACTTCTGACCTTAAAGTCTATGAGTCTATGAGACTCTAAATCCTTCTGGATTAATAAAATAGAAGCTAAAAAGGCTGCAAAAGAAAAAGAAAAGAAAAGTGAGGTGGGGGGAGGGGTACTCACAAGAATAGCAATGTTCGGAACACCGAACCTTAAGGTGGCTCTAAGTAATCAGACAATCACTTTGATAGGAGTAGATGAAAATTCTACAAGCACAAAACAAGCACTTCATATAAAAATTAATATGGCTAACAATTTTATGGCAAATAAAGGGTAAAGAGTGCACTATGAGAAGAAAGTGCATTCCCATGTAATATGTAGTGTATATCATAAAAAGAGTAAAACAAATTAAATAAAACATGCTATTTAATTAAAATCTTATAAAGACTCCAAAGAGAAGCCACAATAGGGTTGTATTTTCTTTTTCAGATGGCTGTGTGTTTTGGAAGCCAAAAGCAACCCAGCACCCAAAAAAATCAGTAAATATAAGAAATAAAGCTTAACCATTAACATTCTTGTCCAAAAAATCTGTTTATCTGCAGTATAAAATATTAGAAAGTAAAAACCTATGTAGTAGTATTTTATACATAAAAATTGTATTTAAACTAAACAATTATATAAAAAAACACCCTAAATTAAAAACAAATCCAACTAATAGCTTAAAATTAAATCTATTAAAATATTATTTAATAATATCAATGTGCTAAATGTTATTAAATTTCACCAATCTGCAATCAAGCATTTAGTGAAAAATAGTTAAAAACTATTAAAACACCTCATAAACAATAAAAGTAAAGTTTTAAAATGCATAAGCCTGCCAAGGTATGTCATAACATGATTATAATGTGCAAACAGAAAAAGTCCAAACCAGTAGTATATGTACTAGGTGTTTTAAAAGGGCCAGTTTGACAAAGCTGAAAATAATTGTATGAGACAGATCGGTTGGGAGGAAGAATTTAATCAGAAAAATGTGAATCATAGAATCGTAGGACTGGAAGGGACCTTGAGAAGTCATTTAGTCCAGTCCCCTGCACTCACAGCAGAACTAAGTATTATCTAGACCATCCCTGACAGGTGTTTGTCTAACCTGCTCTTAAAAATCTCCAATGATGCAGATTCCACAAACTTCCAAGGCAATTTATTCCAGTGCTTAACCACTCTGACAGTTAGGAAGTTTTTCGTAATGTCCAACCTAACCGCCATTTCTGCAGTGTAAGCCCATTGCTTCTTGTCCCATCCTCAGAGGTTAAGGAAAACATTTTTTCTCCCTCCTTGTAACAACCTTTTATGTATTTGAGAACTGTTATGTCCATCTCAGTCATCTCTTCTCCAGATTAAACAAACCCAAATTTTTCTATCTCCCCTCATAGGTCATGTTTTCTAGACCTTTAATCATTTTTATGGCTCTTCTCTGGACTTTCTCCAGTTTCTCCACATCTTTCCTGAAACGTGGTGCCCAGAACTGCACACAGTACCCCTGTTGAGGCCTAATCAGTGTGGAGTAGAGTGGAAGAATTACTTCTTGTTTCTTGCTTACAACACTCCTGCTAATACATCCCAGAATGCTGTTCACTTTTTTTTTTTGCAATGCTGTTACACTGTTGATTCATATTTAGCTTGTGGTCCACTATGACCCCCAGATCCCTTTCCGCAGTGCTCCTTCCTGGCAGTCATTTCCCATTTTCTATGTGTGCAGCTGATAGATCCTTCCTAAGTGGAGTACTTTGCATTTGTCCTTGTTGAATTTCATCCTGTTTACTTC
This sequence comes from Emys orbicularis, assembly GCF_028017835.1. Taxonomy (NCBI): domain Eukaryota; kingdom Metazoa; phylum Chordata; order Testudines; family Emydidae; genus Emys; species Emys orbicularis. The sequence goes on from NC_088684.1 coordinate 82,022,587, forward strand.
AGACCATTTCTCCAGTTTGTCCAGATCATTTTGAATTATAATCCTATCCTCCAAAGCATTTGCAACCCCTCCCAGCGTGGTATTGTCTGCAAACTTTAGAAATGTACTCTCTATGCCATTATCTAAATTATTGATGAAGATATTGAACACAACTGGATCCAGAACTGATCCCTGCAGGACCCCACTCGATATGCCCTTCCATCTTGACTGAGAGCCACTGATATCTACTCTCTGGGAATGATTTTCCAACCAGTTATGCACCCACCTTATAGTAGCTCCATCTAGGCTGCAGTTCCCTAGTTTGTTTATGAGACAGTATCAAAAACTTTACTAAAGTCAAGATATACCACGTCTACCACTTCCACCCATCCGCTAGGTTTGTTACCCTGTCAAACAAAGTTATTAGGTTGGTTTGACATGATTCTTGTTCTTGACAAATCCATGCTGACTGTTACTTATCACCTTATTATCTTTTAGGTGTTTGCAAACTGATTGCTTAATTATTTGCTCCGGATACAGAAGTTAAGCAGACTGGTCTGTAATTCCCTGGGTTGTCCTTGTTTCCCTTTTTATATAGAATGACAATTGGGAATTGCTTAAGAGCACTTCAGAAGATGCCCAATAAGCCACAATCCCACAAACTGAGAAAGAAGGCCATATTGGTTAAAAATGACCTCGTTTGGAGGGAAAGTGAAGGCAGCTATACAAATTAAAAAAGAGGAGGTTACTCACCCTGTGCAGTAACTGACGTTCTTCGAGATGGGTGTCCCTGTGGGTGCTCCACTCCAGGTGTTGGTGCGTCCCTGCACCTTTGCTTGGAGATTTTTGTAGCAGTACTCGTACCGGCCACGCATGCGCAGAGGCTGCCCACCCCCCCCGCTGTGAGTCTAGCTTAATAGTACGCATGCGTGGCCGGTCTCCTCAGTTCCTTCTCTACAACGGAGGCTACCCCAACTCCGAAATAGAGGGGAGGAGGGTGGGTAGTGGAGCACCCACAGGGACACCCATCTCGAAGAACGTCAGTTACTGCACAGGGTGAGTAACCTCCTCTTCGAGAGAGAGATGTCCCTGTGGGTGCTCCACTCCAGGTGACTTAAAAGCAATGTGTCTCAAGGAGGTAGGGACTTCGGATCTGATAGGAATGCCATAGATAGTACAGCCCTGCCCAAATGTATATCAGAGAGAGGGCCTTGAGTAAGGGCATAGTGTTTAACAAATGTGTGTTCAGAGGACCAAGTGGCTGCTTTACAGATATCAGACGGGGGAACTTTGCGTAAGAATGCTACAGAGACAGCCAGAGATCTAGTGGAGTGCGTTCTGATGCCGTCTGGAGGTGTAACCTTCTTCATCTGATAGCACAACCGGATGCACTGAGAAATCCAGTTTGAAAGTCTCTGGGTAGAAATAGGAGTACCATTGGAACGCTCCGCGATGGAGACAAAAAGTCTAGAAGAGTTTCTAAAAGGTTTGGTTCTATCCAAATAGAAGGACAAGGCCCTGCGTACATTTAATGTATGCATTGTGGCTTCGAACGAGTTCGCATATGGTTTCGGAAAAAAGGTTGGTAGGTGTATCGGCTCATTAATGTGGAATGACAAATGCACCTTTGGAAGAAATTTGGGGTGCAATCTGAGGGTAACCTTGTCTTTGAAAAATAGCGTATATGGTGGGTCTGCCATAAGAGCTGCTATTTCTCCTGCCCGACTGGCGGAGGTAATTGCCACTAAAAATGCTGTTTTCATCGAAAGGTGTAAAAGGGAGCACGTGGCTAGGGGTTCAAATGGTTGTTGAGTTAGGCAAGATAGTACTAAATGAAGGTCCCACGGAGTGGTAGGTGGTTTAATGTCTGGGTATAGGGCTTGGAGTCCCTTGAGGAAACGCTTGGTGATTGGATGAGCAAAAACAGAAGTATCATCAATTTTGTCATGAAAAGTTGTAATAGCAGCTAAATGGACTCTGATGGAGCTGAAAGAAAGGCCGGATCGCTTAAGGTCCAATAGATAGTCAAGTATGAGCGAGAGAGATACTGACGTGGGACAAAGTTGTTTAGCTGAACACCAATGTGTGAATTGTTTCCACTTTCGTAGATAGGTGGTGCGAGTAGATTGTGAACCCTGTATTGAAAATGTGTTGAGCCAAGAATAAAACGTAGGAAGCATCTGTGGGCCGGGTGTATAGTCACATGAAAATAGGCGTCCTGTAGGTCGAGGGCTGAAAACCAATCGCCCTGCTCCAGCGCTGGGATTATGGTGGTGAGAGTAACCATCTTGAACTTTTGCTTTTTGACAAATTTGTTAAGCTGCCTGAGGTCGAGGATTGGTCGCCATCCCCCAGTTTTCTTTTCTGTTAAGAAATAATGGGAGTAAAAACCCTTCCCTTTGTGTCGTTCTGGCACAATTTCTATTGCTCCCAGTTGAAGGAGATGTTGCACTTCTTGGAGGAGTAGTCGCTCGTGAGAAGGGTTCCTGAAGAGGGACGGGGAGGGTGGGTGGGTGGGAGGCAAGGAGAGGAAGGGGATGGCGTATCCAATTGTAACAACCTCTATAACCCACTTGTCGGAGGTAATGTTCTGCCATTGGTGGGAGAATGGTCGTAGGCGGTGTCCAAAGATATGTGTGCTGGCTGAAGTGGGAATGCTGTTTTCTAAACCCTCGACCAAGGCTTGAAATCTGCCTATTAGTTGGAGGGGGTTGAGGCGCCCCCGCAGAATTGGGACGACGATGCTGGAATCTTGGTCTCTGGCGTTGTTGTTGTTGTTGTTGTTGCTCCTGTGGTCTATGGGAGTGTTGTGTATATGCGGGGTAGCATGGACGTTGGTAAGGTTGGTATCTATATTGCCGTCTTCTGGTCGTAGGTGTCTGGAGACCTAAGGACCGGAGGGTTGCCCTTGAGTCCTTCATTGAGTGAAGCATGTCGTTCGTGGCAGAAGCAAAAAGTTTTTCACCGTCAAAGGGAAGATCTTCAATGGTGCTCTGGACCTCTCGAGGAAAGAAAGAGGAGGAGAGCCATGAACCTCGGCGCATGACCACTGCTGTGGCGGTCGATCTTGCTGCAGTGTTGGCTACATCGAGGGCTGCTTGAAGAGCGGTATGTGATATGATTTGTCCCTCGGAAACCAGAGCTGTGAATTGTTGTTTTTTCTGTTCTGGGATGTCGTCAATAAAGTCCATGAATTTATTATAGTTTCTGTGGTCATATTTTGCAAGAACTGCAGTATAATTAGCTATACGAAATTGTAACGTCGAGGATGCATATACTTTACGACCAAAGAGGTCCAAGCGTTTACTTTCCTTGTTGGCTGGGGTGGAGCGGGAATACTGTTGTTTGGCCCTTTGGTTCGCTGCGTCTACTACTAACAAGTTTGGCGCCGGATGGGTAAAAAGGAATTCAGAGCCCTTAGAAGGGATGAAGTACTTCCGGTCCACTTGTTTACAGGTAGGTAGGCTTGTAGCTGGAGTCTGCCAGATGGACTTAGCAGGTTCTAAAAGGGCTACGTTGATTGGTAATGCAACCCTAGAGGAAGAAGAGGGCTGTAGGATGTCCGTTAACTCATGCTGTTGTTCAGGGACTTCCTTCAAGTTAATTCTCAAGTCACTGGCAACTCTTTTAAAGAGGTCTTGGAATTTTGCTTAGTCATCCGACGGTGTTGGAGGAGGGGGAAGTAAGGCTTCTTCAGGCGTTACCTCCGGCTCTACTGGACTAGGAGCAGGACTTGGTTGATCCTGCAAGTGTGACGGTGCTGCCTGGTGTCTTGTGTCATTGGCAGGTTCGTCAGGTGGTGGTGCTAGACCAGTGTTGCGCCTGGTTGAGGTGGCGTAACGCGTGTGTTCTCGAGGGTACGATGCCCATGGTGCCTAATATTGCCATGGTGGTGGGTAGGGCATAGGTGGTGCCATCCAGGGGTTCACCCCCCAGGGGGCAGGATCCTGAGAATAGGATGAGGTAATTTTCCTAAAACCTCTGTTGACTGGGGTCTGGGGATGGGAGTGTTGATATGGAGAAAAACCCTCCTGTGGTCCAGTTTCCTCCTCACTGGAGGAAGGCTGTTCAGACCCTGACTTTGCCATTGAAGAGAAACAGGCATTCAGCAGGGGAGACTGCAGGATAGGTGACACCAGCAGATCTCTTGCCTGAGTAAATTGAAGTGATGAGGCTCCTGCGTGAGGTGAAGGCTGTGCAGCAGGGAGTTGCAATGAGGGAACATTCCTCTGAGCCGGGGTTTTGCTTCTTGGCTCCCTGCCAATCAGTTCCACGGGTGCCAGTGCCATGGCCGGTGCCGGGAGGGCAGCATCAGCCTGCAGGGGGTCAGGCAGGGTGTGGAATGTCGGCACCGCGTCCGTCGCGGTGCCGAACGGTGCCAGAAGAGAGGGAGGCAGCTGAAAGCCTGAAGCCTCGGCACCGGAGCTTCGCACCGCCGCCGCAGCCTCAGGCGGTTTTCGCGCGGTGCCGGAGGAGCCCGGCTTGTCAAATGTGCTCAAGCGGGGGAGCACAGGCAGGGAAGCGGTAGATCTGCCCGGGGAGAGCTTGTGTCTCAGGGTTTCCTTTGAAGATGACAAAAGGTGCCCTTTCTTTGCAGATTTCTTGTGTTTCTTTGAGGCGGGGGGGCTGTGGTGGGCAGCGGAGCCGGAATCCGCGCCTGGGTCTTAAGCCGCACCTAGGGATTTCTGGAGGAGGAGCAGTTTCAGTCTAAGCTCCCTGTCCTTCCGTGCTCTGGAGCTAAGTTTGCTGCAGTGGGCACATTTTTGAGGAATGTGGGTCTCCCCCAAACATTTTATACAGTGTGAGTGGCCATCTGACAGCGGGATAGCCTCCTTGCAGTTAGAAAAGCGTTTAAAGCCTGTGGAGCCGGGCATGTCTGAAGCGGCTGCAGCTGACAGGATTCTTTTTTTAAGATAAAAATGGTAACTAACTATAACTAACAACAAACTAACTAACTAGAAGGGTAATTGTAACAAGAGAAAGGAATTTCCTAACGAGTCTGCTGAGCTCCGTCTCAGGCCGGGGACGGTAGAGAAGGAACGGAGGAGACCGGCCACACATGCGTACTATTAAGCTAGACTCACAGCGGGGGGGGCAGCCTCTGTGCATGCGTGGCCGGTACGAGTACTGCTACAAAAATCTCCGAGCAAAGGCGCAGGGATGCACCAACACCTGGAGTGGAGCACCCACAGGGACATCTCTCTCAAAGAAGAATATATTACCAATGGAATAAAGGAGAAGTTGACAGTAATGAACATAAATCCAAAGCTAGAAGTTGTAGAAAATTGATAAGGGAAGCAAAGGTATGCAAGGAGAAATCTATGGCCTCCAGCATTAAGGACAATAAGAAGGAGTTTTTAAAGTATATTAGGAACAAAAAGAATCCTAACAATGGTATTTGTCCCTTACTGGATGGAAATGGTAGAATAATGATAAATGGGGAATCATCACTCAGGGGGCGTGTTTATTATATGCAGTAAAGAAAAGTTTTTGGTTTTGCTTATTTAATGGATGCAGTACTTTGGCTGCTAGCTTTTGTTTTAAGCCTTAGTTATGTTCCCACAGCATCTTATGTTGGCTTGGGTATAGAGTGACATACAATTTCAAACAGCTTAGCTTTTATGCCAGTTTTACTAAGCTCCCTCAGGTTTTGTTGCTGCTTTACTTTGTGCAAGTCACGATCACTTGTACCAAAGCTACCATTAATTTTTAGTTCTGTGAACAGTTCCTCTTTATCTATCAACGCTAGGTGTAATATAGAATTCCCCCCCGTGTCCGTTACAACACTTCTTGAGTTAGGAAATCATCATCTATAATATTTAGAAATTCCAAGTCAAAGTATTCAGTAATTACATATATAGTGAATCAATTCTTAACATTTATTGTAAATGCCAAAAATATAATACTTACAGAATGGGAATCAAGAGTACCTGCAGGGTCACAGTCATTGTTTGCTCCTTTATGTAATTAAAAAAATAAACATATGATCATTTTTTTAAATGAAGCAATGGAGCAGTTGTGAATTCCAAACTTTTTTATAATAAGGTTGCCCAGGGGTGATCTTGATATTTTAAAATGAGTTGAAATCTTTAATATGACGGTTTAAAAGGATAATTAGCATCAATGCATAGTTTAGAATTTTTATTTTTATATGTAACCTCATCAGGATTATTTGCAAAAATATGGCAGGGATGGAAAAAGAAAGAGAGAAAACACTGAATAACCAAGGGTATTTTTCCTAAATCTACAATGCCACCAGCTAAAAAGTGCCAAATTCCCTCAGTGCAGTTTATGAAGCATGGAAGTGAGCAATAAACAAGATCTATTAGATCATCCAGTCTATCTCCCTGATGTGTCCTGTACATGTTTCAATGTGGTTTCTATGGAGCTATCTATACAGTGGAGTACTCTGGGGAACACAAAGGTAAAAATGTATATATTTTGCATCAAGATAAAGTATTTTCCATCGTAAACCTTACCTTGGCAATAGGGAAAACTGTAGGCTTCTGAAAGGCATCTGTCACACTGCTGCCCCGTAATGCCTGTTCGACACTCACACTGCCCTGTTGTTGACTCACATGTGTTCTGGTAGGAACCATGGGGAGAACACTGACAAGCTAAACAAAAAATCATTATTTGGTAAGATTCAAGCTACATTTAGTAAGAAATAACTTGTTTCAGGACTGTGAAGTTTTAAAATTTAACATTACTTGTCTGGAACATTCCTGATTTTCTTTGCAATAAGACTCTGTTAAAAAAAAAACCCTCTGTGCCTAGGTACTTATTAATAGCGCACCCATCCATATGAAATCTGAGTGCCTTATTTCACACAAGAGTTACATGATGACTTGAGTTTTCCCTTCTTAACAGAAGCAGGTAGGATTATCAGGAACTTCACTGCACCCATTCTTCTGTTCTTTGCTTCAATCCAATGGCAGACTGAAGTGGGGATTGGTTTTCATTTGCTGGTTCTGTTTAATGTTACAGATATCTTAAGGAAAAGGCCTTTGCTAGGCTAGGATTTAAAACTGTGAGATAGCACATACACCTCTACCTCGATATAACGCTGTCCTCTGGAGCCAGAAAATCTTACCGCATTATAGGTGAAACCGCGTTATATTGAACTTGCTTTGATCCACCGGAGTGCGCAGCCCCGCCCCCCTGGATCACTGCTTTATCGCGTTATATCCGAATTCGTGTTATATTGGGTCGCGTTATATCGAGGTAGCGGTGTACTATGTTCTAACATCAGATCTTTAATCCTTGACTAGGAAGGGCTAAAAAGGGGGCCTTGCCTTTTACCCGGAGCGCAGTCACATTTGTGGTCATCGTCATGTTCCTGTCCACACTACTGACCCCAGTATTGCAATGACTTACACACATGCTTAATTTACGCATTGTGAGTAGTCCCACTGAAGTGAATCGGACTACTCAGTGTGTGAGGTTAAGCATGTGTCTTTGCAGGATCAGGGTCTAAAGTTGAAACTTTTAATAACAATTGTCCTTGTAGAGTAGCAATTGGTTCCCTAAAAGTTGTTGGAATTTTGTCCTGAGAATTGGTTATAGCCATAATGTAAAACAATATAGCTCCTCTGTACTGCCAATCTGAAATAAATTTTAATGAGCCTGATTCTCAGGAAACAAATATCCCTCTTAATGATGGTCAGTAGTACCAGGTACATGACAACCACACCTATAACCACACACATAACAACCATGTTTAAAGTACTTAAACATCTGATTTTAATTACAGTGTAGACAGGGCCTGAATGTTTCACTCTACTTGATAACTTTACTGTCTCTAGGTTTCTGTAATATCAATCATATAATTCATTTTGGGTCTGATCAGTAGAACTGCTCAGGTGAGTAAGGTTACTGAGATGAGTAGGTTTGCAGGATCGAGCCCTTTTAGGTCTCATGTAGACTAGGAGTTAAGATGTAATGTTAGCACATGAGAGCTAACGCATGCTAATGCGCTGTAAAAGTCTACAAGGCAATGTATACGTCAATACACGCCAAACTAGTTGAGTTAAAGCTGAGGCTCCCTGTTGGCTTGGACTTGACCAAGTTAGACTTGCTAGAGGGAGAGAGCAATGTCTACATTAGACTTTTAAAACATGTTAGTTAGCATGTTAGCTAACATGTGCTAACATCACACTTTAAATCCCAGTCTAGACAAGGCCTGAGAGGTTAATGAGGCTTTTAAGAACTATAGTTGGTAGCCTCATCTACCTGCCCCACAGAGCTGCTATATACAGTGTACCAAATAAACAGGGAGAGGAGGGAACCACTTACTGTTTCCACCTAAAATGACTCACACTCTTGCTTTGATTCTTGCAGTTTTACATGGAAAAGCTTTTGAGGGAATTAACTGATTTTCTCTGTGTAACAGAAAACAAAAGGAAAGCAAAGCAAAAGAAGGACCCGCTGTTACTCACGCAAGCAGTTCGGATAGCTGAAATAACCTGGAGCACATTGGTTGCATCTAAGTCGAGCATAGTTTTGATGGCACCGACACTGACCGGTAGGCCCACATGTATTGTCCAATGAGCCAAGCGAATCACAGTTGCATTCTGCATGGGGGGAAATAATAAATAATTATTCATGCAGCTATTTGTCTAAAGCAGTAGTTATTTTAAAATAAAATGTTCTGAAAAATTCACCTTTGGCTCAAAAACAAACACAAGACATTCAGCCCAAACCATGATTTTACCAGCAAAAATAAACATCTGCAAACAGTGGCTTAGAATACAATTGCCTGATCAGCCATGATTTTAGTGTCTTATTGCAATGCTATAATTTATTGCTTAAAGAAAGATTTAGTTTGATCATTTGCAAACTACATACAGGATAGAAAGTCACCTTAAAACTGAAGGAAAATTATTTGAGGAAAGTACTTAAAGTCTTAAAAGATAACCTCATGCAGTAAGAATTGAGGAAGTAGAGCAGCATTTGATATGGCATAATGACTAGCTAATAATTTATTAGCATAACAATTTGATACACAGTGTTCATGTTAAAAACTGCTGACCAGCTTTAGTTCAACAAACTCTCAAATGAATTGCTGCCACAGTGCAAAAAAGCTAGTTTATGTGCTGTGAAGTAATGCATAAGAACTAGCATGTGGTTTGTGAATCAGTGTCAGAATATAATTGCTATCCAGTTGGGTGTTTTTACTGGAGTTACCACTATTTTAAATGTTGTTTCCCTGTTCTGTGTATGTGTTTCTGGTTTCCCTCTTTCAGTTCCTCTCTGTTCAGCAGCCAAAGCTGTCTTACTCTGCTGTGTTTATTTCACAGGATTAAGAGAAGCAGCAGGACTCACTACCCAGTCAATATGTGAGGGAGAGAGCTGCTAAAGCAAACTCACTTCCCACCTCTCCCAAAAACATTTCTTCAGTGACACCAATGCCTACAGTTGAACATTAGATTGTAAACTCTTTGGGGCAGGGCCCATCTTTTTTGTTCTCTGTTTGTACAGCATCTAGTACAATAGGGTCTTGGTCCAGGACTGGGGTTCCTAGACACTACAGCATTACAATAAACAAATAAACAAAATTAAATGTAGAGAGTTAAATTCTCATTTTATTTAAATGTAGTTACATCAGTGTAAGGGCTTAATCCTACTCCCAGTGAATCAATGGAAATGCTCCCATTGACTTCAATGGGGCAGGATCAGATACTAAGTGAGAGGAGAATCTGGCCCAGGCTAGTGTGTATAGCCCGAGGAACAGTGATTTGATCTTAAGTGGGATTGGCACACAGATAGATAATATTATACTAAGCCAAATAGTTTTTCTCACCCCTCCTCCTAATCGAGTTTTCCAAGGAACTCTGCTGTTGCACTAGATAAAAAAAAAGCTTTCCAAACATCCTGCCATGTCCCGTTACATCAGTTTTATGATCATGCATAGGTAAACGATGGTTAAAGAAGAAACTGTGTCACCCCCTTTTTTACTTTGACTGCATGCCTCCTTTTAGTTTTTTCTTTTATATTTAATTATCTTTTACAGTCTTTTTTGTGACTTGTTTTTGCATGATCTCTTACGCCTTTTATGTTTCATTGCAGATTTCAGTGTTAAAAGTTTAAACCAGTTCAATATGGGCTACATTTGCTACACTAGATTGCCATTTGATTCACTTCCAACTTAAAAAAATTATAGCATGGACGTAGTATTTTAAAACCACTGAACTGTGTGTACCAATGTAGAACTCTGATGTGATGTTTTTCATTAAAACATTTTAATGCACTCCAGATCTGGAAAAGGGAGAGCCATATGGTAATTCTTTACTCCATCCATTTTGTTTGTTGATTCAAAACTAGTACTTTGGATTTTTCTTCTAAAGAGCATAAAGAATTCTGTAGTCCTTTCACGGGTATATATTACGAACGTAAGCCCATAATGAAGGTGTCTGTTATATTTACTAATCCAAAATAATGATTGTGACATTCTGAACCCCCTATGTTCAACCTTTTTACAAGACTATGATAAATTTTGTACAAAGTATGCCTTGAGAGGTATCACTTGAAAACTTATAATTTGCTGAACATTATTGTGCTGGTAAAATATCTGTGGCAACATTGTATGTAAAGTTATAAAATTCTACTCTATATGTCATGTTCCAAGTATGGGTAACCAGCTTCAAACCAGTTCCCCAGAGACAAAAGGCTAGACAACATCTCAGCCAGGTGTCAACACAATCAAATGGACTATCACCTAGTTAAGCAGCCATTCTTTGGCAGGAAGAAGGGTGTGAGCGAGAACTTTACATATTAATAGTGAAACAGTGGGAGGTTCCCATCCCCCAGACCTCCTGTCTCCTGAACGCCAGCTGGAGATGATCTTCAAAGGGAAAAGAGAACTATAAGAAATGGCAAGAGAAGCCCCAAAATACTCCTCCCTTTCTCTCTGCTCACGGGCATCAACAGCACCTGAAAAGACACTGGACTGGGGGAGGAGTCCTGACTGAAAGAGTTCAGTCAGTAATGATTGCAAAAGCATGTGGTGAGAAAAACCTTTTCTTTGAATTCATTTAGCTTGATAAGTTAGATATTAGTTGTGTTTTACTTTTTATTTTCTTTGTAACCAATTTTGACTTTTATGCCTGATTACTTGTAATCACTTCAAATCTTTTTTTCTGTGGTTAATAAACTTATTTTATTATTTTATCTAAACTAGTGTGTATGGAATGAAGTGATTGGGAACCTCCATTTGAGATAACGGGGTTTGTGCATATCATTTTCTATTAATGAAATGACGGACTTTCTATGAGCTTATATTGTCCGGAAGAAAATTGCTAGGCAGTACAAGACACACATATCTGAGGACAAGTCTGGAACTGGGAATTTGCTGGTGTCACTCTGCAATATAACTCAGGAGTGACTGGCCAAAGCACTCATACAACATAGCTGGGAGTGATTTTGCATGCTGGAGGCTGGGTGTGAACAGACCAGAAATGTTTTTTTCTGACAGTGAAGCAGTATAAAAGGCACCCCAAATTGGAGAGTTGAGGGGACACAGCTGTTCAATAGTCCAGACTGTTGTACCCTGTGTAACATCACAATGATACAACAACTAGGAAGCAAATTCTCCTGTATCTTTCTATATGCAACATGTTCATGTGTGCACACAAGCATACATCAAAACGTATTGTGACATGAGATATCACCTTTTCTCTCACTGGCTGAAATTCACCTCAGTGCTGAGGGTCTACGCCACTTAAATCCTGAATTAACAACTTCACACTCTAAACAATATAGAGACGTCTTGCCTGAAGCAGACACTCTCTAACACAAACTGGTGACAGAAAGAGACTTGACTGGTTTCTTGTACAGAAACAAATAGTTACAGGGGAGTTTTGCGAGGGAGTTTAGAGGGGGGGGGCTAGATACTCTTCATTAACATTCCTTAAGCTTAAGGCAATAAACACCCCCTGATAAAAACAAAACAACAATAATGGAAAGAGTTGCAGGAGTAAAAAGATAATGCAGACAGAAGTCCAGCAGCAGGGTGGGGACTATCTAGTTTATTGCGTTGAATGCAGCATGTATGATTACCTGCCTTATGGGCAAGTGGCATATGTGTACATTCCGTGCAAGGAGCTCCTGGCCCCCAGAGACCAGAGTGGCTGAACTGGAGGAGGAAAGGCAAAAAGAGAGGTACATAGATGAGACTTTCTGGGACACAGTAGAAGGGTCCCATCCCCAGTCTGACAGCCTCTGTGATGTTGAGGAGGATGTAAGTCTCAGGGAAGGAGAGCATCAAACTGGAGCACAGGGAAACGATCCCATAGTTGGGACCCTCTTTCCAGATGATTCTATGGTATCCTCTCTCACTGAGGATACCTCTCCAGGGGAGGGAACTCCAGCTATTAGGAAGAGTAATAGTAATGGGGGATTCGATCATTAGATACATAGATAGCTGGGTTTGTGATGACCACGAGAACAGCATAGTTACTTGCCTGCTGGGTACGAAGGCTGCGGATTTCTCGAGACATCTAGACAGACTTATGTGTAGTGCTGGGGAGAAGCCGGTGGTCATGGTACATGTAGGTACTAATGACATAGGGAAGGATAGGGGAGAGGTCCCGGAAGCCAAATTTAGGCTGCTTGGTACGAGATTGAAGCCCAGGACCTCCATGGTAGCATTCTCTGAAATACTTCCAGTTCCCACGCAGAGACAGTTAGACAGGCCGAACTGCAGGGTCTCAGTGCATGGATGAGACGATGGTGTAGGGAGGAGGGGTTTAGATTTATTAGGAACTGGGGAAACTTTTTGGGAAAAGAAAGCCTATACAGGAAGGATGGGCTCCACCTAAACCAATACAGAACCAGATTGCTGGCACTTAAAATTTAAAGGGTGGTAGAGCAGTTTTTAAACTAAGGGCTGGGGGAAAGCCGACAGGTGCGAATGACCACGTGGTTCGGGCAGAGACATCCCTCTGGGGATTCTATTAATGGAGATTCTCTATGTCCTAGTAAGGAGGAGAGGATGGAAGATGATAAAATATGGGTAGGATCTGATGAGAAACAGTCAAATGAAAGAGTCCCATTCAGTTACATCACACAATGGCAGACACCTAAAAGGTGACCATTTTAAGTGCTTATATACAAATGTTAGAAATCTAAATAATAAGATGGGTGAACTTGAGTGCCTCGTATTAAATGAGGATGACCAGGTGATAGTGTCTGTGAAATGCTTAGGGAGATTAGAGAGGCTATAAAAATAAAAAACTCAATAATAATGGGGGATTTCAACTATCCCCACATTGACTGGGTACATGTCACCTCAGGACGGGTTGCAGAGATAAAGTTTCTTGACACCTTAAATGACTGCTTCTTGGAGCAGTTAGTCCTGGAACCCACAAGAGGAGAGGCAATTCTTGATTCAGTCCTAAGTGGAGCACAGGATCTGGTCCAAGAGGTGAATATAGCTCTACTGCTTGGTAATAATGACCATAATATAATTAAATTTAACATCCCTGTGGTGCGGAAAATACCACAGCAGCCCACTACAGTAGCATTTAATTTCAGAAAGGGGAACTACACAAAAATGAGGAAGTTAGTTAAACAGACATTAAAAGATACAATACCAAAAGTGAAATCCCTGCAAGGTGCACGGAAACATTTTAAAGACACCAAAATAGAGGCTCAGACTAAATGTAGACCCCAAATTAAAAAAAAACATAGTAAGAGAACCAAGAAAGTGCCACCGTGACCAAACAACAAAGTAAAAGAAGCAATGAGAGGCAAAAAGGCATCCTTTAAAAAGTGGAAGTTAAATCCTAGTGAGGAAAATAGAAAGGAGCATAAACTCTGGCAAATGAAGTATTAAAAATATAATTAGGAAGGCTAAAAAAGAATTTGAAGACAGCTAGCCAAAGACTCAAAAAGTAATAGCAAAAAAACCTGTAAGTACATCAGAAGCAGGAAGCCTACTAAACAACCAATGGGTCCACTGGACGATCGAGATGCTAAAGGAGCATTCAAGGACGATAAGGTCACTGCGGAAAAACTAAATGAATGTTTTGCATCGGTCTCCATGGCTGAGGATGTGAGGCATTCTTTTTAGGTGACAAATCTGAGGAACTGTCCCAGACTGAGGTGTCATTAGAGGAAGTTTTGGACCAAATTGATAAAATTAAACAGTCACCAGGACCAGAAGGTATTCACCCAAGAGTTCTGAAGGAATTCAAATGTGAAATTGCAGAACTACTAACTGTAGCATGTAACCTGTCATTTAAATCAGCTTCTGTACCAGATGACTGGAGGATAGCTAATGTGACACCAATTTTTAAAAAAGGCTCCAGAGGAGATTCCGGCAATTATAGGCCAGTAAGCCTGACTTCAGTACCGGGCAAACTGGTTGAAACTATAGTAAAGAACAGAATTATCAGACACATAGATTAACATGATTTGTTGGGGAAGAGTCAACATGGTTTTAGTAAAGGGAAATCATGCCTCACCAATCTACTAGAATTCTTTGAAGTGGTCAGCAAACATGTGGACAAAGGGGGATCCCGTGAATATAGTGTACTTAAATTTTCAGAAAGTCTTTTACAAGTCCCTCACCAAAGGCTCTTCAGCAAAGTAAACTGTCATGGGATAAGAAGGAAGATCCTCTCATGGATCAGTAACTGGTTAAAAGATAGGAAACAAAGGACAGGAATAAATGGTCAATTTTCAGAATGGAGAGAGATAACTAGTGGTGTCCCTTAAGGGTCTGTACTGGGACCAGTCCTATTCAACATATTCATAAATTAGCTGGAAAAAGGTGGCAAAATTTGCAGATGATACAAAACTACTCGAGATAGTTAAGTCCCAGGCAGACTGCGAAAAGCTACAAAAGGATTTTAAAACTGGGTGACTGGGCAACAAAATGGTAGATGAAATTCAATGTTGATAAATGCAAAGTAATGTACATTGGAAAACATAATCCCAACTGTACATATAAAATGATGGAGTCTAAATTAGCTGTTACCACTCAATAAAGAGATCTTGGAGTCATTGTGGATACTTCTCGGAAAACATCCACTCAATATGCAGAGGCAGTCAAAAAAGCTAACAGCATGTTGGGAATCATTAGGAAAGGGATAAAATATTAGACAGAAAATATCATATTGCCTCTATATAAATTTATGGTACGCCCACATCTTGAATACTGTGTGCAGATGTGGTCACCCCATCTCAAAAAAGATATATTGGTATTGGAAAAGGTACAGAAAAGGGCCAAAAAATGATTAGGGGTATGAAACAGCTTCCATATGAGGAGAGATTAATAAGACGGAGACTTTTCAGCTTGGAAAAGAGACGACTCAGGGGGACATGATAGAGGTCTATAAAATCATGACTGGTGGGGAGAAAGTAAATAAGGAAGTATTATTTACTCATTCTCATAATACAAGAACTAGGGGTCACCAAATGAAATTAATAGACAGCAGGTTTAAAACAAACAAAAGGAAGTATTTCTTCACACAACGCACAGTCAACCTGTGGAACTCTTTGCCAGAGGATGTTGTGAAGGCCAAGACTATAACAGGGTTCAAAAAAGAACTAGATAAATTCATGGAGGATAGGGCCATCAATGGCTAATAGCCAGGATGGGCAGGGATGGTGTCCCTAGCCTCTGTTTGCCAGAAGCTGGGAATGGCCGACAGGGGATGGATCACTTGATGATAACCTGTTCTGTTCATTCCCTCTGAAGCACCTGGCACTGGCCACTGTCAGAAGACAGGATACTGGGCTAGATGGACCTTGGTCTGACCCAGTATAGCTGTTCTTATGTATAAGCTTATAGTCCAGGAGTACTGATCAGTACCCGCTCTCTGCATCAGGGCAGTAACGTAGGGTGTGGGAGTTGGATATGTGGGCCAAATTCTTCCCTCAAACACAACTGTGCAACTCCTATGATGGTGATGGGCTTTCATGATAGAAATGAGACAACAGAGACTGGTCCAGGGTCTTTCATTTGCTCTCAAAATACACATGGAATGACTGACAAGGGGAAAATGGATTCTTATTTACAAAATAAAAAGCAACTTCTTTCTACATTTTACAAAACAGAAAGTTTATAAGGATGTAAGTGCTCTTGCTAGCAGAGACCCTCTTAAAAAACAAACAAATCCTTCATAGCACATCTTTGTATACTTCATTTCTTCTGATGTCAATAATACTGCTAGTGCTGTAAACATCTTTGTGAAAAGGGTTTTCGTAGCCTTTTATTTTTTAAAAGAGCATTTGTGCGGATTGTTGACCTCCACTACAGGGTTCAATCTGTCCATGAAACATAGAGAAATATAAAAATAAGATCTAATAACTAGATTTCGAGGCTTGCCTGCAATTAGTGTTCTAAATAGTCAAGAGCAGTGACAGGACAAGGGGAAACTATGAACTTTCACCATACAGAATGTAAGAGAACCTTACCTATTTACAATAATGAATACTGCCCCAGTCAATGCAAAAACAGAATCTTAAAGTACGGTCATTCCAGTCCAGCCTCTCAGTGGCCAGGTCAATGCTATACGTATCACCTGCAATCTTACCTTGACAGATAGGGAAAGAATGGTAGCCAGGACGACAGCTGTCACACTGAGGTCCATCTACCTCAAAGCGGCAGAGACATTTCCCAAGGAAATCACAGATTTCAGGGAAGGCACCAGCTGAATTACATGCACACACTACAAACAAGAAGAGAATTTTAGAGGCAGCCGCTGCAGAGATATTCCTCTTCCTCCTTCCTAAAAACATTCCCTTCTTCCTAATCTCCAGTATTAATGGCCAGATTCTGCCATCCTTATGCTGTTGATTAGCTCTATGGATTTTGAAGTGATTATTTGTGAAGAAAGGTATTAATCAGTGTGAGTAAGCATGGCAGAATCTGGCCCAAATGTCAGTGTCAATGTTCTCATTCAGGGCCAGATGGGGCAGTACTCTACACTGGAAGTAGTTCCACTGTTTTCAAGACTACTTGTGAAGTAAACAACAGTGGTCTGGTTTTATAATCTCAGTTTGGATTGGGTCTACTGAAATACATTTAAAAAATTATCTAGACTATTACCAACACCAGTATGTAGGTGTATAGTAAAAGTATTTTAAAAAAACAAACAGCTTTCTATCACTGACTGTAGCAGTCATAGCTTGACACATCAAAGGGGCATTGTCAAGTCAAACTAGGCCCAAAATTAAGGTTTTGTAAAACCAAGGTAACGGAATTTTTTCCATTTTTGTTAAACTGTTATCAATCACACATTATTAAATCCATAGTCAAATCAGAATCTGATAGATGCATCATGCATTAGATAACAGTCAATGAGTTGAAGGTACCTGTATGATTTAGGGGGGAAAAACCCTCTTCTGGACCTTTTCACTTTTTGCTTCCTATCATTCTATGCAGAATCACTTACTAAAGTCTCAGTCCTGCAAAAGGACACAATCCTTACTCCCCCTGAACTCTACATAGAACAAGGATGCATCCACAGGGTCAGGGTGATATTGACAGAGAGAGAGTATTGTTGCTTACTCTGACAGAAAGGGTATTGAAAATACCCTACTGCACAGGCATCACAGGAAAGCCCCTGAAATCCAACTCGACATCTGCACTGTCCTGTCTTTCCATCACAGTTGCCATCCAGCACTCCCGAGCCATAGCACTGGCAAGCTAAACAGCACATTTTGTAAAAGAAAACATTTGCTGAGTTACAGTCTTGAAGTTCACATTACATTTGGATTTAAAATGTTGGCATTTGTATGTAATTTGGGTTCAGACTGTAAAAAAAAAAAAAAAAAAACTATGGAACTTACGCTGACATTGAGGGCCAAAAAATCCTGGTTTGCAGCCATCTTCAGACATAAACAGAAGAAAGAAAGAGCTGAACAAAGCTGCAGCACAAACCTATAAAAACCCTTTACATTTTGTGCAGCATAACAGACCCGGGGTTAATACTGGTTAAAAAAACAGTGCTATTACTCTGTAACTAATACAATTACTTACATGCCACTTGCACACAAATCCCATTTTCAAAACGTGAGCAATCACCTATTTTTCTGCCAAATTCCTTTATAATCAACGTTGTCAGGAATACAAATTTACAATTTGTATAACCATAGGAGCATCCATCAAGAGACAAGTCTCTCTCTCTCATGCCTCAATTTTTGTGCTACTGGCTAAAACTTGAGCAATTGTAGTTCTGTTTCTTCCCATGTAGATTTATTCACTTAGTTATCACTCTTTGCTATTCTTTTCATTTTAGAAATATGAACGAAAAGGATTTACCCACAGGGCTATGCAGATTTCTGCAGAAAACCATAATTCTGAGCCATAGGTTTGTCGGTGAAACTATTTTTGAGGACACACATCTAGTGTCATTCTTCCCAGCTGAATCAAACAAAGAGGAGATGATTGGCTTTAAATGAACAAGTTTTTGGGTGAACACAGGGGGATCTAGCACTCTACAGACATTTTCAGGAAAACAACTAGGACCTGTAAACATGGAAATGGATTTATGTTTGTCTGATTATATCTGAAAGAATTCACTAGTTCAACAGATGAAAGCCCTTTTGTCAGCACACACATCAACAGCAACTCAGCGAACGCTACTGAATATTAAGCAAATATTACATTTTCTAGGATCTTAAAAAAGTGCTAGATTTTTTTAATTATCACCAACAAAATGCAGTTTAAATACTTATTTACTTGAGTCACATTTGTAGTGTTCTGTAATGTGAAAGTATATACTTGAGTTGGGGCTTACTGCAAAGCCCCTTGAATTGTATGGAATCTTTCCATGGATTTCAACTGGTTTTGCATTGGCCTTTAAATAAGAAACATGTAGCAGTTATAAAAATCAAAATGCTGCATTGCCAAGGGCATTATACAGTATTTGCCAGGTGCAGGAGAGACCAGAAGCAGAGGTCAGGTAGCCTTAAGTAAGAGATTTTTCACTGGCAGACAGTTAACAAGCTGTTCATATATCAGAGAATCCTAAAATGGATCAGTTTATGATGGTGTCAAGCAAAAAGGTCAGCTTCTTCTGCGGGTGTTTGCCTGCGGCCAGCTGAACTTATTTTTACCCAACTTTCATTCTGGGGTCAGCACATTAAATTGTTTAATATAAGCATGAATATATGTTGGGTTTCTGGTAAGAAGACAAATATTGAAAAAGACATTACTGCAATAGCACCAAACATGACAACATAACAAGAACAAACATTTCTGAAACAATAAAAAGAAAGAAAGAAAGAAAGAAAGAAAGAAAGAAAGAAAGAAAGAAAGAAAGAAAGAAAGAAAGAAAGAAAGAAAGAAAGAAAGAAAGAAAGAACTTGCCTTTAATACCACCAGCCACAGGGTATTCTGGATTTGGAGTAGTAAAAGGATAAATAGGAATTCCTTTAAAACAAAAAAAAACGCCATTAGGAATACTGGTTACAAATAAGATCCTAGATTTCTTTCACTTAAGATCATGCCATAAAACCCATGTGCTTTTTATCATAAATAATATACGGTATTTATATGACTCCAGTAACCAGGACAGCTTTTATATTTGTTTTCAAGGAACTGACAATAGGGAACTGGTAATAACAAGACTTGGAACCCTTCACCTCCATGTTCCCAATTCAAATCCAAACCAGGGCCTGATTATTCCTTGAGAGGGGACAACCCCAGGAGACCAACCATCAGCTGGAAAATCTACATGGTACCTTCCTGTTCCCCCGCCTTTTGCAGAGGGGTTTCTGATACCATTTACTGGGTAGAGGTGCTGTCTTCAATGCTACTGCTTTCAGGAGCTGTGCTGCCACTAATTCTATCTTCTGTTCCTGTCCCCTACCTCTGCCCTGTTTTGAAGAGATGGAGTTAATAATGGTGCTTGCAATAACTCCTGGGCAGATTTCCATTTGGAAATCCACCAGGTAAGTAAAGGGAGATATGCTCCCAAAAGATTCTCCTCTGTCAGCTTTGATTATGGACCTGATTCAAAACCCGTGGAAAGACTTCCAAAGACTTATACTTCCAAAGACTTACTCCTCCAAGAAGGAGGAGTGCTAGGCAGAGACAGGTTCCACCTAACGAAGAGAGGGAAGAGCATCTTCGCAAGCAGGCTGGCTAACCTAGTGAGGAGGGCTTTAAACTAGGTTCACCGGGGGAAGGAGACCAAAGCCCTGAGGTAAGTGGGGAAATGGGATACCGGGAGGAAGCATGAGCAGGAGAGCGCAAGAGGGGAGGACTCCTGTCTCATACTGAGAAAGCGGGATGATCAGCGAGTTATCTTAAGTGCCTATACACAAATGCAAGAAGCCTGGGAAACAAGCAGGGAGAACTGGAAGTCCTGGCACAGTCAAGGAACTATGATGTGATTGGAATAACAGAGAATTGGTGGGATAACTCACATGACTGGAGTACTGTCATGGATGGATATAAACTGTTCAGGAAGGACAGGCAGGGCAGAAAAGGTGGGGGAGTTGCATTGTATGTAAGAGAGCAGTATGACTGCTCAGAGCTCCGGTATGAAACTGCAGAAAAACCTGAGAGTCTCTGGATTAAGTTTAGAAGTGTGAGCAACAAGGGTGATGTCGTGGTGGGAGTCTGCTATAGACCACCAGACCAGGGGGATGAGGTGGACGAGGCTTTCTTCCGGCAACTAACAGAAGTTACTAGATCGCAGGCCCTGGTTCTCATGGGAGACTTTAATCACCCTGATAGCTGCTGGGAGAGCAATACAGCTGAGCCCAGACAATCCAGGAAATTTTTGGAAAGTGTAGGGGACAATTTCCTGGTGCAAGTGCTGGAGGAACCAACTAGGGGCAGAGCTCTTCTTGACCTGCTGCTCACAAACCGGAAGAATTAGTAGGGGAAGCAAAAGTGGATGGGAAACCTGGGAGGCAGTGACCATGAGATGGTCGAGTTCAGGATCCTGACACAAGGAAGAAAGGAGAGCAGCAGAATACAGACCCTGGACTTCAGAGAAGCAGACTTTGACTCCCTCAGGGAACTAATGGGCAGGATCCCCTGGGAGAATAACATGAGGGGGCAAAGGAGTCCAGAAGAGCTGGCTGTATATTAAAGAATCCTTATTGAGGTTGCAGGAACAAACCATCCCGATGTGTAGAAAGAATACTAAATATGGCAGGTGACCAGCTTGGCTTAACAGTGAAATCCTTGCTGATCTTAAACGCAAAAAAGAAGCTTACAAGAAGTGGAAGATTGGACAAATGACCAGTGAGGAGTATAAAAATATTGTTCAGGCATGCAGGCATGAAATCAGGAAGACCAAATCACACTTGGAGTTGCAGCTAGCAAGAGATGTTAAGAGTAACAAGAAGGGTTTCTTCAGATATGTTAGCAACAAGAAGAAAGTCAAGGAAAGTGTGGGCCCCTTACTGAATGAGGGAGGGAACCTAGTGACAGAGGATGTGGAAAAAGCTAATGTACTCAATGCTTTTTTTGCCTCTGTCTTCACGAACAAGATCAGCTCCCAGACTGCTGCACTGGGCAGCACAGCATGGGGAGGAGGTGACCAGCCCTCTGTGGAGAAAGAAGTGGTTTGGGACTATTTGGAAAAGCTGGATAAGCACAAATCCATGGGGCTGGATGCGCTGCATCTGAGGGTGCTAAAGGAGTTGGCAGATGTGATTGCAGAGCCATTGGCCATTATCTTTGAAAACTCATGGTGATTGGGGGAGGTCCCGGATGACTGGAAAAAGGCTAATGTAGTGCCCATCTTTAAAAAAGGGAAGAAGGAAGATCAAGGGAACTACAGGCCAGTCAGCCTCACCTCAGTCCCTGGAAAAATCAAGGAGCAGGTCCTCAAGGAATCAATTTTGAAGCACTTAGAGGAGAGGAAAGTGATCAGGAACAGTCAGCATGGATTCACCAAGGGGAAGTCGTGCCTGACTAACCTAATTGCCTTCTATGATGAGATAACTGGCTCTGTGGATGAGGGGAAAGCAGTGGATGTGTTATTCCTTGACTTTAGCAAAGCTTTTGATACGGTCTCCCACAGTATTCTTGCCGGCAAGTTAAAGAAGTATGGGCTGGATGAATGGACTATAAGGTGGATAGAAAGCTGGCTAGATCGTCGGGCTCAACGGGTAATGATCAATGGCTCCATGTCTAGTTGGCAGCCGGTATCAAGCGGAGTGCCCCAAGGGTCGGTCCTGGGGCCGGTTTTGTTCAATATCTTCATTAATGATCTGGAGGATGGCATGGACTGCACTCTCAGCAAGTTTGCAGATGACACTAAATTGGGAGGAGTGATAGATATGCTGGAGGGTAGGGATAGGATACAGAGGGACCTAGACAAATTAGAGGATTGGGCCAAAAGAAAACTGATGAGGTTCAACAAGGACAAGTGCAGAGTCCTGCACTTAGGACAGAAGAATCCCATGCAATGCTACAGATTAGAGACCGAATGGCTAGGCAGCAGTTCTGCAGAAAAGGACCTAGGGGTTACAGTGGACGAGAAGCTGGATATGAGTCGACAGTGTGCCCTTGTTGCCAAGAAGGCAAACGACATTTTGGGCTGTATAAGTAGGGGCATTGCCAGCAGATTGAGGGATGTGATCATTCCCCTCTATTCGACACTGGTGAGGCCTCATCTGGAGTACTGTGTCCAGTTTTGGGCCCCACACTACAAGAAGGATGTGGAAAAATTGGAAAGAGTCCAGCGGAGGGCAATAAAAATGATTAGGGGGCTGGAACACATGACTTATGAGGAGAGGCTGAGGGAACTGGGATTGTTTAGTCTGTAGAAGAGAAGAAGGATTTGATAGCTGCTTTCAACTACCTGATGGATCTAGACTGTTCTCAGTGGTACCAGATGACAGAACAAGGAGTAATAATCTCAAGTTGCAGTGGAGGAGGTTTAGGTTGGATATTAGGAAAAACTTTTTCATTAGGAGGGTGGTGAAGCACTAGAATGGGTTACCTAGGGAGGTGGTGGATCTTCTTCCTTAAAGGTTTTTAAAGTCAGGCTTGACAAAGCCCTGGCTGGGATGATTTAGTTGGGAATTGGTCCTGCTTTGAGCAGGGGGTTGGACTAGATGACCTCCTAAGGTCCCTTCCAACCCTGATATTCTATGATTCTATGACTTCAGTGGGCTTTGGATTACGCTCCATCTGAGCAGCACTCTGATGGGGTGTATTTGGCCCTTGCGGTTCCTTGCTGGGGGCCCTTCAATCCTACTACTCCCTGCCCCAAGAAGCAGCGAGTTGAGAGGAAAAGAGCAGTGAAGGTGGGTCCTCCAAGCTTGCCTAGAGAGGACTCTCTGGAGCTGCAATTTTGGAAACCACAGAGACCAGGTCCTCCATGGGCTAGAAGGGCTAGCAACAGCCAATCATGTCCTGCTGGCCCAGACAAAAGGAGCAGCCAGGCCTCAGCAGTTCAGTTGGGACCAGAGGAATGAAGAAGGGTGCTCCTCTCTGGCCAAAGGAGCCTGACAATCAGACAGCATTTACAGCTGGGATTCAGAGGAGAAGGACCTGAGGACACTGGCCTGGTGATCAAAGGGCCTGGTAGGAAGAGGCCTAGGGAAATAGCAGGGCAGTGTTGAAGATGAGCAGTGCACAGCTGCTGTGTGTAGAGTCCCTGGGTTGAAACCTAGAGTAGCAGGCGGGCCTGAGTTCCCCCACCAGTTACAGGTAAAGTGGTGTATATGTCAAGTAGGGGACAGGGCTTATTTGGAAACCTGAACAAAACGCTTAATTTAAAGGGCTCAGAGCCACTGCTGAAGACCCCAGCAAGGGCAAAGAGATCATTTATTGGACTCGTTAATACCCCAGAAGGGGTTCATTTGGACTTTGTTGGCCAGAGGGTCAAGCCACTCAACACCTACCAAGGTTGGCCAACAGCCTGCAGGGGGCACCAAGGGCAAGAAAAGGACTATGGTACCCCACCCAGCCACTCAGAGATGCTCCAGAGATGAGCGCCCCTTAAATCAGGGCACATGACCCTACAAAGTGAGCTTTGGATAATCTAAGTTGCATTGTATTGGGAAGATATACTGTGTTGCAGAAATTGGCCTCCATCAGCATTCAATTTCTGACATTTCTCTTTCTACTGTATTGTGCATATAGATCCGATTTTACAACATAACCTGGAATATCACAGCGGTGAACCACGCCCAAAGTTGCTGATCCAGGGCAATACGTAATCACCCACCAGGAACACCATTCTCCTTTGGGCTAGAAACATTTCTAGTGGGTCAACTTTTTTGGAATCCGCTCCTAGTGCCATTGCTTTTATGCAGTAAACACAATTCTGGTGCTGTTACATTTTTCTGAATTATATTTAATTTGTTCTTGAGAGAGGCTTTTGAGGTACACTGCTCTTCTTTATTTCAACATTCATCATTCCATTTTAAAGTAACAGCCTATTTTTTTTAAAACAATAGATCTAGACACAGTTTAGCTGCAATTTTGAATAGGGGCAAATTCTACATATTCAGATGCTTCCATGCCACATTATTTTTAATTAATGTATTTATTTTATTTTCATTATACACACAACCTTGCTCCAATCACCTTCTGACCATTCTTAAATATACAGCCATGACATAAACCACTCCTGTAACCCGTCCTTTAACCATTAATCAGTGTATCAGCAAAAACCTAGCAGGAAAAGATATATTTAAGATCTTCACAATGTCCCTCTAGAGCCTTTCCAATGTGCAGGCCCTGCAGAATCCCTAGAAAGTTAACAAACCAAGGCTATTTTGGTCCGTGGGGGGTAAGTTTTAAAACTATGGGGTCCTCAAGGAGAATGCCTGGCAAGCTGCCCCCTTTCTCTTACAAGAGTCATGTTCTACTTCAGGTACCAATTCAGGTGAGTTCAAATCTCCATTTTATAGCTAGAGAAACTCAACCACAGTTAAATGATTTCCTCAAGACCTTGCAATTTCTCCATGGCAGAGTTGGTATCATGAGTTCCTGGCTTCAAGACTTGGGCTCTATCCACTTCGAAAGTATCTTAAATGAATGTCAAAATCTGGGAATGTAGCTAAATCTCTGATTTCTAGCTTAATTTCTGTTCTTATCCATTGTGTACAACAGGGATAATAATACTTACTTGTCTCACCTGGGTATTGTGATAATTTATTAAAGTCTGTAAATATTTGAGAATATGAAATGATGACTGTTTTATATACATGCAGTGTAATGTATAATGACTTATAATATAGATGCCTATTAAAATTACTAGAAGCCCGTGAAACAGAGACGCATCTCACTTCAATACTTACGGACACAGAATGGGAAACTATAGTATCCTTCAGCACATTGTTCACAGTTTTCGCCGTGGAAATTCACCTTACAATGACAGCGACCAGATCCTTCCTCACAACCATCTGAATGCTCTGGATTACAACTGCAAGCTAATAAATAACAACAGTTAAATGATTTCTTCAAATTAACTGATTTGTTGCTTTGGCAAAGAAACATAACATTGTAACTATAGATGTTTCAATTGTACTTGTATATGCATCATTATTTAAATAATGCTACAAATTAACAATTACATATTACTTCACATCTTCAACGTGCTGAATAAATTAATTAACCCTGGGAGATAGGTAAGTATTATTATTTACAAATCCCTTAACTCAGAGCTGTATTTTTCTGCATATATTCCTATCATCACCTTCAGACAACATTGGTATTTGCATGCCACTGCCTCTCCTCCACCTGTGCAGAAACCTTCGTCCATCCCTTTGTCTTTGAACTACTGCAACTGCCTCATAGTAGGAGCCTAAGGGCTTGTCTTCACTACCCGCCCAGATCGGCGGGTAGAAATCGATCTCTCGGGGATCGATTTATCGCGTCTCGTCGGGACGCGATAATCAAACCCCGAATCGACGCGCGTACTCCACCAGCCCAGGTAGGAGTAAGCGCCGTCGACGAGGGAGCCACGGCGGTCGATTTGCCGCCATCCTCACAGCGGGGTAAGTCAGATCAGATACGTCGAATTCAGCTACGCTATTCCCATAGCTGAATTTGCATATCTGAAATCGATTCCCCCCCCCCCCCCCGTAGTGTAGACGTAGCCTTAGCCTCACTAAAAGTCAATAGGACTGAATCACTTTGGCACTTCAGAAAATTTTATCCCAAAAGACACAGTCCTTGCTCTGATTGACAGGAAATACCACTGTGAGAGATAACCAAACAGAGAAAGACTTACATATACAGCCATCAGCAGCTCCCACTGGAATGCCATAAGGACGATAGTACCCCTTTGCACATTGTTCACAGTTAATTCCAGCTGTGTTATGCTATGCAGAATAAAGTGAGAGAAAAACATAAGATGAGAAAGAAAAACAAGCAGAAGGATACATAAGCAAATACAGGACTGAAAGATGGTAATTTAGGTTCTTCTTCTATACAGTCAGGATCAATATGGGAAAAATCCAGCAAGACTGCAATAAAGAGTGCATTTTATTCTTGTTCTTTACCTGTCTGATCTTTGCATGACATTATGAAGCAGGGTAATTTCACATAAACAGTTGGAATTTTTAACAATTAGTAAATTTTAAACATTGCACAAAATCCCTAAATCAACATTCTGCTAATTTAAATCAGGGAAAAAGCACTGTCATTTTTTATACTATTATCAGATATTTCTTTAACTTCCTTTTCATTTTGCCTTTTTATCATTACATACATACATATGTAGTTTGACTGCACACAGCATCATGCTGTTTCCATATTGAAAGGTACATCTTTGTGACTAAATTACTCTCAAACTAAGGTTAGAAACGTCAAATGAAAGCAAAATTATCAGTCTAGAAATAAAATTAAAAGCACAAAATAAAGTTTCTGTAAGTAGAGGAGACAGCCTTTTAAACATCTTAATGTGTCTTACACTCACAGAAAACAGTGTTCATTCATTTGAATTACAACAAATTTCTTGTGTCATAGGGTAAAGTCCTTAGTGGACTTCAGGGTATCTCTGTCTCTTCTCCCTTTTAAAGCAATATAGGGGTTTATGTAAGGGAGAACATGGAAACACAGTTCTCTCTCGCTAGCTAAATCTCTTTAACAGCAATATATTGTCTGACACAGATATATAGTACAGAATATATGGGGCACTGTTGTTGTCAGACTTTAAAGAAACAGAATCTAGCTATATGTGTCGTGCATCATGTTCTATTAGTTCTTCATTCAGGCATGCATTTCAAACACTTTTTTCCATGACACAAATGGAAAAAGTAAAGTAAAATCCATGTGCCTTATCATCTATGAAGAAAATGTTATAATTAGATTTTATGGTTAATTCATTTAATGCAATTTAATTTCCACAAAATCAAATTACAGACAATTATCAGTTGCAGGCCTCATGGATTTAGGTCAGGTTTGCTCTTTTATATACTGAGAGCAATTTAGGAAACATGATCTTTCACGAATAAAGAGCTAACAGGAAGCACCAATATGACAAATCTTACAGCATTGGTTGAACAAAGCCCTACATAGAAATGTTAAGTGGAAGACAAAGATCTCTTCTTCCTCTCTTTAATAAAAAGAACTTTTATTTACTTCTAACTGCCTTTTGGGCAGCAGCTGATTTTATTTTAGCAAAAAGATGGAAAAAAATACTCAAACTATAGTTGCACTGTACATTTCCTTTCCTTGTTCCTTAATTTTTGACAGCACAACTAAACTTTTTACTTGCACAGCGTGCATCGTTTTCTTGACTCTGTGTCAATGTTGTTCTTAAATTGTGTGACTGTATTTTGGTCCAAGCAGGTGTGATCTATAAATTAATAAACAAGTTCCAATGGTTTGAATGAGGAAAACAACGGTGAGATGAGAGCGGGAACAGGCCTTGGTTGGAAGCAGGGGTTATTATCTATCCATCTATCTTAGGGTTTTTTACAACTGTTCATCACTATAATATCTGAGCGCCTTCCGCATAAAATAGATTGGCAATAGCAAAGTCTCTAGTGGACTTCATGGTGTCTGTCTCTAACCCTTTTTAAAAGAATTCAGGCATTATAGTAACGGGAACCGGAGGAGACCCAGCTTTCCCTCTTCAACTACAGCAGAGGGAGAGCTCCCTCCCTCTCCTCTCGCTTGCTTGGAGGAGCACTGCTCCCCTACAACTCCCTCTCCTCCTTGGCTGGTGCAGTGAGAGATCCACTCTTCATCCACTCTGCTGTAACCACTGAAGTAGGGAACTGCAGTAGTGGGTTCTCATTAAAAGTGTGATCGTTGTAGTTAGGTGATCCCTTTTCAGGCCTCATAGAACATTAATTACTTTCAGTGACTTTTCTTCCTGGCTGGAGCATGAGCGATTATGTCATTCTAATGGTACTATTCAAAATGGCCATCTCAAAAGTATCAGCCTGAGAAAAGTAAGTCTTCTATGCACATTTTCCAAGTCCCATTCATGTTTAACCTATGAGATAAAAGCACTTTATTACCTGGCAATTAATGCAGACCCCTCCACCTTCATACCACCCATGGACGTTTAAGCTTCCTTTGCGTCGATCAACATCAGGATCATAGTAGCAATCAGTAGCATGTCCATGACAGTTGCAGGCTGAGGAAGAAATATTACAAGTCAGCTTTCATTATTAGGCTGTAATTCAGTAACCTATTATAATCAAAAAAGGATGCTCAAATTTGTATAATTTTTTTTTAAATCAGCCAAGAGCCTTTCACACTAGAGCCAACTTGAGATCATCTCTAAACATAAGACAGCATGTGCTACCAGGCTTGCCAGAGAGAGAGGCTGTGCCCCCCTCTCTCTCAAAAAAAAGGTTAAATACCTTTCCATAACTGTTCTTCAAGATGTGTTGCGCATGTCCATTCCACTGTAGGTGTTTGTGTGTACCTTGTGCACAGCTGTCAGAGATTTTTCCTTTAGCAGTACCTTTGGGGGCAGCGTGAGCGCCCTCTGGTGCCCCGTGCTACTGCACACAGATACAAAGGGTAGCACTGCCTGATCCCCCTCAGTTTCTTCCTACTAGAAAGACTCTGATAGAGACGGGAAAGAGGCGGGTTGTGGAAAGGACATGTGCAACACATCTCGAAGAACAACAGTTCGGAAAGGTAGGTAATCGTTTTTTCTTCTTTGAGTGTCTGCACATTTCCATTCCACTACAGATGACTCACAAGCAGTTTGAACTAGTGGTGGGCTCAGAGTCTACTTGAACACGGACTGAAGGACTACTCGTCTGAATCTTGCATCTTCTCTGGATTGATGAGAGATAGCATATGAGAGGCAAACATACGGAGCGATGACCAAGTTGCCACCCTACAAATATCCAAAATGGGAAGCCTAGCCAGAAAAGCCACAGAAGCCGCCTGCAACTGCATCAAATGAGCCATCCCCTTTTTCAGAGGTGCAACACTGGCCAATCGGTAGCATAAACAAATATAGCCAGAAATCCAGGCAGAGATCCTCTGGGTGGAGACTGGGTGGCCCTTTACTTGGTCTGAAATCATGCCAAAGGGTTCAGAGGAAGACCTGAATGCTCTACTCTGCTCCAGGTAAAAAGCCAAAGCTCTATTAACATCTAGTGTATGGAGCTTTTCCTCCTCTTTGCTTGAATGGGGCTTTGGAAAGAATGTTGGTAAATAAATTGCTTGATTCATGTGAAATTCAGAAACCACTTTAGACAAGAATTTAGAATGAGGCCAAAAGAAAACCTTGTCCCTAAAGAAAATTGTATAGGGGGGCTCTGATACCAAAGCTTGCAGTTCCCCTACTCTCCTGGCCAAGGTTATAGCAACCAGGAAAATTACTTTAATTGACAAGCGAAACAGAGAACACGTTGCTAGTGGCTCAAAGTGGGGACCCATCAACTTTGTTCGCACCAAATATACACTCCACTGTGGACCAGACTATGAACCCAAGGGTACAATCTGAACAAATCCTTTAGAAACCTGATGGACAGGGGGTTTGAACAAACTGAACAATTATCCACAAGCAGGTGGAACTTCAGGATATTATCCCACAGGTTGCAATCACATTGACGCAGCAGAGCTTCCTGGTTCACAATCCTGAGCTGTAAACCTTCGGTGGAATAAAGTTTCCTGCCAGACAGATCTAGGGTTTTTTTGCTTCCTTTCCCTTCGGAGTAGAGGCCTGGTGTCCTTGCCTCTCCGTTTTATTAGCGGCTGCGACCACCAGGGAGCCTGGAAGCAGATGGTTGTAAAGTGTTCAAATTCCTGTGATGGGATATAATATCTCTTCTCCACTCTTTTGGCGGGGGGCGGGGGCAGAAAAGAAGAAGTCTGCCATAACATCATGACGGGCTCCAGGATAGCCTCATTAATAGGGAGAGGAGGGTCCTTCAGACACTAAAATGTCCACAAGCCTGTGTGATCTTGTACCTCTTCTGGCTGGATATCCAGAGCTGCAGCCACCTTCCTCAACAAGTCTTGATGTGCTCTAAAATCATCAGGAGGGGGAGAGGCAGATTCAGCCACTACTGCCTCATCAGGTGACAAAGAAGGAGAAGCTAAAGGTTGCTGAGGAGGTCCCTCCTCCAATTCGTCCACAGTGAAGTCCTGGGCACACGGCTCTGCCTGCACGGTACCAATCCTAATTCCGGGGGAAGGAAAACGGAGTCCTGCCCGCAGATGCTTCCGAGCTGTGCCTCACTGATGTAGAAGTGCAGGAAGGGAGCAGAGAGTTTCTGAAACATGGAGGGAAGTCTCAAGGGGTTCAGAAGGGCCATTGGTACAGAGATGGGGGCCAGCCCTGTGTAGACCACTGGGTCTTAGAATGCTGAGACTGTGGATGGTACCACAACAGGCAGGCACCCCACTGGGGCTGCTGGGCATCCTCAGGTGGGGAGAGAGGTTTCAAGGCTGGAGATGGGGTATTGGAGAAATCATCGCTGGCTTGCCTAGACACAGTCCTCCATAGGGGTATCACAATTATAGAAATGGTCAGTACCAAGCAGTGCTCTGGAGTGGAAGCCAGGACTATAGGAGTGTGCGGTTCCAAAAATGGTGCTGTGCAAGGCTTTTGAATCGTGAGAGAAGCCAGAACTGACAAGTTACGCAACTTGTCAATGACACCAGAGAGGGCTCCTGAGCCTGCAGTACCAAGAGGGGCACCAATCCTTCAGGGATTGGTCTCAACGGACCCTTCCTGCGTTCCAGAGTCAGCAATACCTCCTCATTCACAGACTGCTCCTGGGGTTGTGACTTTTTTGAGCACCCCTCCGAGTCCTTGCGAACACTTGGCAACTTCTTCTCGGAGGGTCCTGGTACCGAGTCCCTAGGAGACTTACGCAGTGTCTCCCTAGGCACCAGGGATGCAGATCTGCCTGAGGCCTCTGCCAGAACAGGAGGAGTACTCCTAACAGACTCAGACTTGCTCGCTACCTGTTCGGAGCAGAAGGATTCCAGCGGTGGATGAAGTGCAGACTCCAAAAGCAGGTACTTGAGTCTGGCAGCCTGTCCTTTTTTGAATGGGGTTCAAGCCTTCTACGGATGTGACACTTGTCACTTACATGCCCCTCTCCCAAACACTTGAGGCAGCTTGGGAGTGGGTCACTTAATGGCATAGACCTGACTACATGGATGACAGGCCCTGAATCCAGGAGAACGGGCCATCAGTTTGGTACCAATCCCAGTACCCAATCTGGCACCAGTAACTCAATAAGACAGTATTCTAAACTTAACCCTACAAGTAACTATTTACAGATATACTATATACAAGACTAAAAACTAATGCTCCAGCTACTAGTTATACTAAGGAAGGGAAGATATGAACAAAGATCACAGCTTCAGCAACAACGGTCACTGGTGGTAGGAAGGAACTGAGGGCGATCGGGGGCAGCATGGCCCTTTATACTTGTGTGCAGTGGCACAAGGCACCAGAGGGCGCTCGTACTGCCCCAATGGGTACTGCTTAGGGAAAAGTCTCCAACACCTGTGCACAAGGCGTGCATATACACCTATAGTGGAATGGACATGTGCAGTTACTCAACGAAGAACTATATATTTGAGGCTAAAATAAGTTATAGAGATGTTTCCTGACCAGATCACCTAATCTGGGTGGAGTATTTTTCAAAATAAAAAATAGCCAAATATTATTCTATTTTTTTTTATTTACAAAAATATTCACATCTGGGCTGACGCTTGTGGGCTAAATCTTCAGTCAGAAGAACAATTCTTTAGGTATAACAAGGCTTACATGGAAGAACTCACATAGCTCTAATTGCAGTGATGCCAGCAGACACAACTAGTCTATTACCAGAGGACTATTCATTGCACAGATATGTTTTAAATCAAAAAGTCTGTCACATTTTCTAGCATTATGGATTTGATCCTGCTCCCATCCGTGGCAAAACTCCAACTGACTTAAAGTAGTACGCTCTAGGTGATCATGTAACAAAAGACCAAATTACTTCATCTAAGATTAGGGGTAGGGCAACTGTGGTAAGTAACTCAGTTTCCTACTTTATATGGGTTTAGAATCTCAGATATGATGTGGTTTTATTCTGTATGGTTGGTAGGGTTTCTTTATTTGTATTTATTTTTTGGGCCAAATAAAGGTAATGAAGTTGTACTCACACCAGTTCTGAATCTTGTCCAACTCTAGAAATTGTGTCCTAACTTTTGACCCCTTCCTGACTGAAGTAATTTTCCATGCAGTGAACAGCATAAGATCAAAGAACACTTCTCAAGGCCCACTAGACTACATATTCTGTCATCATATGCAACATAGCCCAATGGATAGCTCCCTGACCTAGGTGTATTGTTCACACACTGGAAAAAAAATATGAGGTACATCAGGTGATGTGCTGTAGCCTTTTGTGAATATCAGCCTCTTTGTAGTCTGAAAAATATTACAGGTCCATTTATATGAAGCTGGTAGGTCTAAATCCAGCAACAGCCTTTGTTACTTTGTCATAGCCTTTTGCTAAAAGTAGTCTAAGTCCCAATACTGACCTAAAGTTCTTGCCTTGGTTGCAAAGTAAGGGTTAATCTGAAAATAGCTCAACACTTTGAACAGTGTCTGCAAATATGTCTTGGGTAAAGGGTGGTGGGTGGACAGAATTCCTTATCTAATTCTTTTCTCTTGCCCTGTTACCCCAGTGCAAACTAATGAACAGCACCTCCCAATCTGTTCATCAGGCACAATATCAGCCTATCGTAATCTCTTATCTTCATTCCATCAAACCATCTATAAGCTTGTGCTCTCCTTTCTCCAGTTTCCAGACATCCAGAGTTGTAACATAATTCAGAGTAGTGACTAACCAGAACAGCAAACAGATGTAACAAACCAAAGGCTAGCCTGTGCCTTTGTCTTACTCAAGCTCCTTACTCTCACCTTTACTTAGCCTACCGGCAATGCTTAATTTTTAATTAAAAAGGTGCTGGGGCTCAAGCAAGTTGTTTATATTCATAACTGATGCAGCAAGCCCAGAGGCTATGAACTACCAAGCCTAGAGATGCAGGGCTCAGTCCTGGCAAGTCCTGGCACAAATTAAGTACTGCCTACTTGGATCTCATCATCTTTTTCACTGAAGAGGAAGACAGGAAAACCCTCTCCAATTTAAATAACTCAAGAAGATGGAGAAGATATTGGCTTCCTCCTTTTCCACTCTCATTTGAATATTAAGGGATCAGTGACCTGCTTAAATAAGAATATTCCAAGGAAATCTTCCTAGAGGATTCCAGTGGTTCTGCATCAGACTTGGGGGGCGGAGGGGGGGGGGTCTCCTTTCCTTTAGCCAGGCAACTAGGCAGAAGGGGATCCCCACAACAGTCTTAGCGACAAAGAGGTTCCTTGCAAGGAAAACCCTAGAAACAAGGGCTAAAGACCCTAGGCCTGCCCACATATGCTTTGTGTCTCAGAAAAAGTAACAGTAATAATCCTATTAAAAGCCTGGTACAGGTGAGAGTCCATCCCAGAAACAATGCATTCTTCCTTACCCAGTCTTGCTATGTGTTTGTATAGTTAAAGGAGTGGATCCTCTAGATCATCCTCCATATCCTGATATTCCTCTTATTCCTCATATCTGAAGGGTTTCTGGAGAGGGAACCCTTTCCCCTCTAAAGTGTGACATCCCTGCTGTGAAACAACCTGGCTGAGTAAAGTCCTGGGCCACTTTTTGTTGTGCTGACAGGAACCAGAGCCTGACCTTATGGGCTCAGATCTGATTTACAAGCTGTGCCAAAAGAGCCTTTGTAACTCATTTTCCAGTCCATACATGAAGTTCTTCAAGAAAACTAAACAAGATTCAGAGGGAAATAACCGGGCCAAAAGCTGCCAAAATGGCTGGGCTACCTTTGGCTCCCCTGCTCTTAGAAAAACCAGGAAGGGAAAGGAAAATGTCAAAAAAACCTCAATGTCATTAATGGCCAAAGGCTACTGGCATCCTGAGCCATCCACTGTCTCTTACTATAAGGTCAAGTTACCTGCTTTGATCCAAGTAATGGCACTTTTACCAGCAGGTCTTCATACATCATAATACAATTTCTTGAAGCTTTGACTATTTGCTGAAAAGTACAATATGGTGGACGTATACAAAAATTTGCAGGTTTGGCAGATCTCCCAGTCTCTCAGGGACCCACTGATTTTTCAGTAGGAGAAAGGGATACAGGGATTTTGTGAAGACCTGCAAGGTTGCTGTAATCTCCTGACCCACAGGTTGTAAATGAAGGGTGTCTGCAGCTGGTGAGTACTATCCTTAGTGAATAACTTAAAACACACACACACTTTCAGGCTAAAAGGATCCCCTTTTTCAGGTGGCAATAAATGTTAAACATTTTTGGCTCAGAACCTTATGAATTATAATTTATTCATTAACCAAGTCACAACATGCCTAGTTTCTATCTACTGCTTCTACTTTTTTTTGTCTGTTATTTTTACTATCACAATTTTGGCAGATCACCTCTGAACTTTGATTAAAATAAAACCACTTTTTATTCCTCACTTCTTCAATGATATAAATATACATCTACTTGACACTCTAACAGGGTTACAACTTGAAGTCACAACATCTGCCTTTTGGCCTGCCAAGATAATATGGGAGAAGAGAATCCTGTGTGTGTTCAAAAGAGGGGAAGACACAGAGAGAGCAAATGCTATAATCACCATAGCTACAGTTTTCATGCCATGTGGTTACACAGAGTCTATGGTAGGCAGTACAGCCTCTTCAAGACCCAGAAAAGGGCCCTAGTGGTCATGGTTCCCCATGTCCCAGTTTTCTTAACAAAAGAATGAAATGTTTGTCTGAAATGAGGGAAGCTTGGCCGCAAAGGAGCTCCCCCACAGGAGCTCAAGGAAAAGAAGACAGAATATCTGCATCCATTTACGAGAGGCATATGTCAAGAGACCAGGTTACTAGAAAGAGTGACTGGTGTTGCTCTGAAGAGAACAACTCTTCACTCCCATCTATGTAGTTTTGTTTTGAGTGAGCAGATTGAAGATCCAGGAATCTTTTGAAGAGACTAGATTGTGTGTTGGCACTCTTAACATAAGAAAGCACACCTCTTCCCCAAAAGAGGGTTTTCCTTCTAAAGTACCTGGTTTACTAGAAGGATTTTTCAACTGGGCTATGTCACAAAGCCAGGTACAGTAAATAACTCTGATTCGCCTTCCAACTCAATATATTGTTTCCTCACTAAATATAAAAGGAGCAAAGATCTAAATGCACTGTTATGAATATTTCAGTGTTCCACTAAATGAACGTGGGTGCATCAAAATTAGGTTTATAGTATCAGGCGAGGTAGTTCTATGGAAGTTTCCTTCTCCTCTAACCACCCCTATATAACCAGTGCTCAAAATCTAGGGGTTGGATTCAGAGCCGGGGCTGGGCACAATTTAGATAAATGCTAATACATATGTAAATTGATTCAGCCATATTCCTCCAGGGTGCAAGATTCTGGGCAATCCAGCTGAAGGGTGTGTGTGAAAGAATGGGAAGATTTGAGGCAGTGCCAGGTACCTGCAATCTCTGTTCTGCTGGGGGCTTTGCAGCCAGCCAACATTTTGCATGAACACATATATGCTGGAGGTACCTCCCATTTGTACATCAAAATCTGTATGAATTGTCACCTTTAAACTAGCATCTTTTCATGCTACTCACATTCACACTCATTTGCGTTGTTGGCAGTTGCAGGTTGCCATTGTTTCTGATTATATCCAGGGCAGCAGCTATCACAGGTTTCCCCACAAGTGTTATGCTGACATTCACACTGAAACCTGGATATTGAAAAAAATTCTTGTTTAATTGAAATAGGATTTAAAACTATATATATTTTTCTTATTTTACCACAATCCAAAATTTACTTCTAACATGAAAATGGCAAGACCAAGTGTAAAGAGGTCAACACGTAACACTAAACCCTTTCACAACCATCCTAGCATTCCTCACAATAAATTATCTCACTCACACCGTTTTGAGCTTTTTAGCACAAATGATTTATAGAGGTCATTTGTAATTGGATTAAATAAACACTGGCTTAAGAAACCTTAACCTGAGCAAGTATTAAACCAGGATAATATGCCATAGTTGCAAATATATCTTATTTTAACTCTTGATCCAAGGCTCAAGCTTGCTGTCCTACACTATATTAAAATGTTTGGCTAGGTCTACACTACGGGGGGGGTCGACCTAAGATACGCAACTTCAGCTACGTGAATAGCGTAGCTGAAGTTGCGTATTTTAGGTCGACTTACCTGGCTGTGAGGACAGCGGTGAGTCGACCGCTGCCATGCCGCCGTCGACTCCGCTTCCGCCTCTTGCCGCGGTGGATTTCCGGAGTCGACGGCAGAGCCATCGGGGATCGATTTTATCGTGTCTTCACTAGACACGATAAGTCGATCCCCAATAGATTGATTGCTACCCGCCGATCCGGCGGGTAGTGAAGACGTGCCCTTTGTTACTGTTATACTTTGGACTCAATTTTTCATTATGTTTTGTTTAAAAAAATTATTAGAGCTTTATAACATACTATGATGAGGTGACCTTCCCACACCAGCTCTGAGAGAGTTGAATTAGGCCAGGTGAGCCCAATCAGTAAATTAAACTGCAAACAGGGGAAATGTAAGCTGCGTGGAGGGTACTAATTAGAAAGAAGATCACCAGTGAGGGAACAGATGGGGCTTCTATAACACTAGGAGGCTGGCATCAGAAGTGGTAGGGAGGAAGCTGCAGTTTCTATCCCTGAGGTAAGGGAGAAGGAAGGGGAGACAGAAACCCACAGGGAAGGTTTACCTAGTAGGCCTAAGAAAGAGGGGTCTGGCTAGGAAGGTTGGTGAAGGAGAAGCTTAAAGAAGCACGGGAGGAAGTAGTCCAGGGAAGAGAGCAGTAGGGTTGCTGAAGACCCGGAACTTAACTGCTCACTATAGGGCCCTGGACTGGAACCCAGAATTGAGGGCTGGCCTGGGTTCCTGGTACTGCTCAGGGCAGTGAACAGGAAGACTACTTGCGTCGCTGTCAGAGTAGCATAGTCAGGGCTGCAAGTGTGAGGACTGCCTGATGCTGCTTGAGCAGAGAGACTTTGAAAGACTCCCCTAGAAGGGGAAATCAGTATGACCTGGCTGGAGGGCCAAGTCATGAAGAAGCCGTACTGCAGGAGGAGAGCTGCAATGATGGAAGAGAAGAAAGGGAGCGCTGAACTGGGCAGAGCTAATCCCCAGAATTGCCAGAAGAGGGTGCCACCCAGCGGTGAGTACAGTGCACCGTTATAATAATAATAATAATAATAATAATTAATGGAGACATCCCATCTCCTAGAACTGGAAGGGACCTTAAAAGGTCATTGAGTCCAGCCCCCTGCCTTCACTAGCAGGACCAAGTACTGATTTTTGCCCCAGATCCCTAAGTGGCCCCCTCAAGGATTGAACTCACAACCCTGGGTTTAGCAGGCCAATGCTCAAACCACTGAGCTATCCCTCCCCCCTAAGATCATAACATCATCTTATTCATAAAAATAATGAAAACTAAGGACTATTTGATCATCAGAAGTAACCCAAAGTATAAAAATTAACAGTCATCCTTCAAAAGGAAAAATTTTGTATTTATTTTGACTTCATCAAAGTGCCTATCTAAGGGCTCAGTCCTGTAAGCACTTACTTCAAAGTCTGTGACAATAATGAAGACACTTATGGAATACTTAGTGGTATCTACACACACACACACACATATATATATATAATTGGTTTTTTCCTTGCTACAGAAGGTTGTGTTTTTCCTTGATGTTACTACAGTCACCAATTCTAGTCAGAAAAGGTATCACATAGATGGCCAAGGGGATTAGTAATAGAATCTAGTGCATTTACTTTCTTGTTGGGATCTTTCAACATAATGATCAAAAGTCCTGATGTCTGAATCTGATCTCAGTTATTCTGCTGTAAAGCTGGAGTAACTCCTCTGAGAAGCTAGCCCATTATAGAATCATAGAATCGTAGGACTGGAAGGGACCTAGAGAGATCATCTAGTCTGGTCCCCGCCTCATGGCAGGACTAAGTATTATATGTGGCTGTTTGATGGCTTATGTGAAATAAATTGGTGATCTCACAGCAGGGTCTCAGTATCCAAAAGAGGTGAGTTTAACACAGCAGTTCCCTAACTTTTTTACTAAGGTGACCCAACAACTGCGGTTACGTTCCTATGTCCAACTGAATTTTGTATTTTTTTTTTGTGACCCATCATTTACATATATACACCTTCTGTCCTAGCACAATCTCCCAGAGGGAAGGGTGGGGGGGCGGAGGGAGAAGAAAGGGATGAGGGGGCTGGTGAGTGAGCCCACCCTGCACTCCCCACACAGTGGTGGCTCCTGTCTCATGGGACTGGGCCCAACTCTCTCCTCTTGTGTTGTGACTTGGTGCACGAGGTCACAATGCCACTCAGGTTTGGCCTAGTCACCCCTCCGTCATGATGGAGGGGCAACTGCGCAAAACCTGAGTGGCACTGCAACCCCATGCACCAAATCTCAACGTGTGGAGCATGGAACTGGGCCCAGCCCCATGGAACAGGAACCGCTGCTGCAGGATAAATACAGGCTGGGTTCACTCTCCACTACCTCCCACACCCTGGGCCTGCCCTCCACAGCAGCCCAGGAGTATGTTTGCTTAGGGCCCCATGACTTTAGATCTAGGATTTTTCCACAATCCACAGGTAGGTGGAGACACACCTTTTGGGAAATACCAGTTTAACACAAAGTGTCTAGCAAACCCTCATTTTAATTTTAAAAAGACCTAATGCAAACTCTTTTATTGTTAAACTTAATCAACACAGAATACCTCTCAGGATATCTTCATATATGCCTTACCAAGCTCTCACTTTAAAAGCATTATAAAGAAAACTATAAGACATCCTTATTTTATCATTAAAAATCGTAATTTGAAAATACCTGTGTATTGGTTTATAGTCTGTGAAATGAGCATGCTGCTCAATTTACTTACTGGTACAGGTTTTCAGCACTTTTTGCATTACAGACTTCTGCATGACCATTGCAAACACATCGTCCACCTATACTGATGTCCTTTATGCTGTAGTAATACTGTAAAACAAATCAAGAGGTATGTGTACATCTTTCCTTTGCCTGTAGAATGGCAGCCACAGTAACATAAGAAAATCATTACTATCACATTAAATCTTGCTTATCAGAATATTAAACAAACATATCCATAAAGGACCTGATCCAGCTTTCCTGAAGTCAACAGCCAAACAGCTACTGACATCCATGTTGCAGAATCAGGCCCAGATTCATTAATGAAAGCCATTTCACACTACAGGTCAGTGTTATCCACTGAACAGATACCGCAAAGACAGTGGTATTTCACCGTTCCCCATGCTGTCCTTATAAAGTGCCTTGGCCGATTCTAGAAGCACAGCCCCTGGAAGTAATAGTTCAATCTCTGTTCCTAATAAGTTGATGACCTCTCTGCTATGTAACTGCCAACAACGGTGCCAGTTGTGATGGTGAGCTAGGATCGTGCCAAGGGAACTCTAGGAACTGAACTGAGCCCACCTGCTTGCTTGCAATTATGACTGATGTGACCTAGATTTGAACTAGTGACCTAGAGTTGAAAAGCTTCATATCTCATCACCACTCCCTGCAGTCATCCAGGCAGTGGCAGATAACGATTTAGTCATTTGGACTGACTCACTGTAAATACCAGTATTTATAGTAACTTCTGTGTACATTTAAGAAACTTAAGAGCAGATTCTCCACTCTGCTCAGTGGCAAGGGAAGGCTGCAGGGAGCCTGTTGCAGCTCCCTGATCCTCAGCTGTCTGGCCCCAGTGCACGTTAAAGAGGCAGCTCTACTTTACGCCAGGCACAGCTGAGCTCTCCTCCACTGTGTCCTCTCCTCTAGCCCACCTCACCCCGAGATGTCCTCTCCCTCTCCTTATGCCAGGGGAGGGGAGATGGCTGGCAGAGAGCTCCCTGCATAGGGGGACTCCTTCATTGGCTGGCTGCTTACAGGCTACTTTGTGCCAGATAGGTGCAATAAATTGGCCTTAGTAGACCAGAGAATCCAGTCCATATTTTTTTTCCTGGACTAGTTCTATTTGGATGTACACATTCACATCTAGTGTGGTTTATTCTTCTTCTTCACACACACCCTCCCCATGCTTTCAGTGTCTTGGTCAAAATTAAAAATGGTCCCTGACACTTTCTCTGGCAGTATCTCATCATGTGTTAGCTCCATAATGATTACTTGTAACTCAATCTCTGGTTTCTTCCTACTTTGTGGCATTACACTGGATTAACAGTATTATGCCCAAATTGTCAGAATTCAGATACCACATTGCTTTTGCTGCAGATAATTTCCAACCATATGAAGTCAATGCATAAATTGAGGAAGTATGGCAGTTGTTTGTACAGAGGGAAGGGGATGGGCTGGTTTGGTTTGGTTTATACAATAGATTTAGCACAATGGCTCTCTGCTAGAATGCTGAACTACTGCTAGTTTTCAAGGGCATCTGATATGGAAAGTCTTGACATGCTCCCTGTCAGCAAGTTAATGAAACACATTACCTTATATACCCCTCAAATTAGACTATTTGATTACATTAAGCTGAAGTTATGGTGTTTGGCAAGTGGCATAACAAGTACTCCATTTATTTTAGCCTGTAAGTAATATCTTAAATAAAATCCTACAGCTGCACTTAAGTTTTACAACCTTACATAATGTATGCTGCCAAGCAACTGGAATGGGTAAGTTTGTTGTTGTTGTTGTTGAGGAGACCATACATATTTGTACAGTCCCTAGCCAAATGGCACTGACTGGAGCTTTTGGGTTCTGTTGCAGTATAATTGATAGGTAAATAACCACACTGGGTCAAGAAACTCTACAAATTCCAATGCATAGAGATTCTTATGGATTATTCCATCAGAGCGTCTGCCCCTCTCTTATTTCCCCACAGAATGGGCAGGGGACTTCTAAGCTGTGGAATTTCCCAGGGGTACCCAGGATTCAGACACACTTTGCTACCATCTTTTCTTAGTGTGAGGAAACCTTGTCTGTGCCTGCCATGGGTCAGCTCCCCAACTCCACCAGCCATGGGCAATACAAACACTTCTCCCTAGACCTTGCAGGACTCCCTGACATCCTACAGGCTAGCAATTGGCACACCCCAACCCTCAATCCAAGCATCTCCCTTGGGCCTCCAGCCCCTGGTCCACTGGACAGTCACAGTATTCACAGATTGGCTGCTTCCAAAGAAGCAGTACACCCCAGCTTACCAGTTTCACCTTGGATCACAGCTCTGCTAACACACAGCACTTAGATATGTTTATAGTGAAATTAAGTTCATTTAACAAAGAGATTCAAATAATAGCAAGCAGAAGTATTGGAAACAAATGGTTACATCTGAAATAAAATCATACCATGCAGTCTAGAGATTTGACTTAATTAACTAGATACACTCATGTCTTGTAGAATATTGCTCATCCAAAATCCTTGCAGCGCTTTCCAGCAAAGTTGGCTGTGACCCATCTTTCATGAGACGTTTCGTTATCCATCTCTTAGGGGATAAAGGGAATAGGACCTTCTGATTAGGTGAAAGGAGGATCCTCCTGAAAAGCTGGAGTTGCTGGTCATGTGATGTAAGTGAGAAACTGTTTTAGGCAAAGATATCGCTTGCTAGAATTCAATTTCTGGCACTAGAAAGTGTTTTTCTTTTGTTTGAAAGCATACCTGTCTCTTTTTCTCTTGCTCAGTATCACATAAATCTCTCTTGGTTAATAAACTTATTCTTAGTTTTTAATATAAACCATCTCAGTGCTGTTATATTAAAGTTAAGACATGCATCCCCAGCTGAACTAACAGGCAGTTGTATATTCTGTCTCTTTGAAGACAGGGAACTTGGTTAATTTCTGTGAGTGTCCACTGAGAGCGACTGGGCACTGCAGAAAGATGTCTCTGGAGAATTCAGGAACTGGGGTTCACTGGATGTTACCTACAAGGCAAGGTTTAGACTGACAGAGACTCAAGGGGTCTGCTGGCAAAGCCAACAGACTGGCATGGCAGGGAGCTGTCACACAGTTTAAGCTCCAGCAAAGCTCTTTTGCTAGCGCAGAGACGTAACACAGTGGATTACAGTTCTGGGTGCCCTGAGAGAGCACCTCACTCCCCTCTACACAAACCACACAACTCTGATCTGTCCCAACTAGCTTCCCTCTGCAAGTGGAGCTGGAGGGGATCATCAAGACCATACCCATTTGTTCTTGTTGTTTTGCAAACTAAAGACGTTCATGTCATTCCATTCACTGTAATGGAATGAAGGGCAACTGTTAAACATCCATTTGTGAAAAAAGCTACTTACTCTGCGGGTTACAGTGGGGTCCCGTTGAGCTTTGGCTATCAAGTGTCCAAGAAGGGTATTGGTTCTGAGAAAACGCAAGCGGATGTTTGTTGCCTTGGTAAATTCCCTCAGTATGGGAGAGTGAGTGAAGTTTTTTGCTCCTGGACGACCATTTACCAAGGATACCACAATCTAATAAAAGAGCAAAGATCTTTTTGTCAAAACATAAACAGTTAACATTAGCAGTGGGGAGTCATCCACAGGTTTTGATAATATAAGCATCCAAAAATTTGCAGATTTCTCGTTTCTAAACATGTCTAATATATGGGAGTAAGGTTACAGACTCAGGCCTCTAAATTTCAGTGAGAAGTAACTCTTCTATTTAAAACAAAATTTAAATGCTTTAAGTATATAGTATAAGTATCTGTAAATGCTAATACAGGCCGTTCTGCTCTGATTTAGCAGGATGCTCCAGCAATCACGGGTTCTATGAAAATTATTATGAAGATATTCACAGCAAAACCTGAATATTGAAAAAATTCCCATTCACTTCAGGCACAATTTACTCATGTTACACATCCATATAAGAATGGCTTCATGTGTCTTGAATGGATTATGTCAGAAAGTACTGAAAAGATACATGCAATTTTACAGAAACCAACAACAATAAGTCAATCCTAATACATTACTAGCAGCCAATGATGTCCATAGGAGTTTTACCTAAGTAAGAATTTCAGGATATTGCCCTTTTACCAACATGCATTAATTTTTGGGTTAAGGTACAAAAAATCCTGGAATAAATTTCAGTTAATAGCTACAGTGCCCGAGAGTATGTTCATGTACTTTTGAAAGTGAGTAGATGATGTCACTTTAGAATCTCCCTCCCTGCGGGAGCAGTTTGTATAATAATTCAAAACAAATGCTTCAATGCTCTTATTATGAAAAAGAAATTGATGCCAGCAGCCCAGAAATCATAAATGAACCCTAAATTAACAAATCAGAGTGTGTGTACAACTGAGCAAAAGCTATTTATTTGTTTATAACTGAACAGATTTCAGATATATGTTTCCAAGTGGCTACTATAAACTGTGAGTACATAAGATTGGATCACTGAAGTTTCCAATTACAACACAACTCCTTTAGAAAAAGTCATACACCATTTAATAGGGGATGATGCAACAGGATTCTAAAGAAATTAATCAAAAAATCCATAGAATTTAATAGAAAATGCTAATCTTTCTGTAAGTTTTTGGACCACTCTGCAGAAATGTTCATAGACTATTATAAATCAAAACTGGAACACTGGATCCAAACCCCCAAAGCTTTCAAGAAGTTTGGATCTGGATACAAGCTTCATCACAAGCCTCTCTTTGTAGTGGCATGTCACATAACATCCAATTCTAACAACCCTGAATAATGAGGAAGTTTG
This sequence comes from Emys orbicularis, assembly GCF_028017835.1. Lineage (NCBI taxonomy): Eukaryota > Metazoa > Chordata > Testudines > Emydidae > Emys > Emys orbicularis. The sequence goes on from NC_088684.1 coordinate 82,066,714, forward strand.
GATTTTGATCTGACACAGGCCTATCTCCAATAAAAGTTTATGTTGGAAAGAATGATAAATGCAACCACTAATAAACATTCAGATAAAGGGAATATAAATCATATTTCCTAGTGGTAAGAAGCATCTTGCTAAGCCAGAGCAGTATGACCTGTGTTAGCTTTTACAGACACACTTATATTATACTATACATTTACAGCATTATTCTTTTTTTTTAAAATAGAGTTACTGCTCATTGAAATTTAGAGGTCTGATTCTGCAACCTTTACTTCCATCAGCAATTCTCACACAATTAGACCCATTGCAGTCATTGTGACTACTCAGAAAACAAAGCCAAAATTTTCATACTTGGATGCCCAAAGTAAGGCACCTAAATTATATTCATGAAGCTAAACAAATGGCCTAATTTCAGAGGTTCTGAGCACTCACTTCTCAATGGGAGTTGTGAATGTTCAGCACGTCTATAAATATTAGGACATTTTCTCAAATGCCTGAATATGGATTTACATATCTGATGGATTTACATAGGCACCTAAGTTTGAAAATTGGCTTAAAAGTTCAGGTTTTATTGAAATAGCAAATAATTCATAATAACATACTAATAAGCAACCACTGTATAACACTGTTTATTTCCAATGTGAAAAATTAAATTTCCCAGTCTTCTGAAAAGCACTTACCTCACCATTTTCAAGAGGCACAATTCGAGAATACTCTGTAGTGCAAATAACATCATCATCCCTCCTAATATGAGCACTAACTTTTTTTCCAAAATGTTCCAAACAGTCTGCTTTAGAATCTAGTAAAGTAAGAAATCAATTTTTTTACATATTGAAATATGCATTATTGTGCTAACATAAATCCATAAAGAACTATCCTCATGCTTTCTAATAGATTATCTCCCTGAATCAAATTACATCTCTGTATGAAAATAGAAATATTACTATAGAAAAATGAAAAATATTAAAAGCAAATGAACACATTCTTCTTCACTTTCTGTCCTAAACTGTTCTTAGTGTTTGGCAATGCACTGAAACAGCTTCCCCATATCACTACAAAAATGGCTGCATTGTAGGGTGCTTGTACATGTATTCTAGTTTAGGTTTATAAAGAAGACTGGAAACCTGGGAGGGGTGGGGGGTGAAAGGCACTATTAAAAGACATGAACAAGATAAAAGGAAAAATCCAAAGGACAGTCTTACATTTTTGCAGTACTATATTGGGTTTTAATAATGTGTTCTCTACCAGTTTAAATGAAAGTTGTCAGATTAAATCAGTATGCCTTGCTTTGAAAATTTACCTCATCAAAGACTTCTCTCAGTAGAGAGGACTACTATATAAAGCAGTTCCTCTTATGGCTCTTTGGAAGACAAATTACTGGCAACAAAACCTGTTTGAGTGTATGTCTCTGGGCTAATTTAATCAAAAAGATTCTAAACTTTCAAACCATGTCATGTTCATTTTGCTGATGAATGCTAAGAATGGGGCTTTACTGAAGATAACTAGTTAACAGTTATGCCAGACCCCTTCCAAACACATCTCACGTTACCATACTTTATTCAGGGAAACCACTATGTTGATTTTTGTTTCTAAATTCTACAAATGATTAAAGCCTCTCTCCTATAAAACTGCAGGGATGCAAGAATTAATACTCACGAGCAAAATATTGCCAAGGTGCATAGGTTCTTCCAAAGTCCACTGATCTTTCTAACACCCAGAGATCTGGGCGAGGAGAATTTGCAAACTTGATAAGGATGTAAGCAACATGGAAGAGCTGGTAACAAAATATATATATACATTAACATAAGTAATGCTGGAAGTAAACATCAGACCTTGTTAAGTTGTGTAAAATCAAATACATAGAACTAACATTCATTAACAACTTGTCTTTGTAGAACAGCAAGAAAGTAAATTGTTTTCCAGTTCAGTGCCCTCAAAAACAGGGCAGATTCTCAGCTGGTGAGTTCAGTGGAGCTATACCACTTGGCACTATGGCCCAACACACTGAAAAAGCTGCAGTGTGATTATGCTAAATGCCATCTTTTCTGTATCAAAGTAGCTCAGTCTAGCATATGCTTAACTACATGGATGTGTTAGAGTAACAGAATTCAACAGTGAAAGGCTGGAGATTCAATTCATCAATGAATAGAGCCACAAAATAATCACAGTGCCCCATTCTGATTATCCCATTGCAATACTTGTGTCACTGACACTCAACATCATCATGATGCAGTCAAGCAAAGTCACAATGAAATCCATAAAAAGCAATGTCAAAACAGCATCTCACATTTACTTGGTAGCTCTCTCTAGCTCCGCTCGATGATGAAGGGACTGTCCAGCTCTCTCACTGCACTGACGCATCTGGGTAATTTGTGCCATGGTAAACCTTACAACTTGCAGAAGCAAGTCTTCCCACAGCCATGTGTGTATCAAGGAACACAGGGAGCAGTCATGTGAATGACATTCCACTTACTCTGAGACCAAAGACAGTTTGAAGAGCTCCTAATAGAGCCTAGTCTCCTCCCCAGACCTCAAGGTGCCTCCTGCATCTTTATAAACACATGTAGTGTGTTAGACCACAGAAGACTTTAAAAAAAAAAAAGCATACTCCCAAACACTATAGCAAAAACAGATTTAAAAAAAAAAAAAAGAGAAACCTAACTGTAAGCACTTTGGAGGAAATGAAGCAATTCCTGGGAAAGCCAAATGACATGAAACTTCAAACAGCAAGACTTTACAGTAGACAACAGACTAAATTTGAGGTGCATCCTGGAGATGTCTTCATTTATTCCAAAGGTTAAATTAAAATACAAAGTACTTCATACTATGGACAGGAGTGCCGCCAGCTTTTTTGCCGCCCTAGGCGGTGGAAGGTCCCGCCCCCGAAATGCCGCCCCCAACAGAGGCGGCGGAAGATCCGGCCGCCGCGGTTGCCGCCCCCCAAATGTTAGCACCCTAGGCGACCGCCTAGGTCACCTAATGGGTTGCGCCGGCCCTGACTATGGACATGATATTTGACAGTAAAAAACTACAAACAGAAGATTAAGGCCTGAGACCTCTTTTAAAGGAAAACACCATTTAAATGCTACTATCAAGAAGACTGTACATATCTTTCCACACTACTTTAAGAAAAACTCCACTGTCACATACGTAAATGAAGCTTTGCAACCAACTTTGAAAACAAGTGCACAACCAAGTGCTCTCTACACTAGTGCAGAGTGAGCAAGTGACAGGTGTAAAATTCTACCAAGCCAAAATGGTAACTTATTGTAACGACTTTGAACAGGTGTAACCTACCACACAAGGTGCAGGACAATGAAGAATTGGATCTTACATACAACTGAAAGAATAATTAACAAAGAGGAAGCCACTACCTTGACAATAGCATGACACACAGAAAATGAAGCTCAGCATTTGAATGCCCTAAGAAAAAGCAAGAGATTTTCAAAAGATGCCATATGGTAATGTCTTTTTTTAATTAAAAAAAAAATACACTGCTGTTAAATAAAATTATTGTAAAAATGAGTTGGATTACTTTTCAATACAAATTACACAGTTTAAGTGCCTTTTGTTTTTCTCATAAATTCAAACAATGAGTTGTGTTTGCTGTTCCTCAGACTACACCATCAGCCTCCACCTTCTCCTGGGAAAGTAACAGTACAATGGCAGCTGTAAGTGAGACACAGCAGTGACATTCATAATGAAATACAAAGGCCTGAACTCAGCATGGGAGGTAAGCATGCGTCTATCTTGATGTCAACAGGACTATTCACATGATTAAGCTAGACCCATGCAGTGCTTAATTGATGCCAGTGCTTGCCAGGGCTCAGCCACAGCATCTCTAGGTTTGGCAGTTCATAGCCCCCGCAGCACCTGGGCCTTGCTGCATCAGTTAGGAAAGTAATACAATTGTGATAGCTCCAGCACCTAATTACTTGAGCCCCAGCACCTATTTCATTACAAATTAAGCACTGGACCCATGCTTCAGTGCCTTGCTGAAGTGAGGCCTAAAATGAGCAACTGTTATTTCTAAAAACAATTTTGAAAGTTCAATTTAATTATATATTCTTAGCAAACATTTAACTATCTAAGGTCCTGATCCCATTGACTTCAACAGAAGAAGGATCAGGCCATAAGATAAAATACCTAATCAGTACAGCTTTCCTTAAACAGTCTGTCATTCTCTATCAGTAGGATCTTCTTAAGTAAACAACTTTCCTTCAAGTTCCAAAAATTATTTCTTTTGCTTCGTTGTAAGACAAGTTTCTGTCATTACAAGAAAAAAAAATCCAATCAGAACTGCTCAGAAACTTATCAACAATGACCCTTTTCCTGATAACTTTTGGTATGAAACTTTATCAGTTTCAGCTTCAGAAAGAAAACTCGAAAGATTATTGGATCCAAAGAAACATTGAATTTTTTTAATAAATCAAGAGACAGAACATGATTAAAATAGAAGCTATATTTTAAGTGATTTTCCCTCTCAAAGCTTCTATATTTTATGTCACTTTTCCAGATACTATGTGCTGCCTTTGAAGTAACAGAACATCTGCACAAAATCCAAATACATAGCAGGTGAAAACATGCCACTGTATAATTTCTCTGTATCTATTAAGACATGCTGCCAAAGAGATATAATTTAAGATCACCATAGATTGAATGAACTTCTAATCTTTCAGCATCTACTGGTTGGAAAGCTCCACATTAAAATGCTACATATCACTTCCATGTCTCGTGGTTTGTTCTGAAACCACACACACAAAAAGTTGCATTAAAGTGGTCAAACGATCTAGCTAAAATCATTTCTGATATCCATAAGCTATCTGCTCTAGAAAAGTATGCATGTTTGTCAGTAACCTCACACATTCATTACTCAATAAATAGTTTGAGCTTCTTTCTATTTAAGACAGGAAATGTGTCCATATCAATATGGGAGGACAAGGATTACAGTGATATGATCAGGTTTCAGAGTGGTAGCCGTGTTAGTCTGTATCAGCAAAACCAAGGAAAAGTCCTTGTGGCACCTTAGAAACTAACAAATTTATTTGGGCATAAGCTTTTGTGGGCTAGAACCCACTTCATCAGATGCATGGAGTGGAAAATACAGGAGCAGGTATAAATACATGAAAAGATGTGAGTTGCCTTACCAAGTGTGAGGTCAGTCTAACGAGACAATTCAACTGACAGTAGCAAGAACCCATCTGGAGGTTCTAATTAATATCTGAATATAGGCAAATCCTATAGAAATGAGTTTCTAGGGAGGGATTTAAATGAAAAGATGGGGAATGGATTAAAAATCTGAATGATTCAAGCCACTGGATAAATGCAAAGCATTATTTTATTACTGATAAACTCTAAATAAAATATATGAAAAAGGCTTTAATCATGCAAAATCTTCACGTTCTAAAGATCAGTAGTGGCAAGACTAGGACTTTGAGAGTGAGTTCCATGCACAGGGGTTCCCATGGTAATAGACCCAGAATGGGAAAAGGTAAGAAAGGGATATCAAGTAGGGTTGCCAACTATTTGCAGAAAACCAAAACACTCTTGCCCCACTCCATGCCCTGCCCCTTCTCCGAGGCCCTGCCCCCACTCACTCCATCCCCCCTCCCTCCATTGCTTGCTCTCCCCCCTCACTTGCTCATTTTCATGAGGCTGGGGCAGGGCATTGAGGTGAGAGAGGGGGTGACAGCTCTGGCTGGGGGTGCGGGCTAAGGGGTTGGGCCAGAGATGAGGGGTTGGGGTACAGGAGAAGGCTCTGGGCTGGGGTAGGGGGCTGGAGTGCCAGAGGGGTGAGGGCTCTGGCTGGGGGTGTGGGCATTGGGGTGGGGCAGGGGATGAGGGATTTGGGGTACAGGAGGTGGCTCCGGGCTAGGGCAGGAGGTTGGGGTGCAAGAGGGGGCAGTGGCAGTGGAACAGGTTTTGGAGTAGGGGTGCTGAGCTGCATCCCTCTTACCTCTGTCTGCACCCCTCACCGCCGCCTAGAGCTGGGGCCAGGAGCAGAACCGTGGCTCCAGCAGGGGGGGACGCGGACCGCGGTAAAGCAGCGGAGACTAGGGCCAGAGATAGGGGTGAGTGTGGAGCCTCGGGCATGGCCCGGCAGCCAGGACCCCGCATGCAGAGCCGGCAGATAGGACCCTGGGGCCTGCAGAAGAGCCCCTGGAGCCGTGGTGGCCAGGTGGGATCCTGGGCCGGCAGGGGGGACTCCGTATGCAGGTGGGCGGCCCGGTGCCTGGGGCCGGCGGCCGGGACCCCGGGGCCAGCAGCCAAGTGGGACCCCAGGCCAGCAGCGGAGCCCCCGGGCGCAGGGCTGGCGGGACCCATGGTCGAGCAGGACCCGAGGCCGGTGGCCAAGCGGGACTCTGGGCCGGCAGCAGAGCCCCAGGGCAGCAGTGGGGCTGGTGACTGGGACCCCGGGTGGCAGGGGCCAGCAGCCGGGACCCTGGGCAGCAGGTGTGTGGGGCCGGCGGCTGGGACGCCGCGCGCAAAATCTGGGGGTGCTGAATTTGGGATGCAGGAGGGGGTTCTGGGCTGGGGCAGGGGTTTGGGTGCGAATAGGGTTGCCAACTTTCTATTTGCAGAAAACCGAACACCCTTGCCATGCCCCCTGCCCCGCCCCTTTTCAGAGGCCCAGCCCCCACTTATTCCATCCCCTCCTCTCTCCATTGCTCATTCTCCCCCACCCTCGCTCACTCGCTCATTTTCACCAGGCTGGGGCAGAGGGTTGGGGTGGAGGAGGGGGTGAGGGCTCCGGCTGGGGGTGCGGGCTCTGGGGTGGGGCCAGGGTTTGGGGTTAAGGAGAGGGCTCCAGGCTGGGGCCAAGGGGTTCAGAATGCAGGAGGGGGCTCAGGGTTTTGGGGCGCACTGGGCAGAGCTTACCTCAGGCAGCTCCTGGGAAGCAGCAACATCTCCCTCTGACTCCTAGGCAGAGGCACGACCATGTGGCTCTGTGTGTGCTGCCTGCGCCTGCAGGCACCGCCCCCTCAGCTCCCATTGGCCAGGGTTCCTGGCTAATGGAAGCTGCTGAACTGTCCCTGGGGGTGGGGACAGCACGCAGAGTCCCCATGGCTGTCCTCCACCTAGGAGCCAGAGGAAGATGCCGAGCAGAGTCGAGTAGGGAGCCTGCCTGTGCCCCCAACCGGACTTTTAACGGCCCAGTCAGTGGTGCTGACCGGAGCCGCCAGGGTCCCTTTTCAACCAGGCATTCCGGCTGAAAACCGGATGTCTGGCAACCCTAGTATCAAGGAAAATGTGGTTTACGAAGAGGAGGAGTCAGGGAAGAGGAAGTATGTGGAAGGAGATAAGAGCAGAGAGGTAGGCTGGGATAGACTGGAATATGCTTGAAAGTGAGATCAGGAAATTTGATCTGGAAGCTCAGGGAAAAAAGGAGCCAGTGGAGAGATTCAAACAGGGAGGTGATGTGGTCAGAGCAACAGGTGAAAGAATTGACTTTAGCAACAGCATTTTGAACTAAGTGCAGAGGACAATGTGAGAATGAGGACAAGAGAGAAGGAGATTCAGATTAAGCTTTCTCATGGTCAATCCTATTGCAATCAAATAAACAAGATTCCAGTTTGATGGATTCACAAGGAATAGGTGGAACTGGAAAAGGGACCAGTTGTCATCTTGGAAGATACAATACGACCTTTCCCTGTAAACCTCCTTCAAACTTGACACGTACATGCAGATGGCAGCTTTGAAATGCTGGCAGATATCCAGACAACGCAAAAACATTCATATCACAAACATGAACAAAGTTTCTTCATTCAGAAATGGTAGCGATACTTCATAGTTAGAAGTTTCCAACTTTACACTACAAATACAGAAAGATTTCAGCAAGGGTTAAAAAAGTCTCTTAAAGGTGAATTCAAGAATCTTTGACAAGTTATAACTCTAGTTGGGTAGGAATCACAATGAATCATGTTTTTTTTTACCAAATGCTTACTTTATCCTAATACTATCAATTTTTAAAAGTTTTCTGTGGCCGTTTGACTTCTCATAAGATTTCTGACTTCATCTTTTTTTTTCTTTAAAACTTCAGTAGAGGCTCTCCCAAGATCCACTTGCACATTGAAACACATTGGCAGAAAGGAAGGCCTGAAGTGCACACACAATTGTGCATTTTTATGTGCAATTACTGCAGCTGCATGTGTAAATCAGGTGACAACATGCATAAATTGCTTACTGAGGCACCTAACTAGACATTTGCTCTTTCAGTCACATAGTTTACTCACAAAATTGCAGTCCTCTGTCTGGAAGCTCAGAACTGAATGTGAGTCAGATATATGCTACTCTTTGTTATCTATGGAGCTGTAAGCCACTCATAATAAAAAGTCAGGCACAAAACAAGCTTAGGTTCCAATTCAGCAAAACTTACTTCCGTGCTTACTTTATACATGTGAACAGTCCTAATGAAGTTATTGGGACTTCTCAAGTTCATAGCGTTAAGTATGTGCGTGTATGCACAACTGGGACCTTATTTACTATATGTTGCTTCAGTATCTTATACTTTAAATTCACCAAAAATTTGCAGCATAAATCTCCTTGCCCTTTCTCCCTTAATAGAAAACTAAATCAAATGCTTTGTTCATTTGATGCTGAAGATAAACTATTATGTAACAAAAATGTGGTATAAACCAAATGAGCATTTTGCCTGTGTACAGCACCTGAAAGAAAGGTTTAACAAGTGTTTTCTTTTAACCTAGTTCAGACACTAGTTTCTTTTAAAACTAGTTTTAAACACTAATTTATCTTTCAATAGGAATAAAAACTGTGGGAGCCTGGTATGCTGTCTACATAATAGCAGGAATAAAACTAATTTCAAACCAGGCATGCTGATGTTAGATGTCTAATTTCCAGTTATCAAGATGAGAATCCAACAGTGTGCTTAAATTTATGTAACATAATATATACAATTCATACAATATAATTGAGAAGAAAAATATACTATGTATATATAAATATACTATGTATATATGAGGACCTAAACCTGGCTAATTTGTCAATCTAACTGCAATTGTTCTTGTAATCTTTTCAGCGATTTGTTATTATTTGTTGAGTGATGACTATTGTGCTTAGCATTGTCTTTTTGCATAATGTACAACAGGATACTTACCCTGCTCATACAAACTAATGGCCCAATCCTACAAATACTGACTACAAAGCGTAGCCAAAACTCCTTACCAGCAGACACATGATCTAATTGTATTTGTTGCCTAGAGAATGTGAGAGAGGGGAAAGAGTATGAAGACTTTCTACACATATAGTAGTAGCCTACCCAGATAAGGGCCCAATCCTGAAAAATGATGAGCGCCTTTTGGGAGGTGCTGAGTGCCCTCAATAACCAACAAGAATTGAAGTCCTAATTCAGCAAAGCACTTAAGTACATATTTAACTTTCAGCACATCCTAGTCCCATTGATTTGAATGGGTGTTAGGCACATGATTACCTTTAAGTATATGTGTAAGTGCTTTGCTAAATTAGGGCCTCCACTATTACCCAGGAATCACTCTAAAATGAGCCTATTCTTTTAAATTAGTCAATTTATGATCCCATGCATTTTGGTTACTGTTGCCAAATCCTGTGATATTGATAAAAATTAAACATCTGGTTTCTTCAGAGATGGAATCAAGGTTATTTCCATCATTCTTTGTTAACATCTCAGCAAGACCTAAGAGCCATCACAGTTATCTAAAGTGGTAATTACTACTGCTGGAAATTAGTATTTGCCAAATCCCAAGCCACAAATTTTGCAGCTGAAACTACAGTACAAAAAACCCAACCTGGGCAAGCTGAACCAGGTTTCTTACCACATTTGCTTACCCAGAAGTGATGAATTCTAAAACCCAAGTTCCATCTGCCAAAACCACAAGAAGAGATAATTCTTCCCATTAGGATTCAAGTATCCACGTGCGTTTACATTTACAAGACTTAATATGCTTTCAACGTTCACGTCATTTTAATACTAGCCACTCATGCTAGACCAATACAGAGATCCACAAGTAGAAGCAGCTGCCTCACAAATTGCTTTGGGTTTAAAGCCCCTTTCAGGTAATGGTGTAGATAATGAAGTCAGTGGTTGTAAATGACAGCTCCTTACTCCTGCAAAGAACTACAGCACAATAATGTCTTTTTTTATTTCATTGTATGCATTCAGTGTTTGTGAAATGTGCCTGACTGACAGCACTAGAGATCCCAATCCTTTGTTCACTGAACAGGGATTGTATCCCACCAGTAGTGTAAGGTTCCCCATACTTTTTGGCCAATGAACCTTCTCCGTGTTCCGGAAGAAACACTTCCAGAGGTGAAAGGGTAGTTCAATATCCAGGCCCATTCAGCCCTTGGTCTTCCTGTTGAGACAGCTGACAATTGTGCCATTTAGTGACTATTATAACTATGTAGTTTTTTCATATAGGCACTTTTCCACTGGAAACTGGACTGAGACCAAACTCAATGTACATAATAATTCTTACGTATTGACTATTTCTTCACAGAACAGCGAAGCTATTCATATGAGTAAGGATTTGTGGGACTGAGCCCACAGGCAGGAGCTAAAACAAATCCTTTTATGAGGGCTCAAATCTGGAGGGACAGGGAGAATGGCAGCCTTGTCAAAACTGACAGAAAGCAGGGGGGAGGAGGAGGTTTGGCAGAAAAGATCAGGGGTTCCATTTTGACCATATTAATTTTAAGATGACAGTGAGATATTCAGGAGGAGATGTCAGTGAGACATGTTGAGATGTAGGACTGGACTGGAGAGAAAGTAGGAGTGGAGACTAGAGGTACAGCTATGAGTCATCATCTTAAAGATGGTAATTAAAGCCATGTGAGTGAATGAGATCAAATGCAGATCAGGAGGGGATGAATGACAGGGCTCAGTGCAACCCATACAGAGAGTCAAAGTAAAGGAAGTCCTTCCAAAAAGGATGCTGGAGGAGCCACCTGATAGTTAGGAGGAGAACAGAAGAGGGCAAGGACATGAAAGCAGAGGGAGGACAAGATTTCAAGAAGTGTGTGATCGTCATGATGTATGTGTTCAAAAATGTCTTTCTGTATATTTTACATGAGAACAATCTCATATCTGCCAACATACACATTTAATGCCAGTGCCAGCAGACAGATTTATGCAACCATGAGAAAAAGAACAGTAATGAAATATTAGAACAGTTAATGAGGTTTTATAATTAAAGTTTTATTGCTTTTAGAAAAAATAAAACCAGCTCCACCTTCAAAGATAGTATATGAGTAAGAGAGGGTATATTTACATTGATTTATAACTGGTAATTCTGTGCAGTATCTGATGTTTATAGTCTTAGTGTGGAATCCATGAAGTCACTTGGATGCCTAAACCCATATTTAGATGCCTAAGTCCCACACTGAGATGCGCAAAATTCCCACTGAACCCTGTATGCACCTAAACTCACTTGGCACTTAAGTTTTTGAAAATAAAAGTTCCCTAGGTGCCTAAGTTTCTGCCTCTGGGCACGTGCATTGCTGACTCGCTTTAGGCATCTGGATGCCTATCTCTCACGTAGGCCCAAGAGTGATTCACAAACCAGGGGAAGAAAGACAGGCGTTCAGCCACCTAACTTGCCCATGGAGCTTATCCGGTGGACATGCTTAGAAGGTACTGTCCAGATTGGACTCGATTGAAAATCCAGCCAGAGGAGGAGGTGGTGCCACCGTCCACCTTATAACTTTTAGTCCAGGTTCACAGGCGCCGGCTTCCTCTGGGTCCCGGGGGAGCTCAACCCCACGTTCCGCCCCAGGCCCCACCTGCACCGACCCCTTCTCCCAAGCCCCCACCTCACCTCTTCCCACCCCTGCCCCACCACTTCCTGCCCCCGCTCCACCCCAGGCCCACCCCTACCCCACCCCTTCTCCCAAGCTCCCAAACCCGCTCCACCCCACCTCTTCCTGCCCAGTTCTGCCCCCTCCCCCGAGCATGCCCCATCCCCGCTCCTACCCTTCCCCCCTAGTGCCTCCTGCACTCCACAGAACAGCTGATTGTGGTGGGTGAGAGGCGCTGGGAGGGAGGGAGAGGAGTTGATTGGCAGGGCCACTGGCGGACAGAAGGCGCTGGGGGGGGAGGGGAGGAGCTGGTTGCCAGTGGGTGCTAAGCACCCAGTAATTTTTTTTAGTGGGTGTTTAGGGCTGGAGCACCCACAGAGTCGGTGCCTATGCAGTGGTTAGAGTATTCGTCTGGGATGTGAGAGACCCCCGTTTCAATTCTCCTCTCCCTCGCAGAGGGGGAGAAAGGATTGGAAGTGGGGCCTTCCACCTCTCAGGAGAATGCTCTGACTGCTGAGCTATTCTGATGTGGGGCTCCATCAGTCTTACCTGTTGAAGCTGTTGCACTGTGGATAAATAAATAATGAAAGAATGATTGGAGCAGAGGCATTTGACCCAGGGTCTCCCACTCTCCAGCTGGGTGCCCTACCCACTGAACTACAGGGGGTCTCTCTCTCTCTCTCTCTCTCTTTGGCTTAATCACTCTTTATTTATTTATCCAGTGTAACAGCTTCAACAGGAGAGACTGAAGGAGCCCCATGTTGCAATATCCCATAGTTCAACAGTTAGAGCACTAGTCTGACAGGTGGGAGACTTCACTTCATAGATTCATAGATTCTAGGACTGGAAGGGACCTCAAGAGGTCATCGAGTCCAGTCCCCTGCCCTCATGGCAGGACCAAATACTGTCTAGACCATCCCTGATAGACATTTATCTAACCTACTCTTAAATATCTCCAGAGATGGAGATTCCACAACCTCCCTAGGCAATTTATTCCAGTGTTTAACCACTTCCAATCCTTTCTGCCCATCCTGGATCTCCCACTCCTGGGTAAGAATTCTAAGGACTTGGCTAAGAGTTAGAAGGTGGGTGACACTATGACCAGCCATTTTGCGTGGAGCAGGACAGGTGCCTGACTCATTTCCAAAAGAAACTATGTAAGCACCTAAGCCAAGAGAGGGGTTCCTGTTCATGGATCATTAGCAGAGCTAGGTGCCTATCTCTGAGAAAGGAGCAGGACTTATCATACCTTTGTCTCTCATGGGCTAGCATAGGCAGGGAGCCACCTAGCATGGTAGCTTTTGTGGATCACGTTCTTCGGTGCCTATCTATCCCCATTCATTGTATGGGGAGCCTAGGTGCCTAACTCAGCTTTGTGGATCACTATGCTGTTCCTTTGATTTTCTAGGCGCCTAAAAGTTAGGCGCTTATAACACTCAACGTTGCAACGTCTAAGTCTCTATCCTTATGGAGTAATAAATGGACCGTTCATTATCAGATAGTATCTTTAGTTAGGTCAGCCTGTTTATTTATATTATAACGCTAAGTTAAACTAGAGCTCATGATTGGTAATGCATATTACTGTAGTACAATCAAACATTGTGATGTGATCCCAGCAGAACGCTCAAGCGAAGTACAGAAGAACCTCAAGGATAGGAACACCAGAGTCACAGACTTACCAGTCAACCAGACATCCTGTGGAACCAGAAGTAATCAATCAGACCACAGCGCAGACCAAAAAAACCCTGCAAATACTATACAGTACTGCCTGGGGGATTTAGCCCTGGGGCTCAGGGCTTCAGCCACAGGTAGGGTGACCAGATGTCCCGATTTTATAGGGACAGTCCCGATTTTTGGGTCTCTCTCTTATATAGTCTTCTATTACCCCCCCACCCCTGTCCCGATTTTTCACACTTGCTGTCTGGTCACCCTAGCCACAGGTGGGTTGGGACTGCAGCCGGAGGGGGGTGGGGAGGGATCAGGACTCTGGGCGGGGGGCGGGGCGGGGATTCTGACCATTGGGAGCACCAGGGCTCAGAGCTTTAGATGTGGGGAGCATTAGGGCTTTAGGCTTCAGTCCCACAGCTCCAGTCCCAGCTTCAGCACTGCAGGGGGTTGGGGTGTGCCAGGGCTCAGGGCTTTAGACCTGAGGGGAGTGCCAGTTTCAGTCCCAGCACTCCCCCTGTAGCTAAAGCCCTGAGCCCCAGCACACCTGCCCCCTGCCGGGAAGCCTGCTCCAGCCAGGGTCACTGGACCCACGACACTGCGGAGGCGCTGAGCACCCTGGCCTCCTGCCGATGCTGCTGGGCCCAATCCTGCCAGGAGATGGGGGAGGGCTGATTCCGCTGGGCCTAATCCTACATGGGAGCTGATGCTGGGCCTGATCCTGCACCACCCCATTTATGCACCCCATCCGAGACAGGTGCTCCTCCTGCCATGCCTTAGTTACGGCCCTGAGGATGTCACATGGGCCACAGCTATGTGCTGATTGGGCCACAAGTGGCCCACAGGTTGAGAAACACTGCCTTAGAGGAAAGAGCCAAGTGTGGAGGGCTGTGGAGTGCCTCCATGCCAACTCTAGGGCCCCTGGTGTTTCTTCTCATACTCCCAGGCAACACAGCTCCTTTGGAAATGTACTGCCATAACTTCCTCTGCAAGTTGATGCTCTCAGAACCAAGTTTCCCTTACGCAGTGAGGCAGGGGATGGGAAAGTTTGTATGATCTTTTCTGCCTAATTGCTGTGGTACTGCTGAGGCAGTGATGTACAGCCCTGCTCCCAGGCCCCCAAAGTCCCCAACTCTTTTCCATGAGGATCCCAACCCCAGAGAGAGCCAGCCAGTGCTACACAGGAACCTCTACATGTGGGTCTGTGAGAAAGCAATGTAGCCCATTATGTCAATCTGAAAATCCCCCTGCAGGTTCAAGAGAATATAATACTGTTCTTCAACTGCTGTCCTAATGTTATGTATAGAACTCATCTGTGCTTTTAAAGAGGTGCTGCACTCCACACCAGACCTTGCTGCATTTCCATGGTGAGTGAATTGATTCCTGCATATCCCTTACTCATTTCACAGAGGAGTTGTGATGCTTAATTATTTAAAAATGCTTTAAAATCTTCACTTGAAAGGTGCTATAGATGTGACAATTATTATTTTTTGTGAACTGAATCTTACAGTCATCAACCAGGCAAATCTCCAATGGGAGCTTCGCCTGAGAAAAAAGACTGCAAGACTGGACACTTAGTTTACACAGAGCTCTGTGTAAGCTCAAAAGCTTGTCTCTCTTACCAACAAAAGTTGGTCCATCCACATTGCCTTTCTAATACCCAGGGACCAACACAACTACAACACTGCAAACTACTAATATAAAGTTTCAGATTTATGAGAAGAGAGAGATTTAAGAGAAGAGATTTTAAATCACAACATGTAACCAGACAGCTGATTAATAGTCTCAACAGAGCCTTGCTAATTTGAGCACATAAAGGGTTAGTCATACAGGACAGATTCAACCCACAAAAAGTGCCTAATGTAAAAGCACTTCACAAGATTTGCCAAGTTGTGAGTAATGTTTAAATATTTTAAAACCTTCATTATCAGCAGAACTTGTAAAAACCTCACGTCTTCCAAAGATCATAACACTGGCTTAAGGTTCTTGGTTAGTTTGGGGGAGGTGTGAATACTAATTAACATTAAATTTAGCTGTAAAACTGGATAAAAGCAAAATCATAGTGTAAACCAAGAGCTGAATCTCAGTTGCTGAGCTTTTCTGCTTGTGGTTCTGCCACTGACTTGTGTAATCTTGGGCAAGTCACTCAGATCTGTGACTCAGTTTCCCTTTTTTTATAAAATAGGGACTGTAATAGTTTATAGAGGTGATGTGAGGTTAATTCATTAATATTTGTGAGGTGCTCGCATACTAAAGGGATTCATACCATAGAAAGTAAATACATAACTATTGTATTGCAACACGGTTACTTGGAGAGATTTCGTAACCATTTTCATGGTGCTGTTGGTCTGTTTACAGCCCATATAAGGTAAAGAAAGATGTGATAATGGAAAAATAAAATCTGAAAAATGTTTTCCTGATCTGAAGACAAGTAGGGACCTGATCCCTATTGCTAGATGAGGGCATCACATTTGCTGAAGCAATTAGTTTCACCAAGTACTTTAGGGCTACGCTCTCCGCTCATTGGAGAGGCCTGTCATACAGCAGGTTGCCATGCAGTGATTTTCTGGAACGTACTCAAGAATAAAAAAATCCAAGTCCAACATGCAAGATGCAAATTCCTCACTTTTATGAGAATTTATTTCTTGAGATGCCAAATGCTCCAGTAATATTCTGAATATAGCAATTAAAAAAAACCCAGTAAACTGCATTGTGCTCAATCTTTTTCTTGGAGATTCAGGTCCACCACAAACCATTTCTCCTCATATATTCTATGCTGTTCTGACCTTTTACTTTTGGGAGATGACTGTGTCTGTGTACATAGGCACACATGCACACAGAGTTCATTCCTGAGACAATGAGGCCAGCTGAAATCCACAAGTACTCCATTGAAGACTATGGAGTTACTGCAACTATACACAGAGTAAGGGAAAGCAAAATTTGACCCATATGCATCTATGTACAAAGGAATCTCAGCAACATTTTTTGAATTGGTCTTAGCATTATCACTGACAGATGAACTATAAATCAGCTTTTAAAGTGTTTCTCAACATTTTCCATACCATGGCTCTATGTTACAATAGAAAAGAGTTTCAGGACTCCTCTCCCATCTAGCCCATAAAGGAAGGCACTAACACCTGTCTGTTAACCTCAGGTTAAGAACCTATGGTTTAAAGAATATATCATATTTTATTTAAAGAGAGAAAAATAGTATTTTGGACATAGCAATCCACTCCATAACTTCCATTTACCATAGAAGTTGATTTAAAAGATCATTAAATGGAAGAAATTATATAGCACATTTTGTATTTAGTGTACAAAATCTTATTGGTCTGGACATTCGAGCATTTACATTACTGTCAATAAAGCACAGTAAAGAGACCAACCATAACTAAGAGCAATGATAAATCTTTTTTTTAAATCATTTTTTAAAATCATTTTAGTTGTCAGACATCCTTTTCTCAGCAGCCACCATTATGCTGCTTTACTGCACCTTCACCTCCTCTTTTTGAGATACTTGGGACAATATTAGAGCAGTGACTGATGGGCTCTCGAAGAGTTTAATCTCACTGGAAGCCAAATCTGAAGACATCTGCTAAAATTAAGCAACCCAGGGAATCAAGGGCAGATCAATGAACTTCAGCCAGACATTCTGGATTCAAAGGGACAAAAGATGCAGAAACCAATTTTGAAAGAAACTGGCCTGCTTCAATGAGTAAAAGCAACAGTGAGGTTGCAACAGTGCATATCAGCAAACTTAAAACAAGTTAGGAACAGCCAAAGTGTAAGTAGGCATGTTATCAGGAGGGAGAGATTGCCTCAGGTAGCAGCATTACGCTTGTCTTATTTTTCAGGAGATTTGTGATTGATTGGAAAAAATAATTATAATACTTTCCTTTCTGGCTGGGTGTATGGCAGGATATTTGCATTGAGGAGTCTGAAAACACAAGGGCAGCCCTTATAATAACAAAATGTTACTTTCTGCAGTAGGCAGATTTTGAGATCCTGGAGGGATTTAGACTTTCAAAACCATCTCAGTCTCTTGTGAAATGGAACCACCAGTGGGTGGTTTTCTGTTTTAACCAGCTTTCAAACATTCTCATAGAACAGATGTATAAGAAAAATGTCCTCTGAACAATGACATTAACATAGGAAGTGAGAGACTCCACGGAGAGTCTTAAAATGTATAATAGCAGGAACACAGCACTTGAAAAGCATTTGATATTATGTATAACTCTGCTTCCTCTAATTGAGGGTATTTGATGACCAATTCATAACTGAGCCGCTGTTGTTCCATACATTAATATACTTATCCTTGGTCAATATGATGGGAGTGCGGTATAATGTGTGCACTTCATCTGCAGGGAGATTTGCACTGTGTTAAAATAAAGGGCAGAACAATTGTCCCCTAGATGGTTAGTCATATTTCCCCCTTCCTTTCAGTATTACAGCCCCCCCGCCCTCAGTTCTACAACACTTTTAAACAAGCAGGTGAGTAATTCCATTGAAACTAATGGGTCTACTCACATGCTTAAAATTAGGCCTGATCTTATGCACCTTGCTGTATTTGGGGCCACAGCCCTTACCATGTCTTCTCCATTAATAGCACTCTGCAAATGGCCTTTATTAGAATGTTTTATACACATCAGACTGATGTGGAGTAGGTGTGTGGGTATCATGCAAAATACTAAGAGTGAACCTCAAATTCAAATTGATCCTAGGGTTGAAGTTTAATTCATTAAACAGAGAGGAGTGGGACTAAGTCTATAAAGTGGGGAAAGAACCCACTGACCTATCTTTCCTACATACCCCCATGTCTACAAGCATTCCCCACTACCACAAGACCCGAGGCCATCAGCCTATCGGCTCTTGGGGTTCCTTAGTTCCCATGCTAGGGAGCGTGGAGCCATCTCTGTCAAGTGTGCTGGAGCAGCAAAGAGAACATAGCCTTCTACCCAGAAAACCTTTATTGACTGGGAAATAACAGTATATACCAGGTAGTCTATGAAGAGTCTGATGGACAGAGAGCACACAGCCTGCATCCTTCCCCCAAAACACGAAGGGAGGGGTGCATCCAACATCTAAAAAAGAAGAACATGGGTCAAGCATCTGCCACCAGATTCTCCATAGACAGCAAAGGTTACATAGCAGGCCCGGTGCTTTTAGTAGAAGCAAAGAGCATCTGGGGAATTAGAGCCTGGGATGACAAATAGGCAGGATGCTCCTTGGGACCTTTGGGGATTGGAGACCTTCAAACACAAAGAGGTTGGTAGACTGCAAACCAAAGGATAGGGTTCAGTTTGCAAACTACATTACATCACATACAGAATGTTGCAGGGTGCCCACAACTGGAATCTAACTGTCTCAAAAAGCCACTGTTTCCCTAGTGAGAAAATCTATTTAAAACCTAACAACATTAAAATAAAGGAAAGAACAAAATTAAGAGATATTTCCTACATTCACAAAACTAATTATTGCATTTATATGTTGGAGTGAAAATATCCTGTCTGTACCTCCGAAGGCAAAGGAAGCTCACACATCAACATTAGCTGTATACCTGCTGCTGAATACCATGTTACCATTGTGCAGCCTTAAACTGACAAATTATTAGACAATGTTATCAATAGCAGGCAAAGCAGAAGTCCTAAATTTTCTATGAATATGTCTTCATTGCAGAAGTTTCCAGAGCTCTTACTCAGGTGTTGTCCCTAACCTGGCTCTAGTCCACACACAAAACCCTCATACCCAAGTTTGGTGGTGCTTTCAACCCAAACTAGCAGCAGATCTGTCTTGGGTATAGGTTAAAGACCTAATGAGGCTTTCAGTTGGGCTGGTCACTCACTCACTCACTCTGTGAGAATGCAAACTAAACCACTCAGGTGCTGATAGTCCTCCAATGCCGTCCTACATTCCCTCTCCGTGTCGCCAGAAGGACAGACAAGTTCTCCAACTATTCACTAGGAAAGAATCATAGAGCAGCTCAGCTTATTGCAACAGAAAGAACTATGAGTTCTGCCCCTAGAAGTCCTAGTGACTGACAAACACAGGGGAGTGCAGCAACAGTGAAGACACAGTAACCTTCTCATAAGCAAACTAGGGAAATACGACCTAGATGGAGCTACTGTAAGGTGGTGCATAAATGATTGGAAAATCATTCCCAGAGAGTAGTTATCAGTGGTTCAGTCATGGTGGAAGGGCATAACAAGTGGGGTCCCGCAGGGATCGGTTCTGGGGCTGGTTCTGTTCAATATCGTCATCAATGATTTAGATAATGGCATAGAGAGTTCACTTCTAAAATTTGCGGATGATACCAAGATGGGAGGGGTTGCAAGTGCTTTGGAGGATAGGATTAAAATTCAAAATGATCTGGACAAAAATGGAGAAATGGTCTGAAGTAAATAGGATGAAATTCAATAAGAACAAATGCAAAGTACTCCACTTAGGAAGGAACAATCAGTTGCACACATACAAAATGGGAAATGACTGCCTCGGAAGGAGTATTGCGAAAAGGGATCTGGGGGTCATAGTTGATCACAAGCTAAATATGAGTCAACAGTGTAATGCTGTTGCAAAAAAAGCAAACATCATTCTGGGATGTATTAGCAGGAGTATTGTAAGCAAGACATGAGAAATAATTCTTCCGCTCTACTCTACGCTGATTAGGCCTTAACTGGAGTATTGTGTCCAGTTCTGGGTGCCACATTTCAGGAAAGATGTGGACAAATTGGAGAAAGTTCAGAGAAGAGCAACAAAAATCATTAAAGGTCTAGAAAACATGACCTATGAGGAAAGATTGAAAAAATTGGGTTTGTTTAGTCTGGAGAAGAGAAGACTGAAGGGGGACATCATAACAGTTTTCAAGTACATAAAAGGTTGTTACAAGGAGGAGGGAGAAAAATTGTTCTTCTTAACCTCTGAGGATAGGACAAGAAGCAATGGGCTTAAATTGCAGCAAGGGCGGTTTAGGTTAGCCATTAGGAAAAACTTCCTAACTGTCAGAGTGGTTAAGCACTGGAATAAATTGCCTAGGGAGGTGGTGGAATCTCCATCATTGGGGATTTTTAAGAGCAGGTTGGATAAACACCTGTCAGGGATGGTCTAGATAATACTTAGTCCTGCCTTGAGTGCAGGAGACCGGACTAGATGACCTCTCGAGGTCCCTTCCAGTTCTATGATTCTATGATTTCTATGATTTATAACTTGGATATGGCTTTTCAGTGTGGCCGTTCACACCTGGACTAGGCTAATCTGTGTGCCAATCACCAAATTAACTCTGCAGTGAAGACATGGCCTATGCTTAGGGCCCTACCAAATTCATGGCCCTGAAAAACGCATCATGGACCAAGAAATCTCGCTAAAGTAGGAGGGTTGCAGAATTGCCATCCTTACTTCTGCACTGCCTTCAGAGCTGGGTGGCTGGAGAGTGGTGGCTGCTGGCTGGGAGCCCAGCTCTGAAGGCAGAGCGACCGCCAACAGCAGCGCAGAAATGAAGATGGCATGGTATGGTATGGCCACCCTTCTGCATCACTGGCAGCAGCAGCGCAGTAGTATGGGTGGCAATATCATACCATGCCGCCTTTACTTCTGCACCGCTGCTGGTGATGTTGCTGCCTTCAGAGCTGGGCTCCCATCCAGCAGCCACCACTCTCCGGCCACCCAGCTGTGAAGGCAGCACAGAAGTAAGGGTGGTAATACTGCGAACCCCCCCGATAGCATTGTGGCCCCTTTTTGGGTCAGGATCCCCAGGTTGAGAAACGCTGACTTAAGGGCTTTGCATATTTATATTTTTAAATACATATTCATGATTTGTGATAACCCCGTGACATTTAAGATTTAAATATCTGTAACTGTGAAATTCAAAATTTTTTAAATGCTAGGACTGTGAAATTTACCAAAATGAACCATGAATTTGGTAGGGCCCTACCTCTGGCTCTCTCCATAGAGGTACAGTGGATAAATGTAACCAAGATATAATACAGACATGTATAATTCATTTAAATTTGTTTTAAATAAAA
The DNA here is from genome assembly GCF_028017835.1 of Emys orbicularis. Taxonomy (NCBI): domain Eukaryota; kingdom Metazoa; phylum Chordata; order Testudines; family Emydidae; genus Emys; species Emys orbicularis. The sequence goes on from NC_088684.1 coordinate 82,088,178, forward strand.
AATTCTATATAACAAAAATCACAGAAGTTTAGTTTAACTACTGAAAAACCTCCATTTCCATCTTGCATTTCTGCACCACTTTTGCACAAGTATATTAAAGGGCTCCAAAAACATTGCGGAATTAATCTTGAACACTTGGGTGAGGTATGGAAGTATTAATCCCATTTTACAGAAGAGGAAACTAAGGCACAGAGAGTGATTTGCCCAAGATCACCCAGTAAGTCAGCGGCAGAGCCGCATACAGAACCCAGCCTTTACTTTAATTAGTAGACCATAATCCTCCCCTTAAAATCAATTCACTTGAAAGCTTATTAAACAAAAACTGAACAGCCTATATGAACAATGTCAATGAATAGTTACTGTAGTCAAAAAGAGAATCTTCTGTAGCACAATGTACTGTACTTTTATACACAAATTTCCAAAAATGGCCACTGACATGGGGTCCCCAACCTGAGACATGTTGGCCCAGATCCTCAAAAATATTTAGATGCCCACTGATTTCAATAGGACTTAGCTGCCTAAATATCTTTTGAGGATGGGAGCTGTTAGTCCTGATTTTCAGAAGTACTGAGCACCTGCAGCTCCAACTGAAATCAGCAACTTTGAAGAATCGGGGGGAAAGGTCATTCAACCTGGTGTGACAGACCCAGACCAGTGGGGTACAGAGTAGTTTTCTGTTCCCTGAGTGACCAGAGCAGGGGCTGCACTAGAGTAATCAGGAACCTGCTAGAACCAGTTAAGGCAGGGTGGCTAATTAGGACACCTGGAGCCAATTAAGAAGAAGCTGCTAGAATCAATTAAGGCAGGCTAATCAGGGCACCTGGGTTTTAAAAGGAGCTCACTTCAGTTTATGGTGCCAGTGTGAGGAGCTGGGAGCAAGAGGTGCAAGGAGCTGAGTGGGTGTGCTGTGCTGCTGGAGGACTGAGGAGCACAAGCATTATCAGACACCAGGAGGAAGGTCCTGTGGTGAGAATAAGGAAGGTGTTTGGAGGAGGCCATGGCGAAGTAGCCCAGGGAGTTGTAGCTGTCATGCAGCTGTTACAGGAAGCACTATAGACAGCTGCAGTCCACAGGGCCCTGGGCTGGAACCCGGAGTAGAGGGCGGGCCCGGGTTCCCCCCAAACCTCCCAACTGACCTGGACTGTGGGTTCTTCCAGAGGGGAAGGTCTCTGGGCTGTTCCCCAACCCACATGGTGAATCTCTGAGGCAAGAAAATCCGCCAATAAGCGCAGGACCCACCAAGATAGAGGAGGAACTTTGTCACACTGGGTACACAAAAACTCAGGCAACTAAAAGCAGTGACCCCTTTTTAAACTGGAAGCTCAAACTTTCAAGTCATTCTCAGATAGAAACACAGAACATCACAAAAAGATGTGGTATATAGATGCCCACCCCCCCATCCTCTGTCCCCCAAAAAAGCCTTCTGTGCTATCTAACTATATTTAGTTCAATTTTCTATTCCTATTTGTTGTTTTGGTCTATATTATGTTCATCTGTTTTTATACTGACTAGAAGCAAATGAAAATATATTTTTAAGCATATAAAACTGTGGAGATGCAAGTTAAGAGGGTTCCCGCTAAAGATTTTATTACAAAATCTCATACATGGAAATATGCATAAAACTGAGGAATGTTTTCCCTACTTCTGAGTTGGAAAGCTTAGAGAAAAGAATTGTGCATATAAAAAGTACAGGCCAGAGCTATCAGCCTGTTTCCAGAACTCAGACAATGGCAATATTATGAAATAACTGAGAACGAGAAGAGCATAATAGGCCTATTTCCAATTCTACACCAAGTGAGAAAAGTCCCACCTGGTTTTTCATCCCATTCAACTTTCTATAAACTAAGGGCCAAATCTGCAAAAACTTACGTTTCTAACTTTAAGCATGAGAATAATATCATTGACTTCAATGGAACTACTCACATGTGTGTTTTCAGGATCAGGACCACAGTTTGGATCAGAAAAATAATGCTTGGCAGAAGCTTGCCTAAGCTCAACAATGGCTATTTTACTTTTAATATACAGTGTATAATGTAGTAGTAATTTGTGCCTGTTCAACATTTGTTTTGTGTGTTAGAGATTTTATCATCAGTAAGGCTACATTTTAGTCATAGGTATTTTTTGTAAAAGTCATGGACAGGTTATGGGTAGTTAACAAAAATTCGCAGCTCGTGACCTGTCCATGACTTGTACTATATACCCCTGACTAAATCTTGGGTGCTCTGGGGTAGGGGGCAGCCCGGGGGCACTGCGGGTGCTCGGGTGGGGGGTAGCCCAAGGGCGCCGCAGGTGCTTGGGGGCGCACGGCCCGGGACCCCCGCTGCTGCTGGGGGGGCGTGGCAGCCCAAGACCCCCGCTGCTGCTGGGGGGGCGGGATGTGGCCCGGGACCCCTGCTGGTGCCTGGATTTACTTCAAATTACGGTTGCAGAAACTATCAGAAACCTGCATCCCAAGAAAGGGGAAAAATCTCATAGGCAGGAGTTGTAGACCAAGCTGGATGAGCAAGCATCTCAGAGAGGTGATTAAGAAAAAGCAGAAAGCCTACAAGGAGTGGAAGATGGGAGGGATCAGCAAGGAAAGCTACCTTATTGAGGTCAGAACATGTAGGGATAAAGTGAGACAGGCCAAAAGCCATGTAGAGTTGGACCTTGCAAAGAGAATTAAAACCAATAGTAAAAGGTTCTATAGGCATATAAATAAGAAGAAAACAAAGAAAGAAGAAGTGGGACCGCTAAGCACTGAGGATGGAGTGGAGGTTAAGGATAATCTAGGCATGGCCCAATATCTAAACAAATACTTTGCCTCAGTCTTTAATGAGGCAAATGAGGAGCTTAGGGATAATGGTAGGATGACAAATGGGAATGAGGATATGGAGATAGATATTACCACATCCAAGGTAGAAGCCAAACTCAAACAGCTTAATGAGACTAAATCGGGGGGCCCAGATAATCTTCATCCAAGAATATTAAAGGAACTGGCACATGAAATTGCAAGCCCATTAGCAAGAATTTTTAATGAATCTGTAAACTCAGGGGTTGTACCGTATGACTGGAGAATTGCTAACGTAGTTCCTATTTTTAAGAAAGGGGGAAAAAAGTGATCTGGGTAACTACAGGCCTGATAGTTTGACATCTGTAGTATGCAAGGTCTTGGAAAAAAATTTGAAGGAGAAAGTAGTTAAGGACATTGAGGTCAATGGTAATTGGGACAAAATACAACATGGTTTTACAAAAGGTAGATCGTGCCAAACCAACCTGATCTCCTTCTTTGAGAAGGTAACAGATTTTTTTAGACAAAGGAAACGCAGTGGATCTAATTTACCTCGATTTCAGTAAGGCATTTGATACGTTTCAGAGTAGCAGCCGTGTTAGTCTGTATCTGCAAAAAGAACAGGAGTACTTGTGGCACCTTAGAGACTAACAAATTTTGCAACAGAAAAGCTTCAAAAACAGACTCCAACAAGAAACTGCTGAATTTGAATTGATATGCAAACTAGATACAATCAACTTAGGCTTGAATAGAAACTGGGAATGGCTGAGCCATTACAAACATTGAATCTATCTCCCCATGTAAGTATTCTCACACTTCTTATCAAACTGTCTGTACTGGGCTATCTTGATTATCACTTCAAAAGTTTTTTTCTCTTACTTAATTGGCCTCTCAGAGTTGGTAAGACAACTCCCACCTTTTCATGCTTTCTGCATTTGATACGGTTCCACATGGGGAATTATTAGCTAAATTGGAAAAGATGGGGATCAATATGAAAATTGAAAGGTGGATAAGGAACTGGTTAAAGGGGAGACTACACCGGGTCGTACTGAAAGGTGAACTGTCAGGCTGGAAGGAGGTTACTAGTGGAGTTCCTCAGGGATCGGTTTTGGGACCAATCTTATTTAATCTTTTTATTACTGACCTTGACACAAAAAGTGGGAATGTGCTAATAAAGTTTGCAGATGACATGAAGCTGGGAGGTATTGCCAATACAGAGAGAGACCGGGATATCCTACAGGAAGATCTGGATGACCTTGTAAACTGGAGTAATCGTAATAGGATGAAATTTAATAGTGAAAAGTGCAAGGTCATGCATTTAGGGATTGATAACAAGAATTTCTGTTATAAACTGGGAACGCATCACTTGGAAGTAACATAGGAGGAGAAGGACCTCGGAGTATTGGTTGATCACAGGATGACTATGAGCCGCCAATGTGATATGGCTGTGAAAAAAGCTAATGCAGTCTTGGGATGCATCAGGCGAGGTATTTCCAGTAGAGATAAGGAGGTGTTAGTACCGTTATACAAGGCACTGGTGAGACCTCATCTGAAATATTGTGTGCAGTTCTGGTCTCCCATGTTTAAGAAGGATGAATTCAAACTGGAACAGGTACGAAGAAGAGCTACTAGGATGATCCGAGGAATGGAAAACCTGTCTTATGAAAGGAGACTAAGGCTTTGTCTTCACTACCCGCCGATCCGGCAGGTAGCAATCGGTTTTTCGGGGATCGACTTACCGCGTCTAGTGAAGACGCGGTAAAATCGATCCCTGATCGCTCTGCCGTCGACTCCGGAAATCCACCTCGGCAGGAGGCGGCAGCGGAGGCGGCGGCAGCGCGGCAGCGGTCGACTTTCCCGCGTCCTCACCGCTAGGTAAGCCGACCTAAAATACGCAACTTCAGCTACGGTATTCACGTAGCTGAAGTTGCGTATCTTAGGTCGGACCCCCGCTGCAGTGTAGACCTAGCCTCAAAGAGCTTGGCTTGTTTAGCCTAACCAAAAGAAGGCTGAGGGGAGATATGATTGCTCTCTAGAAATATATCAGAGGGATAAATACCAGGGAGGGAGAGGAATTATTTAAGCTCAGTACCAATGTGGACACAAGAACAAATGGATATAAACTGGCCATCAGAAAGTTTAGACTTGAAATTAGAAGAAGGTTTCTAACCATCAGATGAGTGAAGTTCTGGAATAGCCCTCCAAGGGGAGCAGTGGAGACAAAAGACATATCTGGCTTCAAGACTAAGCTTAATAAGTTTATGGAAGAGATGGTATGATGGGATAGCCTAATTTGGCAATTAATTGATCTTTGACTATTAGCAGTAAATATGCCCAATGGCCTGTGATGGGACACTAGATAGGGTGGGATCTGAGTTACTACAGAGAATTCTTTCCTGGGTGTCTGGCTGGTGAGTCTTGCCCACATGCTCAGGGTTTAGCTGATCACCATATTTGGGGTCGGGAAGGAATTTTCCTCCAGGGCAGATTGGCAGAGGCCCTGGGGGTTTTTCGCCTTCCTCTGCAGCGTGGGGCACGGGTCACTTGCTGGATGATTCTCTGCACCTTTAAGTCTTTAAACCACAAGTTGAGGACTTCAATAGCTCAGACATAGGTCAGGGGTTTGTTACAGGAGTGGGTGAGTGAGATTCTGTGGCCTGCATTGTGCAGGAGGTCAGACTAGAAGATCATAATGGTCCCTTCTGACAAAGTCTATGAGTCTGAGTCTATGGTGCTGGGGGTGGGGGGCAGGGCAGCCCGAGACCCCTGCTGCTCCTGGGGAAAGGGGGTGCGGTGGCCTGAAACTGCCCCAGCAGCGGCCAGTGCGGCGGGCCCAGGGGCTGCATGAGCTGCACAGGCGACCCCTGGGCCAGACACACTGGCCGCCGCAGAAGTCCCGGAGGTCCCGGAAAGTCACAGAATCCGTGATTTCCATGACCTCTGTGACAGACTTGCAGCCTTAATCATCAGTAAAGATTCACAGGCTTCTACACCAAAACACTTATTGCCTAAATCAGGGGTCGGCAACCTATGGCACGCATGCCGAAGGCGGCACACGAGCTGATTTTCAGTGGCACTCACACTGCCTGGGTCCTGGCCACCAATCCGGGGGGCTCTGCATTTTAATTTAATTTTAAATTAAGCTTCTTAAACATTTTAAAACCCTTATTTACTTTACATACAACAATAGTTTAGTTATATATTATAGACTTATAGAAAGAGACCTTCTAAAAATGTTAATGTATTACTAGCACGCGAAACCTTAAATTAGAGTGAATAAATGAAGACTCGGCACACCGCTTCTGAAAGGTTGCTGACCCCTGGCCTAAATGATAGAACCCCACAACTAAACTGGTTCAAAGAAACATTTCTAAGAAACCCCTCATTGGACAGATCTGGACTGAGACTGAGCAAGAACATAATGGGAATGAAGACTATGGGCCATATTCTCAGCTGGTGTAAATTGGCAGAGCACAGCTGACTTTAATGAAGCTGTGCCTATTTATGGCAGCTGAGAATCTGGCCCTATAGCTAAAAAGCTGAATTTACATATGCAGAGTCTTTAGTGTTAGCTACTTGCTTCTCCCCTGCAGGGGAAGCCCGAATATTTGTATTAACACCCATCTACCTGCCTCTGTTGTGTCTTTCTTTCTGGGCTGCTCTAAATCAATAATTTTCTTCTTTTAAGACAGTGTCCACAAGAAAGCAGAAGGCTTCCTGTGGATGGCTAATGGAATCCACCTATCGCTAAAGTAATCCTCTTCCAACTATTGTCATCAAGAGAGTGTGCAGCATGAATTTCCCCTTGAGCCATGGGGGAAGAGGTTATGGAATAAAAGGCAGAGCCTGAGTTCCACGGGGGTGATCCTATGCAGCTTTATATTAATGAATTGTATTTAGATTCCAGTGGCGCCAATTCATAGCAACCAATATATTGTCTGTGGCAAGAACCCACAGTCAACATTGCTGAAAAAGATAATCACTTAAGTAAAGTTAAATCTGTAACAATCACAGAACATAAACCACAAAAGAATCACATGGCAGACCAAGATTCTTAATTCAAGCATTTTCATCTTGCTACTGTAAGACTTTTGTATTGATACAGAATATGGCCAAACCCATTAACACTCCACATAAAATGATCACGTACTCACCTGTCCAAGATCTAAAGTGACATTCACTTCATTATACTGTAAGCCTAAAGAGAGAGGAGGACTTTGCCACCAGCGTTCAGTTCCATCAATAGCATTGGTTATTGGGTGAGCTTTATTGGGATCAGCTGCATTGCAATAGTCACAAAACTGTCCCTGAAAGACAACAGAACAAAAGATTTATGCTCAGTTTGATCTGACTGAGAATTAGACACATCTTTCCATTAAATTATGAGTGATGGATCCTACTGCTAACTATCATACTTAGGTAGGGCTTTGATTGGGTGTGTGATAAGATTTTGTTTTGCTTTTGTATGGTGTATTTCTGGTTTATTGTAAAAATATTTTCCTAATAACTAAAATGGAATGCATAATTAAAACATCATAAGCATTCATTTTCTTATATATTAAACTATCATTAAAACAATCCTCTTTCCAAAGAAACTACAGTAGAGCATGTTGATATTAATAATTTTACTGACATTTTAGTGAAATTATCCAGGCCCACTTTTGCGTTGACATCAAGATATGCACCCAAATTCAGTAATGCATTTAAGCATGTGCGAAGTCCATTTTTATTCAAGAAAGCACTTAGGCCCAGATCTCAAGGGTATTTATGTGCCTAACTCCTATTGAAATCAATGGGAGTTAGGCACCTAATGACCTTGGAGGATCTGGGCCTTAACCCCTCATTTAATTTTAAGCACATACTCAAATCCTACACTTTTGCTGAAGTCTGTCATGTTTGTAATATTGTAATCCATTCACTGGAGCCAAAACTTTTAAGGGGTTTCAAACTATTTGCATACTGGATTCTGCATGTGGACTTCTGAGTTAGCGGATAACAGGGTAATGCTACAGACATCCCCCGAATGACTAAATAGCAGCAGATTCTGAAGTGTACAAGTTATGCCAGTGATACCACAGTCTACAGTATTTTGGGGTTCTCCATTTTCATTTTAGTAGTAGATGACAAGAGTAGACCAGAGATTTAAGTTTGGTTTCTTTCACTTAAAATAATCTTTATTAAAAACCAATAAACAACATGCCTAAACTGCTAAAAGGTGAAACAAAACATCGGAAGCAAAATATAACACTAACATACAAAACACACCAAGGAATAGCTGAGACAACACCTTTTCTCTCATAATCTCCTTCCTTCCAAAAAAAACCCATCTCTGATGGAATTTTAACTTCCATATTTCCCCCATTCAGTCTTCTAAGAATTGAGAAAGAGGCCCTGTTTATAAAAAACCCAAGACTCCTCCCCATTTCCCAGCATGCTCCAGGAGCAGAGTAATCTGTGTTTCAAAATAGTCAGTTCTCTACTGGGATTCAGTTTCACAGCCTGCATTATTACATGGCTACTAGCCCTTCCACTCCTCTCAAAATGAACACCTCCAACAATGTGTAAGTAAGTAGTCCTCTATATACGTTAGTTCTCTTTATTGATGCTCTACGGTACTTATATGGCCCTCAGTGACATAGTATCTAAGCACCTCATCATTTTTTAAATTTTTTAATCCTCACAACACCCTTGTGAGCAAGAGAAGTACAGTAAAAGCTGTTTTATCCAGCATGTTGGGAGAATGGGGGTACCAGTAAGTTTAAAATGCCAGTTAACTAGGAGGGAGGGAGTTTGGGTGCAGGAGGGGGCTCAAGAGCATGGGGAATGGGGCGTGGGAGGGGGCTTGGAGTGTTGGATCCGGGGGACACTCACCTCAGGCGGCTCCCCGCAAGTGGCGACCTGTCCCGGCTGCTCCTAGGCAGAGGCACGACAGGCGGCTCTGCGCGCTGTCCCCACCGCAAGTGTTGGCTCTGCAGCTCCCACTGGCTGTGAACCAGGGTCAATGGGAGCTGCGGGGGCGGCGCCTTTGGGCAGAGACAGCATGCAGAGCCGCCTGTTGTGCCTCTGCCTAGGAGCAGCCGGGACAGGTCGCCACCCACACCCACACACCCTCTCAGAGACCGTACTCCGCATCCCCTCCCACACCCCAATGACCTGCCAGCCCCGTGCCAACCAGACTATAGACCGGACTTCCAATGAAGATCAGAAATGCCAGTTTATAGAGCTTTCCAGTTGGTGAAGTGCCGGATAAAACATCTTTTACTGTACTAACATACCCATTTTAGAGATAGGGAATGGAGGCACAGAGAATCATAGAATTTAAGGCCACTAGGGACCACCAGATCACCTAGTATAACCTCCTGTGTATCATAGGTCACCAACACCCACATACTAAATCCAGAGAAAGAGCAGGGCAGATAAAAAAAATCTATGTCTTTTTTCATTAAAAAAATCAGATATTTAAATATAAATCAGATTTTTTTTAAATGTAAATATGGGTTTATTTTAAAAAATGAATCTATTTAGAATTAAATTTGAAATGATGACAACCTGTGTTAAGGCTTAAACTCATTATAATCTATTAAAGTCATTTAAATTAAATTAAAAAGTAATATTAAGCAGTACATTTTTGCTGCCAAGTTTTCAAGAAAGTCAGACCACTGAACTGGCATGGAAATCACTGCCTAAGCATCTGGAACCAGAGTTTGTTGAAGTACTAACCCTTCCTAAATTCAGTGAATCTCAGAAACAGATTCCTCTGCCATACTTTGGCCTTGAGTACACTGTTACTAACACAGGTTCAGTTCCACCACTGTTAACATTTGGCAGCCCTAGTCTAGACTGGTCAGCGGCTAGTACCAGCATTTTAAGAACTGTTTTAATTAGTTTTCCTTTGCACAAGATTAGATGGCATAGTATGCAAAACACTGGCAGCAGCTGGTCTACAGCAGAGTTCTAACAATGTTGCTAACAATGAGGCTTGGTCTGCACTAGCAACTTATGTTGGTATAACTATGTGGGAAATCCACACCTCTGAGCGCCGTTCTACCAACTTAACTCCCAGTATAGACAGTGCTATGGCGACAGGACAGCTTCTTCCATCAATACAGCTACTGCCTCTCGGGGAGGTGGAATACCTATGCTGAAGCCAGGGCCGGCTCCAGGGTTTTGGCCGCCCCAAGCAGCCAAAAAAAAAAAAAAAAAAAAGCCGCGATCGCGATCTGCGGCGGCAATTTGGCGGAAGGTCCTTCACTCCCAGTGGGAGTGAAGGACCGTCTGCCGAATTGCCACCGAATAGCTGGACGTGCCGCCCCTCTCCCGAGCAGCCACCCCAAGCACCTGCTTGCCAAGCTGGTGCCTGGAGCCGGCCCTGGCTGGAGCTCTCCTGTCAGCATAGATAGCATCTTCACTGAAGTGCTACAGCACGGCTATAGACAAGTGTAGACAAGCCCTGAAAAAGGTGAACTGGTGTTAACAAAAGTGGGAAAAGTTGCAAAACTGGCATAAACAAGGCCTAAAGTGGACATTAATTTATACTCAAAATTTCCTTCAAGTTCTGTCCGTGTCAGGCTGTGTAATATGTTTTGGTGCTGAATCATGGACTTTTGACAAAATGCACCCCCAGAAAAACCAAAGAACATGCAAATCTGGAGAAATGCCTTTTAAGACAATTAAAGCATCTATTTACGGAGGCTGCTATCCAGCCCTTTAAATACATAATTAAAATCACGTTCTGGAGATCCCCTGTCTCTCTCTGATAATATATAAAGCCTATTGTACTGTAAAGGAATAATCATGAATACTCTTTAGAAAATCTAATTAGCTCCTAATTTAACTGCTAGTGGGGTTAACGAAGCTATATTTTTTCCTTAATAAAACTATATTCTACTATCCAAATACTGTTAAATAGTCAAAATTAGTAAAGTCAATTTCCAAGGGTCTCTCTCCCCATCACATTCTATTCCAGTAATGTTATTTTTTATCTACCCTACCTGCCTGCTCTTCATTTTCCCCCCTCATTCATGTGTCACTTTATCATTTCGCCTCTTAATTCTGTTATACTTCACTTTCAGAACACTTCATCTATATTTTGCATGGGGATCTTTTTACTCAGGACCATTATACGGATTTTTAAAGGTTTTTTTTTTCATTGATATATATAATTTGGCTGCAAAACTAAGTACAATAAAACTTCACAAAGCAAAAAAAGGACAGACAAGGAAGTGTAAATAACCCTCTTTTGCTACACACACACACACCAGCTTTTCCCCCTTGGGTGTCCTTTCAATTAAAATTATTCTGATTCAGACAAAATAAATACGTATTCTGGCAACTTCATATGGATTATAGGATATCTACAGAGAAAACATTAAAATAAAACAAAAACATATAGTCACATCTGTCCAGATCAACTTTGTATGACTTTAGACCCAAATACTTTAAAGAGAGAAACTAGCAGAGACCCTTTGCTGAGCACAAGTTTTTGCAGAATCTGGACCTTTGTCATGAAAAAGAAAATAAGATTTTTTTTTAAAGGAGACTTGTACAGGTGCTTGGGACGGCCACTCCGGAGGGGGGCGGCACGTCCAGCTATTCGGCGGCAATTCGGCGGACGGTCCCTCACTCCCGCTCGGAGCGAAGGACCTCCCGCCGAATTGCTGCCGCAGATCGCGAGCGCGGCTTTTTTTTTTTTTTTGGCTGCTTGGGGCGGCCAAAACCCTGGAGCCGGCCCTGGGCTTGTATCCCACACACTTACATACACAACATGACCCTTACATACACAACGCAATTTACCTCAATCTAAATAAGACAGAATGACTACTACCAATATTTATGTATCTATCATTCTAATGATTTTCTAAGGCCTTGACTATGCTAAATTTCTTGGGGAAATCTCCCACCATTGCACTAAAACTAGTGCAGCTCCACTGATGATAGCAAAGTGAGAGCAAGAGTGGAGACAGTACACTAGTGCATGTTCACCAGTGTTTTTACTACCATATCATCTAGACCTACTCTATTCAGGTATAATTGACACAGTAGTAAAAACACCAGTGTCATCATGTCTACTCTTCTGCCCTCACCTTTGCTACCACAGGTGAAGCTGCCCTGGTGCTGGTGCAATGGCTGGAGATTTCCTGAAGAGGTCTACTGTAGACACAACCTAAGGCACCTGTTGTGGTATCTAAGGGTTGTGAACATGTATGGGGTCACTGTATATGTAGAGATTATAATAAAGGCAGCCCTTTAGCCTTATCTATACCAGAACATTCTGTTTCTGCTGTCAGCAGAGGGTGCAGCAACACAGTGCAACAACTGGTTAGCACTTGTGATACAAGGTTAAGTTTGTCACTATTTCAAGAAGACTTCATCCAAGATTTAATGTAGTGTTGAAAATGATTTGGTCCTGTCTACACTAGCATTTAAACCATTGTTAACATCAGTGCAGCTGCAGCTGCCCCGCTTTCTGACAAGTACTGAACAAGTATAGCATACAATGTTATAGACTTCACAAGAAATGGAGTCTGAGTTTGTGTCAGTCAATACTGTGCTTGTCGGCCTGGGTCAGGGATTAACTCTTGAGAATGTCAAGGATCATTTAGAAAAAAGGCTTGGCCAAATCTCCATGTACACAGGCTGATGAACTATCCAGGGATTATGTGATAACATGATGCTCCTCCAATCATGCTAGAACCTAGTTTGGTTTTACTTATGTACAAAGGACCAAGGTAAACCAGGGTGCTACTGTAAACTCAGGCTGTGCATTAGTGAGGTTTGCCAGGGTAGACACAATTTGTCATATACTGCACTAAGGGTCAGTGATACCATTTTCTATCACAGCCAGAAAGAACAATGTGTAATAGTGACCAGAGCATGGTTTTATAACAATATTGAAGCATGGGTCTTTAAAATAAATCCATGTCCACACTGGTCATGCTAGAATTATGCAGCAACAGCCTTGTTTTAACACAGTTCTTGCTAGTGTAGTTTCAGAGTTTTAAACTACACTCCGGTGATAGCCTTAAAGTAAAGATGAGAGTGAACAGAAAACTGAATTAGGAATATAAAATGCATGTGTTGGGAGATGGGTTATTTTAAAGAAACTGCAGCACTTGAAGATCTGAACTCAAGATTTAATAATTTTCCCGATACATAATTCAAAGAATGATCCTGCAACAGCTGGAGTTTCAGTTATGTAAAGTACATTCCACAAACCTGCCAACAAAACAGCGAGCGAGAAATGAAAGAAAATAAATTGTTGGACAAACCATTCTCCCTTGCTTCCCACTGACAATATCTACAGGCATTCCACACTGAAGCCTGTCTGGTAGACTGCACGTGTCTGAATTTCAAGATACTGAGCCTCAAGACATTGTTTGATTTTGGCTTGAATTCATCACCAGGGCAGGTGTGCATTTGCTAGTGATTTAATTATCCTCGTCTCCTGCAGTTCTTCCAAGTGTGCAGAATGGTGATCTCAGTTTGAAAACTGAAACTGCAACAAGCAATCTATGGAAGTATGCCAATGTACACATTTTACACCCAATGAAGATAAAGGTCCTATCTACACAACAGAAAAGAACCACATTGCAGGTCTTGGTTACATCATAATAATATCTGACAGTTATGTGCCCCACAGCAGGCCAGGTATGCTACCAAATGCTAATTTACATCTGCGCACTACTACTATCAGCCAATCCCAGACATGCCATTTAGCCATCATTTTGAATCACTGAAATGCACAGCATTGCACTGAATCTGTTCACTGAAAATCATCCTAATTTAGTGAATGGCCAATTTACCAATATGCTGATTAAGGGAAATAGACTGTATGCTATACTGTGGGTTGGACAGTGCCTTACAGGCTCAGCCCATATCAGGTAGTTGAGTTGTGTGGAGGGGCCTCACTGCAGTGGAAACCCTAGGAGGAATGGTGGATGACTCACACTGAATTCTTTCTGGAGCTCCCTGGGAGCGCAAACTCCACTAAACACTATGCCATGCATTGAAAGTGTACACTAAGGGTGCCAGATTAGCTCCAGAGAGCAAAGCTGGGGCCATTCTGCTCCTCCTCATCCTCTTTGGGGAGGCTAGTGATGGCACTAGCATAGAGCAGTGATTCCACTCTCCATCCACTTTGTGGTTACCCCATGAACCAGGCATAAGACTAGGAGAAGCTGCTGGGACCGTCTCCCCTTGCATTTACAAGCTTGTGTAGGGCCAGCCACAATCCAGACCTGTACATACCTCAATAGTAAGGCACAACGGAGGGAGTTAAGTGCACAGTATCACCTTAACTTAGAATTTCCTTGTTATTGTGGCTATTGTCAATATCAGTCTTAACCTTACATAAAGGAGTGTGATTCTCTCCCTGTGAGCTTTTTAAGACATAGTACTATACGTAAGTGTGCGTGTGTTTGTTTAAATCTTATGAGCTAAGATTTCATAGGAATTTAATGCACTTTTGTCCATTTTTGCAAGTCTTACCACAAAGATAGATTCTCTTCCCTTATTTAAAGTGTATTTGAACTTGAGAGGTGGAGCAGTTTGATAATATGTACACTGTGCTCTTATCACATTTTCTGTGGCTGGATTTCCCTGGCCTTTTGAAAGAATTTCCAACCCCTCTTGAATCACAACAACTGCTGGTAAACTACAGAAGTATTCATGTTATGTATCTCAATGGGGCTTTGTTGAAACTGGAGAGAGACTCTGCTATATTCACGTTTATACAAATACTGTAAGAAGCAAAACATGTTTCCTTGAGCCAGGTCTGAGCTATCAGTAATTCTTCCAGGAATTTGGATCAGGAACAAACCACAACTGACTTCTAACCCAGCACCTGTAAGGTAAATATTTAACAAAGGGAATTCTCCTTCTTTCTATCCTCTCCCTACATACAGTAAAACCTCATTAATTCACACTTACAAGTGGTATAGTATATAAAAAGACAAAAGACAAGAAAGCAAGGATATTGCATCATGGAATTAACTTTGTTTACTTATTTGATTTTGTTTATTTGTAGTTTATATTTAATGACTTCTAATACTTTATAGAATGTTAGTAGTATGAGATCACACTACACTATTCTGCTATTAAAGCACTGCTTTAATAGGGAGAGATTGCTGCATTTTCTGTTCAAATTATGTGGTGTCTGTGTTAACCAAGTATCAAACAGCAAGGTTCAGCTGAATATGTAAGGGAGAAGGGATAGCCTTATGCTTAAAGCACAGAACTAAGAGCGAAGGTATTCCTGCCTATCACAAACTTCCTCTGGGACCTTGGTCTAGTCACTTAATCTGCATCCCGGTTTTCCCATCTGTAAAACAGAATGTTGTGCAGTTTGTTAGTATTGGTAAAGCACTTTGTATTTCTATAATGCCTTTCATCAGAAAATCTCAAAGTCAATTGAGAATAGATTATAGTGTGATATGGAAGAAAGGCACTAACAACATTTGTTGAGGATAGCACACTCCTCTTGATCTTTCCCCTGAAAAAAACTATGGAGAGAAACTCCCCCCAAACAGGAATTATTCTTGAAATAAAACTGACACAACACAACCCCCTTTTCAAGTTCCTATAAAAATGACTTGCCTAGTCCTTCTATCAATTGTAGTCACAAGTTTGACCCCATAATTCTGTAACAACCTATTTTAAATCCTATTTTGACCCTCTTCTAACTTTCTCCTTCACTCCTACCCCAAAACAAATTCCTTTGAAAGTCCTAGAGAATGTTTGTCAAACTATCTCCAACATCTCCCCTGTAGTAATGTACTGCCAGAGCTGATACTGCATGTCCATTGCATTGGATCAGTGGTTAATGTTACTTTTTCCTCACCCTCCTGACAGACAAGTTCACACAAGTTTCTGCCAAACCACCGGGGGAAAGTGTATTTCTGTCAACCCACCCCTGGGAATTTTGCTTTATTTTTTTCTCTTTGTGGCTGTCATAAGGTGCACCTAGGTCTCATAACCAGATAGGTCAGATCAGCATCTGCAGCTTTATCATCATCCTTTCCTACCACCCCTCCCCTCACACTCTCTTCTCAGAGAGAACAACACCCTCCCCCGACTCCCACAGGAATCTCTGGCATCATCCCACAGGCAGCTTAAGGTGTACATTATGAGGCTCAGGATTCAGTACTTGTAAAAACCAGGACACGTGTTGGGTCTTCTTAATACAACTTTAAAAGGCACTTCCCCCTCCACAGCCTAGAGGGCCCTTTCCTGATGCAGCAGTTATTATTATACACCTCTGCCAGCACTGAAGAAGTGGGGATGGGAACAAGCATGAAAGCCGTAAGGCATCTGATCTACTCTGCCCAACCCTTCAGTACTTGGGAGGGATTGGGAGAGCAAGGTGATCCTGCACCACTAACTCCTGCACCAAACAGCTTTCCAGGCTGGTGGAGTGGTGGGGGGGGGGGGGGAGATTGCTTTCCAAACTGTATTAAGAAAAACTGAGTAAATGGGATTGGGCAGTTGGGCTCCTTCCCTGAGCACAGAGGAAATCAGGATCCAGAGGTTACAGCTTCACATCTGTCAGCTCTTCAAACAGCAAAGCAAGGATGTGGGGAGGGCTGAGGGAAAACAGGCACAGATACAGGAACATACATGTGCCCCTCTTCTCCCGCGCCCTATATTGTTTCCTACAAACAGTAATGAGATCACTGGGTCCTGGCTTGTCTTCCTGACCCACAATACAACCTGAGCCACTTAAAAATATTCAGGGAAACATGGCTTAAAGTAACCGTCACCATCAGTTGCTTACTGGGGACTAGTCTTTAACTAGAGGTCAAACAAAATTATACTGCAAGCTTTGGGGAGACTACAAAGTGCTCCCTGAGGGCAGAGGCTGTGCAGGCAAGGTGCGGTCCTGAGTTCAAGTTTCACCTCTTGCCTATTACCTAAAGAAGGGCCAGCACACCACCACACCCAAACACCCCCAGACTTTGGGGGAGCTGAGATTCCGATGGGCACTTTGCCAGGCGTGCCCATCTAGGTTTTTAAGCCTAAACTAACCTGGCCCTTCTGGAGCTCAACCCCCAACCGCTCCCCTCCCCACGCAAAATCTCTCCGGGGAGGGGGGAAAATCGCACCGCACGGGCCACCGGCCGGGGAATGAAAGGCGGAGAGGAATGAGACTGAGCCCGGCGCTGCCTCCGGTGCACACCTGTCCCGCTTCTCCAGGGCGGGCAGCCCGTGTGCCATGCCCCGGAGGCCCCTAGCCCGTACTAACCCGGGCCCCGCTGCGTGTCCAGCGCCCCGGCCGGGGATCCCCGCCGCAGCCAGGGGAGGTACCTGGATGGTGTGCCCCGCGGGGGAGGCGGCCGGTCCTCCCACCAGCTTGCAGTACAACTCCAGCCGGGGCCTCCCGCCGCCGCCGCTCTCCTCCCCGCAGGTGGCCGTCGCCCGGATGCTGGCTGTTTCGGCCAGGTTGAAATAGGGCGGATGGAGGCTGAGCCCGAGCGCCCCGGAGTCGGGCGGCCCCACCTGGGCGGCCCCGGGGCGCAGGGTGAGGAAGGGGGATAAGACCACGAGGAAGAGCCCGGCGCCCGGCGCCAGCGGTGAGGGAGCTGCGCGGCTCCCCTGCAGCGCCGCCGCTGCCATGCTCAGCGGGGTCCCCTGGCGCTGATGGGGCGCACGCGGCGGGGGCAGCCGGAGGTGAGAGGCTCCGTGCGCTCTGCCTGTGCCTCTGCTGTGTGCGGCCCGTGTGGAGCCGGGGAGAGAACACCCCCCTCTGGTGCACAGAGCGAGACACGCAGGGCAGCGGACGCAGGAGGGCTTCTGGCTTGTAATGAGGAGTGAGACATGCAGGAAATATTTGGGTCCTGAGGGCTACGAAGGGGGGGGGGGGGAAGGGAGGGCAGCCCTCTTCTGTTGGACCAACAAATAGTGGCTGATAACCAGAGATGGGCCCAGTGGAGGAATCTGGCTCCCAATCCACAGAGCGCTTGGGAGGGGAGAGGGGTTCTGGTTGGGTCCATTATAGCAGTGGTTTTCAAAGTTTTTTTCTGGCGACCCAGTTGAAGAAAATTGTTGATGCCCACGGCCCAACTGAGGTGGGGACGAGGGAGTTGGGGTGTGGGAGGGGCTCAGGGCTGGGGCAGGGAGTTGTGGTGCAGGAGGTGGTCAGGGCTCTGGGCTGAGGGTGCAGGCTCTGGGGTGGGGCCAGGGAGGAGGGGTTTGGGGTGCAGGAAAGGGCTCCAGGTTTGGGGAGGCTCAGGGCTGGGGCAGGGGACTGGGGCACGGGCTTACCTCGGGCAGCTCCCAGTCACTGGCGCAGCGGGGGTACTAAGTGGCCAGCAGCAGGTCTGGCTCCTAGGCGGAGGTGCATGGCTCTCGCCCACAGGCACTGGCCCCCCAGCTCCCATTGGCCGGGAGCCAGCCAATGGGAGTGCGGAGCCAGTGCTCGGGGCGGGGGCAGTGCGCTGAGCCTCGTGGCCCCCCCGCCTAGGAGGCGGACCTGCTGTTGGCCCATTCCGGGGTGCAGCATGGTGTCGGAACAGGTAGGGACTATCCTGCCTTAGGCTAGGTCTACACTACCCGCCTGAATCGGCGGGTAGAAATCGATCTCTTGGGGATCGACTTATCGCGTCTCGTCAGGACGCGACAATCGATCCCCGAATCGACGCGCTTACTCCACCAGCGGAGGTGGGAGTAAGCGCCGTCGACTGGGAGCCGTGGCAGTCGATTTTGCCGCCGTCCTCACAACAGGGTAAGTCGGATCTGATACGTCGAATTCAGCTACGCTATTCGCGTAGCTGAATTTGCGTATCTTAAATCGACCCCCCCCTGTAGTGTAGATGTAGCCTTAGCCAGCCAGCACTGCCGACGGGACTTTTAATGGCTCGGTTGGAGGTGCTGACCAGAGCCACCGCAACTCAATGCCTTACATTCCACAACCCAGTACTGGGTCGCGACCCGCAGTTTGAAAACCACTGCATTATAGTGGTTATTTATCACCTTATTATCTTCCGGGTGTTTGCAAATTGATTGCTTAATTATTTGCTCCATTATCTTTCCGGGTACAGCAGTTAAGCTGACTGGTCTGTAATTCCCCGGGTTGTCCTTATTCCCCTTTTTATATATGGGCACTATATTTGCCCTTTTCCAGTCTTCTGGAATATCTCCCATCTTCCATGACTTTACAAAGACAATTGCTAATGGCTCAGATATCTCCTCAGTCAGCTCCTTGAGTATTCTAGGATGCATTTCATTAGACCCTGGTGATTTGAAGACATCTAACTTGTCTAAGTAATTTTTGACTTGTTCTTTCCCTTATGAATATGTTGAACAGCAGAAGTCTCAGTATGGCTCTTTGGGGGACCCCGCTATTTACCTCTTTTCTATTGTGAAAACTGACAGTTTATTCCTACCCTTTGTTTCCTATCTTTTAACCAGTTATTGATCCATGAGAGGGCCTTCCCTCTTATCCCATGATTGCTTTGCTTAAGCCTTTGGTTAGGGACCTTGTCAAAGGCTTTCTGATATGTAACTTAATATTTTTATTTTTATGGACCAAGTTCTAACAACTCAATGCACACTGAATAGCACCTTCCTTCAGGATGAGCAGTGCCACTGAAAATAGTGGGGACACTTGTAGAGGAAGGTCTACTCCACAAATAAGGGTATCAAAAATCTATTTATTAAATGTATACCACAAAACATGGAGGTTCAAGCTTATTCATAGTGCAGACCATATCTTAATAGAGATTGTCTCATGGACATACACCAGTCCCATGGATGATCCCCCCCAGACTTGCTTCCTTGTACAATCCACAATTACAGGGACCACCTAGCACACCGGTACTCTTGTCTTCTCCATTCCCTGAGGGCTCTGCAGATTCTGCCATCACAGAGCACCACTCTGCAGCACACGTGGGTGCACAGGCTCCCTACACAGGCTCTTTGCAGGTTGTTCCTGTTCATCCTTCATCCAGCAGGCATGATTCCCCTGCTTTTCTGATCTTGTTTTGAGCATGGTTGGAGCATGGTTTGAGTAACACTGAAGTTTTTCGAGGGAGCTAAAAAACATATCATTGTAAAAGGCTCCAGCACATTAGTAAAATTACCATGCTGTATTTAATTCCAATTTAATTGCATTCTCTTTCTCACACAATCAGTGCTCATTTTACAAATAACATTTGCAGGAGTCTAGCACAACCCTATGCTTAATCTGTGATGTGTACATACTTAGAATACTTTAATAGTGATTCAAGAGGAGTTAAGTATTTCATAACTTTATGAGGGCTTTGCTACATGCCATGCAGCACTTGCCAGGGGTATCCTCAGTATCAAGCATCAACCAACTGCCAATGATTTTAGCTGCATATGAACAGTGCCGCTCACGTGTGCCTTGGTCTTGTGCCATTGTAGCTGTTAGCACTAATGCTGTCCAAAACCCATCTATGGGAGAGCACTTTCATCTTTAGCACAGAAAAAGTTATCATTCATTAATGTAGGATGTCATGGGTTTAAATACAACAAAATCTTATTTTCTTCTATCCACTGATAATGACAATTTCTAGAGGAGCGATACTCAGACCTCAGTGATAGAGGAGCCAAATTAGTGATCGGCATTACCCAAAAGAGCCATAGTAGTGTAAATTCATTGTTTCATTTACTATATATATATAATTAATTCTCACAGCAAAATGACTGACCAAATATTCTACAATTGGTCAATAATAGTAAAAGCATCCTGATTGGTTAATAGCTTAGATACGTTGATAAATAAATCACCATTTTTTAACATCGTGTACTGCAAAGAGCTGCAGGAGACTCATTAAAGAGCCACTTGCGGCTCCTGAGCTTCAGTCTGAGTATCACTGTTCTAGAGCAATTTACAGGTTTCTTAGACCCTAAAGAAAGAGGAGGTATTTTGTGTCATTGCTTCATCATGTACCAGCTCCTATGAGACTATGTGGTCCAACAGTATTAGAGGTCTGAATCACAAAAGCCATAGGAATATCAAATATTATTGACATTTCTTTGTTCAAATGCTCCATCAAAGGAGACACTACCACCAAATTCTCTCAGAGGAGAGATATTATATTATCTTAAAGAGCATCAAATGGTCTTTTCAACTCATTTGTTGCTGCTGTTAGGAGGCTTGGCTTGTACCCACTAATACAAATAGAAATCTAAAAGTATAGGACCTTGGTGGCCTTAACATGCATAGCCACCACCTAACAACAGCATTCTACTGTAGTTGCCTTGTATCAGTTCACATCCTGAGTTGGGAGGTAGCGGTGAAGGCGTGGAGCCAAGAAGTAAATACAAATTAAAAACTGAATTTAATAAAATCTGGACTGAGCTTGTACTTGGTGAAAAGTAGATGCTTGGTGCTTCCATGGAACCCCACCACAAAGTTATTGAGAAGGATGTAAAGTGACAAGACCACAAAGAAACACCCAATTAAAAGAATTACATAATCATTACAAACTCTTTTTGATACTGTGGGCTGGGTACTTTATCTATCAGTTTTTTGTAAGATGTTGTCCCTGTACATCGTCTGGCATGCAAGGAAATAGTTTCTCCCTTTAACTGAGAAGTGTGTTTGCTTACCGTGATCTTCTGCATACACATTTTGGAGGAATTCATTTACCTTTTAACTTTTAGGGTAACTTGCAGACTCCTACAAATGTGATTCCAGTGATAGGTTTGTTGATTTTAAAGACAAAAGGCTCTTTCATGTCACCATCTGAAATTGTTGCAAACAGACGCTAAAGAAATACGTGAAGCCCTGTTATCTTCTTTAAGACGACCAAGGGAGCAAACCTGCACTGGTAGCTCCTGCAGAAATACAGTAGAAGCCCCATGCTGCCTTGAAGCGACCTCAACTCAGAACTGTAAGCCACTGCAGAAGAGACAGTGGAGCATCGGTTTATGGGTTGAGGAGGGAACCTCCTGACCCTTTTCTAGTGGCATGTGTTGTGGGCTGATATCCAGGCCTACACTGTGCCTCTGGAGAGGCAGGGATGTGGTAGGAAGTGACCCAGGGAATAGGCTGGGTGGTACTCTTGTCCAGGTTGCACACCTGAACTGCCCGCCCAGGGCCTTGGGTTGAAACTGGTGGAGCAGGAGGGCCTGGGTTCCCCTACTGCCAACCCCTGCATTTGAGCCACTAAGTGCCACTGCTAACCCTGGATTTAGGCCATTTGTTGCTATTGCTAGCCAGTGCTCTGACCACTACGGGATGTGGTTTAGGGAGATGATCCCCCATCTCAGGGAGTCAGCATGCTTGAGAGTGCTCCTCTGAGCAGAAAACACCCTCTTCTCTCCATCCCAATCACACTACCCTTCCTTTTCCTTCTCCACCTCTCCTCAAAGCCATTAGGAGCTGGCTTGATCCCTTGAATCTTCCTGGCAACCAGGATAGGTGCACTTATATCCATCAAATACTTTGTTGAATAAGTTTAAGCAATTTTGTGCCTTGTACACACACACACGAGAATTTGTTCCTTGGTTCTTATTCATTTATTGTCAATATTTGGCTTGTGTATAGATAATCCTTAGTGATGACATTATTTTATATTTTAAATATATTAAACAAATGTAAGATTGCAACTGAAAAATGTTGGTTTCAAAGTAATTAAATTGGTGTATTTTTAGTTTAATTTTGTTTCCAGTGTATGTTAAATTATATAAATATTTATTTATTTATTTAAGGGTAAAGAAACTATGTCATCTTGTGCTGGCATCACATAAGATGGGTTTGTCATGTTTAGACCACAGATATGAAACCTCAAGTGAAAATCAGAGTTCATCAAGAAGTGGTCTTGGTGAGTAATTTCATACTTAGTTCTTATATAATATTTTTCATCCATAAATCTCAAAGCACTTTGCCCCAGTTTTAACAGGTGGGGAAACTGAGCCATAGAGAAGTTAAGCCAGTTATCATAAGTCTCATAGCAGATCAGTGAAAGAGCTAGGAACAGAATCCCTGACTCCTAGTCTACTGTCTTAGCCATTGTACTGTATTGCCTCTCTAAATGTTGTAGGTGGCACTCTTTCTTCTGGGACAGTAATGAACCAATGCATGAGCAAGTAACTAGACCAGAGGTTCTTAAACTGTGGTCCGTGGACCACCAGTGGTCCTTGAGCTCCATTCAGCTTGTCCGCAGATAGTTCCCTCTAAGGTGTGCACCTGGGCAGCCGCACACGAGAGAATTTAGGGCCACCCACCTAATTAGTGGAGCCGCGCAGATGTGGCTCCACTAATTAGATACCTGGCCCCTGAGAAGACGCACATGTAAGCTGAGGTGGTGGCATTAGGGGGAACAGGAGGTAGGTGGGAGGGGGCTGTGGGGTGAGAAGAGGGGGTGGGGGGGAATTTGGGACATTCAGGGCCTTGGTGCCAGAGAAAGAGGCGACTTTCCCCAGCTCCAGGGCTGCGGCTGCTGGAGTGAGGTGGCCCTCCTTCCCAGCCCCAGCTTGGGGGCTGCCGTGGCAGGCGAGAGAGGGAGAGACCCCCCCTCTTTCCAAGCCCCAGCTCAGGGGCTGCCACGGCGGGGGAGAGAGAGGGCACATCCATTGCATTAGAAAGGTAAGACTACTGTTGTTAAAATATGAGTTGTGTGCTTTTATTTGTAGAACAAAAAAAGTTAATTATTATTAAGGTTTTTTTATATAGCGCTTTTATCCAAAATGTTTAACAATAGTCAGCTAACGGTACAAACAACATTTGGAAAGATCATTAAGTGGTCCATCGAGACCCTCAGCAATTTTCAAGTGGTCCGCGAACAAAAACGTTTTAGAACCACTGAACTAGAGTCTTTCAGTTGAGATGAATCTGAGTTTCTAACCATTTATGATCAATAATGATCTTATTGCACTGTGTGTGTCCTTGTCAAGTCACATATTTACACTGTGTCCTACCAAAAATTCAATCCTGAAAGGTACTAAATACTCCCTGCAAAGTGCTGAAAATCCTCAGCTTCCACTGAGTTCAAATCCACCTTGAACACTTAGGTGGACTAGAATTTTAATACATGACTTGAAAGAATCAAACCCTAATTGTGTCTTGGAGTTTCATCAAATGAATAAATCATTCTTCATTTCCTGTCCTAAATTGTTGTTATTCAAGCCTTAACTACACCTAGACTTGTACTGGTTTAAGTAAAATGGGTGTTCCACCAGTTCGTTACTGGATAAAATTAAACTGAAATAAACCACTCAAGCTGAAATAAGAGTATCTACACACAGACTTGCACCACCATACCTAAATCTGTTCAAAAACACACCTTTAGTACACTGGTGCAAACTTGCATGTAGAGATGCATTTCAAGGGTGGGAAAAGATAAAGTAAACCATTTTTTGCTCTGTCTTCTGGATGAAAGGATCTGTTTTACACTAAGGTTCATGATATCTTGAAATTTCTTGTGAAAATCCTTATCTATCTAAGGTACTTATATGGCCCCCAATAGCACCTCACAATCTTTAATATATTTCTCCTCACAACACCCCTTTGAGGTAGGGGAGTATTGTCATCTCCATTTTAGAGATGAAAGATCGAGGCACAGAGAGATTAAGTGACTTGCCCAAGGTCATGCCAAAGTCTGTAGCAGAGCAGGGAATGGGACCCTGATCTTCACATTCCAGGCTAGCACCCTAACCACTGGACCATCCTTCCTCACCTTATCAATGCAAGAGTCTCATCAAATGGCCACTTCTAGAAGAACCAGAACAACAGCTGTGCTAGTCTGGGCAGTTTCTGTTTTCAATTTAATTCAGTTTCACATGGACCAGATGTTCCCCACCTTTCATTAATGTCATTTATTAACTCCATTGAGTAAATGATTCCAAATGTAAAGTGCAGATCTGAGGGCAACATCTGACCAGTATAAATTAGCATTTTCCATCTATATTTCATTTGGAAAAGTTACATTTATTCTGGAAAAGAGAAAGCAAGGGAAAGTAAAAGAAAGGAAATGTTCACACTGAATCATCTTACCTCTGATGAATCAATCCACTATCTCAGCTGTGATACCAGAAGCAGATGCTGGCACTCATTACTCATAAGAATAATGTTTTTAAAATTAACTCTTTATTTAATCTTTAACTAATCTTTCTAATCGATCACACTTTCCCTTGGCATATAAATAAATATGCATGTGTGTTTAATATTAGTTAGTTACATGGAATGTAAAAACAAGTTAAATGAGAACAGAAGCAGGTGCTCAAAGTTGTATCTCCATCTGGAGTAAGGGGAGAATAACACTGCTCTACAGCCAAAATGCTTCTGAAATAAATGTAGTCAAACTTTACTAATTCTGGGTCACTGAGAACGAAAATGATGCTTAAAATTGTTGATTGGCTCTAGTTTTCAAGTTATGCTATTGGGTCAGTATATACGACCCTTGACTTGGGAATGGCGGAGGATAAGTGAGTTATAAAGGGAAGGGATCTCAATTTAAACCAGAAATGACTAAAATACATCTTTGACTGGATCTATGAATAAATCTATGACTGGGTTTGGACAGTACTTGCTTTTTAGGCAAAACAATGAATGATGCAATCTGAAGCTGGTATTGCGTCATACATGATATGAATTGCATCATGTTATTCCTAGAAGTCATGGATGATGCAATCATAACGAAGCTTACATCACTCTGCTGAACAAATTGCCCTATATCAGCTCTAGAAATCATACAGTGTCGTGCTCTCTTATTTGTCAGTGTTTGATTTTGCAAAGGGACACATTTCTGTTTAGCCAAAGTGAGCAGAGATGCCTCGTACTTGTGTGAACAGTGCAGATAACTTCTGCTATGTTTGTGGTAAAGTGACTTTTGCATCACAAAAGCGCAGTATAACCACTATGATTAAGAAAGCCTATCACCTTTATTTTGGCTGCAAAATTGGAGATCAGGACAAGAGGTGGGCCCCACACATATGCTGCAACACTTGTTCAACAAATCTTCACCAGTGGTTGAACAGGAAAAGGAAATCTATGCCTTTTGCAGTGTCAACAGATCATACCAGCAATTGTTACTTCTGCATGGTGCCTCCAGTTGGGAAAGGTGTGTCAAAGAAGAAAAAGTGGACTGTGCATTATCCAAACATTCCATCAGCTATACGCCCAGTACCCCACGGAGAAGGACTGCCGGTTCCTGATGCACCAGAACCATTCTCACTTGAGTCAGACGAGGAAGAGGAAGAGGATGAAACTTCTGGTCCTGAACCATCAATGTCACAGGACCCACATTTTCTCCCATCCTCCTCCTCTGAACCACACCTCATAACACAAGGTGAACTGAATGACCTTGTCAGGGATTTGGAACTACCCAAGAGTAAGGCAGAGCTGTTGGGCTCCAGACTACAGCAGTGGAATCTCCTGGCAGGTGATGTTAGGGTTTCCATGTTCCGTGACCGTCAAAAGGATCTTGTCCCATTCTTCTTCACGGAAGGTGATCTTGTAGCCTGCAACAACATCGATGGTGTGATGAGAGCCCTCAACATCGTTCACGATCCAGATGAGTGGAGACTGTTCATTGATTCATCGAAGACGAGTCTTAAAGCTGTTTTACTGCATAATGGCAATGTTTTGCCATCAATTCCAGTTGGTCATGCAGTCCATATGAAGGAAACCTATGACAACATGAAACAACTTTTGAGGTGCATAAACTATGACCAACATCAGTGGCAGCTTTGTGGCGATTTGAAGGTTGTTGCTCTCTTGCTTGGTCTGCAGACTGGATACACAAAGTACTGCTGTTTTCTCTGCAAATGGGATAGTCGTGCAAGAGATTCCCACTACATCAAGAAAGACTGGCCACTCCGACAGTCATTGGAGCCTGGGAGGAAAAGTGTTCAGCATCCACCACTTGTTGAATCAAGGAAGATTTTGTTACCACCCTTACACATCAAGCTGGGTCTGATGAAGAACTTTGTCAAGGCCATTGACAAAACACAAGCAGCTTTCAAGTACCTCCGTGGAAAAATTCCAAGGTTAAGTGAAGCTAAGATAAAGGAAGGTGTCTTTGTTGGTCCTCAGATTCGTGAGCTTCTTCAAGACGATGCATTTGACCATGCACTGCGTGGCAAGGAAAAGACGGCATGGAAAGCCTTCCAGTTAGTGGCAATAAATTTTCTCGGAAACAACAAGGCAGACAACTACAGGTTGTTGGTGGAAAACCTCCTCAAGGCATACAAAAGCCTTGGTTGCAACATGTCACTAAAGATACATTTTTTGCACTCTCATCTAGATTTTTTTCCACCGAACTGCGGAGCAGTGAGCGATGAGCACGGCGAGCGATTTCACCAGGACATTGCAACAATGGAGAAACGCTATCAGGGCAAATGGAGCCCATCAATGCTTGCAGACTATTGCTGGACAGTGACAAGAGATGCTCCATTTAATGAATACAAGAGACAAGCCAAGAAGCACCGAGTAGACACTGAATAGGACTAAACTATGTACAGAATAGTTTTTTGCCTTTTGTTTCATAATAAATTTTATTTATATAACCCTTTTGCTGATTTTTAAAGTGTTACATAAACAGGACAGGTGAAATATTATCATGTAAAGCAACCATAAACACATGAAAAGATCTAGGTTTACAATTTATGATTAAAACTCTACTATCTACACAATATACATAGACATAAAATGTAAAAACTTAAATATCTTAGAAACAGTAGCCAGTTGTTTTAACTGTCATATTTGACTTCAGCACATCAAAATACATAATAAATAGCACATTTTATCTCCGAAGCAGACGACTTCTCAAAAATTGTAGACCAGTGTAATGGGCTTAATCCTATGATGTGCTTAAATGCTTTGTTGAATAGGGATATAGGGTTTCCAATTTTGGTTGGATGTATTCCTGGAGGTTTCATCACATGACATAATCTTTAATTCCTGGACACTCCCGGACAATCCTGGAGTGTTGGCAACCCTAGGAAAGGACTCAATCACCTGCTTAAAAGTTAAACGGGCATTTACATGCTTTGCTGAATTGGAGCCTTAAGAACATGCTTAGCTTTAAGCATGTGAGCAGTTCCACTGAACTGAAGTCAATGGGACCATGCATATGTTTAAGAGCCAGGGGCGTGCACAAGGTGGGGCAAGCAGGGGTACACCGCCTCCCACCCAATAATTGTCAGGAGCATAGAACTCCTCCAGCCTGGAGGCCGTGGTAGCAGGGAGAGCGAGCTCTTCCTGGGCCCCAGGGCTGCGGGAAGGAGAGCAAGCTCCTGCCAGAGCGTGCGGGGAGGGGAGGGCGAGTTCTTGCCGGGGCAGGGGGTGGGAACAGAATATGTCCCCCCAAAAGGGCTCAAAGTTAAATTTCTACGCACGCCCCTGTTAAGAGCTTTGGTGGATCTGGCCAGAAGGCTCAGTACCTTGCAGGATTGATCATATAGGGTAAAATCCTGTCTGCACTGAGTGAATGGGAGTTTTGACGTTGACTTCAATAGGACCAGCATTTCACCCATAATGGCTACAACATTTTACATCAAGAAGCAGTAGTTCCCTGGGATCCCCAAACTATCCCAGCTAGAGAGAGGGTCCAAATCAACCCCCAGATATGTCTCAGTGGCGTAGCCAGGTTCTAAGTGCAGGGGGAGCAAACATAAAAAAGGCGCCCCCCCTTGGCTCCTCCTCTGGCCACGCCCCCCTTGGCTCCTCCTCCAGCCGCTCTGCGCCCCCTCCCCCCCCCCCTTGGCTGGCTCCTCCAGCCGCGCCGTGCTGCGCCCCCCCCCCCCTTGGTTCCTCCAGCCACGCTGCGGCCATGCTGTGCCCCCCCTCGGAGGGGCTCGGGCCGGGGGGGGGGGGGCCGGGCGCGGGGAAGGGGTGGCGGGCGGGCGCTGCTCGCTTCTCCCAGGGGCTGGGGGGAGCAGAGCAGTGGGGCGGGCAGCAGCTGGCGAGATCCCCTCTCCCCGGCAGCTTCCTGCTTCCCTCGGCCCGGGCAGCCCAGCATTTTTTTTCAAAAGCGGCGCCTGCCGGGCCTGCGCTGGACTCCTGCAGGCAATGGGGGGGCGGGCAGCACGGCCGGACTCCGGAGGAGCCATTGGGGGGGGCGGCGGGCGCAGCCAGAGGAATGAAGGGGCCAGCTCCTCGGCCATCGCGCCCCACGCTCACCGCGGCCCCAACATTGCCGCGGCCGCCTCCTGCGGCGGCTCAGGGCTCGGCGGCCGAACGCTCCGCAGCTGGCGGGCAGATCCCCTCTCCCCGGCAGCTTCCTGCTTCCCTCAGCCCGGGCAGCCCGCAGCTTCCTGCTTCCCTCGGCCCGGGCAGCCCAGCATTAGCAATACCCCGCCCCTTGCTAATGCTGGGCTGCCCAGGCCAACGGAAGCAGGAAGCTGCCGGGGAGAGGGGATCTGCCCGCCAGCTGCGGAGCGCTCGGCCGCCGAGCCCTGAGCCGCCGCAGGAGGCGGCCGTGGCGATGTTGGGGCCGCAGTGAGCGTGGGGCGCAATAGCTGAGGAGCTGGCCCCTTCGTTCCTCCGGCCGCGCCTGCCACACCCCCCCCCCCCAATGGCTCCTCCAGAGTCTGGCCGTGCTGCCGGCCCCCGCCCCCCCTTGCCTGCAGGAGTCCAGCGCCGGCCCGGCAGGCGCCGCTTTTGAAAAATGTGCTGAGGGGAAGCGGCTGCTTCCCCTGAACCCCCCTTGCTACGCTCCTGATACGTCTAGTGTGACAAAGTTCCTCCTCTATCTTGGTGGGTCCTGCGCTTATTGGCGGATTTTCTTGCCTCAGAGATTCACCATGTGGGTTGGGGAACAGCCCAGAGACCTTCCCCTCTGGGAGAACCCACAGTCCAGGTCAATTCGGAGGTTTGGGGGGAACCCGGGCCCGCCCTCTACTCCGGGTTCCAGCCCAGGGCCCTGTGGACTGCAGCTGTCTATAATGCCTCCTGTAACAGCTGCATGACAGCTACAACTCCCTGGGCTACTTCCCCATGGCCTCCTCCAAACACCTTCCTTATTCTCACCACAGGACCTGGTGTCTGATAACACTTGTGCTCCTTAGTCCTCCAGCAGCACACCCACACCTTCTCACTCTCAGCTCCTTGCGCCTCTTGCTCCCAGCTCCTCACACTTTCCCCACAAACTGAAGTGAGCTCCTTTTTAAAACCCAGTGAGCTCCTTTTTAAAACCTGATTAGCCTGCCTTAATTGATTCTAGCAGCTTCTTCTTAATTGGCTCCAGGTGTCCTAATTAGCCTGCCTGCCGTAACTGGTTCTAGCAGGTTCCTGATTACTCTAGTGCAGCCCCTGCTCTGGTCACTCAGGGAACAGAAAACTACTCATCCAGTGACCAGTATATTTGCCCTCTACCAGACTCCTGTACCCCACTGGTCTGGGTCTGTCACACTAGCTACAAACTTTGGTAGTGAGGGGGACTGGGTTCACATTCTGCAGCTGGTGTTCATCTCTAATCATGCCACACAGACTCTCTAAACAAATTACACTTGATTGTCCTCTGTGGTAATAGGGGCCTTCCTGGAGCTGGGCCCATTTCATTTTAATATGAACATAAATATGGAGACATTAATAATTAGATAGTCTTGAAGGGCCCGATCCTGTTGTCTTTTGAATTGGAGGCAAAGGTCCCACTGGGAAGAGGGTTGGAAGCTAAGTCTCTGTTTGTACTTTTATACCCAAGAGGAGTGTTTTATAGCCAGTGTGAAAATACTGGCTCGTGTGTACATTTTAATCATGTACTGCTGTACATGAAGAAACTCTATCTTCACACTGGTCAAAGTTCTATATGCTCTGCTATTTTTTTTTTTGTTTTGTTTTTTAATGAATTTCCTTCTTATTCTTGGCTTTCCATTTGTTCCCATACTTTTCTGGGAGCTGTTTAATTGATTTAAAGTTCCAAAACATGAAAGGCTCTTCTCTGAGTATCATGGCCAGGTAGGTAGAGCCTGCTCCTTTATCTGGGAAGCGCATTTTCATTATGGTTGACTCCTGTCCCCTGGCCTGAGTTGCCAACCAAACATCTGGGAAAAATAAAATGTTTAATCTCTTGTATTTCACGTCCTGTTTTTTCTCTGTTGCTGCCAATGTTCTCTCTTCGTCATAAAAGTCAGGAAAAGTAGCTATTTATGTACCCCTTGCCACTGCATTCTGAGAATTACCCCGCCACACCATTTCTTCCTAAACGGCCTTTTTTTTAACAAACATCCATAATAGTGGTAGTATTAGTTGGCATATGAATTCCACAGAGTTACACACTTAATTCTCCACAAGATTCTCCTATGGTCTGTTTTTTTTTTTTAAACTAGGCAGTGTATTTTCTGCCATTTCCGGATTCTGTTTCCAGAAAGCAGCAATTATCAGCATTTTGGTTATTTTCAGCTACTTTGTTTTCACAAACATAGATTCTGCCTTTATTTTTCTTCATCCTTTGCTCCAGTCTTACTATATACTCAAATTGTCCAGCTTTAAAGAAGAATTTTCTACCTAACGATTTAATGAAGATGGGGGCCAGATCCTCAACTGGTATAAATTGTGAAGACTCCATTGACATCAATAAAGCTATGTCAGTTTATACCAGCTGAGGATCTGGCCCAGAGTGTTTTCCATAAATTCAAACTGATTCTATTAAAGCACCATGTGAAGATCCACTTTGTTGGGTATGGGCAAACTGGTGAGCTTAGAGAATATTCCTAATGGAAAAGTCCCAGGAAATTTAAGGGAGAATGATAACTTTGCTATAAAAATTTTAAACCAACCTATAGATTTCTATAACAGGGATATAACATGCCATTCAAATTCTATAGGATGGTTTAAAAATCTGTAAAAAAAATATTATTTATAAATTAGATAGATTTTTAACATATTTTCTGAAAAACCCTCTTGGTTTCATCTCTATTAAATTTTACAGGATCTTTCCATAGGGAGTCTGATACTG
Source organism: Emys orbicularis (assembly GCF_028017835.1). Classification (NCBI taxonomy): domain Eukaryota; kingdom Metazoa; phylum Chordata; order Testudines; family Emydidae; genus Emys; species Emys orbicularis. The sequence goes on from NC_088684.1 coordinate 82,119,810, forward strand.
CTAGCTTCTTGGCTCTGCTTGTGATATAGACAAAACACATGATCTGTATAACTTTTAATTTGAGGCATGTCTCCATTCAGTTATGGCCCTGTGGTTACTTGGCTAGGTTCTACTCTTTTAATAAGTAGATTGCTGGTGTGACAGACCCAGACCAGTGGGGTACAGGAGTCTGGTAGAAGGAAAATATACTGGTCACTGGATGAGTAGTTTTCTGTTCCCTGAGTGACCAGAGCAGGAGCTGCACTAGAGTAATCAGGAACCTGCTAGAACCAGTTAAGGCAGGCAGGCTAATTAGGACACCTGGAGCCAATTAAGAAGAAGCTGCTAGAATCAATTAAGGCAGGCTAATCAGGGCACCTGGGTTTTAAAAAGGAGCTCACTTCAGTTTGTGGGGAGAGTGTGAGGAGCTGGGAACAAGAGGCGCAAGGAGCTGAGAGTGAGTGCTGCTGCTGCTGGAGGACTGAGGAGCACAAGCGTTATCAGACACCAGGAGGAAGGTCCTGTGGTGAGAATAAGGAAGGTGTTTGGAGGAGGCCATGGGGAAGTAGCCCAGGGAGTTGTAGCTGTCATGCAGCTGTTACAGGAGGCACTATAGACAGCTGCAGTCCACAGGGCCCTGGGCTGGAACCCGGAGTAGAGGGCGGGCCTGGGTTCCCCCCAAACCTCCCAATTGACCTGGACTGTGGGTTCTTCCAGAGGGGAAGGTCTCTGGGCTGTTCCCCAACCCACATGGTGAATCTCTGAGACAAGAAAATCCGCCAATAAGCGCAGGACTCACCAAGATAGAGGAGGAACTTTGTCACACTGGCTTGACTGGCATAGTGTAAAAATGGATAAATTGACCAAAGCTGTGTGAGGAACTAGCCGGTAGCTGTAATGTCAAGTTTTGTCATCTGCAACACAAGTTTCGACATAATGTGAAGCAGTAGACCTCAGACCATTATCTTGCCATAAGAGGGGTGTTTGGGGACAAAATTAATCATTTTTGATTACACACATCATCTATGTCTTTATACATGACTGTACTGAGATATATCCTATTCTGTACACATAAACATGCATTCACTCCCTCTCACACGTTCAGTCTCCTGTCAAACTCATCCATATTCTCATAGACTGTAGGGCCAGATGGGACCATCATGATTTAGTCTGGCCTCCTGCACATTGTAGGTCACAGAACCTCACCCATCCACTCCTGTAATTGACCCCTAACCTCTGGCTGAGTTACTGAAGTCCTCAAATCATGATTTAAAGTTACAGAGCATCCACCATTCTGTCATTCCTAGTCTCATGCTTCCTCATCCTCTCTATAGTGAATGTTAAAAACAATGTGTTTTCTAGTCATTTGCTTTGAGGATTTCCACTCTTGTGATATGACAAAGCTTATCTACCAGTTCAGTTCTACTAGCTAGTGCTGGGGAGCCCATACAAGGTATATGGAGCCCCAATGTTGTACAGCTATGCTCTGCAGAAGCTCCTGCACTGTCATGGAGTCGGGTTTTGGGGGTTAGCAAGGCATGGCCAGTGGATCCATAGCTACATAATTCTGCCATCCAAAATCCACCACAGTGAGTGGAAAGGCAGAAACCTTATGCCTGCTGTAATGGCTACAAAACCAGTTTCATTGCTGCTATCCAGCCTTGAGAGAAGTGTAACCCCCTCGCTCTTGCAGAATCTCTTGTGCCAAGTCTGCGTACTCAGGCTTGGCACAGGGACCAGAATTTGGCACAATGTCTTAAAAGAAGTCTATTCTTCCTTTCATAGAGAAAATGTGCATAATTTCCACTATTGTGAGAGGTCGTTAAGGACATACATTGTGTAAAGAGTAGTCAGTAGACCCTAACTGAGATACTATTATTCCTAGCTATTACAGCACATATAATACATAAGGTCATATATTGTTCTCAGACTCATGCAATATGTAAGCAGATTGCCCCCTCCCTCCCCAACACAATCCACACAACAGATACAAACACAATAGGTAAGAAAGATGATCATGGTGTAACTTAATTTGAATGTGCCTTTACTTTTCAACAGCCCTTGTTGGCCACCAAGACCACAAAACTTATGTTCCCCATGGCTTCCAATTTTAATGTTCATTTTCACAAGCCTTAGTTAGGCTCACCCTGATGAGGAAGCCTATGAACACAATAGCAGGAAGCTCCTTAGTGAAGACTCACAAACTTCAATTAGCTGCTTTGGCTGAGCTGACTGAGGACAGATAAATAGCTAACTTCAGACGGAGTCATAAAATCTACCTATACAGAGAACAAAGGCGAGAGGAAAGGGAAAAGTTGGCAGAAGCATGCAGTTACAACCTGAACTACAATGTACCAAAGCTGTAAAAATATACATAAGGAAAAATTCCAACCTTGGGAGGGGACAGATAAAATATTTTTAAACAAGCTGTATCTTTTATATATGCTAAAATGAGGCATTTAGGAACATGTATACTAAGGATGAAATTCACTCAAAAGCTAAGGAGGGAGTGTGGGTACTTAAAATTGGGGACTGGATGTTAGTTCCAGATTATGTTCCCAGCTCTGCCATTGATTTATCTTGTGACCTTGGGCTAGTCACTTAACTGCTGTGGCTAAGTCTGTGCTAGCCTTTTTCTACAGATTTGCCACTTCTGCACTCCTACTGGTGCAGTTTCACCAGTGGCAACATCTGTAGATACATACAGAGTACATCCTCTTTAACCACCATGTTGTCTAACTCTGCTCAGACCAGGTCTAGATGAAAAGGAGGCTAAAACGACACCTTGTCTGTCCAAATACTCCCACCATTAGTGGAGCTGCAAATATGAGGGGGAAAAGCTAGGGTGGATAAGGCCTCTCTGTCTTTCAGTTTTTCTGTCTACAAGAGGTGGATAATTGTACATACCTCACAGAGTCAGGGCTGGCTCTAGGTTTTTTGCCGCCCCAAGCAAAAAAATTTTTGGCTGCCCCCCACACACCCCTGCCTCCACAGCTCTGGGCTCCCCCCCCCCCACCAGTGCTGACTCCGCCCGCTCCCCTCTCGCCTCCAGCCGGTCCGGCGCTGGCAGGGTTGGAGTAAGCAGCGGGGCTCCCGGGCCGCGCCTCAGCCCAGGGTCCTTCCAGCCAGGGCTCCTTCCTCCAGGAGCGGCCAGGATCCAGGAGGGCAGAGCTGGGGGACAGCCCCGGCAGGGGACTGAGGAGCTGGGGCAGGGTAGCCCCAGAGGGAGCGGAGCCCCGGAGAGCGGGACGCAGGCCCCACATGGCAGCGCCCCGAGCACCGGTCCCCACTATGGCTCCGCTCCTGCTGCTGCTCCTGGCCGCCCTGCCGCAGTCCCTAGGCGGCTCGGGCCGCTTCACCTAGCCCCGGCTGCGGCGCTGGGGGGCGGCCGCCCTGCGGCACCTGCAGGCAGCTCCCCCCGCCCGGTGGCCCCCAGCCTGAGTGTCCCACGCTCGGAGCCCGCTCAACCCAGCCACAAGGTGCGGGCGCTGCTCCCTGACACGAACCACAGCGGTCCAAGGGCCCCTTCCCCCCCCCCCCCCGCACTGCTGCTGGCAGGTCTGGCTCTAGGCTTTTGCCATCCTAAGCAAAAAAAAAAAAAAACACCAAAAAACGATGGCCAGAATGCTGCCCCTGAAAATGTGCCGCCCCAAGCATGTGCTTGGTTTGCTGGTGCCTAGAGCCGGCCCTGCTCAGAGTTGTTGTGTGGCTTAATTGATATTTATGAAAGTCTTTGAGATTCTTGGAAGAAAGGTGTTAGCTAACTGCAAGTTATTATTACTACAGTTCAGCAACTGAGCAATAGCTGCATGAAGCAAATACAAGGCCAGAACCACAGTCCTGGTTGATGACATGGAACAAAATAGAAATCACTTATATTATGCAATTTGGCCATTGTGTGTATTATGCTTCCAAGTAGAGCTAAACAAAATATCTTGCAACAGTTACTTTATTCAAAGAATGTTGCCTATTTTTCTGTTGCTAGAAGGTCTGCAAACAGACCGTAAGGTTTTTTTCAAATGCATTTGAATTTATTTGATAAAAGTTTTCATGAATTTCAATTTGGCTTTCTATTTGAACTGTGTTACTCAGCTGCGATTGGTCAAATAAGTCAATCTGACATTGTTTCTGTTCTCTAACTAGATGAGCATAAATGCTATATGCAGATTTCTGGCGTATGTGCTTGTGGAAAATGAATGTAGTTTTCTGTGAGCATTTGAATGTGCAAGCTCAGAATTCACTTTCCATGAACACTTGTGCTTGTAAAATTCAATTGCACAAATATCTGTAAAAAGCAAATAAGCAAGAGGAAAGAAAACAGGTGTGGCAAATTCATCCAGAAATTCAAATGAAGATTTGTGGCAATTATTTTGTGTGTTATTTACTCAGGTACAGATCTAATTTGCCTTTCCCTTCTAGGACACTAGCTCATGTCCAACCTACATCAAAAAATAACCAGACATCAGTTACATGGCGTACATGAAATGGGTTAGTGAAATCGATATAGTTTCTAGTGGCCAGGTATCCTCATCATAGAAACTGCCACCAAGTTTGGCACTAATTGTCCTATTGTTGGCAGTCTTGACAGAAGAACCAAGGACTGAATGGGCGGGGAGAGATTGGTCTGCCTTCTGATCCTAAAGGTAATCTCTCCATAATAGGATTAAGACACATTTTTAGGGTAGTGAAGGGAAAGTTGTGCTATCACTGCCTGAGCTTTGCCTTTTTTGGGCCCAATTTTGTCAGCCCTCCATTTCATGTGAACATGGTTTATGGGATTAGGCCTTTTGTGGATAAATATTTGATTTCAATTAGAGTTTGCCTGAGTTCAGACCTCAGGGTTTGATTCTAAAAAAAACGTTTATTATTACTGTTATTATTATTACTATTTTTAAAACACTACATCCCAAAATCAAGAGCTAATAGCAAATTGTTTACATAGTACATTTAATCATATACTGTAGTTCTGTATTTTTATGAAGATTAAGGACGCAAGAAATAGCAGTTACTATTTCACAACTATAGGCATGATGTAACCTACGTGACTTTGTCAGTCTGGTATAAGTAACTGACTCATTTAGCCAATGCAGTACAAACAATATATTTTAAATGATTAACAGCATGCTAGATAGATTCCATTGTTCCAGCATTAGCCACCACAGAATTACATGTACAATACTAGGATGCAGATTTCATGATATAAAATTAAACACATCCTAAATTGTTGCCTCCTTTGTTACAAAATTAAATTAGTGCCTAAATGTAAAAGAAAACTAATTTTCACAGATGGAAACAGTACCTAGTCCTCAGCACAAACCCCTAGTCCACATTTCTGACCTCAGCATACTCCATCAACCTATGTCTTGCATCTTAAGACAAATCATATTGTTAATTGAAAGAAGAGAGGCTTTAAAAGATAGTAACGGAAACTGCTGCAAGGGAAATTACTCTACATTTTAAAATCAATTTTCTTTTATACTTTTGGATAAATCAATATGTTTCTGTAATATTCCACAGAAGCATTTAGACTCTAGATTATCTAAATAATTACAGGCATTTTATCATTTACATGTGACAGGAAAGAAGACAATGCAAGTACAGCTGTAACCAATAAAGCTGTATTAAGATCTCTACTTTTTCTTTCTTACGTTCCTAAATGAAGAACAGAATGTATGTTAAAAAACATCATGGGCTCTATCTAAATGATCATTGCCCTGTACAGAGGAAGACCAGGGGAAAAAATAAATCTGTGCTTCAGTAAAAGATAGTATAGGAAGGAAGATAACTCTATGAGCAGAAATATATTTGCAAGTGAGACACATACTGACTGATATTGTCTTTGTGATAGATGTAAAATGTGGTATAACCACAATCCCAGGTCTGAACACCTTTAAACACAGACACACATGCTTACAGATATACACTACCCAAACGTACATATCTATCTACCCATGTAAGCATTTATATTGTAGCTATCACCATGGTCTCTGAACACTGTTAAAAGTTATACAGATACACTTTCTTACTGACACACATTTTCCTAATACAGCTGCACACACACGCAACATATGAACCCATGGAAGATTGGATCTAGATCAGGGGTGAGCAAACTTTTTGGCCCGAGGGCCACATCTGGGTAGGGAAATTGCTTGCAGGGCCATGAATGTAGGGCTGGGGCAGGGGATTGGGGTGCGGGAGGGAGTGTGGGGTGTGGGAGGGGGTGCAGAGTGCAGGAGGAGGCTCAGGGCAGAGGGTTGGGGTGCAGGAGGGGTGTGGGGTACAGCAGGAGGCTCAGGGCAGAGGGTTGGGGTGCAGGAGGGACTCGGGGTGCGGGCTCCGGCCCATCGCCGCTTACCTTGAGCAGCTCTGGGGTGGCAGCAGCACGCAGCGGGGCTAAGGCAGACTTCCCTGGCTGCCCTGGCCCTGTGCCGCTCCCAGAAGCAGCTGGCACCACGTCCCTGGGGGGGGGGCAGAGGGCTCCGCATGCTGCCCTCACCTGCGGGTACCTCACCTACCTCCCCCAAAGCTCCCATTGGCCACCGTTCTCCGTTCCCGGCCAATGGGAGCTGCGGGGTGTGGTGCCTGCAGGCAAGGGCAGCATGTGGAACCCTCTGCCCCCCACCCCCAGAGGCCTCAGGGATGCGGTGCCGGCTGCTTCCGGGAGCAGCACGGGGCCAGGGCAGGCAGGGAGCCTGGCTTAGCCCCGCTGCGCCGTGGGGCTGACAATCCCACAGGCCAGATTCAAAGCCCTGATGGGCCGGATCTGGCCTGCAGGCCGTAGTTTGCCCACCCCGATCTAGATCCATAAATTAATGTTGTAACTGTTCCATATCTCTGTAATGGGTCTACCCAAACTTTGAACACTCCTAATTTCAGGGATGTTTGTGTTCAGGTCCATCTACACAGGATCCTAAAGAGCTGGGTTTGATAAGTACTGGAGTGCATTTCTTTCAGTTATTAATTTTAAAGATACTTTTGATTTGTACCAAAGTGAGGAACTAATCTTATTAATTACTATTATGAAGTACTATGCTGTGAGTGTGCATCCTGCTGTACTACAGATGAATTGTGCCAAACAGATAACATATCCCTGGAGATTCAAACACCTTATAGTCTGAGCAACTGTCTAGATTCAAGTACAGTGTGAGGAGAAGCCTTGTCCACACAGTAGGGATTTGTCTAAAGAGTATGTAGGGTACCTTGATGCACTAGAAGAGAGAGACTGTTCCAAAATGCCTTTTGAATCAAAATTTTCCATGGGTCACCAAAAGAGCACATGCAACATTTATACATTCATTCATTTTAATGAGAGAGACCAGACCTGCTTGTAAAAACAAGCATTTACATACACTAATACACCTTGGCACATGTAAATATTAGTGACTGCAAGTGCAAATGGTGCACTAGTAGATTTAGTGGGCACACGCTCAAAGGGCCTTTGAAACTTTGGCCCTCCATATCTAGATTTACAACAGTCACAAAGAAAGATTGGATCATAATATTCTCCATGTTTCTTTGCAGTTCAGCCAAGAGGAATTCTTTTGCTTTTTTTCTATCAGAAAGCTAGTATTTTTGGCTGTTGAATGTCTCTTGGCAGGCATAAGATTCACAGTAGATTGCATGAATACTGGGATTTTCCAGGGGTGGAGCAGGGAGTTTGTACAAATTACCAGTATTTTCCTCATCAGTGAGCAAAGAAAACTGTGCAGTCATCAGCTGGATCAGAGTGAGAATGATTCTAGCTATATGATCTACTTTATTCATTCAGTACATTTTACATTTCAGATAGAACCAAAATGATCATCCATGTCTATACATCCATCTCTGATCAAGATTAAGGTTAGGCTGACAACAGGCCATACTTTTGAGGTGGAGGGGGAAGCATGGCTGGAGCATGAGGCTATAATATATCTGCCTTCATCTAGAATGCATGTAGTTTGTTTTACAGTATTCACAAACTTGTTTAATTTTGCCGTAGGAAAAAAATTCTGCAGAAAATCCTGCAGTTGTAGACATGTAGCATAAGCTATTTGGATCTCACTGCAATATATTCTCCTCTCAATAAACACATGGAACTCCCATTAATGTGAATGCAAGTTACGTATGCATATCAAAGGGAGAACAATATCCCTAAGGGCCTAGCATAAATTAACAAAAGCAAATAAATTCTAAAACCTCCAATCTTAGTGCACGCTGTTCTGTCTGTCTTGGATCATACAGGTTTTCAAGGAGGTCTGCAACATCCAGACAAAATCGGGCATGTTATGGACAGTATTTCAGCATTAGTTTTAAAATTCCTCACTTTTGTGGATTTAAAATTAAGCCCTTAAGTAAGAGTCTCATCTCCCCCAATGAATGTGCATCATTCACATAAAAAGATAATGGAGTTACACACCCGTGCATCCACATGAGAAAGGAGATTATTACCATAATGTAGAGTAGATTATTGCCTTTGGAGTTCCTTTTTTAGAGTAGTGTTTCTTCACAATACATTCCCAAATCTTCTGCCAGGTCTTTTGGAGCTATACTAATTTGAATGGAAATCTATGTGCAACACTAAACATCTTTTATGGGGATGACATCGGAAGCACTGAATAAGATGAAGAATGGTAAAGCAGCTGGTTAAGATGTGATAACTGTTGATATTATTGGAGATACTGCAGTAAGTGGCTTTCATAGATTACTATATGTTTACTGGAATCAAGCAAGGATACCAGATGACTGGAGAGTGGGGTTGATGGTGCCTTTTTGGAAGGGTAAGGCTGATGCAAATGATCCAAATACCTATCGGGTCATCACTCTCTTGAGTCAGCATTTCAATGTCCTTGAGAGTCCTTTGAAGGCAAGGCTGACGTGCAAGGTGGAGGAAAATATAGGAGCAGAGCAACATGGCTTTAGGAAGGGAAGGACTAATATAGATGCAATATGTGCAATGAGATAGAAGTTTGAAGGAATGATAAATGGAGGGTGTAATTCCTGTGTTGCATTTATTGAACTTGAGAAAGCATATGACTTGGTTCCACAGGAGCTGGTGTTTGGAGTATTGAAATGGATGGGAGGGGAAATGGAGATGATAGAGCTGCTGTATTGAGAGTCAAAAGCTAAGATAACATAACATTTCAGAGAGTTTTGATGTGATGGTGGAATTGAGATAAGGCAGTATTCTGAGTCTCCTTCACTTCATCCTAGTATGGAATTAATTAGTAGGAGGACCAAGCCTGTAGAGAGAAAACTAATGTATGCTGACGACCTGACCCTGTTGGCTGACAGCAAAGAGGAATTGGTAAATGTGATATTAGAGTGGGCATCTGTGTTTGAAGACCCTGGTTTGAAGGTAAACACAAAGAAAACTGCAAGTAGGGAAGGTGGAAGAAGAGCTGTTGATTGAGGTTTCAGGAGAGAAGCTGAAGCATAAGAAAGAATTTGTGTATTTGGGACGTACAATTAGTGCCATCAGAAAGAGGTCTGGAAAACTGCAAAGAATGCAGTGTGCATGGGCGGGAGTGAAAAAGTGGCAGGGTTACTGTGGGACCAGCAATTAAGCAACAAACTGAAAGGAAAACTGTATTGTGTTTGTGGGTCTTACAGAGATGGAAGAAAAGAAGATACAGGTAGCATGAGAACAGCTGGCAAGTGGAGGTGAGGCCGTGTGCATGGAAGAAATCAGGGGGAAGATGAATTTGGGACTCTTAGTGATTGGCTGGGTAGGGCACATTTGAGATGTGCTGGACATGTGATAAGTATGGTAGCCCAAGGTCCAATCTGCTTCAACAGCTGCCGTGGGAACTACAAGTTGTGGACTACAAACTGGGGCATGTTAGGAGAGCTTCCTGGTTCCTGCTAGGAAGTCACCTCTGCCCCTCCCAGGAGGAAGTTTTTGCACTGCCTGAAGCTGGGAGCAGGAGACAAGCAGTAGAAAGGAGGCTGAACTGTAATCCTCTTCTATGTTTTTTTTTTTTTTTTCAGAATAAAACCTTGTTCCTGCTGGTTTGTCTGAGTGGGTCTGGTCTGAAGTGAACACACACAACGCAGAACACACAGACACCTCAGGCCCAGCTTCCCAAAGTTGTGTAAAAAGTCACAAGGCAGATTTTCTCTATGTTGAACACCTTCATATTGGGCCAGTGACAAGGAGGGGGGCTACAAATGGAAGACCGACCAGTAAAGAAAGCATGGGAGGAAGAGGGTGGCACGAAAGGATGTGCAAGACTGAGGATAGAATGGAAAGATTCTGTCAAAAGAAGTTTGACAAGAAAAGGACTGGAACTCCAAGACCCACAAATACATGTCATGGCCTGGAAGGAGTAGCAAAGAATTGGGGCATGTAAATGGGAAAAGAAGTCAAGAAGTGAAGTTTCATGATGATGACATCAGTGCATCTATAAAGGCTTGTCTACATCAGATTTTGTACCACTTTAACTATATCTGTTTGAAATCACTATAAAGTTACATGATACACCCCTTAGTATGGAAGTGGTTATACCTGTATAAAGGTGCTTATGTAGCTTATTCCTGTAAATTTAGGGGAGCAAGCTATAGTGTGATAAAGCACCTTTGTACCACAATAATTGCATTCATATTAGGTAGTTGTGCTGATTTAACTATTTTGGTTTAAAAAAAAAATTGCAACCCTAACTGAAATAGTTAAATTGGTGTAAAAACTGTGTGTGGACTAGGCCTAAGATTTAGAACAAAACAAAAATGATAGCATTATAAAAATAATTGTCTTGTTTTATCTTTGATCATATTGCTCATCCACTTGATATCAAAACTCCACCTTTGGAAGGAGGGTGTAGTTTGGCTCAATATACTCGCATTTTCATGGGTTTGTGTTTTTACAATGCATATGTCTGCATTTGGTTAGTGTATATCAATAGTGTCTGATCATGCATACATTTATATTTGGGAAGTGTATATCATTAAACATCTAACTTTATAGGCTGCATGTGTGTGCACACATGGGAAAACTGTATTACCTGCATGTGTGTGATGCACCTGTACGTGTGTGTGTTCACTGGGAAGTATGAAGTGTGAGAGTCAAGGAGGAGGCATCTGTGTGTACTTCGCAAAGTGTCCATCGTTAGGCACACGAGTTTGCATGATGCACGGGTGTATGTATGCATTGGGTCCACAAGCCTGCATTGTTCTATGCTGTGACGCGGGTACACGACATATATGGGTATGGATTCCCGAGCGCGTGGACGGTGCAGCGTGTAGCTGCTCTCTGGGAGCAGCTGCTATCTCTCAGGCGCGATGCAGCATGCAGCCCCTGCAGACGCTGTGCTCCAGTCACTCTGCAAAGCGAGTCTCTTCTGATCGCCACCCTGGGCGAAGGGCTAGAAAGTGCGGAAGAGGAAAGCCGGCTCTGCTCGTCCCCCGGGCTAGCTCGGAATGAGCCGCTGCTGTGATGTGCAAGATGTCTTTCAAGGTAAGCTTTGCTCACTGCACTGCCGAGCTGGGGAGATCCCGTCCCGCCCTCCTCCTTTTGCTGCCGCTGCCATGTCCCGTTAGCACTGCAGATGCTGTGGCTTTAGCAGGCCTGGCTGATCGGCTGCAGTCCGACTCTGCCTCTGCTTCTCTGCATACGGCCTCGGCTATTGTTTCCCTCTGCCATGGATCTATTTCCTCCCCACGACCTTCCCTGTGCAGCCGATGGTCCTGGGGGGTAATGGGCACAGCTGCAATTGTATTTCACAATATGTTGATCTTCCTGTATATGAAGCAAGGGGGGAGGGGGGTGGTTAAAGTCTAAATCTATGTGGACTTTGGTGAGTCATTGTGAGATTAAGTTGCGTATGGGATAACTCGTGAACATAATGGGTGCAGATTGTTAGGGGTAGTAGTGGAGTGTGGAGGAGAACAGCTATACTTAATACAGAGCACAAGAAAGGGGGCATAACGCAGGAACTAACTTTAGATTTTTCCACCTACAAATCTATAAGCTATCAGGTCTGTTTTACATTATATCTCTTTAGTTTTTTTATACTTTGTCACAAAAGCCCGTCTCTTTATGAAACTCTCCATAGTATTTGTTTAAAGGAAAACTGGGATTGTTTGACCTCAAGGGAAACAAGAAGTAACTCTGTAGGTTTATGGGATACATAAATCTTATTATTTTAGGTGTTAATGGAACTAACATTTTGTCTAGAAATTAAATTTATTAACTTAATATTTATATATAAACTATAGAGCTAAGTTAGTCTATACATTTGCTTTAGGACAGTCAGAATATACACATGTATATTGTGTATATATTATTTGTAATCTTAAAACCCTTACCTGTCATTGAATTTTAAAACAGATAATTTTAAAAACTGAATTTACTTTTCCCCAGCTTTGCCATTTGTTTACAATCTGCATTCCACTCAGTTAGTTAAATTAGACTGGTTAGACTCATTTTCTGTTTCTAGTCAGTTTCACTTTTGTGAACAATGTTAAAACAATGATGTTTTAATTGGGTTCCCATAGCCCAGTGGAATGTTTATATTTAAAAACCTGAGTAGGCCTTGTTCAGAGTCATCTCAGTGGAAACATGCATGAGGAAGGATCTCAAGATCTGTCCCTTATACCTGATCTCACAAAAGAAAACCCTAGATCCAAAAAGGAGATTAATAAGGACCAATAAGAAAGGAGGAAAGCAAGAAGCAATTTATAGATAACATTGGCGAACATTTACTCTGGAGATATAGCTCCTGGCTAGTTGTGCAATTTTCATATCATTTACCTCTTCTTCACCTATTGATTGCCAGCTCAGCGCCAATTCTTTGCTTTGATTATTTGTTGTCATTTCCCCTCTTTCCTGTAAATCCCTTTATTTGCTCCATTGTCTCCTACTCTCCACACTAACTGCAGCACCTGCCCTTTCTTCCGTATTGCCTTTCTGCAGCTCCACTGTATTATTTTAATTGTAATAGTGCTTGAAATGTGCGGGGTTCCAGACACAGTTCCTACCCTGAAGAGCATACCCTTTCTTACAATGCTGTTCACCCTTATTCTCACCCGTGAAAACTCCATGGTCACGTCCCTTCAGCCTTCTGTTGTCCTCAAAACCCTTCATCTTACCTCCCTCTACTCTGTTTCCATTCTTCTTCTTATCCTTCTGCTAATTCATCTCCTCCTTTCTGGCCTCACAGATATTCATCTCATTTACCCCTTTCTCTGTCTCTCATTCTCCTGGATGCTGGTAACAGCTGTTCTACATAATTCCAGTCCTGTATACCAACATTCTCCTATCTCAGCCAGTCCTGCCTCTTGCCCTACCCCGCAGGCTTTGCTCCTCTAACCTTGTTCCTGTCAGCTGCCTCTCGCATGCCCTACTTCCCTTTTCCTGCCCGCTCTGGGATTTTTACTCTAGCTCGCTGCCTGACTAATATAACTCTTGCAAATTCCTTCTCCCCACCCTTCCCTGGCTATGTCTGTAGCTGCCCTGTTTTATGGTGTTCTCTCCTTCTCCCATTTCCCTGCCCAGAAGGCTGCAGTGCCTCCTCTCTCCCTTGGCTGTAATCTGTCTCCCTCCTCCTCTTCCGTCTCCGCCTATGAATTACACGTGATTTTGATTTTCTTGTCCATATAATATTTCATATGATTGTCTTCTTTTCTCTGAGCAGCTCCTCTGCACTTTTGTATGCTTAAGTCCTCTTCTGCATCTCCACCTACCACCCTCCTCTCTTCTTGGGATATTATACACCTCTACCCCGCTATAACGCTGTCCTCGGGAGCCAAAAAATCTTACCATGTTATAGGTGAAACCGCGTTATATCGAACTTGCTTTGATCCGCTGGAGTGCGCAGCCCCGCCCCTCCCCCCCCCCCCGGAGCACTGCTTTACCGCGTTATATCTGAATTCATGTTACTCCTCTACCTCGATATAACGCTGTCCTCGGGAGCCAAAAAATCTTACTGCGTTATAGGTGAAACCGCGTTATATCGAACTTGCTTTGATCCACCGGAGTGCGCAGCCCTGCTCCCCCAGAGCACTGCTTTACCGCGTTATATCCGAATTCGTGTTGTATCGGGTCGCGCTATATCGGGGTAGAGGTGTATATCGGGTCGCGCTATATCGGGGTAGAGGTGTACATGTATTTAGGGGCCACATTGACAGTATCCACAAAGTCCTTGACTCCCTTCTTCACACTCCCACCTTTCGTTGTATCCTCCTTGATCCAAGTCTCCAGCTCTACTTCTTGAATCCCTCAACCAACCCCCTAGCATCTAGTGGGCCTGATTCAGAGGCAATTGAAGGAAAAGGGAGATTTTCCATTGACTACTTTGGGCACTGAATCAGGCCCAGTCTGGTTAGATCCCTTTCTAATCTTCTCCTTCTCTCTTATCTTCAACCGCTCTCTGTCCTCTGGCTCTTTCTCTCCATCTTCAAGAACACTGTTGTTTCCATAACTAAGAAACACACCCTCTCTATTCAGCTGTCACCCCATCTGTCTCCTCTCAGGACAAACAGCAAGTCAGAGATAGAGCAAGGAATTGAACCTCAGAGTTATAGAATGTAAAAAGTATTATCATTATTTTTCTTCTAGCTACCACTAAGCTGATACATAAAATTATATTATTATTTTACTTTTTTCCTTCACTGCCATCGAGAAATGGACTGTCTGATCTAGACAATATCCATGTGTTTTCTCTTTTTGAAGAAGTGCTTATGATGGGTGCCAGTTTAAAATGTATACAGTACCCCATATGACCCTTAAAGTTTACTGAAAGTATACATGATCAAAAATATCAGCACAGCCATAGTTTAGAATAATGTTTTAAAACATCTTGATGAAGTAAAGGAGAGCAAATCATATCCTGGTGCTAGAACAAATGACATATTGAAATAAATAAATCACATTTTCACCAAAGCGATCAGCTAATAACTTTTCCATTATTATATTCTGTGTCACAATTGTCAATGTTAGGGATTAGTTGTATACTTTAAAGATTCTTTTTTTCTAGGGTTTAACTAACTTTATAAATGTCACAGTTTTATCTAACATCTCTTGTAAGTTAGTAGTACCAAAACAATAAAAAGAATAAAACCAATTGTTCAAGTCAGATTTTTTGTGTGCTGCACCTAGCACAATGGAGTCCAGGTCCTTGACTGGGGCTCCTAGGTGCTGTGGTCATACAAATAAATAATAAAGATAGGACTGAGTCAGGAACTGAGCAATAATGATCAAAGCCTGTGGCATTTCCTGGAGATTAAAGATCAGTGGGGAGGAGTTCATTGCTCAAGGGTCATTAAATCCAGCTGGTCAATAATCCCAAAATAAAGCCCTGCTCTAAAGTTACTATTGCCCTATAATCTGAAAATGAAAATAAAAACCATAGATGTATAGACAGGGTGGATAAACATTTTTAAAATCAGATTTTTTTTTTAATTGGATTTTTTTTGATAAAATGCTTTTTGAGGAAAAAACCTATCTAAAGATAGTTTTAATTAAGATACATTATAGTTCAAAGATCTCTCATCATGGAATAGGGATTATAAATTCTAATTCTATAGTATGAGACAATATATTCATGTAATGTTTAAGAAAAGTTTTGTAAATGAGTTCCAATCGTTCATGGATTAGGGACCCAATCTTATGGGGTTCCACAGGCTTCTGTATAGATTATTTAGGTTAATCTTTCTATCTACCCAATGGGACTCAGTGCTCAGTCTGGAAGATACCATCAGAAATGCTTAGTTTTGCAGTTCTCAAACTGTGGATTTGTGTCTCCAGAGGTAACATGCTTGTTAACAGCAAAAATGTTTTAAAATAAATAATATATAGAGGTGAGAAATAACAGACCTCAACTCCATTGTCCCTCTGCAAATTTGTGTACACAGAGTCAATCCCTTACCTCTCTAAAAGTGCAAAGTTTCAAAAAGTTCAATGAATAGAAGATTATTGGGGGCGGAATAGATCTAGACAAGGAGAAGAAGTCTGGAGATAAATGTGAGAAGTGAGGGACATATGCTTGTTTTGTTAAAATATTGTATGTTTGCTGTTGAAGAAAAAAAATCCAGAATACTTAACATTATTGTTTTAGTTAAATAAAACAATTTAAATGTCTGTCTGGTGACGTTCTCCTCCTAATACAGCCTGGCAAGAAAATCCTCCAAATATTAATGATTAACCTGTTGAATTGGAGATCACTGTTTAAAAATGTATAGTGTGTACCTTCTAAAAATGAAACCTACATCTATCTCTGAGTTGTGAAGAATATGTATTAAGGTTATAACAACAAACAAGAATGCACTTTTATGTAGAAAATCATGATTAAATTGAGTCTTCCTGACTAGTGATTTAAATCAAATCCACTCTGTGTATAGATCTTTGTTTTTAACTTGGTTGTGTAATTCCAGTTGGTATGTACAGTGTATTTTGATAGGATTAATGTCCTGTTCACTGGCCAGGTTGCTTGAATCTTTTCTGTACATTCCATTCAGCTTAGAACATAAAATAGCAAATATTTTTTCTCATCTGATTGTTACATGGTTGATGTTCTAGGTCAGTGGTCCCCAAATTTTTTACCTCGCACCTCCCTTTACCCCTGTCTGCACCCCTTCCCATTGTGGTTCGGAGCTGGGGCTGGGAACAAGGCCACGGTTGGGGCTAAGGCTGGAATTGCAGCTGGGCTGGGAGCCGGAGGCAGAGGCTGGGGCCACAAATGGGGGCAGGTCTGTGGCTTGGAGCGGGACCACAGCTGGACTTGGGAGCAGAGCCATGGCCGGGTCGTGATTGGGGCCTGAGGCTGGGGCTGTGGCTGGGAGCGGGGCCAGCAGCTGGGGCCGGAGCAGAGCGGGGCTGGGTGATGCTCCCTCCCCACCTCCGATGGGGGCTGGGCTGGGCCCCGCCATGCCCCCCCAAACATTCCTTCACATCCCCTTAGAGGGCTGCACCCCACGGTTTGGGGACCATTGCTCTAGGTGTATTGCATACTTAGCTTTTGCAAGGAATATCTGGCTATACAGCATGAGGAGAGGAAAATGCATTGCTAGCATGGCAGCTCCAACCTGAGGCTGGGAAGCAGTGCTTTGAAAAGCCAGATTCATGTCCTTGGTACATTTGACAATGCTACCATGGCTTGGATCTGATTCAGAAGGTATGGGGAAGTTTTTGCTGGAGGGTTAGTGCAGGATTTATTCCCTAGCAGGGCCGGGGAAACTGTTCACGGGCACAAGGAATGAGGAATTTCATGAACCACAAGGTTAAATGCTCTGGGTTTGATTCTTCTCTCAGACTGGTTTTACATTGGCACAACTCCTTTGATTTTGTTGGAGTTATTCCTGACTTACATCAGTGTAAGTGAACAGAGAGTTAAGCTCTCTAACTCCTTCTGCTTAGTCTCTGAATCCTGATTCCAGATCCTAGCTAATTCATAAAGGTCCTGCTGTAGAAGTCAGGCACAGTAGTATGGAGTCAGACAGCCATTATGAGTGGTGAGAAGACTGGGGCAGGTGAAAGTCTTCCTATAACAAGCACATACTGCAAGCCCCAAAAGACTTTCAAAACATTTAGGGTCAGAGTGAGATGATAAAACTAATCCAAGGAGTATTGTCCATCAACACTGAACTCCCTTCCAGAGAAGCTGAGAATGACTACAAACCTCATCACCTTCAGGACAAAATGTCAGGCCCCACCTTTTGCAATAAATTTTCCATAAACATCATAACAACAACAGTGTCCTAAAAAACTAACTAACTAGATGTCTTCCTCTGTTTAGTAGGTAGGAGAGAAACAGGCAAGATGGATCAACTGATGGTGTAGGTCACCTGGCTGGATTTATGTAAAATTGTCCAACGGCACAAGTGCGGTAAGAATAGATAGACCATACCTCTTCACCAATGGCTAGCAGGGCAGGCTAAGACTGTTAGTAGTTTTGAGCCAGACTCTGATTCCAGCCAGTGTCAATGTAGAGTTAGTTGATTGTAACCGAGATCAGAAAACCTAGCCTATTGTGCCAATTTCTATGCTCCTTCCCTGCCTCTTGCCATCCATCTCTTGCTATGTAAAAGTTCAAACCACTTTATGAAGTGTCTTGTGATTTATGAAACTTCTCATGCAGTTACCAATTGTCCTAGTTGCTAACAGCTATAAAAATAGCTATGTCAGAGGGTAGCTGGCCTTCTGAGATCTTTTCTTAAAAACTTCAGCCATCAAAACAACAATGTTAAGACAACATAACAGAAACCTTAAAAAATGTCAAAAACAGAGACCATACTCGTGCAAGACAGCACAACCCTTCTCTTCCTTCCAACGTCAGGTTTTCTCTTGAGAAGAGAGCCTCAACACTAAAGACTTGCCCTGTTCTCCAAATACATTATGTGTCTAAAGTCCAATCTAAGCAGAAGTCAGCGATGACCAGTTGTTATTGCTCAATTCCATAACAGGTGCTGCATTCCTCCATAGAGAGTCCGTTACATATGCTGAAAATTCTACTTCTGGTGTCCTTCCAAAATGTGGACACAAACACAGCTCCTTGATACACAGAAATGAGTTCCTCCATGGAAAACAAAAAACAGAGAAAAAGGAAAACAACCAATCTACAGCAATAGCAAAATCCTCACAGTCATTACATAATATTGATACTGCATACCCCTGACATACTAATTAATCAACCATACTCTTGGTCCAACATAATTTTCCCCTCCCTATACAATAATCTTTTCAATTCCCACCATATCACGAGCAAAAACACATTCCAGCATCCTCTTACTTCTTCACAATTTTGTCCTGAACTTACTCCCAAAGGCCTCTGGGCCTATGCACTGGGCTCCTCCCCCACCTTGAGAGGAGAGAGGCCCAACACACACTCAAACCATGTTAAACTTGGATGTGCCTCCATCACTTCCTCTCCTTCTCCTTTCTCACTGCATGTCTCAATACCACCAGCTCCTGCTGGACTTTGTGTATCAACTCCTCCGGGGAAGCCCATGTCACCTCACACCTTGCCTTCCAGAGGAACGTACATAGGGCTACACTGATGAAATAGAGGGCCTTCCCCTCTTATGTCCTAAAATAATTGGCACTTTCAGCACCCTTGCTAATCCCACCTGCACCTTCTGAGCCCACGGGCATTCCTCCAACAGATGCTCCTGGACCCCCACCCCTGAAGACAGCTATTACCTGGGACATAGCTGGTCTTGTTTTTGCAAGATTTTCCATACTACCCGCATACTCACTTTACCATGGTAAAGCCTGCAGGCCATCCCTTTATAGTTAAAGGGGACCCTCCGCGTCCGTAGAAGTCTCAAAGCACCCAAAATGACCGTATCATCTGGGCAACCGGCCAACTGCAAGAGCTCATATAAGTATCAGCCTCCAACACCTGCTGATACTTCCCCTGTCTTGTCTGTCCTCTCCTCACCTCTTTTTAGCATATCCGTAAGAACTGGAGCACTCCAAAAACGTATTCCGGGAGCTGGTTCTGCCTCCTCATCTGACTTCTCCATCCTTGCCATGGCTTTACAAGCTTTCTTTCCCACCATCCCTCTGCTGATGGCACTGAACCCAGACTGGAATCATATGCTGAATGTGACCTCATTGGTTACTTAAGACCAGCTGCATCCTTTGCAGATAAAAATGCAAATTTAAGGTCTTAAAAAAGTATCATTGGGTGTCTCATCCCCAAGCCTCAGTGTTCCACCCCTTGACAGACCAGAGACCTCTTAATGAATGGATACATCTTCTGTCCCCACAAGAAGAGGAAAAAAACAACCCTATCACTCTGCCCATCAACTGTGCCAAGAGCAGCATGTACACTCTGGTCAAATAAAGGAAGAGCGGAAGCAGGTACAGATGTATCACTCACACTCTGTACAACATGGAGGGTGCATGCCAGCTCCTCCATCGCTCCACCACCCACTCCCCCATCTCCAGGGCACTTTCCCAATTCCACCTCACAGTCGCTCCTTCCAAGCAGAACTCTGCCCCCAAGATCTTCAATACATCTTCCTGCTGTCTACACTGCAGCCTTTCCAAAGGGGGGGAATGCTGGATCATTGCCATATTTGTTCCCCTTATCCCCCACCCATAATGCCGTACTCTGTCAAATTTAACTTGGTCCCTGACACTTGCTCATACCGCTGGAGATATGTCATCAGCCTGTAATTTTCTTCATGGTTCACAGCCGGGACCGATATCAGCCAAGGGAAATCAACATGGTCCTGCCCCCACCGCCACTCCACCATCCACTTCCAACAGCCTAACAAGGGGATCCACCAAGAACACATAGCACAATGGACTCAAAGGAAAGCCCTGCCTCACCCCAGACCTCAGCAGGATAGCCTTCTGCCCTAGCCAACCATTAACCAAAGGGTGCCTGACAGCCTCCTTGTACATCTGCAGCCAAGAGGTGAAGGTACTCAGGATCCCATGGTGCTGTGGCACATTCCACAGATATTCACACTGCACTTGATCAGTGGCCTTGTTTTGATCCAGGGAATAAATGTACCCTTGCCAGGCACCTTCTGCCACTGCCTCAAACACCTCCAGAAGATCTCACTGTGAGTCTGCTAGCAGCCTATCCTTGACTGCACTGGCCTGGCTGGCTGGATTCAGTTTTGGAGCCACCTTACCAAGCTGTTTCAGGAGTGCCCTTGCTAAGATCTTATCTGTATTCAAGAGGGTGAGAGGTCACCAGTTTTCTAACAGCATCCTGTCCCCTCCCTCCCCTTTGCTCAGCAAGATCAACAAACCCTCATGAAATGATCTCTCCAACTCCCTCCTACCCAGCACCTGATTAAACATGTCCGTCAACACCTAAGCAAAAACCACTGGGAAAGTCCGATAAAATTCACTTGTCAGCCCATCTCTGCCTGGGGACATCTCTTTCTTTAAAGCTTGAGTAGCTTCCAAAGCTTTCTGACACTGAATAGGGCTGCACAAACCTTCTGCCCGGCGCCCACGCTCTCCCATCCCTCTGTACTGATGTCTGCTGTTGTTGCCCTACTCCCCCAAATAACTTGGCATAATAAACCTGGATCACATCCAGCATCTCCTCTGGGTCTCTGGTATACCTTCTTTCTATGTTTCTCAGTCCCAACATGTCCCAAGCCTCCTTCCTCTCCTTTCTATAGGCAAAAATCTGGTGCTAATTGGACTTCACTCTTGCAGCAGCTACTTTTTCCCTTTAATTTCTTAACCCTGACATGAAGGCTCCTGATATTCTGCTCCCCATTCTTGAAATTATCACTCTTACCCCTGACTTCTGACTCCTCTTGCTAGTATTGTTGTTTCCTGCGTTAACCAATCCTCAATCAATTTAGAAGAAACTGTATTGTTTCGAAATAGAACTGTTCCTTTCTTTGTCTGCAGCGGTTAAAGAAACAGCCACCACACACTGCCAATGCCCTTTACCTCGTACTGTCCCACAGTGCTTCCAAAAACTCTCCATCAGAGAGTTGTTACAAAAGCAGAGGTCAACCTCCCTCGACCCTGGCAGCTGAATAGCCATTAGGAGGTCCGAAGGCGCAAACCCCATGCCTTTCAATATAAGTTTCTGTATTAAGAGATCTCTTTCTGGCATTGGTGGTGTTAGGGAAATGTATCAAAAATGGTCCACATATCTCCATGCCTAGCTGCAATTAGTTGTCCCTGTACCCATACTTCCCTTCCCCCACCCCCATACTCTCAAACTCGGCTTCCTGCCCTAACTGTTGGCCACCATCCCTTCCTCTCAATCGCTTCAAGGTCTCTGCATAAGATAACACCAACCACACAGCACCTCACTTAGGGTATGTCTACACTACGAGGCTAGTTCGATTTCTCTTAAATCGAAAATGTAGAATCGATATTGCAAAGTCGAACGTGTGTGTCCACACTAAGGACAGTAATTTAACTTTGTGAGTCCACACTAACGGGGAAAGCGTCGACATTGGAAGCGGTGCACTGTGGGCAGCTATCCCACAGTTCCCGCAGTCCCCGCTGCCCATTGGAATTCTGGGTCGAGCCGCCAATGCCTTCTGGGTAAAAAAAAAAAGGGTCGAGGGTGCTTTTGGGTAATTGTCGTCATCCGTCCGTCACTACCGCCCTCCCTTCCTCCCTGAAAGCGCCGGCGGGAAATCAGTTCGCGCAATTTTCCAAAAAGCACTGCGAGCATGGATCCCGCTGCGACCATCGCTGCAGTTGTGGCCGTTGTCAACGCCTCGCAGGTTATCATCCACCTTTACCAGAGGCAGATGCAGATAAACCAGGCGAGGAGGCTATGGCACCGCGGTGAGGGCCTGAAGTCTGAGAGTGGCACAGACCTGTCACAAAGCACGGGACCCAGCGCCGAGGACATCACGGTGACAATGGGTCATGTGGATGTTGTGGAACGGCGATTCTGGGCACGGGAAACAAGCACGGACTGGTGGGACCACATAGTGCTGCAGGTCTGGGACGAATCCCAGTGGCTGCGAAACTTTCGCATGCGGAAGGGGACTTTCCTTGAACTTTGTGAGTTGCTGTCCCCTGCCCTGAAGCGCAATGACACCCGGATGCGAGCAGCCCTGACTGTCCAGAAGCGAGTGGCCATAGCCCTCTGGAAGCTTGCAACGCCGGACAGCTACCGGTCTGTCGCGAACCACTTTGGCGTGGGCAAGTCTACCGTGGGGGTTGTTGTGATGCAAGTAGCCAACGCAATCGTTAAGGTACTGCTCTCAAAGGTAGTGACCCTGGGAAACGTGGAGGTCATCATAGATGGCTTCGCCGCGATGGGATTCCCAAACTGCGGTGGGGCTATAGATGGAACTCACATCCCTATCCTGGGACCGGAGCACCAGGCCAGCCAGTACATTAACAGAAAGGGCTACTTTTCAATGGTGCTGCAAGCACTGGTGGACCATCGGGGACGTTTTACAAACATCAACGTCGGATGTCCGGGCAAGGTTCATGACGCTCGCGTCTTCAGGAACTCTGGTCTGTTTAGACGGCTGCAGGAAGGTATTTACTTCCCGGACTACAAAATAAGTCTTGGGGATGTGGAGATGCCTACAGTGATCCTTGGGGACCCAGCCTACCCGCTAATGCCCTGGCTCATGAAGCCCTATACTGGCGCCCTGGACACTGAAAAAGAACTGTTCAACTACCGGCTGAGCAAGTGCAGAATGGTGGTGGAGTGTGCTTTTGGCCGTCTCAAGGGGAGATGGAGAAGCTTACTGACTCGCTGTGATCTCAGCGAAACCAATATCCCCATTGTTATAGCAGCTTGCTGTGTGCTCCACAATCTCTGTGAGAGCAAGGGGGAGACCTTTATGGCGGGGTGGGAGGTTGAGGCAAATAGCCTGGCATCTGATTACGCCCAGCCAGACAGCCGGGCGATTAGAAGAGCCCAGCGGGACGCGCTGTGCATCCGGGAGGCTTTGAAAGCTAGGTTCCACAGTGAGCAGGGTAACCAGTGACTTTTAAGTTTCTGTACAGAGAAGCTGAACCTGCCCCCATTTCTTTACCCAGTTAATGTTGACTATCCTCTCCAGTTACAGACCCCCTCCACCCCCTTCCAAAAAAATAAAATCAGTTTTATTTTGTTAATGGACACCGTTGTCTTTATTACTGTTTTCGTGGGAATGTTTTAAACCTGGGACGCAGACTGTGGTGGGGAGCGGGTGTAGTGTACTGATGCAAATGATCCTTCTAAACTCCAAGAATGACAGGATTCACAGTAGCGGGCTGGTTGTTTCAACGGAGCCTGCCAGCCCTCCTGAGCGGGACTGCGTGTATGTGGGGGCTATGTGACTTTATGGCAGGGGGAGGAGGGTTACAGATCCCCTCCTGCGTGGCTCTGTGATCCAGGACAAGGACCGCTGCATAAGATCTGTAACTGCCCTCCCCCGCCACAAAGTCACAGAGCAATCCCCCCCCCCCCACACACAGAACATGAAAACCACCTCCCAGACTGACCAGGGTAACTAGTCACTGCACTGTGTATGTGCCCTGCTGCTGGACCTGCCCCCGCCTCTGTACCCTGCTAAAGGTGACTGTCCTGTCCAATTACCAGGGCCCTTCCCCCCCTTCAGACAGACTCTCCCTCAAAAGAACATGATTGAAACAGTAATGAACAGAAACGTATTTTTTATTAACAACCACACATGAAACTGGGGGGTGAAACTTGGACGGGGGCTTGGGTGAGGCGGACAGGAAAGGACTTTTCAAATTTTGGGGAATGGCAGCCTTCTGGTGCTTGAACAGTCTGCAGGGGTCGAGTGAGAGTTTTCACGGACTCTGCCGCCCCTCCTTCTTTGGACTTTGGGCGAGGGGGGTATGGGACTTGGTGGCGGGGGAGTGCGGTTACTAATAGACTGCAGCGGGGCTCTGTCCTCCTGCCTCCGTTCCTGCAGAACATCAACAAGGCGCCGGAGCGTGTCCGTTTGCTCCCTCAGAAGTCCAAGCAGCGTTTGAGTCGCCTGCTGGTCTTCCTGCCGCCACCTCTCCTCACGTTCCATGTGTGTCCGGTGCATTTGGGACAAATTCTCCCTCCACTGGTTCTGCTGTGCTGCCTGGGCTCGGGAGCAGCCCATTAGTTCTGAGAACATGTCCTCTCGCGTCTTCTTCTTCCTCCGCCTAATGTGCGCTAGCCTCTGGGAGTGTGATGCCAGGCTGAGTTGGGAGACAGTCGCAGATGTGGCTGTGGGAATGAGAAAAAGGTAGTGAATTCCTCCGAAACATAAATGTAGTTGTGAACAAAGAACATAGTCTTTCTCTGTGAACAAGACCATGCACCGCACCTATCACATGCGCACTCAGGACAAGGTCGAATTTTCGGACCTCGCCTTCAGTGCCTGGGGTCTTGCACTGCCGATCTGGGAAGCGGGGCAGGACACCGGAATCTCTGTAGCAGGCAAACATGGTAAGCCGTAGACTTGTGGCTGCTTAAAACTTTAGTAGTACCACTGGCCTCCTTTCACATTGAAAGCAATGCCAGTCTCTGCTGCCACCAATCGGCCAAGCATGAACTCTGGCCCTGTCCCACCCCCTCGCGGATGTCCCAGGGAAAGATCCCTGTATGCTGCCCCTCTCCCGCCTCCACCGCGTGCCTGTAAACCAGCGGTTACAGTTCTGTAAAGGAACTTGCAAGCAGTCCCAATACTAACAGTCCCCTACCTAATTCAAAGCAGGTCATCATGAGCGACATAACTATCATGAGGATCTCGGACAGCGATAAGGAAAGGATGCTTCGGGAAAGCCTGCAAAGACCAGGGCCCTATGCCGCCATGCTGTGCAAGGCAATGATCCCGGAGTACTTGAGGATCTCCTGGCGCGGGAACGTCTCCTACTTCGGAGGACCCACTAAGGCCGCTCTCCCCAGGAACCTGATGAACAGGCTTTCCCTTTACCTCCAGGAGAGCTTCGTCGAGATGTCCGTGGAGGATTTCAGCTCTATCCCCGCTTTTAATATAGCTGCAGTGGCAGGGACTAAAGAGTGGAGCAGCTTGGGCAGCAGAATCATGCACAACCAGACACTGTTAGATTTTTTTTAAATAGTTGGAACTGAATACTTAAGCGCCCAGGGTAAAGAAATCATGAAGAACACATTGTTCTTATTCTTAATATTCCAGTTTTGTTAAAAATAAATGTTTAGATGTTTAAAACACTTACTGCTTGATCCTTCCCCTGAATCTGTGTCCGGGTTACATGCTGGGGAGGGTTGGTAGGGGATCTCTGTAAGGGTGATGAAGAGCTCCTGGCTGTTGGGGAAATCAGCTTGGTAAGCGCTGTCGACTGCCTCGTCCTCCTCATCTCCTTCCTCATCTTCCCCGTCTGCTACCATGTCCGAGGAACCGGCCGTGGACAATATCCCATCCTCAGAGTCCACGGTCAGTGGTGGGGTAGTGGTGGTGGCCGTACCTAGGATGGAATGCAGTGCCTCGTAGAAACGGGATGTGTGGGGCTGGGATCCGGATCGTCCGTTTGCCACTTTGGTCTTCTGGTAGCCTTGTCTCAGCTCCTTGATTTTCACTCGGCACTGCGTTGCATCCCGGCTGTATCCTCTCTCTGCCATGGCTTTAGAGATCTTCTCATAGATCTTTCGGTTCCGTCTTTTGGAGCGCAGCTCGGAAAGCACGGACTCATCGCCCCACACAGAGATCAGATCCAAGACTTCCCGATCAGTCCATGCTGGGGCCCTCTTTCTATTCTGGGATTGCACGGCCATCTCTGCTGGAGAGCTCTGCATCGTTGCCAGTGCTGCTGAGCTCGCCACGATGTCCAAACAGGAAATGAGATTCAAACTGGCCAGACAGGAAAAGGAATTCAAATTTTCCCGGGGCTTTTCCTGTGTGGCTGGTCAGAGCATCCGAGCTCGGACTGCTGTCCAGAGCGTCAACAGAGTGGTGCACTGTGGGATAGCTCCCGGAGCTATTACCGTCGATTTCCATCCACACCAAGCCTAATTCGATATGGCCATGTCGAATTTAGCGCTACTCCCCTCGTTGGGGAGGAGTACAGAAGTCGAATTTAAGAGAGCTCTATGTCGAACTAAATAGCCTCGTGGTGTGGACGGGTGCAGGGTTAATTCGATGTAACGGCGCTAAATTCGACATAAACGCCTAGTATAGACCAGGCCTTAGTAGCAGCAAATGCAGCATCTGATTGCAACCCCTTAGCTGTCATTGTCCTTTTCCATGCTAAGGGCCTCAGCTCCTCAGAAGACCCAGGCAGTTCCTTGCTCTGCTGCGTTCATACCACACCGACCTTTGCAGCTGTCCCACTATCCCGGAGAGCCCGAGCAATAGAATTGCCTGCATTAGCCCTGTCTTCCTGAGTCCTCAATTTTTAGTAATCCTCCCCTTTTGCTTGGGAAACTCTTGTTCCCTAATCAGGCAGATTATCCTGTTTGTCCAGTTGATCCACCTTCTCCAGTCCCACTTCTTCCTCTGCCTACACTTCTATATCCACTCTGGTTCATTCCAACCCGCTCACTTTCCTCTACTCTATATCCACATCTCTCCGCAGTGCAGCTCTCAATCCAAGCGCTGTATGAGCAGTGACTGCCTTCACCACCAGCTCCATACTAGGCTTTCCTCTAGTCACCAGTGACTCACCAGGCACCTGGGATGCTGCTCACTGCACCCCAGGCCTCTGCTGTTCCTCTGGCACTGTGAACTGCTCTGCCACTGCCATGCCTGCTGCTTCCTCTGTCATTCACATCAGCGGTTACTGCCAGTTCTCGTGACTCACTCTCCACCACCAGGGATGAGAGGGGGGGGGGCCCAGCTTGTGTCCCTATCCTCCCTCCACACTCCCCGCTCTGCCTGGTTCCGTTGCTCTTCCTGCTCCACTATGGAATTTGCTACAGCCACCATGCTCAATGAAGCCCACCCAGATCCTGTGGCTGTTACTGCCGTACAGCTCTTTACCTTCGACCAGGTCTTTTCCCCAACCTCTTCAAACTATTGGCCCTTCTGAATCACAACATCCTCCCCTGTCCTCTAACCTGCTCACTGCTCTCAGAAGTCTTCTGGTTTACTAGTTGTAAGAATTCCTCCTGGTAGGGCAGGCTCCCCAGAGAAGCCCTTCTCCCCACCCACAGACTCAAGAGACAGGTAGGCCCCTTCTCTCCTAGCTCAGCCATCCTGGACTGTCCCAAACTGCTCTCCATACCCTTCTCTTTGTGCCCTTGCACTACTACAACTCCTCCCAAAACCTTCTTCTGTCCTCTTCCCTTCTTCTTCCTCCTCTTTCTTTTTCTTCCCTTCCCTTGAATGAGAGCCTTGCAGCCTTTCCTGCAAAGCCCCTAGGTCTCCACCCTAGAGCTGCAGAGCCTCCTGACTCAACAGCCATCTTGCTCCTCTTACTCACATCCATAGCTGGCCCTCTGAAGGAGTAAGGGGCTCAGCCTACCTCTGACAGACCCCACAAGGGGGAAATGAGGCAACTCAGGTTCTCCTGGGAATAGTTAACTCACAGAGTAATGTGAGTGCAGTGTAGTTGTAGCTGTGTTGATCCTAGGTGGGTGAGGTAATATCTTTTATTGGATCAACGTCTGTTGATGAGAGAGACAAGCTGAAGAAGTTTCAGAGTAGCAGCCGTGTTAGTCTGTATCCGCAAAAAGAACAGGAGTACTTGTGGCAACTTAGAGAGTTGGTAAGACAACTCCCACCTGTTCATGCTGTCTGTATGTTTGTGTATATATATCTCCTCAATATATGTTCCATTCTATGCATCCGAAGAAGTGGGATGTAGCCCACGAAAGCTTATGCTCAAATAAATTTGTTAGTCTCTAAGCTGAAGAAGGGCTCTGTGTGGCTTAAAAGCTTGTCTCTCTCACTAAGGAAGTTGGTCCATTAAAAGAAATTGCCTTATCCACCTTATCTCGCTGAGTAATTTGGAGGCAATTAATTAGACAGGGAAGTACTTGGGCATGCTAAAAGGCTAAGGACCTCAGTTAGAGGGAGATTCCTGAGGAGGGGAGTTTCCAGAGAGCCTGAACCAAGCAAAAGCTGTGTCCTAGGGTAGAGAGCCTGAATTAGGTGGAAGCCAGGCTCACAGGGAGATTGAGCTAGGCGGAATCTATGCTCCTGAGCAAAGGAGCCTGAGCCAAGAAGCTGTGTTCCTAGGGAAGGAAGCCTGGATAAGCAGAGGATAAACTCCTAGAGCAAAGAGCCTAAAGCGGGAGCCTGGAAGGAATGCTTTTGGAGAGGGGAGAACCCTAGTGGGAGAGTGACAGTAGGCACACAGCCCAGCCAACCCCATTAGTATTTGGAGTGGTCCTTGAGAAACCTCCATGGACTATGATGTCAGAGGAAGACTCCACCCAGGCAGCATCAGGAGACCTGAGGCAAGAGCAGTTAGAGGAAGTACCTGGATGGAGATGAATACTGAACTCAGGACAGCTGACAGTGAGTGCCTCAGCTCAGAAGGTGTGGTGTGTGCCTGTGTTAAACAAAGCAGAGCCTCTGGGGGAAGTGCTCTCGAATACCCAAAGCTGGTTTGGACTTGTTTATACTCTGGGTGGAGGGAAATCAAGGCAGGACTCACCTGCAGTGCTGCACCCAATCATAAGGTGGTTACCAAGGTGAGTTTCCACTCCTTTACAAGCTAGTACTAAACTAATTAAATACTTTGAGTGTGACAGATCCAGGACACGCATACTAGTGAGCTTATGTCTGCAGGATTTTGTGCAGGAAAGAAAACTGAATCGGAGCTATGATGTGGTTTTCTGTTTAAATAGCCTCCTATCACTGAGCACTCTCAGCAGCACTAATCTGCCATTGCTTTGCTCCAATGTCTTTGCTGCCTTCCGCATGGGCTTGTTACAGTGACCAGGAATTAATGGGTAGTCTGTACCCTCTCTCCCCATGCAAGGCAGTGATAATTTGGCCCTTGACATGGGGTGTCATTGAGATACTGGCTGTGTTCCTAGGATTGAGGCCCAGGGAGATCATTACTGTAAAGTGATGTCTGTCTATACTTTAACTGTTCAGCTGTACTAGCTATATTGTGTAGCTGTCATAAACATACAGCTAAGGGTAGCATAAAATCCCTCTTTACCCTGTAAAGGGTTAATTTCTCTTTTACCTATAAAGGGTTAAGAAGCTCAGATAACCTGGGCGACACCTGACCAAAAGGACCAATAAGGGGAGAAGATACTTTCAAATCTGTGGGGGAAGGTTTTGGTCTGTGTCTCTTGGAGCCAGCCAAGAAACCAGGCAGGAGAATTACATCTTCTTAAGTATATCTGAACTAAGCATCTAGTCTTGCAGAAATAGTAAGTAATAGCAGAAAAGAAATGTGTTAGATTACCTTTTGTTTTAGCTTGTGAATTTTCCCTGTGCTAAGAGGGAGGTTTATCCCTGTTTTTGTAACTTTAAGGTTTTGCCTAGGGGAGAAATCCTCTGAGTTCTTGAGTCTTTTGTTATTCTGTAAAGTACTTACCATCCTGATTTTACAGAGGTGATTCTTTTACCTTTTCTTTAATTAAAATTCTTCTTTTAAGAACCTGATTGATTTTTCATTGCTCTTAAGATCCAAGGGTTTGGGTCTGTGTTCACCTGTACCAACTGGTGAGGATATTATTCTCAAGCCTCCCCAGGAAAGGGGGTGTAGGGGCTTGGGGGGATATTTGGGGAAGGTAGGGCTCCAAGTGGCCCTCCCTAAATGTTTGTTTAAATCACTTGGTGGTGGCAGCGATACTAAGGCTAAAAAGGAATTTGTACCTTGGGGAAGTTTTTAACCTAAGCTGGTAAAAATAAGCTTAGGGGGTCTTTCATGCGGGTCCCCACATCTGTACCCCAGAGTTCAGAGTGGGGAAGGAACCCTGACAGTAGCATCCCTATTTTGCTGTTGTAAAGCAACATCCTGGGCAGATATGTCTAATAAATGCTATTCTAGCTCTCTTAAATATGAGGGCATCATATTTAAGGGGCATCATCTCAAAGACATATCACATGCAAGAGAATCTGTGTCTTAGGTGCACATCTGTCAGGCCCCACTAGCTGAGTAGAGAAGAGAGTGTTTGAAACATAGATTGTATTCAAGACAAATTGAGGAATTTTTTCTGAGCCAGGCGTCCTTGTGAGACTCAGACCGAATACATGCTGCCTGAATATGATCTTGAAGCATCGGTGGGAGGGGTTTGTATATGAAAACTAGCTTTTTCAATTTTTAAAATCACCTAGTGTGAAGAAAGACTCAGACTCATTTTAAGTGTCAATTTTGTAAGGTTTCAAATTCAGCTTACAGTCCTGTAAGTATTCCTGACTTCAATACACACAACTGGGATTTTTTAAGTTAATTTGTTTTTAAGTGAGATATTAGTGTTAAAGATGACAACTGATAAAAGCCCACACAATCCCTCTCCCCACTGATGTTTAACCATGCTTGGAAAGGGTTTCTCAGTTTGTACTTTAATGAGTGCCCCAGACACAGACCATTGAAATGTGGGATATGCTAAAATGATGTATTTCAGTATATTGTCATCATGTTTCCTGCATTGCTTCTCTTTGATGCCAATATCACTTCCTCTCTTCTTTGTCTTTTTCACACCCCTCTCTTTGTCCCCCTTCTTTTCCATCCCTTTTAATCCACTGTAGTTTCTCCTCCCTCTTTTCCCTTTCCTGTGTCCCTGCTGTTTCCCCATCACCTTTCTATCTAGTATTGCCTCTCTCTTTTGTGGAATGGTAGCATTTGTCATGCAGCTCCCATACTGCTAAGTTTACTCTTCTCCACACCCCCTGTCCTGCGCACAGTTGACAGCAGAGTGCTAATTAAGGGGAGCAGGCAAACCCAGTAGTCTGGGAGTTACGTGACCAGCATGTTTCACGTCTTGGGACTTATAGGTAGCAGGGAAGGAGGTGGCCAGGAAACTGGCTGAAAACCAGGGAGTCCCACAATGGGACATTTGAGTTGTATGGTTGAGTCTCCATGATGATCCAGTCTTTGGCTTCTCTGCTGAGACTGTCAATATGGGTACCAGTTGTCACTGTTGGTCACACTTAGTTGTGATGTGGACTCCTTTTCACTGGGAACTGACTGAGAGATCACCAACTCACATTACCTAGGCCACCAAGAGTCAACCGAGTATAATGACTTTCAGTCAGTACTGACCTGGGACAGATTGGAAACAAGATAGGGCAATTTATAGAGGCCAAGATTTCTAACAAAGCAAAGTAACCCTCTTGCCCCAACCTGGTTATAAAAGAATGACACACTGGTTTGAACTGAGAGCATGTGATATTTGTACTTGCTCTGAAACAGATTTCAATCCTTTTTGTATTAACAGAGGGAAACACCGCTCGCAAATGCTGCATTCTGGGCTGCAAGGAAAGGAAACCTGGCTCTTCTTCAGCTGTTGTTGAACAGTGGGCGAGTAGATGTGGACTGCAGAGACAGCGTAGGCCCTCAATACGTGCATGCCAAGAACATATGCTTTACATCACTTTACACAGCTTTAAACACTTTACTACGGTCATTTGAGTGTCTTATGTTGCTTAAGCAAGATTTAAAACCTTTAGCAGCCATGAAAGCAATTTACAAAGCTGAGTTGTAACAACATGATGAATTATATCAATAGCAGGTTTTAGAGTGCTCACAAATTTCTTAACCCCATCCAAAACCGATCTGTTAATTATTTCTTTCTTGCACTGATTTTGCACTAGTGTAAATAATTCATAAGGTGCAGGGCAATGCAGAATCAGGCTTAATAAGATTTCCTAGTGAAGATAAGCCTGCAAATATGTATGTGATTCTTTTCTCTATGGATGGTCATAACTTCTATTGGCATCAGTGGGAATTAGATATGAAATTAGAGATGAGCTGAAATCAAAAATGCCCTGTGTCCTGTTGCTTCTGCACAGAATATACATACAAGGAGTGGACTGTATTTGGATTTCCGAAAAGGCAGGGAAAAACAAGGTTAAGACATTACTTGAATAGAACAAGTACTTTGTGCTTAGTTAAAAATGTGAGCTGTTGAGAAACACTGCCATATTGGACGACTTTAGTGCCACTCTGGTTTATAACACAAACCTAGCCAACATCGCTCACCTTGAAAATAGCTTAGGGGGAGATTTTCAATAGCATGAAAGGGAGTTAGGTACTTAACTCCCATTGACCTTAAGTGAAAGTTGGACCTTACTGCCCTTTTGCCTTTCAGAATCTCTCATGTTGTACTTTAGGGATCAGTCCTGTGTGTGTTATTCCCAAGTAGAATTTTGCATGTGGAAGGATGGTGAGATCAGGGTGAGAGTCAAACTGGAAACAGATGGAATGTGAAGAAATCGGAACTATTATTGGTTAATTATTTTTTATCAAATTGGTGCTTAATTTTGATCCAGGTTTATGCAAAACACTGAGAACCTGGCTTGTTAACTCGATTAGGCCTTTGTTTATTATAACAGAACTACAAGTTTTCTAGACTAAAATATTTTAATGTGATGTAGGCTACATGCTCTTTCACTAGTAAAGTCTCACATTCGCAAGCACAATCAGTGCATACATTTTTCAGAAGGAGGGTGAATTTCATCCCTATGCAAATGGCCTCTGCACAACACGTACACCCCTCTTACATTCCACAAGGCTTTAATTGGTGCATTGAGCTTGTGTGGCTGTCCTTTGCACAGGGTTGAATTCTACCCACAAAGCAGATTTCTGGATATGGAAGTATATTTGATATAATTTCAAACACTACAGCATTTGAGACACTGTGATCTGGTGGTTAATGCAGGAATTAGGCATCAGGACAACTAGCGTCCTATTCCTGACTTTGTCTCTGACCTTGCTGTGTGACATTGGGCAATACCATTCACTTCTATGTCTCAGTTTCCTCCCCTGTGAAGTAGGGTAATGATGCTAATCTATCTTTGCAAGGCTCTTTGAGATTCCCTGACAAAAAATCGTATATAAGTGAAAGGTATTATTGATTATTACGTATTTATTAATAGGGACCATAACATGAGATCATTGCATAGTACTTATACCCTGTTTGGGGTACACTGTTAAACTCTGATCCTGCAATTGCCTCAGTGCAGGGGGCACCTTGTTGCAGGATTGGGCTTAGCACTGAAGGCAAGTGTGTGAATGTTGCTGTAACTAGTTTTATTTATTTATTTGATTCTTTACTTTTCAAAGGATTTTCAGTGGCAAATTTTTTAATCTATTTTTTTAAAGTAATTTGTTGCCCCACAA
Source organism: Emys orbicularis (assembly GCF_028017835.1). NCBI lineage: Eukaryota > Metazoa > Chordata > Testudines > Emydidae > Emys > Emys orbicularis. The sequence continues at coordinate 82,153,375 of NC_088684.1, forward strand.
TTATATGTAAAGAAATAAGAGGGGAGAACAGTTTTTGTTCTCTGGGGAAATTATAATCCGTTCTCATAAGTGTCCCCCCAGTTATGCTGAGAAGTTGTTGTCTGATTTATTATTAGAGTTAATAGTCTAACATACTGATTTGTTTTTCCTTATGCCCAGCTTGGCACAACAGCTCTGATGGTAGCTTCTCACTATGGTCACATAGAATGTGTGCGGGAATTGGTGTTACAAGGCGCAGATATCAATCTGCAGAGAGAGGTAAGAAACATTCTGCATTTAAAAAAGAGATTGAAAAAGCAACCATTACTGATTGGAGTGATAGAAACCATAGAGGAGTATTACCAATTGCTTATCTGTTTGTTGCTATCCAGTATAAGTACAAACAATCTCTATTTGCTAGGTTCTCCTGAGAATATGTAGGATTCAGATTTCTGGAATTTTAAATTGAAAAATGAGGTGCAGGATCTACTCTTATAAATAATCCATCAAGAGTTTCTAGTGCACCCAATTTGTGTGGACCAGTTTCATCCCTACTGTAACCCCATTGACGCCAAGGATGCATTGACCATTATAGTCATTGACGCAGTAACATGCAGATTTCAGAAAGTGATTAATAAGGAGAGGTTGCTTACCATTAAATTATAGAGGCTAGCCATTAAAATGGATTTGGTAGAGTTACCCCAGGAATTATTCTGGCCCAGTGTGCTTTGTAATATGTTCATCTCAGTTGGCAGCAATAGACTCTATCACACATCTAAATCAAACCTTACTTTGTGAGGACACAGTTGCCTTCAGTCTGTTTGTAGAACATTAATTATAACTTTAAGTCAGGATTGGCTTTTGTGCACATCCCTCCAGTAGCAGCATCTATAGTCATTCTGATTTGTGGGCTGTCTAGACATACAGCAAAATTGCTCTGTTGGCTAATGGTCCTGAGAGAATATAATTTAACAAGAGTTTGCAGTAATGTTGGCTGACTGTAGAATACAGTGATAGCTCAAAATAATGGCACTGTTCTCTGCACTGTAATGATAAGTGTACAGTATACATTTCTAACCTCTCTTGGTTACCTGGAATTAAGACATAAATCCCCTGCTGACATCTGGAAATTATTGCCTCAGCGAATGTAACAGTCGATGATATCAGTTTTCTGGAATTGATTTAACTGGTATAAAATTGCTTTAATAGTGATTACGGGTAGACTTTCAATAAGGCCCCAATCCAGCAAAGCACTTAGCACAAGCTGCTGCAAAAGCAACACCAAAAGGACAGTCTGAACTCATTTTTGTGCATCACTTTGGACATGTTAACTGGGAAAGTCAGCAAATAAAGAAACGGAAAGGAACAGAACCCCTCAAAGGGCAAAATTCACGCTTGTGCACAGAGTTCCTATGGTGACAGGAATACAGGAAGTTTAGCTGAAGTTTAAACCCTGCATTAAAGACTTAGGCCCTTATCTTGCAAATAGATCCACATACTCAGACTTGTATTCTTGCAATCCTATTGGAGTCAGTGGACGCCGCATAGGAGGAAGGGTCCATACATGTGGATCTGTTTTGCAAGACTGGACCCTTGGATGGTACACTGGGCCTTGTAAAGGCCTTCTGCACTGGAGTGAATTTCCACATGTAGCTCCCTTTTTCCTGCCTCTCCAGATGAAATAAGAAAGCCACAAGCGAGGAAGGCAAGAGTTTCTGGGGATAATGATGCTAACCTTCCTTTGTAAAGTGCTTTTGAAATCTACTGATGAAAAGTGCTATATAACTGATATACCAGGGTACAATCCAGACTAATGAGCTGCTGTGTCACCCCTGCCCTTCAACCTTGGGTGCCTTACAATGCTTTGCTGAATGAGCTCCCACCTGGATGGCTCACAAACAGCCTTCCAGCGTGCAAGCCACACCCTGTGTGTAACTGCAGTCTGCCAGCCACATTTGGGTTACACTCTGCCTCTCACCAGCCTTTGTTATACTGCAGGGTGACCCCAACACACCCCCAGTCCCAGATTTCCCCCCAGACATGTATATTCTGTACCACCCAGCTCTCTCCTGGACAATACAAAATATTTTAAGTCCATTATTCCTTTAAGGGAACAATATGCCAGCTTATTATTATGAATAGTTATTCAGACACTTCAATTTAAACACACTGGATTAAAGTGTAAAACAAGTTTATTAAGAGAGATTTTAAGTGAGTGCAAGTCATGAGGAATCAATGTCAGAAATGGTTACAAGAAAAATAAAGATAAGACGTTCACTAATATCTAACTTAAATTATATCAGATTCAAGCAAAGTTTCTCACACATGCTTTCAGCAGTAGCAGTCGCACTGACCAAACCCTGTAGGTCAGGATCCCTCCCCCAGAGCATTTCCAGCTGGAAGCAAGGCAACAGACACTCTGTGTGGAAGGGGACTCCATGCTGTTCCTTTGCTAAAATGTAGATTTTATTTATTTATTTTATTTATTTATTCCCTGACCTCTTTCCTGCCAAAGAATGGCCACTTAGCAGGTAATGGTCCATTAGCCTGGTTTACACCTGGCTGAGACAGCAGTTTACCCATTGTCTCTGGTCTGGCCACTCCCCAGACTTCTCTGGAAAGCACACTTTTAGTCATGATCTCGGCTTATGTTTATAACTTCACATGTAAAGCTGCTACATGCATTTTGCCAGGATATTATTGATCAGCAAATTGAGGTTTTAAAGGAAATGATACCTCACAAGACATGCCTTGTACAAAATTATTACAATAGTGTGTGGGGTGTGAACACGGGCATATTCTGTCACAATAGGTATCTAATAATAATAATATTCTCTGGTAATTTTTGTATCCCAGAAATTTAGGTCTTAAAGGATGGATTCGCACCTTGATTTACTGGTATTTTAGTGACAGAACTAGGTGTGGAAAATATTTGGGTTTTGATTCTTCGCTGTATGTGAGCTGAGTTTGACAGTGGGAGTTGATTCCCAGATTCAGGCCTGCCTGGCATCTGTGCAGGATAGCATTGTCCCTGTACAGCCCTAACTTATGCCAATGGTGGGGACCTTGCGCCAGTGGAGGATAAAGTATAGGGGAGCATTGCTGTGTAACAGCCCCTCTGCTCTTACCTATACTCCACTCCCAATACATCCCCTTGTTCCCCTTTCACTGGGGGTAGATTGGTACCTGGTGCAAGATGTGGTGGGAAGTTCTCCTGTGCAGGGGGGATTCTCCACTGTCTATCTTCAGCCTGTTTCAAGCCACTTTGCTCTGTTTATAGTGACTGACTGGACTGGAGAATCTGGTCCTGAATTTTTTCAAAAGGAAAAATATATTTGGGGCGGGAGAGAAGGTGAGGTAGGAGAAGGAATAGTCTGTAAAGTATCATCAGTAGACATGGTAATGGTAATAGCCTTTAAGATTTAATCAGCTGGGATACAAATATTACCAGAGAAAGAAAGAGAGACTCGTGCTTACCTCACTTTGGACTTTCTTGTCTCACTTGAACACACAGGACAAGGAAATGAGTAATATAGTAGAGTCTTCACAAAGAAGCCCATTTATGTGAATGGAATAGAGAATATGGATTTTATGCAGGTAAACAGGATGTGGAATAAACATCAGTAAGGATACGATTCTGTCACAGATTCTGTGATTTTTTTTTTCCTGGGATCTCCAGGACTTGTTCTGGGGAAAGGTTGGAGCAGCTGTCAACCCCGGGGCTGCTGGAGCAGCAGCCGCTGGAACAGCTGATGGGCAGCTGACCCAGGGGTTGACAGCTGGCCGGCGGATGGCCCCGGGTGCAGCGGGCCGGCGCAGTGGACCTCTGGGGCTGGAGCAGCAGCGGTCACCCCCTGCCGCAGGAGCAGCACCAGGGCTGGAGCAGCTGTAAGCCCCAGCAGCACTCTGTTTGTTCCCCTCCTCCCCCCTGGGATATTTTTAGTAAAAGTCAGGGACAGGTTGCAGGCTTCCATGAATTTTTGTTTATTGCCCGTGACCTGTCTGTGACTTTTAATAAAAATACCCGTGACAGACTCTTAACCTTAAACCTCAGATGTTTCAGTGCAGTGAGATGAGAAATGACCTCCTCCCCTAAGTTCTGTTGTATCCTCTACAGTCCCAAAGATCATCATGAGTCTGTCCAGCTCTTGTTCAGTTATTCAAGTTCAATCCATTTTAACTCTGTTTAAAAATGAAGTATATACTTTATTCACGTTTTATCCATTTGTTTGTTTGAAATATGTTTCTTTTTTTCTTTACAGTCAGGCACAACTGCTCTGTTCTTTGCTGCACAACAAGGCCACAATGATGTTGTGAGGTTTCTCTTTGAATTTGGCGCCTCTACTGAATTTAGAACTAAAGTAAGAGATTGGGCTGCTTTACTTCCAAAATTCACTTCTGCGTTAATGGCTTGTTTCCTCTTGATCTGCAACATGGCATTACTGCAAGGGGATCATAAAAGAATTTCCCTGCTTGCACATTTTCTAAGCTGTATGAGTAATGCAGTCCTCTGGCAAAATATTAATTCAAGGCTAGTTTTTATTGTCTAGGCTTGATTGCTTGAGTTTGGTACCATTTCATTACAGTGTATATTTTCAGATTGTGAAAGCTGCAGTGAAGAGATCAGTCCCTCCTCCCATAATATGAGAACAAGAGGTCACACAATGAAATCGTTGACAAGTAAATTTAGAACAAATAGAAGGAATTAATACAGTGGTGAGTCTGTGGAATTCACTGCTGTAGGAAGTTACAAAGTTAAATACTATAGCTGGATTTTTAAAAGCGCTGGTTAATCATGTCTGATAGAGCTACATGAGTAGTTACTGTATGTGTGTTAAGAGAGGGATAATTAAATCTGTTTGCTTGATGCTTTAGGATGATCATGGAAGAAATCAGGAAAACTTTTCCCCTTCATGTTCAGCATTGCACTGTTGGCTGGTGGCACTGTCTATTATTAAGGCAGCCTGATACTTTATAAGACCCTGTTATAGCTGCAAAACTTTCATTGTTTGAGCTGAACTCTTCCAGGCTGGGTGTCTGCCTCAGACCAAATATTTTTTTGAAAATTTTAGTCAAAACAGTTCAGCTGTTTCAAAGAATGTTAAAATGTTCTGAGGAACTTTTCTTTGAAAAGCTCTAGCCCCTCACCCTCATGCTTTAGAGCAGAGACTTGCAATTTAAATGGGATGGCAGCCTTACTATTAAGGATGCACCTTTTGCCGTCCCTTGGAAAATCCACCCAAATCTGGCCAAGTGATAAGCCTTTGAAATATTGCAGTTCATGCATGTTCAATAGAGATTTATTCTATTTTTAGCAGCTAAACCCTCCAAAGATTCCATCCTCATTGAGCATGCTCCATCCCCTCCCAGCTCCTGTGTATGACTGGACTGTGCATGTGTCATCCCCACAGAGCAACAGAGCATACTCCAGCCCAGAGCTGTGGGAGGCTCAAAAAGACTTTCCCTGTAATGGCTGCTCCCAGCTGTTCCAAGCCAGGGTGGTACATGGTTCCCTTGTTCTCCTTAACCTTTCTGGTGGCACTCAGAAGCTGTCTTATTTCAATGCAGTGGGGATGAAAGCTAGACTGAGGGGGGAAGGAAAGGAGTAGATTGGGACAATGAATCTGGTGAGACTGGGACTGAGGGGGAGAGAAACTGGGACTGGCTGGGCAAGGAGACTGGGACTAGGAGCCAAGGAGGGCGGGGAGGCTGGGATTGGGAGCTGGGCAGGGGAGGAGCACCCTGGGACTGGTTGGGTAAGGAGACTGGAAGCTGGGAGGGAGGCAGGTGAAGGTGGGACTGAGATTGAGTGGGAGGAGTGTTGGCAAAGGAGACTGGGTGCTGAGGAGACGGACTGGGATCCAGAGAGTGAAATGGGGGACTGGGAGACAGTTGGCAGGGAGGTGGGATAATATGAGTCAATGAGAAGCTGGAGGTAGGAAGGCAATTGGGACTGGCAGGACAAAGAGACTGGGACAAGGAGCCCGGGAAAAGATGTGGGGACAGAGACTGAATGAGGAGCCTGGGGAGAGAGCTGGGATTGGGAGCCAGGCTGATCAAAGAAGGAGCTGGGAAGGAGGGAACTGGGAGTGGCTCAGGAAGGAAACTGGGAGAGGGTGTGGGGATGGGGAGAGTCTGGGAGTTGGATGGTGAGACTGGGACTTGGACTCTGAAGCTATATGTGGAGACTGACTGGGCAAGGAGACTGGGATGATAAATCTGAGGAGTAGAGACTGGAACTGGCTAGGCAAGGAAAAATGGGACTGTGACAAGCAGCCAGGGGCAGGGAAGAAACAGGCCTGGGACAAGGACAGTTTGAAAAGGACAGAGTAGAAGGGGTCAAGTTTAGGGGAAATGAGGGGAAAAGTCTGTACCCACTGGAACACACTCCCGTCCACAGCTTGGAATGGAACCCAGATTCCCAAGTCTCACCATTCCTCTGCAGTCAGAAAATCTCTGTGAAACCCACTGGCAAAGTGTGTGTCTCATCCCCCTCTATTGCTGGTCCACATAGGGCATGACAACCTACTACTGCTATCAGTTACTCCATTAGCTTAAGGGGCATAGGTCTGTGCAGTAGATTTAAAGATTCCAACCCTGCTGATGACCCATGTAGCATCATACTGACACCCACATGATGGAATTTGTTTCTAAAGTTTGCTTTTTTTTTTTTTTAAATCTATAAAATTACACACAACTCCATTAAAAGAACACTATTATACGGTTGCAGTCAAACACTCAAAAGTTAGGAAATGCCAGAATTAAGATTGTCTGTGGAACCTTAATTGGGCCCTTTGTGCATATGCATTACAATATGTCTTTAAATACATGATCACTGGGATGCTTTAGGGTTCAACCCAGACCAGTAAGGGGTTGTCACCGCCTGCCCTGTAACCCTGGATGCTTGTGTGCTCTGCAGCTTTGGCTCCGATCCCTGACACGAGCAGCATCCTCAGAGCAGAGTGGCCTCACCCTGGCTGCCACTAGTTTGGTTACCCCTTCCAGGATGACACCAACAGCCCTTCTAGCCTTGTAGTGTCCAGTCCCTCTCACTGGAGCACTCACAAGTTCGCTGCTCCTTTAAAGAGATAGTACACTGCACCAGCCAGTTAGTTTGGCTGAGGATTTCACTCTTCAGTTTGAAACACTGCACTGGGATGGCTGTGTAATAAAACAAGATTAAGTTTATTAGCAAAGAGCTATTTAATTGATACCAAGTGGAAGTAATTGGGATAGAAATGGTTACAAACAAGCAACAGTAAAAATACACTTCTAAGACTCAAAGCTAACTTAAAGCCTTTTGTTCCAAGCAGTTTTCTCACCACGTTCTTCTTCCAGCATGGCTGGCCACTCCTTAGCCAGGGTCCAACACACAGAGCCCAAAGTGCTTCATTTCTCTGTCTCCTCAGGTGAAAAATGCCAACATAGCTTTTTCTCTCTCTGCTTATATCTTTCAAAGTTAATAGTCTTGCTGGAGGAGGCAGGAAGGTTTCCTGGAGATGCAGCTTCCACCCTTGTTCAGTGTGTTAAGTGGCCATTCCCCACACTGGTTCTCCTGATGGCTTGGTCTACCTTGCATGTAAATGTCATTTGTCTCTCCTTGCTCAGTTCACATTGGTGACACATTCAAGCAGGTGGAACCCACATTCCTTTGTCTAGGACAGTGATTTAAGCCCTGGCTGCCAAACAGCTTTTAAGAATATTTTTCCAGCATATATTAATTTTTCATATAGCACCCCTACGTGCTCCATGCAGTAATATGAATGACCAGTGTATTGCCAGTTCACATATGATACCTTGCATGATACATTTTAGATACAGATTATGACAGTGACTTGGGGTATACTGAGCTCATCAGGCCTAACTGCTACATATGGGGGAGCCCCTTACCCTCTGAATTGGGGTGGTCTTAGGGTCACAATCACATACTGTTCCAATTTGCTAAGTCATCCTACCCTCTCTCCCATAACCTCCCAGAGACAGACCTGGTTGCAGCCGCCTCCTCCCCCTCCCTGCTCTTCTGTTGCTGCTGCTGGAACACCCTTACCCTCTGCTTTGGGAACAGCTCTCACCTTCTGCACTGGTAGCTATTTCAGTGGTGTTGGGGGATGTCACACCTGGGAATTACCTTTTTTTGGCACAGGCAACAGAGTTTAACAACATGGCAAGCCAGGCATTCTGTTGCTAGTTGGTGAAGTCTCTGTCCTAGTGGCACTGCAGCTGTTTTCTGTCTCAAATGGCAGTTAAGTTACATGTGAGGGAGCATATCATACCCCGATTTTGTACACTGATGTAATGAATGGCATCATGTCTCCCTCTAGTGGTTCACTCAGTGCCTATAACAACCTGTGATTGCTGACACCTAGAGAAATTACCTTTAGCTGAAGTGGTAGGGACTTGTGCCTATGGTCTCTGGTCTGAGCGTTGTGTGTGCTTCTACAGTTCAATACACATCTCATCTAGCAGCACAATCCTGTGTCTGACTTCCCCTGCTGCCAATTCTCAGGCAGGGAACCAGTGAGTGGGAGGCAGGGCATATAAGGAGGTCAGGCTACGGCTAAAGGAGAATTGCGGTTGAGGTGGATCTAGTGGCTGCTAGAATTGAGTTCAGCAGCATGCAACTTAGTCCATTGGATCAGAGGCAGGGTGTGCTGGGAGTCACCGTGTGGGGCCGGGTGTTAGATTTGGGAGAAGGACAAACTAGGAGTGGGGAGGGAAGTAAGTTCATACGAGAGGAAAAGGAGAGTCAGAGCAGAGTTTTCTTGGTTCCCATTCCTCACAAAAGAAACCTCAGGACAAGAATTCTCCTAGTGACAGAGCTAAGGTCTAACTTATGGGGGGAAAGACTCAAAGTACAACTTACAACAATTTACTGGCTAGATATTGCATAATTTCTGTGAGCCAAATTCTGAGAGGTAGTCAGCACTTGCTTAGTCTTACGAACCCGTTCTGTATAGCACTTGCCTTGTCTACTTATAGTGCCCATTCTTTGCTTGTTTGCAGGATGGCGGTACCGCTCTGTTAGCAGCATGTCAGTATGGCCACACACGAGTGGTGGAAACTCTATTGAAGCATGGTGCCAACATACATGATCAACTTTGTGTGAGTTCATTGGAAGTAGATATAAACACCACGGTCAGTGGAACAAACAAAGTGTGGGGTTTTACAATTCAGATGGTCTTCGCGCCAGTGCAGTAAGGCATTTACCAAAGGCTCTCTCTTTATACATTTTAAATGTAATTGTTATTAACTGTGTGCTCCTTATCATACTGGGAGAAAAGTTATAGCCAAGAAAGGAGATTTAGTTGATCTATATTTCAAAGTTAAGTCATCTGAACTACATCACTCAAGGCTGTGAAAAATTTCACTCTCTGTGCAATGTAATTAAGCCAACCTAAGCCCCGGTGTAGATACTGCTAGGTCGACAGAAGAATTCTTCTGTTAACCTACCTACCATCTCTCGGAGGTGGATTTACTACAGTGATGGATGAACCCCTTCCGTTGCTGTAGTAAATGTCTATGCTGCAGCAGTGGCACACTTCTACCGTATACATATCCTTAGGTGTACTGTGGCTAAAACGGAAACTTTCAAATCTTTGGGCCTGATTCTCCCTGCCCATTGTGTCATTTTTACAGCTATTCAAAGAGAGTGTCAAATGCTACCATGTCAGAATAGTAGTGTTTGCACGCCAGAGTAAATAACTACATACGGTGCAAGGCAGTGGTGGATCAGGCCTTTAGTTTTTCTTCTTGACATGCGGATATCATTAAAGGTAGAACTGCAGTTACATTTTTCTTAACATCTTTACATGCTGACATTCAGGTAAAGTGAAGATATTGGGGGAATGTATCTCTCTCACCTGATAGTGCTTTGAAAACAAATTAAAATAAATAACTGGTACAAATGACTTATTGGACATAATTTAGCTGGATTTTCAGAGAGCTAGAAGGGGCTGATCAGGGCCTGGATGAATCCCCATCTGATTTACTGTGGTGGAGTTGCATATAAGCTGGGCTATAATAAAACAAAAATGTGTGGCTTTTCACCCTCTGCCACCCTTCCTTAACTCAAGACAACCCAGACAAAAAGGAAGTCATCCCCTGTGGGGTTATAATGTTCTCTCAGCTAACACTACTGGAGCTAACTCCCATGATGGGGAATGCTCCCATGAGGTGCTAAGTGCCTTCATCCCCACTCATTTCACAGCAGTATTTAACATCTTACAGTTTCAAGCCCTAAACACACATTATCCCCTGTGTGTGACATACCTAGCTATGACTTCCTGTAAAGAAGGGTTTCAGAGTAGCAGCCGTGTTAGTCTGTATCCGCAAAAATGCATCCGAAGAAGTGGGTTGTAGCCCACGAAAGCTTATGCTCTAATAAATTTGTTAGTCTCTAAGGTGCCACAAGTACTCCTGTTATTTTTGTAAAGAAGGGTGTTCCATGTTTGCTATTGCATAGTGATTACTTTTTTTATCCTGAGGGGCCATATTTAGCCATGTTTGTCACTTCCTGGTAGGGAGTGCTAGGGATTTCCACTGAGGTCTCACACCCAATGCATGCACTTAGATGTGAAGGCAATAAAGTATCCTTCTTGCCATCTCTCCAGGAACGGAGCAGCATTCTCAATTGTATTTATAAGCTTGTTTTGATTACCCGTAGCCATTTTTTTTAGAAGTTGTGCAATAACACCCTTATGCAGGCAGTTAAAAAATTAAAATAAAAGAGAATTCAGAGGAAAACAAGTATTAGCTCTGCTTCTTTTGCATGGTGCTGCTGAATTGAGTTTGCAAAGTGGTGGTAGTGTCTGGCTGCCTACTTGATTGGCAAACCTCCATGCAAGAGGGAGTTCAAACCCACGCTTGTCAGAGCAATTATTCCAAAAGCATCAGGATTTCACTTTCAGTCTTTAAGCTGACTAACTGTCAGCAGTGTGGGGAAGAGAAGGAGCCCTAATTAAAAGGAAACCTTTTTTGCATTGATTAGTGCTGTAATAAAGAGTGGTTTTCAGATTACTAAACATTATTTGTTCTGAAAGAGGAACCTGAACAGAGAGACTCCTGTTGTGTCTGTCTGGTGCACAAAGCCTGCAAAAGGGGCTAAACACAATTACCCAACCCTGTGCGCCTGCTTACTAGCCAGACACAATCTAGCATTCAGTGTGCCCAGTAACCCATACATTACTTGTATGTTGGAACAAGTCAGTGTGCAATCGAATACAATAATCCAATGGCTTGTCCACACAGCACATTACTGCATGGCAAGCCATGGTGTGAATCTACAGACCACCAGCTTGCCACGCAGTAACATCCTGTGCGGACACTGCTACAGCGCAGTGAAAGTCCCAGAGTGTGGCTTAGTGTATTGCCCTTTCAAGTAGTAGTACCTCAGCCGCACTCCGGGACTTTCACTGCACTCTAGCAATGTCCACATGGGAAGTTACTGCACAGCAAGCTGTGTGCTGTAGATTCATATTATGGCTTGCCATGTAAGCAAGCCCTAAAACACATGAAGTGTAAGAATCCCAGCCAAAGAGAAATATGGGAAATTAAATCCCATCCACCAGACACCTCTTCTGATTCCCAAGATCTCAACCCTCTTGGCATCAGGGGCAAACTTTTCAAATCTGGGACCTGAAGCAAGGGCCACTGCAACCCACTAATGCTGGATTAGGCCCCTGGTGATTGGGGAAAAAATAAGGTCTTCTATAGTCTAAGTAGCCCAGCTGAGTATAAACAACTGCAGTTAGTCCCAGTGTAGTGATGTGCCACCAACATTTAAGCAAAGGGCTTTTGCTAAAATACTCCCCTTAGCCTGTGATAAACTTAGTGCATGCAGTTGCGGAGGGAGGGGGGAGGGGCTTTAGCATCTTATTCATTTTTTTACCCATTTAAACCGAAACAGTTCCTCTTAACCATAGGGGAAACAAAATTCCCTTAATATGCACTTCACTGGGAACTACGCAGGCAGAGACTGCATCATATCTGAATGCCTGTCCCAACACCAGTGCAAGTTTCCACTCTTAGCTAGACAAGTAAAGCATTACAGCTGATTGAAATTTTGAAACCTTTTTTCATTGGAAAATGGCCTTTTTTCAAAGAAGAACCGAAAAATGTTTGACTTTTGAAAACCTAGCACAGAAAATGTTTTGGTGTCAAAAGCTGAAAACGTCTACAATTTTTTTTAAAAAAAGTTTTTTGTTGAAAAACCAAAAACTGTCAGTGAAATGTTTTGAAAAACCCAAAATTGTTAATTTCTTTCAAAAGTTTTTACAGAAAATACCATTTTCCAACCAGGTCTACAAACTACCTTGCTGTGTGTAAGCCACTGGTAAGTGTTTATATTGTAGGTCCTCCTTTTATGGCTGCTCTACAGAGATGAGTCTACTGCAACTGCCAGCCAAAGGAGTTACTCCTTCAGCTCGACTGGTAGAAGTTAGTGCTTTTAGGCCCCAGTTCAGCAAAGTGCTTACACAGATGCTTTAAATTAAATACATGGTTAAGTCCATCCTTCTTTAGCAAAGCACTTAAGAACTTTGCTGCAAAGGGATGGATTTAAGTATGTGCTTAAGTGCTTTGGTGACTTGGGGGTCTTAACATGGTAGCCCCTGGGTTCAAATCTCAGCTTTGACCAATGATCACAGACATTACATTTGTATACTTAATTGGAATGCTACACACCCAGTCTCATTTGTTGTAGACTAAACTCAGGATTTTGGTGATGATGAGTTTCTTGTGTGTAGCTATTTATAGGTTATTAAGTTGCATAATATCACAGAAAGGGAAATATGTTTTGATGTAAATATCTAGTGTAGCTTTATCAATTAAGCTTTATTTATTTTTACTCAGGATGGAGCTACTGCACTTTTTCTGGCTGCCCAAGGCGGTTATCTGGATGTCATCAGATTATTGTTATCTTCAGGAGCAAAGGTCAACCAGCCAAGGCAGGTAATGTTCAGCATTGCACTACCAAAGCAGAGATGGCATTTAATTAACATTCTCTTGCTAAAAGTATGGCTGGAATTCTCAAAGTCCCTAAGGGAGTTAGTCTTTCAATTGGAGCTGGGCACCTAATGTCCTCAGGCCCCTTTGAAATTCCATCTTAAAACACTAGCAGTAGATAGCACTCCACATATCCCCTGCTAAAGTCAACCAGTCAGACTTATGTACTTATTAAAACCCTACCACAACTATGTCTTTAGTATCAAAGTTAATCTTTGATAAAAACCTTTGACTCTGAGTTTACTTCATGCTGTCTATACACACTGTAATAATCAGTCGTAAATTGTAGTTTAACCTCCTTAAACATTTGGTACCTGTACATCTGCCATCCCTGTTTCCACTTAGTTGCTCTCTAGGTTCTGATGCATAACTTTAAGCATGAGAGTAGATCCACTGAAGACAATGGAGCTACTCTCATGCTTTGTTACACAATGTGCTTGGTGCTTTGCTGGATCAGACACTACTGCTCTGGGGGCCTAATCCAACTCCCATTAAAGTCAAGTGGAGTTGATTCAGGCCTCAAGGGAATGCAAACATTTCAAACTACATCAGGAAGTAAATACAGATGAAAGGTTTCTAACATATCCATAATTTTGCCTCCTTGTATCTGAACACAGTGGGCCTACTTTTCAAAAGAGGGAGTCTTAATAGGTCAGCCAGTTTTTTGCCTTTGGATGCTGAAATCAGCACTTAGATGTAAAATGAGCACTTATGTACCTAGCTACCAATTTGAGCATCCAGATGGGGATTTGCACATCCCACTTAGATACCCATGTTAGAAAATGGGGCTTCCCAGAATGCTTGATTTTTACATCAGAGAGTCTCCCCTAAGGGTTGCTAAACCAGTTCAAATTAGCTAACTACCCTGAATCTTCACCACACTTAACCTGTACATTTAAAAATATTTGGATAATGTTACCTTCTTGCATTGTTCATGTATGTCTCTGCGAGCTGGCTGAGGTTTACTGGTTTCAGCTGGATAGGAAATCAGGAAATAGGAGAAAATGGGATGAGAAAGCCCTAATACAGTGCAGAATGTAGCACGTGAATAGGCTGTCTAGCTTTTCCTATATTTCCTGACTTCCTACCCAGAAGAGCCCAGCAAGTCACAGCAGGCAGCAGAGAACTACATGTACTGCTTCAGCAGCTTCTTTGAGGGCTATGGGTGTCTTTTCACTGGAAAAATCTCTGCTGCTACTTAGCACAAGGAAATAGGACCATGTATTCATATACTCGTATATCCACATTGAGACCATCCTTCCTCTCTCTCTGTAGCCTCCCTCAGCCACCAGATTTATCTTTATAGGTAGGAAGGTTGGCAGGTGTTCTCTGGGCTGATGCTTAAATTACTCCTTGGCTACCTGTGATTATACTGTCTCTCTGGCTTTGTCTAGACTGTAATTTGTTAAAAGGTGGTAACTAACACATTCTAAGTATCTAGGGCAGTGTATACTTTAATATGAGCTAAACTGGTCAAGTTAAAGCCATAGGGGCAGCCTAGCTTTAACTCGACTATGTTAAAGTGTACATTGCCTTGTCTAGCCTGGACTCTTAGCTAATATGTCAGCTAAGTAAGATGTTCTAACACCTACTAATAACAGGTTTCAGAGTAGCAGCCGTGTTAGTCTGTATCCGCAAAAATAACAGGAGTACTTGTGGCACCTTAGAGACTAACAAATTTATTAGAGCATAAGCTTTCGTGGGCTACAACCCACGTCTTCTTTCGACGTCTCCGACTCAAAGAATATTTCCAACATACCTCTGAACAGCATACTAACCCACAGAATCCCCCCTACCAGCACTACAAACAAAAGGATTCTGCGTGGACTCCTCCGGACGGTCGAAACAACAGACTGGATTTCTACATAGATTGCTTCCGTCAACGTGCAAAGGCTGAAATTGTGGATAAGCAACATCACTTGCCCCATAACCTCAGCCATGCTGAACACAACGCCATCTACAGCCTCAGAAACAACCCTGACATCATTATCAAAAAGGCTGACAAAGGAGGTGCTGTCGTCATCATGAATAAATTGGAATATGACCAAGAGGCTGCTAGACAGCTCTCTAACACCACATTCTACAGGCCATTATCCTCTGATCCCACTGAGGATTACCTAAAGAAACTACACCATCTGCTAAAAAAACTCCCTGACAAAGCAAAGGAACAAATCTGTACAGACACATGCCTAGAACCCCGACCAGGGACATTCTATTTGCTACCCAAGATCCATAAACCTGGAAATCCTGGACGCCCCATCATCTCAGGCATTGGCACCCTAACATCAGGCTTGTCTGGTTATGTGGACTCTCTCCTCAGACCCTACGCTACCAGCACTCCTAGCTATCTTCGAGATACTACTGACTTCCTGAGGAAACTAGAATCCATCGGTGATCTTCCAGAAAACACCATCCTGGCCACTATGGACGTAGAAGCCCTCTACACCAATATTCCACACACAGATGGACTACAAGCTATCAGGAACAGTATCCCCGATAATGTCACAGCTAACCTAGTGGCTGAACTCTGTGACTTTGTCCTCACCCACAACTATTTCACATTTGGGGACAATATATACCTTCAAGTCAGCGGCACTGCTATGGGTACCCGCATGGCCCCGCAGTATGCCAACATTTTTATGGCTGACTTAGAACAACGCTTCCTTAGCTCTCGTCCCCTAACGCCCCTACTCTACTTGCGCTACATTGATGACATCTTCATCATCTGGACCCATGGAAAAGAAGCCCTTGAGGAATTCCACCATGATTTCAATAATTTCCATCCCACCATCAACCTCAGCCTAGATCAATCCACACAAGCGGTCCATTTCCTGGACACTACTGTGCTAATAAGCAATGGTCACATAAATACCACCCTGTACCGGAAACCTACTGACCGCTACACTTACCTACATGCCTCCAGCTTCCATCCAGGACACACCACACGATCCATTGTCTACAGCCAAGCTCTAAGATATAACCGCATTTGCTCCAATCCCTCAGATAGAGACAAGCACCTACAAGATCTCTATCAAGCATTCTTAAAACTACAATACCCACCTGCTGAAGTGAAAAAACAGATTGACAGAGCCAGACGAGTACCCAGAAGTCACCTCCTACAAGACAGGGCCAACAAAGAAAATAACAGAACACCACTAGCTGTCACCTTCAGCCCCCAACTAAAACCTCTCCAGCGCATCATCAGAGATCTACAACCTATCCTGAAAGATGATCCTTTACTCTCACAGATCTTGGGAGACAGACCTGTCCTCGCTTACAGACAACCCCCCAACCTAAAGCAAATACTCACCAGCAACCACACATCACTGAACAAAAACACTGACCCAGGAACCTATCCTTGTAACAAAGCCCGATGCCAACTCTGTCCACATATCTATTCAAGTGACACCATCATAGGGCCTAATCACATCAGCTATACCATCAGTGGCTCGTTCACCTGCACATCTACCAATGTGATATATGCCATCATGTGCCAGCAATGCCCCTCTGCCATGTACATTGGCCAAACCGGACAGTCTCTACGCAAAAGAATTAATGGACACAAATCTGACATCAGGAATCATAATACTCAAAAACCAGTGGGAGAACACTTTAACCTGTCTGGCCATTCTTTGACAGACCTGCGGGTGGCTATCTTAAAACAGAAAAACTTCAAAAACAGACTCCAACGAGAGACTGCTGAGCTGGAATTGATATGCAAACTAGACACAATCAACTCAGGGCTAAATAGGGATTGGGAATGGCTGAGCCATTACAAACATTGAATCTATCTCCCCTTGTAAGTATTTTCACACTTGCTTCTTATCAAACTGTCTGTACTGAACCATCTTGATTATCACTTCAAAAGTTTTTTTTCTCTTACTTAATTGGCCTCTCAGAGTTGGTAAGACAACTCCCACCTGTTCATGCTCTCTGTATGTGTGTGTATATATATCTCCTCAATATATGGTTCACTCTATATGCATCCGAAGAAGTGGGTTGTAGCCCACGAAAGCTTATGCTCTAATAAATTTGTTAGTCTCTAAGGTGCCACAAGTACTCCTGTTATTTTTGCACCTACTAATAACGCACTCTTAAACTCTAGTCCAGGCCGAGTCTCTCTGTCTTGTCTCTAAGGATATGTCTATGTAACCCATGCCCTAAGTTCCCTGTAAGCTGCACGGCCTCAGCAGCAGCCTATTTAGCACCGTGCAGGCACTCAGGGAACCCGCCCGTGGACCAGTCATCTGCCACGACTGGGGGAGGGGCGCCCCTCCTCCAGCCCCAACCTGCCATGGCCGGGGTGGACCCTCGGCCCCAACTATGCTGCGGCCCGGACCTGCCGGGGCTGGGGCGCCCCTACCCCAGTGTGAACCAGAATGGAGTGGCCCAGACTCAGCCACAGCAGCCCGGCCCAAGCCGAGGTCGGACCCAGCCACAGCCAGGCAGCGTGGCCCGGACTCGGCCGCGGCAGCCCAGCCCAAGCCGAGGCCAGGGCAGCGCAGCCTGGGCGTCCAGCCCAGACCCAGCCGTGGCCGGGGCGGCCCAGCCCGAACCTGGGTGGTCCAGCCTAGACCCAGCTGCAGCCAGGGCAGCTTGAACCCAGCCACGGCCAGGGCAGCCTGGCCCGGACCCAGCCATGGCCGGGATGGCCCAGCCCCGACCGAGCCACTGCTGGGGCGGCCCAGCCTGAATGCGGGCGACCCAGACCCAGCTGCGGCCGGGATGGCCTAGCCCGAACCCAGCCCCGGCCCTGACCTGTCGCAGCCGGGGCACCCCTCCCTGAACCCAGCCCCGGCCTGGACCTGTTGGGGCCAGGGGTAGGGCGCCTATCCTGCGGCCCCAGCCCCGGAGCTGCCACGGCAGGAAGAGGCGCCTCTTTCCCTCCCCCCCTCCCCCCAGCCCAGGTGCTGCTTTGGAGAGAGAGAGAGCTGGCAGGAGTCCTCTGTCCCCGCTGTAGCCCCAGAGCACCATCCTGCACCCCAAATCCCTCATCCCTGGCCCCACCCCAGAGCTCGCACCCCCAGCCAGAGCCCTCACACCCCTGCACCCCAACCCTCTGCCCCAGCCCTGAACCCCCTCCCACACTCCAAACCCCTCGCCCCCCCCCACATGAATTTTGTTATGTGCACCGATCTGAAGGTGATGTGTCACACAAAATTCATTCTGCACATGGGTGGGAAAAATGAGCGGGAACACTGTATGCCTGCAGGGTGTGGCGCTCTGTGTACTTCTAGTGGCACCTAGACAACCTAGAGATTGATGAGTCTGTTACAGCCTTGGTTAAGATCGTGCAGTAGAGGCTCATGCACTACATTTCAGAGGTTCCAGATTCGATCCCACCTGCCGACAACCAGGGTCTGTCAGTATTACATCTACATAGTAATTAAACACCTGCAGCTGGCCTGGGTCAGCTGACTCAGGATCGCTGGGTGGGCTCAGGCTGCGGGGCTGTAAAATTGTGGTGTAGACATTCGGGCTTTGGCTGGAGTCTGGACTCTGGGACTGTCCCCCCTTACGGGGTCCCAGGGCCCTAGCTCCAGCCCAAGCCCAAACATCTATACAGCAATTTTACAGCCCCACAGCCTGAGCTCCACGATCCTGAGTCAGCTGACCCGGACCCACCACCACTATATTGCAGATCTTTTATTCCAGTGTAAAAGTACCCTAGGAGTCTAGACCTAGATGGGTGCAAGGTACCTTTTGGCCTTTGCTAAGTTCGGTACCAGTGGCCAGCTGCTAAGTTTAGCTCTGTGGTTCAGTGGTGTTTACGGTCTGGAGTCTTTGTTTAGGCCCATCTCTAATCTGAAAAGTTTTCTTAACATATGAAAAGCCTGTTGTTATCACTCAGATAATTAAAGAAATGGCTTGATGGGCTTTCATCACTTCCCCCCATGAAAAAATTAGCCTTGGTTCAAGTGTGAGAAATATGCATCCAAGAGTGATATTTAAACAGTGCCTCCTCAACCAGCAACTACAACATTGCTATATTGCCATCTCTGATGTAGTAAATATTTCCTGGTGCTATGTTGCATTGTATATAAGGCTGACCCTAGGCTTTGTAGGTCCCTATGTGAAGTAAAACTTACCAGGCCCCATCCTTCTCTTTCCCCGCTCACGACCAGGCCGTCTTTCTGCCTTGCTCTCGTGAATGTACATCTCAACATTTACATTATTTAATAATGTAGCTTTGGGAGCAATTTCATTTGTTTCTTCCTTAACAGTATAAGTTCTGCCTGCACAAACATCCTTTCCTTCCTTGTGACGTTGTGACAAGGTCTCCATGGGGGCTGCACTGGCATTCTTTTGTCATCATTTGGTCTAGACCGAGCTCCAGGAGCAGCATCTGAAGCATGGTACAGGCTACCTTTCTTTGCTGCTTGAACTCCAAAACAAATATCAAAGGGGTAGCTGTGTTAGTCTGTATCCATAAAAACAACGAGGAGTCTGGTGGCACCTTAAAGACTAACAAAGCAAGGTGATTGTTTGCCAGTGAGGTTCACATGGAGGGTGACATGCTGCATCACACCAAGTTTTTAGTCTGAGATGCCAGGGGAAGATCAAAATATTCAGTCTCTGAAAATTCAGCTTTTAAAGGGTTTTGTACATTATTTTCCATATAACGTGTAGTGGGTGGGTTTATAATACATATACACACACAGTAAAACCTACAGACATTGTACATGTGGATCAAGAAAGCATTATTATAAGCAAGGGGACAGAACTGCAATTGGTGTAAAAGGCACAGCTCCATTGACATCAGTAGAGCTATGCCAGTTACGCAGCCCATCTGCCATGGGGCTTCTTAGTGGCAGTGCCATGAACACCATGGCTACTACCTTGATTTGGCCCTTCCTAAAAATCGAAAACCACATCCAAACACTGGTATATTGTAAAGCCCAGAGCCACAAAGCGGTCTCTTGAATTAGTGGAGTAAGATAAAGGGCAGCATAAATGTATGTCAGGAGGGAATGATATGATGATAGGTTATAGGTCTGTTAGGTGTAGCCAGATACAGTTTGTCTATTTGTTTGCAATCAAATAAGAAAATAAAAATAGTTTTAAAATAGATAATGTATTTAAAATTCTCTACATTAGAAATATAATGGCCCACATGAGGTCCAACCAAGCTCTATTTGGGAAAGGATCCAATGGCGATGGGGAAGATAAAGGCAAAGGTAGCTTAGCCTTAGAGCCACCTTTTGACCTCTGCCAATCCCGGGGCAGCCAATAGCTGCTCTTACCTGACACCTGTGAGCTGTTACACAATTGGGAATGGCTGAAGCGCAGCAGCACTTTGGCAGCACTTACTATGCTGTGGGGTGGGAGTGAAATTGTTTAGCTACACTGCGCTGGCTCTATGCTACTGAGGAGTCCTATATACAAGTGAAATCCTCAGATGGCTTTTTTAGGGCAGCTTCATGTCTTTTTTTGCACTGTGGACCTGTGCAAAGGGGACACACGTCAGGGGCCAAGCATCTGGCCTAATGTGTAAATATTGTACGTATTTGGATGGTACCACTCTCCTCACCCATTGAGGACACCAATCTTGGAGGAAGAAGCTGCAGCTAACAATTGCCTGTGTACTGTATCCTGCTCTGCCCCTAACTTCATGTGTTTTTTTTTGTCATTTTAGCTTATAAGCTCTTCAGGGCACGCACTGTCTCCTACTATGTGTTTTAACAGCACCTACCACAATCAGTGCTCTGATCCTTTGGGCACTACTTCGATATAAATAATAGTGTTATCATTTCCTTCTGCTTCTTTTTATTCATATAGGTAAAACCTTAACTTAGCCTTAACTAAGGAAAAGCTACCAAGTCCCCTGTGCTAAACTTGTCTCGTTGGGTTTTGCAATTCTTATATAAGTAGAACCACAAATTGCACAATACATGTTCTATGTGCAGATTTCTCTGTTTTGGTGGGACTTGGATCTTTTCCAAACTTTTACAGCTCATGACTGTGTTGCCATATCCTAGTGCTCTCTGCTGGACAAAGTTTAAAAATAATCATGAAACACTTGAGTTATTGAGGGGGGAAAAACTGTTCATTGGAGATGGACAATTTTTGCCATCCTACTTGTTAGCTTGATTTATATATTCTGCGTACAAGAGAGCCTTTGCATTTTATTTTTGGATCACAAAGAAAATTCACTGTGTAAACAGGATGTATAATAGGGTGTGGGCAGCCATTGTAATATCAATGAGAACATTTATACAGAAATTATGCAAGAAGGGGAAAAGCTCCTTTATTATTATTATTATTATTATTATTACTGTGTATTGGGCCTTGACTATGAAGCCATGATTTCAGGGTGTATCTTTGCTCTTTCTGTGCATCAGAAAAGACAGAAATGTAAAGGCTAGGGATGTACCAATGGGAGGAATGTGCTGCCCATTCTACCAAATGTGCTAAACAGCTGACGGGTGTGCACACAGTTGAGAATAAAAAGGATTTAATAATAAAAAGGAAAGTAGGGTTCTATGTATGTAGTGTAAAATGTTCAGCTTGATTATGCATGGGGAATTAGGTTTGATACTTCCATTCGACAACAATGGGAGAAGTCTGCCTAACACACTCAGCTCCCAAGTGGTGCTTAAATTAAACCATCTGTGCCTAATTATGGCAGTGGTTGCCAAACTTTTCATGGTCGCACTCCCCCTTACTCCTGTCCGCCCCCTCCTCTGCATGGAGCCAGGAGCAGGGCCATGGCAACAGGGGTAAGGGGGCTGAGGGCAGGAGCAGAGCCGCAGCTGGGAATGGAGCTGTGGCCCGGGGCTGAGGCTGGGGGCAGGGCTGGGGCTGGGGCCAGGAGCGGAGCCACAGCTGGGCCATGGTCGGGGGCCAAGCCTGGGGCCGGGAGTGGAGCTGCAGTCAGGAGCTGGGGCTGCGACAGAGCTGGGGGCAGAACGGGGTTGGGTGGCACTTCCTCCCCATCCCCCCGTGGAGGCTGGCCCAGGCCCTGCCGCGCCCCCCAAACATTCCTCTGTGCCCCCCTAGGGGGGCAAGCCCCACAGTTTGGGGACCACTGTTTTTATGGCAATAAGATTTTATTAAGGAATGCAAGTTCACTCCTTCCAGTAACCAGAATCTAGCAGTGAACTGTCAGCGTGCAGTGTCACAAAGTGAAGCCTATATCAGTCTTGTTTTGCTTGAAGGACGGGACAGCTCCTTTGTGGATAGCATCTCAGATGGGTCACAGTGAGATAGTGAGGGTAATGCTGCTCCGGGGAGCTGATCGAGATGCCACACGGAACGTGAGTAATTTTCACTTTTGGAGTGATTCTTAAAGGGAGACTGCCTCCAAGTTAAAAACATTCTGCATTTTCATAGCAACTGTCATCAGAGGATCTCTACACACTATACATCAATTAATTTAGTCTCCGAACACCTCGGTGAGGTAAGCAAAAATAATTATGCCTAATGTACTGTTGGGGAAACTGAGGCGGAGACACATTGCAGTTAGCTCAAGATCACACACACACACACACACACACATGGAAACAGGACTTACGTCCTCTGGAATCTTCTAGGGCCCCAAAGCCATCTGCATGAAGGCATTACACCTCGGTGCAAGTTTTGGGATCCCTGTATCCCCTCTCATTGTCAGGCAGTGCAGCTCCAGTAGAGCCAGGATGCCATGAGCTGCCCTTTTCCTCGGTCTCTGGGCCCATCCTTTTGTAGGGGTTCTTTAGTGTAGGGGTAAGGGAAAGAAAAGTTCAGATAAATCCCCTGTGGTGTTTGAGATGAGTGAGACTGAAGATGATGCACGTTGTCCCCAGCTTTACCCCTCCTGCATTCTTCTTCCCTGTTCCCCATTCAAAGATCCCTGGACCTGCAGATGGCACACCATGGATTCCAGAGACAGATGGAATGATGCTGTGGAGGTGGTGCAAAGATCATGTATGGAGGGGACTATCCCTACATGGAGTCGGAGGGGACAACCCTCCATTCAGTCAGAGAGCATGTAAAGCTGTCATAATAACTGAACCCTTTTCTCTCTCCATTAAAGGATGGTACCACCGCTTTACTTAAAGCTGCTAACAAAGGGTATCATGACGTTATAGAGGAATTACTCAAATTCTCTCCTGCACTTGGCCTGTTGAAGGTATGTACTGAAGTATGTTGATATTGGCATATAGTGTTTGAGAGACGAAAGGCCTGCTTCTCTACTGCCTTCATTTACACCAGTACAAAGCGAGTGTCCTGATTTGGTGCTGATTCACAACCATTTTATAGGTACACCTCTACCCCCATATAACGTGACCCGATATAACACGAATTTGGACATATTCCAAAGTAAAGCAGTGCTCATAGACTCATAGACTCATAGACTTTAAGGTCAGAAGGGACCAATATGGTCATCTAGTCTGACCTCCCGCATGATGCAGGCCACAAAAGCTGACCCACCCACTTTCCCTTGAAGTCTTTAAATTAAGTCGCAGAGAATCCTCCAGCCGGCGACCCCTGCCCTATGCTGCGGAGGAAGGCGAAAAACCTCCAGGGCCTCTGCCAATCTACCCTGGAGGAAAATTCCTTCCCGACCCCAAATATGGCGATCAGTAGAACCCCGAGCATACAGGCAAGATTCTACAGCCGGACCCTTATTTTACCAGCCTCCTGGGGAGGCGGGGCTGCGCACTCCAATGGATCAAAGCAAGTTCGATATAACGCGGTTTCACCTATAACGCGGTAAGATTTTTTTTTTGGCTCCCGAGGACAGCGTTCTATCGGGGTAGAGGTGTATTTATGACTATGCAAAGGGAAGGCAGTGAAGATCCAGGCCCAGAGAGTGCAAGAAAGACATGAAATCTATATTCTTTCGATTTCAATACTCTTTAAATATGATTAAAACTCTTCTTAAAAATCCTACATACTAAGCTTTGGGGGGAGGATGCATACTGTGCTGTAGATAGAATTCAGCTTTTTTTTCCCTGCTATTTTTGTCTGAAATAAATAGATTGATGATGCAATTTTAATGCCAAATCCTGGCCTCTGTTGCACTAATGTTACCGAGGGCAGAATTTGGCACAGCAAGTTGGACAGCAAACTAGAATTCTAAAAGTGCTATTCCAGACAAAGCAATTCTGTATTTGATTTAGTTCTCTTTTTGAATGAATGTAGTGGCTTTGAAAATTACATTGGCTATTTGGGGGCAGATTTTTAAAAGCTGATTTCATGTGCCCATAGATTGCAGGTGCAAACATTACTGGCATGGTTTTGCAGCTATTTTGGGGTGTAACTAATGTCACTTGGAGGTGTTAGTACCCAGATCAACCTTTTGTTGTTTATTTAACATACTTCTAGTTTATTGAAAAATAGAATTACAAAAAGAACACTGTTACTTGGTAATGTCAGCCTGACTCTCATTTACACTCACACACCTAGAATTACATTTATACCCACTTTAAGCCCCTTTACATTGCCAGGAAGGAGACTCCTTGTTAAAGCCCTGTGTCTTTAAGTATGATCAGATCACTTTGATGGCCTAATCTCTATAGTGTTGTTTCTCTTTTCCTTATACGCAGGTCTGTTCTTTGCTGCTGTTTCTGTTTCTGTTGTTTTCCCCTATGCACCTGGTACAAATGTTTAGATATATGTTTATATTTTCTAGAATGGGACTTCTGCTCTCCATGCGGCCGTGCTGGGTGGCAACGTTAAAGCAGTAGCACTACTTTTGGAAGCAGGAGCAGATCCTTCTCTTAGGAACAAGGTACATTTTGGTGTTTTATCCAGAGCTTGTAAAACGTACCTGTGAAAACATTAAACATTGTTTCTTCCATGTTACTACTAAACTCATTTTGAACAGCAGCCGTCCTCACTTTTGCATGTTGTCTTCGCAACGTGCCTCAACCCTCATCCAAAGAAAGTATTCTCCATGCCCATTCAATCTTTAGTTTCTCTATAACACTGATTACAAGAATGCCAATTAGTGCCACTAAGAATAGTGGTATTTGTGATCTGGACATTAACCAAAGAAGAATTGGATGGGGACTATGCACTCATTCAATATAGATAGACCAAGGATTAAATTGTCACAACTTTCCGTCATACCAACTCAAACTAGTCAGCTAGAAGTGAAAAGCTCCGTATACCATTACTGCTCCCCTGAACTATCCAATCTCACTAAATCATAAACTCTGTGTTGGTATGCAAACTATATATTTGAGAGAAACTGTGACCAGCTAATGTTCTTGGACAATCATAAATTATGGATATCTATGTACCAGACCTGGGTTGAGCCACAGGAGTTTGGATCTGGATTCAAACTTTCCCAAAGCCTGCGTGTGTTTGGATCTGAAATTTTGGATTAGAAACAGCAGGTTAAAATCCTATCTTGTTGTTATTTTCAAACTTTATATAGCAGGGTCCTTGAGAAGATTCAGCTTCCTGGGTCTCCCTTTATTAATTATATTGGGGAGACAGAACAAATCACTCAGATCCCATAATTGATTACATGAATTCAGCACTTTTCATGTTTGCAAATTGCCTGCAAACAAGTTTTTACTTGATTCCATTAAGTATTTTACATTATATATTGCATAATTTATGCAAATGTTTCTTCCTCTGTAGTTTGTTCATGAGGTATTTGTTGCAAGTAGTTGCTCTCAGGTTGGGTTGGTTAGTTGTGATTGGACACGGGTCACATGGTATTGTTTTCTGTTCTCTGATTGAATGAGTGAACATTTCAGAATCAGGTTTCTGGTACAAATATTCTTGTTTATGAATTCATCAACATTTATTTTCTGAGTATTCTCTAACAGTTGCTTAAAATATGCTGTTTCCACGAACACTCCTCCCAGTAAGCTCATTTGCTGAAATACAGAAGAAAAAGGCTGCAAACAGAGGTGGAACAAACTGATTTTAAATCAAGAGAATAGTCATATAAAATATTCAAGTAGTCAGACAGGTTTAATATTGGGAAAGATAATGATTTTGTAAAGCATTTTAAGATTTACTGTATAAGAACTAGGAATTATAATTATCTTGAATAAGGGAAATAAAATTTACATATACTATTTCTCACTTTCCACTAGATGGAAGCAGAGCCAATCTCTTTAAAACTATAGTTTATATTTTATTAGTAGTTCATACTTTGTTTTGATAATATTATCCAAACAGATGTGCCAGATTTTGCAACTGCTAACACAGTTATTTGCAGAGGATAGAGGGTGATAGAGTCCTTTCCTTGAGCTTTATTCTATAGTTCTTTCCCCTCCTCCCCCCTGTTGGAAAATATTTGGAAAATAACATGCCATTTGGTGTAGTTGGGTGGATTTCCAAAACAAGAACATTACTCTGAAGAACTATCTCCATTATATCTAAATGTTAATTTCTACAGGTCCTATTCCCATCGTTTTTGTTTTCAGTGGATATAAAGTTGGAGACAAAAATCTTTGATACCCTGGTCACTAAGAACCTAATACAAAGCCCATTTGCTGCTGGGCTTTTGTTTGTTTGTTTTGTTTTGTTTTTCCCCCATGCACACAGTACAAATGTTAGATGCCCATTTACTTCTGTGGGCTTTGGATAATGTCCTAAAGATCTGCCGCTGCTCCCATTGAATTCAATGGCAATATTCTCCTTTGCTTCTATGGGACCATCATAGGGACCCCCAAATCCCGCCCTCCTGCGCAGAGCCTGTCAACTGTTCAAATTTCAGATAAGCCTTATTTTTAGGACTTGAGTGGAGCTTACATGTTGTATAGGCCTTGTGTTGACCCCTTTGTACAGGAGAAAATTTCACTTTTAAGGCCTCTCTACACTGTCTACAATTTGAAATGGTTTTAAAAACTGGTCCACTAAATGATAAAGGAGCCATAGAGTAGACCAGGCTTGGGTAACCTGAACAGCTTGTGATGAAGTGGCTTCAAAACAAGCATATGGCAGGATTATAGGAAGTGAACACAAGGAAGAAAGAAATAGTGATTACTCTTTCAGGACTAGATTTTTAATTAGCCCTAATAAGGCCACACAGGTAAAGAACGGGGGACAGGGCAAGTTAGGTGAGTGGCCACATTAGGGGTACCCAGAGCACAGCATGTGGGGATGGGGCTTGAACAGGAGCTACATGGCCAATACCCTCCCCCTCCCATGAGCAAATGGGTAGAACCACAGCTCTACTGCATGCTAGCCTATGGAGCTGTCCAGCCCTGTGGGAGGGAGGGAAATAAGTTGCATCAAAAAAAAAAGGGGTGAAGTAATTTATTCCTCCTCAAAGCGTACAGGGAAGGAACTGTGACTGAGTCACAGTCACTGTTGCGTAGGGTTGAGCCTAAAGGTTTATCTTAGCCCATAGTAGCTAGAGTGCAGCCTACATTTAAACACAAATGATTCTTTATTGTGCCCAACGTTTTCTCTAGGACTTTAATGCTTTTAAGGTCCATGCTTTCAGGGCTTTAATGCTTCCATGTTTTGGAAATTCTGCCCCGCATTTTCTAATCATGCTGTTTCTTGTTTCAGGCAAATGAACTGCCAGCAGAGCTAACACAAAATGAACGCATCCTCCGGCTCCTCCGGGCAAAAGAAAAGCACAGGAAAAGCTAACCCAACTACTGTGTCGGATGTGGTTTGACAGAGAGGAGTCGTGTCCACACTGGCACTAAAGCAAATCTGGTTTTGAAAATGGCTTATTGAACCTGTTTGCAGAATTGATTTAGCATGTCCAAGATACCATTCTGTGAACAAGGTCAGCCTTCAACACAGAGCAGGGGGTGCACTAAAGCTTCAGTTTTGCACCATTAAACCTAACAGGAATTTTGCCATGGGCTTCAGTGAGAGCAAGATAGGGCCCTAAAGGCCTGTTTGCACCACAGCCCTGTCTATACTTGAAAATCCCAGCATTCCCATAAATCCTAAAATGTGTGTACTACACCTTATAGCCACAAACAAATGCTCCAACCATTTCACAGTCACTATTGTTATGACTGCACCAGCTGAGATCAAGTCTTAATGCCTCTTTGTGCACCTGTTCAGTTTGAACCATTCAGCTTGTGTAGGTGGGAAGCACAGATGTTCCAGCTGCACTGGTTCAATTAATCTCCTCAGCACAGTCCCACAAGGCTTCAACACACCCTTCAGGCTTTGGCAGTTTGGAGACCAGGCTATGTCCACCTTCCTCCCTGCTGCCATTCCATGCAGGCCTGAGAGAAAGCTGAGGGGTGCTCATCTGGTCTCAGCTGTGCCCAATAACTCCTCCCCTGTTTGCAGCCACCTGTAGGGCAGGAATATAGGACACAAACCACCCTATTTAAATCAAAACTTTAATTAGAACAAGGAATTTTTTATTGGCTAGTAGGAAAATAACCCACAACACAATGGGGAAAAGTTAGGGAGCGCAAACATCACAGCATCTACATACCCATACTAGAAACCTCAGTTACATATGTAATGGACTACCTTACTCGAGTTGGCATGGATCTGAGGTAACTGTTTCATCTGTATCTCATATTTGCTTGAGACCTGAAAAGGGACTTAAGTGAAAACATATCCCAGGCTACCCCACCCCCATCCCAAGTAAATCCTAGTTCTCTTGCTTACCCCCCCCCACCCCGCTGGTAAGTAACTTCTAGTTCTCCCCACTATCCTTGAGGATCAGAACATCTGCTAGAGGGGTGACTACCTGAGGTGGGGGAGAAGGATTGGAGAAATCGGCAGTGTCCCAATGGGTACCTCAGAGGGGGGTCCTCCCTCCAGCCCCTGGCCTTGACTGCTCTGTTTGGATTGTAGAGGGAGACACAAGAGAAAAGGTAGCTGTTACTTAAGCAACAGCTCATTAAAACGATCCAAAACTTTACAGTTTACCCCAAAAGTTATCAAGCAAATGAGAGCAAACTCGTCTCCTCCTCAGAGTAAACTCTGACCTGTGTAGTAGCACAATCCATCCAACAGTGGGTATGGGGGCAGCTGGTGGCCTTCTGCAATGTAGTTCCCTTTCGCTCCTAACACATGCTCAAATCCATGGACGGAACAGAACCATTGGAAATAGTCACTGAGCAAACCAAAAGTAGCATGCTGTTAACATATATTTAGCTGTGAAGCCTACTCGTATGGGTGTTATAAATGTACAGTATACATTGTACACACAAACATGACACGGTTTAGTGTTCACCAGCTACTATACAATGCAGCTGCTCCAGGGACCTGTGCCTGGAATTATGGGAGAGGGGCTACTATGAGCAGGTACATCAGCAGTTGGTAGGCCATGTGTAATGTGGGCACATTATACTCCTGAGGGCATTCGGCGCCAAAAAAATTAAAAATTCTGTGCCCAAAAAAATAAAAAAATCTGTGCACAATATTTTAAAATTCTGCAAAATTCTGTAAATTGTATTTGTCAAATAAATGTGGAGGCTCCAGCATGGCAGGGGGGAGCACAGGCCACTGGTTGCATAGGGGAGATCACTCTGCAGCTTCCCCTGGGCACGGATTCACTGGTGAGGCTGCACCCAACACTGACACAGCGCAAGGACTGGGCCTGCCCCAGAAACACCCCAGGGCGGTGTGGGCAGGCAGGTTCAGCCCGGCAGGATCCAAGTATGGAGGGGCTTAGTGTGGGGGGATCCAGGTGTGGGTTGAGAGGGTTCTGTGTGAGGCCATGTGGGTGCAGGCAGCTCAGAATTCAGGTAGTGGGGAGCTTGTTGGGTTCTGGATGCAACGGTAATGGGATGCTGCAGGAGGGTCCAGGTGAAGGTGGTTGGGGCTCAATGGGGGGGAGGGGTCTCGGCATGGGAAGGGATAGAGCTCGGCAGGGGGATCTGGGTGTGGGGGGCTAGAGTTCGGCAGGAGGGTCTGGGTGTGGGGGATCCAGATGCTGGGGGAGTGGAACTCAGTGGGGTGGCGATCCAGGTGCAGCTGGTTGGGGCTAGGTGGGGTGGGGATCTGGGTGACTTATCGGGGTGGTCCAGGTGCAGGGGGAGTGGGGCTCCTCAGGGGGGTTCTGGATGTGGGGAGTGTGAGGCTCCGTGGGAGGGTCTGGGTATGAGGGGGTCTGGATGCACGGTGGTTGGGTGGATGGGGGAGCAGCTCTCTGTACAGTGATCCCTCCCCCTGCAGCTGAG
This sequence comes from Emys orbicularis, assembly GCF_028017835.1. Classification (NCBI taxonomy): domain Eukaryota; kingdom Metazoa; phylum Chordata; order Testudines; family Emydidae; genus Emys; species Emys orbicularis. The sequence goes on from NC_088684.1 coordinate 82,183,416, forward strand.
GAGCAATGGGTGCAGGAAGTGGGAGGAGGTTGCAGAGCTTCCTGCAGCTGAGGGAGAAATCTCAGGGTGGGTCTGACCCAGCCCCAAGGGCCATGCAAGGGAAGAGGAAGTCCCATCCTCCCTAACCCAGCCAGGACTAGCAGCTGAGCCTGGTGCAGGGTACGAGCCACCAGCCAGGTCTTCCCCAGTTCTGCTCCCTGCCCCACAGAGATTTAGCTCTCTGCCGGTTGCCGTGGGCACCCAAAACATACTGCTGGGGAAGGTTGTGTGACTGCTCTTGTGGCTTCCCTTTGCTTCCCCATCAGAAAGTCATTTTTCTGCAAGGAAGCAAAAAAATCTGCAGGGACATAAATTCTGCACATCCGCAGTGGTGCAGAATTCCCCCAGGAGTAACATTACACCAGTTTATACAGTGCAGGTCCATTACTGTGGCCATAATAAATGGCTGCATTAATAAATAATGGTAGAACAGTCCACTGCAACCTTTAATCTTGCTGTGCTTCAGACCTCTAGTGTAGCAGGGACCTGATACAGCATGGTTAAGGTTCTGTAATGTGGATAGGACCTTGACATGTTTTAACCGTGGCCCTGTACCATGTTACATCAATATACAGTAGTTATTGCAGTCAGTATAGACACGCCCTAAATCATGTTAGTCAAAACTACGTTACAGATTTCCCTTGGTGAGGTTCAGACATGGTGCTAACTCAGTATGTGGACACAAACCATTCTGCCCACCTCCAAATCATGGCAAGTTGCTTCAAAGTGTTAGTGTGGACAGGGCTTTTGTTCCCAAAGAAACATGGACTGCTGCCCTGTTAAAATTAGACTGCAAGTCTGACATTTAGTTGAATCATTGCACTCTTCCTTTATTGAATAAAAAGGAGTCACTTTACTATTGCTTGAGGGAGTATAGTTCACTTTCGTGCAAACGGTTTCCTCCAACATATGGATCATAGCCATAAAACCAGGAACCTGGTACTCAGTGCAAGTTATTGTTTTCTTGAGGGCAAGGGAGGTGGGGGAGAATCCAGGTCCTGCTTAATAGCAGAAGTGACTGCACCTTTGCTTGCAAGCTACTATTGTTATATATGGTATTAGAATGGAAAGCTGAATGCTTTCCTGTTAGAGTATGAGATGTTATCAGAACAATCTGCTTGGTTGGGTAATTAAAACTGTGCTTTCCTTGAATTAAAGCAATACTTTTGCCTAACTGAATCTTGTAGACAAGCTAGTATGGGATTAAAGAATTATGCATAGATACTTAAAGCATTGCTGTCTCCATGACACTCAGGATCTGACCCTGCAAGAGGCTGGGAAGTACTAAGCACCCTCAAATCCCATTGACTTCAGTAGGAACTTGGGTTGTGCGGCACCTTATGGGACTGGACTCGAACTTTGGGTTCATTAATAACCCAGTGTGGGTCTCTGGGGCCGTTTTCTAAAGTTGTTGTTTTGGAGGAAGTCAAGGGATTCTAGGCAGCCTTGCCCCCTCAGGAGTAAATCCCCCCTGCCCCCCAGATCACTTCAGAGAAGGGTCTCCCTAGAGCTTCTTCAGAGCAGTGGGTGGAAGTGACTAGAGACAACCAAGATCATGCAAAGAGAAGCCAGTTGTGTGGCAGGCAGACAATCATTTAAAGCCCTCAATAGCCAGCCTCAGTGGGTGAGTCAAGGACAAACACACCTTAGTCATGCAGTACTGCACAAGCCACACTCCTAAAGGGAGGAATATTTGGCTTCTCTGACTCCAGAAGAGAGAGGAACTGGCCACTGACAGCCCTCTTCTCACACCAGGTTGAAGTAGAGAGATAGAGTAGCCAGCAGTGGCCCTGTCTGCAGCTGGAATAAAGGAACTGAGAGATCAAAGCTCAGGTGGCCAGTTCGTGCAGGTTTCTCAGTGAGTACTGATCTCCAGTCCTGCCCAAGATGGGCAGAAATCAAGGAGGGGGCTGTTCCAGGCCTCTCCATGGGTGTCTGCTGCCTGCATTACTACAGGACTTTTCAGGTTCTTGAGTGTGTTCCCCCTTTCTTGCACATCTGGCTAACTGTTGGGGCAGGGAGACTCTAATGACACAGCTGTTGAAGAATGTCCGGGATTCTTGCTGCTATGAGGAAGCCCTAAGGGCCTCTTTTAGAGATGTCAACAGCAGAGAGTGCACTTTATCCCTGAGCGGAGAGGGCACTACCAGTCTTCTTGATCCCTCCTTTTAAAAGAGAGCCATATTGGGCTTTGTAAAAAAGGGAGGATCAGGGCGAAAGTGACTTCAGCAAGACTGGGACTGAAAAACAGGAAAGATCCCAGCCCTTTCCTTTGAGTATTTATTTGAGCTCCATGCCTCTGAAGGAGGCTGTTTCAGGCTCAGATGCCCATGAGGAAAACAATCAAAGATGCACAGTATAAGTGCAGATAGGTTTGGAAATTGCAGCAACATACCTCCCCATGCAATGAAACATCCCTCCTCACAGTGGAAGTGTTATAATACTTCTGTACACTTAGATAGCCCCTTTCGTCTTCACAGTGTTACACACACATATACTAATAGGATTTTTGATTATTCCAAAGAGGAGACCTGCTTTCTCTTTGTTGCTGGAGTGAGTCAGCAGTTATATTAATCACAATCATAGAATCATAGGACTGGAAGGGACAACCTTTTATGTATTTGAAAACTGTTATGATGTCCCCTCTCAGTCTTCTCTTCTTCAGACTAAACAAATCCAGTTTTTTCAATCTTCCCTCATAGGTCATGCTTTCTAGACCTTTAATCATTTTTATTGCCCTTCTCTGGACTGCTGCTACCGCAGTGGAGCCCCGGGCCCCTTAAATCACCATCGAAGGGGGCCCAGGCCTCTGGCAGAGCTTTAAAGGGCCTGGGGCTCCACTGCAGTAGCTGCAACCGGGAGCCCCTGGCCCTTTAAATCACCACTAGAGCCCCGTGACTGCTACCCCAGGGCCCCAGCAACTGGGCTCAGGTGGCGATTTAAAGGACCCCGGAGGGTAGCGGCAGCGGGAGCCCCAGCCCTTTAAATCGCCACCCAAGCCACGCTGCCGGAGCCCCGGGGTACCAGCGGCAGCCGGGGGCTCGGGCGGTGATTTAAAGGGCCCGGGGCTCCAGCTGCCGCTACCACCCCGGGTCCTTTAAATCGTCCCCGGAGCCCTGCTGCCGGAGCCCTGGGGAGACGGCGGCGGGGCTCCAGCGGCTATTTTAAGGGCTGGGGATTTAAAGGCCCCGCCTCTTCCGGTAGAGGCCACGCCCCCTCCTAAGGACTCCAGAGTACCGATAAGTCCTTTAAGTTACTTTCACCCCTGGATATATATGAATCACTTCATCCACCACTGAATTGCATTCACTTCTGGGAGGGTGGAGGTGGGAAGAGAGCAGCAGCTGTGTAACAGCTCACTGCAGCACTACACAACATTTTAGGCCACACATTAAGGTATACTGTACGCAGCTGGAATAGCAGTGGGAATGAGGGTAGGCAACTGAATTAAAATTTGGCCAGGACTTCAGGGCTAATACCTTACTCTCATAAAAAGTGCTGCAGGGTCTCTCATAACCACCCGTGCTTGGGACCTTGGTTTTACATTTCACCCAAAAGACAGCATCTCCAGAAGTACAGTGGCCCTGGTTTGCCCACTATGCAAAGTAAGTAGGGTGACCAGACAGCAAGTGTGAAAAATCGGGACGGGATGGGGAGGGTAATAGGAGCCTATATAAGAAAAAGCCCCAAATATCAGGACTGTCCCTATAAAATCGGGACATCTGGTCACCCTAAAAGTAAGATTCATGGGGCCCCCTCCAATACCCCTCTCCACCTGTGACCTTTTCAGGTGCCACACCCTCATGACCTCCCCTCAGCAATGAGTGAATGCACTGTCTATTAGAGTATGTGCAAGCTAGGAAGCAGGCCTCAAACACAGTGAGTAAAAAAGGAGGAAAAGATCTCTAGCACCACCCCTTTCAAGTACTAATGTCAGACCATAGACGGAAGAGAGGATGAGCATGGAGGAAGAGCTACAAAGCATTGAAAGAGCTGACGTTCCAGACTTGGTACAGTGCAATCGGAGCCCATGGACACATAGAGCTCTCTGTGACCACATAAACTTAAGCCCACCACCACAAGGCCCCCAGTAATGTGCTAGGGGACATGTTTGGTAATGACACAGGGGGAACAGTTACACAGATTGAATCATAGCACCACCACTTCTTGCAGCACCTAGGTCTTCCTTGGAGGTCACCTAGCCAAGTACTGGCCACGCCCAGCCCTGTTTAGCTTATGAGAGCTTACAGAAGCAGAGCACAAGGTGGTACAGCTGCAGGCCATAGTAAATGCACTTTATTAACTACAGTGCTAATTTGCCTCAGAGTCAGGGCCTAACTGCAAGAATAATCTAGCTTTCTTTATTCATCCAACCATAATGAATATTGTGGCACTTTCATTTTAATTAAATTGTCCTTTCCATATGTTTCATTTCCCCTTTAAAAAGCCACAGCTATAGTGGTAACACGCGATTCAGCCCACACATCTGCTGCAACCACAAACTGGCCCTCAATTAACACAGGTATTTCATTACAAATGCCCAAAATACAAAGGGCCATCTTGATCTCTGGGGAAACCCTACTAACTTAAATGATAAATTAGGTCCATACTCTTTTTGCAAAGGCCTTTCTATATGTTTTGTGTAGTGCACACAAAATTTATTTAGAATAAAAGATCTTAAACAGCTGGGCCATGATGCTTGAATTTAAAAAAAGAGCACGTAACAAATGTGATTCCCAAGTATCAGGGTCTTTTGAGGTGCAGTTAATTTATACATATAAATTCCCCCATGTGAATCAAGAGGTAAATAACCCTAATTAAGCCAGATTCAATGAAGTCCCATTCACTTCTATTGGGTTACACAAGAAAATAAGCTGCACAGAAATAGGTCGATAAGCATTATATTTAAAATTAACATGGGAAAGGAATAAAATAGCTTTAAAAATGTTTGTTTGGAATCCTTGTTTTACTGTAGTGTTGCACTACATTAGGTATTGGTACTGTATTTATACATAACACACACATGAACAACGCCAAAGACTGCACAAGGCTCTGGTTTTCAGCAGTGTGCACACACAGAGATAAATGGAGCTGTACCTTCTCATCGCAGCTCCGCATTTGGTCCATAGTTTTGTTATAATTTTCATTCTTTTCTGAATTCCACTGTTCTCTTTGACCTGCGGTGCTGTATATTTTATAAAACCTATGCACATTTATGTTATTCAATGAAATATAACGATGCTACACTAGGTATATTGCTTTGTTAGGGCACACTTTTCCATGCCATCATTCAAATTAAAATGACTATGCTATTCAGCTTTCTTTTACTGTTTTTATAGTTCAGGGGTTATTTGCTGTCCTCCTGTGTAGGTTTGTTTCCACATGTAATAGCAGTGTACAGTTTGTATATGAATAAGCTTAAACTGTTATAGAATCCAGTAAGTGATTTTCTAGGTCCTGTTTTTCTTAACTCCATTCTGCTCCAGCCAGTTCATTATACCTTCAGTATTTTTCAAGCATCTGGAGATGAGTTAGAAACGCCACAAAACTAGTAAAGGCAATGTTCCCGCCCTGAAGAGTATGCAGACTAATTTCAGCATGACAAACCAAGGGCCTGATCTAAAGACCATTGAAAGACTCCCATTGACTTTAATGTCTTTTGGATCAGGTCCCAAAGGAGGGAGAGGAAAGAAAAATAAATGTGAAATAAGCTCACACTGCTACTCTGTAAGTCATATACACCACAGGTGCCGACTTTCCATTGTGCCGGGGGGGGGGAGGGGGTGCTCGACCCCCAGCTCTGCCCCAGGCCCTGCCCCCACTCCACCCTTTCCCTCAAGGCCACACCCCTGCCCTGTCCCCGCCCCTTCCCACCCCCACTCAACCCCTACCCTGCTTCTTCCCGGCCTGTTCCGTCCCTTCCCCGAACGCGATATCCTTGCTCCTCCTCCCTCCCCCTGCCAGCCTCCTGCACGCCGCAAAACAGCTGATTGCGGCAGGCGGGAGGTGCAGGAAGGGAGGGGGAAGCGCTGATTGACGGGGCCCACCAGTGGGTAGGAGGCACTGGGAGGAGGGGGAGGTGCTGATGGGGGGGCTGCCAGTGGGTGCTCAGCACCCACCATTTTTTCCCCATGGGTGCTCCAGCAGTTTTCTATTGGAATGAATTGCGTTTTCTAGAGATTGCATGCATCCTTATCAAATATTTCTACAGGCAGGGCCGGCTCCAGGCACCAGCCCACCAAGCATGTGCTTGGGGCGGCGCCTGGAGGGGGGCGGCACGGCGGGGCGCTCCGGCCCGAGAGCGGGGCCGCAACTGGGCTCGCCGCCCTCCCCGCGGCGCTCCGGCAGCCAGGGAGAGCGGAGCTGCAGCGGGCTCGCCGCCCTCCCCCGGTGCTCCGGCCGGTAGGGGAGAGCGGGGCCCCGGCTGGGCTCTCCGCCCTCCCCCCGGCGCTCTGGCCGCCGGGGGCTCTCCGCCCTCCCCCCGGCGCTCTGGCCGCCGGGGGGAGAGCGGAGAGCCCCAGCCGGGCTTGCCGCCCTCCTCCAGGCGCTCTGGCCGCCGGGGGCTCTCTGGCCGCCGGGGAGAGCCCCAGCCGGGCTCTCCGCCCTGCTCCCGGCGCTCTGGCTGCCGGGGGAGAGTGGAGAGCTCCGGCCGGGCTTGCCGCCCTCCTCCCGGCGCTCTGGCTGCCGGGGGGAGAGCGGAGAGCCCCGGCCGGGCTTGCCGCCCTGCTCCCGGCGCTCTGGCCGCTGGGGGCTCTCTGGCCGCCGGGGAGAGCAGAGAGCCCCAGCCGGGCTCTCCGCCCTGCTCCCGGCGCTCTGGCTGCCGGGGGAGAGCGGAGAGCTCCGGCTGGGCTTGCCGCCCTCCTCCCGGCGCTCTGGCTGCCGGGGGGAGAGCGGAGAGCCCCGGCCGGGCTTGCCGCCCTGCTCCCGGCGCTCTGGCCGCTGGGGGCTCTCTGGCCGCCGGGGAGAGCAGAGAGCCCCAGCTGGGCTCTCTGCCCTGCTCCCGGCGCTCTGGCCGCCGGGGGCTCTCCGCCCTCCCCCGGGCGCTCTGGCCGCCGGGGGGAAAGCGGAGAGCCGCGGCCGGGCTTGCCGCCCTCCTCCCGGCGCTCTGGCCGCCGGGGGCTCTCCGCCCTCCCCCGGGCGCTCTGGCCGCCGGGGGGAAAGCGGAGAGCCCCGGCCGGGCCTGCCGCCCTCCTCCCGGCGCTCTGGCCGCCGGGGGCTCTCCGCCCTCCTCCGGGCGCTCTGGCCGCCGGGGGGAAAGCGGAGAGCCCCGGCCGGGCTTGCCGCCCTCCCCTGCCGCAATTGGGGGGGGGGGGGCGGCAGCTGGCTTTTTTGCCTAGGGCGGCAAAAAAGCCAGAGCCGGCCCTGTCTACAGGAGCAGTGAAATAAGACTTAAGAAGTTCAAGCTATTTAGTTTATCCCAGAAAAAGTTAACAGGTGACTTATTCATGGTTTATAAATACTCATATAGGGAGAAGATTTCTGATAACAGAGGGCTAGTTAATCTAGCAGACAAGGGCATAACAAAATCCAATGGCTGGAAACTGAAACTAGACAAATTCAGACTAGAAATAAGGTGTTAACCATTGGACTAATTTACCTTGGGAAGTGGTAGATTCTTCATTGCTTGAAATCTTGAAATTAAGATTAGATTTCTTTCTAAAAGATATGCTCTAACTCAACTAGAAATTATGGGCGTGATGCAGAAATCACTTGGTGACATTCAATGGCTTGTATTATACAGGAGGTAAGACTAGATGATCACAATGATCTCTTCTGGCCTTAAAATCTATTGAATCAATAGCAGTTTCTGATTTGTCAACCTAAAGAATTAAAGAGACCATCTCCCCCATAAAATTGGTATAAAAACCACGAGTCCAGTCATAGTGTGAGAGCACTGCTAGATCAGGAAAGAGCAGGGAAAACACCTACTTGTTAAAGCACATCCTTTTCATCGTGTTCCCATGGACTGGGAGCAAACTGAAGGGATGCCTGGAGTTGTTAGCCATTCACAGGTATTGGCAAGGGTTCCGTTTGAATTTCCTCAAATGTTCAGTGCTTGTGAACTGTGTCAGTTTGACAGCACTTCAGACTGAAGTTCTTTATCCACAGAATGTGTACAATATGGGCAGCATAAGTGCAGAATTTCCTTAGTCAAACTCTGATGAAGATGTGAAAAATTATACTACTACTTCCACTACATTGCTTTCCTATGGTGCTTTCCTTCTGAGAATCCCCCAGAGCTTTATAGACTTTAGGCCAAATGACAACGCTGTGAAAAAGGAAACTAGCCTCATTTTACAGATGGTGAAGTTGAAGCAGAGAGGTTGTGACTTGCCTGGATCACACAGCAGGTTTGTAGCAGAGTTGGAAGAGAACCTATATCTTCTGACTCCAAGGTCCATGCTTTAGGCTTTGTCTACACTACACAGCTTTTAGCGACACCACCGTGTCGCTAAAAGTTGGGCAGTGTAAACGCTGTTTGTCGGGACTTTTGCCGACAAAATACTTCCACCCCCTACCAGTGGGGTTCGCGTTGTTGAGAGCGCTGCTGCCAATAACGAGCCGTTTACACTACCACTTTCCTTGGCAAAACTTTTGTCTTTCGGGGGTGGGGGCTTTTTTAAGCACCCGTGAACGACAAAAGTTTTGTCATTCAATTGGCAGTGTAGACAAATCCTCAGTCACTACTAGACAGTGGTTCCCACCCACGTTTTACTACAGCTGATCCCATTCCAGTGACCTCAGTGACAGACACAGATAAGAAATGATTAAAAATTACAACAGGGCCTGCAATCGTTAGATGAGTAAATAAGGGCAGTACACAGGTGGTGAAACAGCCACAGAAATGTGCAGAGGCAGATATGGTGATCAAAGACACATTGTAGCATTAGATGCACCAGCACTGGGCAAACGGTGTATACATTTCTGAATAGGCTGAGGCAAACTAGGGAGGTGAAGGTATTTCAGTGCCTAAATGCAATGGCCCAGATCCTCAGAGGTATTTAGGTACCTTTGAGGATTTGGTCCATTATGTCTTCTTATACAACCAGGTGATTGCTAGCAGCATCAAGCAGATAACAGGCTCTCTCTCTTCTATAATATATGGCTCGTTGCTTCCAGCTAGGAACTCGGATGCTAACAGCACTTGACCAAAGTATTAAGTACACTGAGGAAAGAGTAACAAAAGGTGTAACCCTTCCATACAGATGAAGAAGAATAACACAGACAAGGCTACAAAAGGAATGTGTACAGAACCAACTAGCAAACACCAATTTTCTCAGGACTGGCAGCATTATTCTGATTAAATCTGAAAATCAGCCTTGGAACATGCTGTACCTGTTTGGATTTACTGTAGTAGGAGGTGGGTGTGACATTAGTTGAAACCTACTAACTCACTTGTTGCATCTTGTCTGTAATTGCAAGATCTCCAGGGAGAGAACATGCCTTCCTGTCTGTTTGTACAAGCCCAGCACAATGTAGTCCCCAATTCCTACTGAGGCCTTTGGGTGCTGTTGCAATACAAATCACAAATGGTAATATTAATAAAAAATTACTGGAAAGCCAGAAATTTTACTGACATTGTTACACAGATCTCAGGGGTGCTGGAACATTTTTTATAATGAGGGTGCTGAGAGCCATTGAACCAAACTTTAAACCCTGTATATAATGGAAACCCCTTCAAGCCAGGGAGTGCTGCAGCTATGACAGATCAATGTGAAATGATTATGTACTGCCTTTCCAGCTGTGCGTGCAGATCTTCTTTAGCTGATTCCACTTTTGAAACTTCAGGGAAGCAGTTGTGGGTTTTGTGGGAACTGTAGGCTCAGTTATGTGTCTGTATAGGCCAAGCCACAATAGGGAAGGGAAGGAAATGCACGGCCCAAGAGGCAGCACCTAGACACATTATGTCTTTGCAAAGTATAGTGCTGCCTGGGCTGCGGAAGGAGCATGCTGCGTGGTGGCACTTGTTACATTTTTTCAACAAGGGTAGACAACTTTCCTCTCAGCATAGCCATGCCTGCACACAGTGGGGACTGGGCCATGGTCCCACCACCTCTTTGGTCACAAGAGTCCCCTCTGGGCCAGTAATACTGTTGAAAAGATGCGGGCTTGTACTTTTAGCATTTATAAACAGCAATTCATATTTTCACCAACAGATGGTGATGGTTAGTCAGGTTACCAAGCTTTTGGTTTTGCTGTAGGGGTATCATTTATAAAGGTTTGCACAAGACAGCAGTTGCTGTATGAACCATGGACTATGAGTGTCTGTGTGGGTGTGTCTCACTCTCTGTTTATTCAGTCTGTTTCCTTAGAACCAGATTATAAATACATTAGCAGATTGGATACTCCTTCCCAAACCAGTGATTACAACATGGATCAGGCCACTTGACGTCAGCAGTTTGTACATGAGCATGTTTCACCTATATAAACAAAAGTATGTGGGCCAGTGAAATCAACAGGTTACACTAAGGATTCATAGAATCATAGAATATCAGGGTTGGAAGGGACCTCAGGAGGTCATCTAGTCCAACCCCCTGCTCAAAGCAGGACCAATTCCCAACTAAATCATCCCAGCCAGGGCTTTGTCAAGCCTGACCTTAAAAACCTCTAAGGAAGGAATTGATTTGGTAGTACATAATTTCAGCTACTTCGTTTCAGAAGATAGTGTTAAAACATATTGTTTGTATTAACATAGCACTGATCCATCTTGCACAGGGTTGAGATTAAAATATTTAAAAATGTAAAAAGCCTGTCCAAAGTAGTGTTTTTGAAACTATTTAGCAGTTTGTAATGTACAGCATATAACTTACACTAACTTGCAGATTTATAGAATAAATGCATTAGCTAGACACCTAATAATATAATTTATACAGAATTTTTCATCCTGGAGGGTCTCAAATCACTTTACAAATTTAGCAAACCAATATACAAAGTATACAAAGGGTAGATTATAGACTCAGCCAAAGTAAAAAGAGTTCTAAGTCACGGACAGGTTGGTTACTGGTGAACAGATGGAGTCAAGTAATCCTCCTCAATTAAAATAAGAATGTAGTGCTGGCTATATCTAAACTCAGGCTGTTTTCCTGTAGGTTTGCTGCTCTTTTCAGGATATGCCTCTAATAGAAAAAATGTCATAAAACATGTGGGACAAGGTGTGTACACTAGGAAAGTGGCTAGTATGCATTTTGGATTGCAAAATGAGTCATAGCTTTTTTTTTTGTTCCATGTTTTATTTTTAACGCTTGGATAGGATACTCTGAATCACTTATCTGTGTCCCTCACTGGCTAGCCTCTCAGTAAGCTGATTGCAGTCTTGTGATGCTCATAAATTGACAAATTCAGACCATTCACCACGACGTCCACTGTTTCTGCTATCTAGCATCTAAAAAACGCTTCTGTGCCCCACAAAAGGAAGAAGCAGAATTTTAAATGCTTTAATTCATAAAAAAAGATGTCCAAGCCTTAAAATGTTATGAACTAATGAAATTCCACCATCAGTTCATGATAAACTCAGCACTTTTCTGCAGTTTCTAGGGGGCCAATGCTGGAAACACTTACACAGATGAGCAGATCCGTAAAGTCAATGAGACTACTCACATGCATAAATTTAAGCACATACACAAGCTTTTGCAGCATCAGGGCCTACCATAACACTTTCAGGTCAGATAAAAACGGTTATGCTATCACAATGAGAATAACTGAGATTGCGAAAAAGAAACGCAGGATCTGTTAAATCAATGCTTACATTTGTAAGGAGGGATTTAATGATAACCTCCTAGTATTCAGGGTGACAAAGTGGATGAGGTAATATCTTTTATTGGACCAACTTCTGTTGGTGAGTCAAGCTTTCGAACTACACAGAGCTCTTCTTCAGGTCTAGGAGAGTACTCAGAGGGTATGTCTATACTGGGATAAAAGCTCTGTGGCATGGCTGTGGCTGGCCCAAGTCAGCTGACTCAGGCTGGCAGGGCTCGGGCTGTGGTGGTAAAAATTGCTGTGTGGAAGTTCGCGCTTGGGCTGGAGCTAGTGTTCTGGGACCCTCCACCCTTGCAGGGTCCCAGAGTTCAGGCTCCAGCGAAAGCCTGAACATCTACACAGCAATTTCAGCTCTGGAGTCCCAGCCTCTGGAGCCTGAGTCAGCTGGCCTGGGGGCAGCTGTGAGTTTTTTCTCCCCTTATAAACATATCGAGTGTCACAGCTAAATACAAGGTGGAACAGATTGTTTAGCATAAGTAGTTAACACATATTGTAAGAGACCATTTACAGTGAAGTAGCCCATTAACACCACTGTAATCATAAATTTAAAAAAGGGGGATTAGCGGGTTACAGATTGTAATAAATCCAGAGTCTTTATTAAAATCATGATTTTTAGTGTCTAGCAGATATGAATTTAAGCTCTCATGCTCATCTTTTGAGTGTTGTGCAGGTTTCCGTTGAGGACGAGGACTGAGAAGTTAGATTTAGAGTGACAGTATTCAGTGCATAAATTAAAGGCAGGTCTACACTACAAATTTGCAGCTGTGCTCCTACAGTGCATCTGGTGAAGAAGCTCTAAGCCAGTGGTCCCCAACATGGTGCCCGCAGGTGCCATGGCGCCTGCCAGGGCATCTATGTGCGCCCGCGTACTGGCCGGAGGACGAGCATCCGCTGAAATGCCGCCGACAAGCAGCGTCATCCAGAGGCGTCGCCGCCGAAATGCCGTCAGTGGCATTTCGGCGGCAACGCCTCTGGATGACGCTGCTTGTCGGTGGCATTTTGGCGGCAACGCCTCTTGACGTTGCCGCTTCTCGGCGGCATTTCAGCGGATGCTCGTCCGCCGGCCACGGTGTGCAGTGGCTCATCGTCTGGTGCCCGCCATACGAAAAAGGTTGGGGACCACTGCTCTAAGCCAACGGGAGAGAGCTCGGCCATTGGCTTAATAACTCTACTTCCACAAAATGTGGCAGCTATGTTGGTGGCAGAAGCTCTCCTGTTGACACACCGCTGTCTACATGGGGGCGTTAACGTTGGTATAACTAAGTCACTCAGGAATGTGGATTTTTCACACCCCTGAGCGACAGTTATACTGAAGTAAGTATGTAGTGTAGACCAAGCCTATGTTTGTGCTCACAAATCAGGCAATCAGTACAGAGCAGCCCACAGTGCAACTTTTGGATCCAAAGAACCCTAAAGCTCAGGGGGGTTTAACTCTGAGATTTTGAGCTGGCCATTGCAGGGCCCAGCCACAAGACTGGGCTCTGTGTTTACCGCATCTCAGGGGTGTTTGGGTTCGTGATTGTGTCCCAGGCCCTCCCTTCGAAACTGCCTCATCTGTTACCACAAAAGCTCTGCTCCTGGCGGGCCCTGTACGCAGCTGGGCTAAGGGGCATATTTTGAACAAACTGCCACCATCCAAACCCCAGGGGATGTCGGGACCCCCGCTGTGGCGAGCGCACCAGCTGGGCAAGCTCCCCTCCCTCGCCCGCCAACAGGCCCGAGGCCTCTCCCTGGGGTGACTGGCAGCGCCTGGCTCGCGCTGCGCGTGAGAGGCCCCAGGGAGGAGATCGGCGGGCGCGTCCCGCCTACGGCCGCGCTCCTCTACCAGGCCCCGGCTCTCGCCGCCCAGCAGCAGCGAGCGCGCGGGGTGGCAGAGCAGCCGCTGGGCGGGGAGAGGCCGCGCCCGGAGGTGGCGTGACAGGCTGCGGCGCCTCCCCCAGCGCAGGAAAAGGCGGAGTCGCGGCCCGCCTCGGGACTGGGAGGAGGAGCCGCGGCACCAGGGCGGTTGCAGCTGAGGCCGGCAGAAGCGGAGACGCTGTCGTCTCTAGCCATTCGCAGGGAGCCCCGCGGCGCCCGGCACCGCCCAGCACGGGGAGGAGCGGCCCGGCGGCCCCCACCCCCTGATAAGCTACGGGAGCGGCAGGCAGCAGCGGTCCCCGCGCCCCCAGGAGAGACACCCCGCCGGCCCGGCATGAGGAGCGAGCAGCGCAGCCCCAGGTGGGGCCTCTGCAGCCTGAGCCTGCTCGCCTGGCTGCTGGTGCTGCCCCCGGTGCAGGTGAGCGAGGGGCCTCCCCGGCCAGGCCGGCTCCTTCCCGCCGGGGCGACCCCTTGGTCGGGGGAGGAAGGGTGGCGCGGGCAAGGGCTCCGGGCTCCCCTCTGCCCTGGGTCCCGTCCTCTGCTGTAGTCTCGCCGGCATCATACCCCCACCCCCCAGTCTGCGAGGCGGGGCCAGGGGTTAGGCAGGGCCCAGGGTGGAAGCGGTTGGACGTGGGCCAGGTGGGGCTGTTAAACTGGGAGCTGTTGGCCGTTGTGCCGCTGCTTGCGTTAGCATCCGTCCCCCCCCAATCATCCCGTGACCGGGCTGAGCCTGCGGCTGTGGCTCTGGTGGGTTCTCAGCTCCCACACGTGCAGCTCTCTGCCCTGTGGAAATCCACGCGGGCCCCGCTGGGCGGTAGGACAGTTTCAGTAATTGTTGTTTCTTGGACAACGCCCGGGCTCGGCCTTAGTTTCAAGGGGTGGTGCCGGACCACATGTTGGTGGAATGTGGCTCACCTCAGGCAGGAGACACGACTTCACTTGGGACGAGAGACCTGATGACTTTCATCTGAGCTTTTGTTGGAGCAAATTATTTCTTTTCTTCTCCAGCCCCTCAAAAATCTGCATGTCTGCAAACGCAGATCTGATGACTGAACTAGTTTTTAGTAAAAATCATTTTTATTTAAAAGGCATTGCCAAATTAAAAGTTGACACTTCTGTTCCCCTGCTAATTTTTTGTGGTTTTATAGTCACATTTTCCCTCCCTTGTTAAGAGTTTCTCTTACTTGTTGCTGTGTGGAAGTCTCCCAACAGGAGAAGCTGACCCTCCATACTAGGAGAACACTGAAACTGACTATGCTCCAAGCTTGCCCTGCAAACATTTATGCACTATTAGTCCCATTGATTTAATTGGACTTGACTGCTGCTTTAATGTTTTGGGCCCCTGTTCTGCAAACAACTTTATATCCATGAGTTATCGTAAAGATAATCACGTGTAAGTATTTGCAAAATCCAGGCCTGAGTTTACAGTTTTCTTGGGAGCCATGTAAATATCTTCCATTATAAAAGATAGATTTAGTAACTTGCCATCAACATCCCATCACTTCCAACCAGACATACTAGCGCTTAGTATATAATAATACAGGGGTTCTCAAACTTCATTGCACTGTGACTGCCTTCTGACAAAAATTACTACACGGCCCCAGGAGGGGGGACCGAAGCCTGAGCCCTGCCACCCCACGTAGGAGGTGAGGGCAAAGCTGGACCCCACCACTCTGAGTGGGGGGCTCAAAGCTGAAGCTCAAGGGCTTCAGCCCAAGGCAGGGGCCTGTAACCTGAGCCACACTGCCCCGGGCTGAAGTCAGCCCTGGTGACCCCCATTAAAACAGGGTCATGACCCGCTTTGGAGTCACAACCCACAGTTTGAGAACCACTGTAATAATATATAATAGCATAAGTAGATTTCAGAGTGCTTCACAGTTATTTATATATTTATCCTCAACATCCCTGTGAGGTAGGGAAGTACTTTAATTTTTACTGAGGGGGAACTGAGGCACAGACAGGTTAAGAGACTTGCCTGAGGTCACACAAGAAGTATGTGATGGAGCGGCGTATTGACCCTCTAGATCAGGAGTTGGCAACCTTTCAGAAGTGGTGTGCCGAGTCTTCATTTATTCACTCTAATTTAAGGTTTCACGTGCCAGTAATACATTTTAACGTTTTTTAGAAGGTCTCTCTCTGTCTATATTATATAACTAAACTATTGTCGTATGTAAAGTAAACAAGGTTTTCAAAATGTTTAAGAAGCTTAATTTAAAATTAAATTAAAATGCTGATCTTACGCTGCCGGCCCGCGGTTCTGTTCACCTTGGCCGGCAGCAGGCTGAGTGGGACCGGCAGCTGGGACCCCGGCTGGCAAGGGGCCGGCGGCCGGGACCCAAGACCGGCAGTGGGCTGAGCGGCTCAGGCCGCTGCTGGTCTGGGGTCCCGGCCCTGTCCAGATAGAATGGGTACCTACCTTCTCCCCGGTTCAAGCCCATTCTCTCCCTCTCTCTCTCTGCACTGAGCTGAGGGTGGGAGTGCACTGAGCACAGGGCTGGGGGTGAAGGAGCAGGTTGGGGTGTAGGGTCTGGCCAGGAGCTAAAATGAAGGAGGGGGCTCAGGGTTGGGGCAGAAGGTTTGGGTATGGAGTGCTTACCTGGGCAGCTCCCATTTGTGCGAGGGGTGCAGGTGGGAATGTGGGGGGGGGGCAGTGCAGGAGCTCCCATTTGGTGCTTGGGGTGGGGGGTGCAAGAGTCAGGGCATGGGGTGTGTGGGGGCTGGGTATGTGTGGGGGTGCAGGATTTTTACTGGCATGCTGCTGCCTGCTGGGGTCCCAGCCACCGGCCCCGCTCAGCCCGCTGCCAGCCTGGGTTTGGCAGCGGGCTGAGCGGGGCCGGCGGCCGGGACCCCGGCAGGCAGCAGCGTGCCATTAAAAATTGGCTCGTGTGCCGTCTTTGGCACGCGTGCCATAGGTTGCCGACCCCTGCTCTAGATCTTCTAGGTCCTAAGCTACAGCCCTAATCACTGGACCATCTTTTCTCTCTTGGTGTATGTGTTTATATCTATCTCTTGATAATTCATTCTACCAACTTTAAAGAATATTGTTCTCCCATTGTAAAACTTCTATATGGCGGTCCAATGTGAACTTCTTAAACTGAACAATCTCTTGGGGAGCCTGAGGCAAACCTTAGCAGGTACAATGTAATTAAGTTCAGAATAATATCTCAGTGTAAAAGGTACATAAAAATATACTGTTTTACATTTAAGGGCTCTTTCATTTTTATAACCAAAAAGGATATGATCATTCACATCTTGTAATGTGTCATGGTACAGATGTAGGTTAGAGATCCTCTGTGAAACACAGCCCAAAGCTGTAAGATGAAGCTTTAAACAATGCAAGACAAAATGATTTTTAATGGCCTCTGTAACCTAAAATTCATTATTCTATATTTCACTTCTAAACTAACTTAGGGTAGGTCTTTAAAATGCTGCAGTGGCACAGCTGCACCATTGTGGCACTTAAGTGAAGACGTTTCTGTGCCGATGACAAGGAGAAGGTAAGCCACCTCCATGAGAGGTAGTACCTGTGTTGAGGGGAGAACCCCTCCCATTGATGCAGTGCTGTCTACACTGGGGGATAGGTCGGTATAACTGTGTCGCTCAGGGGCGTGGACGTGGCTGTAGTCCTTAAACTAGGAGGTATTAGGAATGCTTTTCTTCAAGCCTTGCCCAGCGCCAATAAAAGAGGAGATATGTTAATTGCAGGCCTTTCACTCAGTACTTGCTGCTTACAGTGAAAACTCTGCACTGTAACTGAGGTCTGGTGCAGATGATCTTAGTTTTGTTTAGGAAAGAATGAACAATCTGGATGGATAGATGTGCTCCATAATCAAGGTAGTTTATTAATATTGTATGCTTTCCTTTGGTTTTGTAAAAAAGGATCTGTTTTGCCTTCCTTTTAGCAGATTGCAGCCATCTTTAGTTGTGGTCTGTATATGAAGATATAAACTTTGTGCTTTTCAGGAAATGGTTTTTGAGGATGGTGGCAGTCCTTTTTGTGTTAATGGTATCTGGTTTTTACTTACATGGAAGTGTGAAGAGGAAGCAGTCAGAATAAATGTTTAGCGCTTTGAATAGATGGTTTGCATTTCTTTCTTCCCAATACAATTATTTAGTAAACATTTCTGTAACCTTGGGATCCATTGGTTTAGTGTTTCATAACACAAACTGGGTCAAGAGACCTGTTCTCCAGTTCCTGCTTTATTACCTTGGACAAGTCACTTAACCTCTATACCTCAGTTTCTCCATCTGTAAAATGGAGACATTACTTACCCCTCTTTGTAAAGATATTTGAGATGCTTGGATGAAAAGCTCTATATAAATGTGAAAGTAATTCCTAAAGTAGTTGTCAAAACATATTGTTCAAAATGGGTGTAAAAACGAAGAGAGTCACTGACTGAAGAGACAAACGTTTCCAGAACAAAACAGTAAAAACAGGTGGCTGCTTCGGTATATTAAGGTTCTGATTTGGATTTTGCAGTGTTCTGGTGGAAGGTGGAGAGAAGGGTTTTTAATAAGGCAAGGGGTGATGTATAAATTGTGTTTGGGAAAGTGAATGCCTAATAGATTTGGTTACAGCCTGGCAAACTGCCTGCAATCTTTCCTACTTATCTCCTGAGAGTGTCCTTCATTCCTGTTGTGCAACAGCCCCACTACTCAAATGCAGGATATCTGAACAGGGACTGCCACTAGTACGGAATTGTTTGGTACTTTTGTGATTGTAGACAAATTTTAGCTAGGAGCTATGTACTGCCCTTGATATGCATGCAGCATTCCCACTGCTAAAGTAATTTTTACTTGTGACCAAGTCAAATTGAAACCCCGGTCAAACAGTAACCCAGTGCATCTGCTAGCCCGCCTACATTACTTTAAAGTTAGGTTAAGAAGACTTTTTTAGTTACAACTTTTGTCTGCTTTATTATTTGACCCTGAAAGGCCATGACGCTTATGCTTATCAGTTACACTTGGCAGTAATTTCCAATCCTGTGGTCTGTGTTGGGAAACTTGACCTATTAATAATGAATGAATTCCCAATGAATAAATGTCCTGTTAGCTTGAAAAAAAGTCCTCTTTTTTGGAGCAAATATGAATCTTGGGTGGGGGGATGTTGTAATTAGAAATTCCAACAGAAGTATTGATTGTGCATTACAGGAGGTTAGGTACAGTACATATCTGGGTCTGTATGTGTATTGAGGGAGAGGAGGGGGAAGGCAGCGCAGAAGGAGGGAAATGAAGCTGTCTCTCACTGGTGCTGCTGTAATCTTACTCACTGAATTTCTTTCAAACCTTTTAGATTAGAAATGAAAGATAAGGAAAGCTGAATACGATCTTTGATAACCATCCAGTGTTTGGTGCAGGATGACAAATAATTCCTCATTGTTATTCATACAACACAATTATTGTTCTCTGTGTTTGCCTTGAAGTTCAGGGATCCATCATAGTTTTTGTTTTGTGCTGGTCAAGCCTGTCTGAGACATTAAAGAGGTTGATCTCCGAGTTTGATATATAGGACACCCATTTAGTTCATGGGAGAAATGCTGACCTTATGTTGGAGTGGGGGTTGAGGGCTGGTGGGTGTATGTTTTGCAATTATGGATAGTGTATATTACTACAAGTTTCCTTACATGTGGTGAATTCTTTTAGCACTTTATCTTGTATTAGTAAGAAGAAAAATATGTTAAAGTCAACATGAGCTAAATATTAACCTGTTTTTTTTTTTTTTTTTTTTGTGGTAACTATTTCTGCACTGCATATATAATACTGAAAGTGTAGTAAAGTCAGGTTGTGTTGCTGATTCATGAAATAGATTTTCTTTTAGCTTGAACTATGACCCAGTCAGCTCTCTCAGCCAAAACAGCTGAAGGAAGTAGTGATTTAGTAGGGGATATGCTTCTCTCTGAGTGATATCCAACCAAGGCCCCAGCATGGTGTAAGACTATGCTCTTCTTGTAGAAGTTTTATTTCAGATTAGAGATAAAAATGAAGTCCTGACCATGTGGTGATATCAGACAGCTTAATGGCACTATTTCTAAAAGTAAGTAATTCCTGTAGTGCTCTGGTTGAACTTGGTTAATTTCAGAGCATTCTGCAGACTTAACCCCCCATCCCTTTTAGTTAATTGGATGAGTCTCCTTTTTCCAGGATTAAAGGTACACTGTCAACTTGAAATGTGGTCAGTTTCAAATAAGTTGTAAGTAGTTTCAAGTACTACACCTGCTTTTGACAATTAATGATTTTTTTTTATTATTATCACATTATTTTTTTAAAGCTGTGTATGTTCCGTGCTATACACATACAGAAATCCTACTAATGTCGGAGGATTAAAGAAGACCTTTAGTTTGTATACCTGTAACAGAGACAAGAGTAACGTATTTTATCTTTTTTTTTTTTTTATAACTTTTCTTTTTTAAATACTTAAGATCCAGCCTCCCTTGACATATGTGGAACTTACTTGAGAAATTCCCTGCAACATCTTATCAATGAGAATGAAATAGTTACTTGTGTAAATCCCTTGAACATTGATTGAGGATGGGGAGGAGATGAGCCCTCTTTACCATAATTGTAGCTAGATGGAATAATCATATGATCAGTTTGCTAGTCATTTGTTAATGGTTGAATGTTTTAACAGTGGCTTCGTGCTACTAACTTCAAAAAGGTTTGAGATTTTACTCTCAAATGGTCTTGCAAATTTCTTGTAAGGAATTGACAAGACTTAAAAAAAGGCAGTTTTTTCTTTCTAGTTTCATTGGTTAGGATCTCTCTAATGCAGGTTGTAGTGTAAATATACCCACTCTAAGGGATGGTCTATAATGACCATTACATTGGCATAGCTTCATCTCTCTGGTGTGAAAAATCCACATCCCCGAGAGATGTAGTTAAGCCAACCTGACCCCGTCGTAGACTGTGCTAGGTGGATGGAAGACTTCTTCTGTCAATCAAGATACCACCTGTTGGGGAGGTGGATTATTACAGTGATGGGAGAACCCCTTCCACCTCTGTATTGGGTGTTTACGCTGAAGCGCTACAGCTGCACTGCTGTATTGTCTTAAGGGCAAACATAAGCCTGGTCTACACTAGGAAACTTACTTTGGTATAGCTATGTGTCTCAGGGATGTGAAAAATCCAGTGCTGAGTTGATGGAAGAAGTATCTTCTGTTGACCTAGCTTCCACCTCTTGGGGAGATGGATTACCTACACTGATGGGAGTATCCTCCCATTGGAATATGTAGGGTATTATACAGGAGTGTTACAACTGCAGTGGTAGTGTTGCACTGCTGTAGTGTTTTAGGTGTAGACATGACCATGGCTTAAATGTTACTGTATTCCATTTAAACTTGCTTGGGGTGGGAGAACAGGCTGTTTATGACTAATGTCATGAAAATAGGTACTGGGTTTTTCTGGTCTTTGTGTAATTGTGCTTGATTCTTTAGTAGTGACAACCACCATTTAAGAGAGACAAGGTAGGTGAGGTAATATCTTATCTTGGACCAACTTTTGTTGGTAGAACGGACAAGCTGTGGAGCTTCACAGAGCTCTTCCTCATATCTGGAGAAAGTAACCAGCTAAGACACTCTGGTTATTTTCTCTAGACCTGAGGAAGAGCTCTGTGAAGCTGAAAAGTTTGTCCTTTCTGCCCATAGATGTTGATCCAATAAAAGATATTACCTCATCTACTTTGTCTCATGTCCTGGGACCAACATGATTCAGCAACACTATAATCCACCATTTAAATGATAGATAAAAGTTGTTTTTATTGATTAGAAAAAATACAAGTACTAATTTCTGTATTTGATTCATAATTCTACGTATTAAGTTTTACATATATGTAACACTTGTTACTTTGTACCGTTTTCTGAAAATTGAGATTCCCCCAGTCACACAGTTAATTTATGTTCATTTTGGAGTTAATAGTTTAAATACCACCAGTGTGATTTTTATTATATCAAGCCACGGCTTATTTTCTTTACCGTCTTTGCTTGCTAAATCCGTTTTGGTGCCATGGTCAGCGTGCACTTGGAAATTATCAGAAACATCATGCAAAAATATGATGAGTGGGTAGAATTGAATTGTAAACTCTTTGGGCCAGATCCTGCATTCTTTGTGCACCAAAGTTCCCATTCAATTGGAGCTTTTGGTGTGCAATGAATGGGCCTCTTATCATACATAAATCTCAACTCTGCTCTCTCACATTGTGTAGTATGGCCTTGCCTTTATTTTACTATGCTCCTATACTTGAATCTGGGACCTCCTGTTGCAGTCTCCATGACCTATTATGTATTTTAAGGCTTGTGAATTCACCCAGATAACTTTCCAGCTGAAGATGCATAATGCTCATGGATGCTTGGTTCAATCAGTTGTTGCCTGCATACCATATATGCACACAATCTAACTTATATTCATGAAAAAATATCTTTTGTACTTAACTCTTTTAGTACACTTCACTGTATACTCGTATAGAAGAAGTACAACTAATGAGATGTTGGAATATGAAGCCAGCAAAAAAATACTTGCGACACATGGAGGGAAACTTCTTTGCATCCTTTATCCGTTGACATAAATAAAGATTTGTAAGGATGGAGGTCCTTCAGCTTGTGGGAATTTTCTCCCTTTTGGAAGGATGAAATCTGGATGGGTAGCCAGGTTCATGATCTAGCTGACTAAATTGTTCTAATAAACTCCAACCCCAAATCCAGTGAGCAAGACTTTAATTTTATTTGTATGTATTACTTCTCTCAAATGTGAGTTGGAATTCAGAAACTGATATTTGGTTGGGAAAAAGAGATCAGAGTTTTGTTTGGCTCTCCATCCAATTAACAATGATAGTTAATTAGACTAGTAGCGAAAAGAAACTCAAATACTTCTCACAGCATCCAACCTTCATTCTGATACAGTTGAGAAAATCTGTCCCAATGATGACTGCAATATTAGTAATGTGGAACAAGTAGTAAAGAATATAATAAAAACATCAAGAATGGGTACCAGGATGGCGCAATTAAAAAGGTGGCAACACCATTTCTTTTTAAATCACCACTGAGAAGAAAATTTCTTTATTGCATGGTGAAGTCAGTTCTGCAGAGCTGGTTATAGTCTGGCATCAAAGCATTTGTATAACTACCATATAATGTTGTGTCTACAATGCAGCTTGGGGGTGTAATTCCAAGGTCAGGTAGACATATACACTCACTAGCTCTGCTTGAGCAACGTGCTAGAAATAGTGTGGCCATGGTAGTAAGGTGGCTGCTTGGGCTGTTCAAAATCCTAGGTATGTATGTACACCTTTATCCCGATCTAACGCTGTCCTCGGGAGCCAAAAAATCTTACCGCATTATAGGTGAAACCACGTGATATCGAACTTGCTTTGATCTGCCGGAGTGCGCAGCCCCGCCCCACCGGAGCACTGCTTTACCGCGTTGTATCCGAATTTGTATTGTATCGGGTCACGTTATATCAGGGTAGAGGTGTATTCAGGTGGCCAGGGCTGGATTTACACACAGACACGCACAGACTTCCCCACTCCGCACTGCCAAGCACGCCCAACAAACTACCCAGCACCCCCCACAACCCTCCCCAGAGACCCACTCTCCTGTGCCGTGCCCCGTGGCCGCACTCACTGGCCCTGCTGGGAGGTGACTCTGTCCGCTGGGCTGAGCTGGCAGCGTGGCCGGGGCTGGTCCAGGCTCGACCAGGAGTGGGGCCTGTCCAGGCCAGGCTCCCTCCGGACCCACTTGCCCAGCATGGCCCCCTGATTTGGACTGCTGAGCTCTTCCCCTGCCACGGGGGGTGGGGGGGGGCGCGGGTGCTTCGCCTTCCCTGCTAGCAGGAGCGCACCAGCAGGGCTGCGTGGGGCTGTCTCCCCCTCAGCTGGCCCTGTCCCCTGCCAGGACCTGGGAGCAGCTTTGAATTTTTAGGTGCTCCTAGAACGCCGGCGCCCCTAGGCATGTACCTACTGTGCCTAATTGGAAATCCAGCCCTGCCCTAGACAAAGCTTCAGAGTTTGTTCATGTATATATTCTACTGTTGGTGCGCATGTCCCCAATGTACTCGAGTCTAGATTATTTTGATGAGTAGTATGGTCTATCCAAGGCCGTGATCAAATGTCTTGATGTTTTTGGTCTTTTGGCCTCGAGATGAAAACCTTGTCTTTGCTTCTGGGACCTTGAAGTGAAAATATTCTCTAAGTTATATCTGTTGGGGCTATGCCTTACCCCTTCCATGTCCTTCTGCTTCTAATCAAGGGTGGAGCAACCCCAACTACCCCTCAATTCTTTCTCACCACTTATGTCTACCAGCCTCTTTGCACAGGGTGTGGTCTGTTTGTTTACTGTGTAAATAGGTACTTAATGAATAGTAATTTGCTAGTGTTTCCTTTCTTCCCTTTTTGTAAGGAAACTGCTGGTCTGTTTGCCTGTGAATTACCACTAGTACTGGGATCAGTTGCTTAAGACTGAACACTAATCTCCAGTCTTCAAAAAATTGCCTTTCATGTGAAGCTGTAATGCCTCTAAATGATGGGCATACCTGATGTTTGTCTGGGAGAGGAACACGTTAAAGAGATGGGCCATTTGTAAATCATTTTCTAAGGCCTTGTCTACATTACACAGTTGTCCGCCACGTGGTGTGGTCTGGTCTGGCCTGGCCACAAGGCCAGTTGTTGGAATCTTGAACATAGATTCCAAATGCACTTGACTGTCTCCTGAATTTAAAGAACTTTGAACTTTCCATGAGCTTGTTGAGGGTACATCTTGCAGGTCTCCACCTTTCAACACAGGCATTGTTGTCTGGGCAGATGCAGACAAGATGATCGAATAGTGCCTTCTGGCCTTAAACTCTATGAATCTACACTTAAAGGGTTTATGACAGTTTACAAATCCCCCTCCCCTCTTCCCCCGGCACACAGTTATGGAATCTTTCTCCCTGGGCTCTGAATACTGCCCTCAAGGGGTTAATAGGCTTATCTTTTGAACCTTTGGGTACATGTTCCCTGTTCCTTCTTTCCATTAAAACAGTCTTCTTGGTCATAACATCAGCCAGGAGTGCAGAGGAGGTGCAAACTTCGATCGTAGGGCCTCCGTATATCATTTTTCATAAGGACAGGATGTCATTAAGACCTTACCCAAAATAGTCTTTCATTTACATCAGATTATCCACCTTTTTCTCAAAACCACATGCAGATTTCCTTAGAGTGCTTTCTTTCTGTATAAACAGAACTAAGCCGTTTAGAGCATCCTCTAGATCAGTGGTGGGCAACCTGCGGCCCGTCAGCGTAATCCGCTGGCGGGCCGCAAGACAGTTTGTTTACATTGACTGTCCGCAGGCACAGCTGCCTGCAGTTCCCAGTGGCTGTGGTTCGCTGTTCCCGGCCAATGGGAGCTGCAGGAAGCAGTGTGGACCGCAGGAACGTGTGTGCTGCCACTTCCCGCAGATCCCATTGGCCGGGAATGGTGAACCGCAGCCACTGGGAGCTGCAGGTAGCCGTGCCTGCGGATGGTCAGTGTAAACAAACTGTTTCGTGGCCTGCCAGCGGATTACTCTGACGGGCCGCAGGTTGCCCACCACTGCCCTAGGTCATTCATAGCATATGGATTAAAGTACAGGCTGTTTCAATACACTCTAACTGAATAATGGCTTGTATCAAACTATGAAATTGACTGATTTTTAACCCTGCCTGTAAGAGTCACAGCTCACTTGACTAGGGCACAAGCGGTCTCTGTTGCTTCTTTCAGAAACTTTCCCATTCTGGGTGCTTGTAGAGTAGATATGTGTTCGTACAGTGCTACTCTATTGTGGAAGCATCCAGATTTGACCCTAATTTTGGTAAGGCCGTCCTACAATCACTCAAAAAAGAAGTTGATATTTAACCTACAGTAACTGTGGGTCTTTGAGACCTAATATCCAGATAGATTCCATGATCAACCCCCCTTCCCTGCTATTATGGAGTCTGATAGCCATACAGAACCCAGATACTAAGGAACTGAGGGGAGGTTGGGACTGCCTCACCCTTAATGTCCTTGGCTGGAGACTTGGAGACACTTGGTGTGCAAATGCAGCCCCAAACATACACTGCTGAGCAAAATAATCTAGACTTGATTGCATGCCAACAGTGAAATATATATGGACAACACATCTCAAAGAACCACAATTACTGTAATGTAAGTACAGTTTCTTTCTTCCCTTGACAAATGTCCTATCATTATTTTTTTCATCATCTTTTGGGTGTGTTTCTGTGTCTGTCATCCAATACAGAAATGTTTAGTGTATTGGATGCTGTGGAATCATTTAATGTAATTCTGTGTAGTCCTTAGATGTTATGTTTGGAGACCGTCAGGGGTCCCTTGGATTAGTGAACAAAGTTATTCATGGTTAAGCACAAGACATAGGAGTTTGTCCTTGCAGTATAAGCATGTGATGATTGACAAACACTAGTAAAGGTTGTTTAGAAAACTTCTGCCCCATCTTTATCTGTAAAACTGTCCTATCCAACTTTCAGAACGGAAAAGCTTGCAGAAATATGTACTGAATGTGTGTTTGTGATGTCATTCAAGTGTTGCTTATATTATATATTTGCAAAAATATTTTTGCAAAGGGTTAGAGGCTGTTTAAAATACTTTTTTGGAATAACAGGATGATAGGGTACAGTACTGTACATTGATACATGTGTTGAAATTGCCAGAGTAGATGAACTTTGAATTGTCAATTTAGTTGTTTGATGGTGATAGAAGAGATCAGAAATTCTACAGTTTCAGTTACATACGGTAGAATCCAAAGGACTAGTAAAAAAATTGTATTAATTCATGTAAAAAAAAAAAAAATGAAAGGGAGGAAGAAAGGCATACAGATGTGGTCTTCTGTGCATTTCAGGTTAAGTTTTCCAAAAAGAGGTCCCTTCAACTTTTCTCCCCTTAATATACTGCAATGTAAATTTTGAGCTAGTACCAAGTAAACTTTCTTCATTGCTAGCAGTAAACTTTAAGTGCATTGCTAATAGTGACCTCAAATTCCTTTCTATAGCTAATTAAAAGCAGTACAGCTATAGAAATAGGGGAACGCTGCACTGCTCTTACGTTGGTGACAAACAATCTGCTTAAGCTAGGAGGGGGAGGGGAGTGCTGCTGATGGATAGCACAACTCCCTGAATTTTGCCGTGACCACATGTCTCATTCATCATGTGATGAATGAGACATGCTTGAGAAACTTTTGCATTACATAATCCTTGCTCTTTCTGTAATGTTTATGCTCCGTCTTCTCTGAATTTGTAATTATAGCAAATTACTGATGGCAAACTTGTATTTCAGCTTTCCCATCTTAATAAATCAACTTGTCACATTAATTTGATGCATTTCTGCAGCATACAAATACATTAGATTCAAAATATTCTCTATAGGGTTTATAACAGTAATGGTTACAAACTGCTGTCACCTGTGAGCATTTTAACTCATATGAGCAAGTGCTTTTCCATATTACCCAGCATTTGATTGAAAAGTACTACCCATGTGGGATAGGGAGTTCTCTAGAACCCTTGCATATTATAGCCCTGCCAATGTGATTTCCCACACCTATCCTATCACTGTGTACCAACAGGGTAGTAAATGTGCTTTCCCTGGGAATACAAATGGGCAAGTGTGTGTGTTTAACTAGCTAAGCCAGGAAAATGTGTATGTATTGCTGGAGGAGGAAAGTGATAGTGTGTGTGTGTGAGAGAGAAATTAAACTGATTTTTTTCTTGTCTGCTGATCTTGCTTTAGCTTTTTCTTGTGTGCTATTTAAAAGCTTTCATTGTCTAATATCTACTGAACTGATATGATTCTAGTTTGATAGTACTCTGCTTTTGGTACTATTAAAAGAAAAATGTCTAGATGGAGGCCTTTCTCCTAATATTTACTTTATATTTTCTGTATCCATTCTAAATATTTAAAAATTTTCTGAAAGTCCGTGATTTGAAACATTTGCCATTTTGGTACGAAGTCTCTTGGTTTTAAATAGTTCTTTACCATGCAACTGTCTAACACAACTTCCTCTATTTAGGTACTTTCACAATCATGTGTTTGGTATGGGGAGTGCGGAATGAATCCTGAAGGTAAAAGATATAACTGCAAATATACAGGACTACCAATACCATTACCAAAGGATGGATATGACTTAATGCAGGTATGTTTCTTTTGGACTGTTCTTTTAGAAACTAGAAGGTAAATAGAATATGGGCTGGGATGTGCATAAGACCTAAATATAATTTTCTGCAATAATCTAAGTTCTTGGGCCTTAAAACATGAAATGGCTGCACACATTATGGAACTGAGCAATGGCACCAGTGACTTCACATCTTTGTTTAATAGTGTTTAGGTGAGCCCCCTGATACTTATTACTCTGCATTATGCCTAAAAAAATCGGTGCACACTTTCAAGCATGTCACTGCCTTGTATGATTTAGGTCCTGCCAAATCCATGCCAGTACCTTGTATATCATTGAACTACAATTTCTGAGTTTCTGTAACAAATCTTCAGATTAAACTTTGGTCTCCGGGGTAGATTGTCTACACAGTGCCAAAAAAAAAAACCCAACCCACACCCCATGGCAACGAGTCTCAGAGGCTGGTTCAGTTGACTTGGGCTCATAGGGCTAAAAATATCCATGTAGATGCTCAGATTAGGGTTGGAGCCTAGTTTTTTGAGACTGGGGGAAGGTCTGAGTACCCAGGGCCTGAGCCCAAGTGTCTACACTGCTATTTTTAGCCCCGCAGTCCGAGCCCGAGACAGTTGATCCAGTGTCTGAGACTCGCTGCTGTGGGTTATTTTTGCTGTGTAGACGTAACCCAAGTGTTCAAGGTAATCTGAACAAAATTGCTTTGTATGTATATTTCATGTTTAATGGCTGATGGGGGTAGGCCCAGGACTGTTGGTTCATAAATTTGCCTTTTGGAATCTCTTCTGAGATTTATCATCAAAGTACACTAACAAACTGCAGGAATAAATCATTCCAGTTGGGATGTGTACATACCATCCTGTCTGCTCCTTCAGTACCCTTATGCTATATTTATGTATGGGTGAATTGGTGAGCTAGATAGTGTCCATGCAGTTCTAAAAAGACACACAGTCCCTTGCAGACAAGAAGAAATCTTTTCCCCTCTTCCATAACAAATCATGTTAAGTTCAGTGTCCTGACAACTTTCTAATTAAGATGGTAATGTTATGAATTCTTTGTCACAGAAGCAGAATGACTAGTGTTCTCTTAAGTTACTTTCTACTGACATCTATGTATGAAGTTGTTAAATGCCTTAATCCTACTTTTTCCCCCCACTTGATTATAATTAATGGCTTTGTGACCTTTTTTTTTTTTTTTTATTTAAGGAACTCTGCCCAGGTTTACTCTTCGATAACGTTAGTGTTTGTTGCGATGTTCAGCAGCTTCAGACTTTGAAAAATAACTTGCAGCTGCCTCTGCAGTTTCTCTCCAGGTATGCTGACAAACCGCTTGAAATGATTCGCACTTTTAAATTAGGATATCTCCATTCATTAAGTGGCCCCCTCAAGGATTGAACTCACAACCCTGGGTTTAGCAGGCCAATGCTCAAACCACTGAGCTATCCCTCCCCATTTTATTAATGAATAAAAGCACATTCTGTTAGCTGTTTTTATGAGCTGACAAAAAGAAAATAGTATTTTTGTGACTTAGTGAAATTGGTGTTACTGGGGAAAGCTTGTCAAGAAGAAAACTTCAGGGGAATGGTTGGGAGAAACTTGTATTCGGGCACAGTGGTTCTTTCTATTGTTCACCAAGGGAATGTGGGCTCCCTTTTGTCGTGTCTGGGCCTCACGCAAAGAGCAATCCAGACTTGTTCTACTGTCTATTTAATTTAAACATCACCTTTACAGCTCTCGCCATTTTTGGTGGTAACAGGGCAACTCCCTAAGTTTGTTTCTGAGTTGGTTTTTACTCCTTTCGTCCATCCTCACAACACTGCTGAATTGCAATTAGGAGAGACAACTCTTCTTAGGAGTGACATTTGATTAGGAAAATCTAGAATTATTATGTAATTAGTAGATGCACAACTTAAGCTTAAGTCTTAATAGAGTAGTTTGCAAGACTGAATTACTCATATTTTGAGTCCTCAGTAGTTTTAATTGTAAGAAACATTTACCTTTCCTGGTAAAATGTTTCCTTCAAAGTGAATCTCTTTGTATTTGTGTGTGTACATG
The DNA here is from genome assembly GCF_028017835.1 of Emys orbicularis. NCBI lineage: Eukaryota > Metazoa > Chordata > Testudines > Emydidae > Emys > Emys orbicularis. The sequence continues at coordinate 82,213,259 of NC_088684.1, forward strand.
TATGAATCAAATCCAATGTTTAACTGGCTTTTTTTCTTCTGCAGATGCCCATCTTGTTTTTATAATTTAATTAACCTGTTCTGTGAGTTGACCTGCAGTCCACATCAAGTTGACTTTTTGAATGTTACAAATACTATACCTTATTATGATCCTGTCAAAAAAGAGAACAAAACCAGCATCACAGAGCTACAGTATTATATTGGAGAGAGTTTTGCCAATGGTAAGCAAACCCAGTTCAGTTACTATGCTACTTGAGTATGGTATATCGTGAATTCCTCATACTCCTCTAGATTTTCAGATAAACACATTGTCTTTTTGACTATAGACTTCTTTCAATAGAGGAACTGGGAGAGAGGGAGTGGAAATTATCCTTTTGATCATTTGACATTTGCTTGTAACTTACCTTAGAATCTCTTTCTTAGCCCAGGCAAGTGCCTAAAACTATAGCAACGGACCCCTTAGAAAAGTTTTATAATAATCTGCTTAAAATATTAACGTGAATGTAGAATTTCAGTTATAGAATGACCACCTCTGGTTTTGCTGAAGTGGTTCTGCATTATTATTATATTATGGTAGTGCCGAAAGGCCCAATCAAGATTGGGTCCCCATTGTGTTAGACACTGTACAACATGTAATAAGAAATAGGCCCTCTTACGAAAATCTAACAAAGTATTGTCATACAAGTCTGAGAGAAACAATGAAGTCTTGCATGAACATATAGTGGCTTCAAGGTTTGGTGTAGCGCTTTCATTTTTGACAGTTGTGGTAGAAAATTGCATTTTGTAAGACAAATATTATTCTTACAGAAGTGTAAAAATTCTAAATTGTACTTGAATGCTTCATTTTCTCTGAAAGGAAACTGTGTGGAGTGCCCTGTTATAATTGCAACTGAGTTAACGTAATTCCAGTTTGTAGTGTGAGCTGTCCAAGGCTTTAGCCCAGTTAAACAGTTAAATTCAATCGACATTACAAATTTGAACCTTACTGTAACTGGGTCTCCTGACTCAGTTTTAATTATAAGGTAGATTTGGCCTCTCAGTCAGCTTCTTATGTTCATGCTATGTACGAGATTATTTGGAATGAAAGGTTGAATAATAAAAATGTACTTCATGTGGTAGTTAAGAGGGCCTCCTGGAACATCCTCCTTCTTTTAGGTACTCAGGGTTGAGTATCCCTAGAAGTTCCTCCATTAAGTACATTAGGATTGATAAAATCAGTTTTCCACCAGTTTGTTCATTCTCTCTCTCACCCCACCCCACCCCCCGGATGTACATTCTGCATCTGCTGTTTAAAGCTTAAGGCATCTTCTGTGAATTTAAAGAACTAAATTTCGACTTGTTTACTTCCAGAATTCAAAATGCAAAATAAACCTTTTAAAAATTGCATTGTTTTGTTTAATAGCATGGACTTTTTTATACTTTCCTAATAACACTTTTTCTAGCCATGTATAATGCCTGCAAAGATGTGGAAGCACCATCAAGTAATGTTAAAGCATTGGGGATACTATGTGGGAAAGATGCTAAAGACTGCAATGCTACCAATTGGATTGAGTACATGTTTAGTAAGAATAATGGACAGACTCCTTTCAGCATCATTCCTATTTTTTCAGGTAAGAAATGGAACTTTTTTCCTTCTGTGTACGGCCTGTGTCCTAAACATAAGTGTTTACATTGTATGCATTGTTGTGGTAGTAAAATCCAATAATGTATTAGAATTAACATGAGAATAGTATATTATGGCAGTATAAACTATATAGTTTTATAATAATACTGAACTAGAGAGGATTTTAATTGTCTTGGCTTCTTGGTGAATGTTAGTGTTGTTGAGAAGCGCCATGTTACACTGAAACAACATAGCAAGGTAGATAATTCTCTCTTTTGATAGTCAGAATTTGCTGTTCTAATCACTATCTTCTAATTGGATCCTTTTATTCAGTAGTAAGAGGTGAGCTGTTTAAAAGGCAAGCAGTTTAAAAATCTCTGCAGTATTTCTTAATAGTTTAGATTTCTGAGTTTACACTTGGAGTGAGAAAAGTGGTTAAAGTTAGTTAACATTTTTAGTGAAGCTGGACCTAACCGTGACCCCTCTCTCTAGTGTAGACAAGTGCTAAAAGTATGTGGGGGAGGGTTTTCCCCTAGTTCATCAGAAACAGGTTGAGAACCACTGGCTTATGCCAACTATTTACCATCGTGAGCCACACATGCAGCTCTCTGTGTTATGTGGGCCGTATATATGCATATATACTACCTGTATGGCCCTGAGAATGTCACGTGGGCCAGAGCTGAGTGCTGATTGGGCCGCAAGTGGTCTGCGGGTTGAGAACCACTAGTGTAGTGTAAGCAATCCTTCCCCTTTATATCTGATTACAAATTTTTCCAAATACGTTGAATTTGCACACTGTAAAATGTTACATGTGTTTTAAGTGTGATTTTGGTGCTAAAAGTAAAGAAAATTAATAGATTTTAATTTATATACTTTTTAAAAAACCACTTCATACAGCTTGCGCTAGAATCACCTCTATATTGCCAAAGTTCACAACTTTTATTGCTAGTTTTATGATGATGGAGACTTTTCTTAAAGCCCCAGCTTCTTTGGTCCTGTGATTATATGAGAATCTCAGCTTTCATATTTTTAAAAGTAAGTTTCTAGTCCTCATGGTTGTGGAGAAAATTCTGAAAATGTGACGCGAGTGCATCCTGAAGGCTCAAAAATCAAATGGCAAATATCTAATGATTTTGGTGGGGCCTGACTTGTGAATTTTGAACATTTGAGGATGACAATACCACTTCTTTAAAAATAAAGAAACACAGAAATGAAATGGGAGTTTCACATTTATAATTAATGTCTCTGGTTTTAGATATTTCTCTCCATGGAATGAGTCCTATGAACAATGCTACCAAAGGGTGTAATGAATCTATGGATGATGTTACAGGACCATGCAGCTGTCAGGACTGTTCCCTTGTTTGTGGTCCCAAGCCTCAGCCCCCTCCACCTCCTGCACCTTGGCTTTTGCTTGGTTTGGATGCTATGTATGTCATCATGTGGATCTCCTACATGGGATTTTTACTTGTATTTTTTGCAGTCATTTTTGGAGTCTGGTGTTACAGGTAAACAGGCAATTTAAAATGCTCAATATTGATGCAAATAAACTCATTTATTTTTTCTGTTAACATGTTCAAAAATTATTTTGCACTCTGGGAAAGTAAGCAGTTTTGTGATAACACTAGTACTGTTTTCATGTACAGTGTGTAGGAATAGCTTGTTAACAATTTAGTGTTACCCATATAGGTATGTTTTAAAAGAATCTTAAATTACATTAGAAATGGAAAAGTCAAAGTTCTCAGTAACTTAGCCATATTTATATGCAGTTGAATATTTTCATGGCCACATTAATTTGTATATCCTTGAACTCTTTTCATTTCCTGACTTTGTGCATTTAAACTTATTAGCATAGTCTATTGCATTTAGTTTTCTTCATTTTTAAGAGCATTGGGGAGAGAGGACATTCCTTGTATTCATTATCACTTTAAATGGCCCACCTGAATTAAGTTTGGAACCTGAAGTGAATGCAGAGAGATGAGTTCACAGCTTTGCTGTTTTGGCTGGGGACCGTTTTCAGCAAGGGTTGGTTAACAGAGCACCAGAACACTAGATTTTTGTTGGACGCAGCTGTTCTCATTGGGATGGTGCATACTTCTAACAGAAAAAGTTGGGAACTGAATTCTTGGGGGGTATAGTAAAATGTTCAGAAAATTGTGGAATTCTGATGCAGTTGTGGCAAAGAGCTGAAAATAGCAGGCTACACAAACTACTTTCATGTTCCTGATTTTTTCACCTGTCCCTGCAAGGGAAAGATCAAAGGCAAGTGGAAGATCTTGTTGTGCATTTCACTGAGAGTTTTACAATCTAATGCATGTAGCAGCAGCTGTTGTGCCAGGCCAGGCAGGGAGAATGTGCAGTTATCTAATCCTATATGTCTTATCCCAAAGGTCTCTGGTAGGCCTGCTGAAGTCCCACAAGATCGCTACTATGCATGTTCACTAACTTGAATTTGAAAATTATTTACACCATCAGTTTATTATCCTTTGCAGAGATTCTTCCTCGTTGAGAACTAGCAAGATGTTAACTTTAGAGTATTTTTCTTCTGTCTTTTGTTTTGGGGGAGCTTAAATCTTACAACTTTCAGCATAAAGTGTGTATACTTTTCATTCTCCCATAATACAAAAATGACTAAAGAAACTTCAACTCAGCCCTCTCCTACTATCTACTGCCTCCCCTCAAAAATAAATAAATCACCTGTGGACTGAGACAAAGCTTTGGAAACTTTTCAAGCGCAAAGAGGAACTTTCTGAAAAGTTACAAGCAAGTAAAAATAAACCTGTGTCCAAGAATTTTTCAAAAAAACTCCCACCGTTGTATCTAGACTATAGAGTAGCACTTCCACCATTGCTAACCAGACCCGGCTCCAGCATTTCTGCTGCCCCAAGCAAAAAAAAAAAAAAAAAAGCCACGATCAGTGGCGGCAGTTCAGCGGCAGGTCCTTCGCTCCTAGAGGGAGTGAGGGACCTGCCACCCCCGAATTGCCGCAGGTGCCGCCCCAAACACCTGCTTGTTAAGCTGGTGCCTGGAGCCGGCCCTGTTGCTAACTAAACTATACTATACCAACAGTGGAAGTGAAAGTCTAGATAACAAGTGGGTACATCTACAGGGAAATAAAAAATCCCTGGCACAGCTGTGGCTGACCCGGTCAGCTGACTCAGACTCTCAGAGCTCAGGCTGTGGGGCTAAAAATTGCAGTGTAGATATTCAGACTTCTGCTGGAGCCTGAGCTCTGGAACCCTGCAAAGGGGGAGGGTCCCAGAGCTCGGCTCCAGCCTGAGCCCAAATGTCCCCCACAGCCTGAAGCTTGCAAGCCTGAGTTAGCTGAGCTGGGCCATCTGCAGTTGTTTGCTTGCTGTGTAGACACACTTAGTGGAGGAAAAACTCTAGAGGCCTGTCTTCACCGGTTGGTTTACACCAAAGGCGGGCAAACTACAGCCTACGGGCCACATCTGGCCTGCGGGACCCTCCTGCCCGGCCCCTGAGCTCCTGGCCCGGGAGGCTCGCCCCCAGCCCCTCCCCTGCTGTCCCCCCTTCCCCACAGCCTCAGCTCGCTCCGCCGCCAGTGCAATGCTCTGGGCGGTGGGGCTGTGAGCTCCTGGGGCAGCGCAGCTGCAGAGCCCAGCCTGACCCGATGCTCTGTGCTGCGCGGTGGCGTGGCTGGCTCCAAGCGGGCAGCGCAGCTGTAGCGCCGCCAGCCACTGGTGCTCCAGGCAGCACGGTAAGGGGGCAGGGAGCGGGGGAGCTGGATAGAGGGCAGGGGAGTTCAGTGGGATGGTCAGGGGGTGGGGGTATGGATAGGAGTCGGGGCAGTCAGAGGGTGTGGAATGGGGGGGTGAATGGGGGCAGGAGTCCGGGGGGGGCAATCAGGAAGGAGAGGGGGTTGGATGGGGCGGCAGGGGGCAGTCGGGACAGGGAGAAGGGGTGGTTGGATGGGGCAGGGGTCCGGGGGGGGGGGGGGGGGCGTTAGGAATGATAGGAGGGGTTGGATGGGGTGGCAGGGGGCAGTTAGGAGTGGGGGTTCTGGGCGCGGTCAGGGGACAGGGAGCGTGTGTGTGTGTGTGTGGGGGGGTAGATGGGGCAGGAGTCCCGGCGGGGGGGGCGGCCCTCGCCCCCTCCCCTAACCGGCCCTCCATACAATTTCTGAAACCCGATGCGGCCCTCAGGCCAAAAAGTTTGCCTGCCCCTGGTTTACACAGTGCTGTGGCAACAGCAGGAGACTTTTGTCTATGCTGGTTTTCCAAAGGCTCAGTAGTGGCAATAATAGAACTCCATGTATAACTTTTGACAAAAGCCCTTGTTGTAGCTGTGGAAGTGTAAATATACAGACGCATAACAATGTGATTCAGTGGGAAGTGTAATAAACAATAACTGCCTTGTGACAAATGGTCATGAGCGTTGATATCATCCCTAAAAAAAAAAAATACTCCAAACACAACTAAAAACAAAAGCTGTTGAACTGATGGTAAACATAGCCCGCTTACTAAGTGTTATCTCACAAATGGCTTGTCTACCCTAGAGAACTGTAACATCTTACAACAGTACAATCAAATCATTGAAACCTGTAGTGCGGTGTGGGCAGGCTAGCCAGTCTGACAAGTGTAAACTTGTTAAGTACATTCACAGGCAGCTCTCTTTGCAAAGCTGGGGCTTGTGAGAATAACCATCTGCAGCAGAAGACCTGTCACCAAGAGGGATGGTGATCCATTAGGTCTGCTAAAGTCTTGGCACATATCTATGGATTATGATCAGTAATCTTAAAGGAACTTTGTATTCGGATAGGATGTGTGTTGCAACACATCTAATGTAGACAAGACCACAAAACACATTAATGCTTGGATCTACACTGGCTACCAGTTGACTTCTGGGTTACAAAGCTCTAAGTATCTTGACTGACAGCTGTGAAAGGATTAAGTGGGTTTTGCTGACTCACTGAAGGCAATTAGAGAGTCAGCAACTCACTAATGGATTTAACTGAATGTGGATGGTGACTGTTCAGTAATGGGTCAGTCCTTCACTGTGGAATTTACATCCTCCTGTGGTTTTCGTGAGCCTGGATTTTGTGACTTTTGGGACATGCCGCAATATTATGTTTCCCCAGTTTGTGTGTATATAAGTGGAGTTCATTTTGGGGTTAGGAAGTCTTTTCAAGGGAGAGCTTTTTAACATTCATACTGTGCTAAGATGATTTTGATAGTCACAAGTGGAAACAAACCTAAATACATTATTTAAACTGAAGACCATGGAAGTAGATGTGGTTCCTGCCCTGCAGAGGTTATCTAACAGGATGAACAACATATGAAGGGTGGATGGCTAAGGTCACAAGGAAATGTATACAATATTTATATATTATGTACACTTGGCTATTTGTTTAGCTTCATATGTATACACTTTTCCTAGCTGTCCCTCAGCTTAGCCATTATGGGTTGGTGGTTTTCTTGCAGGTGTCACATCAGAGTTGGCCCTTCAGAAAGGGGTTTAAAGAAGTTGTGACCATATGGGTCTGTTCAGGGAAGGCCTAAGTAGTAGTGTTGGAGAATAATGCAGAGACGTTTTGGGGGTGGGGGGCGGGAGGGAGGGAGCGTCTGGTCTTTCAGTCTTTACACTTGCATTTTTTAAAAAACTATTGGCAAACTTTTTAGTCTAAAACATTAAACCCTAAATTTCCAGAAATAGTTTATCTTAATGATCTAAGTTTAAGGTGAGTTTAGATATATCATAATTTCCCCTTCGTTTCTAAAAATGACAAATTTAAGATGCATAAAGCTTATAGTGAAATATTGTTGTTTGTGATGATATTGGTTAGAGATGGACCTAAAGTGGAATGCTTGCCAATTCTGACCCAGACTGGATCGCCTGATTCACCTCTATTACTGTATTTTTTGCAATAGTACAATGCTGGAAAACAGTTGTATTGATTTTTGCAAGAGAACCACATACTGAATATATGATCTGTTTTCTTTGTTTTTTAACAGAAAAAGGCATTTTGTCTCCGAATACACTCCAATCGACAGCAATATAGCCTTCTCTGTTAATTCTCGCCATGACAACGGTAGGTCTGGGATCATAATGATAGGGTTTGATTAGATATTTCCTTCTCTGAAGAGTCTGAGACATTTTAGGAACCCCAAAAGACCACCTAGTCCAACATTCCTGCCCTAGTTGGTTCATCTTAATTCAGTTTTTCTGCACTTTCTTCATACTCTCATTGTGCTGACTTTATATAGAATTTGGGAGTAACGTTTTAAATACAGTCCCAGCCAAACTCCTTTTTGACATCATTTGGCTCATCATTGTGGATGGGGCCAAGTCGTGGGTCCACATACACTTGAAAATTTAGCCATGCCAATGTATAGTTTGGCATTCTTAGGAATAATTTTTACTTTCTCCTGTGATTAGGACAACATAATTAGAGAATCAGGTCATGACCTAACATGATTTTAATGTTCTACAAATGTCCTGTCCCATCCACACTACAAATAAGTGTTAAAGCTCCGATGCCTCTAATCCTGCCAATCACGGGTATGCTCAAGTGTAGGTGGGACTACTATTAGCATGTTTTTTATAAACATGGTTCCATCTAATTGTGCCACACTGGCTTGCCACATTGTTAAAAACTACTGTAGCTAGAACAGTGATTTAGCAGTTTTTCTCCTGCTTGAGCCCCTTTGTTGATAAGACCTTTATCTTTGGTTTATGGTAATTTAAAAAAAAAAATCTAGAATCAATAGATGATCTCCTCTGTATGGATGCCTGGAAGCATCTGACTGATCCAAAGAAATTACTCGATAAGAAAATAGTTCATTTTAATAGTTTGGATCTTGTATCTCCTCTTCCTACAGGTGAGGCTTCCTGTGGTGAAAGGCTTGGTGAGAGGTTTGAGAACTGTTTACGGCTCACATTCACGTCCTGGGGGGCTTTCTGTGTTCGAAATCCACGGCCTGTTGTTCTCTTCTCTCTGGTCTTCATTGCCATGTGCTGTTCAGGCCTGGTGTATATCAAACTCACTACAAACCCTGTAGACCTTTGGTCAGCCCCAAGCAGCCAAGCTCGCAAGGAGAAGCAGTACTTTGACGCTCACTTTGGACCTTTCTTCCGTACTGAACAACTTATTATCCAAGCCCCACACAGTAAGCCACACACCTACTCACCAGTCCCATCAGGAGCTGATGTGCCTTTTGGGCCTCCGCTTGACAAAGACATCCTATACCAGGTAACATGGGTTTTGCAGGCCTATCCATGTGGAAGAGCTGTGAATGCAATGTGTTTTGCAATACTTGTAGGACCCTAAAAGGGATTAATTATCAGTATGAAGCTGGGTTTTGTTTCACCTATGTTGTTAGCATATACACCTCTACCTTGATATAACGCTGTCCTCGGGAGCCAAAAAATCTTACCGCGTTATAGGTGAAACCGTGTTATATTGAACTTGCTTTGATCCACCGGAGTGTGGAGCACCACCCCCTCTCCCCCGGAGCATTGCTTTACCGCGTTATATCCGGATTCGTGTTCTATCAGGTAGCGTTATATCAAGGTAGAGGTGTAATGTGAATTTCCACCAAAAACTAGTCTGTTATAAATATCTAAAATGTATTGTCCTCTGGAGTTAGCAAAGAGACTGTAAGAACTTCCAATCTGCTTTGCAGCAAAGGGCTAATCACCTTCCTCCCCTTTGCCCGCCACTGTTTTTAAGCTCCTGTACCTTCATTCCCACCTGCTTTGAACCTCAATATATATGAAAAATACTCCTCTAGTACTTAGAATAAAAACTGTTTTGCTTCATCATTTGCTGTGTGCTTATATTAAAAGCATGGTACCCAGCTCAGAAACCACAAAAAATGCCCCATGACTTTTAAAAGTATTTGATCTTACACCGAGAAGAAAAATGCTCTTTCCGCTCCACCAAATGCCTTAACAGTGCTGTTTGAGTGATAGTGTGTTTTGTTTCAGGTGCTAGATTTGCAGAATGCTATTGAAAACATAACTGCTTCTTATGACAATGAGACTGTAATGCTGAAGGACATCTGCCTGGCTCCTCTTGCTCCCTACAATAACAACTGCACTATCCTGAGTGTGCTCAACTACTTTCAGAACAGTTACTCCGTTCTAAACCATTCAGATAGCGATAAGTTCTATGTCTATGCTGATTATCACACTCACTTCTTGTACTGTGTCCGGTAAGCAGTGCCACTAAATACATGCTTAAAAAATATTTGTGTAGATGGACTCTTAAAAACTGTTTTGGGGTTTGTTTGTTTGTTCCATTTGACATGCTGTATCCATGTTCATGCCAGCTGCCTCTGAATTTTTTCCCTGGTTTATTTGATAGAATGCCATCTGGGTGTGTACTTTTGACTGGTAGTATAGCATCTTTTTCCTGCATTTCCATGTCTGTCAACACTCCAGTGGGGTTTTTCACAGTCAGTGATGGATGCAGAACCAGAGACTCATACAGAGGCTTGAGCAAGCCCCACCTCCTGGGGAAAAAATGCAGGATATTCTTCTGCTTCAAATCAGCAACATGGGAATTCCTGGATTATTTCTTCAGGGCATTAGAGAGAAAAGTGTTTTTCTAAAGTAAAATACTTCTGTACTAGCAATTTTAAAAGGCTTCACCTGAGAAATCTAGTTGTGTTGCTTGAAGGCTTTTTTTCAGCTTAAAATATTTTTTAAACCACAATAAGTAATTTACAGATAAGCTTTCACCTTTCAGTTTACATCACAAAACAAGCAGACTTTGTGTTCAGTTTACAAATGTAGTTATTGCTCTGTCACTCCAATACCCAGCATAATCGCTATAACACTGTAAACGATATGTAAGTGTACAAATTTTCAATGCTGCTTTGCACCCCAAATATCAGATTATTTAAAAAAAAATCAATCAATTGTGAATATATTTTGCAGGGCCCCAGCATCTCTAAATGATACAAGTGAGCTTCATGATCCCTGTTTGGGAACATTTGGTGGACCTGTCTTTCCATGGCTAGTGTTGGGAGGATATGATGGTAGGTGTAATTGCAAATAGAGCTGGAAATATTGTTCAAGTACTTAAGGTCGATGCTTCTTAAATTAGATCACTGTCTTTGTAGGTTTGTACAGCTTTGTACTCTGTTCCCTTTGTCTCTTCACCATTGTGAATGCCTTCTATTTACTTGTAAAGTGCCATGGACGTCTTATGGTGCTGTATAAATGTACTCCAGAGAGTTGGGGTCTGGTAAATTGCCTGCTTGCAAGAATGATTAGATAGTCATATGAGGATGTAATGACTTTCTCCTAGACTTGACCTGGGAGGGATGGAAACAAACTGTTTCAGAAAGACCATTAATATTGTGGCATATTAGCAACAACACAAAAATTACAGTTCCTGCTAAATATTCAGAACAGAACATACTCTGTTTGTGTCCCCCGAGTTCCACCTGCCCTATGAAAGCTCTCCGTGTATGTGTGTGTTGGTTTATTGGAAATATTTAAAAGATTTAGAGGGAAGAAATGAAATAGACAAGAGTTTGAGGGATGGTGTGATGTGCTCTGGCCTTTTGGATCACTTAAAACAGAGCAAAGGAGATGGGGTAACAATGATGAATAGTAATTTATTTTAGGGAAGTCTTTAGATACTCAGGACTGGGAGGAGCGGGATTATTTTTAAAATGAACACACTATGGTGCCTCCAAAATAAAATTTGGCCCCATTGACCTTGACAGTGTTCCTTTTGAATATTTAATGTGAGTGATAGGGTAGGGTCAAGGTGAATCTAATCACATAGTCATTTCAATCAAAAACATATTACATGTGATAAATGTGCACTCTGAGAAACTTAAGCTTTCTCTGATTGCCCAATCTTGTTCCATTTAAATAAATGGTAACTCACTGGAAGTTCAGTGCTAAGGGATCAGAGTTTGTGTACAAGTTAATGTCATATTCTCTGTTACTTTGATTTTTTTTTATTTTATTTTATTTATTGTGGCATAATTTGAGTGGGGGTGAACAGGAATGCTTGTCATTTATACGCTAGATCGGGGTGGGCAAACTTTTTGGCCTGAGGGCCACATCTGGGTATGAAAATTGTATGGCGGGCCATACATGCTCATGAAATTGGGAGTTTGGGTGTGGGAGGGGGCTCTGGGTGTAGGGTCTGGGGTGGGGCTGGGGATGAGGGGTTTGGGGTGCAGGAGGGTGCTCTGGGCTGGGACCAAGGGGTTTGGAGAATGGGATCAGGGCTGGGGCAGAGAAGTGGGAGGGGGTCAGAGGTGCAGGCTCCAGGCAGCGCTTACCTCAAGCAGGTCCCAGAAGCAGTGGCATGTACCGCTCCGCCTCCTAAGCGGAGGCGTGGCCAGAGAGCTCTGCGCGCTGCTCCGTCCGCAGGCGCTGCCCCTATAGTCCCCATTGGCCACGGTTCCTGACCAATGGGAGCTGTGGGGTCCATGCTTGGGGCAGGGGCAGCATGCAGAGCTCTCTGGCTGCCCCTACATGTAGGAGCCAGAGTGGGCGACATGCTGCCGCTTCTGGGAGCCATGCGGAGCCACGACACATGTGGAGCAGGGCAAGCCCCTGACCCTGCTCCCCAGCGGGAGAATGAGGGCTGGATTAAAACGTCTGAAGGGCCGGATGCAGCCCCCAGACTGTAGTTTGCCCACCCCTGCGCTAGATATATAGGCACAATATCAATATGAATTTCTTTCTTTAGGTTATGAACTACTTCAGGATTACCTTTCTTAATACTTTGATATCACACTTAGCTAATGAAGAATGTTTCTCCTTGGATGAACTCCAAAATTCTCATCAGCCCATGTGTCCCTGCAGACAAAGTTTCTCTGTAATAGTTTATGGGTGCTCCTGAAATCTGAGGAGTGGTTGCAGGTGACTAAGCAGATTGGATTCAGTGGGATGCCAGAGACCGGAAATGAGTTGCTTGAAACAACCTCCCATTAAAATCAAAGAGAGAACACTTTACAAAAAGTGCCCCATCTTCCTCACAAAGAAAGATGTGTCATGTTTTCATAGTGGGTTTTAGTGTTTTCTCCTTCCAACCTCTTCCTTTTTTACATATAGATGAAAACTACAATAATGCTACAGCCCTTGTTATTACCTTCCCTGTCCTCAATTACTACAATGATACACACAAGCTGATGAGAGCTCTGGCCTGGGAAAAAGAGTAAGTTTCTTGTAATTAAGATTAGACTATGACAGTTGGAGTAACCGCATTTTTTCTCTGAGCTTAGCAGACTTCACAGCAAAGACAACAATGTTCTAAACATGCACTGAGAATGCTTTTGTGAATAATTTGAAGTGTGACATTGATTTAAGATTGTATGATCACTGGCACAGTCAGTCAAAGCTGAATCAAAAGTATAAACTTTCACTTATGTATAACTTTTTGTTTCTGATGAGATCCTTGTTTGGCACATAAACCAAGAGTTGTATCTCTGTGCTCTTGTCAGCAAATTGCTGTCTGGCAACTGAGAAATCCTTGTGAAAACTTTTATGTAGGTCTCACTGAAATAACTGTCTCAGTTCAGACTATTTCAGTTTCACAAGTAGATTTACTTCAGTAGTTGTAGTAGTCGAGCTTGTGAACCTTTTTTCAATTGCCTGTATTTGAAATTAAATTAGTCTTGTTTTCAAACTCTAGAGAACATTGCTCTTCTGTTTCTTTGTAGAGACTCACTTTCTCCTTGAGTAATTAAGTCCATTGTCACATCAAGGGACTGAGATTGGGTTTACAAAAACAAGTACAGTAACTCCTCACTTAAAGTCGTCCCAGTTAACAGTGTTTCGTTGTTATGTTGCTGATCAGTTAGGGAACGTGCTCGTTTAAAGTTGTGCAATGCTCCCTTCTAACGTCGTTTGGTAGCCACCTGCTTTGTCCACTGCTTGCAGGAAGAGCAGCCTGTTGCAGCTAGCTGGTGGGGGCTTGGAACCAGGGTGGACCGGCAGCCCCCCTGTCAGCTCCCCTAAGTTCCCTATGTATCAGCTGCCCAGTAGGCTAGTAATTGCAGCTGTCCCTCTCCCCACTGCCATGTGCTGCTCCTGCCCTCTGCCTTGGAGCTGCTCCCCGAGACTCCTGCTTGCTGGGTGGGGGGCAGGGGAGGAAGAGGGGGGCTAATGTCAGGATGTCCCCCCTCCCCTCTGCTCCTGCACCCCACTTACCCCATCTTCCATAGAGCAGGGGGGACACACGACAGGGCTCAGGACGGAGGGAGCTTGCTGGCAGCAGCTGCGGTCTCTGCGAGCTGATCTAATTAACAAGGCAGTGTACTTAAAGGGGAAATGTGCATATCACACACACACAGTGTCTCTGTCTGCGATGCTGTCTCCCCTCCTTCCATTCCTGCTGCCTTGTAGAGTGTGAGAGTTAACCCTTGAGGGCTCAGCCAATTGCTAGTTCATCATTTAGCAGTAAGGCATTCCCTGGGAAATATCCCACCCTCTGACTCCTCCACCTCAACCAAGCTTCACAGTCATCATCACTGTGTACCAGTATTAAATTGTTTGTTTAAAACTTCTAGTGTGTGTGTGTGTGTGTGTGTAGTCTTTTGTCTGGTGGAAAAAAAATTCCCTGGAACCTGACCCCCTCATTTACATGAATTCTTCTGGGGAAATTGGATTAGCTTAACATAGTTTCGCTTAAAGTCGCATTTTTCAGGAACATAACTACAACATTAAGTGAGGAGTTACTATATCAGTTCTGTACAGCAACTTACTGTGAGAGAATAAGCTATAAGAAAAGCATTCCTATATTTGTTGAAGATGAGATGGAGATGGTGGTTGGGGTAGAGTGCATTTCTAATTGGTGTCTAATGGTTTAGCATAATAAACTCCACTCAACTGCATATTTCTGGGGCTGAGAGGAGAGTAAAGGGCTTTGTTAAACACATGTTGTGCTCCTTTAACTAAAAGTGAGACGTTAAACCAGTGCAACTTTGTGCAGGGGCACTCTTACATTGGTTTAAACCTGGCTTACAGGTGCAAGCCAAAGTGATATGAATGTCCACACACAAAGTTGTACCAGTTTTGATAAATTGGTTTAATATCACGTTTATTTAAATTGGTGCAACTCTATGTGTAGACCTGCCTGAACGGTAGGTATTTGGTGCTAGGAAATGATCCAAAGTTTTGGGATGCAGATCTGTCATACGCTTATTTAAGTCATGTCTTCCACTCATTCCACAGCACCATCAGTTGGTGGGTTAGTGGGAATGGGAAGTGTTTCAGATGTTCACCATGATAAAAGTGAAAGATCTAGAGAAGTGTGTTCTTAACTATCATGTGCTCTTGTGCAGAAGGGGTTGATACAGCCTGCTTAACATTAAAGACTTATCTTGATGTTTTTAAACCTTTTCCTACCATCTCAACTCTGTCTTTTGAGGGGTGTACTGTATGTTAGTTTGAAAAAGATGTGGCTTCTTCTTTTTCTTAGCTTGGTGTTTATAAGAAAACATTTTGCTTTTCTTTTCAGGTTTATCAGCTTTGTGAAAAACTACCAGAATCCAAACTTAACCATTTCATTCTCTGCTGAACGGAGTGTTGAAGATGAGATAAACCGTGAAAGTAACAGTGATATCAAGACTGTTGTAATTAGCTATGCTGTCATGTTTCTGTACATCTCACTAGCCCTGGGACACATCAAAAGCTGCGAAAGATTTCTGGTATGCTTAGTTTATGTTGAAAATAATATACATCATAATTATAATAACGTCTTACATTTTTGTGTGTGTATATGTATGTGTGTGTATATGTATATGTGTGTATATGTGTGTATGTATATAATATGTAGCATTTAAAATAAGTTAAAACACTGTAATCTTTGTAACACCTTTATTTTGTTAAATAGTCTAATCTCAACTTTGACTAGTTTTCATGATCAATATTTTAATATCAGGTAGTGGTGTTAGCATTATTATAAAGCATCCCTAGTTTTTCATTATTTCTGTCTTACCAGAGTGTTCTGGGTTACAAACGGCTTCTCTTTTTCTAAGCAAGAGAACGAACTGGGAAATCCATGTCCCATTTGATCCCCTTTCCTTCCATTATCACATCCCCCTTTTTAAAAAACTTATTTGTCCTTAAATAACAAGGTATTTTAAGTCATTTCTGAACCAAGACCTTTCAAATTAGGTGCAGTTTTGCTCTTCAGTTTCAAATAACATAATCCTGAATGTTTTTAAAAGGGGCCATGCTGTAGGCAGCCTCAGTGTAATTGGTAAAACTACTTATTTTATCATACAAGTCAAGAGTTTACTCCTAGAGTGGGAGATACGTTCCAAAATGTTCTGGTTGGAATGGCTTTGACAGATGTATTTTCATTACAGTTAATATTGTGTCTTGTTTTGTTCATTTGTCAGGTGGATTCAAAAATCTCTCTGGGCATTGCAGGCATCCTGATCGTATTGAGTTCAGTAGCATGTTCTCTGGGGATCTTCAGCTATTTTGGAATCCCATTAACATTGATTGTTATTGAAGTCATTCCATTTTTGGTGCTGGCTGTTGGGGTAGACAACCTCTTCATTATAGTTCAGACATTTCAGGTATTATAATGATCTCTTGTGTGTTTAATGTGTACGTACTATATTAGCTCCTACTTTAGGGCCTCTATCCTGTGAGGGGCTGAATACCCTTCCCTTCTACTGAACACACTAGAAGTTGAAGGTGCCTGGCACCTCGCAGGATGAGGTTTGTCCTGAGAGTTGATTTGGGGGAGAAGAGCCAGGATGATATTGAGGATTGATATTTAGTGACTTGCAGTTTCTCAGTGTAAAGTATGTTGCTAATGCAGCTCTTTACTTTTGGAAGAATTAATTATTTTTGGCCTCTGGACTGTAAATTATAGGCAGATATACAGTTCATGGCCTCACAGCAATCAGTGGTGAAGGATTTTACCATCATCTCACACTTTTTACCATCATCTTGGTAGACTGTATGTGAGCTGGATAGCGGGGCTGAAATAGTGTCTGTTTTATATAATATTGAGCATGAGGACCGTGCTTTATAAAATGTGGTCGTTAATCCATTTTCTAGCTGACGGTTGTCTCCAAAACCCACCTGAAATAACTGGCACCCTTGTGGCATCTCAGCAAAGACCAAACATTTGAATGGGAGACTGAATTACCCTTTCATCCCTATGGGCCTTCTAGGTTTGGGTTGAAATGCATTGCCAGGGCAGTGTGGGGAAGCTCATGCTGTGGCTGTTCAGGCTTTGTAGCTACTCGGTGGGTAAAGAGAGAGCTTCTGTCTCCATGGCTGTCACTCTGGCACACTAGTAGCACTGACTTGCTATAAATACAACATTGACATGCCTTTTGTTCCATACTTTTGAGAAGTTTCTCTGAATATACTACTTTAATCCCTAATGAGTGAATTACATTTCCTTAAAACAGAGAGATGAGCGTCTTCCAGGTGAAACTCTGGATAAGCAGATCGGCAGAATCCTAGGAGATGTGGCTCCTAGTATATTGCTCTCCTCTTTTTCAGAGACCGTAGCATTTTTCTTAGGTAAAAATTTACTTTTTTTTTTTTTTTTTTCTGTGCTTCAAGCTTTTGTGCTATACTTATTGCTGTGTATATTATTTATTCGCTTTCATCACCCTCTTTGTACAATGCTTAACCAAGTAAGAATGTTCACTGTATTGCCTAAAAAAGTACATCCAAGGAACTAAGAGATCTCTACTAACAGTGAAATGAATCTAACTCCACCTCTGTGAGGTAGGCATTAGCCCCAATTTCCATAAAGAGAAACTGTGGTGCGCATGATTCAAAGTGACTTGCCCATGGTTGCACTTACAAAACATGGTAGATTTAGAAATAGAAGTGACAAAATCTCCCAGTCATTAGAGAAACTGGCTTGATGTATAGTTTGATGGGAAAGCGGGAAGATAGGAATAAGGAATCTAGAAATCTCAGTCTTCAAGAACTTAGATATTCCCCTTCATCACAAAACCCCCATAGAGTTTGGCACAATTCTGTAGCCTTCTCCAGCGCTATAACAGGAATGTCTTGGCTGGGCACAATGGGATATTTCAGCTCCGATTTTAGGTGCAGCCACAAGAGTGTATTGTGAAGTTTCCAGTGACTGCTAGCAATATGTCTGATTCCCACTAGTGCTTTGCTTTTATCAGCATAAATAATACTTGAATAGAATAGAACGGGCATTCTATAGTGTCTTACGTTGACTGTTGAGAGAGGAGACAAGTAATATTTTAGTCATGTTGATGGTATTCTGAACTAGTTTTAATCCATGGTTACTTGCTGAATAGTTACATCTGCCTGTATGGTACTGGAGTGGATTTTAACAAGAAGGTGTTTTTGAAATCATCTTTTATATGCAGACCCTAAAGTGTTGTTCTGGCATGTGGGGTGGACAGGCGAGGGTGGCATATAGAGCTGCCTTAGAAGTTCCTATGCCACTTGATTTATCCCCCTATTCTGGGAAAATCATCCAATGGCATTAGGTAGCCTTGCACTGGCAACTCAGCTCCAGGGCTGCTCCATCCAACATATTGGTGAATAAGGATGT
This sequence comes from Emys orbicularis, assembly GCF_028017835.1. Classification (NCBI taxonomy): domain Eukaryota; kingdom Metazoa; phylum Chordata; order Testudines; family Emydidae; genus Emys; species Emys orbicularis. The sequence continues at coordinate 82,231,368 of NC_088684.1, forward strand.
TTGTGCATATCATTTGGGGATTGGGCCAGGCCTAATGTCCTGACCCACCTTTTTTTTTTTCCCCCCCCCTCCCCCCACTCTCCTCCCAGGGACTCTGTCTACCATGCCAGCTGTCCGCACTTTCTCCCTTTTTGCTGGAATGGCTGTGTTCATAGACTTCCTTCTTCAAATAACCTGCTTTGTAAGTCTCTTGGGATTGGACATTAAGCGACAAGAGGTGAGTCCACTAATTCCAATTCCATATACTGCAACTTCTGCATGCTATGGGTGGTGACTGCATTAATTCTAATATGTTTTGGTTTTATTTTTCTAGAGAAATCAAATGGATATTCTGTGTTGTATCAAAGGTGGGGAAGAAGAAAGTAGAGTCCAGCACTCTGAGAGCATCTTGTTGCTGTTCTTCAAAGACTTATATTCTCCATGTCTGCTTAAGGACTGGATGCGACCAATTGTGGTATGTACACCTTCACTTATAGTGAGACTTGGCCAAGAAAATCTTTTTGAACCAAATACAAATCATCCAAGAAAACTCAGAACTATCTTAAAGACAGAATTAATGTTTAATTTCTACAGTATTACATACTTTTCCCAAAAATAATTGTTGCACTTAAATTACTTGTTTAAATATTTAGTAATTGATATTGGATGCATTTTTAGTAGGGCTGTCGATTAATTGCCGTTAACTCACACGATTAATTCAAAGATTAATCACGATTAAAAAAATTAATTGCAATTCATCGCAGTTTTAATCGCACTGTTAAACAATAGAATACCAACTGACATTTATTAAGTATTTTGGATGTTTTTCTACATTTTCAAATATATTGATTTCAAATACAACACAAATACAATAATATAAAATGTAGAGTGCTCACTTTATATTATTTTTATTACAAATATTTGCACTGTAAAAATGATAAACAAAAGAAATAGTATTTTTCAATTCACCTCATACGAGTACTGTAGTGCAAACTCTTTATCGTGAAAGCGCAACTTACAAGTGTAGATTTTTTTTTTTTGAGTGCAGTTATATAACAACGTAAAACCACTCAGTCCTACTTCTTGTTCAGCCAATCGCTAAGAGAAACAAGTTTGTTTACATTTATGGGAGATAATGCTGCCCACTTCTTATTTACAATGTCACCTGAAAGTGAGAACGGATGTTCGCATGGCACTTTTGTAGCTGGCATTGAAAGGTATTTATATGCCAGATATGCTAAACATTTGTATGCCCCTTCATGCTTTGGCCACCATTCAAGAGGATATGCTTCCATGCTGATGACGCTCGTTAAAAAAATAATGCGTTAATTAAATTTGTGACTGAACTCCTTGGTGGAGAATTGTACGTCTCCTGCCCTGTGTTTTACTGCATTCTGCCATGTATTTCATGTTATAGCAGTTTTGGATGATGACCCAGCATGTTGTTCGTTTTAAGAACATTTTCACTGCAGATTTGACAAAACGCAAAGAAGGTACTACTGTGAGATTTCTAAAGATAGCTTCAGCACTCGACCCAAGGTATAAGAATCTGAAGTGCCTTCCAAAATCTGAGAGGGATGGGGTGTGGAGCATGCTTTCAGAAGTCTTAAAAAAGCAACACTCTGATGCGAAAACTACAGAACCCAAACCACCAAAAAAGAAAATCAGCCTTCTGCTGGTGGCATCTGACTCAGATGATGAAAATGAACATGCATTGGTCTGCACTGCTTTGTATTGTTATCGTCAGAACCCATCATCAGCATGCACACATGTCCTCTGGAATGGTGGTTGAAGCATGAAGGGCCATATGAATCTTTAGCGCATCTGGCACGTAAATATCTTGCAACACCGGCTACAACATTGCCATGCGAACACCTGTTCTCACTTTCAGGTGACATTGTAAACAAGAAGCGGGCAGCATTATTTCCTGCAAATGTAAACAAACTTGTTTGTCTGAGCTATTGGTTGAACAAGAAATAGGACTGAGTGGACTTCGTTTTATTTTTTAATGCAGTTATTTTTTGTACATAATTCTACATTTGTAAGTTCAGCTTTCATGATAGATTGCACTACAGTACTTGTATTAAGTGAATGGAAAAATACAATTTTATTTTTACAGTACAAGTATTTATAATAAAAAATAAATATAAGTGAGCACTAGACACTTGTCTGTGTTGTAATTGAAACCAATATATTTGAAAATGTGGAAAACATCCAATATTTATATAAATGGTATTCTATCATTGTTTAGCAGCGCGATTAATCGCGATTAATTTTTTTAATCACTTGACAGCCCTAATTTTTAGCAAACAGAAGTAAAATAAACATTTTTCTTTTGGATTTGATACTTGAGCCAACTTCCATTTAAACGCAATGGAAAGACTCCCATTGACTTGAATAGGAGTGGGATTAGACCCTTAGTTCCCAACTTCATTTGCTACTGATTGGTTCTGTGTTGTGGTTAACTCTGTCAGTAGCCGAGTCAGTAATATGGTACTGTATTTAATTTGGGCTTTGATTGTACCTTCCCTCTGAGGTGAAAGTAGCTCTTCTTTGTGCGTCTGCCATCACCATACCAGTCCAACCTGGTATACTTATTTTGGAACTTTACTGCATGGTAGAAATCTAATGGATGATAATACTCCTCATTTTAGGAAATCAAACACATGGAGTCACTGTGTAGGGCTGAAGAAGTCTTGTGTGTCATAAGCTGTTCTTGTGTGTCATTTCTTACAGATATCCTTGTTCGTGGGCCTTTTGTCATTCAGTATAGCAGTTGCTCACAAAGTAGAGATTGGCTTGGATCAGTCTCTTTCAATGCCAGATGTAAGTGTTGATTTAATTATTTTTTTTAGACGGAAATGATTTAATCAGTACCAAATAATTGAAACATGTCACCTACCTCTGACTAGACAGAAGTTGTCATGTTACAATTCCTCAGCATTAACACAGTACAATACAGACCCGTTTACGCGCAGATGTCGGGAGTCAAGCCGTCACGATAGCGTGTTAACGGACCGCGGGTTAAGAGGGCCATGCTGAAATATTTTAAGATCTCTATATATACATGTATAATTACCTAGGATTACATACGTATTCACAGCGCCCCAAATACTGCAGGCCTATCTGTTAACGGCACTTTGCAAGAATATAAATTCAAATGTGTAATCTAATAAAAACAATTATTATTACTATTACTACTACTACACAGGGGTGAAAGTAACTCAGGACACTTACCGGTATGGGGCGGGGGTGGCTCTGGCCCCTGGAAGGGGTGGTGCCTCGGGCGGAAGGGGCAGGGCTAGGGGTCAGCCTCCCCCAGCCAGCCCTTCCAGACTGCCTGGTCTGCGCCGCCCGGGATTCCCATGGCGATTTAAAGGGCCCGGGGCTCTGGACGCCGCTGCTGCGGAAGCGGCTTCCGGAGCCCCAGGCCCTTTTAAATTGCTGGCCCCGGGGCAGCTGCTCCCTTTGCCCCGCCTCGCCTGTCAGTGGCCGAGGGAGGGAAGGGGGGGCAAAAGGGGCAGGGACCGTAAAGCGCTGCAGGGTCCTTTGCCGCCGCAGCGCTTTAACGTTGTGGTAAAGACGTACAACATGTTTCCGCTCTGCACTTCCTGTCGATTTCTATGTCAGTGAGTTAGTGAGCAAATCTGTAGCGCTACATAGCAAGTTCCTGTACTGCGTGTTAACGAGTCTCGTGTGTTAAATAGGTAGCACAGGGAGGCATGGTGCTACCGCGCGTTAAGCGGATTCGCGCATCAACGAGTCTGTACTGTACAGATGAGAAACATCAACAGACTGAGCTGTTTCAGAGATTTAACTCAAGTTTTCTTTTTAAAGGACTCCTATGTAATGGATTACTTCAATTATCTCAGCAAATACCTGCATGCAGGTCCTCCTGTGTATTTTGTCCTAGAAGAAGGGCACAACTACACCTCTTTGGAGGGGCAGAACATGGTGTGTGGTGGAGTGGGATGTAATAACAATTCACTTGTGCAGCAAGTCTTCACTGCAGCAGAAATTGATAGCTAGTAAGTGCAGCATTTTTCTCCTACTGATCTCTAGAGCAAGTAGTATAGCTAAAGTTGCCCAGCATGTCTGTGATGGGTTCGGTCACAGAGAACCCCTTGGGACTGTCACCTGACATGCTGAATTTACCTCTGAGCCCGTTTTCCCTGCCAGCCTGGGACTCCAGAACCCTGCCTTGTTGAGCCAGACACGCTAGCCTGCTGCAACACAGACCCAGGTCTGGTCCACGCCCCCTAAAGCTACAGACTTTAACCAAAAACTCAGCAGGTCACCTATCTCCAGCACCCAGACACCCAGCTCCCAATGGGATCCAAACCCCAAATAAATCAGTTTTACTCTGTATAAAGCTTTGTCCACCCTCTATAACTCTGATAGAGAGAGATGCACAGCTGTTTGCTCCCCCAGGTATTAATCACTTACTCTGGGTTAATAAACAAAAGTGATTTTATTAAGTAAAAAAAGTAGGATTTAAGTGGTTTCAAGTAATAACAGACAGAACAAAGTAAGTCATAAAGCAAAACATGCAAGTCTAAGCCTAATACATTAAGAAACTGTTTACAGGTAAAATCTCACCCTCAGAGATGTTCCAATAAGCTTCTTTCACAGACTAGACTCCTTCCTAGTCTGGTCCCAATCCTTTCCCCTGGTACAGTCCTTGTTAGTTCCAGCAGACATCTTAGGTGGAAAACTGGTGTTCTCATGACTGGCAACCTCATTTGTTCTCTTCCACCCCCTTTTATAGCTTTGGCACAGGGCGGGAATCTTTTGTGTCTCTGGGTCCCCACCCCTCCTTCTAAATGGAAAAGTACCAGATTTAAGATGGATTTCATTACCAGGTGACATGGTCACATGTCACTGTAAGACCTCATTCTTCATTACCCAGGGGCTGGCTCACAGACACACAGAAGGCTTGCCGGTAAATAAACCATCCACAATTAATTGTCCTAGTCAATGGGAGCCATCAAGATTCTGAACCACCATTAATGGCCCACACTTCGCATAATTACAATAGGACCGCAGTGTTATACTTCATATTTCTAGCTTCAGATACAAGAATGATACATTCATACAAATAGGATGACCACACTCAGTAGATTATAAGCTTTGTAATGATACCTTAAAAGAGACCTTTTGCATGAAGCACATTCCAGTTACATTATATTCACACTCATAAACATATTTCCATAAAACACTATGGAGTGCAACGTCACAATGTCTTATTACAAGGAACATCTCCTGTTTCAGTTACTTATAAGTTTGCCAAATGCTTGGGCTGAAATTTTCCATGCTGCGATTCTGCCTTGTACTGAACTTCTTGGAAAGCTTTAGCAAAAATGGTTCAGCAGTTTTCCAGAACAAGATTGGGGGGGAAATACTTCATTTTACATGTGATTTTAAAAAACACTACAATTATAGTGCTTCCATGCTTTGGATCAGGGACTTGAAATTTTATGAGGCGTTTTCTTTGGTGTCAGGGATGTGCCCTCTTGCTGTTCCCATGAAAAACTACCCACATTTGGTCAAGTTATACAAATTTGAAAAATCTTAGGTAAGACATGCTCAGTTAGACTTGTTAGAGCTTAAATTCTCCAAAGATTCCATCTGTACTTAGCATGCTCCAGGTTGTGACTGCAGGGGCTGGGCAGGACTTTCCTGGTAATTGCTGCTGTAATTCATGTGGTGCTGGGCTCAGGAGCTGAGAGAGAGGGGACTCTTTCTCCTGTGCTCTCGATGATTCATCCGCTGGTGCCTAGGCAGCGTGGAGGAGGAAGTGGTCTGACTCAAATGCAGAGTGGACAAGAGACATCTGGGGCAGTGGTTGTCAACCTTTCCAGACTACTATACCCCTTTCAGGAGTCTGAAGCCTGAGGCCTGCTGCCTGGGGCTGAAGCATGTAACTTAGCTTTGCGGGGCCCCATGCCCCCTGCACTTGCGACCCCTTCCGCAAACCTGTTCTGTGGCCCCCTTGGGTTAAGAAACACTAATATAGATGAGTTGAAATACCCCCTGGAAGACCTCTGCATATCCCCACGGGTATGTACCCCTGGTGGAGAATCACTGATTTGGGGTGTGGTGGAGGGAGCTAATTGGGACTGGGAGCTTGCGGGCAGGGGAGAGACAGGACTGGCTGGGCAAAGAAACTAGTACTGGGAGGCAGAAGAGTGGGACTCGGGGAGCGGGGGAAGAGACAGATCAGATGAGCCCAGCAGAGGTGGGGAGACTGGGGTTTGGACAGGGATCCTTGAACCAGGGGCCTGGGATGAGGAGTCTGGAGTGGGTGAGACAGGGACTGGCATGAGGAACTAGAGTTGGGGGGTGAGAAGAGAGAGCACTGGGACAGGGACAGGGGCGAGCACACTAGGTACCCCTAGAACACATTCCCCTCCAGAGCCTGAAATGGGACCCAAGATTCCTGTGTCTCACCGTTCGTCTGCTGTCAGCAAAGATCTCTGAAACCCACCAGCAAAATTTCTCATCCCCCCCTCTAGTGCTGGTCCCCATAAGATAACCCACTACTCCCATTGGCTCAAGTGGCAGAGGTCTGTGCTGTGGATCTAAAGTTCCAAGCCTGATGTTGAACCCTGTGGGTGTCAATGTCAGAATGATGGAATTTTTTTGTTCAGTTTGGTTTTTTAAAAACTTAGTTTGTATGTAATTTCCTATGTTAAAAGAACACTATAAAGTTGTGAAGTTGAACGTTTTTTAAGAAATGCCAGAATTAAGGTTGTCTCTCTCTTGAACCATCTATTTGGTATCGGTATTTATTTTTGTTATGTTTCAGCACAAGGATAGGCTTTCCCCCCTCTTCATGGATTGATGATTACTTTGATTGGGTTAAACCGCAGTCATCCTGCTGCAGAGTCTACAACACTACTGGACAGTTCTGCAATGCTTCAGGTACTCCGCGTTTTCTCTTTCATGTCTTCAGTGTTGCTTTAATCATATTTACAAAAGCTTTTCAAATACATTTTCTTCTAAATAAGGACTTGAATCTACCCTCTTCTTTTAATATCACAGTGTTCAACCTGCTTTGTGCAACTTTTTAAATTGGCTGAGATGTACTTCTTTAAAATACTTTCCCATTCTGGAATTATTGCCATTTCTGGAAGGAGACTAAATTTAATGCAGTTTAAATGCTGCATTTTTTGAAGATGCCCTTTTGGACAATACTGTTCCCAAAATAACTAATTGGCTTATAGACCACTTTGATCCTTATGAGCTCTAGTTAATGCAATCAGCAGTTTATTGCCCTCGTGTCTTAAAAATTGCCTGCACTGTGTTGTGTATTGGGATCTGTTGTACGGTACTGAATACAGAACAGAGGTTGGTAACACTATTTGTTAGTCTTTGGCCTGGTCCACACTAACCCCCCACTTCGAACTAAGGTACGCAAATTCAGCTACGTTAATAACATAGCTGAATTCGAAGTACCTTAGTTCGAACTTACCGCGGGTCCAGACGCGGCAGGCAGGCTCCCCCGTCGATGCCGCGTACTCCTCTCGCCGAGCTGGAGTACCGGCGTCGACGGCGAGCACTTCCGGGATCGATCCCAGAAGATCGATTGCTTACGGCCGGACCAGGAAGTAAGTGTAGACCTGCCCTTTGTATTGGACTAGCCTTATCTAATGTAACAGCAATCCCAAGCACAAAGAAATGGGTGTATTCGATGCAGAAAATATAGGACTTAGCTCTGTATTTTGGGTCTTCTCTCTGGATAGAATAGAAGTGTGTGTGTGTGTGTGTGTGTGTGTGTGTGTGTGTGTGTGTGTGTGTGTGTGTGCGCACACACACACAATTAATAAAGAGCTACCTTCTCTAGCAGTGAAAGAATTAGTTCTTTTAGGGTTGGATGAGCCCTTCAGGTCACTGAGGTGAAACTGACTATAGTACAACATCCTATAGATGTACCCTTGCTGTCTGGCTGACATTGACTGCTTTTTTATTTTTTTCTGCTTTTTGTTTTTTCCAGTTGTTGATGTATCCTGCATGCGTTGCCGTCCACTGACTCAAGAAGGCAAGCAGAGGCCTCAGGGTGGAGACTTCATGAAATTTTTGCCAATGTTCTTGTCCGATAACCCTAATCCTAAATGTGGAAAAGGGTAAGTGCCTACAGACTGAATCAGTTTAATCTCTGTTGAAAATTAGCAGGTGAAATAGGAACCAACAGTGACACTTGTTTATGAAATGTATACCCATCATCCAAGCCTCTGTGGGCACACTTGCATTTTAATTTAAAAACATACTGAAATATAGACCACTTAAAAACAGCAAACACTGTTGTTGTGCTTCTGTGGGTACGTCTACACTTACTTCCTGGTTCGGTGGCAGGCAATCGATCTTCTGGGATCGATTTATCGCGTCTTGTCTAGACGCGATCCCGGATCGATCCCGGAAGTGCTCGCCGTCGACGCCGGTACTCCAGCTCGGCGAGAGGAGTACGCGGCATCGACGGGGGAGCCTTCCTGCCGCGTCTGGACCCGCGGTAAGTTCGAACTAAGGTACTTCGAATTCAGCTACGTTATTAACGTAGCTGAATTTGCGTACCATAGTCCGAAGTGGGGGGTTAGTGTGGACCAGGCCTATGAGGCAAAGTTGTAAGTATCAGATTTTCTTCTGTCCTAGTTACCTTGTCTGGAATATCCTACATAAGTGATCTTTTGTGGGGGTACTGTTTTGTACTTTCGGAATATCTTCCGATAACACTGTAGAACCCATGTTTTGTATCATAAGAATTTGCAAATAGTTGGATTCCTCTGCTATTTGTGTTACATTGAGAAATCCTGATTCTTGGCATCAAAATGAGGGTGGTTGATCCTGTTGTTGCTTGACCATGAAGTAATACAGTTGCACTTCATTTACAGAGGACATGCTGCATATAGCTCTGCTATCAACTTCATAAACAATAATTCTGATGTTGGAGCTACTTACTTTATGACTTACCATACAGTCCTAAAAACCTCAGCTGACTTCATTGATGCTATGAAAAAAGCACGGATCATAGCAGATAACATTACTGAAACCATGGGCATCAAAGAAAAGAATTACCGTGTGTTCCCTTACAGGTATGTGTGGATTTTTTCGCCCTAGGAATGTGTAGCTTTGGGCAGAAGTCGTGGATTCTGGAGAAAGTTCATGTTGACTGGATGTATGTATTAAGAGCTGAGGAAGGATCTTAAAGTATTTTAGTTGCTTTTTACTATGGTTTAGCAGCTGGAAGTAAGGAAAGCCAGCATCACGTGACCACCAGCATATGTCTCTAGGTCCCAGTTTGAGAACCTCTGTGTTAAAGGTTTGTTGTTGTTGGAAGCCAGTCCCTTTCCAACATACTCCTTCCAGCGATTCTTCCACTCTACCCCACAATAAAGACAATGTTGGTCTTCTCCAGTTTGCAGGAGTTATCTGTGTCTCCAGTTCTTGCACCATCATCTCTTCTGAGCCATATATCCTCTGCTTTTCTTTTTCCTATCTGAATCTGTGGAAGGCTGAACAGCCATTCAGGAACTTGTGCAGGTCTTAGGGATTTTCCTTAGATGCCACTATTTCTTCATTGTACCTTCTGGTATTCCCCATCCTTTAAAACCCCTTGGTGTTTTATACTTAGTATACTGAACTTTTGAAAAGTTCAAGTGATTCAGTGCTCTAAATTCTTGCTGCTAATTGTTGCTGTCCACTTTCCTGACCCTCCTCCCTGATGCTTTTTCTAAACTGTGAGGAATCTTCCCTCATTCTAAAATCCCCATGTTTGTAAACAAACAAAAAGCCAACTTTTAAATGCCCAGAAGAGAAATTTTTTGCTCCTCAGACCTCTTCAAAACAGCTGATGAAATTAAATTAGAATCAATATCTTGCAGTAAAACTTATTCCTTTGACTTTCTCCACCTTAAAAAATCTTTAAAGAATATGAATGTCCTTAACAATATTAATGTTTCATGAAATTCAGTTTTTTTTTAAGGTTTAGCCTATTATCTTTGTTTGATATCTTCTTTGTTACTGCCCTGTTCTTAATTAAAAAAAACACTTAAGGAAATAGTTCCCCAGGATTAAAAAAAACTTAGTTTTTTTTTTTTTTTTTTTTTTAAGTCTGGTTCCTCTGGTCACTCTACGGCTGTTTTCACTTAAAATGCTACAGTGCTTCAGTGTAGGCAATTCAGTGTAGTACAGCGATGGAAGAGGTTCTTCTGTGGCTGTAGCTAATCCAACTCCCTGAGAGGCAGTAGCTAGGTTGATGGAAGAATTCTTCTGTTGACCTACTGCTGTCTACACCCAGGGTTAGGTCAGCTTAACTATCTCTCAGGGTGTGGATTTTCATGCACCTGAGAGATATAGTTATGGTGGTGTAACTTTTTTTTCAATGTAGATCAGCCCTTAGTCAAGAAAAAGAATAGATAGGGGTTTCCTACAAACCTCAATGACTCAAACACTTAGGTCACCAAGAATCATCTCCCAAATAGGTCTAACCAAATGGATGGCTAATGACAGTCTCTCTTCTTTCCACAGTGTGTTTTACGTCTTCTATGAACAATATCTGACAATTGTGCATGACACCATCTTTAACCTCTGCGTGTCCCTGGGATCAATATTCTTGGTGACGACTGTGCTGCTTGGTTTTGAAGTGTGGGCTGCTGCGATGGTATCCATTACTATTGCTATGATACTAGTCAACATGTTTGGAATAATGTGGCTTTGGGGCATAAGCCTGAATGCTGTTTCACTGGTTAACCTTGTTATGGTAAGGGGTATGTGTGTTTGTATGTGTGTTTAAAGGGGCTCTAATGTTCTCAGTGCAAAAGCAATGTACATAACTCCAGTCACAGATTTCAGGACACGCTATCTTGTACATCCTGACAATTGTAACTTTCTAAGGGCATGGCTACACTAGAGTGTTTACAGTGGCGCACCACTGTAAACTTTCTAATGTAGCAGCTCTAAGCTGACAGGAGAGCTCTCCTGTTGGCTTAACCATAGGCGCTGACTGCGTGGATGCTCCAGGGCTGGAGCACCCATGGAAAAAAAATTAGCGGGTGTTTAGCACCCACTGGCAGCTAACTTTCCCCCTTTCCCCCCAGTGCCACCTGTCCGCTGGTGGCCCTGCTGATCAACTCCTCCCCCTTCCTCCCAGCACTCCTGCCCTCTGTGGATCACCCTCGAGCAACATAAATTATGCTGATGTAAGCTGCAGTGTAGACATAGCCTTAGACCTATTCCGACAGGAGTGAAAAGGTTAATCTCTTATATTGTGCTTTAGAAATGCAAAGTTCCACATGTGTACTGATACTGTTAGAAAGGTAACTGTACAGTGTGAGATGGTGTGTATAACCCATCTCTTTTACAGGCAGTGTGCATGCACAGGGAAGAACAGAGCTTGGTTGTATCTTCACTAACTTTTCCATCATTCCATTACAACTGATGCAACTTCCATCTATAGTAGCAGTAGTAAAAGCAGGCTGCATATCACATCATTTAGATCTGGTCTTGTGTGTGCATGCACATGCCATACTGTCTCTACACCATTAATCCCTGCATGATGATTAAGGTTTTACCCAACTGATGCCTCTGCAGAATAGATCTGTGCACACTGGGAACACTACGGCTGCTGATCCAAGGGTAAAAATGCCAGTGGCCAATCTAAGTTAAGGGATACAGTAACATCACTAATATAGGTTGTAGTGCAATGGAAGGGGAATGAGTAAAAAGCTAGTATAGGCCTTGGAGAACCATTTCAGGACTCTGGCCATGTGTTTTGAGGCTCCAGTTTTGTTTGGCCTCTGGTGACTGTGTTAGGAGATGCTTTAAAGCAGGCTTGAAAAGAGTAATTGGCCCTCTAGTGCCGAACAGTGGCTGGTGTAAGAGAAATAGGTAGCAAATTAATGAAGGCCTGGTAAGAACTTCTTGGCTTTATTCAGTGTCTTATAAGCAAGTGAGAACCAGACAGCCAAAAACTATATAAACACAGCTCATTTTCTGATGCTTAATGTCCTGTCCATGCTACAAAATGCTGCTGATGGAGTAAATTAGATGTACAGCTGAAGGAAGGATTTAAAAGCAAAAGATACGCACTTATAATGTAACCCTCAGAAGAAAAAGTGCTAGTGAAGGAGCACAGTTCTGAATGACTTACTTACCAATCTCCATTTGAATTTTTTATAATGCAGTGTAGATAAACACCCACTGAGATCTTATGTCTATCTGCAAATATTGAACCTGTTTTTGGAGTGATATCAAAATGTCAAGGTTTGTTACAGAAGAGAATGTTTGTACAGCAAGACCAGTTGTGTGTGTCTTTCCTCCCGCCAGTACAGTCAGTGATCCAGTCACTAGCCAGTTTCCTAAGGGTCAAAACACTGGTGCTTTTTACATATTAACTTCTTTAATAAATTATATTTAAATCAGTCACTGAGCTCTATTCTCATAGTTTTGTCACCAGAACCCCCTCTCAAAATTTGCCTTGGAATCGCCGTGATCCCAGCTTTTTAAAAAAAAGAAAGTCAAAACATACAATTTGTCTTTCTTGTATATTTTAGACTGGCATCTTGGATAATAATTTATAGCCTCTTTGGTGCTTAATATATGGGGGCAGAAGTGATAGCTTGGTGCCAAGAAATTAACTGACCTGTTCTTACTTTCAGAGCTGTGGTATCTCGGTGGAGTTCTGCAGTCACGTCACAAGAGCATTCACTGTTAGTACCAAGGGTAGCAGAGTAGAGCGTGCAGAAGAAGCACTCTCCCGCATGGGCAGTTCTGTAAGTGTCTGTTCCTTTGTAGTAATACGTTTCTTTTGTCTGTGTAGACAAAATGACTTAAACTCAAGTTCAGTGCTTCCTATCATCACTGCAACTTTAATCAAGTAATACCTTGCTACTTACTACATGCTTATGTTGTAGGATCAGCTTTGCCTGTCCTATATTGGGTGTCATTCTGCAGTGGTTAACCTGCTGTTATAATGGTGTCAGTCACAATTCCCCAGATGAGTCTAGATTTCTGTTACAGGCCTGAAGATAAGGTTTATAACTTCTGATTGGTTTGATTTGATTGTAAATTGTGATGCTTAAAATTGATTATAAAACTTTCTAAAATTCATTTTTATCTGACTATTCAGGGCTAGGTCATAGCCTGTAATTTTAAAAATGCTTGTGTCAATTTATTGGCTCAGGTGTTCGGCAGGCATTATAGAACTCCAAATTTCACAAACAGTTTCAACTTCGACTTCTCTTAGACTCTCTTTAATGTAGTTAACCTTTGGCGGTGCTTTCAACCAAAATTAGTTGGGTTATAGGCTAAAGCCTGAGTGAAGCTTGCACAGGCTAGTTATGTTAGCTAACACATGGTATAAACATACTTTTTGGGGGTCTCTAGTTACTTGGGTGATCAGCCACACTGCACAGCAATACCCAAGTGAGTGTCCTTGCTGGTGTTGCATTCCCCCATGTGTGTCACTAGGACTTCTGGGAGCATGGTTCTTAGTGCTGCAGTAAGCTGAGCTGCTGTGACTTTCCCAATGTATTGTGTGAGAGATCTTCTGGGCATGCAAAGAGAATTGGCCTCTGATGCCTTCCCCACGGCACTAGAGTGGTTTATCCTGTGTCCTCACTACAACATGGGCAGGTTACCAGCCTGATTGCAAGCTTCACTTGGGCTTGAGAGAGACAGCTAGCCTGGGTTGGAAACATCAGTGAAGTTGAGTCAGATGTCCGTGTGTGGATGGGAGCAGCATCTAAGAAAGGACCTGAGTTAAGAACCTGTAGTGAAGTAATCCCCACAGAATAACACATGTTCAAATCTCAGTGAAAACTAGGCCATTTTCAGTTTTTCCACCTGTTAGGCTCCCCCTCTGGTTTATCTTGACTTCCTTTTTTCTAAGGAAGATGCTCACTGAATTGGAGCAGGGGCCTGTAGAGGCTTAAATATAATTCAAGCACATGATAATACTCAAAATGAGATTAAAATCAGCTGGCCACGTCATGATTAAATGGAACCTTATTGTGGTGATCACACCATGTCACATTGGAAGGGGAAATGGTTGTCAGAAAACCTTTTAGCCAAGTCAAAATTCCCTCTTCTAGTTTTTGTTTCTGTAACATCTAAATATAAAGTGAAATTACTAAGGGAGTGAGAGATGAAGTAGGGTTACGGGGGATTCTTTAGCAAGTGGGACGCCTAGTAGACTAACCTTGATCTCATTTCCTTTTTTCATTATATGCTACCCTCTTTTGAATTATACTTATTTGAGCTATATCCCTACTATCACTCCTCTAGTGCAGGGGTGGCAAACTTTTTGGCCCAAGGGCCACATCTGGGTATGGAAATTGTATGGCGGGCCATGAATGCTCACGAAATTGAGGTGCTGGCTCTAGGGTTGGGCCAGAAATGAGTTCAGGGTGAGGGAGGTTGGTGGGGGTGTGGCCTCTGGGGTGGGGCTGTGGATGAGGGGTTTGGTGTACAGGAGGGGGCTCTGGGCTGGGACTGAGTTGTTTGGAGGGCAGGAGGGGGATTAGGGTGGGGGTTGCAGCGTGTGGGGGGGCTCAGGGGTGCAGACTCTGGGTGATGCTTACCTCAAGCAGCTTCTGGAAGCAGCGGCATATCCCCCCTCCGGCTTCTATGTGGAGGTGTGGCCAGGCAGCTCTGCATGCTGCCCTGTCCACAGGCACTGCCCCCCCCCCCCCACAGCTCCCATTGGCCATGGTTTCTGGCCAATGGGAGCTGCGGAGCTTGGGGTGGGGCACTGTGGGGAGCCCCCTATGCATAGGAGCTGGAGGGGAGACATGCCAGCTGCTTCCCGGGAGCTGCATGGAGTGGAGCAAGCTCCTGCTCCCTTACGGGAGCTTGAGAGCTGGATTGAAAGGTCAGACAGGCTGGATGCAGTCTGTGGGCTGTAGTTTGCCCACTGCTGCTCTATTGTTAGATTTAACCCTGCTCTATGCAGTATAAGGGATGATTGTACTTTCAAGGAATATTGCAACATTTAAACTTGCAGAATGGGGTATTTCTTCATTTTCACTGTTTTGCTATTGAATAAGCAAGTCACGTGACACCATGTCATTTTTGTATGAAATCACTTATTTTTAACCTCTTCTATTACCAGGTTTTCAGTGGCATCACTCTGACAAAATTTGGAGGAATTGTAGTGTTGTTTTTTTCCAAATCCCACATCTTTCAGATCTTCTACTTCAGGATGTATCTAGCAATGGTGGTGCTTGGAGCTACCCATGGATTAATATTTCTTCCTGTTATGCTTAGTTATATAGGTAAGAATACACTTGACTGCTAAAGGGGGATTAGTCTCTGCTTCAAATTATCCCTTTCATTCAGTGAGAAAAGGAGTCTACAACTGTGCCTATATAAACTGTCTTTAAAAACAGCTAGGGATACCTGGTATAGTTGCTTCAAATACATTGGATCACCTGTTGTGACCCACTAAGGCCAGGTCTACACTACCGCGGTAGTTCGACAGCTGGCAATCGAACTTCCGTGTTCGATTTATCGCGTCTGGTCTGGACGTGATAAATCGATCCCGGAAGCGCTCGCCGTTGACTGCGGTACTCCAGCTCGGCGAGAGGAGTACCGCGGAGTCGACGGGGAGCCTGCCTGCTGCGTGTGGACCGCGTCTGAACCGCGGTAAGTTCGAACTAAGGTATGTCGACTTCAGCTACGTTATTCACGTAGCTGAAGTTGCGTACCTTAGTTCGAATTTGGGGGTTAGCGTAGACCAGGCCTTAGTTTAGTTTGTAGTAATTTGGTCCTGTAAAAGTAGAGCTGTTTACAGCAGACTTTCCATCCCTTTTCAGTAGTCTATAAATATAGTTGCACACCTTGTGGTAGCATTCCTGGAGTGCTACCCATTCTAATAATTTGTCTTACTGAGTCTTCCTTCTCAAGCCCTCAGTACAGTATCCTTTCCATCTTTAAGTGAGTCTCCTTCTACTACACTGGGTACAGAAATGTTCACTGTAAAAGAGCTATGTCATAAGTTAAGAACAGCTGTTAAATGAAAAACGCTTAATTCTGCTTCCCCTTTTCACCCATTTAGAAAGGGAAACCTCTTCAGTCTATGCTTTTCTACATCACTTGTATTATGAAAGTATATATTACCTGGTAGTGGGTTATTAGCAGTTGTGCTGTATACAAAATAATTTAATCCTCAAAGTTGATGTTTTGGCATATAGATTTTAGTGTTAAGATCTCCTCACTTAAACATTATTGGTTCTTAACTACTTAGAAAGAATACTTTTCAGGAAAGCTGTATTTCCTTTAGAGGAAATACTTGCTAGAAAGTAGATAATCCACCAGTTCTGCTTTGACTAACAATACTGCCCACCTTACTGAAGGAGGATTTCAGAATATAACTCTTTTTTCTTTTACTCAGGCCCATCAGTAAATAAAGCTAAAACTCGTGCCGCACAAGAAAGATACAAAGGTACAGAACGAGAGAGACTCCTCTACTTCTAGCCCTTTTAACAGTGTTCAGTGGACTTCATGAACTGTGGCTTAGGCCCCATTCAGCATAAGACTGAACTGCAGCAATGTTCTATGACTATCACACTGTAACCACTGGTTGTGCACCAATCCAACTACAGGCGAACAGCAGCTTTGGACATAAAGCTTTCAATCTCAGGAAATGCTACATGCGACTCATGAACTAGTATTACTAAAACTAGATGTATTAACAAGATCTCTATTTTAAGAGGCTGCATCTTTTTGAGAAATAAGATGAAAGCTTTTTCCAGCAAGGTGATGTGTGTATGAGAATGGACTGCCAAACCACTGACGCTACTTTTAAATGTAACTCAATGCAATTTTTTGGCTCTATTTTTAGGGAAAAACAAGCCATCACTCTAGAGGTTATGTAATTTTAGTAATATTTACCACAATGGTCTATATACTTTATTATAAAATTTGTAGTTCAAAATCTCATTACTTAAATGCAATAAATTATACATTTTGTATGAAAACAGTACACTTTCAGAAAGTGGTAGGCTTCATGAGGGCCTGTTCTCCAAAAATCTGCTTGAAGAAGGTGACATGTTCTTCACAATGTTCTCCTGCAAGACAGGACAAAACGTTTAGGGACAATGTAATAGGATTTTGTGCTAAGACAGTTGGGGTGACATTAAAATTCAGAACAAAATCAACTGCACCAATAGTGGTGTTTTGCTTTACTTGCTTATGTTTTTAGCTTTTTTTCATTAGAAGCAGCTACTATTTTTAGAGTGAACTTTCATTTTAAGACCTGTCAGCTGAATAGCCTTAAGTGGACATTTGTCAGCTTCTTCTGTTTTTAATGGTGCTTTCACCTTGGTGAGACTGTGTAAAATTGCCTATAGTGAAAACTGCAAGATCTGGGTATAATTCTACTAGGCAAAAGGCACATGCAGCACACATTTTGCAATAACTGGGAAGGGAAGTATTAAAGCAGTTAAATGGAAACCTAGTCCTTTGTTACTTTGTTTTGGGTTTAGGTTGAGCTTGTTACCTTATGAGTCCAAAATTTGTTATTCACTAATCCATAATTCCATCTCATGTTCAAGTGATTTCACACAAGGAATGAGACAGCAGGGATGGTGTAAGTCAATTTTTTTATGCAGTGGCGTTAAATTTCAAATAGCTTTAGGTTGATGAGAATATTCACTTAACTAATTATTTTGAAAACTTCTGTATGCACACTTTTGTAAACTTGATATTGGGGAAAGGGCACTGAAGAGCCTAACTTAAATGTTTCTAATAAACTTAGAAGCTGTTTGTTTATACGTTGATGTGTAACTTGGCTGTGTGTGCTGACAAAGAAAGCAACAGATGAATGGGATACAGAGAATGTTTTGCTGAAGTTCTAAGCAGTAGCTGCTGTCTTAAGGGATGTCAAACAGCTGGAGCATCACCACTGCTCCAGCTGTAGTACAGAGTACAAATGTGCCTGAGGCCCTGGGTCTTTACTTGGGTGGTAAGCTGATGTGGCAGTGAACCCCAGTCTATCTTTAGTCCAGTGCTCTACTAGGGTTAGGAGGCACCCACTCAGCTGCACTGTAGCCATAGTGGGTAAAACAGCATGTTAAACACTGTCCTTTTTATAAATTAACTCAAGTCAAGCAAGAAATATTTGGACACCCATTTATGATTAGACTCCTGCCACTGATTCAAGTTACAAAATTATCTGCTAAAATACAAGTAGTGACTAGAAGTCATGACATCTGTCTTTTCAGGCCTCTTCATTCTTTGCCTCAAGGTAAGTGTCACTGGTTTTACACACCTGATGAAAGGCTGGTGTGAATCAGTCTAATGGGAACCTAAATCCTAAGCACTACAGGAATATGTACATTAGGAACTCACTCTCTCCTTCCCCAAAGTAACTCTACTGTAGCCCCAGCAAGTTGGAGTTCTAGCACCTGTTGGTGGTCAAGCTAAACAGGTCCACATCAGCAAGGTAATGAAATCTTTAGCACATTTTCCTAGTGTAGTAGACAAGACTTAGAGCCTAGTCCGGCCCAAGTGCTTAACAAGAATTAGCTAACATGTTCAAGAGCGCTAGTGAACAAACCCAGCTGTGATCCTAATCAAGACATTACTCTTCCAGCATTAAATCACATGTAAGCACTGGTCTTTAGTTTCAATGTGGAAGGCAAACAACTTTACCTCACATTAGAAATTAATTATATTCAGGGTTAATAAAGTGCTTGTTACTATAGCTGGAATCATTTTATACATTGTGGGGGTAAGACAGACCACCCCTACTGCTTGCAGCATGTACAGATACTACAAGTTAGAACCATGGCCCAGTATCTCTCCCCCTTGAGAGCTTTTAATAACAGAGTTAATGAAGGGGGCTGGAAAATGGCATGCCATTTTCCAGCCCCCTTCACAGTCAAACCAGGAGATGTTAGCACAAACATTTTAGCTGTTTTCCCACCTTGCGCCAGTGAGGGTAATCTTCAGTAACCAGGACCCAACCTGCTGAATGGGTAGCCACTGCTAACTGGACCACATATTTACATTAAAGAATGTCAGATGCTAGCTCAGAGGTGTAAAATAGGTCTATCAACTCAGTAATTCCATTTTTTACCATCCTTTTACCTGGGGTGAAGTTAGGGTTCCCTCGGAGCCTCTGATTTCTTTGTTCAAAGAACCTGAATATGGTATAAAAAAGCATGTTGTCATCTGCTTGCTTTGCTGCATCAAGGAACTTGCGGGCAGAAACACTGTCATGTCCTCCAACACCCCTGATGAATCGCAAGGCAGCCAGCACCTGGTGCTTAGACAATAGAACCTCTACTATTTCATCATTTGCTGTAGAAAGTCTCTGCAAAGCCAAGTAACAAGACAAAATTAAAGCCATAAACCGATTATATTAATACTGCAGAAATCAAATTTAATATTGTAATACAGCCTCATTTACAGTCACCTCTCCTATATACTGTCTGATCAGGTACAATACAGTAGGGTTTTAATGCCTGCTATCTATCTGTGACATGGTTGAAGCATATTTGTTTACATACTGATTCTTACCTTTAACATGTCCAGAGACAACTGATGTGCAGGGGGATAAATGCTCTCAAGAGACAACAGCAGACAGGCCTGAAACAGTAACAATAGACTAACTTTTGAAACATTATTAAAGTTGAAGTATTACCCTTAATTAATCCTAAAAGAGCTGTCATGGAATCCATATTAACATACATACCAATGGCTTTGAGTCACTTAGCACATGGTACTGCAGGAACTGATGAAGCATGTAGAACAGGTTGTGCTGAACAAGCGTTTTAATGACCAGTTCATATAGATAATGCTGAGGATGCAAGAGACAGGGAAAGAAACTCTAAAGCAGTTTGACTCAATATCAAGTCTTCAGTTGTTTGATGGGTTTCAAGATCTTCTAGAAGGTGGAACTGAATAAGATTTTAGTTAGACGCATACATAAGATTTCCAGTTTGAGTACTAGCTTTTTCCCTATTCCCAGTTAAATGTAAGCAGTGTGGCTCAATAAAAAATGGAAGAAACTTCATTCTGTTGCTCAAATAATTAGACTAAAGTTGCCAGCTTTAGTAGCCAATAGAGATGGTGCATTTATCTTTCACAGCAGGCTTCTCGTTGGTCTGTGGGTGCTGAAACTAACAAAAGCAACCTTAGAAGCACAGTGATGTAGTAAGTTTCAGGTAGCCGGTTAGAGACTGGACCCTTCACCACAAGGCCAGACAAACTTCTCCCCTTATGGCCAAGCTTCTGCCAAGGCTTGCTGATTCTTCCTTTCCTGCTTTTTGAAAATCTGGACTGTATTTTGAACTGACAGCTAGAACCCAGAGACACTGCTCATCTCCCACCTCTACTATTGTAACAACCTCCTCAAGGCCCATACCATCCCCTGGTCATTCTACAGGAAACAGGATTTACTTTACTTTAAAGCAGGCACTGCCCCTTATTGCTGTTTGAGGAACTTTACCTGAACTGCAATCTGGAACTGGTTAAGAGAGCGAATGTATTCCATCAAGACTGCTATAGTGAACTTGTGAGGTGCTTCCTATGCAGCAAGAGGAAAAATTATGGTAGTTAAAATCCTGAAGTGGCAACTTGTATACTGGTTAATGGCTTAGATTAGCACCAGATTCTCATGTCAAGTACTGGCAGAAGTTACTGAATTTTGATATTAAACTAGTCTGTTACTAAAGACAGCTTGTGTCCTTCAGAAGAATTGTAGTGAGTATCACCAGTCTTTCTGTATCCCCACGTACCCAACCCTCCTCTTAGGAAAATTTCCCTGTCTAGCACTATCAGTTCTTTGCACTTGATTCACTCACATGTACAAGTTGTTTCTTTACTAACCTTCTTTTCAGTAAACACTGACAGAACATGCGTGTACATGTCAGACTGGTCAATAACTGCTTGGGTACGGACTGGTCGTTTCAGAAGGGGATTGCCTCGGCTCTGGCCTGTTTCTACCACCTACAACAAGGCAGAGGGAAGACAAATGAATAGTCTCATTAACAGGAAGCTATTCTGTATTGAGTAGGCTTTATGTACACAGGGCTAAATAATCTAGTATGCGTTAGCCTTAGATCAGACCACTGACTTCGCTCTAACGCAGGGGTAGGCAACCTATGGCACGCAAGCTGATTTTCAGTGGCACTCTCACTGCCCAGGTCCTGGCCACCAGTCCGGGGGGCTCTGCATTTTAATTTAATTTTAAATGAAGCTTCTTAAACATTTTAAAAACCTTATTTACTTTACATACAACAATAGTTTAGTTATATATTATAGACTTATAGAAAGAGCCCTTCTAAAAACGTTAAAATGTATTACTGGCACACGAAACCTTAAATTAGAGTGAATAAATGACGATTCGGCACACCACTTCTGAAAGGTTGCCGACCCCTGCTCTAAAGGGAACATGCTGTTTAACTTTGACAAATATTCTTGATCCAACTCTTATTGTACAATGAAAAATCTTCAGCTTTATTCAGTAAGTCAAGTTTTGGTAGGGCTTAGTATTGTACAAGCTAGCCCATAATATATATTAAATATAATGTAGAATGGTGCTTTATTGCAGTGTACGTTATTCCCATTGGTAGCTGGCTACTCAATAGTTCCACCAGAAATACTCAAGTTGGGTGCAACCTAAAAAACTGATATGGTTGAAATATTTAGAACACAAGTCAGAAAATTCAAATTCATGATTCTGCAACAGTATATATAAGAGCAGAACAGCTACTATGCTGTGAAGTTGAAGTTCTGTACACATGCAAGGGGGGAGGTGCACTTGCTGTGGCTAACTGACTTCAGTTTTCATCTCTGTGATGAAAACCATAAGGGTTAGTATTTTTTGAAATTGTCTAAATACCATTGATGCAGATTACTTACCATGGTATAACTCTGCTCTGCTTCCAAGTACTTTTTATACTCATGATTGAGTTTGTCAAAAACAGTGGCAATCACAGCCAACGTTCCCCTGTCTGGTTCACTTAACACTGAAAAACAATAGCCATAAAAGACAAGATACTGATAAAACAGTCTGTCCCTTGCTAGTGGAGTATATACTCCAGTAATGTTTTACCACAGACTCTTTACAAGGTGAGTGTTACATTCAGGAAATGCTCTTAACCACCGCAGAGTAGGTCAACTGACCCATGAACATCCTAAATTCCACTTTCCCTTTACACTAAGGGTATGTCTGCTCTATGGGCGGTACAGCTGCAGCTATGCCGCTGAAGCACCTGTAGCATAGACACTTCCCATATCAACAAGATGTTTTTCTGTATGTGCAACCATGTCTACACTGGAGGTTAACTATGGTGCTCAGGTGTGTCAACATGGCTAGATATAAATGTTAAGTGTAGACTACGGTAAGCACTGTGTTTAATTGGAATGCAAATGCCTTTTGCCAGGACATGAAGTTTCATTTGGTGAAATCAAGAATTGGGTTCAAAGAAGGAACCAGACTCATCTTACATTTTCAAGCATGTGCACACACACTAGCCCTCAGAAATGATTTTGTGGGAGATATTCAAAAGCAACATGGCTTAGATATTGTTGGCAGCATAAGCAACATCACTGATGAAAAACTATATTTAGAATGTGGTACAGTCACTGGTACACAGAATGCTCCCCTATTTTAGTCCCTGGTAGTTCACAAAATAAGATACTGAGCTCAAGGCCATGGAAAACTAGCCTTGAATGAGGACAGTGTAGGAAGACACCTAAAATGCTTTCAAGAATGAGATGGAGACACACAATCAGTAAGAGCAAGACTTACTCTGAGAACACACAGATAGGATAACCATTTTGCATTCCTTTCTCTGGAGAAGAAAATCCATTAGCTTTCCTTTATCTGGCAAGAGGTTAACCACAGGCTCAAGTTTCACCTCAAGATTCCAGAGATAACCTAGATTTGAGAGAGCCAACCATCAAGCCTTATTAAAAATATTAACTAAAACAAAACTAATTACACAACTGTGAGGGCCACTTAAGTTTTGACTTAACACATGAAAAGTCATAAGATGACAGTCTTCCATACCCATACAAGTTATTTTATACTTAGGCCTGATCTACACTACAAAATTTTGTCAGCAAAAGTTATGCTGCTTTAATTAAAGCACTTCAATTAAAAATCGCTGTTGCATGTCCACACTAGCAGCTGTTGCACTGACACAGAGAGCAGTGCACTCTGGTAGCTATCCCACAGTGCAACTGGCCGCAGGGTGCTTTGGGAAGGGTTTGCAATGCTTCATGGGGCAGGTACAGTGTCACATGATGCAGATTTCTCAATCCTACCATTCCATGGGAATCCTAGTAGATTGTCAGCCGCTCTTCAACTGAAAGGGGGGTGGGGGGAGAAGGAGAGTGGTGTGTCTGGGGTGCTGGATACAGCAGGCTGACCGACCTATCGAGAGGGACACACACACACACAGCTGATGGGAGCAGCATCCTGAGCAGCGCTGTGAGCGCTCTGTGCTGAGGAATGTCAAAACAGCAGTCCTGTCCTCCTCCCCGCTCTCTGCAGAGGCAGCCCTGTGTTCCTAGTGCAGGGCAGAACAGGAACATTCCTCCTTAATGGTTAGTTCCCAGAGCAGCATGCTCAGCTGTCAGATACTTCCCTGAGCTTTGAAAGGGGGGGGGGGGGGGGCACATGCCTGCAGGGCAGCAGAGATCAAAACAGTGAGCAGAGCAGTCACAGCAGGCATTGTGGGATACTGGTGGAAGCCACTTATGTAGACAAAACAAACAGCAGAGTCTACACTGACTCTTTGTCACTTTAACTTTACTGGAAAAAGCTCTATGCCTCTCGTTGAAGTGGTTTGGTTTTGTCAGCAAAACAGCAGAGTTTTGCTGCCAAAAATAGCTTTGTAGTGTGTACACCTCCTGTTTTGTTGGCAGCTTTTGCCAACAAAACTTTGTGGTGTAGACAAGGCCTTAGTTTCTCCCATTCTGCCTCTTTTGTTAAGAGGTATCCAAAATAGTTTCATTATTTGAGTGACAAGCATGTAATCATCTTCCGTTATGCTTCATTAACCCTGATGTCCATTAGTGAGATTCACATTGGTCACTTCCATTTAGACCAATGGTTCCCAAAGTGGGATCCCTGAACTTGTGGAGTTCCACTATGGGTCCATCCCTTGAGCCAGCGTACTGTAGCAGGTACTTTTGCCACATGGAGGATGCCATTTTGTTCTTGCATGCACAGTGTGTGAGAGGTCACCCTGGTGGGGGCATTCTTACTTTGATACAGTTTAATGGTTGTAATAAATAAATAACCTCTAATAATTGCAGACTGTTTACTTTTGGTTCCGTTGGGTCTTATTTTAATTGCAAATATATTTTTTTAAATAAACATAACCAATAGAACAACAACATGAAACTTCTATATCACAAATGAAAGGGGTCCAGAAAATTTAGGCAGATGCCAAAAGGGTCCTTGGTGGAAAAAAGTCTGGGAACCACTGATTTAGACTATTAAAAAGCTAATGGGACTGGAATTAGAAGGATAAAGGTGCTGTACTTAAATCTAAAAATTAATGGGAAACTTATCACATCCAATTTACCTTCACTTGCGCTGATTATAATATCAGGCTGAAAGACAATCCAGGAGGAGGAATCTAAATGTTAAAGAAAATTCTTAAGAAATAAAACACCAGCCCTACTTTTGATACTAGCATATCTGTTTATAAAACCACTCATCTCATATTAGCATTAGCTTAAATAAATAAGCCCCCAGAAGTTGCTGATTAGGACCAAATTCAAGCAGCCTCATTCAGATCTCCAACACTGTCCCCTTTGTTGTTTATCATCCCTTATGAACCAGTCACAAGATGATTTCCTCATTTCCCTATGACATTTCAGCTGAATGCTTTAAAGGAATTTCATTCCTAGACCTCATAACATTAACACACATTTTGATTCTGTATTGCAGCTATAGCACACTTTTGCTTCCAAAAGCTTTATACCACCATTTAATTCTCAGAGAAGCCTTATCTGAAATGAGAGACTATGAACCCCACAACGCTATCTTAGTCACATTAGAGTGGGACTACATTTCAAATATTTTGTTCTAATATTCCAGTACTCCATTCTTTCATCAAAAAGCTACTAACAGACTTGTCTAACAGGCAAGAAAAAACAAATATTTGATTCCCCCATTTCACTTTATTTCTAATAGCAGAAATGCTCTAAATTTGCAGGTGCATAGAGAAACTATTACATCTGGACAAAGTTCCAGAATAAAATAGAACCAAAGGATACAGAGTTTACATGGAACAGGAGACTGATTAGTCACGGAGGCTGGACCTGCACATGGGAGGAAAAGTTAACATCTGAAACAAAGAAAAACAAGTCCCAGGACAGACGGATTTCTCCAGCTGCCATGAGTAGGTAAGGTTTATTAGCTGATTAGTGCACACATTCTTTGTTATGCAAGAAATTAACCATCTGTTTTCCCTGTCAAGATGCGGTATCTCAGTTTTTAGTAAAATGTGTCACGATTCACACTTGCGTTTGTCACCTTGTGTTGTGTTGAAATCATAACTTGCCACTTAGTGTTGCAAAAAGTCTTTTAACCACATACACTTAAGTAGCTTGTTGCTTTGATGTAGCTGAATGAACAAGAAGCTACGTATTACTGTTAATTGACTGCAGAACTTGTTGCCTCTTGAGAGACTCTGTGCTCCTTCTGCCTCCCCACTTATTTCTCAAATTTAAAGCTACTCATTAGTGTGGGTGTTATGATTTCAACACACAAGTATTCCAGAACTCAGTTAAAAAGAAAAGACATGCCATAACCCATCCTAACGCAATAAAAATAATGCTGCTCAGTTTGCTAGATACTGCATGCAAGCACATTGTATTTCTTAGTTCCTCAAAAAACTGGACAGTGGTTTTTGCATTCTGAAATTAAGCAATTCTGTTTGTTACACAATATTATTTGTGAAGTAGTTACATATATACCCACAAAACACATACACCAGTTGACAAATCACATCTTCCAGAATCACTATTTCCATTGTGACTTCAGAGAAAAGAACAGGTCAGAATTAAACTCTTTAAAGTGGAAGATCCCATCTCAGGCAAAATATATACAAGATCCTCTAGTCCAGTCTAACATAGCCACTGTGAACTACACTGCTTGTAGAATCGTAACTGTGGTGCTACAGGGGTGAGCACCCCAGTGCAGGAAGGATCTTCAGGTGGTGCAGAGTTTGTGTAAGTAGATGTTTCTATTCCACCCATGGCTAGTGTAAGGGGCCTGGATACTGCTATGCTGTGTTGATCCTCTGCCATGGTTTCAGCACCTGGGGGCTGTTAGCAACTACAGTATATTACAGAAACCCTCAGGTTGCTCTAATGTATGCCTAGGGACCAACCCTGTTACACACAGCAGCTCCAGAACTGGGGGAGTGCAAAGGTGTGCTTTACACCACCATAGCTGTATAGTAGGAGAGACACTGTTAAAGTAACAAGTCAGTACTTGAATTTTATATATGTGAACAGTTCACTGACACTGAACACAACTCCCACACACCACTTAAATTTTACCTCAAGGTACAATGGTAGGTGAATAAGTATTTTAAGGAGTAATTGTTACTTTTGTGCATTTTAAATCACAGTTTAAGCACAAGAGGAGAGGAAGGGTGATCCAGTGATTAGGACGTTCAGCTGGGGCTCAGAAGACTGGATTAAGTCCTTGCATTGCCATAGACGTCCTGAGTGACTCTGGACAAATCACTTACCCTCTGTGCCTTGTACCCCACCCCACCTCCTAAGATGGGGAATAATAGCACTTCCCTACCTCACAGGTGTTGTGAGGAAAAATACATTGAAGACTGTGAGGCACTTAGATACTATGCTGATTGGGGTTGTATATGTACCTAGGATTGAAAAACATGTTCACTGTGTTTAAGTGCCATGTAATAATTTTACCTGCCACAGGGATCTGATAGGGCTGTATTGATCGAGCTGGAAGAACAAGTTGATGAAGGGTAACGGTCCCATCAAATTCTCCTTTTAGTTTGATATCAAATATTACAGATGTCTAAAATTGAAAAGAAAGTGCCCCTCATTTTTCATGCCCATGAGAAGATATTCAGCAATTATAAGAGCACATCTCAAGTTATTCATGTTCAAATGCTTTTGCATTTATTTCATCCTCTGCTCTTGTAATAATTAAATCATGTTACTTACTTAACTTGGTTTATAGGTTTTTCAAAATTACCAGAAGTATATTTTCCTCAAAATTAGACTCATGTAATGTCTCAAGACTTCCACTAACTTTAAAGCCAAGTTTGAATTTTGTTAATATTAGCTAAAAAACACAGATGGTGTGATTCTGCCACAAGTACAGTGTGTTCTCTGTGGGAGACCTGTATTAGAGAGATCTCACACTTTGCATTACAGGGACTCCATGGCAAATTTAAAATTAATGGCATGTAACCTATTCAAATTGTGTACTGTCTGTCTTCTGCATGTGTACACCAGCACTTGCTGCTTGACCCAGATAGTACTGGAGAATAAACATATCGTACAAAATGTTAAATTAACATACAGCACTAAAACTACAATTAAAAACCCTGCTCTGCAACATCTACTAACGGGGCATATTATCCAAACTCTTTTTAAGCTGCCTAGAAGGAGTTCATTTAGGAGACAAAAGCCTTTGGTGCAAGTAAAGATCTAGCCACCATCTATGCGGTCCTTCATCACAGACAGATTAACTATTGAGGCTCCAATCTTGCAAGAGCTCTGCTTTCAATGGGACTACTATGTGCATAAGATTAAACATCTGCCTAGGAGTTTTTGCAGGACTGGGGCACTATGTTATTAAAAGTTAGCCTGAATGCAACATTAAGGTTGGGAAGTCAGACACTCAAGTGCCAGGAAATTCCCAATGTTAAGAATTTAATGCTCAACCTTAACTCAGGCCCCTTTTGCAGATGCCTTAAAACAGTGGTTTTCAAACTTTTTTTCTGAGGACCAAGTTGAAGAAAATTGTTGATGCCCGCAACCCAGCAGAGCTGGGGATGAGGGAGTTAGAGTGTGGGAGGGGGCTCTGGGCTGGGGCAGGAGGTTGGGTGCAGAAGGGGGTCAGGGCTCTGGGGGTGCAGACTCTGGGGTGAGGTGTTTGGGGTGCAGGAGGGGGTTCTGGGTTTGAGGGGGCTCAGGGCTGGTGCAGGGGATTGGGGAGCGGGGTTGGGGCACGGGCTTACCTCCGGCAGCTCCTGGTCAGCGGCGCAGCCAGGGTGCAGAGGCAGGCTTTCCGTCTGTCCTGGCACCGCAGACCACGCTGTGCCCTGGAAGCAGCCAGCAGCAGGTCTGGCTCCTAGGTGGAGGCCTGCAAGTGGCTCCACGCGGCTCTCGCCTGCAGGCACCACCCCACCGGCCAATGGGAATGCGGAGCCAGTGCTCAGGCAGTGCGCGGAGCCCCGTGGCCCCCCTGCCTAGAAGCCAGACCTGCTGCTGGCCCCTTCCCAGGCGGTGCTGACCAGAGCTGCTAGCGTCCCTGGGTGCGGAGCAAGATGACCCAGTGCCTTACATGCCGCGACCCAGTACTTCGAAAAACACTGACTTAAAAGACTAATTCTCTCTACTTCAGTCAAATACTATGAAGTAATTAAAAAACCTACATTAGTATCAATGTCTTTTGGTTTATTTTAGGATTACACAGCTAATGCTCAAAAAATTCAGGGAGTAGTTAAGGCTCCAATGGGAACATTAGTTCAGCATATTGCACATCCTGTATATTTTATAGCATGTATTTTATGCTATGCTGAACAGTACTGAAATTGTGTTTCAATGAGACATTTACAACTTCTCATGCAAATTGTTCCAGCAACTGTCAGAGCAGCAGGCTAGTCAAGCTTCCAGATCTTGTCAGTGAGAATGTACAGTGATGATAAAGGCAGGGACAGGGTTTTATTAGGCTCTGGGGCAAGTATATCACTTTGCTTCTCATCACAAGCAATCTCCAATTGTTTTTCCTCCCAAAACCAAGCAGGGTATCTAATGAGGACTATGGGAGAGATTTTCAAGGCACAAAGGGCAGTTTGGCACCAACTCCTATTCAATGGGAGTTGGCCATTTAATTGCCCTTTGATAATCTTCTCCTGTACATCCATGGTGAGTTTTAAACTTCAGCCATTTTCGCTATAGCTTTGTAGAAAAGGTGTATTTTATTACAACACAACACACACAACAGGGAAGTAGTTTTGCCATTCTCCTATAACTCAAAAATATACAGAAAGATTTTGCTCAAACTTTCCTCAAAAATAAACATCACTTTTGAAGCAAGAGATAGGAAGACAGCCTCCAAAAAGGTGAATGTTTTGGAGAGTCAAGACCATGAAAATGACAGGGTTCTAGAATGGTAGCTGTTTTGCAATCTGAATAGTAGTAGGCATTACTCTACATCCACTATACTACAAAATAAAATTTGTTTATAGGATGCAACTAAGCCAGTATAACACATGCCCCTGGCCCAAAACAGAGAGATGGAAAAGTTCTTTTGTACACACGACTTTACAAATAAATAAATAAATAAATAAAATTAGTGTGAACTATTATTTTCTCCCCATATGTGGCTTTTTAAGATCTGTTTGAGACTTAAAAATCAAGATCAGTTTTTAGCTGCAACCATTTGAGTTATTAGAATACAAAGTTTCTAATCATTAGAGGGAGACGGGGCTTTTAATGGCTGAACCAGCTTTGCTCCAGCTGTAGACATATAAACCTTTAGGCTGAGAGAAGTAGACAGTTTTATGCCCACCAACTTTTTTTTTTTTTTTTTTTTTTGAGAGAGAGAGAGAAATGAGAAACTGAAAAGAAGATATGATTTTCATTCTAATTCAGATCTAACGCATTACAATTAGGAGTGGGATTTTTTCCCCCTGTAAATTACAAATTTGGGCCCTGATCCTGAAAACACTTAGCTTTACTTGGAAAGACTAAGCACATGCAAAAGTATTTGAAGGAACAGGACCATTGGCTCCAGAAAATCTAGCATAAACTTTAAAGACAAGGTTTAAATAATTTGTAGGCAGATCATACCTCAGTGTCCTGATGATGAACTACCACCAAGTTATCTACAACATTCAATGCAAACTTCCCTGTCCTGTTCAACTTTAATATATGCATCTTCTTACAGGAGCTTTCCCTATGAAAACATTAACATCAGAGATAAGAGGCATTGATCAGCAAGGTCATTTATATCTAAAAATAAAAACCAAAACACAACTTACCTTGGTAAATGATAAAGGACTACTTCTGCTCCGGTACTATTGGAAGTCCTTGAATGATGCCTCAGATAGAGAACATAAAGCTGCCCATATCTAACAAAACAACATGATTAAAATGTTATTCTTCAAATAAATGAATATACTAGCAGAAAAATTGCACCTAGGAGACCCTTTCTGCAATGAAGACAGCAAGTTATCCTATTACTGCAGTGTCTGACCAGTCTGTCATGGTCACATTGCTTCCCCCTCAGAAAACAACTCACATGAAGTTACACATAAGTCAGTTTGCTTACAGAATCTAAATTAGGTGACAAACATCTATCATTCAGGCTAGCTCTGTCCATACAAGATTGTTCTCTATTGTACATTTACAAGCCTTTTGTAATGTTTAGTTTTACATCTCTCAAGTGATAGAGACTCATTCACTTCCTAATCAGTTCTATCTTTTTATAAGAGTTCTTTAGGCTCCTTTACGTTCAGTCCAGTACCAAGCACTTTAACAATACTCTATTATAAGATAAAAAGCAGACAAGTCATTTTACCATGACTGGACTTTACCCTCCTCTCTGGATCTCCACTACAAAAGCTGTCAATACCCTTTAAATGAAGGAAAAGACTGATTATTCAGTGGTACGTACATTGTAGCCATAGCAATATCTCTTTCAGAAAGGCTGAGTTTGGAGGACTTGGGTGCTGCAGGCAATTCAATTTCAAACTTTGATAATTTTGACATTGTTCCTCCCTGTTTAAAAAAAAAAAAAAATTCAATCTGTCAAGTCTAGTCTAGAAAAAGTTTCTTCTATGTTTCTCAACTATGAAGGCCTGTGATAATATGAATGGCACCCACTAGTTGTGAGAAGGGGCAATACTGTTCCAAAAAGAAGAGAAGCTTTTAGAGCAATCAACTCATTTATTTACTACTATTTGTAGTGTAGCCCCATCCCTGTTTTGGTAGGCACTGTATGAACAGCAGAGTTATTACTTTAACATTCTACTGCACCAGTTTCAGTGAATGAGGTCTTAGGCTTCCCTTTCAAATTAATTAAACTAATACAAGAATCTATAGTCAAACCCATTTACAGTTGAGTCTGGAATTCGAGACCAGAATGGCCTGATTTTCAGAGGAGCTGACCACCCAGTAGGCACTCAGCCTTTTTGGGGTGGGGGTAGAAGCCTTACATCGATCATGGAAGCTTTTCTTTTTACAACTGACCTCTCCTGAAAGATTTATTTCAAATTTTGTATCTTCAAAGGTCTCTTAAGGAAGTTTAACAATATTAACATTTTAATTGAGAAGTTGAAAAAATTCAGTGGGTACCTATTAGCCAGCAAGGTCCTTGGCAAGACCCTGATCAGAAGCCCATGCCTTCATCCCACCATCTGCTGGGAAGATGCCAAGACTCTTGGCACACTGCTGTCCCAGGATCCTGCTTGGGGGCTCCTTTCATGTAAACTGGAGCCAGTAGGCATGATACATGGGAAACCCCCATTTTACCTCCTCCGACAGCTGGAAGGAAGGGGTGTGCTCTCGTCACCCCACTCAAAGACTTCTTTCTTCCTTCCCCCCCCACGCGCCCCCCCCATCTCCAAAGAAGCAGGAGTGCAGTTCTACCCCTCATGGAATCCCCTTCTCCCATGAATATTTTCAGTGTCCAGCTGCTGAGCTCATAGTCATAGCTTTCCTCAAGCCACAGCAGTGTGAAACAGGTCTGATTCTTGTCCGACTGATATGCTGCCCAAAGGGTTTGAAACAGCAGCTACAGAAGTAACACGAATCTTTTCAGTGTCATTAGTGATGCTTGGGAGGAACTACGCAGTTGTCTCCGCAGGCTCAAGAAGAGAACAATGTATTCATTCACATTTGGAAGGTTACAGTTACAAGCAAGAGAACTAGAAACTTAGTTTTTCCTTTAAACAAAAGATCACATTCTGCAGAAATTGAAGGCTTAGGCTACTACAGTTGCTACTGGGGTTGGATTTTAGAGTTCTGTTTAAATGTATTTAATTGAAAGGGTAATTTCTGGAAAGATATCATAATCCTTTTGTCAAGTCACTGGGCCACCAAAATGTATGCATCAATGATTTTGCTTTTGCTGCATTACTCCTCTAATGTCAGCTATCCAGCATCATCTTAACTCACTTCCCTGTGAAGGCAGATCTATCTAGTGTTAGTGTCTCCCAAGTATTTACAAATAGAAATCTTTTCCTTCTCTACTCAGAGAGAAAGACTGGTGTGTAGGTTTTCATTTTGTCTGCTTTTTTATTTTTGTTTGTATGAGGGACTGGAACCATTACACATCTAGGAGGAAACTAAAAATAGAAAAGACCAACACGGGGGTGTGGGGGGAGGAAAGGGGGAGGAGACAGTCACCCCCCCCCCTAAAAACCCAATGTATCAAACAAAACTCAAGATTGGGAATGTGTCCCTTACCTTGAAATAGAATGGCTGGAGGACATTGCCGAGGACTGTAGTCGACAGCAGAATGACAGAACTCTCCGGGCAATACATGTACCAGTTTACATTGATATTCTGATTTTTCACCAGTTTCAAACTTCGCTTCTCTGGTAATACCTGGAGACACAAAGTAACAGCACCTTTACTATTCCAGTAGCGGCAAGCGGCCACACTGTACTAGGTGCCCCACCAGGATGGATAAATATTGATGATTTTTTAAATAAAAATAGATTTAAATACATTTTTCTTTTTGAAAATAAATCTTGTTCAATTTTAAATTATGATACCCTATGTTAAAGCCTAAACTTATTATCTATTAAAAAATCTATTTAAATAAATATGCAGCATCAAATGAGCCCTCCTCAAATTTTAAGTCGTTAAAAGGTGATGTTTATTCAGTTATAGACAGGATCAGGGGAAAAATATCTTAACCTTTTCAGGTCAGCTCAACATTTACAAATGTGACAATGTCACGTACTGCATTAAGTAAGTATCTATATTATTTTCAGTCTTTAAAATGCAGCAAATGCTGATGTTTACATTTTTCCTAATGCAAATACTTTCAGTTTCTGTTGTGCAAAAAGCTTTTGTCTTAATTTCTTTTGGTTTCAGTTTAGTTAGCAGGTGCAGAGAAACTATTTTCTTCATTTGGACTAGTTCTAAGTTGAGAAACTGACTGGGAGTTGAAAAAAAAGCAGAAAAGCTTATACATATGTAAGCTATGGATAAAAAATACATTTGGGAGAGGATGAGACATACCCGTTCTAAACACTTTTAAGAACCTGGGTGGGGCCAGATGTTCAAACACCTTTAAGCCCCTAAAGATACGGATAGGAGCCTAGTATAATTTTCAGAAGTGCCTAAGCAGGTTAGGTGCCTATCTCCCATGGTGTTTAGGCGCTTTGGAAAAACCCATTAAGCACATATCTGTATCTTTAGGCTCCTAAATACCTTTGAAAATCTGTCCCATGATGACTAGAAACAATCTGTCAATTCACTAACTACAGTTAATACTTCATTTATTTAATAAATCAGTTTTAAATGCAAAATGTGTTTTGATAAGCTTATTTTTCTTATGTATCTAGCACATTTAAGGCAGTTTTATTTAATAAAAGCAAATTTTACAATACTGCTTTTGTGCATTTTTAATGCAATTCCAATTTCCATCCAAATGCAGCTTGACACAAATGAGTTAAAAAAAGTGTGTCATTTGCTATTTTTTAACATAAAAGATGTAAAAAGTATGAATCAGAATAAAATGTATGTTAAGCTATATAATTGTTTAAATAAATGCCTATAGATATAGTATATCCTTCTGGTTACCAAACAGTACCAGCCAATTTAGTGGAAAGACTATAGTTAGTAGCAAATCAATAGTTTTAACGGTTATACCAATCAATGAGAATGAACCTCTCTTTAGGAAAATAACTAAGAAGTATAAATACAAAACAAGATTAAAATCAATTATTTAAATCAAGATTCCCTGCTTGCTGATTTAAATCATTAATATCACTGATTTTAATCAATCCACCTCGTACGGTACATACAGAAGTCAGTCCCTACTCCAAAATTCTTATGATAGTGGGCTGTGATCCCACAGCTTGCTTCACATGGGTAGACTCCTGGTACATGTGGGACCTCACTGAAGTCAAGTGAGAAACAACAGATGATTTAGTTCTGCAGTCCAATGCACACAAGTTTATTCTATGGGTTTTTGATTTGTTTTTAATTCAACCACTGCCTTATCACTTGCTCCACATGATCAACACACTCTAATAGTATTTTCAGAAAATATTCATCTAATCACCAGAAAGAGGAATGTTTATCCAGTAGGTCACTCCAACAGCACACAAGTTAAATACAAAAGCCTGAGGAGAACTCAGCAGTTAAGGAATTAGGACAAGATGGGAGGGAGATGGGTTTAAGATGGTATATGGAACATGTCAGGGATGGGCAGGTGTGACATGGTCTTAGCTGATGGGCATTAACGCTGTTAAACTTAGCACTGAATTTGTGCACTCTTAAATATATTGGTGCTTTACTTTGCATGAAGTAAAAAAAATTTCAAATTTGTTAACATTTATATTAATTTTATTACAATTAAAGAGGTTTACTAAGCCAGAGTTGCTAAATAGATTAATTAAATCCTTCTCACTGGAGTATATTTTCCAGTAACAGCATGAATAGGTTGTTATGATAGTAAAACTACAACATATACAATGTCCAAAAAAAATTGCATTTAACTCTCTAAAAGCAAAAACATCAAAAAATGCTCCAGGATAAAACATTCACTTTTCCCTTATCTCTAGCTGTCAGTTTCCTTGTACAATCATACTAAACAGTTCAGAGCTAGAGGTAAGAAGTTCAGAGCCAGGGACTGCAAGATAATTAAGACATTTAACCTCTAAGCAACAATAAAATGTAATGCTGAAATTTCCAAATATGCACATTTTTACAAGACAATTATTTGGATTACCTGATAGAATTCAATTCCTTGATCTGTTATGAAGACAATTTCTGTAGAACTTGTCCAGCAAAATCCTAAAATGTTGGCATTCTTGGTCTTTTATTAAAAGAAGATATAAACAGATTTTAGTAGAAATTTATTAACTAGCCGTATAAACAAGTAAAATTTTAGTGAAGAATCTGGGAACTTTTGCATCTACCCTAGTATATTTCAGTTTTGGTTTGCCTGGTAGACCCATTATTGGTCTAACTGCAGGAAGTACAGCCATGCAGGGTACCAAATCATAATACACCTCTACCCCGATATAACGCTGTCCTCGGGAGCCAAAAAATCTTACCACATTATAGGTGAAACTGAGTTATATCGAACTTGCTTTGATCTGCCGGAGTGCGCAGCACCCCCGGAGCACTGCTTTACCGCGTTATATCCGAATTTGTGTTATATCGGGTCGCGTTATATCGGGGTAGAGGTGTAGTATGTCTATTTTATGACCCTCAGTCTGGCACCTTTCACAAGTACTACCTGAAATACTTCTTCAGCCTATCTGTTGGTATTTGCACACATCTTCTTGTACAGTCACAGAGTAATACATGGATTATTATTATTATAATAATTATCTACAGAGATGTCATGCTGAACCATTCTTTCATTGTTATTATTGGAAAGCTATTGTGAAGAGACGGTCTTACGTTTATAAAGGTACTAAAATCCTCTTTTTGTAAAAAATCCATAAAAGTACAGCAATGGTAAAAAAAAAAAAAAAAAAAAAAAGGCATACTTATGCTGTCCTCTTATCCTCACAACCCTGACTGCGGGACAAACTGTAGGATAGCATGCAATTCAGCTTCCATATCCAATAGAGCCAAACATAGTGGTGGTCTGGGTAATATGGATAATAGTCCCCAAAAGACCGGATTGAGAGAGACACCCACCGAAACTCCCCCGTCATTTCACATTAGTTATTTGATCACCATGCTAAAGTGGTCTGGATTCGTTAGTGACTTAGCATTACTAATACCCTGGCAATTTCCTGTTCCAGTCCCCTGAGTTTGGCTCCAGAAAAGGCTGGAAATACTGTGGAAGCAGCACATGTCGCCACTCAGGGGACAACTAGTGCAAGTTCTAAAACAACTGCTTGTAAGAGCTAAACATATTCAACCATAATAATTGTAAAATGTTACCAGTTTGAGTCATATTTTCACAGCCATTAACTATTCTACGAAAAGGTATCAAATACTTCCATTAGAATCAAAGTGCAGAGGGAAGCACTAAATGTAAAGAGAAATTCTATTTTGGGGCAGTCAAATGGGAAATGCGGATCCAACTCTGCCAGGTGTTGAGCATCCTCTATTCCCACTGATATCAGAGCTAAGGGGCACTCACCACCTTGCAGTATACGGTCCTGGGGAGAGTAACCCACACTAGGAAAGGATAGTCCTTTCACTCCCTCTAGCAGCTGGTTCACATACAAAGTTTATGGCATGTTGCTGCTTCCTGCTAAGGGACCTAGGGCCTGCTCCAGTATTCACCGAAGTCAATGGGAGTCTCTCTCATTAGTCCTTTAGATCAAGCAATAGAGGGTTCATGCTTTTGGCGCTGAAGGTCTCCAAGTCATGCCCACTGGCAGCCCACACAGGGTTTGGTTACATATGCAGAAAAAAATTACTAGGGAACTAACTTCTGAATCTCAGATGCTACCAAGAACAGAATCCTGGAACACACTTCACTCATGTCACTATTTATGTGCATCAATGGTTCAGAGAATCTATACAAAACAGCCAGCTTCGTATTAGCACTTCATTTAAACTAAAGAAGTGAATTCACAACATACCTTGCATTCCTGTGTATATTCTAGTTGAGGGCTGTCTGGAATAAAGTTCAAAAAGTCCTGAAATAAGTAATATTAGAACATTAGCAACTATGAAGCATTGAATCTGATGAGCACAAAACAGGAGATGAGTAAATTTACCATCTCTACCTATTCTGGATTAGATATACTAGTGTAAAACACTACAATGCTTCTTTTCCACTTGGAGAAATAATCCTGTCTCCTAGCCAATTCTTCATGGGAAGAAATCAATTTTCATTAAGAGTTTACACTTTTAAGGCTAAATCATTCCTTCAGCAGAAAAAAAGTCCTGGAAGAGCTAGGAAATAAATTTCAATTCAGAATGGTCAGACACTCATCCTGAAGGGTTTGTCCCTCACAGAGTGGACAGCAAGAGCGACTATTTGGATCCACAGATGTCATCAGATCTTCAGGGGGGGGGAAATGGCTTTTTGTGCATCAGAGAGTGACGATGGTGACCTCTCCTGGCTCAGTCACAGAAGGGATCAGGAAACTATTACTTTGGTTGTCGGACAGAGGAACTCTTTTAGCTTGTATGGCATAGATCTGTGTTTTGGGACCTGAAGGGCCAGAGTTCTAGTTCCAGCTTTCTGTGTTTATAGCAAAATTTCTTACCACACTCTTTGAGGTTCTCTGAACAGCCAATATCTTGTTCCCCAAGGAAAACTTGATGCATTTCACTTCCCCTTTGTCTTCCATTCTACACACACACACAAAAATCAGTAGAAGTATATTTCTATCATGTAATCATTTATTACAAAATTTTAACAGCTGCTATTTCTTAAAAAAAAGAGAACAGATAGGCAAAATGTAAGGCAGACATTTTTGTGTACAACGTACACAACTAGTAAAGACAACTATAAGGTCCAATATCGATGCATCAAGATACAACAGGCAGTATATTCCTGAAGAATTACTGAATGAATCAAGTCTATTATGGAGTTACAAATGATTATAGCCACACACAAAATTCAATAGCTTCCAAGAAATGCTCTGCCTTGACTGTCTTATTGCTACTATGAAATGGAATTAAAGGAAGAATTATGAACTTTGCTCATATTCTAATTCTAACTGAATGCATGACAGAAAAACTATAGCTCAATGTAATGTAAAAAACAGAACGCTCGCTTTGTGCCTGATTGTGCAAAGGTGCTGAATACTCTCAATCCCACCGATGTCAGTGACATTGCAGGACTAGTAACTTTGCCTCTGTGTTCTAAAACTATTTACTAATTGGCAAGATAGACTGCTAAGCACTTGTAGACCTGCACTCGGATACCTGTGGATCCTGAAATTAGTGTAAAAGGGCACAGCCACACTGGGGGCGGAAAAAAGATATATTTTTATCATGTTAACTAACAAGCAGAAAAATCTTAGTGGGGACAAAGCCGTTGTAATTTTAACATGCGTCAGCAAGTCAAGCTAAACACTAGGGGAGAGACAGTCAACTGAGAGAGATGGTTCCAACCTACAAGGCACTGAGGACTTCCTGGAATTTGCCACACCTGCAAATCCCACTGATGTCAGAATTGAAGGCACTCATGGCCTTGAAAGATATCCTGATCTGCTAACGTGTTAGATGTACAATTGTCTTGTCCACACTAGGATTTTATCATAGAATCACAGAACTGTAGGACTGCAAGGGATCTCAATAAGTCATCTAGTCCAGTCCCCTGCACTCAAGGCAGGACTAACTAATAACTAGACCATTCCTGACAAGTGTAACCTATTTCTAAAAAACATCCAATGACAGAGATTCCACAAACTCCCTAGGCAATTTGTTCCAGGGCTTAAGTACCCTGACAGTTAGAAGTTTTTCCTAATGACCAACCTAACCTCCCTTCCTGCAATTTAAGCCCATTGCTTCTTGTCCTATCCTCAGATGTTAAGGAGAACAAATTTTCACCCTCCTCCTTTATATACTTAAAAGTTTGTCCCCTTCAGTTTCCTCCTCGCCACACTAAACAAACCCAATTTTTTCAATCTTTCCTCATAGGTCATGTTTTCTCAATCTTTAATCATTTTTGTGCTCTCCTCTGGACTTTCTCCAATTTGTCCACATCTTTCTTGAAATGCAGCACCCAGAATTGGACGCAATACTCCAGTTGAGGCCTTATCAGTGTGGAGTAGAGTGGAAGAATTACTTCTTGTGTCTTTCTTACAACACTCCTGCTGATGTTTGCTTTTTTTGCAACATGGTGAGACTGTTGACTCTCATTTAGCTTGTGATCCACTATAACCCCCAGATCCTCTTCCACAGTACTCTTTCCAGTCATTTCCCATTTTGTATGTGTGCAATTGATTGTTCCTTCCTAAGTGGAGTACTTTGCATTTGTCCTTATTGAATGTCATCCTTTTTACTTCAGACCATTTCTCCAGTTTGTCCAGATCATTTTGAATTTCAATCCTATCCTCCAAGCACTTGCAACCCCTCTCATCTTGGTATCATCTACAAACTTTATATGTTTACTTTCGATGCCATTATCTTAATAATTTATGATATGTTAATAAAAATATACATTTTTTCCTAGTGAATAGGAGGCTGAAAAAGGACAGAGCTTTAATCACAGATTTTTATAGGTGTTCTTCCACAGATACAGAACAGATAAGTAGTTTCTTTGGGGGTATTGCTGCCATACAGGCACATGGAAATTTGTGATTCATGGAAGTTTAGAGCATGTTAGCAAAAGATGCCATCTATTTTACAGAAATATGAGTTAGATTAGACAAGTTACATTAAAATGCAATACCTACATTAAGGAAATATTATGGCTTGAGAATTTAAATGTACAAGTAGGTAAATTCAAAATTATGATTCCCACACCTGCCATAAATTGGCCCTCATATGTTGTAAGTGCATATGACTGCTAATGTCCAATAATGGCAAATTACAACTTATGCTAAGTCACGTCTTTTTTGTTTGTTTTAAACTCTCGAGTTTTGGTTGTGTTTGAATTTTCAACCAGAATGTAGTATTAACAATTTTCTTCAATGGGGTTTTTTGTTTTAAGAAAAAAACTGATTGATCACACATGGTAATAAGTAAACTTATTGCATTTGTTATTATTGAATGAAAATATGTTCTTAAAACAAAGCAACAGGATCAGGACATTCCAGTACTTCATGGATGTTGCACCTATGTGACAAACTACAGTACAACCAAGAGACGTATACAGTGAAAGATAGCTGCAAGATCACAAATGGTATCCTAGAGCAGTACAGATACAAATGAAAATACCTTGCTGATCATACCTGAATGAAATGGGATTTTTGTCCTCCAAGCCTTTAACAACCACCCCAGTGGCTCCACCAGATCGAACAGCAAAAACCTAAAGAGTTAAAATTGCATATTTAAAAAAAAAATGCATTTTAAGACACAGCTTCTTAGCTAACTCAAAGTCATATCATGGGTCTCAACAAGCCTTATTTCTGTAAAACCATGCATTTGCTTTTCTACCCAAATATAAGGGATGAGCTCTAAAAAGAAAAGCAATTTAAAAAAATTCATCTTATGCAGAGTAGATAGCAGCAATTCTACACGGATTGTGACCATATAGTATAGTGTGTTAGTTCATTTTTGTTTTGGAGACTTAAATTCATATTTTGATTCGGACACACGTCAAAACCCCCAAGTGTCGCTAAATGGCCCAGTGCAATCCTTGGATGTATAAACAAGGAAATAGCCCATAAGATTAGGAAGATGATATTACCTCTGCCTACAGTTTTGGTGAGATCATTACTGGAATATGGTGTCCAGTTCCAGTCTCCACACTGGAAAATGGACATTGACAAGTGGAGAGGATTCAGAAGAAAGCTACAACAATAATTTGAGATCTAGAAATAAGGAATGCTGGTTTACATACACACTTGCACTGAAAAAGCAAAATATATTAATTAAAACAGGTTTGTTATTTTGGTGTAAGTCTGTGTGTGGACACTTGTAGTAAAAAGCTAAATCAACTTATGCCACTTTTTCCAAAAATCATACAAACTTTCACCAAAATAATTAAACACATTTTAATTCATATTTGTATTTCAGTCCAAGTCTGAACTCCTTAAATCTATTAAGGCTGGCCTACAAAATCTCTTCAGCTTATCAAACAGAAGGCAGAGCAGCAACTCGGTCAGGTTGTAGTGTTATCCACTACTTCTGGGTCATTCTACCCCACAAACAGCTCCAGTGCCTGCCCCTGTTAATGGTCAAAATTTCACTCTACTACTTGGAAAGCTACAACTCCTCAGTTTCACATCTGCAGCATGTGCTGAATTACAGCAACCACATTTAATCACTTTTGCAGACTTGACTTTGCTGAGGCTAAGAAAAGCTAGACACAGAAGAGACGCTAGAGCTGTCTGTCACAGACTAAGACAAGTATATATGTTCACATTCGGAAAGATCTCTCTACAATCGTAAGGGCAAGCAAGTGTCCAAGAGAAGTCATATTTGGAAGTAAAGAGTGACCTTAAAAATTACAACTAAAGGAGAATTATATTTTGTTCAACACTCCAGTAAGAGAGACACCAATTAGCATTCAAAGTGACCTTAAGCAACAAGAGGCATTTATTCATAGCAATCCAAAGGATTTAGGTATTTTGTTAAGATCTATATACAGGGATATGTAAAAGGGGTAATGTAGTCACCTAGTATCTATCTAGGTTCCAAGGAATCCTTGAAAAGTTGTGTCTGTCAAACGGAAAGGAAATCAAATAAGCCCCTATTAAGTAATAGTTGGGGCCCTTCGTTTTCGGTTTTTATTTTATTTAATTTTTCCCAGGAATTTATCGGTGTTTATCACCACAAAAACAAAAACAGGTGAAAATCAGTGGAAAAAACTATTATTTTTTCTGGGCAAATATCAGGGTTTATTTTGGTGGATAGAAGGATGTGGGGGGAAGTATTCAGTAGATTAATGCTCTGATTAATGGAATTCAATGTTGTTTACTGCAGAACTAAAACAGAACTCAAAACACAATGCCACCTCTGAGGTAAGAAAACAATATATCTCTAATCCCCAAATAAAACTTTTCATTTTAATAAACAGCTTACTGTTGTAGACTTAGAACTATTAGCCTATAAATATTTACATTTAATAATTGGGCCACACCATTTGTAGCGCATACACTCAATTTCATCCTTTTCGCCGTTTTTTTTTTTTTTTTTTTAAACTTTTGAATACTTCCTTGTGCTCTAAAATGTATTCGGATACAGATTTTCGTTTTCTTCCCATTTTATTGTGTTAGATCTTTAAACCGTTATCTGCTAGCAGCTTGAAATGTGTACATGGTAGGCGTCAGATTAATCAGTACATTCAGATGTGCACGCACTTAAAGGCTTGCGTGTGTGCCTATTTGTTTATTGTGTATATCTTCTAGACTAATACGTAGCCTTAATTCAACAGGCAGCTTTGCATATACACACAGACTAATATATTATCGTTATATGTGTGTATATATATGTGTGTGTGTGTGTGTCATGCAATGTACTGTATTTTGCTAATAAATCAAGTTATTTTTTATATATTTGTATCATACAAAAGCAGGGTGAAAATCAGAAAAAAACGAATACTACTTTTTGTAAAAACCCAGGATTTATTTATTTTTTAATCGGTTTAAACTGAAAAGGAAGGGGGCTTAGTAATAATGCAGAGTTCAAATCCTGTGAAAACTGGAGCACACAACAGAGAACTGTGTATCAGTCCCAAAGTTTATTGTACAATTTTTTTTAAAAAAGTCAGACAATAAGAAGGCTTAATACCTCAAGTACAAGGTTTGCAACAATAAAAAGAGTCACAGCTGAGAAAAAGGAGCCTAACAGTTAGCATGTTAGCAATAGGACAGAAACTTAGGCCTTTTCTGCACTACAAATGCTTTACTGATATAGTTATACTGAGAAAACCCACTAGTGTAGATGCAGTTTATGCTGATAGAAGGAGTTTTTCTGTTGACACAACTCCACCATCTCCCACGACATTAGCTACTTGGACAGAAGCACTCTTATCAGCATAGCTGCATTTATACTTGGGGCTTATCTATACTTGAAATGCTACAGCAGCCACTGCAGCACTTCAGTGTAGACACTCACTAAAGCGAGCAGGGAGTTCTCCTATCAGCGTAGTTAATCAACCTCCCCGAGACAAGGCAGGTAGGTTGACCTAGCACTGCCTACACCAGGGGTTAGGTTGGCTTAACTATGTCACTCAAGGGTGTGGATTTTTTACACCCCTGAGCAACATAGCAGGGTCGACTTTACTTTTGAGTGTAGATGCGGTCTGAGGGTTTTGCTGACATAGTTATGTCATCTGGGGGCATGTTTTTTTCACACCCTTGACCAAGATAATTATGCTGACCAAACTTGGTAGTGTAAACCCTGGCCATACA
Source organism: Emys orbicularis (assembly GCF_028017835.1). Classification (NCBI taxonomy): domain Eukaryota; kingdom Metazoa; phylum Chordata; order Testudines; family Emydidae; genus Emys; species Emys orbicularis. Next base: position 82,274,717 of record NC_088684.1, read on the forward strand.
TGTAACCTCTAAGGCCTTGGCCACACTTAAAAGTTTTGTTGCTTTAACTAAGTCACCATAACTAAAGCAAGAAAACTTCCTAGCATAGATGCAGTTATACCAGTATAAAAGCACTTAGACCTATATAATTTATTCTGGTTCAGCAAAGCAAACTAAACTATACTGCTATAAAGTGACTTCTATTAGTATAACTGTGTCTAAGGTTTTCTACTGGCATATCTATGTTAAAAAAAATCACATCCCTTATCCACATAGTTATGCTAGTAAAACTTTAAGTGGAGATGAGGCCTAAGAATCTCCAAGATGTATTATTCGGGTAGCACCAACAGTACGCTAGGCACAGTCCACACACGTAAAAACATAGTTCCTGTTTCTTATAATATTCAGTCTAAGTTGCAATTAACTGTTACTGTAATATTTTACCCTATCTAGCAAGCCTGTTACCTTAGATAAAATGTATTTAATACATTTAACTTTTGATTTTTTTCTTTATTCTCAAAAACTAGTTTGTTAAGATTTTTTTTTTTTTAAACCAGTCTGATATTAGGGTAACCTTTTGTGGCTGTTACCAAAGAAGAGGATGAAGAACTTCTCACTAGAGGTCAGAAGTGAGGTAAAAAAGTAACTGGAACAGAGCACTCACTAAGGAGTATAGGGCACAGGATATCCGTATCAAAAGGTGGATACAAAGATGCTGGCTGCAATCAGTTAGAGGCATATGAAAAATTTAGTGACCACAAAGAGTGGCAGAAACTGGAGACTGAAGTTCACAGCTAGAAATTTCTCTTTTAAGTGAAAGCTTAAATTATGTAGAAACTGATCATTTAGACCAGGGGTAGGCAACCTCTGGCATGTGTGCCGATTTTCAGTGGCACTCACACTGCCCGGGTCCTGGCCACCCGTCCGGGGGGCTCTGCCTTTTATTTTAATTTTAAATGAAGCTTCTTAAACATTTTAAAAACCTTATTTACTTTACATACAACAATAGTTTAGTTATATATTATAGACTTATAGAAAGAGACCTTCTAAAAACATTAAAATGTATTACTGGCACGCGAAACCTTAAATTAGAGTGAATAAATGAAGACTCGGCACACCACTTCTGAAACGTTGCCGACCCCTGATTTAGACCATCACAGAGACCAGGTGGATGAGGTAATATCTTTTATTGGACCAACTTCTGTTAGTGAGAGAAACAAGCTTTCGAGCTAACACAGAGCTCTTCTTCAAAAAGCTTGTCTCTCTCAATAACAGAAGTTGATCCAATAAAAGATATTACCTCACCGAACTTGTAGCTGGGTTGGTCCTGGGATATTGGAGAGACAACTACGCTGCATATAGTAACACCATCCTTATTCACTAGGGTAAACTGCTTAGTCACCACAGGTGAGTGAGCTTTTCCAAGCACTGGCCATTGCTACTAAGCCTTTACTTTGAAGATAGCACTCAAATTATAAATCAAGGAGTGTGATGGAGGGGGAGCAGCCGCACCAGAACTCTGAGCCCAGAGCACCAGTTAGATTTTCCAGGCGTGACACCGCATCTGCAGCCACCTAGGGCTGTCCTGTCTCCAGCGCCACAGCCCAACGCGCCGTTCCGCTAGGGAGGGACGGACGGGGGGATCTCGAGGAGGAGGAAGCCCACGCTCCGGCACAAGCCGCCTCAGGACGAACTGTGCCCAGGCAGCGCCGACTCGGACCTTGCCATGACGGGTTTGCAAGGCCGGGGCTGCCGCCGGCGCTTTCCCGACCCCGCTAACGGGGGCGGGCGGGATTTTTAAGCCGTCGCTCCACAGCGGCGATGGCGGGCGATGCCCCCGTGGCCCAGCCAGCCTCGCACCGGACAAGCCCAGGCACCACCCCCGCTGCGATGGCTGGTGGCCACAGGGCCGGGGAGATGCCCCGGGGAGGTGTGAGGGCGGCGCCGCCTGCCTTGGCGGGGGCAGAGGAGCGGCCCAGCGGGCCCCGGGGCTACCACCTCCGGGTGGGCTACCGCCTCAGACCGATGCCCAGGCAGCGAGCCCCGGCCGGGTGGGGGGAGGGGGCCCCGGCCTCGCACCTGCTTATTGGCCTCATCGAAGAAGACGCAGTTGACGGGATTCGCCTTCTCGAATTGCACGGGACGCGCGCACAGCGCCAGGTAACAGCCGCGGCTCATGGCGGCGCGAGCAGCCCAACCGGCAGCCTTCGCGGATCCGATTCCGGCCGCGCGCCCGCTTCCTGCTCACGCTCCCCCTGCACGTGATCCGGGAATTGCTGGCCCCCGAAAGGCGGGGGGAGACCGGGAGCGCGGGGAGGAGCCTGGGGCCGAATGGGCCCTGCCCCCCCCGGCGCTGTCCCGCCACCTGTGGGGTGGGGCCGGGTGCAAAGCATCCCGTGTGCGACCCCGCCTGCTCCGACCTAGCGTCCTTCCTGGCGGCGCAGCCCCTCAGCGCCCGTTCACTCCCCAGCTGCTGCGAGTCCTTCTCCTCCCCAGCCTTGTCACCTTACTCCGCATCCCACCACCATTGCCTCGCTCCACTCTGCTATTTCAAACTCCTGAGCTCTGGCTTTTTTGCCGTCTCGGCGGGGAGCCCTGCTCTCCCCAACCGGCCGGAGCGCCGGGAGGAGGGCGGCGAGCCCGGCCGCGGGCCCGCACTCCCCAGCCGGCCGGAGCGCCGGGAGGAGGGCGGCGAGCCCGCTGCAGCGCCGCCCCCCTCCAGGTGCTGCCCCAAGCACATGCTTGGTAGGCTGGTGCCTGGAGCCGGCCCTGCTCCTGAGCCCCTACCGCCCGGCCACCCCCACCTCGCCTTTGCCGTCCCTAGTCCCTAGTCCCTGCTGACCTCATTGCTTCGAGGCAGCCATCTCTCGTCCCCTGCTTGGTTTGGCGGCCCCGGCTCATCCTGTCCACATTTAAGCCCCTCTTTAAAACCCAGAGCTGTATAGTTTATCGCGAATCCAACTTGGCTGCAAAATCCTTCTGATTCCTCCCTGTTCCCTACCCTGGTTCTGTCCATTCAGAGATTAAGAACTACTGAGGGTAGGGACCATCTGTTCTTGGGTGTTTACACTGTGTCAGTGGTACAGAATGACTAGACGTTTGTGTCCAACCCTTCTGCAGAATGTATGAACTTTCTAAAAACATGATGTACTCAGTTGTTCATCTTCTTCCCTCCACACTAGTATTTTCAGACAAACTCAACTTTGGTGCTACACATCAGTCAACTGAGGTCTGAGCTGCAGACTTCTCTTGAGGAAGGCAAGCAGAAGGCTGGTTCGCACAGCCTTTGCCAGCAAGAGCTTCCGTCTCAAAGCCAAGGCTGAAAGTAAGCCAGTATGGGCCGGTACAGTGTACCAGTAAAAAGCGGCCAGCGGTAGGGGCCTGTACACAGCTGACATTAAAGCGCTGCAGCAGGAAAGGATCCTGCTTAAAGCATTTTAACGTCGTTGCCCCTTTTGCCCCCCCCCCAGGCTGCCGACGGGAGCAGCTGCCTCGGGGCCGGTGGTTTAAAAGGGCCCAGGGCTCCAGCTGCCGCTACCGCAGCAGTAGGCAAAGCTCTAGGCCCTTTAAATCACGGCTGGAGCCCAGGCGGCATGGGCCAGGCGCCGCAGATAGGCAGGCTGGCTGGCTGGCTGGCTGGCTGGGGGACGCTGACCCCCAGCCCCGCCCCTTCCACCCAAGCCCCCATACTGATAAGTGTTGAATGTTACTTTCATCCCTGCTCCAAGCCAAACTGTGCAAGTACTGTTAGTCGGTGGAGTTGCTGTCAGTTCTCTCATGCCATTTTTCATCATCTGGAGAAAACATGGAATTTTATTTCTCACACTTGAGTCAAATGAACCTAGTCAAAGCAAGGCTGAGATACTACAATACATACAAACTGTCTGGAGAATGAAACAGACGTATGTACAATAAACCAACTAGAGCATGATTTGTTGATGACATTTATCATAGGAAGGGTCTGCAGCCTGTCATACTTAAACTGATTTCCTACATAAGGCTATCAATTTTTCCACACAAAAACATCATCCATTTCAAATTGACAGCTTTATTTGTTTCTCTTATGGTAGCATCTGAATCCAAACACTTCACTATAAAGTAGTAATTAAGAATGTTCTCCTACAAGCCAAAGGCCTCTTCAAATGAGGTCACTTTGTTAGTTTGCCAGACAAAAAATATTTATGGTCAAGACGATGCACACAGCACTGAAAGAATGTGTTCCTTCCTGCTTGCTCTAGTGTTTCCAGAAAAATAAACTCAACTTAAAAGAAAACCTCACCTGACTGCCATGCAAGTGAACTTCTTGTTAGAACTACTGTTCGCTGACTTCAAAAGGAGTCCACCCTACCTACAGCTCATTTCAGGATTGTGACCATAATTTTCATCTGAGATTTCCAACTGAACCATTTTTAATCACTGAAATTATAAAACTACATTTAGGAAGGGAAATTCATGTTAAATTATTTGTATAAACATCTAACCTCTTAAGAATCCTTTCCTTATTTGTACTAAAGTATTGATTTATTAAAAAACCAAAAGTTTTATAAATGTAGGTTACTTCTCACCATTTTTTTTTTTTTTTTTTTTTTTTTTGGTATTTAATCAATCTTTGGCAATGAAAATGTACTATTCTTTTTGTTTTGTTTAATGTACCAACCCAATGGTACGTTTCTGAGTTGCAAATTCCACAGGGGAACGCTTAAATTGGGCAAGGGCTCTACTACTGATGCATTTGTCCATTGACTGCTGTCAGTTTAGCAAGCAAAGACAAAAGGCAATAGTAAAAATCTGAGAATAGACAAAATGCCCAGATTACCACTTTAGGTGAAATTTGAAACAAGAGTGATAAATGGCTTACTAGGAAAAAAGTGGATTTTAAAACCACTCAAATTTAAAATTGTCTTATGACCCCAGTTAGGCTAAACTGGATTATTTCAGATTCAGATTTGTTGCTACAGAAACAAGAAGTCAGGACCAGGCTTAATAACAAGCTGTTTGTTGACTGGAAAGCTTCTCTTCCAGATAAAATAATTAGAAGCCCAAGCGAGAACAACTACCTATTAAAGATTATACCAGTTGAAAGTTTAGAAAACATCTTTAAAAAAACAACAACTAAATGGCATATTAGATCAAATTTGAAGCAATTCAAGATCAGGGTATAGGTATAGTTCACTTGCTTTTGTATAGAAAACTTATCTCCTGCCTCACTGTGCACAACTCTTCTCCACATCCTTTTTTGGGGGGTAGGGGAGAGGAGAGTTAAAATTTTCCATTTTCAATCATAGTAAATCAGCAGGCAAATAGATTCTGTTCCTAGGCTGATAATTTTGAAGGCTGTTCTAAATCATCAATTCTAAATTTAAATAATTTAATTAAACAAAAGGCTGCCATTTTGACAGAGGTTGCATGTGGCACCAGAAGGGAGGTTACCTGGCTCAGTCACAGAGAGGGAGGGGGCAGAGGCTGTCTTCCTCACAGCACCCTGCCTCCCAGGCCAGGTGAGGAGGCATAGGATATGGGGGGAGGGGGCAGAGAGCGGGGGAGAGAAGATAGACAGAGAGGCACATGGGATTGCTGGCGGGTGTCAGATGGGTTCAGAACTAGTGGTGGGGACAGACTGGGGCAGGGGCACAGGAGCTAGTGGGATGACAACAATGAGCAAGGGGCAGAGTGGGGGTACTGGGCCACACGGGGACAGGGTCTGCTATGCCTGGCTGAATGGGCAGTAGGGGTGCAGGGACATATGGAGATAGGGGAAAGCTGAGGGTGCAGGGACAGCTGGGAGTGAGGGTGCAAGCCCACATAGGGCCATGTGTAGATATACCCGGCTGAATGGAGAGTGGGGTTATAGGGACACATGGGAACACGGGCCGATGTGCCTAACAATCAGGGCCAGATCCAGGCACCAGCAAAGGAAGCAGGTGCTTGGGGCGGCCACTGGAAAGGGGCGGCACGTCCGGGTCTTCGGAGGCAATTCGGCGGCAAGTCCCTCAGTCCCTCTCGGAGCGAAGGACCCACCGCCGAATAATGAAGCGGCGCAGCTGAGCTGCCGCCAAAGTGCTGCACATCAGGACTTTATCTTTTTTTTTTTTTTTTTCCCCCTTTCCGCTTTGCCGCTTGGGGCAGCAAAAAAGCTGGAGCAGGCCCTGCTAACAATGTGAGGGACTAGGGGTTAGCCTGGGTCAGCATGAGGATGAGGAACCCTCCTCCTTTCCCTAACAATCTCTCCCTCCCAAAAAACCCTGTTCCATACTTCTCCCATCCACACCCACTACCCTCCAAGTTCACCCCCAGCCTCCTTCTTGGCAATTACTTCTCTCTCCCTTAGCTTTTCCATTACCCAACTCCCCAAAGCCTTTGCACTGCTTCTGAGGGGTGCTGGAAATAAGTTTCTTCTTTGAGTGCTCATTCATGTCCATTCCAATCAGATGCGTGCACGGTAGCCAGCATCCCTTGGGTCGGTCTGGGAGAGATCTCCCTTCAACTCCGGAAGCGTTCGAGGCAGCCCAAGAACTGCGCCATCTCACGGCACCATGCTCCCCTCCTAGACAGGGCAGGTCACTGGCACCGGTCGCGCCCTGTGCAGCTTCAATGGGAAAGCCCGCCATGATGCCCCGCTGATCTCTAACCCTGGTGCGCCACTCCCTGGCACCAGAACAGACCCAGCAGCCACACTGGTCCCCAAACCCTTGGCACGAATGGTCGGCGTCTAGAAATACTGCTCCTCCGTGGTCCTCTTTTTCAGACACCTTGGAGTCGGACTCCTATTGGTCCTATAGGAGTAGGATCAGACGGTCCGTGTCAACATGGGACTGGCACCCTTACCCGAAACCGTGGCCCGCGCAATGGCAGCCCCCAGCACAATGGCCCTTTTGGACTCCCTCAGCTTTTCATCAAAACCAAGGTTGGAGACAAGGGTCACATTCCAAGGCAACGCCGGTGACCTCAGCCATATTCATATCCCCTCCTGCACCGCTGGCATTGTTAGGATCAGGGGTAGCCTCATTGCCACCTGGCGCCAGCGCGGCCTGCACCAGCCCCAGTTGTTTCGGCTCAGATGTCTCCAACATCAACGACATCTCCGGCCTCGATCATCGCCTCAGCACTGATGACAGTTGCGGCACCGGCGGTTGTATATGCAGTCCCAACACCAAGGGGCTTGACACCATCTGAGTCGGCACCAGCCCAAGAAATCCAGGTGCCGTAGGACCCCCTGGGTGCGGAAGGGAGCAGCCACCCCTTACAGGGGTCGCTTCCTCGTCCTCACGGACGAAGGTCTGACAGACACAGCTACAGCCCCAGCCCTGGAGGACAGCAGGGTTCTATAGCAACTGCTGCGGCGGGTTGCTCAGGGCCTGGGTATTCAGACAGAGAAGGTAGTGGAGAATGCAGATCCAATGGTAGATATCCTTGTCCCCTCCAGACCTGCACATATTGCCCTGCCTTTTATAAAGACCATCTCTGAAAACACAACGTTTTTGTGTTAGACCCCAGCCTCATTTCCCCCTACGGCTAAGCATGACCATCCCCCACCTGATTCTCTCGTGGTTGATGCTGCCAACCAATGTGAACATCAGGGCTTCGAGGGACCCTCCCTGAAGAATCAGGAGGCAAAACGACTCGACCTTTACGGGAGAAAGGTCTCTTCCACTGGCAGATTGCAGTTCCGCATCTCGAATCAGCAGGCCATTGTCAGCAGGTACTACTACAACACATGCGGGGGCAATGGTGAAGTTTGCGGAGCTGATGCCGCAAGACTCCTGCGCTGCATTTTCGGCTCTAGTGGAGGAAGGGAAGCTCATTTCGTGAGCTTCGCTACAAGCCGCACTGGATGTAGCTACCTGTGTGATGGCTACGGGCATAGCCATGAGAAGGGGCTCCTGGCTCCAGGTCTTGGGCCTGCCGTATGAGGTCCAACAGACGATTCAGGACCTCCCATGCGAGGGTTCGGCTCTCTTTTCCAAGAAAAGAGACAAAAGGCTACATAGCCTAAAGGAATCGAGAGCCACTCTCAAATCATTGGGCCTCCATACTCCCGCTACATAGTGGAAACGTTTTAGACTGCAACCTCCTCCGCGCTTCTACCAGCAGAACCGTCAGGACGGTTCCCAGAGGAGGAACAGGAGTGGCAGGAAAAGGCCACACCCATCCTCAGGCCAGAGCTCTGGCCAACCCAAACCACCTTCCTGCTCCAAACTGGCCTTTTGAAGGTGCGGTCGAGGACGGCGCACCAGAACAACTATCTACCCCACCTAACCTTTTCCTCCCAACTGTCCCCTTTCTACCGTGCATGTCGCCTTCGTAAGAGCTTTTTTTTGATGAACTGGGCCTGCTACTGAACGAGGGGAAATCAACACTGTCCCCGGTTCAGAAAATAGAATTTGTAGGGGCAGTACTGGACTCGAAACATGCCAGCGCATTCCTTCCAGAAGTGAGATTTCAAGCCATGGGCGACATTATTCGAGGTCTCAGACAGTTCCCCCCACCACCACAGCACGGAACTGCCTGAAACTTCTAGGACACATGGCAGCTTGTACCTACGTAGTACAGCATGCCAGACTCAGACTTCGATCTCTTCAGTCATGGCTGGCATCAGTGTGTCGGGCAGCCCGGGACAGTTTAGACAGGATTGTAACCCTGCCTCGCCTGGTACTCATCTCCCTTCTGTGGTGGCTCGACCTGCAGGTAGTATGTGAAGGGGTACCGTTCACCAGCCCTCAGCCATCCCTCTCGCTAGTGACGGATGCGTCAGATTTGGGCTGGTGGGCACATTTGGGAGACCTCAGAACACAAGGCCTCCAGTCTCAGGCGGATCTTGCTCTCCACATCAATATCAGAGAGCTGAGAGCAGTACGCCTGGCATGCCAGACTTTCCGAGCACACCTAGCAGGGAGATGGGTATCAGTCATGACAGACAACACCACAGCGATGTTTTATATCAACAAACAGGGGGGTACACGCTCCTCTCACCTGTGCCAGGAAGCCCTCATGCTGTGGGACTTCTGTGTAGAACACTCGATACACCTGCAAGCATTGTACCCTCTCTGGAGAACAGAATGAGTTGGCGGACCATCTCAGAAGGTCGTTCCATGGCCACAAGTGGTCCCTTCACCCGGACGTCATGAACTCAATCTTCTATCAGTGGGTTTTTCCCCCAGATAGACCTGTTCGCCACACAACACAACAGGAAGTGTCAGCAGTTTTGCTCCTTCCTGAATCACAGCCCAGGCTCCGTCGCGGACACGTTCCTCCTCCCAAGGGGAGGCCATCTCCTATATGCATTCCTGCCCTTTCCTCTCATTCACAAGGTGCTTCTCAAGATATGGAGGGAAGCAGCTTTGGTGATTCTGATAGCTCCAGCCTGGCCCTGCCAGCACTGATACACATCACTCCTGCAAATGTCCGTGGAAGCTAGTCACCTTGCCTCTCTTCCTGGACTTACTAACTCAGGATCACGGCTGTCTCCAACATCCATACCTAGAGTCACTGCATCTCATGGCATGGAAACTTCATGGCTGAACCCAATGGAGCACTCCTGCTCAGACTTGGTTAGGCAAGTCCTCCTGGGCAGTAGAAAGCCCTCCATCAGGGCTACCTACCTTGCTAAATGGAAGAGATTTTCAGTCAGTGCAGCATCATCCATCCCCGATGCTCACCTCTGTGCCACTTATATTAAACTATCTTCATCTCAAGAAGCAGGGGCTGTCCACGTCGTCAATAAGGGTTCACTTGGCCACCATCTTTGCCTTTCATCCAGGTCCAGAAGGCCGCTCAGTCTTTGCCAACTGTTTCCTTAAAGGGCTTGACAGGCTATGCCCGCAGGTCCAGCAGTCTGTCCCGGCTTGGGACCTCAATCGGATCCTTTCCAGACTCCTGGGACTGCCCTTTGAACCTTTAGCGACACGCTCCCTGCTCCATCTCTCATACAAGGTAGTGTTTCTGGTAGTGATAACCTCAGCCGGGAGGGTGTCTGAGCTCAAGGCCCTGACTTCAGAGCCCCCTTACACTGTGTTCCATAAGGACAAGGTCCAGCTCAGACTTCACCTGGCTTTCTTCCCAAAGGTTGTCTCCCAGTTTCACATCAACCAGGATATCTTCCTCCTGGTATTCTATCCTAAACTGCACTCGAGTGGCAGGGACAAAGACTTCACTCATTGGATGTCCACAAAGCGCTAGCCTTCTACATCGAGAACAAAATTTTTCCGAAACTCGGTGGTTATTTGTGGCAATGGCAGACAGAATGAAAGGTCGTCCTGTCTCTTCTCAATGGATTTAGTCATGGATCACGTCATGCATCCAGGAGTGCTACAACCTGGCAGGGTTGCCTGCTCCTTCAATCACTGTGCACTCCACCAGGGTTCAGGCCTCTTCAACAGTGTTCCTGGCGCAGGTTCCCACCCAGGAAATCTGCAGAGTGGCGACATGGTCCTCCATTCACTCTTTCACCACGCACTATGCAATCACCCATCAGGCCAGAGACAATGTGGCCTTTGGAAGAGCAGTGCTCCAATCAATGGATGACTCCGACCCCACCTCCTGAACTTGGGCTTGTGAGTCACCTGATTGGAATGGACATGAACAAGCACTCGAAGAAAAATGGTTACTCACCTTCTTGTAACTGTTCGAGATGCGTTGTTTATGTCCATTCCAATACCCACCCTCCTACTCCTCTGTTGGAGTAGCTGGCAAGAAGGAACTGAGGGGGTGGCAGGCCGTCAGGGCTCTATATTGAGTGCCATAAAGGCGCGACTCCAGGGGGGCACCCAGACCGACCCAACAGATGCTGCAATGGGAAAAATCTTCCCGTTACTGTGCACGTGCGCGCACACACACACCTGATTGGAATGGACATGAACAACACATCTCGAAGAACAACAGTTACGAGAAGGTAACTTTTTTCTGTATTGCTTTTTTCTGTATTGTAGTTTAAATGAAGTACGCAAAGTTCTGTATTAATATACTTAGTAAGGAATCTATTTGTCAAAAGACATTTCCTGAAACTTTTTAGGCGTCTGCATCATTATAGACATAGTTGCTGACAGCTATTTTGAAATAAAATTACCAAAGTAATTGAAATTGGTGTGATTATATTGTGATATTTTGATAAAATATGCAGAATTTGTGTGCAGAATTAATTTTTTGGTGCAGAATTGCCCCAGGAGTAATCAATGCTCTGGTTCTTATGAAAGAGAAGAGGCAGCTGGCAATAGTCACTAAACCTCTGGAAAAATCCAAGTTTAAGAGGTGAGATTACTCAAGGCTTCTTGGTGGTTGATGTATTAGCCACCCGGTCATGATGTTTTGTGTAATGATGCTGACACAGTTTAGTCCCATCTGGAACACTAGTTCCAAGTGATCTGTTGCTGACAAGGCTTTTAGGACTAACTCAAGTCAGTGCAATGTCTCAACAACATACTACACAAGAATACAGCAACAAGCTCTCAAGTTTTTACTTCACCATTCATTTTCCAACAGGAAGAGCACTTTCACATCACACTTTGAGAATGTCACACACAGCAACAATATATCCTGCCTGGTAACAAGTACCATTACAAAGGGCAATAAAATAAATATACAGAAAATGATTTAATCTTCAGGATTTTCTAATTCATATCACCCCATTCAATCAGTTCACCTTCTAAATGCATTGTTTCACAGAAATAAATCTTCTGACAGACTGTAATTCTAGTGAGGTCTAGACAGGATTAAAAAGTTTTATATATAAAATATATAAGAAACAAAAGATTAAATACTTTTTAGTCAAAATGTCAATGAAAAACGCATAAGCGCTTTCTTGAGTTCTAATTTCTATTTCAGTAGGAGAAAAACCTCAAAACATGTTCATCTTTATTTCTTGCCGCAGTTCCATTGTGTAATAAATCAATTGTGATAATCAGCTTTGGTTCTGTTAAGATTTCTAATTTAATTTTAGTTGAATCAGAAGTGTCCAAAGTACAAGCCAGAGTTTCAATATAGGCTGAATGCCGAGGATCCATTTTGATTCAACCTGTACTCTGAAGGATTTCTATAGTAAAGATAAAGATTACAGCTATCTGCTCCACTTTATGTAAACTGAGCGCAGCTAGCAGGAGACCCTGACATGTTGCCAACTCATCCCTCTGGACAGTTCAGGCTTGCTCCCCACCATGTTGCATGCAAATATATTTAGACAGGCATCTTAAGCCATATTCCATTTAGGTGAAGGGGGGGAAAAAGTGATTTTAAAACGTGTGAAAGATGGTTATATTAAGAAATCAGATTTTTGTGACGGCTGTCCGTAATTTAATTTTCTTTTTTGTTTGTTTGTTTTAAATGTGGAAAAATGGGCTACACCTACATTGTGTACAAACAGATATAGAATCTTAAACCAGTTAGGTTTTAGGGGTGGCAAAGGGAAGGATGATAGGGACTACTGCTCTTCCCTACCATTTCCACTGTAGCCACTACTAATCTGGAATTGTCAATTTAAAAAAAAAACCCTAAGACATTTAAGCTCTAAATCATGCAAAATATGATTAACTCAGCTACAATAATCTAACGTAACTGAAAGGTTGGTTAAATCATCAGAACATTAGATGTGGTGACATTCTGTTCTCACAGTGCCATTCTAAAATCCCAAGAGCCTGACTTGCAGGCCAATATAAAAAACACAAGCACCAGGGTACACTCATTGTGTTTTCCTTTTTGGTATTCCAAGTCAACCACAGATTCCCTCGTCTTTGGAAGGTGACATTTACCACTGCACTAACATGGTTAGAAGCAGTGAACTTGTTTCTTTTAAAGCAATTATGCATTCAGTGCTATTCATTGTATATTATTGGTGGATCTCCATCACTTGAAAATGGTGACTTCTTTCCATGTTTCTGCACATGATCTTCATTCATTTTTTCCAAAGCTTCAATCTGTAAAATAGAAATAAATCCACTCTGAAGTTTTTATAAAAACTGGGCCTGTAAGCAAGTGCTTCAAAATATTGTGTTAAAACAGCTAGTTTACAGGAGTAAACTAGTTCACACATTATGATCCATTTCCTGAATATCTAACGCTCTCAATGGTTCAGCCACACCAGCTTTAATCAAGGGTGTGATATGCAAAGTTTAGGAGATTTTAAGAAGCATCTACCTTGAGCAAATTAATGGAACAGAAGTGCATACAATGCTTTCAGGTTCAGGGACAGGGTTTTTTGAGGGGGAAGGAGGTGGTCCCCAGAGTCTAGACTGTGTCCAGAATTTCCCCAAAAGTGGTGTGGAAGTTCCAGAGTAGCCTCATGATGATGGGACAGCCCAGCCCACCCCACCCCCGATGTCAATGGTACTAGCAGAGCAGTAAATAAAGTCACACTCAAGTGCTTTACATGATTAAAATAGTACAGTCCTATTCTGTTTTGGTCTGCAGCCTGTAAAGAGCTAGTGTGGGGCACTACTTTCTCCAATACTTATAGAAGAGAAGACAAAGAAATGAAAAGAAAAGAAGGAATGTAAATAGGGAGATAGTGGGGCTTCACACTGTTGTTCCTAACGGCTTGGAAGTTATGGTTTGAAGCTTACAGAGGGGCTATCCAAATTAGTCTTTGAAAGATCAGATTGCGTAACATTCACACATTAATGCATCTCTCCCTATTATGGCAAATCATAAAACAAAATAGTCAAAGGAATTTGTAGGAGAACACCAAAACCATCTTACGACTCAATGAAACATGGACAATTACCAGCATTTGAGAGTGGAGAAAAACTGAAATAACACTGGTAGCAGTTCCCTAGAATGTTACATTGTGTCTTATTTCTCGCCTTCTTTGGCTGAGCACACTGGTAGCACACCCAGTCCAGGAGCTGACTAGAACTAAATTTCTCACCCCCTACATGTTTCTGCATTAATACAGAAATACATAGCTTTATGGCTGGGACCAGCATGGGTCTGCACTGCTAGGGCCTATCAGGGCAACTCTCCAATGCTTTACTACTACTAAGTGCCCTTTTACCTAGTAACTCAAGAATGCTTGAAGACATTAAACATTTCTCTATATATACACACATCCCCTCTTCCTCCTTAAGACATCTCCCCTTTCAGACGATATTTTTCAGAATGTAATGGATATGACATCAGGACACATTTAAAAGAAATGAGTTACAGCCAAGATTTAAAAAAAAAAAAAAACAGGAAGTTAAATGTGGCTTTAGAAGTCTAATTTTAGGATCCTAAATTTTTGAGAATCCTAGCACATAAGCCAGTGGTCCCCAACCTTTTTCGTCTGGCGGGCGCCAAAGAAGGCCGAGTGCTGCCAGCGGAGGGAAAAAAAAAAAAAGAAAGCCGACCAGTACACGGGCGCAGGCGCACTTAGATGCCCTGGTGGGCGCCATGGCACCTGCAGGCACCACACTGGGGACCCCTGACATAAGCTTTATTTTTAGGTTCTAATCTTTTGCATTTAAAATGATTGAAAATAAGCAGTAAAAGTTATATAATTTTTTTAACAGCTTCTTTGTCCTTGCGTGACCCCACTAGTATTTTTATTAAAAAAACCCTTCATTCAGTGGTTTAAGAAACATTGTGACTTACATATAACTGAGATTGTTTTAATTAAGATAACGTAAAGAGCTATTAACATACAACTGGTGTAATTTGTCTGTATCAGCTTCTGCTATTGCTATCTCAACCTAGAAAAATCGGAATTTAAAAAGCTGGAGATTTATGTTTACTATAGTTTCACCAGCTATCCTAACAGGATTAGTCATATAACTATATATATATATATATAGTAACATATAACATATAACTAAGAATGTTGAAGAAATAGGATTGTGGCTGGCCACTAGCTAGCTAGCTGACCTAATTTACAAGCATTAGATATCACCCACAGAGAGAATCTTACCTCAGCTAGGAAATCAGCTTCATTGTCAGCTGCAATATTTAAACCTGAGACAGCATTGAAGAGCTCCCGTTCATTAAGTGCTTCTGATACACCTCCCTTCTGGAAGAACTGTTAAAAATGAAAGAATGTATTACAATGTCTTTAATCAGGAGTTTATAAAATAGTACACACAGTGCATTTCACAAACTACAATTACTAATCAGATATGGAAGTAGCACTTAAATTTGACTCCCCTCTGCCCTCCCCGCCCCCCAAGACAACCAAGCAACGTGATCCAAGAGCAGGTTTCAATTCTAGGAGCACCATTTTATTCCTCTCTAATCTGAATCTCACTCCAATATGGTCTTCCTGTATCTAAACACATCACTCAACATTTACAAGTGATAATTTCCAAAACTGAATTTGATGATTTTATCAACTTCATATATTTAAAAGTCTGTTCCCCATCCCCAGAAAAAGCCTTTTACATCAGAGTTTAACTGCAGGAAAAAAAAAAAAACAAGCAGAGGTCACAAACTGCAGAACCCCTACCTGTGAAACATTCCTGCAGTCTCTGAACAAAAACTCAAGTCCATGAGGGTGGGTTGGCTCCACAGATTGACTTACATCAATTAACCAGACCTAAAGTAAACAGAGAAATGTACTGGTTCACATAGTGCATAAAGACACTCAACATTAAATACACCTTTTTTTCTACTTTAAGAATATGCTCACCTTTCCATCATGCCATAGCATGTTGTACTCACTCAGGTCAGCATGAACAAGTGAGCACTCTTTATATAACTGTTGCATCATCTGCAAGAGGTCAGACAAATTATCAATTAAGCAAAGAATACTTGTTTGAGTGGTAATTAATCAGCACTATTTGTACATCCAGGGTAAAGCAAAGCATTTTTTCCATCCAACTAGTAGTCACATTTCAAGAGTACATGCAGTTGGTGAATATGAGGAATTGTGACTTCACATCTTTTATTCCTGTTAAATAGAAACTAAATGTTCAGAATTTCAAGGAAAACAGTTATGCTAAAGAAAAGCATTAAGACTAGTGAACTTATCTGAACTCTGTCAACCAGTCCAACTGCAGTAGACAGACAGGCATGATTAGACAACTCTTTTACCTCACGTAATGACAGGTTTCAGAGTAGCAGCCGTGTTAGTCTGTATCCGCAAAAAGAACAGGAGTACTTGTGGCACCTTAGAGACAAATTTATTAGAGCATATGCATCCGAAGAAGTGGGCTGTAACCCACGAAAGCTTATGCTCTAATAAATTTGTTAGTCTCTAAGGTGCCACAAGTACTCCTGTTCTTTTACCTCACCCTCTATCAAACAGATAAGCACTCACTGATGACTTTTCATCCAGAATCATGACATTAGGAATTACACAAAATGAATTAAGTTGAACTTCAACAGTGAGAGTCCAAATACTTCAACACTAAGTAGGAGAAAGACACCTCTGAGATTCAGTCTTACATTGTTCATTCTGGGTTTATGCATCTGCATTATATCTGCAGAATGTCAACTGAGTTCCTTTGAGCAATGACCTCATCTTTCTTTATGTATTGAACAGTGCCCAACACCGACTAAGTTCAGTTTAAACAACATATGTGTAGCTCCACAAGTCTCAGGGTTTGACTGCAAGGAATCTTTAGTTTCTACCTAGCTTTTCTCACTATGACTACAGAAAAACAAGTCATAAGAGTGACTGAGAGTACGTACACACAGCTGACAAAATATTATTTGATCCAGCTGAAGTGGAGAATAAGCAATTAAGTATTTACAATTGCAGGTCAATGGCTATAATTTTATTCTCTAGCACTCATGGGTATATATCAGACTGGCTGAGACAGTTAAAGGGCTTTAGAGTAAAGTCCTCCACTGTTTTGTTTTTTGTTTAAACCAGAATAACTTTCATCCCACCTTAGTTACCCTCACACTTCCCTCTCACCCCCCAAACAAATCAACAAGAGAGTTTGGTTAATGGAGCCACTTAAATGTTACTTAGAAAAGGTACATTAGAGAGATTAAAAATGATAATACAAGTATTTATATAGGACCAGAAGAATTCAGCAGAGACACTCACTAGATCACTAATATTCTTTACTCCTAAGGGAATTTTGCACCAAAAAAAATTAAAAATTCTGCACACAATATTTTAAAATTCGTCAAATTTTATTTGTCAATAAATAAATGTGGAAGTTCCAGCATGGTGTGGGCAGGCAGGCAGGCTCAACCTGGCAAGATCCAAGTGTGGAGGGGGCTTAGTGTGTGTGTGTGGGATCCAGGTGTGGGGGAGCTTGCTGGGGGGTTCTGGGTGCAGGCGCAATGGGACTGCACAGGGGGTCCAGGTGAAGGTGGTTGGGGCTCGGCAGGATTGTCTGGGTGCAGAGTGGAGGGTCCGGATGCAGGGGGTGAGGCTCAGCAGGGTGGGAATGCCAAATGCACAGGGGTTAGGAAGATGGGGGGGGGGGGAAAGAGATCAGTTCCCTGTAGTGATCCCCACCCCCGCACTGAGGAGCGATGGTGGCAGGAAGTGGGGCGGGGAGGGGGAAGAGCTTCGTGCAGCCAGGAGAGGTTTCTGGGGATGGGTCTGACCCAGCACTGGCTCCTTGCAGGGGAAGAACAAGTCCCGTCCTCCCTTGCTTCCAGCCTAGTCAGGACTAGCAGCTGAGCCCAGCACAGGGTAGGAGCCACCAGCCAGAATGTCCCTAGTCTCCCTCCCCCTGTGGTGATTACCTCTCCACCAGTTACTCCGGGCACGTGAAATGACGTGCTCACGCTGCTAGGGAGGGGCACATGACCGCTCTTGTGGCTTCCCTTTGCTTTCCCATCAGAAAGTCATTTTTTCTGCAGGGAAGCAAAGAAATCTGCAGAGGACATGAATTCTGCAGGGGACATCAATTCACAGTGGCGCAGAATTCCCCTAAGAGTAATTCTTCCTAAACCTGGGACCTTTGACCTGGAATAGCGGTTTTCTACCAAGTGCCATTTTGCCACCACTCAGCATTAAGTTTGTTTTCTATCCAAGTTAATTCCAAGTCTTATTTTTCCTCTCATGCATCATTTCTGTTTTATCCTCGTTTATTCACATGCCACAAAATATACCTATTGCAAAACATTGCTGATATGGAGGTCCAGAGGTTTTATATATTGTGAAGAATACATATATACAACTGTCATCTATACCAGTGCTTCTCAAAGCCGGTCCGCAGCTTGTGCAGGGAAAGCCCCTGGCGGGGTCCGGGCCAGTTTGTTTACCGGCTGCGTCTGCAGGTTCGGCCGATCGCGGCTCCCACTGGCCGCGGTTCGCCGCTCCAGGCCAATGGGGGCTGCGGGAAGGGCGGCCAGCACATCCCTCAGCCCGCGCCACTTCCCGCAGTCCCCATTGGCCTGGGACAGCGAACCGCGGCCAGTGGGAGCCGCGATCGGCCGAACCTGCAGACGCAGCCGGTAAACAAACCGGCCCGGACCCCGCCGGGGCTTTCCCTGCACAAGCGGCGGCCCGACTTTGAGAAGCACTGATCTATACTACTCTCCCAGGAATTGTTGCCAGAACGTTGGATAAAGACATCAGCATCATCTTACATGAAGAATTTGATAGTAGGCCTTTTTCATGTCTTCACTATTGAGTTTTACTTCCTTCAGTTTAGGAGCTGGAACTTGATCCTGGCCAATGAAAGACATGACCAAGATGTGTTTCTTAAGCATAACCACTTGTGGACAAGGGATTCCTGCTTTCTGCATTCTGTAGATCAGAAGATAGATATTATTGCAAGAGTAAGTCAAAAATTCATGCTAGCCCTTCTCTGGTACTAAAACATTTTTGCAAGCTTATTCTGGATCAATGTAGTAATTCACATAAAATATACATGAAAGCATTGGAAGCCATACAATGGATTCCAAAAACATTATGCCTTGAAGGCTACAAACCTTTTGGTTTCATTTTAGATTGTAATTTTCAGAGGTAAATGCTAGTAGCTTCAAAGACTTGATTACAATAGGGGTCTGGCAACAATTTAAAATGACCAGATACTTTTTTACTTGAAAGATTTCCCAATATACAAAATAAATGTGCTCAGTTACACAATCCTGAACTTGAAAGCATATAGGGAATAAGGGGCTGAACATTTGTAGTATCTCAACTGTATGAATTAAAATTATATGTAATAAGATGTGAGAGTTGGAGTAAACATATGCATTAAGGCCCCCACGTCAAAGTAGGACTTTACAGTGATATAGCAAAACTTCCTTGAAAAATAGGGAAAAAAAAAGTCAGACACTAATACCAATTATACTGGTTTTGTACCTTGTTAGATTGTGCATTTCTTTCTCTGCCCACATACGGATAACCTTCCGTGGATTCAGTTTACTGAAGCGATCTTTAAACCTGTAGTCATCCTTAATATATTTGTCACGGTTCTTGAATTCATTAAGGGTAGTTTTAAATACCTTTAAGGCACATTCTGGAGGTACAGCTTTATCATCCTCATCCGTTCTTATGATAGAAAAAAAAACAGAACAAAAATTAAATGTTTAATCTACATCTAGGTCTCTGCACAATCAATTGAGTTTGTTTCTAAAAAAAGGTGTTTTAAGATCATGCAGAAACAAAACACAGCATATAATGTTGGAGTTAAGTCCATGAAAAGACTGCAGAGTTCCCTGGCTAAACTTGGTTCTTAAATCAATTATAGCAGTGGTCCCCAACCTTTTTGTGGCCAGTAGCACATTCATGTTTTCAGAAGAGTGTGGCAGGCGCCAACAATTTTTCAAGGCTTATTTTGTATTTGTACATTAAATACAAAAAACATATTTAATAATCCATAGTATATGAATCCAGAGAGAAGAGAGAAGCCGGAGAGAAGCCACGAGGACAGAGAACACCAGTGCCCGCAGCCCCGGAGTACTCTGTCCCCAGCAGGCGTGGGACCACGGCTTCTCTCCCCTGCTGGGCACTAGGCAGGCCCCACACTTGCCGGGAACAGAGAACACCGGTACCCGCAGCCTGCAGCCCTGGCGTTCTCTGTCCCCAGCAGGCGCGGGGCTGTGGCTTCTTTCCCCTGCTGGGCACTAGGCGGGTGCACATAAATGCCCCAGTGAGTGCCATGGCGCCCGCGGGCACCGCGTTGGGGACCACTGAATTATAGTATTAATAGCTTGTGAAGGACTTCAATTATGAAGACCAAAAGTTTATCAAGTAGGCTTATTATACATTTCTAGAATGAAATGGAACTGATACAGTTTAAATATTACTTGGTTAAATGAAACCTCTGTAAAAGGTGAAATGTGGAAATCATTGTGTGTCCAATCACCAATAGCCCCTTTTTTTATAGTTTACTTTCTTCCCTCTGTTGATGTTTGTCTGTACAGTGGATAGAGTTGAAACCCAGGTTAAAATTTTAACTCTGCTTTTACATAACATTTTATGACAATTATGGAGCTATCCTATAATAATTTATGAATACTGTAGGCCTGGTTATTGGTATCATGTTTACTATATGAATATGTTTGTTATATAAATATATTGGTTTATTCTCAAACACAGGGAGGAAGGAGAAGGATGGCTCAAGATACCTACTTCTCAGCAAACATTTAAGAGTTAAGGGACAATGCCAGAACGATTGGCTTTCCTGGTTCTGTCTCCAGTCAGCCTATGAAACTGGTTTGACAAGGAAAGGCCAAACCCCAGATGCAGGAGAACAAAGAACTCTGGCAGGGTTAAAGTACACTTCAGGCACCTTTAAGAAGCTATGACTGCCTAGGTCACCATCAGGAATGGTAGCACTTTATGTAAGAGACCTGATTGTTGATGTCAGTTTTAAAATTCTCTAACGCCTTGTTTCTATTGCTAAATAAAAACAATTGTTTTAAGAAGACTGTTTGGTCCCTCTTCCACTTGCTCCCAAAGGGAAGAAATGCAGATGTCTAGCTGGACCTGTTGGGTTAAATAAGTGGTTGACACAGACCAAGTATTGCACCTAGATCCCAGCCTGAGTGGGATAATGGCAAGAAAAAAAAAAGGACAGGTAAGGGCATGAGCCTAACACTGAAGGGGGGCCCAGAGCAAGGACACATGTCCAAGCCTATGAAGGTTTATACTTAAGTTTTACGTTAATTTTCTAGGCTATTTTTGGAGAAGGAAAATAGCAGGGATTTTTATTTTTAAATGTACTTTTTGGCTTTTTACAATTTATCATTTTATATATAAACTTCAACTAGGGATGTAAAAGGTTAAACAGGTAACTGGTAAGCATTAGGCTTACCAGTTAACCCCAGCGAGGCCCCTGAGAGCTACCTCACTTAACCGTTAACTGATAATCATTTAACTGGTTAACTTTTTTAACTGCTATTTACATCCCTTACGTCAACAGGGACAATGATATTGTAAATACACATAAAAATCTCAGAATACGAAAACCCAGACTGCTCAAGTGTTTTGCTGCTTCTTCCTATTTTCGTATCGTCTCACCATTAAGGCCAGTGTTAGTAACTGATCACCACTCTGTGTCAGCAACTCATCACACCTGACATTCACTACATCTCACATACTGCTGTCATGATATTTATTTAAAAGGTGATGTGATTATACTGTTTGAAATCTAACACCACAAAGGTCATTAATGTCACTGTGAAATGTGTGTAACAACTTTGTAGGTGAAATTATGGATATTCTCTGATATATCCTGAAGACTAAACAGACAAAAGTGACAAAAAACAGGTTTCTTCTATATAAAGGAGAAAGAAAATATGGGGGCAGACGCCCTGTCTAGGAAAGAGGGCTCTATGTATTAACACTATATAAGGACACATTGATATCATGCTTTAAAGTCTTTGTCCAAACAAAGAGAGAAACAGGTTTTACCCAGACAGGAGGGAAGGCAGCTATCTACCTGTCTCCAATGAAATTAAGCCAGGTGTGAATAAATACAATGGAAGACGTATTTACATAGAAATCAGCAGGGTGATGGGAAGGGAAGAACAGCATGAGGTCATTCTGCTGCTTGAAACTAGGTCATTGAACTTTGAGAGATATAAGCAAAGACAGAAGCCATCTTTCACATCCATCACTAGACAGACAAGGAAATAGAGCTGTTGGAAGCTGAGAAGGATGGGTCCTTCAACCAAGGGGGCAGGGATTGAAGTCTCTGGAAAAACTGAATATATAGGAGAGAGACCTGCTTAGGCAAAACCAGCATCTTGTACTTCTGTGGAAGGTCCTGACTGAGGGAAAGTCAGACAGGGCTGGGAAGAAGGAAGACTGGTGATAGAAACCATCTTGAACAAAGCCTGTACCTTGCTAGACTAAATTTTAGACTTGTAGATGCATTTTTACCCACTTTTATTTGCTTATAACTACCTCTATTTTTATTTCTTTTACTTGATATCATTCAGCCTATGTCCTATTGTTAATAAATTTGTTTTATTTTTACTATAAACCAACTCAGGGCTGTGCTTGAGGGAAGGGTGTATTCATCCCAGTTAATAAGCTGCAATGTGCTTTTGTCTCTTTAAAGCAGGGGTTCTCAAACTGGGGGTCGTGACCCAAGGTTATTACGTGGGGATTGCGAGCTGTCAGCATCCACCCCAAACCCCACTTTGCCTCCAGCATTTACAATACTGTTAAATATATTAAAAAGATGTTTTTAATTGATAAGAGGAGGTCACACTCAGAGGCTTGCTTATGAAAGGGGTCACCAATACAAAAGTTTGAGAACCGCTGCTTTAAGGGAACAAATGAACCTTATCTCTTTCAACTTGCCAGGAGAGAGCTGGGCATTGTAGTGCACACAATTTTGGGAAAATTCAGTACTGGGAGCATGTTGGGGTCACCTTGCTGGTTGTAAACAAGGCTGGTGAAAGCCAGAGTGGGGCTGCAGAGAAGATGCTGAACCAGGGCTGTCTAGCGCACCGACACACACTCAGGGTGTGACCTGCATGCTTGTATGCTCGCTGAGAGAGCTCCCAGCCTGGGAGCTACAGCAGCAAAGCACTGTAAGGCACCCTAGGGTTGCAGAGCAAGTAGTGACAACCCCTTGCTGGTCTGGATTGCACTCCAAAGCATTACAATCACACACTTACTTTCCTCCATAAGCATGAAAAACAACAGATTCTTTTCCTGTGCTAATGCAGCCAGTGATGGTCTCCAGTATCCCAGCATTGACCATCTTGTACAAAAGTAAACGTGTTTTAGGATCCACTGCTTTCTCCTACAGGAGAAAGGGAGAAACAAAGTAAACACGTGAATGATTTATCTAAATTCATTTAAACCTAGTGGTGGTTCTGATTATTTAGAGGATAATACCCTTTCCATCTGATTTGAATCAACTGGCAAAATGTGTTCTCATGAACAATCTAGGAGAAAAAGCATAAGTAGGTTGTTCTTGTTTCTACACTTTAGCAGAACAACTCTTTTATCCCAAGACTTATTTTACTTAATACTGTTTTTTATAGATTGTAAGCTCCTTGGGACAAGGACCACATCTTTTCTGTTATGCACAGAGAAGAGCATTATCAGCACTTCATATTGCATATTACATATTTGAGTCTCAAAGAGCTTTACAAACATGAAGCCTAAATACCTCAGAGGTGTTTAGGTATTATACCCATTTTACTGATTGACAACACTGAGATGGACAGCACTTTTAACCTCTCTAAATCCCCATAACTCAGTGGCAAAAATCAAGACCATCGCACTAGAATTCCCCTCCTCCCTCCCCCCAAAAAATCAACTGTTTCAACCAATCAGGAATACCAATGGGTTTTCTAGATGACAAGTTGAGGGAGTTCAAATAGCAACCTATCTTCCTGAAGCTCTAGTTACGAAGATAATTTAAAGTAGTATACTCCAGGTATCTAGGATTAACCCCTTCTTTTTTCAGGATTTCTATAACTAAGTTCTAGAGTAAATTCCAGAAATAGTTGTGAAGCAGATGATCAGCTCCAAGGTATTAAAGATACAGAAAACCCAAGCAAATTGGTAATAACTTGATTACTCTTATTTTGGGAAGAGTATCAAAATATTGCATGCATTTATATGGCAGCTGTGATCACAGTATCTGAGCACAATACACAATACACTATAGGAGTTAATACAATACAAACTTATTCAGTAATCTCCTAGTCAAACATTGCTCATTTGGTTTAGTCAAAATGGATTACTCTTTCTAAAATGTATCAAAATGATATGCAAGTTGGTATGGAAGGTTTGGGATTTAAAATGGCTTAGCACCAAGACATACAGCAGTAGAATGCTCCTTCTTCTCATGGAGCCTGGCACTTCGACGTTCCTCAGAGTATGCATGTTGCTTTAAGGCATTAAAGACTTGATTGGATAGTTTTAAATCCATTCCAATTCCATCTCCAACCTGGAAATCAGGTCCAAACTACAAAACACACAAAGTATTTTAAAAAAATACTCTACTTGAGACAGACAAAGATAAAATCTTGTTCATTTGCTGTGATTCCAGTATTCAACAACTATCTTTTATAATGCTTAGCTTCAGAACTGGAAGAGTGGCTGCTTCAGTTAATGGCTTCTGTGTCAGCATTCCACCAAGCAAGTTTTACAGAGTGCTAACAAAATGTTCCAATATAATTTTAAATCAAGAGCTAAGCAATTGCTCTCACCCACTCTTTAAGTAGATTACACATCATTTACCCTATAAAGATTGTACTGGCGTGCATTTCCTTCTTTCCAGTATTTTCTGATACAGCTATGTTAATGCAAATTGCAAATATTTACTGCTGTGGATAGACAGTGTAGAACGCTGGCTTATAATCTAAGTGATTAAGACTCAGTTTCCCTGACTCAGGTAAGGTTTTTTTGTTCCGTTTTTTAAATCATTTGGATTACATGACTGGCATGTTTACCAGTGTAAACTTGATGATTTTCCCCTCATTACTGAACTTGCTGGTATATTTGTGCTAAAGTAATTTCTGTACATAAACATTTTTGTATCACTTACATACAGTATTACTTGAACAACAGTTTAGAAATAAAAACGTTTAGTTTTCCACCAATACTTACCTCTATCAAAAAATTAATCCAAATGTTTCACAATCTTCATTTAAAGGACAGTTAGAATAACACACTGCAGCACACAAACATACATTTCTCTAAAATCCTCCAAATATTGATTGAATTAAGGCATTTATACATATTATGCTTGCACACACACGGTGGACCTTACGTTTTCCATTCGAGCAGTATTCTTTCTTCCACATACAACCTCATCGTGTTTGGTGGTAATTTCTTTTCCTTTTCCTATAAAGCCCTTTTTTGGAGTAGTGGTGGGTTTATCTGCCGATAGTGAACAATACAAGTCAAAGTTTATGTATACACAAATATAGGTGTAATATATTTGTAACTATTCCATGATGCCCACAATAAGCAAATCAATTTAATTAATTAAAAATGTAAAAAGCAAACAATAGTCCCTTCTGTGAAGCATCCTGCACACTTTGTGGACTTCTAAAATAATACATCCTATGTTACACAGTCTGGCACGTACTCTAGGAAGGAATAGATGACAGACACATAGGTCCTCCAAACAGGTAACCTCAAATACCCAGCTATTAAGACTAATCAATGTGTACTATGCTGCATATTGGGCATTGAAATCTTCATTACAAGGCACTGCCTTGATAACACACACACACACACACACACACACACACAACCATAGGCAACCTCATTTGTAATAAATAAGAACTTTACAAAGGGCATATGTAATCAGAGACCAATATATTAAAAATAGGAGCCTAAAGTTAGGCTCCTAAATTAAATAATAAAGAATAAACAAATAAAAAACAAACAGCATGATTTTCAGAAGTGCCAAGTACCCAGTATCTCTCATTTCTAATTTCAGGCTCTCATTTTTGAGAATCTTGGCCTATATAGTACATTTTGTACACACAGTAAATTCAACCAATACCTGCTCTATAGGGATCATGACGGGTATCCTGCCAGTCAACCTCATCTTCTGAGCTGTCACTATCCTCATAGGGATGCACCTTTCGGTAATTTTCAAAGGATATGGAGACTTGGGAAACAAAACAAATTAGAAAGTTTGTAATTAACATGCATTCACCACTACCTCGCAGCTCAGTCAATTCAAACAGGTATCATAAAATAAATGTACTTGTTTGTCTAACAAGACTGTCATGTCTGAAGGTAGTACCTTTGCTATCTCCATTGAACTTTTTTTCCTCACGTCTAAGCTGTGCATCATATTCCCTGTCAAACTCCATTTGCAGCATCTGGGCTAGCATTAGGTCACTGGAAGTGTCAGTGTTTTCTCCTGTAATAAACGGCCCTTCGGCAACACTAAACACAATAAAAAAAGGGAATAAAAGTTCTGTTAACATAGTAAACACACAGTCTTGTATCCCCTTAACTTATTCCAGACTGAATACAGAATCTTGGAGAAACTGCATTTAAATGCAAAACTTCTCAATAATTAACTATGGTTAAGGTTAAGATTTTGTCATGGTTATTTTAAGGAAAAGTCACAGATAGGTCGTGGGCAAGAAACAAAAATTCACATAAGCCCGTGGCCTGTCTGTGACTTTTACTAAAAATAACGGGGGATAATGCATCCCTTTTAGGAGTCCGATTTGTCTTGCGTACCCCAAGTTTCACTTCACTTAGAAGTGCTTGCTTACAAAATCAGACATAAAAATACAAAAGCGTCACAGCACACTATTTCTGAAAGTTTGCTTATTCTCTCATTTTGTCTATATGAAATTTTAGTTTGTACTGACTTTGCTAGTGCGTTTTATGTAGCTTTTTGCAAAACTAGGCAAATATCTAGATGAGTTGAAATACCCTGGAAGACCTCTGCGTACCTCTGGTTGAGAACCACTGGTCTAAAGAGCCCTCTCCACAAAAGTAGTATGAACTGGGGAGAGAACAAGATTATGAGTGGATCTCATGAAGAGATCCACATGATTCATATACTGGAGAACCACTGGAACAGGTGTTTTTAACAATAAATTTCTAGAGGAGCTACCATAAATGGACCAAGGAAAGGGTGACAGAGAGGAAAATACTTACTATGGTACTGTAACTACACACCTTTACTTAAGATACCATGTAGGAAGACCTACGATGACTCGGCAATCATCAAGTTTACTAACCCAGGATTTAAGTTCAAAGGTGATTAACTTACGTAACCACCTCAGGAAAAGCAACTTTTTCTTCTTCCAGTTGCAGCTCTTTTGCCAACTGTTCACTCATCACATCAGCAAGAGAGCATGATATTGCTGCATTTTTAGGGGTTCCCCATGGACACTGCAAAGAAACAGTCTGTTGAAATACGGCAACTAGATATACAGGCTACTTTGTTTGTTAGTACAGTTAAACTACCAATAGGTTCAGCACAAACTGATGTAGTCTTGATTTCTCTTTCTTTCACAGACTCACAAATACTGTTAGACTAAAGTACAACAGTACTCCTTTAAGTGACTACCATAAGGTAAATAGGGAAGAGGGCAGTGCCAATACTTCAGAGGGTTTGGAATGTTAAAGAATATATTCACAACACAGTATGTTGTAAGAGCCACCTGGTAATAGCAGACAGTCAGAACTGGGAATTTCTGTAAAACCTCCCTTTTGAGAAAGTTATGTGAACACTTTGGGGCTGAAGTTTACCATATTTTCTCTCAGTTCAGGATTCCCCTCCCCCAATTTGGAAAAATTATCTGTTCAAACATTTGAATGACAAAAGTTAAATATCTTTGAATATTAAGTTATAAAAGTGCAAAATGCATTCGTTCAGCCAAGTCTCCAAGTTAAAACTGCTTGAAAAGTCATAGTGAAACAGTAACAATTAAAAGTTACATATTGATTGGTAATGAAGTCCATGGGGCTGGGCTACTCTAAGAAGGGAGAAATTAGCTCACAAGTTTAAATACTTTGTAGACTTCAAGCACCAAATCCTGCAAATACAATCATGCAGGATAAACTTTGCACCTGAATGCAGTCCAACTGAATGTGGATGCAATTTCAGAATATCTGGCCCTAAGTTTCAGGCACTTTTATATCCAAGATAGTGTGTCCCAGCAAAGAAACCTGTTATTTTCCAAGAATTGTGTTTCATCTATATCGCTAACGGGGAGAACAATTTTTAAACTGGCCACCAACTCACTCTAGAGGTTTTATTAGAGATAGTATTGCCATAGCACAACACCTACAGATCTTGATCAAGTCACGTCCACATCGTGCCAAGCACTGTATAAACAAAGCAAAATTCATCTTAAACAGTAACTTACTCTAAGGAAAAACACATTGAAGTTAATATCTATTTTTTTAAAAATCCAGTAGAATGTGTTATACATTTCTCAGCAACATTTTTTTAGACTGAAACAAAATGAAAACTAGAGAGTAGACTTGTTTGTTTCAGTGCCCTTTGAAGCATCAAGGAGAAGGAAAGATCTGTTTGCCAAATGGTAAGAGAATAGAGAGGAAAGATATATTAGCAGCTTTTAGGCAGCCAGGATAAAATCCCATGTGGGATAGTGGGGATCACCAAATAATCACAAGTACAACTAAACGTTTCCTTTCCAGACTCCGGAAACTATAACAGACAACACATTCCTTCAAAATCTCTGAGATGTAACCAAAAAAGATTTCATAGGTCTAAATTCTGGATCCAATGTGAGTTTTGTTACTGACTTAAACGGGGCTAGAGTTTTGCCAAGAATCAAGGTCTGAGTGCACTGACCCACCTGTCAGGGGTCCAACAGGAACTTTAGCCAGCAAGCAGTAGGCTGAACAGAAACTTATCAATTTCACTTCACTGCTGACTTCAGGCTGCAGTGGAATAGACAAAGGTCTGCTCATCAGTTTTGGCAACCAACTCTGAGCCCTTTTTTTGCTGAAAAGATTTGAGTATACTCTTAATTTCTTCAGGCAATTTAGAGTAAAGTATTTGAGTACTGAAAATGTTAAAAGATGTTTATTTATTTCATCTACGTGCATTTCTCATTGCCATGCACAAAGTCTGCTGAGTTAGAGCTGAATACGCCTTGACATGTCCTTCTGCAGGCATAGTTAAGTCTTTTTTAGTCTACAAGCATATGTCATTACAGTGAGGACAAAGTTATTAAAGGCCAGAGTAGATCACCATCTTTCAGAGTTTAATACAATAGGTCAAGACTGGTTAGGTCACACTGTACCCAAATTACATTCTGGAAAAGGTTTCAAGCCACAGACAAAAAATGATTTCAACATGACTGTAGCAGTTAGATGTCCCACTTTAGGCTACACCAGCAGGTTTGAGACAAGTTCCGCCTCTCTCCTGGCACCTGAGAGTGGACCCCAAGGCTAAATTTAATCACTTCTATGAGGGAACAGTTTAATAATCCCATCAGAGCAGATACATAGTAATGGAGCATCTAAAATGGGCTCTACCACTGGCATGCCAAATTTTAACTCAAGTACCAAATGGATCTATTGGTAGATGTGGTCATGCTTAGTACTTACATGGCACTTAGCACATTCAAAGCACCATGCAAACATGAATCCAATTTGAACCCTACTGCATTAGATGTGAGAAGAGAAGTGAAAAATGACTTGCCCAAAGCCTTGCAACAGTTAGGACACAGAAGCTCTTGGTTCTCAGACCTTTCCTCAGGACCATGGTGTCTTTTGCTACCTGTCAGGATGGTCTTTGTTCCGGGTAGTGCAGATCTGAGCTTCCCAGATACAAACTCACAAATGCAACCTGTAATACCCTCCCTGCTTCTCCCAGCACAGATTGAAGGCAAGCCTAGCAACAGCCTATTGTTTAACTTTGTTGCGGTGTTTCCTTCCTAGTTAAGGGCGGGGAGAGAGAAAGGGGAGTTTTTAGGGCATCTGCCTTAACATTGTATCAGAACAATATCATACAAGAAATCTGGATGACCTCGACAACTGGAGAAACAGAAATCAGATGAAATTTAATAGTGCAAAGTCATGCACTTAAGGACTAACAACAAGAATTTTTGACATAAGCTGTGGACGTATCAGTTGGAAGCAACAAAGGAGCAGAAAGATCTGGGTGTACTGGTCAATCACGGTATGATGTGATCAATGTGACGTGGCAATGAAAAAGGATAGTGCAATCCTAACATGCATCAGATGAGGTATTACCAGGGAATAGGGAAGTGTTACCACCATTATACAAGGCAATGGTGAGACCTCATCTGGAATATTATGTGCAGTTCTGGTCTCCCACATTTAAGAAAGATTAATTTAAAAGGGGACAGGTGGAGAGAAGGGATACTAAAATGATCAGAGAAATGAAGAACCTACCTTACGAGAGGAGTCTTAAGAAGTTTGGCTTATTTAGCCTAACATAACAAAAGCTCAGGGGAGATATGATTTCTCTCTATAAATACATTAGAAGAGTAAACACAAGTGGGGGAGATGACCAATGTTGGCATAAGAACAAAGACATAAACTAGCCATCAATAAATTTACGCTAGAAGTCAGATGAAAATTTCTAACTATCAGAAGAGTGAAGTTCTGGAACAGTTATCTAAGTGGGGGCAAAAAAAAACCCCTCACCTATTTCAAGACTAAACTTGATAAATTTATGGAAGAGATAGTATGATGACATTGCCTACAATGGTATGTAGCCTACCCATGACTGCTATCAACAAATATCTCCAATGGCTACAGAAGGGGAGGGCTTCAAGTACTACATAAAATTCTTTCCCACATCTGTCTGGTGGGTCTTGCTTACATACTCAGGATCTAACAGCTCACCATATTTGGGATCAGGAAGGAATTTTCCCAGGTCGGATTGACAGAAACCCTGGAGATTTTTTTTACCTTCCTCTGTAAAGTGGGGCACAGATCACTCACTGGTCTGAATTAGAGTATATGGTGGATTCTCTATAACTTGAAATCTTTAAATGAAGATTTGAGGACTTCAGTGACTCAGCCAGAGATTATGGGTCTATTACAGGAGTGGGTTAGGTTCTGTGGCCTGCAATGTGCAGGAGGCCAGACTAAATGATCATGATAGTCCCGTCTGGCCCTAAAGTCTATAAGCCTAAAACCTCACTTGTCCCTAAAGAGGAAGAGCAGCTTTGGCGCAGCTCAGGGAGTGACACTGGAAACACCAGCCCTAGGAACTGCCTGGGGACCGGACCAGTCTCTGCTACCATCCGCGAGCCCCAGAAGGAGGCGATAAGGGAGGCCGTGGGCCCCCCCACACCGTCCTTCCCCGCAGGGCTCGGGGCGGTCGGTCAAATCCGGCTTCGCTAGCTGGGAGGAGGAAGCGGAGCCCGGAGCCGCCGCCTGCGGTGACTCATCAGCGGCTCCTCCAGTCCCTACAGAACAGGACTCTCCCCTCGCACGCAGCAGAAACCCCTGGGGCAGCGCTTCCCGCGGGGAAGGGGACTCGGAACGGGACTTTCGCCACCCGGGGGAGCCCCTCACAGTACCACCCCTCACCTTGCTCTGCCAGGCGGGGCCCGGGCTGGTCTCGGGGGCGGCGGCGACTTCTACCGGATCCATCTGCGCATCCAGAGAGCGGGGCGGCGGGGAGGAGACAGACACGGCGCGCGGGGAAGGCGGCGGCGGGCGGGAGACAGACACAGCGCGCGGGGAAGGCGGCGGCGGGCGGGAGACAGACACGGCGCGCGGGGAAGGCGGCGGCGAACGAGGCGCAGCGGTAGCAACGGGGCTGAAGTACGGGCAGCTGGCAGCAGCGTCAGACACACAATGAAACCAGCACTTCCGGCTTCTCCCCACTTCCCTCTCCCCGTGACCTTCAGCTCAGACTTCCCATTGGTCGAGGAAAGTACTTCCGTTGTTCTGACACGCCTACTGACGGTGATGTCATCGACCTCTCCAGCGCCGACGTTCCACTTCCCACTGCTCTGCTCAGCCGTATGACCCCTCCCTGCGAGCTGCTATGGAACTCTAACCCTTGGGGCTGTGGTTCTAGCCCCTCAGTACAGGGCAGGGGCAGCAGGGGTAGAGAGCGGTAAATAGGGTGACCAGACAGCAAGTGTGAAAAATCGGGACGGGGGTGGGAGGTAATAGGAGCCTATATAAGAAAAAGACCCCAAAGTCGGGACTGTCCCTATAAAATTGGGACATCTGGTCACCCTAGCGGTAAAGGAGTAATGGGGAATTTGAAGAGTTTTCCCAGAGCCTGAAAACAGAAAATCTGCCCGCAGAAGCAGTGAGGTTTTTTACCCAGGAAAATTTATGCCCAAATAAATCTGTTAGTCTTTAAGGTGCCACCAGACTCCTTGTTGTTTTTTTAGAGAAGGGCACAGTACAACGCCCTTAGCTACACACCTATTACAGCAAACACTAGTACAGCTATTCAACAGGTCAAAAAGGAGTCAAAGGTGCCTCAGATATTATTCATGGCAACCAAACACCCTAAACCCGCTCAGACACACTCTTCCCTGCTATGTGTTCTTGTCCATAGGGACAAGGCATGGGTTGGAGAGAAGATAACTATTTATCTTCTCTTCGTCCCCTGCCTTGTCCCTATGTGCCAAAAAGTCTACAAGAGCTACTGTCATCACCAAGTGGAAGACCGAAACGAACTCTCAGAATTCAAAAATCATGAGTCAGGCCTCATGAGATTTTTTTTTTTTTAAAAGAATACTTTTGGGTTTTTTTTGTCTTCCAGTTTCTGAGCCTTTCGGGTGCACTCAGCTGATGCTTTTAGGCTTTCTTCACAACTGCGAGGGCTAGAAAGGATTTGGAATTAATAAAATTTAGGAAAGGTTATTCAGCAAATTAGCTTAGCAACACCCACAAAACGACTCTAACAATGAGAGAATAAGCAAAAAGTTTGATTATCTGAACTAAATATCACAGATCAGGGACCCTAATCCAAAGAAATGAACAGATAAAAATAATTTGGGAAAACAGATAACAATATGCTTATAAACACAAGAGGAGAGCTTTGCTAATAAGAAAAATAGGAATATCAGCTTTCTAACTAAAGGAAATGGAAATGACCCAGAGAAGAAAAAGAGATAAGACCAAGAAAAGAAAATAACTCACTTCTCACTGACCCCATAAATCAAACTCACCAGAAATCACAAATTCAAAATAGCCATTTGGTAGATGTAGACTCAGAAGGAAAATACACCTCTACCCCAATATAACGTGACCCGATATAACACGAATTCGGATATAACACGGTAAAGCAGCGCTCCGGGTGGCGGGGGGGGGGCTGCACACTCCGGCGGATCAAAGCAAGTTCGATATAACGCTGTTTAACCTATAACGCAGTAAGATTTTTTGGCTCCTGAGGAGAGCGTTATATCGGGGTACAGCTGTATTTAAATAAAAACTACTTTTCCTGGGAATAGTTAGTTATCAGTCAAAAAGGATTGATTCTCAGGTACACTGTGACAACTTTATGGCACTGTGCAAACACCAAATTGCTCTAAAGCCAGCTTACTCAGCCTTTGGCAATTTCCCCCAGGGAAGGGGAATCCTCTGGTAGCATAGAGCCACTAAAGTGGGTCCTATACCATTTCCCTTCCAGTTGCTGGCATAGATGCGAGGTGCCTTGCTGATCACAGAATGTAAGAATGGCTGTAAGACTAGAGTTAGGATCCTAAATCCTTATTTATCACCTACATTAAAATAGCTTGATTTTCAGAAGTGCTGGGCAACTACAAAATGCCAATTAATTCAATAGGAGCTGCAAGTGCTCAGCACTTTTGAAAAATGAGACTATTTCTGTTTAGGGAAATATAGATTGGAACATTTTGGTTGACAGCGTATAAAGCAGGTCCCATTGGCCGGGAACGGTGAACCACGGCCACTGGGAGCTGCGGGCAGCCATGCCAGCGGATTACTCTGATGGGCCGCGTGCGGCCCGCGGGCCACAGGTTGCCCACGAATGGTATAAAGTTATAAATATATAATATAAAGCAAGTATTTGCGAGAGGATGGGAACAGAAAGTTGTCCTCTGAAAGACAGACTACCAAAAGCTTTTGCCGTGCTTATAGGTCCTTTTGAAGCAGAGGTCCCAAAAGTGTGGGGCGCGCCTCCCTAGGGGAGCATGTAGGAACATCCTGCGGGGTGCGGCGGGGCCTAGGCCAGCCCCCACGGGGGCAGAGAGGGAGCACCACCCAGTCCCTCCCCACTCCCAGCTCCGCTCTGCTCCTGCCCCTAGCCTTGGCCGCTGGCCACAGCTCCATTCCCGGCCCAGGACTGAGGCTGGGGACAAGGCTGAGAGCAGAGCCGCACCTAGCCGCTGGCCCGGCTGTTGGCCTCCACCGCAGCCTGGCTGCCAGTCCACTCCTGCTTCCCCCCACCCAGCTGTGGCCCCTGGCCATAGCCCCGCTCCCAGCCCAGAGCCACCCTCAGCTGTCGCCCCAGCCTGGCCCCCTTACTTTTCTCCGTGTCCTCCCCCCACCCCTCAGAGCCACAGCCCTGCTCCTGGCCCCAGCTCCGGGGTGGGGAGGGGGGCACAGACAGGAGTTGGGGGGGCGCAAACCTCAAAAGTTTGGGGACCGCTGTTTTAAAGCATCACACTCCCTTTGGAGCAATTACCCATAAATTGTCATCGCTTAAATGAATGAATAGGAGAACCTGGCTTGACAATGTGGCATCTTTCTTTCCATGATGTTTACAAGTAAAACATTAAAAGTGTTCCTATCACAAAACCTGGCTTTCCTCCAAGGCTGGCAGAAATAATACAATTGATTTTTATAGTTTAACAAAATGGAAATCTACTCTAACTTATTTAACATCTTGACCTATTTGCCATCAGCTGTGGTGAACAAGAGACAAGATGCTTCTTTTCAATTTATGGCTCAAAAAAAAAAAAGAAGAAGAAGAAGAAATTTTTGACAATATCTTTGGGATAGATTCACAAAAGAACTTAGGCGGTGGAACACTGATTGTCATGGTGACTAACTGTTAGGCACCTTGAAAATCACAGGAACAACACTGCAAGCCACAAAACCTGGGTTAGGCATCTATAGGGTGACCAGGCAGCAAGTGTGAAAAATCGGGACAGGGGGTAGGGGGTAATAGGAGCCTATGTAACCCTTCTGTCCATCTGAGTTGGCAGCAACAAGGGCCGGGTTCAGTATCTAGGGGTTCCGTTTCAATAACACAATGCAAAACCGGCTCGAGCCCCCACCCAGTGTGTGACCTGGGACAATTACATACCACCCCCTGGGTGCCTCTAAGAGGCAATACTTTCCCTCTTGCAAGCACGGAGTCTGAGGCTTGGACTACACTACGAGTTTAGGTCGAATTTAGCAGCATTAAATCGAATTAAGCCTGGACACATCCACACGACGAAGCCCTTTTTTTCGACTTAAAGGGCCCTTTAAACCGGTTTCTTTACTCCACCTCCAACGAGGGGATTAGCGCTGAAATCGGCCTTTGTGGGTCGGATTTGGGGTAGTGTGGACAGAATTCGACGTTATTGGCCTCCGGGAGCTATCCCACAGTGCTTCATTGTGACCGCTCTGGACAGCACTCTTAACTCAGATGCACTGACCAGGTAGACAGGAAAAGCCCCGCGAACTTTTGAATTTCATTTCCTGTTTGCCCAGCGTGGAGAGCACAGGTGACCACGCAGAGCTCATCAGCACAGGTAACCATGATGGAGTCCCAGGATCGCAAAAGAGCTCCAGCATGGACCGAACGGGAAGTACGGGATCTGCTCGCCATATGGGGAGATGAATCAGTGCTAGCTGAACTCCGTAGCAGTAAACGAAATGGCAAAATATTAGAAAAAGTCTCAAAGGCCATGAAGGACAGAGGCCATAACAGGGACGCACAGCAGTGCTGCGTGAAAATTAAGGAGCTAAGGCAAGCCTACCACAAAGCCAGAGAGGCAAATGAAAGGTCCGGGGCAGAGCCGCAAACATGCCGCTTCTACGCGGAGCTGCATGCCGTGCTAGGGGGTGCAGCCACCACTACCCCAACCGTGTGCTTTGACTCCATCAATGGAGAATCACGCAACAGGGACGCAGGTTTGGGGGACGAGGAAGATGATGATGAAGACAATGAAGATAGCTCACAGCAAGGAAGCTGAGAAACCGGTTTCCCCAACAGCCAGGATATGTTTATCACCCTGGACCTGGAACCAGTAACCCCCGAACTCACCCAAGGCGTGCTCCCAGACCCTGAGGGCACACAGGGGACCTCTGGTGAGTGTACCTTTGTAAATATTACACATGGTTTAAAAGCAAGCGTGTTTAATGATTAATGATTAATGATTAATTTGCCCTGGCAATTGCGGCCAGTACAGCTACTGGAAAAGTCTGTTAACATGTATGGGGATGGAGCGGAAATCCTCCAGGGACATCTCCAGAAAGCTCTCCTTCATGTACTCCCAAAGCCTTTGAAAAAGGTTTCTGGGGAGGGCTGCCTTATCCTGTCTGACATGGTAGGACACTTTACCACGCCAGGCCAGTAGCACGTAGTCTGGAATCATTGCATAACAAAGCATGGCAGTATATGGTCCCGGTGTTTGCTGGCATGCAGACAACATCCATTCCTTATCTCTCTTTGTTATCCTCAGGAGAGTGATATCATTCACGGTCACCTGGTTGAAATGGGGTGATTTTATTAAGGGGACATTCAGAGGTGCCCGTTCCTGCTCTGCTGAACAGAAATGTTCCCCGCTGTTAGCTACGCGGTGGGGGGGAGGGGTGAAGTGATCATCCCAGAGAATTGGGTGTGTGTGTGGGGGGGGGGTAGTTGGGTTTGTGCTGCATGTTAACCCGGAAACTGCAGCCCCTCCTTTTACATTGCAAACCCATTTTAAATGGCCAACCCAACGGGTGCTTGGTATGGGAAATGAGGGTGCTGCTGTTTGAAAGCATTCCCACATGTTATGAAGGTTAAAAAAGCCAAAAGACTGTGGCTTACCATGGCTGCCTGCAAGCCGAATTCTGTTGCCTGGCACTGCGTGAGTGATCTCTCACACCAAACCGGCAGGCCCTCAATATAAGAGGAAAAATGTGACCTTGTAACGAAAGCACATGTGCTGTGTAATGTGAACAGCAAAATTTAGTGTGAAAGAGTGTACCGATTGTTCTCTAAAATGTGTCTTTTTTAACCACCTCTCCCTTCTCCTCCACCAGCTGCAAATGTTTCTCCTTCGCAGAGGCTAGCGAAGATTAGAAGGAGAAAATGGCGGACTCGGGATGATATGTTCACGGAGCTCCAGATGTCCTCCCACGCTGACAGAGCACAGCAGAATACGTGGAGGCAGTCAATGTCAAAGTGCAAAAAAGCACAATATGAATGAAAGGAGAGGTGGCGGGCTGAAGAGATCAAGTGGCGGGCTGAAGAGGATAGGTGGTGTCAGCTTGCTGACAGAAGGCAAGAGTCGATGCTCCGGCTGCTGGAACATCAAACTGATATGCTCCAGCGTATGGTTGAGCTGCAGGAAAGGCAGCAGGAGCAGAGACCGCCGCTACAGCCCCTGTGTAACCAACAGCCCTCCTCCCCAAGTTCCATAGCCTCCTCACCCAGATGCCCAAGAACGCTGTGGTGGGGCCTCCGGCCACCCAGCCACTCCACCCCAGAGGATTGCCCAAGCATCAGAAGGCTGGCCTTCAATAAGTGTTAAAGTTTTAAAGTTTTAAACTGCAGTGTGTCCTTTTCCTTCCCTCTTCCCCAACCCCTCCCGGGCTACCTTGGCAGTTATCCCCCTAGTTGTGTGATGAATTAATAAAGAATGCATGAATGTGAAGTAACAATGACTTTATTGCCTCTGCAAGTGGTGCTCGAAGGGGGGAGGGGAGGGTGGCTAGTTTACAGGGAAGTAGAGTGAACCGGGGGGGGAGGGGAAGGGTTCATCAAGGAGAAACAAACAGAAGTTTCACACCGTAGCCTGGCCAGTCACAAAACTGGGTTTCAAAGCTTCTCTGATGCGCACCGCGCCCTGCTGTACTCTTCTAACCGCCCTGGTGTCTGGCTGCGCATAATCAGCGGCCAGGTGATTTGCCTCAACCTCCCACCCCGCCGTAAATGTCTCCCCCTTTCTCTCACAGATATTGTGGAGCTCACAGCAAGCAGCAATAACAATTGGAATATTGGTTTCGCTGAGATCTATCTGAGTCAGTAAACTGCACCAGCGTGCTTTTAAACGTCCAAATGGACATTCTACCACCATTCGGCACTTGCTCAGCCTATAGTTGAACACGTCCTGACTACTGTCCAGGCTGCCTGTGTATGGCTTCATGAGCCATGGCATTAAGGGGTAGGCTGGGTCCCCAAGGATAACTATAGGCATTTCAACATCCCCAATGGTTATTTTCTGGTCCGGGAAGAAAGTCCCTTCCTCCAGCTTTTGAAACAGACCAGAGTTCCTGAAGACATGAGCATCATGTACCTTTCCCAGCCATCCCACGTTGATGTTAGTGAAACGTCCCTTGTGATCCACCAGGGCTTGCAGCAGCATTGAAAAGTACCTCTTGCGGTTTATGTACTTGGTGGCTTGGTGCTCTGGTGACAAGATAGGGATATGGGTTCCGTCTATCGCCCCACTGCAGTTTGGGAATCCCATTGCAGCAAAGCCATCCACTATGACCTGCACGTTTCCCAGAGTCACTACCCTTGATATCAGCAGCTCTTTGATTGCGTTGGCTACTTGGATCACAGCAGCCCCCACAGTAGATTTGCCCACTCCAAATTGATTCCCGACTGACCGGTAGCTGTCTGGCGTTGCAAGCTTCCACAGGGCTATCGCCACTTGCTTCTCAACTTTGAGGGCTGTTCTCATCCTGGTATTCTGGCGCTTCAGGGCAGGGGAAAGCAAGTCACAAAGTTCCATGAAAATGCCCTTACGCATGCGAAAGTTTCGCAGCCACTGGGAATCGTCCCACACCTGCAACACTATGCGGTCCCACCAGTCTGTGCTTGTTTCCCGGGCCCAGAATCGGCGTTCTACACCATGAACCTCCCCCAGTAACACCATGATTTGCACATTGCTGGGGCCTGTACTTTGTGAGAGGTCTATGTCCATGTCAATTTCCTCATCACTCTCGTCGCCGCACTGCAATCGCCTCCTCGCCTGGTTTTGCTTTGGCATGTTCTGTCTCTGCATATACTCCAGGACAATGCACATGGTGTTCATAGTGCTCATAATTGCCGCGGTGATCTGAGTGGGCTCCATGATCCCAATGCTATGGCGTCTGGGCTGAAAAAAGGCGCGAAACTATTGTCTGACGGAGGGAGGGAGGGGCGAGTGACGACATGGCTTACAGGGAATTAAAATCAACAAAGGTGGCTGTGCATCAGGGAGAAACACAAACAACTGTCACACAGAATGGCCCCCCCAAAGATTGAACTCAAAACCCTGGGTTTAGCAGGCCGTTGATTTCACGGAGGGAGGGGGAAGCAAATGAATACAGAACAAATCTGGTCCATCTATCTTTTCATCTTAGGCTGGCAGCAGACGGTGCAGCATGACTGATAGCCCTCGGCATCTTCTAGGTGCTTGGCAGAAGATGCTGTATTACGACTGCTAGCCATCATCGTCAAGACGGTTCAATAGGACTGCCAGCAGGACTGAGTCTCCAGGAGACAAAACATGTCTGCCCAGGTGCCTCTGACCGAACTCACTGAGGAATACGACGACGATGGATACCAGTCGTAATACACCATCTACTGCCAAAAGGCAAGGAGCTGCTGCTGTATAGCAATGCAGCCCCACGTCTGCCAGCACCCAGATAGCCGATGACGGCTATCAGTCCTACTGCACCGTCTACTGCCAAAAGGCAATTAGCTGCTGCTGTGTAGCAATGCAGTACCACGTCTGCCGGCACCCAGATGACATATGGTGATGGTGAGCTGAGCTGAGCTGAGTGGGCTCCATGCTTGCCGTGGTATGTCGTCTGCACAGGTAACCCAGGTTAAAAAGGCATGAAACAATTGTCTTCCGTTGCTCTCACGGGGGGGGAGGGGCCTGACGACATGTACCCAGAACCCCCCGCGACACTGTTTTTGCCTAAGCTAACCAACAGAGATGCTGAGGAGACAGATATGTCCTAAAGTGCTGTCCCTCTCTCATAGATAGATGCCTATGCTGAGGTTGCAGGGAGATGTTTATTTCTGCTGGCACTCCACAACTGGAAACCCCTCTCCTGGAGTCAGGCAGCTTAGGTGCCCAAATAATTTCTTGTGAAGAATGAGTTAAGGAGCTGACTCATGTCACACAAAATGGCTGTCAGAGGAGATGCTACCCCTCCCACTTCGTAACTTTTAGCTCAGTAGTTAGAGCACTCACCCAGGATGTTGCAGGTCCAGATTCAATTCTCCCCCTCCGCTAGAAGTGGGAAGAAAGAATCTGAACAATTGTCTCCTACCTATAAGGAGGTAGCCCCAACCACTGAGCTATAAGATATTCTGGTGGGGGATTTCCTCAACCTCTCCTGTTGAAGCTATTCCACTGTGTAGCAATAATTAAAGAGTGATTAGTATAGGGGAACTGGATCCCGGGTTTCTTACCTCCCACATGGTTGCCCCAACCACCAGGCTACAGAGTCATTCTCATACACTCTCTCTTTGGCCCAATGGAGAGAATTCCATTGACATAGATGGCCTTTCATAGAATCATAAAATATTACGGTTGGAAGAGACCTCAGGAGGTCATCTAGTCCAATCCCCTGCTCAAAGCAGGACCAACACCAACTAAATCATCCCAGCCAAGGCTTTGTCAAGCTGGGCCTTAAAAACCTCTAAGGATGGAGATTCCACCACCT
This sequence comes from Emys orbicularis, assembly GCF_028017835.1. Classification (NCBI taxonomy): domain Eukaryota; kingdom Metazoa; phylum Chordata; order Testudines; family Emydidae; genus Emys; species Emys orbicularis. The sequence continues at coordinate 82,315,275 of NC_088684.1, forward strand.
CCCTAGGTAACCCATTCCAGTGCTTCACCATCCTCCTAGTGAAATAGTGTTTCCAAATATCCAACCTAGACCTCCCCCTCTGCAACTTGAGACCATTGCTTCTTGTTCTGTCATCTGCCACCACTGAGAACAGCCTAGCTCCATCTTCTTTGGAACCCCCCTTCAGGTAGTTGAAGGCTACTATCAAATCCCCCCTCACTCTTCTCTTCTCCAGACTAAATAATCCGAGTTCCCTCGGCCTCTCCTCATAAGTCATGTGCCCCAGCCCCCTAATAATTTTCGTTGCCCTCCGCTGGACTCTCTCCAATTTGTCCACATCCCTTCTGTAGTGGGGGGACCAAAACTGGACACAATACTCCAGGTGTGGCCTCACCAATGCTGATTAGAGGGGAATAATCACTTCCCTTGATCTGCTGGCAATGCTCCTACTAATACAGCCCAATATGCCGTTGGCCTTCTTGGCAACAAGGGCACACTGCTGACTCATATCCAGCTTCTCGTCCACTGTAATCCCCAGGTCCTTTTCTGCAGAACTGCCTTTGACCTCTTAGTTGTGTTAACAAGAGGTGATGTTCTGTAAAATGAAAAGTAAATGGAGGAACTTGCCGCACATTAACATTTCCTGATAATAATACATTTAAAAATATCTTTAGAAGACTTCCACTTGTATTTTTCGTGACATTTAGCAATACGTGTAAAGAGATGGAACCTATTATTTAACATAGTCATTATGAACAGCATTTATGCATGTTTCCATTCTCATTCTTAACAAATGCCTGAGCACTAGGTGGATTACCCAAGACTCAGACTCTGTTGGAATAAAGTTTTCATTACTTAGATTGATATATTTGGAATATATAGACTCTTTGAAGCCTCAGGTTTCAATTTTGCAGGGTCAGTTCAGTCATTCAACAGTGGCACTTTTCATAAGTAAGATATTGCTGTTCTTGGCCAAAAAAAGTATTCTTTCTTCCATTTTTGTGCAGTATGCTATGCACTATTTGGCTGGGTTTTTTTTCATCCCAGAAGTAGATGCAGTTGGTTTACATGTCTAGTTCGTGCAACATTTCAGAATCCTTTGTGATAAAAAGCTCTGCTATATAAATGTACAATGTTTTAATTGTTATTTTTTATTTATTGTGACATCCTGTGGAAAAATGACTACAAGTGGTATTCCTTTTGATATTGATATTTCTCAGGTATTAATTGAAAACTTCATTCTATTTTTTTTAATCTTTCATATCATTGCATCAGGTCCTTGACAAAAGACACAGCATATTGTAGAACACGTGAGATGTCATCATGGTCACCATTAGATAAGGATGCAAATAAATATTGAAACAAGCAAATTCTCCGTACAACTGTAAGTACAGAAAATAAAATCATATACATATAAAATGCAAAGACAGAGAGGAGGATTTGATTTTGATCTGTAATTTCTAGTTTTTATATTTTTTCTATTACAACATACCACTAAGGCCCTGAACCTTCAAAACATTTATGCACATGCTTAACTTTACTGCCATCCCACAATGTCTACTCATGGTAATAAAATTAACCTTGAGCATAATGGTTTAGAAGATTGGAGCTTAACAAAGTATTGCAGAAAGCAGAAAGAGAGACACCGAATTCACCTTACGTGAGCTAAAGATACATCATTATATCAGCAATCAAATATATTTTAATCACTTGCTCACTATACTGTTTTCATAGATACCAGTGTAAAATTATCTTAATCTTTTTTGATACACTAAATGTCATTCATGTTGAATCGATGGCATAATAAAAAAGACATTTTGTCTATAGTAAACAGATTTGACCTCCTTAAAACAATATTTTGACCTCTTTAAATCAATATTTCAATATGTTACATAGCAGATCTGCAGTGTAATCTAGCTAGACATCTCTCATGCATCTGTCACTGTGGCATGTAGGTGTCCCTATCTAGGCTATATTTACTATTCCTGTGTTTGTGCTACTTTGTTTGTCCTGTGCTATGAAACTAGGGCTCCAGTGCTGAAAACTTATCTGCACGGGTGGACCTGTCAACTAGGGTTGCCAGCTGCGGCGTATTATCGCTTAGGCTAACAAGGCCTAGGCCTAGGGCGGCAAATTTGCCGGAGTGGCAAATTTGCTCTTGCCCCCTCCCCACTCCGCCCCTTCCCCAAATCCCCGGCCCGCCTCCTCCCCCAGGCGCGCCGCGCCGCGCTTCCCTCCTTCCACCTCCCTCCCAGGCTTGCCGCGCTGGGAGGGAGGGAGAAGCGAGTTGCAGAGCGCTTGGAGGAGGCGGAGCAGAGGTGAGCTAGGGCCCGCGGGCGCGGGGAGTAACGGGGGGCCAGGAACCGCTCCCCGGCCCGCCCCAGCTCACCTCTGCTCCACTGCCGCCGCCATCCCCCGAGCGCGCCGCAACTCCCCTTCTCCCTCCTCCCTCCCAGGCTTGCCACGCAAAAGCACTGGGAGGGAGGGAGGAGAAGCGAGTAGTGGCACGTTCGGGGGATAGCGGAGGTGAGCTGGGGCCGGCGGGCACGGGGAGTAACTCTTGGGGGGGGGGGCAGGGAACCACTCCCTGCCCCAGCTCACCCCTGCTCCACTGCCGCCATCCCCTGAGTGCGCCACAACTCCCCTTCTCCCCCCTCCCTCCCCGGCTTGCCGCAGGGGAGCGGAGGTGAGCTGGCGGGGGGTGGGGCCGCGGCAATTTTTTGACGGCCTAGGGGCGGCAAATTTGTTAATCCGCCCCTGGTTGCTAGGCTTCCAGTTTTCGACTGGAACGCCCGGTTGAAAAGGGACCCTGGTGTCTCCAGGTGGCACTGCCGACCAGGCCGTTAAAAGTCCGGTCGGTGGTGCAGCAGGGGCCCGGGGCTAAGGCAGGCTCCCTGCCTGCTGTAGCTCCGCGCGGTTCCCGGAAGTGGCTGCCAGGTCCTAGCAGCCCCATGGCACTTGGGCGTCCAGGGAGGCTCCGCGCACTGCCCCCACCCCAAGTGCTGGCTCCGCAGCTCCCATTGGGCGGGAGCCAGGAACTGCGGGCGTGAGGGCAGCGTGCGGAGCCTCCCTGGCTGCCCGTGCATCTAGGGGTTGCTGGGACCTGGCAGCCACTTCCTGGGAGCCGCAGTAAGTGCCACTGCGACCCCACCCCCCAACCCCCTGCCCCAGCCCAGAGTCCCCTCCCACACCCAAACTCCGTCTTGGAGCCCACACCCCACATTCCCCCCAACACCCCAACTCCCTGCACCAGCTCTGGTCCCTGAGCCCCCTCCTGCATCTCAAACCCCTCACCTCCGGCCCCACCCCAGAGCCCACACCTCCAGCAGGAGCCCTCACCCCAGGGCCGGCTCCAGGCACCAGGCAACCAAGCTGGTGCTTGGGGCGGCACCTGGAGGGGGGCGGCGCGGCGCTCGGGCCGCCGGGGAGAGCGGGGCCACAGCCGGGCTCGCCGCCCTCCCCCCGGCACTCTGGCCGCCCTCTCCCCCCCGCGCCCTCCCCCGGCTGCCGGGGAGAGAGCCGAGCCCCAGCCGCGGCTCGCCGCCCTCTCGCCGCCCTGCCCCCGGCGCTCTGGCCGCCGGGGGGGGAGAGCCGAGCCCCCGCCGGGGCTCGCCGCCCTCCTCCCAGGGCTACGGCCGCCCTCCCCTCCGGCGCCCTCCCCCCGGCCGCCGGGGGGAGAGCCGAGCCCCCGCCGGGGCTCGCCGCCCTCCCCCCCCCGCGCCCTGCCCCCGGCCGCCGGGGGGAGAGCGGAGCCCCCGCCGGGGCTCGCCGCCCTGCCCCCGCCGGGGCTCGCCGCCCTTCCCCCCCCCCCGCGCCCTGCCCCTGGCCGCCGGGGGGAGAGCGGAGCCCCCGCCGGGGCTCGCCGCCCCCCCAGGCTCCGCCCCCCCCCGCGGGGGGGGGGGGGGCGGCCGGAGGCTTTTTTGCCTGGGGCGGCAAAAAAGCCAGAGCCGGCCCTGCCTCACCCACCCCCACACCTACACCCCAACCCCCTGTCCCAGCCTGGTGAAGGTGAGTGAGGGTGGGGGAGAGCGAGCGACGGAGGAAGGGGGGAGGCAGCAAGCAGGGGCGGGGCCTCGGAGAAGGGGCGGGGCAGGGCAAGGTGTTTGGGATTGTGCGTTAGAAAGTTGGCAACCCTACTGTGCACCTGTACACAGCCCCCACAAAATAGGGTTCTGTGCAGGCCCAAAGTCCAGTCACAGGAATGAGTTTGCAAGAATGCTGTCCAAACATGCTTGTAACAAAAGGCTGACTGCTAATCATGGCAAGGTGGGACAGATCCTTTATTGTTTTTCTATTTGACTAAAGTTTTTACAGAGCACCAATCACTGTAGTATCTAAGCGGTGCTATAAAATTTAGGTGTTTACAGTTTTCTTGTGTTTCCTCATCATCCTTTTTTTTTTTCTTCTGGGAAGTCTTACTCAATAAACAAATTAAGCCAATGAACATAAGTTAAGCAATGAAAGCTACAGCTTGTGAAATTAGCTTTGGTTACATTTGTCAGACTGCTGAAGGAACACATAGGAACATTTCAGGTTGAGTATATTGGCCATTTGTTTAGAACTATTTTGCTACAAACTGATATTAACTCGCTTTTGAACTTGTACAATGCTTATGTTGATTTATCTAAAATTAGACACAGATGTACTTAATTTTAGTTCTTTTACCCTGCTTATCTGTTGTCAACAAAAATGGGTGATTTTTTTCTTGTTTTCTTAAAGGTGACCTACAAATGAAAATTTTAAAAATGGCATTGTGCCCTATTTATTACTGCTTTATGATCTAAGAAGCTCTGAAAGGTTTTTGGTTTTGCTTTGCTTATTTAAAAGGAAAAAAAATCTTATTTTTTATCTTAGAAATATAAAGCTTGTCCTTACTATTTTTACTGGAGAACTGTTTGGAGAATCACAGAACTGTGCAGGGAACTTTAGTATCCTTCAGTTGTAGATGTGAGTTTGAATATTTCACCAGCTGTTTGCCAGGTGTTTGAGTTAAATACATATTAAGAAAAAATTAAAAAAACAAAAACAAAAAAGAAGTTATAGACCAGTCTGGTTAAAAATTTCCTCTCAGTTGCTAAGATTTCATTCTATTCTTCCTTGTGAGATCAGTCTCACTAATTCTTCAGTCATCCAGAAAGACTTCCAAGAAAAACAGAGTAGATGAATTTCTAATGTAGTAAAAAAAAAAAAAAAGCAGAAAAAAACAGCACTTAAAAAAATCCTGTTCAACCTTTTAGGCTTTTTTGATAAATCATAAACAAAAAAATATGGATGCAAACTTTTTCTTCGCCACTTTGTAAATCACCTTTAAATTATTTTCAGAGAAAACACAGCCCATCTCTTAAGATGAAATTTAGTGGTTACATTTAGACAGAAATCAGATTGATAACTTTCATTTAATATTGTAGTCAACGCTTATTGTTGTTCATTTAATATTGTAGTCAACCTTGTCAAAATAGGAGAATACTGCAAAATTCTGCCTCTGAGTTACATAATGGATCTCAGTTCTGTGTCCCCTCTACATATACAGAACTCCCATGGATGGCAATGAAAGTTATGCATATGTAGAGGGAAAGAAAAATATGGGAGTAAAAGAATATCATGAGAATGTAAAAGGGGTTGTTTACACAGTGTTTTTATATGGATATGTGAATTGAAAGCAGTCTAGTTATGTGGGTATAAGTCCTCATGTAGACACTCTTATTCCAGTATGAGTGTCTTTTCCCAGTTTATGCGAAACAGGAAAAAGCCACTCTTATTCTGGTGGTTTAACTACACTGGTTTAACTTCCCAAGTAGAAAAATCCTAAAAGCAAAATACTAGACAGACTCCCTACAAGTAGTCAGTTCAAAGTCCCTGTGATGCCATTTAATTGTATTTCCCTACTGCAAGATTCAAAATGTCCCTTCCCTGTCTTCTAAACTCCTATGACAGTTGACGAGAGACTGAAATATGTCCTATGACAAAAACTGGGGTATTTTGGTTATGAGGAGGTAATTAGGTAAACAGTGGATGAAAGATTGCAGCTAGAGAATAGGAGAAGGGAACCTACAGAATGCACCATGATTACAATCAAATGGGAGATATCCTGTGCCTAATTCTAGTTTCTCTTGTGCCAGTTTTACATTGGTGTAACCCCATTGACTTCAGTGAAGTTACTCCTGATTTACATTGGTCTAAGTGAGATCAGAAGCAAGCACCTTGATTTTTTAGGAGGCTCAAACTATCACCAGAGAGAGCTGTAAGCACAAAAATACCATCACAAGTGAAATGCTCCGCTAGTGTAAAATGGTGCAGCTCCACTGATGTCAGTGCAGCTTCATCAATTTACAGTAGCACCAGAAACGTTGGCCCCACTTTGGCATTTCAGCCTGTCCGGGGTGTGGCATGAGCCCTTAAGAATCCTGTGGTGGCAGGTTTGGCAGCACTGTCTGAAACATCCCTGATCAGGAACAGATAAACACTAAATGTTGTTAAAGGGTGGTTTTAGTTACTGAAAATGACTGGCAATGTTGGTGAGATGTAGATGAAAAATTGTCATGTATATAGCCTTATTTATTAGAAATAAACCACACCCAAATGAAGGAGCTCACATTTATTGGTTGATTTGTTCCCTTTTTTCCCCAATGTTCCCCTGCAGGCTGTAATAATGATCTCTGTGCTATTTCCGCTGCTCTTTGGATATGTCCTTTCACTGCCAGACTGCCCGCAGAAGTGTTTATGCACCCCTTCTCTAATGGATTGCCGCCGTGCCAATTTATATGAAGTTCCACATGGTATCGCTCAAAAAACAGAAACATTGATCTTGAACGACAACCATTTAACCCTCATTTCTCCAGGAGTGTTTCAGCACCTTCTCAATCTCACATTCCTTGGTTTAGCCAACAACAAGCTGTCACTTCAGAATGACTCGTTTGACAATATCGGCAAGAGCGTCCTCTCTCTGGATCTCTCTGGGAACAATTTCACAGACTTGCCATCAAACTTGTTCAGGAACACAAAGAAACTGGTTTGGTTAAACTTAGCTGAAAACAGATTGGGTCTTCTGGACAGTACAATTTTCAGCTCCCTAGAAAAACTCACCTATCTCGACCTCTCTAATAACAGGCTGAAGATGTTTGCACCCATGTTTGTGGGGCTTTCCAAGCTTGATACCTTAATGCTGGCCAGTAACCATCTCTCCACCATACCACAAGGAGTTTTTGATCCCATTCCTAACCTTAAGATCCTTGTTCTGTCCCACAATGAAATAAACCATTTGCCTGAGGGTTTGTTTGACAACCTGAAGAGTCTTAATGACTTGCTGCTAGATTATAATAATTTTACTGAGATATCACATGCTATATTCACAACCCTCCACAACCTAGAACATTTTTCAATTTCTAAAAATAGAATCCAAAATATTCCACCTCTCTTGTTTGCTGGCAGGTATACCTTACGGAAACTTGACTTGTCTAGTAATTTACTCTCAGAGCTGCCTTCGGACTTCCCTTCAGGGTTGGAGCAGCTGGAAGTTCTTAATTTATCTGCAAATTGTATTGGTAATGTTCCCAAAGATCTATTCGTAAATAATACTAAGCTAGAGTTTCTGCATTTGGACAAAACTTGTCTCCAGACTCCACCCATTTTTTCAGGCCTTCAAAATCTGATTGAATTAACTGTATGCTGTAATGGCATAAAAATCTTACCAAAAACATTCACTGACAATATGGCTAATTTGGAACTATTGGATCTCTCCCTGAACAATATAAGAGAAATAGAGGATGATGCATTTAAGATGAACCATAATATCACAAAAGTAATTTTGATTGGGAATCCAGTTTGCACAACTGAACAATTGATGCATTACTCTTTTAAAGGACTAGACTGTAGCAGTAAAAATTAAAGGATTGTAAGAACTGTACTTCTGCTACCTTCAATACAAATCTAACATACATATTGCAAAAAGCATGATTATTTCTGAACTACAAAGGACCATCCTATAACAGTACAAGCATTAATACATCATATGAGCTCACTGCACTGTCTGGTAGTTTAATATAATAATGGATATGTGACATGGTACAAAAGACTTTTGGAATTTCACAGGCTAACTTCCTCAGGACAAAGATATTGTGATAAGTATAGCAGCTGTGAAGTTTATTATAATAATTTTTATATTTACATTTGTGTCCCTTTACTATTGTATGTCTCCCCTAGTTCTTACAGCATCATTAAACAATTGAGCTATGAGTATATATACACACACATACATATATTTGAGGGACAATATGATGGTATGAGATTGAGATGGCTACATTTCTCATGAGTGTTGAAGCCACAAGAATTAATCTGGTCATCTCAGAAAACCTTGACAAGACACTATTTACTTTGTTTATGACACAGTGCCTTCAATCCCTCCAACTAGGAAGCCAGATGCCTTAGTTACCAGGGTACCAATTACCTCTACAGAGGTACATAGGTGCTTAAACCCCAGACTTAGTGGCTAAGTCTGACTTTTAGCCTCCATAAAGGTACAAAATCCAGCTGGAGGAAGACATGTAAAAGGTACTTGCTGTAGAGCGTTTAGCTCAGGGGTTAGAGCACTCACCTGGCATTGGGGAGACCCAGATTTAATTGCCCCCTCTGCCACAGGGGGAGCAAAGGCTTCACCCACCAAGCTATGGTAGGGCTCCCTCAGTCTCTCACGTTGAAGCTAGCTAAAGAGTAATTGGCACAGGGGAACTTAACGCTGGGTCTCCCATGTGGGTGGCCTAACCACTGGGCTATGGAGTTATTTGCAGTTGTGCTCTCTCTCTGTCTGGCCCAATTAGTGCTGCACTGTGGAAAAATACTTAAATAGTCATTGGGATAGAAAGTGAGAGCATGAGAGACAATGACTCTGATTGGTAGCCTAGCCTGTAGGTGGGGCACTCACCTGGGACATGGGAGACCTGGGTCCAATCCCTTCCTTCAATCATGCTTTCATTATTTAGCCACAGTGGAACAGCTTTAACAGGAGAGATTGAGGGAGCCCCATATCAAATATCCTATAGTTCTGTGGATGGAGTATGTACCTGAGAGGTGGGAGACCCCTGTTCAAATCTTCTCTCATCCTCTGACAGAGCGGGGTGGGGAGATTGAAATTAGACTTGATACATCCCAGGTGAATGCTCTAACCACTGGGCTAAGAGCATATTCGACACGTGACTCTTGACGCTGGGCACGAGTGCTGAAAGCTCTCTAGAAGTTGTGGGGGGGCGACCCATTTGTGGCCCCACTCCTGCTCCGCCCTGAGGCCCCGCCCTGAAGCCCTGCCTGCTTCTTCCCCCTGAGGCCCTGCCCACGCTCCACCCCCACTCCACCCTGAGGCCCTGCTGCCGCTCAGTCTCTCCCCCCGATGCCCTGCTCCAGCGCTGCCTCTTCCTGCCCCTGCTCCACCCCTTCCCCCAAGCCCACCCCACTTGTCTCCACACCCCCCTGAGGCTCCCCCTGCCTGCTGCTCACTCCTCTCCAGCCCCGCCCCAAGCCCCTCCACCAGTCGCTCACTCCTCTCCGGTTCCCCTCCTCCGAGGTCCCCCCCCCCCCCCACTCATGCCTGGCTCGCCCCTCTCCACCCCCTGCCCCCATCGTTCCCCCCTTAGCTGAGTTGCTCCAGCATTAGCACAGCAGCAGTCCCAGTCAGTGAGAGGCAGAACCACTTTTAAAAGTGATGCTGGCCCACCCTGTTCCGGCAGGTGGGGGGGCCTGGGAAAGGGGGCAGAGAGGCGCAAGTGGTGGACACGGGGGCTCAGGGGAAGAGGTGGAGTGGGAGTGGGAAGAGCTGGAGTGAGGGCAGGGCCTGGGGGGGAAAAGGCTGAGCGGGAGCAGGGCCTCGGGGCAGAGCATGGGTGTGGCCATGGTCCGGGCGCTGGTGGCCCCTTCACTTCTCGGCGCTTTGGGTGGCGGTGCTCCATTTCTTGCCCCATTTGGGGAGGCTTAGACTCCCCATGCATCTTATATCTGCTGCCCATGGCTAAGAGTTATAACGTGGTTTTCTGTTCCTCCTTCTCAAGCCCTTTTGTATGCAGGGCCGGCTCGAGGCACCAGCGTGCCAAGCATGTGCTTGGGGCGGCTTTTTTCAAGGGGCGGCATTCTGGCCCTTCTTTTTTTTTTTTTTTTTTGCTTCGGTGGCGGCACTCCGTCTTTTTTGTTGTTGTTGTTGTTGCTTGGGGCGGCAAAAAACCTGGAGCCGGCCCTGTTTGTATGGAGAGAGGTAGGCACCTAACTTATTCAGAGAAGAAACTGCTTAGGTGCTATGCCCTAAGCCAGGGGTTCTCACACCAAATGTTTTGGTGGCCTCAGAGTGCGGCTACCAACTCTTGCTGGTGGCCGCTCCGACAATTTTCCCTAAAATACTTAATTAACTTTAGGAAAAACAAATAAATATGCACATATACATGTCCAAATCATTGTAATTTATCTATGTTGTGGTTGGGTTTTTTTGCTGACTCAATAATAAGAATAATGTATAGTTGTCTCTATTCTTTACTGGACCAAAACAGAATAGAAACACAAATAAGGTGCTTTGAACATTCTTGTTTTTTTTCTTGGTGTTTCTTTTGCTTTTTGGGGTTGTTTTTTTTAAAGACTTGATAGCTATAAGTAAGTCTGCTCTGAAAAGTGATATTTGTATGTTTGTTAATATCACTTTTCACAGCAGACTTACTCAGCCCCGGCAAGCTCAGGGACAAATTAAGCCCTAAATGGGGAGGTGGGTACAGACGTAGCAGGGGCCAGGGGTGATGGGGCACTGGGGGAGGCAGTGGGGGCCACAGGTGATGGGGGAGTGAGTTTGGGGCCCGAGCCCGCCACCGCGCAGTCAGGGAACAGAGCCCAAAGCCCTACAGCCAGGGGACAGGGCCTGGGGGCTGCTGCTTTGCCCCCCCCCCCCAAATCACTGCCTAGGAGGCTGTGGCCACAAGAAAAGCCCCCACAGTGGCCGCATTTGAGCAACACTGCCCCCTGTATTCACACCCAACACACTACTGTAATAATCTTTGTACAAAATATGCCTTATGAGGTATCATTTGAAAAACAATAACTCACTAATCATTAATATTCTTGTATGAAGTATGCACATGTGTATTAAGAGGTATAGATAGATGCTAGAATTATGATTAAAGTGTGCTTAAACCAGGCCTACTAGGGGAGTTGTTAAACAGGTCTGCCCTAGACAAACAAAGGAATGTGTTTTCTTCTCTGATCAGCAGCCTGGTCATCAGGCAGAGACAATGAAGGTACATTTACATATCAAGTAAACAAAACTGTCAAGTTAACAACTGGTGGAAGAGGCAGCATGGTGTCTATGCCCCAGCAAGAGAGAGAAGCTTGGCCTGGGTTTTTACTTTTCAAAGAATACACTGCAAAGGCGTACTGATCTATAAACACAAGGGGGCTGAGCCTGACATGATAAGTGATTGAATCAACTGATTGTATACAATATTACTGTATTATAAAAATTTATTAAGTGAGGTGTTTTATGAAAGCCTCTGACACACTGGTGATTAATATAATTGTGAAATGTATGTATTAATAATATATGGGGAAATATGGATACATAATGATATTATGCTTTGGTCTGAGGCAGGTTCTCTCCCAGACATGAGAGAAGGCAGCTATCTACCTGTCTATTAAGATTAATCAAGGTGTGAGCAAATACAATGGAAGCCCCATTTGCATAGAACAGCATGATATCATCCTGCCTCTTGAGGCAAACTCATTGAACTTCAGAAGATATAAGCAAAGCCAGAAGCTATCTTTGGCATCCATCATCAGACAGACACAAGGAGACAGAGCTCTTGCAACCTGAGAAAGATGGTTCTTTCAACCAAGGGAGAGGGGTGTGTGAAGTCTCTGGGAACTGAATATAGGTGAGAAACCTGCTGAGACAAAGATCTTTCACATAGGGAGACAAGGGAAACTAGTGCCTTGTATTTCTGTGGAAGGTCCTGACTGAGGGAAAGTCAGCCATGTCTGGGAAGAAAGAAGACTGGTGGGAGAAACCATCTTGAACAAAGACTGTACCTTGCTAGGTTAAATTTTAGACTTTTAGATGCATGTTTTTACTTTTATTTGCTTGTATCTATCGCTACTTTTATTTCTTTTACTTGGCATCACTTAACCTATGTCCTATTGTTAATAAATTTGTTTTATTTTTACTATAAACCAACTCAGTGCGGTGGTTAAAGGGAAGGGTGTATTTACCTTCAGTTAAGGTAATAATCTGTGATGTACTTTTTCATCTCTTTAAAGGAACAAATAAACCTTATTATTTCACTGAACTGTTCAGGAGTGGGCTGAACATTGTAGAGCACATGGTTTTGGGAAATCTTGGGACTGGGAGTGTGTAGGGGTCACCTTGCAGATTGTAACCAAGACTGGTGAAAGCCAGCGTGGGGCTGTAGACAGGTTTCTAGGGTCAGAGCTGCTGAACCAGAGGTATCTAGCATACAGATAGACACTAAGGGTATGACCTGCATGCTTAGAGGCTGGCTGTGAGTATCCCAGGCTGGGAGCTACAGCAGCAAAGCATTGTAAGGCATCCAGGGTTACAGGGCATGTGGGACACAATGCCTCACTGGTCTGGATTGCACCCCAAGCTCAGTGACAGGTGCCTAAGCCATCTAACTCCAGGAAACGGGTTCCCATTTGTTGATCACTAAGCAGAGATAGGCACCTTGCTGCAGCCTGGATTTAGGTACCTATATCTGAGAGAGAGAGACAGGGCTTAGTACAGTAACTCCCCACTTAACGTCCTCTCGCTTAACGTTGTTTCGGTCTTACGTCCCTGCTCAATTACAGAACATGCTCCGTTTAAAGTTGTGCAATGCTTCGCTATAACGTCGTTTGGCTGCCTGCTTTATCCACAGCTGGCAGCCCCCCTATCAGCTCCCCTATGCCCCCCCACAGCGCCTCCCGCCTGCCGGCAGACCCCGTGGATCAGCGCCTTCCCCTTCCTCCCCCCCGCCTCCTGCCCGCGGCAATCAGCTGGCTTGCGGCATTCAGGAGGGAGGGGGGAGGAGCAAGGACTCGGCGCGCAGGCTCCGCCTCCCTCCCCTGCCTCCCGAATGCCACAAACCAGCTGATTGCCGTGGGCAGGAGGCAGGGGAGGGGGGGGGAGCCTGCGTGCTGAGTCCTCGCACCTCCCCACTCCCTCCTGCCTCCTGAACGCTGCAAGCCAGCTGATTGCTGTGGGCAGGAGCCAGGGGAGGGAGGAGCGAGGACATGGCCTGCAGAGTAAAGGGGGAAGGGGGGGGGGAAGAAGAGGCAGGTTAAGGGTGGGGGCTTGGGGGAAGGGATGGCATGGGTGGGCCAAGGGTTGAGCCCCCCACCCTCGGTGCTTGCAGAGTAGGGGAAGCTGCTGCTGCTGCTGCTGTGCAACGTGCTTCTTCTAGCCTACAGCACCTTCAGCCTCCTTGCCTGCCTCATTGTCTCCAGTGCCAGTGGGTTGTGCCTGTGTGTGGTAAAGCGGGGGCACCTCCCAACTATAGTACTGTACTGTACTGTATGGCAAAAAAAAAAATTCCCTGGAACCTAACCCCCCCAGTTACATTCATTCTTATGGGGAAATTGGATTCGTTTAACATTGTTTCACATAAAGTCGCATTTTTCAGGAACATAACTACAACGTTAAGTGAGGAGTTACTGTATTGGCTTCTCCCATTGGCTAACTTAGGCAGGTCCCCAACTAGTGTGCTGGGTTTTGTGGATCGCATTATATGGCATCTATCTTCCCCCATTCATTGTATAGGGAGGTTAGATCTCTAAAGCAGCCATTGTGAATTGCAGTGTTATCCCTGTGATTTCTAGGAGTCTAAAGGTTAGGTGTTGTGATGCTGAGCATTGCAATGCCTAAGTCCCTTTGTAGATCCAGGCCTATGAGTCCAACCAATGGTGCAGGGCTCAGAGGAAGCTGTTAAAACTTCTAAAGCTACCTAACATAGCTTTTCTATATGTAAAAATGTCATTTCTTTAAGGTCTGATATCTTGGATTCTTTCAGGGCTAGAAGTGAGTGCTGCATACCCCATTTTGAACATGGGAATCTTCCTTTCACGTTGGGATCATGATCCCATTTCAGGCCCATCAGGGCCATTACATACAGAACTCCAACACTTTCTCTCTCGAGAAAAGCTGGCACTGGGCCATGACTGAATTTTGCCCACACTGGGCCTCAGATGGGGTAATTATTTTGGGAAATCACATATTTTTGGGATGAAAAGGAGGAAACCTTCTGCGGCAATATTATTTTTTTTAAAAAAGCAGCTGTTTGAATTTCTCAGAGGTTTGGAAAGTCAGAATACAGCCACGTAAAGGTGTTAAAGGGTGGTTAGAGGGGTTTCCAGTTGTGCTATGTAAACTTGATTGAACTAATCTGGTTTAAAAACAACAACACCTTATTTCATTATGTAGACAAGCGTGTGAAGCTTAATAGAGAATGTGATCTTTTCTATAATTTTTGAACCGTTATAGAATTCTAGAGCAGGGATGTAATTCCCAAAGACATTCTGTAGGATGGTTTCCCAAAAACAACCTATGGAAAGGTTATCATTCGCTATTAAAATCTGTAGGCATTTATTTTCCACAATCAGCTGGAGTGTGAGAGAATCGTGAGTGTGAGAACCACCCCAGTGTAAGAAGTGTGTGTGCCAGCAGTGCGGGTGGTGATGGGGAGAGTGAGCATGTCTGTGTCTCATCTCTTGAATGCGTTTCCTCTGGCAAGAGGGAGCATCGCCCCTTTAAGAAGGCAGTTCCTCAGGAGGTTGTTCTTGTGCCTATTGGAGCAATCATAGAGCAACGTGTCTCTGTCATGGCAGCTACTCCAGGTGGCAGTTTCCTGAGCACTGTCTCCAGTTGATCACAGCAGGAAGAACCAGTGCCTCATCTTCCTCACCCGGACGGGGGAAATGCTGTGACAGATGTATTTAAAGAGACCTGCAGCTGGTCTCTCCTTCTGTCTCTTCTATTTGGCTTCTTATTTCACCAACAAGGTGAGGACGAGGGAGCTGTAAGTTGGTTTGTATTGATTGATTGATTGATTGCCTGAGCATTCCTTTTCTAATTCACCTCCCTGGATTTTCTCCCAGATCTGACAGGAGGGAGGCTAACGGCATTTCTTTCTCCTCTCAGCATCTTTCCTTGCCTGCTGAAAGAGGAGGAGCTGCTATTTCACTTTCAGTTTCTCTTGAGAATTGAGAGACTCCAGCTGGTCATAGTCAGCTGCATACAAAACCCCTTCCTCCTTGCAAATAGTCCTTGTGCACAGAGGGATCGGGAAGGGGTCCTTGTATTGTTGAGACTTCCAGCCCCTATATATGAGGGAGACACCCAACAGAAACCCCAAACCCCATATTAAAAGGATGCATCTCTGCGGCTGTATCTCCCTTTAAAAGAACAGCCCAGCGGCAAGAAGCCAAAAAATATAACAGTTCCTTCACTTTTTATACCCAACCTCTGTCCCGCCCCCAGAAAGCAGAGAGGGGGAAAGTTAGGTCGAAGGAAAAGCTGAAAGTGATAGGAGGCATTAGGGGCTATTTGTAAAAACACAGATTACAAAGTTAGTGTAAGGCAGAGAATAAAGCCTTGGACAAATGAGTGAAGTGTGGCTCTGTGGGGGAAAGGGGCTGGGAAGAATTAAACAAGTATTAATTACCGTTATGATTACTGTACAGTACTTTCACTGAAGTGTGACTGCCATTTTATATTTCTTCTCACTTTTTAAAAACTTCTTTGGAAGCTTGAAATTGAAACATGAGGCTTCATTATCTTTCCACCAATTCCAGTGTAAAGCAGGAGTAACTGCACAGAAGTCAGTGGAATTATAGCTGTGTACATTAGATGAGAACCAGGCTCCTGGTTTCTTAATGTAATCCTTAACCATTATTATTGTTCTAGTATTGCTCATGAGTGCACTTCCTCCTCTTCCCCCCCCCCCCCCAAGAAGAATTGAAATGTTTAAAATCCTCTCAAAATTTTTACTGGAATTAAAAAAAAAAAAGAAAGAAAAGAAAAAAGTGGGTCTAATTTTGGGCTTCTGACATCTGAGATTATCCTTGCAATACAATGTAAGGCTTGTAAATATAGTAACTGTTAACTTACAGAGGCAGACAAACACTGATAGCAGTAAAAAAAGGCACAAAACTGAGAATTATACTGATTAGTAAAAGTTTGCCAGTCCCTCCAAAATTAGGGCTGCAACATAAATGAAATCTCAGCTTCTCAGCTAAAGCTCTAGTGGGTTTCTATTTGCTGTTGTGGGGATATGATTGTTCATGATTTCATGCACATCCGAGCCTCATTCAGCTGGCTCCATTTTCAAAGATGTGAAAATAAGCAACATTTTCAAGGTATGTAAATTGTAATATCCTGCTTACTTACAAGAGTGAAGGGAGGGCCTCTTTGCAGTGCAAACAAAAAATGTTGGCTACAGAGCCAGTAGTTATATTGCTTTGACAGTGTTAGTTTAATATTCCTGTAAGGCTATTATTAGCTGCCTGGCAAATATAGAAAGCGGAGGTGGTAAAGACCTGATATGTGATGTAGTCCTTATGCTTTCAACATAGGATTAAGTGTATACCAGAAGGCACAGTAGCCACCATTAAAAATAGAATGGTAGCTTAGTAGTTGCAACATTCATTAGGGAATACTGCAAACACCAAGGTACCTTATCCAAGACAAAACTGCCAGAGTTTTAAAGGGTGATCATGGTAGCTAAGCAAAGCTTAATATCCATTGTAGATTTAATATCATTAAGCTGTAAATTCAGTGCAAAAATCTACTTTCCACTGTGCTCTCTTATTGATGTCATTGGAAGTTCCATGAAGAAATAGAAGGAAAAATATGCCAGAGTGCACACTGTGGATGAGAATTTTTATAGCCTAAACTTATTCCAAAATTGTTTTATTTGTTCGCTAAGTACCTGAGTTTGTGTATTATGTAGCTTCAATTCCACATTCTGAGTTTCACAGGTTTATTTTGAATGCCTGTAGCCCAGGGTTGATGGCATCAGTAAGTCTGTGATTCTGCTGTCAATGAGAATGGTGAAAATTAGTGGTAATTTCACTGAAGCCAGTGGAATTCTAGTGGTAAAATGGACACAAGTGAGATCAGAATCAATCCCAGAGTTTCTATTTTGAGTGTCACATAACTGTGGGGAAACTATGGTAGCCTCTTCTTATTTTCTCTTCCAGAGGGTGCCTCTTGTGGCACTGGTGCAGACACTTTGCAAGAAGAGACACCATTGTTTGTACAACAAAGGTGTGTGGAAATCCTTAGGAGAGATGGAGAAATGTAGTTTTTCATGAAGACACAATGTAAAATCCCCCTCCACCTCCCGCGGCTTCTGAGTTTGTCCCACACACGTTCTATTAAGAATGTCAAGGAGGGTTGACGTAGCAGGTAGGAACTGAAAGGGACCAAAACAGCAGCTGTGTTGTAGGGTGTTGGGCTGCAGAAAGTGCTAGGGTAAATATATTTTAGATAAGATAAACAGAGCTCCCTCACACACCTAAAAATTGTTTATGGCTTTAATGCAGAAAAGTTAAAAGATAATCAGAATAGGGCATTTTCATTTGTCCCAGGCACTGCATGAACAAGAGCAAAGAAAGAAAGAAAGACACTTGTGCTTTAAACCAAGACATATATCAACTCTGAAGAGTATCTGTAAAATGCCACTTTCTTACTCAGACCTCCGCCCAGTGTGTATTGAAGTCATTTCTTTAGTAACAAAATATAGGGGCCAATTCCTGCAAGAGATTCACATCCTCCATGCCCATTAAAGGCAATGGGTGTTGAGTTTTGCTCAGCTCCTTCCAAGATTATGCCAATAGGTTTTTGCTACTCTTTACTCCTGAAGGCATTACAGAGCAACTATTGTTAAGACTGCAAGCTGGATTCTTTTCTGGCTCATGCATCAATAGGTTTGTTAGTTAAATTTCATCCGCAGGGCTAAATTCTACTTTCATTTACACCTGTACAACCTAATTGTTGCAATTATTCACATACTCATCTGAAAAAATGTGTAGCAGGCATATTTATTCACATCACAACTGAAAAGTTAGCTTGGAGTATGTATTTAGTTTCACTGCGAGGCAAGCTGCATAAAGACACATCTGAAACCCTCGATACCCAATATTAGAATACATACTGGTCAGGTGGGGACGTGGATAGAAAGTGTAATGGACTGGATGATCAAACAGATTTTCATTTCTCCAAGTTCTACAATTCTACTTGTAACTTTTATTTATAAGAATCATGAATAGTATATGAGAAGTGAGGGTATCTTTTGCATACATATGTTGGTTAAATTTGGAGCCTGTGGTTTCAACCAAAGACACACATCTTTGGACTCTATATTATTAAAATGTCAGTAACAAGTCTGCATTACATTATGTCCAGTAATGATATAGCTAGGAAACCCAACCAGGATTGACTGAACTAGATGAGATTAACTGGGCCTACTCACATGCTTATAACCCTGTTAATGTCATTGAGGCTCTAAGTGGTAACTTGTAAAAGTGCATGGCTGGAGTCCTAGCACAGAGCCAAAAATTACTCCATATGATTCCACTGCAGGTCTGGAAGCCCCAAAACGATCATCAGGGTTCAGCCAAATTTCAGGTTCAAAGGCTAAGGCTCACTAGCACTGGATCTTAATCAAGAGTTTTATTTAAATCTTCTCCAAGAGTTCTCGCCATTCCAGGGAACATAAGGCCACTCACAGTCCCTGAACAGACTACAATCAGAGTCTCTCACCCTCCATACTGTTCAGTGCTGAGCCCTGTAGGCAGAGTCTTCTTAGCCTGTTGTCTAAGCAAAGTATGATCCTTACAGGGAATAAATGTCTCTGCTAGCACCCAATGCCTTACTTCTTAATAATACGGTCCACTTGCCTGCTCCTCCCTTTAGCACAGACAGCTTGTATTATCCCTTTTGGGGCTGGCTAGCGGTGCTGGAACAATTTGTATAGTGGGGGTGCTGAGAGTCATTGAACCAAACTGTAAACCCTGTACATAATGGAAACCACTTTAGGCCAGGGGGTGCGGCAGCACCCCTAGTTCCAGCATCTATGGGTGTGGCAGGAATTTTTCCTTCCTTCTGAGAAAGTTTAACTCCTTCCTCCCCTTTACTGGGGATGGTGTTTATAAACCTTGTCATAGCAAGTACTTAGATGCTGCATAGGCATAAGTGATGGCAGATTTTAGCTCCTTATTTGCAGAGGCACATATGTGGGAAATCACCCTAGCATCCACATCCCACACATACTGATCTGCTAAAACATTCTAAAGAAACAACATTAATGGTTCTTCTGTAGCATGTTACATTTCCAAAGCACTTTCCAAACACTAGTTAATATTCCATATAAACTATACTAACCACACTGAAATTGCAAAGTGCAGTGCTCATCATCAAGAAATGGCAACGTTAACATGCCCATTCAACCCTTCCTCAGCCCCAGGATGGGCATACAATATGATAGTTTTAATTACATTGTCATATATTTTTTTTCCTCCAGATCCTTGCCTCATGTGCAGTGTGGAAGGTGCTCAGTGAATGTGACAGCTGTCCAATATTTATATTTTTCTCCATTGTTCAATATGCAGCCCTCAGCCTTTATTTACTCTAATGCCATGTAACTCCTGCACTGAATGAGGCAGGGTCCAACACATCTGAAATGCTAAGAACAGTTCTGCACTGGGGATGTGTGTCTAATTGCACTGATTTTAGAATTCCTTGCTCATGCTTTCTTCTGTAGAAGTTTCTTGTACTCCATTGCTTCGTGAATGTCTGTTAATGTTATAACACCATGGATGTGTAATGTTCATTAACTTGGTATTTGTTTTCCAGTATGTCCTGTCTGTCCTGAAATTCACCTACCCTACCCTTTTTCAAGGGTAAGTACCATTTGAAAAACACATTTGTTTGAAATATGACTCTAATCAGTATTGTCTAGCTGTTCCATGCCGAAGCTAACTTTAGCATCTCCTGTCATTACAGGCTTTTCTTGTCTAGAAAACATACTCCATGTAGCCCTAGTAAAGTGTTTGTTAACTTGTCTATGTTTAATATTAATGTCATCCTGGTAAAGTATCTGTTTACAAAATCAACAGCCTCTCCATCAATTCTAGTTTTCATGGTGGCCTGTTATTTTAACCTAGGAAAGTAGCAATTATAAGATTCCCACACCATTTTAAGAAGTACTGATTTTGGCTTATGTGCATACATGATTTATTTAATTTCTTCCAATACGCTAACAATTAAAGACGAATCTGTATGTAGGCTAACACAAATACAAGGGCACTTTATTTTCAAGCTCAGCCCATTTCTTAATTGTAATTCTGTGTTACAAATCACAACTTTATGCAAAAATAACAGGAGTACTTGTGGCACCTTAGAGACTAACAAATTTATTAGAGCATAAGCTTTCGTGGGCTACAACCCACTTCTTCGGATGCATATGCAAGTGACTCTGACAAGCCTTTTGTTTTGCCCAAGTTACCTGTATTTACTATCACTGCTGTCATCAATTTATAAAAGACATTGAGTGAAATCCTGGCCCATTGACGTTAATGGAGGTCAGGATTTCACCATCATTTTTGTCCTCTTGGCATATGTGACCTGCCAATAGTGTTTATGGAGAGTGGATATTTTCAAGTCCTGGACCATTACCTAACTTTTTCTGTCTTTCCCCCCCTCCCCCCTTTACTGTGATGAACCCCTGTGAATCTCCATTTTCTTTGAGGCCTGTGAGGGCTATTACTCTAAAGAAGAGTTATGATTTTTTTTTTCAGGAGTCTGCTCTACTGTCAATGTGTGTACAAATTACTTTATATTACTGTTTCACCCAAGAAGCCTGGTCATGGACCAGGACCCCACTATACTAGGCACTGTACACACACGCAATAACACTTCAATTTTTCTGGGATGAAGTGTGTGTGAGGGGAGTATGTGAAAGACAAATATGGTAAGTCCTCATTAAAAGTCAGCATTCACTAGCAGTTACCACACTGTGCTATCTGAGTTGCTGTAGTTATTTCCTTTTCCAAGTACACGGAAATAGTGGGCTATCTCATTGTAGTAAAGGTTGGTAAATACTGACTGTTAAAAGGCCTTTGCATGCTATCGCGTTAGATTTGGGAGTAAGTGAGCCGGGGAGAAAAGCGCCTTATCCTCATCATCTCACCCTGCCATAGGTCTGTTGTCATTGCTTGTGTTCTCTGTCTAATGTAGGGTTCTCTCCTGCAAGGTGCTGAGGACCTTCAACTCTCATTGACTTCAACAGGAGTGGTGGGTGCTCTGCACCTTGTAGGATTATCTTCAATACCAGAGGTGAGTTTGCTCTCTGGGACTTGATCCTGCACCATTAACGTTAATGGGAGTTTTGCCATTGACTTGAATGGGAGCAGGATCAAGCCCCTGATGAACATCCGGCTTACCCAGCGTTTACATTATGCCCCTCATCTAAACAAGGTAAAGTGAACTGTTGTAGTTGCACTGATTGTTCTTAGATTACTGCCCACAGGGAACATTATCTGCTTTCCACCAGCATCAGGCTGTAGAGCAGGGATGGGCAAACTTTTTGGCCTGAGGGCCACATCGGGGTTCCGAAACTGTATGGAGGACCGGGTAGGGAAGGCTGTGCCTCCCCAAACAGCCTGGGCCCTGCCCCCATCCACTCCCTCCCACTTCCTGCCCCCTGACTGCCCCCTTCAGAACCTCCGACCCATCCAACCCCCATCTGCTCCTTGTCCCCTGACCGCCCCGAACCTCCACCCCATCCAACCGCCCCTTGCTCCCGATCCCCTGACTGCCCCCTTCCCCGCCCAGAACCTCCACCCTATCCAACCGCCCCCTCTTCCCTGTTCCCTGACTGCCCCCCGGGACCCTCTGCCCCTTATCCAACCCTCCCACTCCCAGCCCCCTTACCATGCTGCTCAGAGCAGCAGGACTGGCAGCCGCGCCGCCCCGCCGGAGCCAGCCACGCTGCCTGGCCGGAGCCAGCCACGCCGCCGCGCTGCCCGGCAGGAGCTCGCAGCCCCGCTGCCCAGAGCGCTGGCGGCATGGCGAGATGAGGCTGTGGGGGAGAGAGAAGAACAACGGGGGAGGAGCCGGGGGCTAGCCTCCCTGGCCGGGAGCTCAAGAGCCGGGCAGAACAGTCCCGCAGGCCAGATGTGGCCTGTGAGCCACTGTTTGCCCACCTCTCCTGTAGAGTGCATTGCATGTGATGGTGTCTTTCTTTTCTTTTTTTGCAACACACCGCTTAAATTGAGTGCTTCACAATGAAAGGACTAACAGGCAAACAAACCCTTTGTGCCTAACAGTTACACAGGCTACAATGGTTTCGCATTACAGCACAGCACACTAAACATTTACTGAATATAAAGCAAATAGTATTCAACCCCCCCCCCCCCCCCCAAAGAAGACTCTGCTAAACCAAAGGAAAAGGAAATGTGCAACATAAAACTAACGCTGAGTATACAGATTTTCTTTTTATAGTTTAAAATAAATTCCCTCAGTCTTTTCATGATTTCACATGCTGTTTCTCTAGTAGGATAGAGAAGGCTCTTCTGATAGGGTAGAGTGTTTAGTTGTTGTGAAATACCAATATAGTGGCAGATCCAGGATGTTTTGGATTTTGTATAAAAAACCAGCCAGTTATGAAGGAGCTCTCTCTAGAAGCTACAGATTAAAGAGTGCTGTGTACAGTCTATGTATTCGTTATTTGATTGTTATGACAGTATGCTTGGCACTATATAGAAGAAAATACAGTTTGTGCCGTAGGGAGTTTACAATCCAGGCCTAGTGTGAGCTACCATGAATAGTCATGTTTGAGTTGATATGTGAAGTCAGTGGGACTACACATGGTATCCCTGGTGCTTACTGCCAGGAATGATCCAACTGAAGCCAGTTGTTGAAGCCTTAGATCCAATAGCGTTTACAGGATTTAAACTTAAACACATGGACAAAAAGAACCCCAAAACCAAAACAACCCTGCCCCCAACAACATGGGAAGACAAAGAGGAAGTTCAATCCCCAAACCCTGTTTATTTAACTGTTTTCTTTTCCCTTCTCCCTTCTATAATATAATGGAACAGAAAGTTAGCATTTGGGTATCATTACCATGCATAGTGCTTATCAGACAAATAAATGGACAGATCCCTGCCTACAGTCTACTTTAACCCAGAGCAAGAGTCCATAAATAAACGGTGTTGGGAGAGTATATGGAAGGACCAAGGTTATAATGTAAGAGAGCAGGGGTGCTAATCTTTAATGTGGTCAGTTCCTTCCTTATAAAGTATATTTGAATACAATTAGATTTGGGGCAGTGGCCAGAGTGATGGATGGGGTGGAGAGATTGAAGGCTAATGAAAAGAAAGGTTTTAAAAGAAAAGAGCAGGGCTGCATGCTGTACAGCAGTGGTGGGCAACCTGCGGCCCGTCAGGGTAATCCGCTGGCGGGCCTCCAGACAGTTTGTTTACATTTGCATGGCCGCCCGCAGACCCCAGTGGCCCGGCCAAGGGGAGCTGCGAGAAGCGACGCGGGCCGTAGGGACGTGCTGGCCGCCACTTCCTGCAGGTCCCATTGGCTGGGAATGGCGAACTGCGGCCACTGGGAGTGGCGGGCGGCCGTGCAAATGTAAACAAACTGTCCGGTGGCCCGCCAGCGGATTACCCTGATAGGCTGCGTGCAGGCCGCAGGTTGCCCATCACTGCTCTACAGGCTCAGGGGTAACATTCCAGGGCTAGGAGGCACGACAAGAAAAGATGCCAAGCCACATATGGGGGAAACCTAACTTCGCTATGGGAAATATGGTTTGTGATTCTTCAAAAACCCACCTGTTTTGGGTTCTGTGTTGTTTCAGGTGGCAGACATTAGTTGGTGGATTTCTGCTCCACGTCTCCTGGAAGCTGGGCTGGGTGGAGATCAGTTGCAGTTCAAGGTACGGTGAACTCTGCAATACGTCATTAATATTTATTTTTTGTTGTTGGACTATGACACAGTTAGGTTTGCTGCAGAGGAAAATATTGAGCTGCCACGTAGGAGCAGATGGAAAGTGAGCACAGTTCAGAGTATAAATGTACGGTTTTCAAACAGACAAACTCGACTTAGCAAAGGCATGAGATGCAGCCTATGGGTGATGTGGAGGTTCAATTTTCCATGAAGAGTGAGTGGTAAAAGGTGGTGCAACCAAGATTTCTTGACTTACATATTTTTGATTGTAATTAAAAAGATACATCTATTTTATTTGATAAAGGAGTGAAATTTTCGTGGTGATATTAGTTGATAGAGCACTTTTGTGTTGAGACCCAAACAATTTGAATAGGGCATTGTAATTCTGGACTCCATAATTTTGAATGGAATCCTTTCTTTTGCAAGTAATGGGCCGAATTCTGCTTTCACTTATGCCCAAGTAACTAGACTGACTTCAGAGAGGTTGCAGGGACGTAGATGGGAACAGAATTTGTCCCAATATGTTTTTATAAGCAATTTGGATAGAGTGGGAATATTTTGGTCCAAAACTCTCATTGACAGGATCAGACCCTTCGGGGAACAGCCTTGTTCTGTTAGTGGTAGTTGGTAACTACAGTTATTAACAAACTTTTATTCTATATGCATTATTTTTCTTTACCCTTAATATATCCTGGAAATACAGAAGAGATGCAGGCATAAGTTACATCCTGTCAATTTTTTTTAAAGTAGGCCTCATTTGGAAATGATTTTTTTTTAATGAAACCAAAATCAAAATTGTTTGTCAATTTTTTTCTTTGAGTTTTTATGGATTGTTGAAAAATTTAAAGCCATACCCAAAACTAAACCGATTTTTTTTTTGTTTCTAATGTTTATTTGTTTCAGTGAAAACCTTGAAAAATGTTGAAGAAAATTTTAGATGAAAACTTTGGATTTTGTTGAAAAGCCATTTTCTATCAAAGAAAAGTTTTGATGGAAAAATTTTGACCAGTTTTTGTGTGTGTTTTGGAAACAAAGCCTTACATCCACTAGATGTCAGTCTGATATAGGGAACTAAATGAGACTAACAACCCCTGAGAGATGAACAGTTGAGAGAATTTCTCCATAGTGTTATGGAGTAGACATTCTCTATTAGTTAATGACTAAATTAAATAACTAGGCATAGCCAATGCTTTAGACTCATTTTGCAAAGCACTGTAATTATATTCCAGTCTTTGTATGAAGTCTCATATTTTGCTCTACCCTTAGGTAGGTACCGCAATTTGTGTAAGACATTTAAGTCCAAATTTTCAGAAATGCTCTTTAATTCTGGGTGGCTTTAATTTTGAGAGCCCATCTTTAGATAGCTAAACTTGGTTTTCAGAGGTGCCAAGTGTCCACATCTCCAAGTGATGCTTCTGGGAGCTGCGTTCAACGCCTCTGAAAAATCAGGTGCATCAAGTAAGGCACCCAAACTTAAAGGGTGCTTTTGAAAAATGTAGCCCCATTAGCTTTGCACTGGAATATCCCTTTCTCCTGCATGTACTTCTGACCCTGAACCCAAGAAATATCTTTTATAAAAGCTAAAAAGCAGCAGATACTGAGTTATATAAAGCATGTGGTTACAAGAAGTTTTCTTTAGCTTTTTGGACACCCCAGTTTATCATCCCCCAACTCCCAAGGCCACCACAGTCACCATTCTCCTACCTGCAAAAAGTTGGGATTTGTAACTCTGTGTGGAACTTGGCTCAGCAAGAAGGGCTCTGTAGAGAGTTGGAGATGTTCCCACCCTTAGGGGCTATGCATAATATCTCCATAGTTACTCAGGGAGTAAGAGACTATGATTCATATTGCATTCACTCAAAGAGAAATGCAGAGCCCTAAGGATCTGATTCAAAACCCACTGAAGTTAATGAGTCTTTCCACTGACTTCAGTGGGCTTTTGATCACATCTTAACAGCCAGGCAGCTGCCTTTTCCTTTCCTGTCTTTGTTACAGTAGTTTACTTCCCTGTATGCATGTCACTGCGTTCTGCTGTCAGTCACGTTAGTACAAGTGACTTGGGCCATGTCTACATTACAGATTTATGTTGACCTAACTTATGTCGGCATGCAGTTATTAAATCGCTTGTGTGGGGGGGCACACTTGGCTCCTTGTATTGGTGGTGTGCGTCCTCACCAGGAGCACTTGTATCGATTGTATTCTCAGTGTGCGGCATTGTGGGACGGCTCCTGAAAGCCAGTAACAGTCAACGTAAGCAACACAGTGTTTACACTGACACTGCATCGACCTAAATACATTGACCATGTGACCTTAGGCCGCTCAGAGAACTGGTGTTACTAAATTGATGTAGAGAGGCACTTACGTCGGCAGGAGCCAAATTTAAGTGAAGACACTTCCACAGATCACAACAGAGAGTCCTGTGGCACCTTTAAGACTAACAGATATATTGGAGCATAAGCTTTCGTGGGTGAATGCCCACTTCGTCGGCTGCAGTTCCACAGATAGGTTGACGCAAGGCAGCTTATGTCAATTTAACCTTGTAGCATAAGCCAGGTCTCAGTGTAACCCAGCCAGCTGCCTCTCATGTGCCCTCTCTTGGCCTAGGGTCATACTACAGGCAGCCTTCTTCAGTTTCCCCTCTTGGACTATTCAAAGAAACGTTACTTGAGGCTTTTTCTTGGTCAAACGTACCCAACATACTGTTACATCATGGGAACTGCTTTTGAAATTCGTTTCCACTGCATTTTGTATGATTGCATTGGAGATATAAACATTTTGGGAATTCCTGAAACTTCACATGGTGGTCAGGGGTTTTTTATTTTTATGTTCCTAATGGGAATCCAGTACTCAAGTTGTGGGGTTTTATTTTTCCAGAGTTCTTCATTCCAGTGGCATAGTTTGCTTTAGGTAGGGATCTGATGTGAACTCATTGGTAGTGCACTACAGTAGGTTCAGATCCTGATCTAGGCAAAATTCCAATTGAAGTCAATAGCCTTAAAAGGTGCATTATTCCTATCAAAATGATCATAACTACCCAATAAACAAGAAAGCCTGGGGATTTCTATGTCTGTGACTTTTAGATCTCCTGGGTTTTTAGTCATGTGTCTTCAAAAGCATATATGAAAAGAAATGTGCAGAAGGAAATGAAACATGATGTTTATGTTTTTCTTTCATTGTATTTGCATAAATCTTTGCACATATATCCTCAGTTCAGCTCATTTTAATTTCACATTCTTCAATGGAGTTTTTTATTTTGCTTTTTGCATCATGTGACTGCACTTTTTGGCTCTTGTCCACAATTCATGAACATGATGTAAACCAGGGGCTTGTTTTGTAGTATTCAATTGACTTTGGAAGAACTAGGATTCCACTCTTTTTAAAAATAAATATTCTGGAGTTACTTCATGATCTGTTAGGCTTGATCCAAAGCCAGCTGAAATCAGTGGAAAAATCCATTTACTTCAATTGACTTTGAATCAGGCCCTTAGTTGCTCCCCCTTCCCCCCCTTATTCAGGATTTGATATCACTCCCACTGAAGTTAACCACTTGCTTGGTGCTTTTCCTCCCCTACCCTCTGAGACTTGCAGAAGAAAACAATTGTGAAGACTCTTCATAAAGGTGAAACTTCAGCCCACAGCACAAAACATGACTAAGAAAAATTAGATCAAGCTGGAATGACTTCATTCGCCCATATTAGTTGTTAAACTGCCTCTAGGAGTTTGGCTTAGTCAAAGGTATGTCATTATGAAAACTCAAGAGGCAAATCCCACAGGGGCTAAGTGACCTGTAGGAGGAATATGTTTGCAGACCTAGCTGAGGAATAAACATGTACATCCTGTGTGTGTGTGTGTGTGTTTTTTATATATATATATATATATATATATATAGATAGATAGATATAAACACACATATGCATCACACAGGGCATTTTATACCTTCATCTGTCAGTTCTTCCAACTTCTATTGAGCATCAGTGATGCCAATTAAAATGAAAATTTCTGTCAAAATCAATCCGAACAATTGCTGTTAATGGAAGTTAAACAAGTATTCTGGGAAGATATATATTGGGGAGCACAACTGCTGCTTCAGTAAAAGGGAAATTTGGGGTTAGGTAAGTTAACTTGTTCTTTTCTGTCCTGGAGAGTTCCTAAGTAAGTCGGGGGTGGGAACGTGGGGGCAAAACACTGAATTAAATATGTACAGCTTTACTTGAGAAAGCCCTTTTACATTGTCCAGTATAAACAACTACTGCTAATGGCCATTTGTAAAAGGAATGTGGTAAATAATGGTATTGTTCATTTTTTTTACAGATCTGAAGTACTGACATGGCTCCCGGCTTCAGCGCTTTTTGTGGGCATTATCTATGCAGGTTCCAGGGCATTATCTAGATTGGTAAGGAACATACCAATGGAAATGAATAACCAGATTCTCTATACTTCATGGATAAAGAAAATATTCTACAAGCAAGGATTTCAGTGCTGTTTTACTAACACTACTAGAGATTAGAGTGTTGATTCTGCAAGATGTAGAGCATCACTGAGATGTACCTCGCACCCTGAACTCCCACTGACTTCAGTGATGGCGGAGAGGACTCAGCACCTCCCAGGAATGCTCAGCATCTTGCAGAATAGAGCCTCGACAATCTGCCTTATGCAAACAGAAGTTGCTGGAGGAGTTACTAACTCTGTTTTTTAAATTGTTTTCCTCTGTTGCAAATGAGATACATAATGAGATCAGTGGAAAAGGCTTGTGTCCCTTTTACAGGATATTTTTGATACATTATGGGGTTTGAAAAAATAAATTGCAAATTGTCTATTTGGGAAGAGATTAAAGGATTGAATAGATTCATAAAGTCATTTAAACCATAATAGGCCAGTGAAGTTCTAGGTGAGGTCAAGTATGCTTTAAGTAATATTTAATATCATTTGTTTAAATTGCCTTCAGTATTTTTGAAAATGAAAATCCTGTGACCTTATTTTAAAAAACCCATAGCAGTATTTTATCGGAATTGTCCAGTCTGTGTGATCAGATGCTGTGCAAACTACCCTATGAGTTTTGTCAATGCATCCCAATCCAGACCTAGACAACACTCTTCAACTCCACGGCCAGATCATACCCACCCACATTAAAACCCACAGGAGGGATGGGGAGGGAAATCTCCATAAGGATCTGCTTGCAGTGATACACCTCAGCTTCATCTTGTTGGGTGGAGAGGGTGAAGGGCAGGGCCCCCCACTGCCATGGAAAAGGCTGTGGGGCCCAATCTCATTCCTTGTGGGTTACAGTGGATCTTCAGGAAACTGGGACCATTTGCCTGTAGATGGAATCTCACCCCGGTCACCTACAATGGTGGCCTCTCTGGCTCCTCATTAGAGCAGATCCATTTGGCTTCTCCTGGCTGTGACTAACCACAGATCCTTTAGAAAGGGCTAAAAGGAAACAATAAAGCATCCTCAGGCTTCAGGCTGTATTGTCTTCTCTGCCTGCATTCCATAGGGATGGAGGAGGTACCGAGTAAGTCCTCCTCAGTCAGATCCCTGGTTCACCCACTCCTCCCTTGGTTTACCCAGTTTCTACTCCTTCCCTACTGCCTGGATACATGGACATCCAGGAAAGAGGGGAATGTCTTTTGGGGGGAGAGGAAGGGTTGAGCCCACTTCTGTGCAGGATGGCAGAGATCCACACAATGAGGTTTCCGTCCATGCACAGATCTTAGTGGTCCATGTCCTAACCTCTGTTGAACAGAAGCTACCAGTCGTACTTGGTTTTGTGATGTGGACAAATGGGGATTTAAGGGCCAATCCTGCAAACACTTGGGCACATGAGAAAGTTACTCATGGGAATAGTCCTATTAGGTTCATGGACCCTAACTGGTGTGTAGGTTCATGTATTTGAGTGAATTTCACTCCTGAATGCATGCTTCAATGTCCACTATAGGCATATAATACAGACGTAAGGAAAATTGATTTAGCAGATCACTGGAGTTGGGCCTGCTCTCATCAGCGGTATGTTTGGCTCTTGGATCCAGTGATTTACCTCCCAAGTAGAAATTAAATTAATTTCATGGGACATGCCAAGGGCCCAATCCTGCAAACACTTATGAGTGAATAATTTACTGTAGTGAGTCGGTGTGGCTCCCCTCCTGTCCTGAAGAGGGAGCCCCGGCGCAAACACCCAAGTGGGCGGAGCCACCGCCGCCTGTCCCCGCCCCCCGGAAGTCACGGGGCGGGACAGGAAGTATAAAGGCCGGCAGCCAGAGCTCAGTCAGGCCCCGGCCACCGCAGGGAGCAGACGTGCGGTCGGGAGCTCCCCGCCAGGATACCTCGGAGGCCCGAGGTGGATGCCCTAGCTGGCCGGAGCTGCCCAGAGCTCATTACGAGGAGGAGCCGCCGGAGCCCGTCCGCTCCTGTCGCTGGGAGGCGCCCTTGGAACTCCCCCACAGCAACCCCGAAGGGGAGGCCCCGCCAGGACCCTTGCAGCCCTGCTGTTATCCGGAGGAGCCGCCCGAGGGCCAGTGGCCGGATTTCCCTACAGAGCTACCGGATCTGCCACCAAGCCCCGGCCGAGAGGAGGCTCCACTGATGGACTGGACCGCACCCGGTGCCACAGACGAGGTAGGCCCCGAGGGGGATAATGGAAGTAGCCCGGGGGTAGCCGACCCCAGTCAGGCTACAGAGGCCTGTGAGCCCATGGCAGTGTGTTTCGGTCAGGATACCCCACTGACCGGCAGCGACACTAATCGCTGCTAGGGCCCCGGGCTGGGACACAGTGGAGTGGGTGGGCCTGTGTCCCCCCCTGCCACCCACACTCACGGGTGGCAGGCTTCCCCCTCACCCAGCGTTCAGGTAGGGACCTGAGCTGCTTACCTGCCCGTCTGCTCAGCCCCTGCTACAAAGGGCCTGAGCTTATTGACTGCTTTGTGCCCAGCCCCTGCTACAAAGGGCCTGCGCTTATTGACTGCTTGTGCTCAGCCCCTGCTACAAAGGGCCTGAGCTTATTGACTGCTTGTGCTCAGCCCCTGCTCCAGAGGGCCTGAGCCACTGAGTCCTGAGCTAGCTGACTGTTTATACCGTGTGTGGTGAGTCGGTGTGGCTCCCCTCCTGTCCTGAAGGGTCGAGCCCCGACACAAACCCTTTTACACTTACACACATAATTGTTTACTGTATTGGGCTCTCTATTATTATTTGTGCACGTCACAAAAAACACTGTCCATCTCTCTGCTCAGGACAGGTCTGGAACTGGAAGAAGATTGCTTGCGTCTGGACTGAGATGCATTGACAGAACTATGTCGGGAAGTCTGCACAGAATCCAATTGCACTGGCTGGTCCAGACAGTAAACCTTCCATTCATGAGAACTAAAGCCACTCATACATTTAAAAAAAATATTCACATCAAAGATAATAAACATATGGAGAAGGTTAACTGAGCTGGTCAAATTGGAGCAATTGTTGGCTCTAAAACACATTTCTTTTTACTCTAGAAGGAGCCAATAGCATACAAAAAAAGTAGTAAATTGGCTCCACTAAAGGAAGAATGTAAATTCTGGTGTCAACTTTCCTTGGATTTCATTATTTCTAGATTTTCCTATTATTGTGTCTAGCTCAAGATGCTTATATTAGATGGTCTCATTTTAACTTTCTCACTTGGCATCAGAAGTCCAAGTCCAGCTGTGGGGTCAGGACTTGTTAGGTTTTCATTACCAGTGAAAGAGCAACTGACAATTTGCTGCCTACATGCACTTTTGTTTGCTTGTTTTTTTCCCCATTTTCTTGCTAATTTAAAGGTGTCTAAAGCAATCATTGTGTAAATGTGTTCATTGCTCCATTTGAATTGTCATTATAGCTAGGAATGTTTTAGTAGGGACATTTTGTCCAGCTATTTGAAAAAGAAGAACAAAACACATAAAAATGGTTTGAGGCTTCTTTGCAAAATAAAATCTAAGATGTATTTGGTGCATACACTATTTATCATCCAAGTGGATCTCAAGCACTTTACAAACATGAACTAATCTCTCCGAGACTGTTTTCCCCATCTGTGGATGTTAATTTTTACTTTTCTCACATGAGTATTTTGAGAATTAAAATCAACATTTTCTGACGTTGGGTTGCCTCGGTTTTTGGCTGTCAATCTGAGACACCTCAGACCTGATTTTCAAAAAGTGCTGAGCATCTGCAGTATAGTTGACTTCACCTGGAGTCAGATTAATCACTATTATTGTTGTCTATTTCTTGATTACTTTCATTGGAGTAGCAGCAAGAGGCTCCTCTGGGTCCTTTTGGCTTGAAGGTAGAATTCCAGTACTGCTTGAGTACCTTATTCTATACTACTTCCCTAGTTTATGACAATTCTCTATAGGAGAAACTGATGGTAAACCTGTAAAACCATGGCATCCACAATGCCTTATTCTTAAGTAACACCCAAGTTTCTGTATCAATAGACAGATATAGGAAAATGAATAACCGCTTACTGTAGAGAGAGAGGGTACTAATTCTGAATGTCATTTTCCTCCTCCGGTGGCAGCCAATTCCTGTGTTCCTTACTGTCCACAATGCAGCAGACGTTATAACCTGTGGATTCCAGAAGTTTGTGCAGAAAGAGGTAATTGATATATGAAAGGCCAGTTCCAGGAATGTAACTGCACTATAACAAGATGCTGTATTTCTTTTAATATCTAAATTAGTCCTGCATGCTTTCCTGTCTGCACTGATTGCACTGCAGTGAGTCTCAGAGACAGCAGTCACTGTCAGCAAATATCAAGCTATTGACCTTTTCCTTGGCTAGGGAAATACTTTGAATGTATATTGACAATTTGATCTGTATTTTTTAAGACTGGTTTGATCCTAATGACTTGTTCCTTTTGAAAATGAAAATCCCATCTCCTTTTGCCAGATATAAGAACTTGATCCTTTGACCTCAATAGCAGGAGAATTGGGCCCCTTAAATCTTGCAGGTACTGTGTGTATAGTGATTTGATAAATGATATGAGTCTTGTGAACTATACACAGCTGGAATTGATCGCATCTGATCATGAAAGTTGGGGGGTGGGGGGTGGGAACCATACATTTTTAGATGCTCTGGGGTATGTTTGCACTGCTTTTTAAATCCCATGGCTGCGAATCTCAGAACCCAGGTCTACAGACTTGGGCTCATCGGGTTTGCGCTACAGAATTAAAAACAGCTGTGTGGACATTCGGGTTTGGGCTGGAGTTTGGGCTCTGAAGCCCAAGAAGGCAGGGTGGGCTTCAGAGACCGAGCCCCAGCCTGAACCACAATGTCTACACAGCTGGTTTTAGGGCCATAACTATGAGTCCATGTCTATAGACGCAGGCTCTGAGACTTGTTGCCATGTGTTTTAAAACGCAGTGTAGCTGTACTCTTATAGAGTGCAATTCCCATTTAAGTCAGGAGAAAGATTCCCATTTCCTTTAATAGGAGTGGGATCTGTCTCTAGTCTTAAGATGTATTGGAGATCCTGCTTATTAGATATCAGTGTGATTTGCTGTGTAGAGTGGCCCTGGCAAGCACTTCACACCACATGAAGCCTCCTCTAGTTTGAAAGGAATCTTCCATTAATTACATCTCTGGTGTGTAGAATAAAAGACAAACAGCCAGCACTGGGTGCCACTAAAAAACTGAAGCTCAAAGACTGTACAAATGTCTATAATTTGATCCAGCCGCGCCACAGTTTGGGTGTATTGACATCCAGGCTTTTGGCTCACTCCAAGATGAAGGCCAGGTATGAAATTCATATCTGGTTTCAGGTTAAGATGACCAGTATGCTGAAAATTCAGTTCTGAGATTGGTTTATGCCAATCTATAATCCTCATTCTACTGCAAAGTAAGTGTCCCAGTCAAGCACAATGGCTGGTTTATTGTTGTTTGTCAGCCTCTGAACCAATTTATTTGCCGGTTGGAATGATCTATAATGGCTTTAACTCTTTGTTGGGAGACTCTTTTCCACCATATGTAGAACTTATTTTATTAAATTATTAGTTCTGAATTTTTGTTATGTATAGCAAATATTTAGTCACCAGAGAAAATGTTTGAAATCTATCTCCCATCTTAATGCAAAAAATGATTACTTTTTCAGCGATCAGTCACTTTAAATCTTTTGAGCACATTTTCTTTCTTTTTATACAGCAGACCTCTCTCCTAAAAATCTGTAGGTAAGTTTTTTAAGCTACTCAGATGGGGTGAATTGCACTGGTTTTGGCTCTGGTTTCTATATTTGCTTCAGGTAATGGAACACCAAAACAATGTATAACTTAAGACACATTACTATGGGCAGCAGTAGGCCCACGTTGCAACATTTATGTAATTAAATTATCTTTATATATTTTCTAAAAACAATTGTATAAATAGATTTCCCCCCCGCCTTTGTATAATTTAAATGGCATTGCTGGAAGGCCAGTGATTATAACTAACAAACCATTGCATGCACGGGATGGAGGCAAAAAATGTTTTGGAAAGGAAACATATTTCAAGTTTAAGCTTCCAAAGGAAAATCATAAACAGCAAAAGAATGAAGCTTTAAAGTAGCTCAAGAATGGCCTTTCTGAAAATTATAGGGCCCAATTCTGCCACCCTTTCTCATGCTAGGTGGAAGAATCTGGCTCTTTATTTGTTGCCCCTATAAGTTTAACCTCTGAAAAGGAGAGAGGGAGAATAACAAATAGAAAAGCCATTCATTCAGAAGACCAAGTGCTCCTTCCCTTCCACACAACCCCTTAGAGGAGTGGTTTTCAAACTTTTTTTCTGGGGACCCAGTTGAAGAAAATTGTTGATGCCTGCGACCCAACGGAGCTGGGGATGAGGGGTTTGGCGTGTGGGAGGGGCTCAGGGCTGGGGCAGGAGGTTGGGTGCGGGAGGGGGTCAGGGTTCTGGGCTGGGGGTGCAGGCTCTGGGGTTGGGGTGCAGGAGGGGCTTCGGGTTTGTGTGTGGGGGGCTCAGGGCTGGGGTAGGGGATTGGGCGTGGTGTTGGGGCGCAGACTTACCTCAGGCAGCTCCCAGTCAGTGGCACAGCGGGGGTGCTAAGGCAGGCTTTCTGCCTGTCTTGGCACCGCTGACTGCGCTGCGCCCCAGAAGCGGCCAGCAGCAGGTCTGACTCCTAAGCGGAGGCCTGCAAGCGGCTTCGCGCCAACTCTTGCCCACAGGCACTGCCCCCCCCCCCAGCTCCCATTGGCCGGTTCCTGGCCAAAGGGAGTGCGGAGCTGGTGCTTAGGTCAGGAGCAGCGCGTGGAGCCCCGTGGCCCCCCCGCCTAGAAGCCGAACCCACTGCTGGCCACTTCCGGGGCGCACTGTGATGTCGAAATAGGTAGCCACTAGCCTGCCTCAGCTGGGCAGCACCGCCGATGGGACTTTTAACGACCTGGTCGGCGGTGCTGACCAGAGTGACCCAGTGCCTGATATGCTGCGACCCAGTACTGGGTTGTGACCCGAAGTTTGAAAAACGCTGCCTTAGAGTGTGGATTAGCCACTTTGTTTTGGAGCTTGAGAGTACAGCTGCCCCCTTGCCCCTAATCAGAGAAGATCAGTTTAACATTTATGCTGCTTAGAAGCAACACGTTCATTGATGTGTTAGAACTTTTTTCAATCCAGGTGTTTTTTCCCAGTGATCTTGTTATACATGGGTTTTGATCACTGGATTATCTCCATCAAGCATGCCTGAGTTTTTCTTGCTTGGTTTTGCTTTCCCCTGCCACATTTAAAAAAAAAAAAAAAAGGCCCAACAACCAAAAAACACCTCACAACCCTGGAAAACTAACTGCCAAACAATTGTTCATTATTGTTACTATTGATGCAGAGTTCCTAACTTTTCATGGTGTGTTGCAGAAATAAAGATAGACACGAACTTGGGCCCAAAATGCGTACATTCTGAATTAGGTGAATTTAAGAAATGACGACAACAGATGAAGGAAGAGATACATAGGGAGGGATGAGGGTTACAACAATTAAAGAAAACAGGCTTAATTCTGTCCTGCATCTGAGCTCCTCCTGGAGCAGGGGAGAAGGGTGCTGTCAAAGAGCAGGTTTTAGCTACCTGGTTCTGCAATTGACTCAGCCTTGACGTGAGTAAGAGCAGCTTTAGGGACCTTACACCAGGGGAGTATTGGTATATTAGAGCTTCTCTCCTTTGCACCCTCACTCCACCGTGGCCCCAGTGTGCTCCCTATGCTAGGAGTCGGGGGAGGAGTGGCTGGTGCAGGTGCCACCTCTGCTGGGCTTATGACAGCAGGGAACTCCCCTCAACAAGTGGAACTCTTTGCTGGCCATTTATCGCCATAACCTGACCCCCCTTTGTGCTGCCGGAGTGGTACAAAGGGACTGGATGGTAAGGGAGAATCTGGCACAATATGATTAATACTCTCAGGTACAAAGCTTGTCCACAGCATTAACTCATGTATATTTTGCACGGGTATTCTTTTCTGCTGATTAAATTCTTTTTTTGTTGTTAAATACAAAGGAGAATAGGTAAAATACCTTCCTGTTGGTGGAAAAGGTGATAATCTATGTAAAAATGAAGGGATGTCAGTGTGGGATTGAATGGAAATTCCCAATCTGATCTGAGAGTGCAGCATTGGGTTACGAACTATAGGTCTTTGTTTTCTTTCACACAGTGTGCTATTCCTCCTGATCGCAGCAGGGTGCCTTCCTTTGTTTGACATGCAGGTGGGTTCTGTTTTGTCAGCTGTCTTTGACCTTGGTATTTGGGAGTCCTGTTTCCAAGCAGGGGGAATATATTTGCATGGCTTTTGCTTGTGTGCTAAGGTAATTCACAGTCAGTTTTGTGAAGGGTTATAAAACTGTCTCCTTGGCCTATTATGTTTAATATAACTAGAGCTGTTGATTAATCGCAGTTAACTCAAGCGATTAACTCAAAAAAATTAATAATCACGATTCATCGCAGTTTTAATCGCACTGTTAAACAAGAGACTATCAATTGAAATTTATTAAATATTTTGGATGCTCTTCTACATTTTCATATATATCTTGTATTCTGTGTTGTAACTGAAATCAAAGTGTATATTTTGATTACAAATATTTTCACTGTAAAAATTATAAACAGAAGAAATAGTATTTTTCAATTCACCTCATACAAGTACTGTAGTGCAATCTCTTTGTCCTGAAGGTGCAACTTACAAATGTAGATTTTTAAATTTTTTTTTACATAACTGCACTCAAAAACAAAAAGTGTAAAACTTCAGAGGCTACAAGTCCACTCAATCCTACTTCTTGGTCAGCCAATTGCTAAGACAAACAAGTTTGTTTACATTTACAGGAGATAATGCTGCCCTCTTCTTATTTACAATGTCACCAAAAAGTGAGAACAGGCATTTGCATGGCACTTTTGTAGCTGGCATTGCAAGGTATTTACGTGCCAAATATGCTAAACATTCGTATGCCCCTTCATGCTTCGGCCACCATTCCAGAAGACATGCTTCCGTGCTGATGACGCTCATTAAAAAAATAATGCGTTAATTAAATTTGTGACTAAACTCCTTGGGGGAGAATTGTATGTCCCCTGCTCTGTTTTACCTGCATTCTACCATATATGTCATGTTACGGCAGTCTTGGATGATGACCCAGCACATGTTGTTGTTTGTTTTAAGAACAAGTTCACTGCAGATTTGACAAAATGCAAAGAAGGTACCAATGTAAGATTTGTAAAAATAGCTACAGCACTCGACCCAAGGTTTAAGAATCTGAAGTGCCGTCCAAAATCTGAGAGGGACGGGGTAGGGAGACTTTCAGAAGTCTTAAAAGAGCAACACTCTGATGCGGAAACTACAGAACCCAAACCACCAAAAAAGAAAATCAACCTTCTGCTGGTGGCATCTGACTCAGATAATGAAAATGAACATGCGTCGGTCCGATCTGCTTTGGATCGTTTTCAAGCAGAACCCATCATCAACATGGACGCATGTCCCCTGGAATGGTGGTTGAAGCATGCGCATCTGACACGTAAATATCTTGCGACACCGGCTACAACAGTGCCATGAGAACGCCTGTTCTCACTTTCAGGTGACATTGTAAACAAGAAGCGGGCAGCATTATCTCCTGTAAATGTAAACAAACTTGTTTGTCTGAGCGACTGGCTGAGCAAGAAGTAGGACTGAGTGGACATGCAAGCTCTAAAACTTTACATTGTTTTATTTTTGAATGCAGTACTTTTGTACATAATTCTATATTTGCAAGTTCAACTTTCATGATAAAGAGATTGCATTACAGTACTTGTATTAGGTGAATTGAAAAATACTATTTCTTTTGTCTTTTTACAGTGCAAACACTTGTAATAAAAAATAAATATAAAGTGAGCACTGTACACTTTAATTGTTGTAATTGAAATCAATATATTTGAAAATGTAGAAAACATCCAAAAATATTTAAATAAATGGTATTCTATTATTAACAGTGCAATTAATTACGTGATTAATTTTTAATTTTTAAAATTGTGCGATTAATCACGATTTTAAAAATCACGATTAATCGTGAAATTAAAAAAATTAATTGCTTGACAGCCCTAATAACAAAGTATATGATCATTATTATTTTATTTATTTGTATTGCGGTAGTTTTTAAGAGACTCAGTCTTGAGGAAGTATGTTCCAGTGGTTAAGGTGTTAGCCTGGGACTCAGGAAACCCAGGTTTAATTTCCTGCTCTGCCACAGACTTCCTAGGTGATCTTGAGCAAGTCACTTTGCTTCTCTGTACCTCAGTTTCCTATCTGTAAAATGGGGATAATAGCACTTGTGTTGTAAGGATAAATTATAGACTGTGAGATACAAAGATGGCCATAGAAGCATGGAGAGCATCTGTCTATGATAGACAGTCATAGACCAGGACCCCATTATTCAGGTACTGCACAAACATAACAGACAGATTGGGCCCTGCTCCCAAAAGCTCCCAAACTAAGTAGTAGGCGTTAAGGCATTTTTTCCCGACAGTAAAGTTTTTTGTATTTATGGTGTGTGTGCCTGTGTACTGAAAGAGTGGATACTGTAACAGAAGGTACACATCTGGGGCAGGCCTAGTGGTCTGCACTGCAATCTTTGTTTGATCCAGTCATATGTTCTCTCCTGTTACAAGCCTGCAGAGGTTGAGAATCCTAGGGTACGTGTACACAGCAAAAAATACCCCCGCAGCAGTGAGTTTCAGAGCTTGAGTCAATTGACTTGGGCTTGCAGGTCTTGGGCTGCTGGGCTAAAAAATAGCAGTGTAGATATTTGGGCTCGGGCTGGAGCTGGGGCTCTGAAACCCAAAAAGGAGAAAGGGTCTCAGAGCCCAGGCGCCAGCCTGAGTCCAAACATCTACACTGCTATTTTTAGCCCCGCAGCCCAAGCCCAGCAAGCGTGAGTCAGTTGACCCTGGCTCTGAGACATGCTACTACAGGTCTTTTTGGCTGTGTAGAGGTACCCTTGGAGAGACGGAATGACTGGCTACTGTGGGAAGAAACACATTACAGTACTCTGCAGCAGTCCCCCGTCTGCTATGCTAATTTAGGAGAATTGGTTGTGACAGGTTTCTGAGGGAGTCATGTCTCTTCTCCTCTGCTTGAAGAAGAGTAGCTGCAATGCCAGGGTTTGACAGCAGAGAGTGGAGATTAGGGGGTTGGATTCTCAGGTTATTTAAATCAATGCATGGAAGCCAATTGAACTATACTGATTTTTACCAGCTGATGAGCTGGTCCATGGAATATAAAGTCCAGATACACAGAGGGAGGATGATCTTCTGGGCTCTAAGAGAGTCTTTGAGAAATCTTTAATCTCTCCTAATGTGTTGTCGTTTATAGTGCAGTTCCCATTGCTTTTAATTTGTGAAACCAAATACAAAAGAAGTATTTGTGGACGTATTTACATGCATGTGCATTTATTTATTTAGCTGTTTTCTGTTGCAGTTTGATCCAGATGGCTATTTCTGGGCTCTAATTCACTTGATCTGTGTTGGTAAGTTTTGAAAAACTTGTCTGAGAAAATAAACCCATCAAGCAGGGAAATTATGGCCTTCTTGTGAAGATAGGGAAATTTAAACTGATAATAGAAAGAAGAAAAAATACTTTGATGAAAGATAAGAGGGTTTATTGTCATACTGCCTTGCACAGCAGAAAATAGGAAAGCCCGCCCCCTCTGCCTTTATAGCTTTTTAAATTGAAAACAACAATAGAGGAAAGTAGGTATGGCAGTCAATGGTAACTGGATCAGAAATTTCACATATCATTTTAATAAACAGTGGTTGTTTTGCAGGGTTTTGATGCTGTGCTCACTAATAGATCTTCCTTGGAAAACATTTACTAATAGCTTGTGGTCTGGGCGTTACTTACACACACTGATTTCATTTAAAATGTCCGTTAACAGATAATATTTTAAAATACTGAAAATCTGTGCAGAACATACTCCTGGAGGAAGGGTGGTGAAATTTTGGGTTATATTTGTATATGAGTATACAATCCTCTTGCATTTTTTAATTTAAACTGTGGTTTTCTTTTCTATGGGCATTTGGATATTTTTCTGTAATTTGAATAAATTCTGGGATTATTGGCTTTGGCATAGTAAATCTGATGTCAGTGACACACTCTTTCCATGGTAGTTTAAACAGTCAAGCCTGGAGAATTTGCAGATCAGGAAAGTAGCAATAATTATTAATACATTTATTAATATATAGGGTCTTAGCCATAGGTCATTTACAAAAAATAAATTCTAATTTTAAATTGACACAACTCAATAAAACATATACACATTTTAAAAGGACAAAATTTAAAAACACAGGATTAATCAGTCTCCGATTCATCTACATCTTTAAAATCACCACCCCTAGAGAGGTGGTCTTGTGGCTAAAGCATTGGACCAGGTCTCAGAAAACCTGAGCTAATTCTTGGCTCTGCAATAGACTTGCTGTATGTCCTTGGGCAAGTCCCTCAAACCTAGATCCTCCTGTTTGGTGCCTAACCTCTGAAGATCTGGGCCTTGGTCTCTCTGTGTGTCAATTCCCCATCTGTAAAATGGGGATAATAGTACTTCCTTTCCACCTGGTCTATTAAGGTTATAAACTCTTTGGTGCAGGGATTATCTCTTACTGTATGTTTGTATAGTGTCTAGAGACTCTATTCTAGTCTGGGACAAGCTATGGTGTTAATCTGTGTGATGGGGCGTCCACCCCACACTGGCAGAGAAGGGGTTAATACAGCCCTGGGAAGACTGCACAAGAAGCAGCCAATAGGAGAGAGGCTGCAAGGAACAGCCAGTCATGGACCAGTGGTCCCATATAATAAGAGCCACAGGGCAGAGCAGGGTCAGTTGCTGCTGGGAGCCCAGGGAGTAAGGACTGCATCCCTAGAGGGCTGAGAGAATTGTAAGCACCTTGGACAGAGCAGTGGCTGGCTCCTGGGACTGAGCCGCTGTGTGCCTTGAGGTGAGGGTGAAGAAGATGCTAGGGCCATGGGGAAGTGGCCCAGGGAAACAGAGCAGCATTGACAGTAGAACAGCAGGAGGCTGCTATTTACAGGGTCCCTGGGTTGGGGCCTGGAGTAGTGGGCAGGCCCTGGTCCTCCCCACTTGCCACTGGGGAAGTGGCTGGACTGTTGGACAGAGATACCCCTTCCCCCCACCTCCCGAAAGGGGGAAATACAGATGACGACCTACTGGAGGGCTGAGTTGAGAAGAGGATGCTGCGAGAGGAGCCGTAGGCAGGAGCAAAGACAGAGTGCTGATGGCAGACCCTGGATGGGTTGGCCTCAAGCTAATCCCCAGCATGACCTGGAGGAGGTGCCAGTCTGGCAATGAGGGCTGCATCCTGTGACAACCTGTTCCACAATAGTCTGCTGCACACTAAGTGCCCACATGGACCCTGCAGATATGCACTGTTTTCTAGTGATTTTTGATCTAACTTGCTTTGAAACAGGACTAGATCAAAGCACACTAAGGCACTATTAGGGTATGTCTATGCTGCAATGAAAAACCTGTGGCACTGAATCTCAGAGCCTGGATCAGCTGACTCAGGCTCAGAGCCAGGGCTCCAGCCTGAGACCACAAGTCTACATTACAATGTTATAGCCTTGCAGCCCAAGCCCCACAAGCATGATTCAGCTGATCTGTGCCAGCAGGAGCTGTGCCATAGGTCTTTTATTGCAGTGTAGCAGTGCCCTCAAGAACAGTTATTTTAGGTTATTTTTGTTAGCAATTGTGTGCATTCTTTGTGCCATGCTGGTACAAAGTACAAATATCTGTGTGTACAACTGTCAAATGAATATAGCACGTTAACCAGAATGATCATGTACTAGACCAGTTACACATGTCATTTCAATTACAGGGGTTTACAAAGTCATTCACAAGTTGTGGAAAACTAGTTCCTTAAGGTAACTTTTTTGTTTTTGTTTTCTTTTTTTAAAGGAAAGGCATGGCCATCATAGAAGGGTAGACATTTATTTAGAGGACAGGTAAACTATAGGCCTCTCCACTCTGCTTTATTGAGATAAGTGAGGTGACCCTTGATACATTAACTTTCTTTGGGCTGGTCTACGCTGGGGGGGGGGGGGGGGGATCGATCTAAGATACGCAACTTCATCTACGCGAATAACGTAGCTGAAGCTGAAGTTGAAGTATCTGGGGTCCACACGAATCGAATTACCTGGGGTCCACACGGCGCAGGATCGACGGCTGCGGCTTCCCCGTCGACTGCGCTACCGCCGCTCGCTCTGGTGGAGTTCCGGAGTCGACGGTGAGCGCGTTCGGGGATCGATATATTGCGTCTTAACGAGACGCGATATATCGATCCCGGATAAATCGATTGCTACCCGCCGATACGGCGGGTAGTGAAGATGTACCCTTTGATGGCTACCAACTGACCAATAGTAACTTTTCTGATAAAATGAACAGTGTTGACTGTCATCCTTATGTTACACCTAAGTGTATTGTATACAGCACTAAGATGAACACTGCTAACTCATGTTTGAATTCACTTTAAACAGTACATCATGAATGAATCATGGCCCAATTCAGAAAAACATACCTCTTGATTCCTGGCACAGTTATTTTAAGAACATTGGCTTGTGTTAAGCTTGAGTGCTGCAGAGTCTGCACTTATCTTTTTTTCTCTCTCTCCACTATAACAGGTGCAGGACAAAATTTTCAAAAGCACCTAAGTGACTTAGGTACCTGAAACCCATGGACTTTCAATGAGATTTAGGTGCCTTGATCATTTAAGTACTTCTGAAAATTGTACCCCAATCCTATGAGCACTTTAGCACTTGCGTAATTTTACTCATGTGAGTAACTCCTTTGAAATCAAGTCGGCCTGAATATTTGTCCTGTCATTAGTCTGCAGTAGCATATATGGATATGGGTGCCTGTGGCTGCAGGATATGTACGTATAAACTGTATTATAATATGGTTAGACTGAAATATATTTTCCAGACTGGTTGCCATATGTGTTTAAAGATGAAGGGTACGTCTACATTGCAGTGTAAGCTCAGGTTAGCAGAACTCGAGTTAGCAGGCCCTGGGTTTGTTAACGTAGGGCGTGAGTGTCTACACTCATTTGTAACCCCAGATTAGGAGTTGTTGAATTTTGGGTCCCAGCCTGGGGCTCCAGCATCTACACTACATTATGTTGGCCGGAGTGCAACCATCGATATCCCAGACTTTCTAGCACCCTCCCAAAAGGTGGCTACTCCAGACCTTTGTTCATGGTGCATTGTGGGAAAATTCGACTGTCCACCAAACTTGCCTTTCCCGAGGACAAAGAAAGTCAGCCCATGAGATTGTGGAATTATTTTGGTGGATTCCCAGAGTACGAGTCCAGTGGGGCTGCAGCTACATTGCAAAGCAATAGAGCTGGGCCCCAGCTTGACTCAGGCTCAGACCTTTCACCCCCCTGGAGTCCTGGGACCCTGAGTCCGAGCCCTGGGTTAGTGTGAGTTGTGTGTAGGTGGAAGGCTGGTTAATCTTGTGCCTGAGTTCGAACCCTGGGCTTACACTGCAATGTAGACATACTTTAAGCGCCCAATGCTTAGTCAGACAAAACTTCTATATACGTTAATGGGAGTTTTTCCTTAGTAAGGACGACTAAGCAATACACTTGAAATATTGTTAAAACCATTTAAATGTTTGTAATTAATATATTGATATTTTAAATCACTGCTAGTTAGAAAGTGCTGCCATTAAACTGCTTTACTGATAGAGCTTTTTTTTTCTTTTTTCTTCCTAGTGATTTAGACCAACAATATATAAACTATGTATTCAGGTAAAATGAATTTGCTTTTGATACACAGTGATTGTTCTTAGGTGTTGGATGTTTCCATTTTCAACAGTGCCTTGTTTCAGAAGCACAGCTGATGCTCCTGCTAACCAAATAAATCTAATGTACCTTTATAAAAGGGCCTGGGTCCAACAGTAGAATATTTGGGGGTGAGATAATGGGTGTACATGCCAAGTTACACTTGAAAAGGTAACTGTTTTAACTATGAGTGATCACCGATCTCCCAAGGTAAGATTGACACAATGACTTGATGAA
This sequence comes from Emys orbicularis, assembly GCF_028017835.1. Lineage (NCBI taxonomy): Eukaryota > Metazoa > Chordata > Testudines > Emydidae > Emys > Emys orbicularis. The sequence goes on from NC_088684.1 coordinate 82,359,729, forward strand.
AGCAAACCTGGAGGAGAGCAAGCAACACCAATTATTACCAAAGGGGAGGTATTAAGTATAGACACATCCCATGCAAAAAGCATTGGCAATAACTGTGATTGTTAAAAATGGTGCTTTATATGGGGCAGATAATTCAGACCTCTAGTTGTTGGCATTAACTGGGCGTATCGAATCATAGCCAAGGGGAGTCAGTGAGCATGGCTGTTTCTGGATTTTTGCAAGTCCTTATCTGAAGTAAGCTAAGTAGGGCCCTGTAATCAAACCTCCCTGCTCGCCTGTGAATACCCATGCTGAACCCAGTCACCTTTTGCCTGCCTGTGCCAAACACCAAGTGATATCTAGAGGCAGGCACAAAGTACGTCCATATTTTTACTTTTGCTTTGTTATTGAGGGATGGGAAATAATACTGTGGCAGCCTTCATCTGCTTGTGAGTCTCTCTGACCCCTGGTGAGCCCCAGGCATGCACACTATTAGATGGTGCTAGAGAAAGATGACATTGAAAGGGAAATAAAATCAAGAACTTGAAGTAGGAGCAGAACCAGATGAAAGAATGACTGGAGATGAAAATGTGTTGTGTGGATGTGTGCCTGCCTGAGTGGGCCTTATACAGACACATCAGTGGGTTAGACCTAAGGCAGTTAGTTGACTACCTTTACCTTGTAACTCTATTAACATAAAGTTAAAAAGCAGGGTCCAGACCTCTTCACCTTAGTTAGATAAAACTTTCCAATTTGCATGAATAAAGTGAGCTGGAGTAGGCTGCTATTGCAGGTTTTGTATGTGCCAAAGAAAATCTAGCAATACAGCATGCACTGATAGTGTATGAGTATCCATTTGCATGATGCAGTTTCATGTCCTAAGGCAATCAATCTGTTCTCCTAGGTTTCTTAAGTAAAAAGCAAATTTTTGACAAAGGAGACAGACACCTGTTGTAATTTTGAACGCTGGTTCATTCACATAACTGCAAATATGGTGTTTATGCATAAAAATAATCTATTAATTCTTGACTGAGTGGTTCTGCTTAGAACATCCTAAATGGGTCTATTGTCTAATGATCAGGTGGAAAAGCAAAGCAAGCAATAAAATCCTATTCCTTGTAATTAGCACTTGCATGAACTATGAATCTCCATTGTCATTTAGTTGAAAACTACAGATAGGCCCAAACCTTAGATTCAGATCTTGGATCCAAATCTGAATTTTGCAGCTTGCAAATTTAGGGCCAGATTATCTGCTGTCAAGTATCAGAGGGGTAGCCGTGTTAGTCTGAATCTGTAAAAAGCAACAGAGGTCCTGTGGCACCTTTAAGACTAACAGCAGTATTGGAGCATAAGCTTTCGTGGGTGAATGCCCACTTCATCTGATTTCTTTGATTAGAAGGGAGGCAGGTGGTTGGAAACTTACATTTCTTTGATTTGGCTCTGTGGGATTTTTTTTTTTTTTTTTTTTTAAGGGACATTCAGTTCCATGGCAATTAGGCATTGTTGAGACCAGGGAAAAGTGGGTTTTTTGTTTTTAAATGTGTTAACTAGAACATTTTAATTAAGTGCTGTTTAAAACTGTGTTAGCCAGTTATGGTCAACCTAGGGCACAGCTGCCTTTAACAGATGTTAAGAATCTTAGGGTGAGCAGACGTCCCGTTTTTTAAGGGACAGTCCCGTATTTAAGCCCTCCTGTGGGTGTCCTGACTTTTTCTTAGAAAATACGGGACAATTTGCCTGTTTTTGTCTCTCCCGCCCCCTCCCGCCCCCCCAAATCCATACTGGCAGCTCGTGCTGGTGGCTGGATCCCTGCTCGCCAGCCACCCACCCACTAGCGGTGAGTGAGAGGGGTCCAGTGGCCGATGATGGGGGTGGAAGTACAAGGCTGGTGGCGGGGCCAAGCTGAAGTGCGTGGGGCCGGCTGCTCCCCCTGCTGGTCCATCAGCGCAGCCACGCTGACTGCCAGCTCTTGGCCAGGAGGACCCCGCCCACCGTCCCGTTTCCGGCTGGCACTGGCTGTGAGCTGCAGTGGCTGGTGAGTGTGGGCAGGTGCCAGGTGGCAGCTGGTTACATGTCACCTCTGCTGCTCACCCATCGGCCTTTATGTGCTCCCCTCTCACTGTCTTCTCCCTGTTTTGCCACTTTGCCCCACTTCCCCAGCCCCGCTGCTCCTCCATATCCCCCCCAGTGGGGCGTGTCCCACTCCCAGTGCTGTGCAGAGAACCAGCCCCTGGTCGGGGCGCTCAGCTCACAAACAGCCTGGCTGGCAGGCTCCTTCTTTCCTCCACTGCCTTTGGCTGGGCCAGTGCCCCGGGAAAGCGCTGGACCAGGGCAGCCTCTCCGCCCCTCAGCTAAGCTCTGGAGTGGCGGGGGTGGGGGTTGGAGGGAAGCGATTTCCAGCCTGTTCATGCCCTGACCCTGCAGGCTCCACAGCAGCCCCCTGGGCAGGGGCTTAGCACCCTCTTCACCCCCCCAACCCTCTGCCCAAGGTCCTGCCCCCAGGGAGTGCGGGGCTGCTCTGCCCCCTAGGCACCCTCGCCTGCTGAGCCACCTCTCTGGCCCAGTTTGCTAAAGCCCCTGCAGTCAGGTTCCCTGGGCCTTCATGCACAATGCATCCTTAGGGCTTAACCCCTTCCTGCCCACGCTGTAGCTGGGGGACAGGAGGTGGCTGGGTTATGTCGGTGGCCGGGTTATGTCGGTGGCCAGCAGCAGCCTGGAGGTGTTAGCTGCCTCTTGACACTGTGCAGGCAGGAAAGGACAAGCTGCTTCCAGCCACGGGGGCGGAGGGAGGCGGTATGGGGGAAGTGATGAGCTCTGCAAAGATATGAGCCAGGTCATCCCTCCCCACTGCATCCCCTGCGGCTGGAAGCAACTCCCATCCCTTCCCTCCTGCACAGTGCCGAAAGGCTGCTGCTGGCCATCTTCTGGTGTGAACCCTGGAAGAAATCTGGGAAGGGGGGCATGTGACCCTGCATGTCCTGGTACCCCCCCTCCCCCGTGTTGCCTCAGGAAGATGCGGCACCAGGTACCAGGAGAGGCAAGTCCATCCTGGGGCTCCAGCGAGGCATGGACGGCAGACAGCACTGGGCAGGGAGGATGGGGTTGGTCGGTTACCTCCCCAGTGTGATAGAGGTGTATGGGACTGTGTGTGTCACCCCTCCCTGTGTGAACCCTAAATCCTTAAAGATAAGAAGGTTAAAAAAAGAATCCAACTACGCAGTATTTCTTTTTAACCGGGGCTCAGTCAGCTTGATGTTAATTTGAATGTTTGTAGTGCATAGTTCTGATTGATTGCCGTTGAACTCACTTGAATACAAGTAATTTTACCAGGTGTCCTGTGTTCAGCATTGGGAAATGTGGTCACCCTAGTTAAGATGGTCAAGTTAAAGCCTGTGAGGAAGCCTAAGATTAAGCTTGACCAGCGTAGAATGTTGTACACACTGCCTTGTCTACACCAGACTTCTAGAATGTGTTAGTTAGCATGTGTTAGCTAACAACACACCTTGTATCCTTGTTCAGACAAGGCCCCAGTCTTCTGAGATGCCAGGTTCTGTGAATGTGTGGTGCTTCTCACTGGCCTTGTCTACTTGAGCACTTTTCAGGAAATTTCACACTATTAGACTAGTTGTAGCTCCGCTGCGTACTGACGGTGTGGAAAGGGGCAGCCTCTGCTGCATACTGATGCTGCTGGTGCCTGTATCTTCATATTATCTAACCCTGATCAGATGGTTTACATTTGACTATGCAGGAAAAAGCCACCGTGTGAACACAACTTGACAGTGATTGCTGTAACAGGGTCAGATGAAAGTGTTACCGCCTGGTTATGAAAACAGAGTTGCACTTTTACTGTAGATGATGCCTGGATGGAGCATTAAAAATTTTGCCCCAAGCTATTGGATGGCTTTAATATATTAGTATAAAGTTCTTTTTTTAAAAGATCAAATATTTGCTCCATCTAGTATTGCCAAGAGTGTAACTGAAACAAACTAAATATCTTAATGCCTCCTGTCCCTGCATGCACTGATTCTTGTTTAAAATCTGTAATGAATTTTTTAGAAGACTGTCTTTAGTGTGGGCATTAGAAACATGGAGGTGGACTTTCCAGAACTAGATAGGTCTGAAGAAGGATTTGCTGGATTTTGAAAATATGGCATTTCTCACACCTCATCACTTAAAGTATCTTTCTCAGAAAGTTGACCACCATTTATGTGATATTTCTTAAAACTATTCTAGAAAAGCCTATTAAAGTTCACTTTTACCAGTCTGCAAATAATCGGTCAGCCACATAGCCCGGTTAGAAACCTTTCGTCTCTAAAAGCTGGGAAGTTTGGTTCCAATATCAACGACTGGGTGCTCTAGCTGACCATTTTGAGGGCCTCCCTCATAACTGGATTGTCTGATTCAGTCTTATTGTCCTGTTCTTTTCAGGGGGCATTTTGCTGCTCTAGAGTAGAGCAGCAGGACACAGCTACCTCTCCATGGGCTTTAACTCATCTTGTTGCTTTCAAATTTACCAGCACTTTGAGAGGTCTGAGAGACCTAGCAAGGTTCAACCAGCAAAGAGATGTGTTTACTGCTCTTCCTTTTCCTTTGTTCCTCCCTTCCCATCTATTGCGTCTTTGGGCTTTGGTCATTGTCCCCCCGCCATACCCTCCACACAAAATGAGTGGTGTGTTGACTGTGACATATACAGTTTAAATATTTAAGAATCTACTTTGATAAAATGGTGCAAATATTATATACATTGTATGGAATGCTGAGTCTTCTGTTCACTAGCAAAACTAATTTAGAGCTAATTCCAATAGCTGTATAATCCCCAGTCCTTATAGGGCCTATTTTGTCATGACTTAGAGTGGGTTTGTTATTTTAATCAGCACATGGACGATAAATCGCAGGGAATTAATCTGCAAAATGCCACAGTCTGCCTCTGTTGCTGTTGTTCCCAAGGCAAGATGCAAATAATTTTAGACTGCAGATTTGAAAAGACTCTTGAACTTCCCTAGTTTTTCATATCTGAGATAGCAATGAGGTGCTGGGACATGTAGTGTGATAGTGAAGCACTATCTCTGGAGGGCTATCTGCAGTTCTTGCATAGGATGAAACATAAATGCAGGGCAGGTTGTGGCCTATCCTAACAGTGCCAGTAGTAGTCCTGCTCACACACATGCTGATGCTAGTGCTCCCTGTCTCTTGGCTGGAGTGTGGGTGAGGGGTGGGCAAAGAGGTGGCAATGCATGCTGGGTACTCTCCCCCACAGCAATTGGGCAAGGACTGGGTGCAGTTTTGATTCCGTCCTCCTCCTCCCCATCGCATGTTGTGACTAGCAGAGCTGGCAGGGTGTGCAGTGTGAGGGCAAAGTAATGTGCACCTGGAAAGTGGTGGCACTAATTGCTTCTCCTAGAAACAATGAGTCACAATTCCTTTCCAAGTTTTTGCCTGTGGAGAGGTGGCTGTGTGCCACTCCTTACACGGAATCCTAGGAATGTGGGGCTGGAAGGGACCTCAAGAGGTCATCTAGTCCACCCCCCCTTCCCCCACGACAAGAAAGGATTAAATACATCCCAACCTGACAAATGTTTGTCAAACCTGAAATGATGGCAATTCCATAGGCTGAGCAAAGGCTGAGTTTGTTGCTCTTAATCTATTGGATGTTTGTCTGTGAAACTGAAGTGCCAGACAACTGGTAGTCTCTGGCCAAGAGAAACCTAGGACATAGAAGGGGAGGGGTGTTTTCAGGTTTTGATTCAAGTGTGTTGACAGAAATATGTGTGAAGCCTGTAAGAGTGCACACCCACATTAGAAGTGGCTTTAGGAAGAGTTGCTAGGCTTTCTCATTTATGAGCACAAAAAGCTGCACTGGATTTTTTTGCTATGATGAAGGCCAGCTTTGCAGGCATAAATTGCTTTTCTTGCTGACAAAACTGCCCCATAATCAGACAGAAAAGCATACAAGGTGCAGCCCAAAATAAAATATTGTGGGTTTGGGAAAATCACAGAGATCTAGTGCTTCTACTCCTTATCCCTTGCCTAGTGTCCTAAATTGTCTTTTGGGAAGTCCCAGAGTCCTTCAGGCAGTGCCACAAGATGCCCAGTTGAGAACATAAATACAGTGCAGCTTACTTCAGTTTTAACCCACTGGCTTAGGCTGCCCCTTGCCCCACTAAGATTTTTGTTTTCTTTGGATCTGAGCCTTGGATGTCAAAGGGTTATCAATTCCCCTTGCTTGCAGATGAAGTTTCTTACCCAGGCAAACATATACACATTTCCTACTCTCCATAATCTTATCAGTAAAATATGTACAAAGCAAAAACAGGGACTGTAGCACAGCCGTAGCTCTCGCCACTGTCGATGCAGCTTCATTTGTGCTTTCATTCCCTTGTTGTATTTCATATTGAGTAATAAGCAACGTGCCTTCACCTCCTTTGCTATGTTTACCAGCAGAATTGATGATGTCCGTAAATTTGTGGAATTGGGGTTTATTTAACTGAAGCTCCTTCTGGGTATCTAGTTTGGAGGCAGCAGCAGAGAATTACATACTGTGTGTTCAACAAGCTAGAAATGTTGACTTTTTAATGTCTTTGTGGCACAACAGTTGTTTGTTAAAAATACAAATATTTAGAGACTGGACATTTTCCGCCAGGTAATATATATTTTAAGTACTTTGAAGAAAATGTTAAGCCTAAGCCACTTGACCATATGCTTAACATGTAATTTCCCCCTTTGCCTTGTGTGCTGCACTACTGGTTTCAGAGCCAGGACCCTCACCTCCACACCCTTTGGGACCTTAGTATCAACATATGCCCTGCACCAGCCAGAAAAGCTCCATGCTTCATTGAACTCTAGTAAGACCCTGCTGCAGGCCCTGTCTTTGGTAGCCACAACTCTTTCTCATTGTGTAGGCCTCCATGGCTTTACTGATTGGGTTGGTACCTTGCAGCTATCCTAGATCTGCCCTAGGACTGCAGGAGACAGTAGCAGTTAATTGGGGGAAATTGTGATGCCTTCAGCATGTCTTTTCACTTTCATAACTGCAGTGCCTACCAATGGTCAGTCAGGTAAAAAGCAGGGCCTCTGGCTGAACTGCTGACCTCCATCTTTGTTGCTTTTCCTCCAGTGACCATCATGGACAGCTGTCTTGTTCCAATTTGGAAGCAGCTAGAACTTGGCTTTGTTCTATGTGTTTAGCTGAAACCATAAAGCCACAGAATCTTTGTGTATGGTGAAGGACCAATAATTCTGTAGTCTTTTATCCTTGGAGACGGGGTGGTAACTGAACAACAGGGTGCTTTTCAGGAGAGACATTAGAATTGACTGGGAGTCCCTTCACCCTTTAGTTTTGTGGTGTTGGCTCTGGTTATGTCAGTCTTAGAAGTCTGGCTGGGGCCTCACAAATCTTAGTTCAAAGGCCACAAAACCTAGAACCGGCCCTGATTGATTTTATAATTTATATATGCGTGAAAATGTGCATTGATAAATATTCTTTAAAATTCCCCTTCCAGTGTTGAGTGTGTTTGGAACTCAGCAGTGAATAGCTTTAGAAAAGAAAACTAAATGCTGTTAGTTCTGCTGAGGCCAGGAGTTTCACTAGTATGCTCTTTCTTTATAGATGTTCTAATTGTAACATGAATACTTGTTCCTTTCATCTAAGTGACATTTTGAGTGTGATGCTCACAAATATGGGCACACAGTGCTTGCACAAACATACATGTGGAACTGGATGCTTAATTTGCGCATACAGTTACCCCAATCATGCCCACAAATCATTGTTTGCACACACAAGGTCAAAATTCTCATACAGAGAGCGAGCTCAAGGCTTACACACTATAGGGGGGAGGGATAGCTCAGTGGTTTGAGCATTGGCCTGCTAAACCCCAGGTTGGCCTGCTAAACCTTAGCAATATTGTGAGTTCAATCCTTGAGGGGGCCACTTAGGGATCAGGGGCAAAATCAGTACTTGGTCCTGCTAGTGAAGGCAGGGGGCTGGACTCGATGACCTTTCAAGGTCCCTTCCAGTTCTAGGAGATAGGACATCTCCATTAATTTATTTATTTATGTATTTATTTTAAGCTCCATTTTGATGACGTAACTGATACAGAGGCCTGTGCTGTCCCATTGCATAGGGGAGAACTTCACTCATTAATGAACAGTTATGTGCACTGTCCATTTGTGGGCAGTTTGTTTGTACCCTCCTTTATTCATAACTTTTGTATTCAATTTGTAGTAAAGTATTTATCTTTTCTTTCTTTAGTGTGGTGCTTTTGGCCTCTGCATCCCATCCAGCAGGTAAAGTGAATAGAGAATGTGTTAACCTTTATTTTTTATGGGTTCTGGTTTGATTTTTTTTTTTTTTTTTTTTAATGTATGCAGTTTAAGATCAGACTCTACATCCTGGTGCAAAATCTTGAAGAGTCAACAAGAAAACCACGTGGGATTGCTTGCACGAAGGCTATGACAAAATAACTGTAGTAAACTTGTCTCAGGCCCTCCCACAGGGCTGAATCCTGCACCGCTAGGAGGTTTGCTACTGAATTAACTGGGAGTAGGATCAGGACCATCTAGGCCATGATACAACGTTCAGAGAGGAGAGGGGAAAGGCGCCTATCATTGTGAGATCCATGACCTGATATTTAATTGCATCTAATAGCCTGTCATATGGACCTTACCCATCCTTTGCAAAAGAGCAGCATGGGACCCTGACTAACAGATACTGCAGACTATAGCCTGCATTTTAGCTGACTGGGGGCTAGTCCCAAGGATTAGCTGGTAGACTGCTCCCTTGAGACCAAGGCCTACCAGCGAGCCTGGACGCTGGGTTTCCTTCCTTATGCTCTTCTCAATGCTAAATTGAGGTCTCACTCTGCTCCTTGCACATGGAGTAAGGGGGTCTCTTTTTTTTTTTTTTTCACTATTCACTTCTCCCCTCCATCACAGCCCATGGTAGGATTTTGTCCTTCACTGTGGCCAAAGGGCCAACGATAAGGAATAATTCAGGGAGGTGAGGTATGTTAGAACATAAGAATGGCAATACTGGGTCAGACCAAAGGTCCATCTAGCCCAGTATCCTGTCTTCTGACGGTGACAATACTAGGTGCCCCAGAGGGAATGAACAGAACAAGTGATCCATCCCCTGTCACCCATTTCCAGTTCCTGGCAAATTTGTGGTTTACTAGTCAAAGCCGTGGTGGTGGAACCTGTCCATATTTCTTTATACAGAAGATTCAACCAGTCAGAAAGACAAAGGGAAAAAGTATTTAAGAAATGAACAGGTACCGCTCTTCAGCTAGTGGGAGCTTTTGGTGCTTTATAAAGCCACTGTGCCTGCTGTGTCATCCCATCAGGAATTATGAAAGAGAAATGCCCAGTGAAATAGGCACACATTTTAAAAATTGAAGGGAAACACTTTGAGAATTTGTAGAGCTTGGAGGTGAGAGAACTCCAGACACTAGGCACTCCTGAGAGCTCTATGGGTCAGACTTCCTGGAAATGCAAATATTCACCAGCCCTACTCCGCTCATATTTGGAAGAACGTTTTTAAACCTCCTGACTTGCTGTTTGTGACAGAGTTCAAATTCCAGAGAGGGAAGCAGCCAATACATGTAAATGTTTCCTGTTGCACAGCATGGAACTAAAAGAATTAACTGACTTCAGTGGAAACAAATTCACCCCTGGGGGCCCTCCAGTAAAACTAGCGAATGTGGTGCATGCCTGGTCATTGGAAACTGCAGTGTCAACACAATCATTTATGTGCCATTAGAAACATATTAGCCAAGAATACTTTTACATTTTCTACAACCCTTTCCCCCTTTTTGAACAAAAGGCAGGAACCAGCTAGAACTGAGAAAGTCAGGAATGAATCATTAAAAACATAATAAATGTGGAAAACTTAGTAATTTAAAGAGTCAGGCAGCTGTAAAGGAATGTTAAACTAATACTGTAATGACTATTTAATTGTTGTTCCCCAGTTGTTTGTAACTATGTGTATTTTTGCCAGTTTTCCACTGAGCATATTACTTTGTTCCTCAGGTGATCTCTTCAGTGCCTTGGACTTTCCATTTCTGTATTTCTACAGATTTCACAGCAGCTGCTGTGCCAGGTAACCTCTCCATACTGGGGTGTGTGAATGCTTTTAGAATAATTGGCTCTGTCAACTTCCAACCTTGACTCTCAGTTAAAACCTGAGTTAGATACAATAGTCTCTCTTGGCACAAGCCAGTAAAGCTGCAGAGCATTGACTTCCTCTGAAATGCCATTGAGGGCCTGAGATTCAAATTTGCCAGGGGTTGTTTCATCAGCGGGGGAAGGGGTATCGGTATGTGCAGTGTGGCCATGAGGGTTCCCAGCCGCCGTTAAAATAGTTTTACATACCATAGCAAAGCTTTGATAGAAAGCATAGTATTGTAGGACTGGAAGGGACCTTGAGAGGTCATCTAGTCCAGTCCCCTGCACTCGTGGCAGGACTAAGTGTTATCTTAGCATCTCTCAAACGCTTCCCAAATTGGAGTAGGCCTTGTAAAACTTGCTGTTTGTGGTGATTACAAGGCATTAGTCTTCAGCACTATATTAGTGTGCATGGATTTATTTGCCTGTACATCTTGTTACTTGGCAGAATGGGTTAGTCATGTAAAAGGGGAAGGCTGTAACAATTTTGAGTAGCAACAGTTCACAGCCTACTAATGTTATCCTGTGAGAATTACATTATTTATTCTATATCTCCTTACTCTGTTGAAACTTGCAGCCTTCTCTTAATCTTCTGTTCTTTGTTCTTTGTCCACTAGATCCATTAATATCTTTAAGTTGAATTTCAACTTTCATGCTAAATGGTTCTAAAATAGTTGTGGTGTTTCTTGGGACTTTTCTTATTTTCTTAACTTGATCTTATTTACCTATTGAAAGGGTTGACATAATGTAAAAAATGATCACAGTCCTGATGCTACAATTTATTTTCGGGGGGGGGGGAGGGGCTGGAGTGGAGAGAATGATCTCTTCCAAACTAACTCCCCTGTGTGGATGCTTGGTTCTGAAATAAAAGTGACTTTATTAAAGAATAATTACTTCTCTTTGTGAGTGAAGAAATTATTTTGTAATCAAGTCACTTTTCTCCCAGGATATAGTGTCCACATAGAGTTATTCCACAACAGCTACGTGGTCACTCCTCCAGTAGACAAGATCCAGTTTCAGACTCTAGAGAATGCAACTAGACCAGAGATCCTCTCACTCACTAGGAGCCTCAGATTTGTCACCAGTGCTCTAAGCTCTCCTCTCCCTACCCTGTGTTAAATAGTACTTTACATCAGTGTTTTCCAAAAGGTGAAGATTGCACCACAGTGGAGGCACAAAGGAATAGTTGGGGTATATTGTCAGACCTCTCAATTGCTCTCTGAGTTCTCACTTTCATTTTTTTGAAAAGTAAGGCTATGTCTTAAAAGAGACTGTACTTTTGTCATTAAAACTTTTGTTGCTCAGGGGTGTGAAGCCCCCCCTTGAAGGACAAAATTTTTAACAATGAAAAGTCCCGGTGTGGATAGCAGTTTGTCGACAGGAGACGCTCTCCCAGCGACGAAGCTACCGCCCCTCGTTGGGAGTGGTTTGCGGGTACGTCTACACTTGCAGAGTTTTTGCGCTATAAGTTTCACCAGTGATAGGGAACTGGTGAGAGTAAAGCGCTGGTTTGTGTACTCACTTACTTCCTCAGGCGTCAGAGAGTGTTTACATTAGCAGCACTTCCATTGCCAATGAGATCAGCGCTCTAGAGCAGTTCTCTCCATTTTGACGATGGGCCTTGTGGGAAGGGGGTGAGGGGTGATCGTGGGGCATCCTGGGTCCCTGCACAGCCTCCTGTCCCCAAACACTGTGATCAGCTCCAGTAGTTCAGCATTGCTCCAAGCAGGGGGTTTGCTCCATGGAGCAGGCATTGTTACCTGGCCAGATAAGTGAGCACTTGCCAAGAAAACAGGAAGGGGAGTTTCAAAGTTCCCCGGGGCTTTACAGGGGAAGGGGTGGATGTCTGTTTATCTGGCATCAGAGCAGCAAAGCTGCTGGCCAGAGTGGTCACCTAGGCACTGTGGGATAGCTTCAGGAGGCTAAAAGCTGTGTAAACAGAAAGAACCTGTCTTCACTTGCACATCACTGCAAGAGCATCACCGGTAAGAGCTGTATGCCTCTCAAGTCATTGGCAAGTGTAGATGTTCCCATGGTTTTTGTGCAAAAAAGGACTTTTTCTGCTTTAAATGGCAAGTGTAGACATGCCCTTATTTTATCTCTGGGACAGCTCTCTCCCGGCGACAAAGAGCGGCTACACTGTGTACCTTACAATGGTGCGGCTGTAGCGGCACAGCTGCACCATTGTAAGGTGCGCAGTGTAGACAGAGCCTAAGTCTTTAGCTGTTATGGTTCCCAAGAAAACCTTCACAAATGCAAAGTAAGTATAAACAATGCAGCAATGTCAGCTTGAGCGTGCAGAGTGCCTGAAACAATAGTTCTGAGGTGTAAACTGCCCCATTTCTTTCACTGAGATGCCCATGATGATACTTTAGATTGTTAGCTCATGGAGGAGGGGTGAAATAGTTAACATCAACCTTTTTAAAAAGTATGTGTGTTTGGGGGGTCAGGAAGGACTTGCCAAGGACCCCAGAAGATGTATAATAAAAGTAAGCTGGATAGTTTTTACCAATACACAGTGGGGCTGTATTTATTTGAAAGCAGTTCAGTTTGGACTGCATTGTGGGTAAGAGAACACACATAAGTGAACAAAGAGCAATGAGAACTAGTCGATACAAGTGATGTCTTAGTAACTGGGAGGAGTATTAAACTGCACAGTAAGGCACACGAACCCTGGCCTAAAAGCAAAATGTCAGCAATATACCTGCCATTTATCCTAATGGGCATTTTATCTACCTCAAGATTTGTTTTTAAGAGATGACATAAGAAGAAATGTTACTGTGCTTCTCATTGCACATAGCTATGCTTCCCTTTGTTGGTGCAGAGGAGTGTTCCTGAGAGATAGTTACAATCTTTCAGCATAGAGTAGTGGTGCTCAATCTTTTCCAGTCATGCCCCCTCCCCATTAATGGAATCTGCCTGTGCCACCCTCCCCCCCCCCCCCCCCCCCAATACTGCACAGCCAAGGCTTCCTCAGCAGCAGAGCTTGAACTGAAAATGGAGTTGGGGGCGGAACTGGGGATGGGGGAGGAGCTGGGCTGGGGCCAGAGCAGGGGGCGGCAGTGTGGAGTCACATGCCCTCCCCCCAGATTGATGCCTCTGGGATGGATGTCCAGCAGTGAAGAGGCAGCACTTCCCCTGGCAGCGGCATTCTGTGTGCCTGGGCAGCTCAGGGAGGGAGGAAGTAGCCAGGCAGCTGTCTGCCGGCTGAGCTTCTCCCCCGCCACATGGGGCTGCTTTGCTTTCCCTGCTGCTGGGGGCCCACTGTTGGCTCTGACTTCCCCCCAGACTCACCTCAGCGGATGGTCTGCAGAGCAAGCCCCTCCCTGGGCTGTAGGGACACAGGGAGAGTGCTGCCTCCTTGCTGCTGGGTATCCCCACCAGAGGCACCCCAAGAAATCTGTGGGGCACTTGACCCCACATGCCTCCCCACGTGCTGCCTCGGGGGGCGAGGGGGTAGAGTGGAGATGCAGCTGGGGTCAGAGCTGGTCTGGGGGCGGAGAGGGAGCGAGGGTGGAGCTGGGCCTAGAGGCAGATTAGGACTGGGGCCTGAATGGGGTTGGAAGTGGAGCTGGTCTGGGGATGGAGTGGGGCTGGAAGCATGGTGCTTTTTCCCTGCCCCCTGTGGGGGTTGGCCCCAGTCCTACCAGGCACCCCCCTGAATGTTCCTCTGTACTCTCCTACGGGGGCACACCCCACACTTTGAGAACCATTGACATAGAGTATCACCATAGGTACTTAGCACTGTCCTTTCCCCTACCTATCTGTATTAACATCATAGCAATATCTGCTCATTGCAGGCCACACGTCTCGACATCACTAGCTCCAGCTATAGCTTCAGGGTTTTGTGGTTATGCTTCAATAGAGTAAGGTTGCATTAACTCCTTCCTCTGTGCAGTTACAGTACTCTCTCCGTTGTTTGGCGTATCAAGATATGGAAATATATATGTAGGGCTGAATCCTGGGTTTTCCACAAGGGGCAGCGCTTTGTTGTGCTGTCCCTGGAGCAGCCCAGCAGGGAGATCATGACTTGGGGAGTCCCAATCTTCCTTCCTGCTGCTCCAGGGAGGGAGTGAACTGTGCTGGGTCTATAACTGGTACAGTGTACACTTTTTGAGTTCCAGTGCAGCTGTCCACTCCCACCTATGTGCATGAGCCATTTCCTCTGTCATTCACCATTAGGGCACCTCCTCTTGGTTGCTCAGGGATTAGCTTGTTCCAGGTCTGACACCTCCTTCTGCCACTTGTCGCATACCCTGCTGTCTTTCTCACTCTCCCTTGTTCCACCCGGAGGTATCATACAAACTGTCTCTGGCAGTCTTCTCATTCACTGCCCAGATGGTGCCCCTTCCCCCATGCCTGGTAGGGGAACCCAGGCCTGCCCTCTATTCTGGGCTCCAATTCAGGGACCCTCTAATCAGAAGCCAAGGTCTTCACTGTCTTAAACCTTGCTGCTTTTTCCTACATTATCTCACCTAGGTTTGTTTGTTTGTTTGTTTGTTTCCTTCCTTCCTTCCTCTCTAATGTCCAGAGGGTAGTTTCAGGCTCCCTGACAGTAGCCCTTTCTGTTGCTAGCTTCTTGGCTTTATATGAGCCCTGCCTGTCCCTTCTCAGCTGGGTTCCATCATCATTCAGGGGATTACTTAGGACACAGCTGAGGGGAATTAGGTGGCCTATCTGGTTAATTGGCCCCTTCTTAGGCCTGGTCTACACTACGAGTTTAGGTCGAATTTAGCAGCATTAAATCGAATTAAGCCTGGATACGTCCACACGACGAAGCCTTTTTTTTCGACTTAAAGGGCCCTTTAAACCAATTTCTTTACTCCACCTCCGACGAGGGGATTAGCGCTGAAATCGGCCTTTCCGGGTCGGATCTGGGGTAGTGTGGATGGAATTTGACGGTATTGGACTCAGGGAGCTATCCCAGAGTGCTTCATTGTGACCGCTCTGGACAGCACTCTCAACTCAGATACACTGACCAGGTAGACAGGAAAAGCCCCGCGAACTTTTGAATTTCATTTCCTGTTTGCCCAGCGTGGAGAGCACAGGTGACCACGCAGAGCTCATCAGCACAGGTAACCATGATGGAGTCCCAGAATCACAAAAGAGCTCCAGCTTGGACCGAACGGGAGGTACGGGATCTGCTCGCCATATGGGGAGATGAATCAGTGCTAGCTGAACTCCGTTGCAGTAAACAAAATGCCAAAACATTAGAAAAAGTCTCAAAGGGCGTGAAGGACAGAGGCCATAACAGGGACGCACAGCAGTGCCGCGTGAAAATTAAGGAGCTAAGGCAAGCCTACCACAAAGCCAGAGAGGCAAATGGAAGGTCCGGGGCAGAGCTGCAGACGTGCCGCTTCTACTCGGAGCTGCATGCCATGCTAGGGGGTGCAGCCACCTCTACCCAACCCTGTGCTTTGACTCCATCAATGGAGAATCACGCAACACGGAAGCGGGTTTGGGGGATGAGGAAGATGATGATGAAGACAATGAAGGTAGCTCACAGCAAGGAAGCGGAGAAACTGGTTTCCCCAACAGCCAGGATATGTTTATCACCCTGGACCTGGAACCAGTAACCCCCGAACTCACCCAAGGCGTGCTCCCAGACCCTGAGGGCACACAAGGGACCTCTGGTGAGTGTACCTTTGTAAATATTACACATGGTTTAAAAGCAAGCGTGTTTAATGATTAATGATTAATTTGCCCTGGCAATTGCGGCCAGTACAGCTACTGGAAAAGTCTGTTAACATGTATGGGGATGGAGCGGAAATCCTCCAGGGACATCTCCAGAAAGCTCTCCTTCATGTACTCCCAAAGCCTTTGCAAAAGGTTTCTGGGGAGGGCTGCCTTATCCCGTCCGCCATGGTAGGACACTTTACCACGCCAGGCCAGTAGCACGTAGTCTGGAATCATTGCATAACAAAGCATGGCAGCGTATGGTCCCGGTGTTTGCTGGCATGCAGACAACATCCATTCCTTATCTCTCTTTGTTATCCTCAGGAGAGTGATATCATTCACGGTCACCTGGTTGAAATGGGGTGATGTTATTAAGGGGACATTCAGAGGTGCCCGTTCCTGCTCGGCTGAACAGAAATATTCCCCGCTGTTAGCCACGCGGTGGGGGGGAGGGGTGAAGTGATCATCCCAGAGAATTGGGTGTGTGCAGGGAGAGGGGTTAGTTGGGTTTGTGTGTGTTATGAAGGTTAAAAAAGCCAAAAGACTGTGGCTTACCATGGCTGCCTGCAAGCCAAATTCTGTTGCTTGGCACTGCTTGAGTGATCTCTCACACCAAACCGGCAGGCCCTCAATATAAGAGGAAAAATGCGACCTTGTAACGAAAGCACATGTGCTGTGTAATGTGAACAGCAAAATTTAACGTGAAAGAGTGTACCCATTGTTCTCTAAAATGTCTTTTTAAGCACCTCTCCCTTTTCCTCCACCAGCTGCAAATGTTTCTCCTTCACAGAGGCTAGTGAAGATTAGAAGGAGAAAACGGCGGACTCGGGATAATATGTTCTCGGAGCTCCAGATGTCCTCCCACGCTGACAGAGCACAGCAGAATGCATGGAGGCAGTCAATGTCAGAGTGCAAAAAAGCGCAATATGAACCAGAGGAGAGGTGGCGGGCTGAATCGCAGGCTGAAGAGAGCAAGTGTCGGGCTGAAGAGGATAGGTGGCGTCCGCTTGCTGACAGAAGGCAAGAGTCGATGCTCCGGCTGCTGGAGCATCAAACTGATATGCTCCAGCGTATGATTGAGCTGCAGGAAAGGCAGCAGGAGCAGAGACCACCGCTACAGCCCCTGTGTAACCAACAGCCCTCCTCCCCAAGTTCTGCAGCCTCCTCACCCAGACGCCCAAGAACGCGGTGGGGGGGCCTCCGACCACCCAGCCACTCCACCCCAGAGGATTGCCCAAGCATCAGAAGGCTGGCCTTCAATAAGTGTTAAAGTTTTAAAGTGCAGTGTGTCCTTTTCCTTCCCTACTCCCCCACCCCTCCCGGGCTACCTTGGCAGTTATTCCCCTATTTGTGTGATGAATTAATAAAGAATGCATGAATGTGAAGTAACAATGACTTTATTGCCTCTGCAAGCGGTGCTCGAAGGGGGGAGGGGAGGGTGGTTAGCTTACAGGTAAGTAGAGTGAACCGGGGGGCGGGGAGGGGGTCATCAAGAAGAAACAAACAGAAGTTTCACACCATAGCCTGGCCAGTCACAAAACTGGTTTTCAAAGCTTCTCTGATGCGCACCGCGCCCTGCTGTACTCTTCTAACCACCCTGGTGTCTGGCTGCGCGTAATCAGTGGCCAGGCGATTTGCCTCAACCTCCCACCCCGCCATAAATGTCTCCCCCTCTCACAGATATTGTGGAGCACACAGCAAGCAGCAATAACAATGGGGATATTGGTTTCGCTGAGGTCTATCCGAGTCAGTAAACTGCGCCAGCGCGCTTTTAAATGTCCAAATGCCCATTCTATTACCATTCTGCACTTGCTCAGCGTATAGTTGAACAGGTCCTGACTACTGTCCAGGCTGCCTGTGTACGGCTTCATGAGCCATGGCATTAAGGGGTAGGCTGGATCCCCAAGGATAACTATAGGCATTTCAACATCCCCAACGGTTATTTTCTGGTCCGGGAAGAAAGTCCCTTCCTCCAGCTTTTGAAACAGACCAGAGTTCCTGAAGACATGAGCATCATGTACCTTTCCCGGCCATCCCACGTTGATGTTAGTGAAATGTCCCTTGTGATCCACCAGGGGTTGCAGTAGCATTGAAAAGTACCCTTTTTGGTTTATGTACTTGGTGGCTTGGTGCTCCGGTGCCAAGATATGGATATGGGTTCCGTCTATCGCCCCACCACAGCAGTTAGGGAATCCCATTGCAGCAAAGCCATCCACTATGACCTGCACGTTTCCCAGAGTCACTACCCTTGATATCAGCAGCTCTTTGATTGCGTTGGCTACTTGGATCACAGCAGCCCCCACAGTAGATTTGCCCACTCCAAATTGATTCCCGACTGACCGGTAGCTGTCTGGCGTAGCCTTGTGGAAGCTTGCAATCGCCACTCGCTTCTCAACTGTGAGGGCTGCTCTTATCCTGGTATTCTGGCGCATCAGGGCAGGGGAAAGCCACTCACAAAGTTCCATGAAAGTGCCCTTACGCATGCGAAAGTTTCGCAGCCACTGGGAATCGTCCCACACCTGCAACACGATGTGGTCCCACCAGTCTGTGCTTGTTTCCCGGGCCCAGAATCAGCATTCCACGGCATGAACCCGCCCCATTAACACCATGATTTGCACATTGCTGGGTCCCGCACTTTGTGAGAGGTCTATGTCCATGTCTATTTCTTCATCCCCCTCGTCGCCGCGCTGCAGTCGCCTCCTCGCCTGGTTTTGCCTTGGCATGTTCTGGCTCTGCATATACTCCAGGATAATGTGCGTGGTGTTCATAGTGCTCATAATTGCCGTGGTGATCTGAGTGGGCTCCATGATCCCAGTGCTATGGCGTCTGGGCTCAAAAAAGCCGCAAAATGGAGGGAGGGAGGGGCGACTGACGACATGGCTTACAGGGAATTAAAATCAACAAAGGTGCATCAGGGAGAACCACAAACACAAACAACTGTCACACAGAATGCCCCCCCCCAAAGATTGAACTCAAAACACTGGGTTTAGCAGGCCATTGATTTCAAGGAGGAAGGGGGAAGCACATGAATACAGAACAAATCTGGTCCATCTATCTTTTACATCTTAGGCTGGCAGCAGACGGTGCAGCATGACTGATAGCCATCGGCATCTTCTGGGTGCTTGGCAGAAAATGCTGCATTACGATTGCTAGCCATCGTCGTCAAGACGGTGCAATAGGACTGCCAGCAGGACTGAGTCTCCAGGAGACAAAACATGTCTGCCCAGGCGCCTCTGACCGAACTCACTGAGGAGTACGACGACGACGGATACCAATCGTAATACAGCATCTGCTGCCAAAAGGCAAGGAGCTGCTGCTGTATAGCAATGCAGTGCCATGGCTGCCAGCACCCAGATAGCCGATGACGGCTACCAGTCATACTGCACCGTCTACTGCCAAAAGGCAATTAGCTGCTGCTGTGTAGCAATGCAGTACCATGTCTGCCGGCACCCAGATGACATATGGTGACGGTGAGCTGAGCTGAGCAGGCTCCATGCTTGCCGTGGTATGTCGTCTGCACAGGTAACCCAGGAAAAAAGGCGCGAAACAATTGTCTTCCGTTGCTCTCACGGGGGCGGGGGAGGGGGCTGACGACATGTACCCAGAATCCCCCGCGACACTGTTTTTGAGGCATTGGGATCTCAACCCAGAATTCCAATGGGCGGCGGAGACTGCGGGAACTGTGGGATAGCTACCCACAGTGCAACGCTCCAGAAGTCGACGCTAGCCTCGGTACTGTGGACGCAGTCCGCCGACTTAATGCACTTAGAGCATTTATGTGGGGGGACACACAATCGACTGTATAAAAACGATTTCTAAACAACCGACTTCTATAAATTCGACCTAATTTTGTAGTGTAGACATACCCTTAGCCTCATTACCCCATCACACTCTCCCATGCTGCTAGTGATGATGTCTTGCAACCCTTTATGCCCCTGGTCCATTGAACTAGCCATGCCACAATGTGTTGCATAAGTATTTTTGAAGCATTTCTTTGAATCTCTTCCTTTCCCCTCACTAGTTAACCCTCAATGGCTCTGTGAATTCACCTAATCTGTCAGTTAAGAGCATCAGGACGTCTTATTCCCCAACACTACAGATTTATTAATTTATTCTCTATCCACCATAATTGAAGATACATTTGACATTTTAATTTGAAGTTTGTGTCTTTAGGAAGGTTAAGCAACATGGCAATATTAGAAACTGAAATTCTCCAGTGGTTGTTTCAGCTCAAGCGATCACAGAAGTTGGACTGAGTGAGAATATGGGCCAAATGTATACGTCTGGCTCCCATTGAAATCTTGAATGATTTGAATGAGAGCCATTGGAACATCAGAATTTGACTTCATGTTTCCAGTCACCTGTAGAGCATGGATTATGCTAGTGCATTTTGGCACCCATTAAAGACCAAGCATGAGGTCATCAAATGTTCTTACTTATACTGCAGCCCCTGACTGGAAAAAAACAGGGTCTCTTGGACATAAAATAAGTTCTTTGTCTACCAAATCACCAACTCCAGTTCTTGAACAACACTACCTGTGGGACATTTGTTTAGCTTTGTAATAGGAAAAGAGATATCAAGAAACCTGTAAGATTCTGGCTAATAGAAGCTAAGAGAATTCTCTTTATTAATGGAAACTTTTTCAATCCTTTACAGTGGACTGTTGGGATTCTTTCTGATGTTGCACACAGTGAAGCTAAAAAGCATCACAACCTCATGGCAATATGCAGCCTGGAGTTTCCTTGCAAAGGTAAGAGAGACCATCAGCTGAACTTGGAGGATCTCTATCTCCAGTGGGTATACTGTGAGCTAGTTGAACCTCCATATACCTGTATTTCCCCCAGTCATTCTAATTAGACACAAGGTACATCTCTCTATTTCATACTCTACACATAGCAGAGTTGAGGCAGCCCGTATCAGTCACCTGTGGCTACCCCCAAAATAATGGGCCATACCAGCTGAGAATCTGACCTACTGGCTCCAAGCACTGCAGTTAGATACTTTCCATAGGTGGTATTTTTTGTGAGATACTGCTGCTGAGAATCACATCGGTGTCTGCCAGCAGTTATTTCCCTTGTTGCCTCTTCCTTCCCAGAAGCACTGGTTTTCAGAACCACAAAGCCAAAACCTGGACCCATAGAAGCCAATGTCACAACTCCCTTTGGCTTCTATGGGGGCAGAATTTGGCCCAATGTTACCTGATGGCAACCTGAAATGGGTGATACTTGTACTGAGTAGTTAATGGCTTAACTGTTAAACTATTCACAGTATATAAAGTCAGAAGGGCTGGTTTGACTCCATTTTCTATATGTAAATTACCCAGTTTAATCATTACCATGTGTGATACCCTGAAGCCTCAACTCCCCTGAGCAGTTTGTCCTCAAGTTTTTCCCACTAAAATGAATGAAACTGCTTTTTTAATGGATTTGTATAATACATTTGTTTACAAATGGCAGTAAAATGACTCCTCGGTCTTTGTTCTGGTGGCTGCGGGAAAGGAGTGTCACTGTTTTTGTACTAAGTATTTCTGAAGTCTGTCTCAGTAAAACTCTGCTAGTCCCATGGAATTTTTGTTGGCTTGAATTTCTCCTAGAAGAGTCTGGCTGTGGAGGATTTAGTGCCTTAACCTTCTTGTTGTTCCTTGGTAGCAAGTCAATTGATTTAAAGCTTGCTGTTAAAATATTATGTACTCGGCAGAGGTACATTCTACATGGGAATAGCTAACTCTGTTAGCTGATGTTGTGCATAAGGAGAAGAGGTTCTATGTGTAGTATTTATGAAGTATCAAAAGACAGGAGGACGAGAAGTAGTGGGAGATGTTATTGTAAAGCAGACTTGGGCCTTCCCCATCTGAAATGGTTCAGAGTCTCAAACTCTGTATCTGGATCAAAGCTTTCCCAAAGTTCAGGGATGTTTAGATTTGGGGGCTTTGTTCAGAGCCAGCTCTAGATGTAGCCTTCACAAAATATGGTCATGCCATTGTTGTCAATGGAGTTTCACCAACTTACACTAGCTAAAGATATAGCCCTAAACGTTCATGGTCATTTAGTTAACGTTTGTTTTCTTGGAATCAGTCCATAAAGGTTAAGTTTGTTTGCATTAAAGTTCTTTTTTCCAAAACAAAATAACTATTTTAAAGGAGAAAATTAGTTTTCTTACCTTTTTGTAACCTTTATTACAATGTCTACACTGTTGCTCAATAATCATTTATATGCCTTGTCTCGAGTATAAAGGGGACGCAGGTACCAGGTACATGTGGTATGTCTAGCTCCAGTTAATAATGATACAACTGGTACTTTGCATTTCTGTAATGCCTTTCATCCAGGAGTCTCAAAGCACATTACAAGCATTGTATTAAGCTTCACAATACCCTTCTGAAGTATGTAAGGAATACATACATACCACTGCTGAATTGCAGCCACCTCTAGGGTGCAGCTCAGCAGCTGCTTAACAAAATATAGAAATATTACCCAACAGTTTTGGGAGAGGAAGCAGAGAAGACTATTTTATACCAATAGTTCTGTGGGGGGCGAGGGGTGGATGGGCAGAATATAAGCACTTGAACTGGAATTTGGCCAGACCAGAGGAGTTAATACACCAAGTCTTATAAAATTGTCATGGGATATATCGTGACCACAAGTGCTCAGGACTCTGGGTTTGCTGCTTCATCTGAAGGATGGCTTCTATTGCATCATATTGCCATCCAACACTGAGCAGGGCATTGGTTTAACTACCGACTCATTCAGAAGAGAGAGACCTACCGAATCACCAACACCACTTTCCGCGGCAGCTAGGTGTCCTTTGGAGGTCGTCCAACCTTGGACAGCACATAAGGATTGAGTGGATTACAGCACAAGATACCATAGCGGCAGATTCAGATTTAGCTTTACCTAATATTGTAAAATGTATTTTAGCCACACTTTTAATATTCTTTTAAAAATGACAGAGAAAGGGGAAGAAAGTTAATGTAAATAGGAAATAATAGAAACTATTTAAAACTAGACACACAAAATGAGGGAGATGTGCCCATGGTTGTAAGTTTTCCCCTCCCCCCCACTGGATCTCAGCAGCAGCAGCAGCATTATATTCCCACACAAGCATTTTTCTTGGACTGAGTTGTGCCCCAAGTCATCGTCTTAAACTCTCAGACTGACTGGAGTTTTCACCAGCAGTTGGAAAGAAGCAGCAGTTGAGGCCAGAATGTGTTTGTCTTGAGAATTAGCCAAGAAAGGAGAGTGCTGTAGTCCTCAGCAGCCCAGGCCTCGAGGGAGATTCAGAGAATCAAGAATCTGTTTTCCATTCGGATGCTTTGTACCTATGTGACTGGTGAACTGATACTGTGATAGCGGCCATCACTTCATGTCTTCTTAAGCATCGATGCACCAATATACCATCAATGATCCCTAAAGAATCCTGCTTAACAGATGCAGTTAGACGTTCTTTATGCAATCTACATATCTGGTCCCCTTGTCTATTTATTTTCATTCAGTTCAAAACTGGACTAGGGGCATAACTTGGTTTTTAAAATACTTTGACTGTCTGCAGCAACTTAGTCACCACAGGAGTTTTTCAGGTTCTTCGGTCTGTAACAACTGTTTGAGAGACAAGGTGGGTGAGGTAATATCTTTTATTGGAACAACTTCTGCTGGTGAAAGAGACAAGCTTTTGAGCAACACAGAGCTCTTCTTCAGGTCTGGCCCAGAAGTCAGTCTAATAAAAGATATTACTTCACTCACCTTGTCTCTCTACTATCCTGGGACCAACATGGCTACAACTACACTGTAAAAGCTGTTGACAGTTCTGGTGTTGACACATTGCTGAGTACCTCAGGATCAGTCTGCATGTACACTCTGTGATATTCAGACTAATAAATGCACTCTGCACATTCAGTTTAAAAGCAAATATTGTGTGTATTAGTCATAGCTGTATAGACATGTGAGAAACACTGAGAAGTATCCATAAAACAAAAACTACCTTAAAGATGTACAAAGATAGAATCCTTTGTCTCTGCTTTGTATTGACTTACCCCCAGAAGAACAAGAATTTGAAGATATGTTGAGACTGCATGTTTTAATTCACAAAATATGTTAGTATCATGGGTCATATATTGGAATGAAAAAACAGAGTCCTTCGTATACACAAACTGAAACATCTGGTGAGAACTCTAATGAGCTCTAATAGTGCTGTCAGTGAGGTTTATTTAGATTAAGGCTGCTAATCTGTATTGAGAGATTAAACATGTGGGGTCTCTAGGAATTAGGCGACAGCCGCAGTTTAAATTGCTGAGTTAGGAGGAATAATGTCATTGCTTCTCAGTGCTATATTTGATCAATGCTTTGAAGTTTATGGGAATGTAAGCATATGTCAGATTATATACAGCTATCCCATTAATATTTTGGTGAACTGTTGTATGTTTGGCCTGTACCCAGCAGGTCCCTACTGAATTAGTCTATTGCGAAGAGGAGGATGGGGAATAGATTTGGATGCTTCCTTTTCTTTCTCTTCCTCCCAAGGATAAAAAAATGAATATCATCTAATTGAAGTCAAACTGCATTGGCTCTTCTACTGGCTTTTTGTACTCTGACTGCAAAGAGTTACTGTAATCTGATTTGAAGATTGGAACTGCCTTCTCTGTGGTCTCCCCAGATCCCAGCTCTACAGGCTGTAGCGTATGCAGACTGCTGCTATTAGCTATTTCACACACAAAAGAAGCACAATCCTATCACCCCTGTCATCAGACAACTGCACTAGCTCCTTATTTATTATCGCTGGATATATTTGCCACAGGTTACCTCATTGGCCTTGTCTCTTTCTACGCCCCTCCCCAATCCCTCTTATGGCTAATACTGGCTGCCAGACATGGCTTTAGTACTTTTGTGGGGGCTTCTGGAACAATATCTTGCTTTCCTCATCTCAAATATAACTGACTGGTGTGATCCTAGCACTATGCACAGAGCCAGCCTAAAGCTGGGTTAGTGAGGTGGTTCTTTAGGATGCACCCCAAACTGAATAATTTCGCTTTGTACGTGTGTGTTATGCCCTCACAGACTCCGGCTGAGGAAGTGTAGCACAGATTCATGAAAATGGATTAGATCTGTTTACATCTGAAGGCTATCTACAAACAGTAGGATGACTATACATCCCGTTTTGGCTGGGACAGTCCCTTTTTTAAGCCCTGTCTTGGGCGTCCTGACTTTTTTGGCAAAATTGGGTATTTGTCCAATTTGTCTTTTTGACTTGATCAGTTGGCAAGAGCAAATGGGTCAAATGCCCACTTTTGTCAAAAAAGTGGGGTGCGGTGAGGAGGAAATGTGCAAGGGGGTGAGTGGCGATGCCAGCCTTGCACAGGGGCGGGTGGGGGGATGGCAGAGCTTGGGTGGGGGACAGGCAGGGCTCGGGCAAACGGCTTGGGCCAGCTCTGGGTGGGCAGGGAGGGCTTGGGCCAGCTCCCCGCAGTGTCCCATTTTCCCTTTGGGAAATATGGTCACCCTAACAAACAGGAAGGGGCTAGAACTGTGCTTTTGTTTTTGTTTTTTAAAGAAAGCCAAGATTCTCCCAGACCCGGGGGGCTCATGGCCATGAGCTTCATGAAGTCCCAAATCTAGCTCTGCTGGCTGCCTCTGCATTTCTTCCCACAATCTAATGGCCAAAGGCGTTCTCTGCTGGAGTTCCAGCCATCTGGAACAGCAGCTAAAGTACCAAGGAAAGCAAGACAAAGATTTCTGACTTGCTCTGCCTTATCAACATTTCACTGTCTTTGAACCTCCCCTAAAATGTCTTTCTCTCACTCCTGTGCCTCTTAATTTTCCTCTTGCTGTGCTATTAGTTGTTGTTTAGCTCTCTAGCTGAATTAACACTGTAAAATATTATGGGTCAGATTGTGAACCCCTTATTCCTGCTGATATGTGGTTACTCACAGGAGAAGTCCTTTCAAAGGTAATGGATGCACATGGGTCACTCCTAGTGAAGTCAGTAGAACCACTGATGTAACAAATTTCTCACCAGTGGGCCTAAAGGGTTCACAAACTGGCCCTGTGTGATCACTTGTGTAAAAGCTTCTATACAAAATTATGTTGTGTTATATTGCCAGTCAGTGTTCGAGATTAAAATATATTTTCCTCTCGGTGTACAGGTATACTCAAACTAACGTGAGAGTAGCTCTTGGCTGACAGTCACCTTCCTTCCTTGGTTTGGAACTTATCAAATTGCTTATACAAGAACTGAATAAACTCTGACTGGAATTTTATATGTACTGCATATTATCTTTAGCCACAGCTTCGGTGCAAAGTATAAGAATCTTGCTCCCAACCTCACTCCCTGATCTGGAAGAACTGTGTAGTGGTGTGCCCGGCACCAGGGGGAGAGAGAGACTCTTCTGCCCAGTGCCTTGAGTGGCATTGCTGTGAGCCGTGTCTAACTTTCAGTTAGAGAGTGAGTTTCCATGCTCTCAAGGCTTCAGAGAAGAGCCGAGTGGAAGAAGGGATTTCCGGGAAAATAGGAAGATTTTTTTAAAGTTAACTTCTTCCATCTCTAACATATATATCATCCTCAGTCTTACTTACATAAGGATAATGTCATCAATCTACTTTGTATGGAATATATTCCATCCGTGGTGGCACATAGGTAACTTCTGTTGAAATCAATGGGAGCTAGACATGTGGATCAAAGAGAGAATTTTACCCTGTATATTTAAGCTGAACTTAACTAACAAACAAGGCAATCAGTGAGCCCTTAATAGTATCTTAAAGGTCTATAAAAAGCAGTGTTGATGCAGATCACTTGTTGCAACCAAAAAAGTATAGGTTTTCTGGTTGTTTCCATGGAGATAACTTGATAGTTGTGTTGTAGCATCCACCACTAATTATACACTGAAATTTCTAGGAATACTTCAGAACAGTCTCCATAACAACCCTTCAGTATATAACATGACCATTAAGCTAAATGGAGTATGGCCCTTGGGCATTTAAAATACAGTTATAAGAGTGAGTCTCTTGTATAAGAATAACTGAAATGTTTGAGAATTTGAAATCTCTCAAAAACGGAAAATTTTAATACATATTTTAAAGCTCTTCATATTTTATAAGGATTTGTACAAGTAATTAATTACACATGTAGGCAGCCATATAAAATACACACATGGCTATACAGGTTTTAGGTGTGGTATTGATATATAGCTAACTATGAAGGCATGTAGGGGAGTACAGTTACACATTGCTACTTGGTGCAACATTGTCTTACAAGCAAGATGCAAGTTTTAACCTGTGCTCAGTACTGTAAGTTACTTCTCCAGTAGGAGCAGACATAAATCCTGAGGGTTGGGCAGAAGAGATGCTCTTTAATGGTCAGTGTTCATTTAGCCATAACCATATCCACTTGAAATGCTCACTGCACACTTTATTAAATGCCAAGATAACCCAGTGAGCATAGATGCTAGCTTGAAATATGACACCATTAGGTACCTTCCACCCCACTACTGCCCTTTCCCATATACACTCCATGTCTCCTTTCATATATTCAAGGGCAGTAGAGAATGACACAGTTTAAAGAGAATCTGTCAGAAGCTGATATGGTTTTGAATTGCAGAGGAAACTGAACTTATTGGTTCCTATGCATAATAGATTCCCACCCACCCTCATTTTTATTTAGTCTCCCTGAGTTAGTTATATATGGAGAGCTAAAGCTGAACAATGAATCATGAGTGTAAGTGGCAAGGAGAAGACAAGTACTGGCTTGGAAATAGTTTCCACTGCTAATATCCATGCCAGATGGATGAAGTACTGAGTACTAAATAATATGCTAACATTGAAGATTTCAAAGGTATCTGAGTTACAACATACATTTGAAAGGAATTTAACGAGCAAAACCTACCACATCACACTCCCCTTCCATTGGCTCCCCATTCATTTCAGGATGGAATTTCTCCAGACTACCTCACTGACTTGAAGCCTGAGCCTGAGAGGGACCATATCTCTTATTGACTTCAGTGGATGTTTCAGGCACTCCGTTTCTCTTGGGATCAGGCCCCTTGTCTCTCTCTCTCTCTCCATACCTGGTTTTTCAGACACACCTCACCAGTGTCAGTAGGAGAGTGCTCGTTGCAGCTCTTGCCACCTGGAACAAGTCTCCTGTATCTTTCTGGCTCATCAGCTATCTCCCAAATCGCCTCTGAAAAACTTCCTTCCCCCACCCCCTTGCCTGCATTTCTTAATTTTTTTCTCCCTCTATTATTTAGAAACCAGATTATAGTACTTTGCCCCCCTTGGGGTCAGTGTGGAGCCACATGGCCCCCGGAGAGTCAGCATGGATGAATGGCTTGAGTTCCAGATGTACAAACTATCCCTGAAATCCCCAGTGCACAGGGGACGTATGCAGCCTGCTCACTTTCCTATGTCTGGCTGCCCCTGTGGGCTGACATGAAGGGGAGTGGGGTAGGTCCCTGTCTCCTACCCATTCCATTTACAATGAATTGCTCCCCCGAGGGTGCTAGGAGGGAACAATCTTTACAGTTCCTTGATTGCAGGGACTACATTTGTTCCTAGCCCTTGCTGGGGGAATGTGGTGGGGGCTGGAACAAGACGACACTTTCTCCATACTTGTCTCTCTCCTCACATGCATGAAGAGTCCAAGGACAATTCAGTCCCAACTCTGTAATATACCTGGGGTGGTGTGTATGAGAGACACTATTCAGAATGAGTTGAGTTGTATTAACATTTTTTTGGGGAAAAAATATAATTTATAATATAAAATAATACAGAATATTTTTTGACCTTCTGTACCCACCCAATGATTATATGGCACTTTGTTTTTTCATGGAAAATTTAAACTTTCAAGTAACCCCACTTTTCCTTGCAGTCTTTAGCATAATAATAATAATAATTAATAATTAATGATGATGATGATAGCATGTTAATTTCTTTCCATTACATCAGCAGTAAAGCAGCATAAACACCACCAGAAAGTGGCAATACAGAGACTGGAGCTCTCTTATTGTTGGGTTGTATGGAAAGAGGTCAGCAAAGAACTTAGTTATCTGGTCTGGGAATTGTTTGTTCATGAATTAGGTTCTCCCAAAGGAGCCATGAGATGGGAAATATAATAGGAAATGGACTTTTAACACACATTTAAATATCCCCAAATGTGTGTTTTGCAGGAGAGTGTAGAGAGGTTGATGGAAATTTGCTATTTTGGTTAATGGATTTTTTGAAAACCAGATTATGCATCCTTAACTTTCTTATGCTATTTCCAATACCATTGACCTCTCTCTCAAGAGTGTTCTGTGTTGCAGAAATATGATAATTCAATAGTTGTGAAACACTGACATCAGCCAGGGAAGGTGTTTATGCATACTGTGAAATCAGAAACAAAACAGTGTACCCCTATTGCTCGTAGTCTCTAGCTTTTCACAGTTAAAATATTTCTTTAACATAGGTGGCTTGGTAGAGGCCGGCTACAGATTAAAATTATTTTAAGTCTTTTAACTTGATAAAAAAATACAAATGGAAGCTTTCATTCAAATCTTGGTGCAAATGGTTTGTATCAAATTACTTTTGCATTCATACCTGAATCTCAGAGAATTAACTACCAAGGATATTTTGTAAGAACAGCATTATGATTGGCATACATATTTTTCATGATCTCTGAACCTGTTTCACGTCATAAAAACCCTGTGCCCATACCCATTTAACTCATAGACTCATAGACTTTAAGGTCAGAACAGACCATCATGATTATATAGTCTGACCTCATGCACATTGCAGGCCACAAAACCTTGCCCACCCATTCCTGTAATAGACCTGTAACCTCTGTCTGAGTTACTGAAGTCCTGAAATTATGATTTAAAGACTTGAAATTACAGAGAATCCACCATTTCCACTAGTTTAAACCTGCAAGTGACCCATGATCCATGCTGCAGAAGAAGATGAAAACCCCCCAGGGTCTCTGCTAGTCTGCCCTGGGGGAAAATTACTTCCTGACTCTAAATATGGTGATCAGTTATACTCTGATCATGTGGGCAAGACCCACCAGCCAGACACCTGGGAAAGAATTCTCTGTAGTAACTCAGAGTCCTCCCCATTTAGTGTCCCATCACCGGCTGCTGGAGATATTTGCTACTAGCAGTCGCAGATCAGCTACTTTGCATGGTAAGGCAATCTCATCATAACATCCCCTCCATAAACCTATCAAGCTCAGGCTTGAAGCCAGTTAGGTTTTTTGCCCCCACTGCTCCCTTTAGAAGGCTGTTCCAGAACTTCATTCCTCTGGTGGTTAGAAATCTCTCTAATTTTGAGCCTAAACTTGTTGATGGCCAGTTTATATCCATTTGTTCTTGTGTCCACATTGGTGCTTAACTTAAATAACATCTCTCCCTCTCTGGTATTTATCCCAGCCTCTGATGTATTTATAGAGAGCAATCATATCTCCCCATAGCCTTCTTTTGTTTGGGCTAAGCAAGCCAAGCTCTTTGAGTCTCTGCTTAAAATGTTAGGGTGTGGCAAAGGGTGTAGTGGAGGTTTAAAGCACAGAGCATTTTGAATATTATATATGCCCGCTCAAAGGTTTGTGTGTACAGATATCTGTTGTCATTGACCTGAGTATGTGAGTCATAGCAATAAATTGAAACAAAGTCCCTGGTAAATTAGGTGTGTGTTTCCATTCTGGGAAAATTAAATTTTAGCTAGACAGGTGACTAGGATTATGTACAGAGATGAAGGACTCTCAAAAGGAATTTGCACACTAGAGCTCAGCCAAAGATTATACTTCATGGAATTTTATGAAAATGGATATTTTGGTGAAATTTAGCCCTTGCAATTTCCTCTTCTACACAATTTTCTCCTCAGCAGACAAATTAATGTGATCCCATGTCTGTGTAGGTCCAGAACTGAACAAAGTGTAGGCCACATTCTTTGCTAGAATAACTCTGACTGGGGTATCATTACATCTTCAACTTCAGTGGAGTTGTGCCGGCAGAGAATTTGGCCCTGTATTTTTAAATCATTTCTAGGAAGGCTGTGAAGGATCTCCTCCCAATTCTGAATGCCCTACCCTGCTTACTATGGAAATGCCAGAGTAGCTGGAAGGCTGTCACACAGCCTTCTCCCAGATGGTGCTGTGTTTAGTACAGTACAGTCATACATCAGATGACAGTTTCAACAGCCGTAAGCTCCACAGTTTCAATAAAACTCTGTTTAAACAGTGAGGCTGCAGTACTAGTAGCTACCAGGAATTAAGGTTGCCAACTTTCTAATTGCTGACAACCAGACCCTCCTGCCCTGCCCCTACCCCACCTCTTTCCTCCAAGTCCCGCCCTTCTTTGCCTCTCCCAGACACCACCACTGTTCGCTCCTCTCCTCCCTTCCCCTCGCCTCCTCTCCCCCCATCGCTTGCTGCTTGCCCCCTTCCCTTTCCTCATTGCTGGATCCTCTGCATCTCCCTCGCCCACTCCCGCCTGGGCTCCCTCTGCTCTGGAGCTGCAGTCTGACACGGAGCCTGTCTGCCCACAAGATGCAGGTAGGATGCAGCCCTGACTGAACAGGGGCTGGTGGGGGTTTGATGACCCGGCACCTCCTCCACCCCCAACCTGTGGTAACTGGACTTTTGGTGTCGAAAACTGGGCACCTGGCAACCCTACCAGGAATTGTATTGTACTATAGCTTTGCCCTGGACATGGCAGAGCTATGGGAATAGCCCACCACTAGACCCACAGCTGTGTTCTAGCCCCTTCCTGTTTGTTGGTGAACTTCAGCCTGAGGGATATTTGAGTTCTAATGCCCTCGCCTTTTAGGGATCCCACCTACAGTGGCAAAAGTGTGTCTCATGCATGAATGGTATTAGGATGAATTGTACAAGATCTGCTGCAAGAATCATGCCTAATTAAAGACCTGTCTTCTCTGCATTATTATTGTATGTGCTGTGGTAGCACCTTGACATGCCGCAATCAAGATCAGCATCCCCGTGTAGAAGGTATTCTACAAACAGAGACTGGAAGACAGGTCCTGTGCAAAAAAGCTTATAATTTCAACATAACTAGGTATAGTGTGAGAGGCTGATGCATTCTCTATGGGAGAGAGGATACCTCATTAAACGGACCATTGGTCTGCTCCAGGCCTGGCAAGTGGGTGCCACAAGCAGTTGGAGGCAGGAGTGGTGAAGGGAGGCAGTAATAAGAACATTTGTGTACATAGGACAGATGTGTACAACAAGAGGAATGAGCTGAGTATTTTTTCTTCTTCTTAATCTTTCTCTTTAATGTGAGGAAGTCTACCTATTTGCAGGTGATGGCATGTTTGCCACAGCAGGCCTTAGGGCGTAGAACTCTCTCCCCTCCTTAACATCTGTCATGGATCCACAGGATCTCTGCCATGCCCCAGCTTTTAAACAGTCTCTTGGAGAAACTCCTGTAGCATGGCAGACCCCAAGGGGTCCCTTTGCCTCCTGCAGGGTGGGCCATGCAGCCTCACTACCTCCTAGATTGAACAGCTGGGCTCTAGCACTCCTGCTTCCCATTGCGAGCTCTGTCCAGCCAGTCCAACTGAGGTAGACTTGTACACTCTTCAGGGACTAATGCACATCATGCAGTGTTTTCAAAACAGTAGGGCTTATTAGTCACCTGGGGCACAGCATTGGAAGTCATTAAGTTAGTGTAGAGGAATAGAGGGAAAAGCATAGTCCATACTGGTCAAGCCAGAGCAAATCACCAGCCAATCTGTAGTGTAGGGGTAGGCAACCTTTCAGAAGTGGTGTGCTGAGTCTTCATTTATTCACTTTAATTTAAGGTTTCGCGTGCCGGTAATACATTTTAACGTTTTTTAGAAGGTCCCTCTCTATAAGTCTATATTATATAACTAAACTATTGTTGTATGTAAAGTAAACAAGGTTTTCAAAATGTTTAAGAAGCTTCATTTAAAATTAAATTAAAATGCTGATCTTACGCCGCCAGCCTGCTCAGCCCGCTGCCAGCCTGGGGTTCTGTTCACCGAGGCCGGCAGTGGGCTGAGCAGGGCCTGTGGCCGGGACGCGGGCTGAGCGGGGCCTGCAGCCAGGACGCCGGCTGGCAAGGGGCTGGCAGCCGGGACCCGAGACCTGGGGGGGAGTTCAGGGGTCAGGGGAGAGGGCTGGGGGTGTGTGGGGGGGTGCAGGGCAGAAGGCTGGGTGTGTGGGGGGGTTCAGGGGTGAGGGCAGAGGGATGGGGGCTGTGGGGGTGCAGGGAAGAAGGCTGGGTGTGGGGGGGTTCAGGGGTCAGGGCAGAGGGCAGTGGGGGTGTGGGGGGGTTCAGGGGTCAGGGCAGAGGGCTGGGTGTGGGGAGGAGTTCAGGGGTCAGGGCAGACGGCTTGGGGGGTGGAGGTGCAGGGCAGAAGGCTGGGTGTGTGTGGGGGGGGTTCAGGGGTCAGGGCAGAGGGCTGGGGTGCTCCCAGCCTTGAGCGGCTCATGGCAGGGGGCTGGAAGGGATATGCCCTGTTCCACCCCCTTCCCCAAGGTCCCGTCCCTACCTCTTCTCTGCCTCCTCTAGGGAGAAGCGAGCACACTGCCACTCGTCCCCCTCCCCCTCGCAAGAGCCATCAGCTGATCGGCGCAGGGAAGGAGAGGAGGAGGGGCAGGAAAGCACCACAATGAGGGAAGAAGCGGGGGAGGGGGGAAGCTTGGCTGCCGCAGGACCAAGCTTCTGCCTCCTGCCCCCGCAGGGGAGAGCGGTGGGTGGGGGGGCTGAGTGGGGCTGGGGGCCGGGACCGCGGCAGGCAGCAGCGTGCCACTCAAAATCGGCTTGCGTGCCGTGTTTGGCACGCGTGCCGTAGGTTGGCAACCCCTGCTGTAGTGGATTCCATCTTAGGTGCTTTTTCTCTCTCTCTTTTGTCCATCCCAGGAGAGAGCAGCCAGCTTCTTCCAGGGCCCAAACTTTATTCCCGCCTGTCACATCTCAGTTCCTTGCTCTCAAGCTGGGGTCTCTGCTCAGCTTTCCTGCTGAGAGATGGGGGCAGGAAACCTTGTTCCTCTTGATCATTGTTTCCTGGTGTAAGTGGTTAGGCATTGGGGCTTTTCCATTGTCGTTTGGGATTCTGCATTGATACTGATCACTTTCAGCAGGTCCCTTAACGACCCTATTCACTGCGGCCCAGACAGCAAGGTGACACCCTCACCTTATGTCCTGCACTGCCCCAAAGAGCAGACTGAGCACTTTTAGCAATGCAAACTGCAGTGGGAAACCGAGGCACCCATAGGCATCAAAAATATTACAGAACATTCCCAATGTGTCACACCATCTCCACCAGTTCACCCCCATTCTTAAACCTTTCACTAAGTCTTTACAATTCTTTCTGTAGGAGACACCACTGTTGGCTCCCTATTCATTTAAAGGAAAAGTGGAGGGTAAAGAAGAGAACTCTTTAAATCTATGACTAAAGCTGGCAAGATAGAATCCAGGGGCCTGCAAGGCTCCCATTCTTCCCCAGTCCAGTTTATGTTGTTATGGAAGACTGGGTTTCTTAGATCTAAATGGCTAGAGTCACAGTCTTTCCATAACACCATTAGGGGAGGTGAGAGGGCAAAGGATGCAGAAAAAGCACATTTCAAGTATGAAACTGGTATTAGCCTTTGCAGAAATTTGGAGGCATGTAACAAGGTCGTATCTCCTCTAGTGTCAGACCCTGACACTGTCTCAGTTTCCCCCCTTCCTCAGGAGGGCAAACCAGCACAACTAGTGTGGGTGTGCTACTCCCTCCGTTCAGAGTCTGCTTTAACATAAAATAACTGTTTAACTCAAAACTAGGATCTTCTAGTCCTTCTTCTCCAGGCTCACCAACCCAGTATGCTCCAGCAGGGCTCTTAAGTTCCTCTGAAGAGTTTTGCGCCTGCCTCTTACTGCAGTAGGGTGACCAAATGTCCCAATATTGGGGGCTTTGTTTTATAAAGGCAACTATATTCCCTCCCCCTGCCCCCCCCCCAAAAAAAAGAGTCCAGATTTTTCACACTTGCTATCTGGTTACCCTGTACTGCAGGTAGCTCCAGCCAGGCCTTTACCTCTGGCTGATTCAGGGAGCTTCCTGCCCAGTGTGACCCTGTGTCCCTAACAGGCCCTTTCCCTGCTGTCTCTTTATCCTTGTAGCAGGATATCAGACCCAGGGTATCTCTCTCAGCAGAGGTGTTTTATTAGGTCCACTCCATGTCTCCCCCTTAGAATTTTCTTATCCCTGGTCTCACCCTCTTATAGGAAGCCCCACCCCTGGGCTACAATCAAGTGATACCTGGTCACCTGACCCAACCACCATCCCAAGGCCAAACCCATCACCTGTGGGCAGAGAGTCCTGTGCTTGCAGATAGTGTGTGTGTGTGTGGGGGGGGGGGGGGGGCAGGGCCGGCTCTGGCTTTTTGGCCACCCCAAGCAAAAAAAAAAACGGGGCGGCCAGAACGGCAAAGCAAAAAAAAAAAAAAAAAAACCCTGCGGCGCGGCCGGAGCGCGGATGCAGGGGGACCGGCTGGGGGGGAAGGAGGAGGGAGCGGGTGGGAGAGAGAGAGAAGGGGGCGGCCAGGGCTACAGCAGGGGCGCTGCCACGCGGCCCCTCCCGCTGCGCCGCCTCCTGCCGCCTGCCGCGAGGGCTCCGCTCCGGTCGGCGGGGAGGGAAGGAAGAGGACTGCCCTGCAGGGCGCTCTGGTTCTTCGCGCTGCCGCCCCCTACAGGGCGGCCAGAGCGGGGGGAAAAAAAAAAAAAAGCGGCCGTGCCACCCTAGGATTGGGCGGAATGCCGCCTCCAACAATCTGCCGCCCCAAGCACCAGCTTGCTCAGCTGGTGCCTGGAGCCGGCCCTGGTGGGAGGGGGGGGGAAGGGCAGAGTGAAGGCAGCCAGCTTCAGCAGTGTTACTGAGCATACTCAGTCCATGTGAGCACGCTCAGTACAAGCTAAGTGGCAAATCTGGGGGACGTGACCCCACATGCCCCCCTCACATGTGGCCTCTGCCAGGTGTGAGGCACATAACCTAGGCGCAACTGGGGCTGAGCCCAAAGCCCCTTAAAGGGCCAGTCCACCCTGTGACAGGGCAATATACCAAAACTCTCAAAGCCAAAACAACTGACAAAAAGCCAGCCATTAGTTGATCTTTGCTCTACCTGTAAAGCTGTTTCCATAGCTCTAGTGGGTGGCCACCTTCTTTTGGGATGAGCATTTCTTAAAATTTAATTTACTTTTTTTGTTACTAGGCTACCACCATTTCCTATGCTGATCCTTTTTTCTTTTGTAACCTTGAAAGTCTGGAGACTGAGGTGAAGAATCACTCAGAATGCAAACACACTAGCTGGTGCTGGGCTTAGCCATGGATCAAGTGTTTTACTGCAGTACCGCCCAGCAACAGAGCATTAGAACAACTGGTCACTCCAAAAAACTGGAAGGCAGTAATTTTCAAACAGCTAAAAGGCAATGCTTCTTCGATTCAATATACTGCGTAATTAACCTGTGACATTCAGGACATAAAATGAACGATATTGAGGCAATCAGTTTAGTAGGATTAAAGAGAGGATTGTACATTTTACAGGTCCAGTCCTGCTCCAGTGAACTCAGTGACTTCAATAGGAGCAGGAACCAGACCCTGTATGTATGGCATTCTTTCTAGGACAAAAGCGCAAGGACTAGCAAACCACATGCTTCAGAGCAAAAAGTGAACACAAATTAGGGTCAAGAAGAAATCTCCCTCCCTCTGCAGAATACATCTGTAGCACAGCTAGATGCATTCTTCTGAAACCTCTTACATTGACCAGTACCTGAGACAGGATACATGAGCAGACAAACCATTGGTCTGTTCCATTACAGCAGTTCCTATCATTCTAGCACATAGAACATATTACTTTTTTTGTTGCTGTCATTTCATGCACACCTATTGCACTATATACAAATGTAATAACCATAATAATAATAATTAATAGGACAAATCAGTTATCCCTACTAACTTCTTGGACTCAACTGTCCGAGAAGAGAGACACCAGCAGTTTGAGGCATCTGGGGTTAATGGGAAGAAATTGGGGGAAAACAGGACATTTTGGGATGTTGAAGTGACAGTGGAGAAAAAACAATGTCTTATATGCTGTCCTTCACTGAGCACTGGGGGGATAGCAACATGTCCATCTTTAATGAGAGGTTTTTTTGACAGTGACGTATTGAAAATATGAATTTTGTCCCTTGGGAATTGATTACATAGTCTCAAAATGCAAGAATATCTATCTCTTGGTCTAATGTGCATGTACCAACAGCAGCAAGAATGGAAAAATAATCTTCTTATAAAATCAGAAAGACAAAGTTAGTTGGGCCTAATGAAATTCACTATTTCCAGTCCTTCAGTGCCCTCGGTTATCCTCATTTGACAAGACTTCAACTGTTGCCTGGATTCGCCAGTGCTCCTAGGCTTCCGCTAAGCAGGCTTTGTTAATAGAGGATAAACTTGTGCACCTGTTTGAATCTTGGTTGAAAGCAGTTTTATACAACAAAGCAGACCACATGAAGAACTTGTATGCGTAAAGTTCTCTCTTTTCTTCTTTGAACTGGTGAAAAAAATCACTGTCTGGTTTATATATGCAGTGGTCACATTGCAGAGAAATCTTTTAACACAAACCAAAGCAGAGTTAAAATTGAGTTGAGTTCTATAACTGCTCTTCATTTTATAGGCCGAAGCTGTCTGGTGTAGTGCCACCAATCACATTACTCATAGGAAGGGGGAATGTGTGTTTTGGCCATTGTCATCAGTAGCAGACACCATATGCTTCTTGTTTTGGTTCTCTCTGTATTATTAAAGGACGTCTGATGTTTGGGCACAAGAGAGAAGGTAGGGTGGGATGGATATTTGATGTCCAAAAAGAAATAGCTACCACAATTTCAACCAAGTCTTGAGTTTTATGAGAGAAAAAAGGTTTTTGTTAAAGTCTCAAGATGTCTTTTGTTTTTGGGGAAGTAATTAAAGTGAGTCATGATGTACTTGCAATATTTCAGTCATCTTACCCTGAAAATTAATGGGTTACTTATTATCACATTATGTGTGTTTATATATATATTTACACTATATACATGAACAGTTGCAGACTTTCACATGAGAAAAAAGTATGATCTTACTCTTGATCATATGTGACCATTAAAGATATAAGGGTGCTTTTGCTTAAAAAGGAGAGGTGCCCTGCCCAAATTCCAAATCAGCCATTTACATTCAAAAGATAAGTTATTCTTTACTTTCTGTTCTCACTTGTAGTGTTGCTGTGTGCTGTTAAACAACTGCTGTGTTCTATCCCAGAAGTGGCTGCATTAAAAAAAATATAAAGACAGAATTCAGCACTATATAACTAGTTTATGAAGCATAGAATAATTGTGAAATCAGTAAACAGTTGAGCAGTTCTCTGGCATTCAAATGCTCTTCCAGAATAAGAAGCAAACACTGTATATAAAATATAAATCTTAAAAGATAAGGTGCTGAGTGAATTTGAGTAGGTTGGTAATGTTGCTTTAACTATCTAATGCCCTGATTCTGGAAGCAGTGTAGAACTGGAGCCTTAGTTTTATTGCAAACTTATCTCAACAGATCACAGAGCAAAGAGATAGTAATGAGAACAAATGAAACATACCAAACAAAGAGATGGACATTGAAGAAATAATAATATCCAAGATGGGAAGTAAAGACTGGCAGATAATAAATCAGCAGAATGGCAATGCTATCTAACTATTTATATCACACATCATTATGGTATAAATAGTACTACAGTGATCACTCAGCTACAGCAGCAGACTAATGAGGTAGTGACACAGGCTACAGAGTGAGATCACTGGCAGACAGCAACAGCCAAGCACAAGGAGATGGAGCTCCCCAGTTCAAACCCTGTCGCCTAAACACATACACTGAACACCTCTTCTAAAATGAGCATTGCTGGGAAAGGCCTTGGTAGCCTCTGAGAGCTTCACTAAGGCCTGGTCTACACTTACCAAGTCGAAGTAAGGTACGCAAATTCAGCTACGTGAATAACATACCTTACTTCGAATTTACCGCGGTCCACACGCGGCAGGCAGGCTCCCCCGTCGACTTCGCGGTACTCCTCTCGCCGAGCTGGAGTACCGCAGTCGACGGGGATCACTTCCTGGTTCGATTTATCGCGTCCACACCAGACGCGATAAATCGAACTCGGAACTTCGATCCGCAGCCGTCGAACTACCGGGTAAGTGTAGACTAGCCCTTACAGAAGCACCCCTGGTCTGACAGCCATCATTCAGCAGATTGGTGATGGAAGGCTGTTAAAAGCCACTGATAGGCTGCCTAGAACTGCTGGTTAGCTGAGTGGAGTAGGAGAGAAGAACAAAGCTGCCACTCAGCTAAGCGCAGCAGCTGGGAGAAGGCCCCCGTCTTGCTCTCCCTCATCTTGTAGAATGCAAGGGGTGTCATGTGGAGGGAGGTGTGAATATAGGTTGCAAGGGTGCTGGGAGTGTTCCACATTCCAAGCACAAAGCCCAGGCCCACGCAAATTTCTTCCTGCACCTGTCCCACATGACAGATATAACCCTGGTCCTTCTCCAGAAGAAAGGGTAGCATGGAAGAGAACTAGAGGTCTGTCAGTTACGGCCAGACCACTTCCAAGCAGGGCAGGGAGATGACACAAATAACCTCTCTTAGAGACAAAGGAAAGAGGAGGAAGAACAACAATAGCACATACTCCCCTGCCCTCATGGTCACCAATCAAAATATAACCCAAGGAAAGTTGTGCAGGGTAGGCATTAGCCAAAGAAGATTCCTCCAGGTTCCTGGACAGGGAAATTTCAACCCAGAAAAAGCCACTGCGTGTCCTCTCCAGTCCAGTATAGATACATGAGAAGTGTTCTCCAGGGACATCAAGACAAAGTCAGATAAGAAAAAGGAGTACTCTGGGATAGACAGTTCCCATTGTGATTAGAGGGAGAATTTGGGGATAAAGTACTGGGAAACCCAGAGTTTTCCCATTAAACTCCCAAACAAATGGACAATCAGAATGAGAGGGCATTTCTTGCACAATTTGGAAAACTTTTTGAAGCTAGCCACCCCATATTGGTTCCCTAACGTCAGTATTTCAAAATGGTAATGCCACCCTCCAGATATGAGATGAAAGGCTGTAAGGGCAGAATTTCTCCACCTCCACACTACCCCATAAAGTCTCCTTTCCCCTGGATTTTGAGCCAGATGTATTAAACACTTATGGCAAGGTAGTAGGAAGGACCCTTGAAAAGGATTTTACTGGGCTATATTGGTCTGCCAGGATAAACACATGGGCAAAATATGCCCCTTAACCCAACTGTTTCAGCTAGTGGGGCAGCCCCTTGAATCAAGAGCACTGGGAAATCCTCTGACAAGAGGGAGTGCAATCAGAGAGCCACCTGTTTCATAAGCAATACAAATGATGCCTTAACACCGAAGAATTGGAAACTATTGCTTCCAAAAGTTGTGACTCTGTCCTTAAAGATCAGCAGATCAAACAAGGGAAGCAGGTTATCTGAGGTGAAATGTATTAGAGCAGTGTTTCTCAACGGCCTGTCCATGGATCAGTGCCAGTCCCTGGGATGTCCCTGACGCAGTTTAGGAAGGCAGCAAACCGGTCTCTGGTATCAAAAAGGTTAAGAAACATTGTATTAGTGACCTGGGGAAAGCCCAACATTTTTTGCTCTCAGTGACACCGATGCCAGCACACCAAACATAGCATGGTCTTTAGACGGCAACTAACACACTTGTAGTAAGTGTTTCATTCTCAGGTATTTGGATTGGCTGGAGGGCAAAACGGGCCCGTGTTCAGTGCACATGACAGCATTAAGCTGGGCAGACCATGTAATAAATCTGTGTGCTGACCGCATAATGACTAGATTCTGCCCAGCCCTTAGGCAGTTGCTCAGCAGGAGGGGAGGAAGGAAGGAGTGTGTGAGCTCACCACTCCACATGTCCCTCTTCCGCTTACATAGGAGCTGCTGGGGGAAGGCAGGGCTGCTACCAGATGCTCCTCAAGGGGTGCCTGACAACCCTGTGATTGGGACAGGCAGAGCAGAGAGTAGGTAGTGTCATGGCATGCCTTGTTCTGAGTCACATACAGAGTGAGCTTTACCTGCCTCTATAAACTTGCTTTGAGCACCTTTGTTTCACATTTGCCCACCCACTTTCAGATGTCTCCACCCCCGCAGAGAAAAGCTGTTCCCCCTTCTCGTGCACTTTCCTTACTTCTGTATGCTCTATCATTCTCCGTACGTTATTAATTATTAACATAAGGATGGTGAATTCAAAGAGATTGCTAAAAGCACAACTAATTACATGCAAAGTGACGGCAGAGGCAAGAATGTCAGCATCCAGTATCTAAATAGGGCCTGGAAGTCAAACCCCCTAGTTGCACTGGTAAGACACTAATCCTAGAGTAAATAAAATAAACCTATTTTATTTTCACTGCAATTAACTTCTGACCCAACATGAAGCATCAAAAACATAAAACAACCTACAGGAAAGTCTTTGAATAAATGACAAGAGACAAGCAAAATAACCTGCCTACGCTCTCAAATGCTTTTGGGAGAATATCAGTACAAATGTTGAAGGCTGACAAATGTCATTAATGTTCTTTGTTTTTTTTTACAAGATTGATACCCTGATGAGAATTTGCATCTCCCAGAGAAGAGTTTCTGTATATTAACTTTTCAATTGTTACTGTGAAGCTGAAGTCTTAAGCATCTTGAATGTTGTTGGTATGATTTAGGGCTACATGTATAAAATATTTTAATAGACAGGACTGAGGTCTCTCTCTACGTTTCTGTTCCCAAATGTGTGTGAGCAATTCCAACATTTAGATAAAAACGAGTATTTAATTAGGTGCAAATACCCAATTTGTTTTGATAACTGAGGTAACTGACTGCCCATGCAAAGGCAGGTGCTCAAATATGCATGCATTGGAAATAATCCTGCAGTCTGGGACACTATTTCAATAGGTCTCCCTGAAGAAGTAAAAGAATAGTCATCAGTATTGATATTGCATGCCGTGATTTTTGCACTGCTGATAATATTAGACTAACCTGATTTAACTGTTTCTAGTGGCACTGGCACTAATCCATTCCCTTGATGGTTTTTTGGTCCTGAGAGGCTGGAAAAATAGGTACAGATGAAGGGTGAAACAAATACCATAACTATAAAGAGCCTGACATTACTTCAATAAAATGAAAACAAAAGTTACGTACATCAGAAGCTTTTGTCTTCTCTGTATGGAGAAGATGACACTGATGATAAATAGACAGGAAGATTTATTTTGATCAGTGAGTGAACTTGAAAGGTTGTTTCAAAACAC
The DNA here is from genome assembly GCF_028017835.1 of Emys orbicularis. Lineage (NCBI taxonomy): Eukaryota > Metazoa > Chordata > Testudines > Emydidae > Emys > Emys orbicularis. Next base: position 82,401,832 of record NC_088684.1, read on the forward strand.
TGTCTTTTGAAAAATACATATTTTCAAAAGGGTATAGAAGTTTTGGCAGATTGGGGAAGTGAGGTTAAATGGATTGGCTTTGGGTAAGTAAACTAAGGGAACTTCTTTATAAATTATTCCATATTCAATTACTATAAGAGCTGGTGAGAACTATGACATTATGTTTTCTAACAAAGATATGGTGAATTAAAGGAAATAAGTACTTTTTATAGGCTATAGTGAAATAATATTGCCATGTTAAATAATCAGATAAGTCTAAACCAAAATCTTGCATACACCCCTGAACTCTGGAGTAAGAAGGTAAAATCTGAACCGGATATGGATCTGAAGTTTGCAAATGGCCCTTACCTTTATAATGGTCCAAACGAAAACCCTGGATCTGAACATCTGTAAACTTTGGGGTATTTAAAATTCAGATCCAAATTTTGTAGTTTGAGAACATCCTAGAGATAATTGAGAGAAAACTGACTAGTTGGTCAGGGTTGATGCCCAGGGAGTGAATTCTCAGAAGTTAAGGATTTTCCTTTTACCCTCCTGCTCCAGAATGTACAAATGGACTCATGGATAAGGCACAAGAGTAGGAACCAGGAGATCTCGGCTTAATTTCTGGCTATGCCACAGACTGCCTGAGAGACCTTGGGCAAGTCATTTAGGGCTAGATTGTCAATTTACCATCTACCCTAAAGGGCAGCACCTAGTTGCACTGCCCCAGAAGCTAACCAAGGAATGAATCATGATCCTGAGAATCACAGTAGCACAGGTGCATTGGGCAAGAGGCAATCTTGCTTTTAAACTGTGTATTTCAGTTTTTCCAGCTGTAAAATGGGATATTAATACTTCCCTACTTGACGGGTGGGTTGTGAGGCCTAGTTCATTAACATTTGTGGAGTGACTGAGTACTGCAGAGATGGAGACCACAGAAACATCTTTTTAAAAGCAAAACCTCCTTTTATGAATGGTAGGGATGTTTCTTTACACCACCAAGGTCCTCTGAGGATCCCTCTCCACATTTGCTCCTGTTATTACACCTTCACTCTTCAGTTGCCAGGCCATGAATACCATCTTTCTGGATGAGGAGGACTGGATGGGGCTCCTTTTAAAACCAGTCAGTACTGAACTCTAATTGGTCATAATGTGAGGATGCAAATGAACAAGGGTCAGGAATTCACAAAAGCAGATTTGCAAATACAAAGTGTAATTGATGTATATGATCCTATTTTATCTGAGAATACAAGAGACCGTAGGAGGAAGAAAAGTGATGGCCTTAAAAACATGCTGAAATCAAGGTAGTTTCCAGGCACTTTGGATGCTGTACCTATATGTTTCACCCTACAACATTTCCAGAGGATGTGACTATGTTTTTAGTTAAGACTTTGACAAACACTCTTTAGTGATATGTACTAATAGTACTGTAGTCTTTATTCCTGAGCTGTTTGTTCTGCCTACATGTAAAGTTACATCTAGATAGATCAGCAATTGGATTGACAGAAATAGCTGGAACTGAGATAGGTAGGTTTGATCAAAATATCAAGTCTAAATAAGTTGTGTTACTGAGGCACATGTGACTAATGATCTTATTTCTCTTAAGAGTGATTGCTTTTTAAAGAAAGCTTTTTTTTTCTTTTCGTGTGGATAGGGGTTGAAATTATTTTTCAATAACAGCGTCAGGTGACGCAAATGCTTTGATGGCTAGAAATTGTTCTTTCCTAAGTATTACAAGATGTGCCATAATTATTTTAGGGGAAAAGGGAGATTATGGAGAGCAATCCTAAACTGGTACACTTAGGATGTGTTTTTAAAGTTATGTCAAGGGCACCTAGAGCATGTGGATACGTGCCTTTTTCTGGCTTTTTTTATAAGTATAAGTAAATGTACATGTAAATTAAAAACAGGTCAACACATTTTGTTTAAGTTTAGTAAAAGAAAAATTAGCTTCTGGACTGGAGCCATGTGTTCCCAGTTTTACCCTAGAGCAAGTTACATGCTTGATTTCCCTGAAAATTTGTTTTTCATTTTCAAACGTTTCCTTTTTTTTTAAATGAAAAAGATAAGTTGGAAGTTTCTGTGCAGAATGTTTTTTTCTTTTGGTTTTTTCTTGCATACACTTAGTACTTCTGCTCTCAGAGACATTTTGATTCTATTTGGCATCAAGACATTCTTATATAAGTAAAAAATACAAGTGTTCTACAGTAATTGTCCAAAAGGCTACAGCTTACAGTAGTGTTTGTGCAGAGGTTTGCGGGTGATTACTGTTGAATAGTATAATATTTTTAATAAGGGCAGTTCTCAATGAGTTTGTCATTTATCTGTTTCCCTTTTTTGGCCTCCTGTCAAGTTACCTGTAAACACAACTCTACAATGTGACATAACCATACCGTGGGTCACTTTAAAAAATGACACTTTAGTTCCTTATAGTGAAAGAATAGCAAACTGTTTTAAAAGATAAGTAGTTCTATAACTATCACAGCATCCATCCTATACTGATTTCTATTTACGTGCTTGGGAATGAGCATTATACTTCTCAGCCTACTACCCCAGCATTAGTGTAATGCAAGCTCAGTACACTTGACTCTACTGTCACTTACACTTAAGTAAATCAGGAGTAATTCCACTAAAATTAATAAAGCTACACCAATGTATGTAAGATCAAAATCAAACCCATTACGGTAAGGTGCAGGTTCTTAGATTTTATACAAATATTTTATACAAATAAATACAGCAGCCAGGCTGGGTATATGTGACCTGCATGACATATTCTCTAATATCTCAGATTCTCTAATATCTGAGCATAATTTTTTTTTCAGTAACTTTCTAGCCCTGCTGGTTGCAAAGATAACCTTCCAAATGTGAATGGCATGCAAACTATTGCATTCTGTCTTCCTGAGTCTGCAGATAGCCTCAAGCAGTGACTCTGAGAACAGTGAACTGTGCCACCCTCCACTAATCTCATTTGGGTGCTAACACTGCAGCATTTTGGAACCTGCAGTGTAGCTATAGTTAGGACCTTTTTCCTGGTTTTTTTGTTTAATTTTCATTGGCATATGGATATAAAGGTGAGAAAAACGCAGATAACTAGTGCGTTTTGACCTATACATTATATAGGTGTTTTGTAGTGAAATGTTCTCATGGAGAGGCGGCTTAATTATTCTCTTAATTTCATGCTTTACAGCTTTGCCCATGTTAAGGTGTAGGGCGGCGCTTTAGAAACACCTAAGACAGATGGCCAGGTAGATTATGTCAGTTAGAGATACATATGGCCACATTAATTACAATAATTCCATGCAGTAAACCGGAAGTCCCAATGCTACACATGCTGGGTCAGATGCGCACCCCTGGCTTTGTCCCCTTTGCACTGCTCTAGCGATACAAACGGGAATTTCTGGAGTTTTCCCTAATTTACAGCAATTCTTAGGTGGCATAAAGCCAGCATAGGCATCTCTTCTCCTTTCTCCCCTCTCGCAGGAGTAGGGGGCATTCCTTGGTGGGCTGGGGCAGAAGAGGACCTGGCTGGGGTGCACTGTGCTTGAATAGTTCCCAACCAGCATCGCGGTTCCCATGAAACTGTTCTAGCTGACATAATTTAGATTACTTGGTTCAGCCCCCAGTTGGCCTCAGGACTGGGAGTGGAGAGATGGCCCAGAGCCACCTTTCCTTTTGGTCCTGGTCTTGTGCTGAGAACAGCTCAGACAGACTCAGGGGTCTGAGCCTGTTTTTGAAAGGGCAATGATCTCATAAATGTAACCGATATGGGCTAACAATGTAACTCAGAGTTACTGTGAAGCAGAGTCTGCTCTGAAATGGCTTCATGCTCCCCGTTGCACTTATGCTAGTGTTTTGTCAAGTTTTAAATGAGCCTAGGTTTCCAGCACTCCCTTGAGAGACAATTAGACAAGCTAATAAATCTTACTGTCAGGAAGTCTTTCCTGATAACCGTCTAAATATTTTGCTTCATCCTGTTACTCTTGTTATACCCTGCTGTACTACCCTAAATAATCCCTTTCACTCGTCAATGTTTGCATGTGTAGACTGTCACCTTGTCATCCTTTTCTATAGACATTATTTATCCTAATCTTTCATTGAAAATCAATTCCTTCTCCCTGATTACTTCTGTCACTGTTCTCAGAACTCCTTCCATTTTATGTTATTGGTCTGGCAATGAGGTTCCCAGAACTTAATGCAGCACTGCAGCTGTGGTAGCAACGGCGCTGTAGAGTCAGGGATAGATACCATAATATGGTGGGCAATATCTGGGGCCTGTTCTCCCTGCTTTGTTCTACCAGTGACACAAAGCAGCTTTAAAACCAGCTTAACTGGTTGCCTGAAGATTCTGCCTGTGTGTGTGTGCGGGGGGGGGGGGGGGGGATTCTTCCTCAGTAAGGGGAGTCCTCCCATGGCAGAGGGTCGGCATAGCAGCTTTGACACCTGCCCCATTTGTAGGGGGAGTGTTTGGGGAAAAGAGAGCATGGCCAAGGAGCCATTCATTATATATGGATATCATTATATCCCTGGCTGCCAGAACAGCTCTTTGGGGCCATGGGGGACAGGGACATGCCTGGAGACTGCTCACTCATACATTGGATCTGGCCTAGTTTCCAGCTATCCCTGAGATCAGACCACTGCAAAGATGGCATAAAATCACCTTTGCCCCATCCTCCTAGACTACCCTGAGTGCAACTTGGTTACTGTGGAGGACCTAGCCTGATGCTCCTGTGTTTGCAGACCAAAAGTGCACTGGCCTTTTCCCCTCCAATAGTGTATTAGACATGAATTTACATTGCACTATCTCCTATCATCCTCAAGTCTTGTTCACCTTTACTCCATCCTGATGTAATTGTTACAGCTGGTAGTGCTGTGGCACACTAAACCTTGATGGTCCGAGTGATGTGCTGGGTGTACCCCTGCTCAGAGGCAAGAGTTGAAGGCCTTGCAGATGCTACATCCTATAGGCCCTTGGTAGGTCCCAATAATGATTCGGACATGTGGCTAAATGAAGGGGTATTTTACTAGGGCTGGCAGGAAGGGGAAGGTTGCAATACGCTAGGTACTGTGGCTTAAACAGTGGTAGTCTGCTAGAGGGTTAGGGCTCCTCAGGCCCAGTGCCTGGCATGCCTCTCCAGTCCAGTCTCTGCTAGAGACAAATAGGAGAATACAGATTTCCTGGCCAGGATCAGTTAGTGATCTATCTCGTTGGGGCCCCTCAGCACTGGCTCCTTGCCCAGTCTCTGTTGCTTTTCCACAAGTTCTGTGCAGACTTGAACCCAGCTGCAATGTCCTACAGTCACATCCCGTTCCACCTGTGATTCCCTGGCTGCTGCTGCAGCCTGCTCTGCACACAGTTCCCCGGTGGTTTCTGCTGTATTCAGTGTGCTTGCTGCTCCTGGCTTGCCGTGTGGACCCTGCTTCCGTAAGTGCTAGGTCACTTCCAGGATAAGGTTCTTTTCATAGTTTTTGCCCCTTCCTTCTACTGGCCAGGGCAAGGAGATGTGCCTGCATGTGCCCCCCGGAGGGCCATAAGTCAGTGGGGAGGGGTTTGATAGAAGTGGTAGTTTCCTGATGAGCAGATTCTACATCCCAATGGGTTTCTCCTTCCCACTGAACATCTGTGTTATGGCTGGATTACTGACCTGGGGGTAAACAAATACTTAGTGTGAGTGCACCTGTACAAAGTTAATCTCAACAAAGATGTAGCAACTTTCAATGATGATATCAGGCAAATCCTTTCTTCTTGTTAATTTTACAGGTTACCACAGCTGGTTTATCACCATTTGTCTTTGGCATGACTGTTAATGTACCAACAGTTTGTTGGTAAGTAATTTCCTGAAATTTGTATGGTTATTTTGAAGTTTCTACTGAATTTCTTTACAAGACTCATTATTTTACCCAGAAATGCTTTTTAAAAGGCTAGTCTGACAAGTAGCAAAAATATTTTGCACAGAGGGAGAGCCAGGTGTTCAGACACCATGGTGATGGGCATGGTATAATAATCTATCTGAAAAGAACAGCATTTCTCTGGAGGATCTCAAAACTCTTTACAGATGTTACACTTCATGACACCTCTGTGAGATATTGTTGACTATACACATTTTACAAGCTAGATAAAGTGAGGCAAAGGGCAGTTAAATGACTCATCCAGTGTCACATAGTGAGTTAGTGACAGAGCTTGGAATAGAACAGAGAAGTCCTGATTTTCAGGAACTCTGACATTCTGACCAATGTCATATGTGTTCCTGTGGGTGTCCATGGACAGTGCCTAACATAGCGTGGACTGCGAATACAAAGAATAAAATGAAATAACAATAAATAATACATACCTCCGTCCAAAGCAGTACGTGGGATTTGGTAATAAAGAGTCTGCTTAACAAACTTAGAATCTCCCAAATCAAAATTCTTATTGAATGGTAGCAATGCTTAGTCCCTGCCCCAATACTTACAATCTATCTTTTGGTTCTGTGTTTGTATAGTGCCTAGCACAACGGGGTCCTGTTCCATAACTTCAGCACTACTGCAATAGAAACATTATTATTATTATTAAAGGTGTATCTCAAGAAATGGAGATACTGTTGAAAGTCCAAAGCCTCTCACTTTTACAGACCTTTAGACCAGGCTCTTCTTGTTTTCCTCGTAGTATGGTTGGCGCCACAGAGATTCTGCTTTGCAATGAATTAAATTACCGTATTTTGTTTTCAAGATTTGATATCAGTGGTAATGATGTTAGGCCCAAAATTGTGGGACCAAGTATTTTGTGCACTTAAAATCTCAGATTTGCATTTGTTAACCATGTGAATGCAGCCAATCAAGCTACTGTGCATACAACTACCCTGATTTGAATTTTTAAGCCATGCAAAACATGGGCATGCAAATTTTGGGGACTTGAGGTGCATGAACTTTGTGCTGACTGTCCATAAAGGGATAAATTCCACCCAATGTGAGTAACACAAACAGAACTAGTCTCTTAGACACTACATTAGAAAATTAATTCCAGTCTGTATTATGTAGATATTCATTCTCATCTTACCTTGAATTTTTTGAAGATCTGATCCAACTCTCACTGAAGTCAGCAGAGAAATTCTGATTGGGTTCAGTGAATGAAGGACTAAGCTCTTTGTCTGTACTATACAACTGTGATTGTGTGTCCATTGTAACTGAAAAATAATCCTCCTTCCACAAATAATCCAGTTTGCTTTGTGCTTGACTTTCCTTCATTGTTTTAAAGAATTTCCAAGTCAACGAACCACTCATTTCCTTCCTGTATTTGGTTCTTTCTTAGTTATCTTTATATATTAATGCCTAATCACACCAAGGCAGAGAATCCTTGTGAAATGTGACCTCTATAATGGAAAGTCAAAGTATTAAAATACTTCCTCCACCAACATGCATCCACTGCTTCTAAAGCTTTCTGTACATGAAGCTTTTCACTAACAGACCTTGAAAAACTATAGTGAAATGTATATAAAATACATTTATGCAAAGCTGACATTTCATATTCTACCCTTTTTTCCCCAAACAATTTCTCATGTTGCTTTTTTTTCAGCTATAGCTCATAGGTTAAAACAAGTTGCAGAAAGCAGACTTTAAAGTCAAACTGGGCTCTTTTTTTTATAAGAAATGCCAAAATAAATCTTTTGTATTTTTCTGCAATTGCAGAAGGTCATTTCTCTGGCCATGTGTACGTAACTCAGTACATCCTGCTGACGTGTTGCCAAAGGCAGAAAACAGCAACACACCCAGCCCAGGACATTAGCAAGCATGCATATATATATGTGTGTGTATATTGCATATATATGATATATATACATGCATGCACTGACATATATAATACACATGCATACAGATCAGTGTATATGTATATGTCTGTGTGTACATATAGATATAGTATAAACACATACATAATTGCACACACAATATGCACATGACACCCTATATACATTTGTATGTATGTAATATATGTGTAAATTTATGTGTTTACCATACATAAGTAACAGATTAATATTTTAAAAGAAACTTTGCTTGGGACCTTAGCCCAGAGTTATGTTCAGATTGTTGAGAACTCAAAAAGGTGATTTTTAAAAAACATATTTTTTGTCTTCCATTACTGGGTGTGCACCAGTAGCATCAGGGATTTCAGCAGAGTTTTTGGAATAAGGTTTGTTAGATTACGGCAGCTGCAAAGCAATCATAAGATCACAAACCACAGGGGTTTTTGGTGTAGGTCCAACATTAACAGTGGCTATCATTTCGTGTGTTAGTTTCTCAGTGACAGCGTGGTGCTTATAACTCTCATCCCTTAATTAACAGTATCCAAAGGATTCACCATATTTTAAATGTAAGGTAAATCCAGGGTTGAGGGTACATTGACAATACTCCATTTTGAAATTAAAATGAAGGCTTCTGCTAGCTATACATTACACTGGTACATTTAAGCAAAGGAGCAGATTTCAGATCTAACCTGTTTTTACTACTCAACTCTTGTGGATAATCCACAAAGCAGTGTGTTGGTAACAATTACAGATAAAATTTTGTTTAACCTCAGCCAGAGGATTATGATGAAGTGGGAGACAGGAAGGGGAAATATGGATAAAATCCAGCATACTAAAGGATCTGTGGATAATGGATGTAGATACAGGATGTAGAGCCTGAAGTATAATAGTTTTGAAGAAAAAGTATTGAACTTTCCAAGAATCAGAAAAATTCAAAAGTTAAGGGTCTCGTGATAATCTAACCCCGACTCTGTCTCTGTAGAAACACTGTTGGACTCCTCCTGCTTTTGTGGCCCTCACCAGCCTTTTTTACATGCACAAGGAAGTTAGTGCCTGGCATGAGCAACAGGTGAATTAATGGCAGTGTTAGAAAGTGTCGTGGTGGATGTTTTGGTATCCCGTGCTACCACTGCAAAACTAGGGTATTTGACAACCACTGTCCAAGGTTGGAAGAGCCACATGTAGCATCCCTGAATGCAAGGACATTCATCCTCTTCTCTTGGTTGATGGCCAGATTGTAAAGGGCAGCACACAGAGTGAGCTACTATATTCCCATGCAGCCCCCTAAGAGGACAGTACCTATATTTTTAAAGCTTAGTGAGATGTACTTAGTAAGATCATGTTATATGGCTGAGGATAGAGACTGATAAGTGATAATACATAAATACACAAAGAGAAATCATAATAGAAACCACACATTTATGCCTTTCATTCCAAACCACCCACAATCACTTTACTATGTATCCAGCTACTGATGCTACAGATATGGTAGCTCTCCTGGTATACCCATTTTTTTACTGACCGCTGAAGTGCAGCCACCTCTGAAATAGAACATGACAGCAGTTAACACAGTAGACTAGCCAGGAAGTGCCCTTTTGGAAAAATCCTAGTTAATAGAGTTTGATAGTGAATGATATCTTCTCTATCGAATTTTTAAGTCAATCTATAGAATTTTTTTGAAGAGATCTAATTCTCTATTAAACTGTCTATTAAAAACTCTATACAAAGTAGAAAGAACTCTTTCTCTCTCAGTGTAATTTCTATGGGACCCTGTTGGTTTAATCCCCATTGAACTCTATAGGACTTTCCTATAGGGATAAAGAAGAAGAACATATTATCCACTTGTAATTTCAGAAGGAATTAAAGCAGATAAATGTTAATAACTGGAGCTGAAATTTAGGTGGGAAACTTAGGCTAATGGTTTCCAGAGAAAAGTGCCATGAATTTGTAATGATTACAAGTGACCAGGTTCTTGGTTTGAAACCTCTTTTGAAAGCCTGCACCTCTAACAGTGCATTGCTTCTTAATGATAGTTCCATAGCCAAAAGTGGACTGTCTCTGAATGTGAAAGTTGCCATCTCCCTAGCAGCTACCCCTCCAGGGCTTTATACTGCACAATAGTATCATTGTATTAATAGTATACTGTACAATTGTTATATAAAGTTTGCATCTTTTGGGAATCATGGTGTTTATAAACAATTCACTGACACTAATATTTAAGTTAATATAATACTATTAATGTCCGGACAACCTTGTCAGCTATACATACTTTTTGAATAACATAAATAAATAAGCGCCTTCTTACCAGTAACCTGTACAGAAGTTTGTTTTATTTATAAAGTTTAATAAGGAGCTTTGCTGTTTCATAAGCTAACTAAGCTGTGAGGCTAAAATGCAAAGTCGTTACATTTAGCTTTTCACTGTTGCAATGGAAGTGGAGACGAGCCAGCAGTCCACCATATTCCCCTTGGATGTGATTTCAGAGGAGATTTGGGGATTACTAGCTATTGCACAAGATGGATGGGCTGATGACTGACATTTATATAAACAAAGACAATTCCATTGAACTCGGCTAGCTTTGGAACCCTGCTTCCAACGCTAGCTGCTCCCAAGACCAGGGTGAGAGCGGGAACGAAAGAGACATCATTGTGCCAGGAGAAACAGGAGTTAGGGATATGCCTTGGTGCACACACTGCTCCGGTTAGAACAGTTCAGTGTGCCAGCTCTTCTGTAAGTGCCCAGTAAGTATGCAGGCATTTCTGTTGGTCAGCTAGTCCAGCATAACCTGCCCAGAGTGGAAGTTTCTTCCCACCCTTGTCAGTTAGATGTTGGTTCATTTCCCAAAAGCAGGAGAGTTTATCTCCCTTCCCATTTTTGTCAAGCACAGCGAGTCCATTTTCAAGTTAGAATACAAACGGAAATTGCTAAGGGGAAGTCTGCACTTATATCAATAACCAGATGAGGTTCAAAGCCTTCCTTCTCCCTCCCTCCCTTCAGTGTATAGGTGCCTGTGTAATTATTTTAACATAAATAAATAAAGCAGCTATTTGTGTCTATATATTTACACATATGTGCACCCATCTCTAAAATGTTGGAGGGGAAATATCTCAATGAGATCTGAAGAAACAAGCCATTTCTGGTTTCAACCATTTCTTAGCACTCTGAGTGAAAAAATTTATCGTCATGAAAAATGCTGGGGTTCTGTAATGTCACCCTGATGAAGCACACAAACTTCCTCCTTTCCTTTGATGCTCTGCCGTTTGCCTTTCTATCAAGTGTGCGTACTTAATCAGTATTAAAGTTACACCTTGCTTTGTTTACAGTCTTCTGCTCGGTGGACTTGGAGAAGCGCTGCTTGTTTACACAGAAAGGATGGGCACATAACTGAAAACAATGAGGATTCCAAACCCTCACCCCCAACTGGAAAAAACCAGCTGAAGCTCAGAAAACTCAGAATGAAAAAAAATAAAGCAGCAGCAGTGAGAATGAAAAAATGTGATCAAACACCAGGTCCCGTCATTCTTCTTTTGTCTTTCTTCAGAGGGAACAACATGCTATTAATAGCACTGGTGAAGGAGAAGCATAGTTGGTCTGATGATTACAAGTGTTTGCCTCAAAGTACAGGACGAGAGCTATTTCTGATAGACGCTGTAAAGGAAAAACTGTATTGTGTCTCTAGACGGCTCAGTGTGAGAACCTTTTTCAGCAGCACCTTCTCACGCAAGGAACTGAACTCCCTCGGCTACTCTGCAGAAACAGGAAAAGTCGTGTTCTCCACTGGATGCCCAAGAGCTGAGAGCAGGTTACACCAAACAATGTGAAAATCCAGGCACTGCTGTGAATCAAATAGCAGTGGGCATGGATTTTGTTTTAAGTTGTCCTGTAAAAGGCAAGTTCCCACATGCAGGTCTCCAGTCACGTTGTCTGGATTGGCACAGTGTGTGAGAACATGGGGCGTCTGGAGATAATTCCTTTTTGGAATTGTGGCAGATTGACAGATAAAACTTTGCTGAATGGGAAATCAACAAATAAATCTTACAATCTATTGTACTGACTCAATTTGTGTGTGTGTGTGTTTTTTTTCTTCTCCTTATCCAAGGTTTCTCTTGACCATTGTACATTTTTTTTTAGGGAGGACTTTGTTTTGTTTTGGTACTGTTTGCTAGCAGTGAGTTGTTTCTAAGTTATCTTAAGAGGAAACAGAGATTATAAACCTTGAATCACTGTCATGAGAAGTTGAAAGAAATTAATTCCAAAAAGCCTTGAAATAATTCCATTCCCCAGTCACTGCTTGAAATTTTCATGTTTGCAAATGTAGGATGAGATTTTTAAGGGTCTCTAAAGACTAAATCCATAAAGGGATGTAGGCACCTAAAGTGGCAGTTCTGTGCCTTAAATCCAACATTTAGGCACACCTGTGATCCTCCAAACCCTTGCTTAGTTGCCACCTAAATTCCCTAGGTGCCTACGTTTCTGCTGCCAAAGTCTCCTAGGTGCTTAAGTTTCTGCTGGAGGGCATGCACAAAACTGCCTAAGTCATGACAGTGCAGAGCGCACCCTAACTCACACCTAAGTGTCAGTAGGATTCTCAACTACGCATTCCTCTGCCTATCTTGTCTGCAGGGCCCGATCTAGTAGGAGTGCTCAGAGCATGCCTACTGGATGGGGCCTCACACACAAGGCAGCCAAGGGTGACCAGATTGGGAATTTTCCAGGCTGGGAATGTGTGTCTCAAAATACACCCCCTAATGAGGACACTCGCTCACCTGCCTTTGAATCCTTGTTCTGCCTGATTTGGCGCAGGGACTTGAACTTGGATCTCCCATCTGAGTGCCCTAACCACCAGACTATTGGATATTCTGGGGGAGGGTGCTCGCCTGTCAAAGCTATTCCATTTTGTAATAAATAAATATTAACTGGGCCACAGGGAGAAAGAGAGAGAGATTGACTGATAATTAGGATACTCTCCTGGGATGTGGGAGACCCAAGTTTGTTTATTTAATTATTTATACAAATTGGAACAGCTTCAACAGAAGAAACTGAGAGGGGCCCACCCCGAGCTCACCTGGTGAATTATAGACCTCTCAGCCTGACATTGATCCCAGGCAAAATAATGGAGTGGTTGATATGGGACTTCAATTAAAAGAGCATAATATAATGCCATGCAACAGGGGTTTACAGAAAATAAATCTTGTCAAACTAACTTGATATATTTTTTTTTTGATGAAGTTATAAGTGTGGCTGATAGAGGCAATGGTGTTGTCTTAATACACTTAGACTTCCAGAAGGTGTTTGACTTGCTACTGCATGACATTTCGATTAAGCAACTAGAACGATACAAAATCAACATGAAATGGGTTATGAACTGGCCTGTGCTTTTCAGGAGGTCTGACTGGATGATCCCATTGGTCCCTTCTGGCCTTGGAATCTATGGATCTAGAGGCAGTGCAGACTGCACAGCCCCAGAAGCAGCTCCGAGAGGCATTGTGCTCCTGGAGAATGCAGATTCTGCACCTTCTTTTCAGTTCTCCACTCCATGACTGGTCAGCTCTGCCGGTCAGTGTAAAGGGGACAATGGCGCTAGTGCCAAGCCTCCTCCCTGCTCCTTTTGCAATGGCTAATGGCTCCAGCTGGTTTGCAGGGAGTGCTCTCTGCATAACAGGAGAGCACAGGGGCTGCAGTTGTGGCTGGACCCTGTGCTACAGGTAAAAGCTCCTTATGCACATCTCCTCTTATACAACTTTCAAGGGCCAGCCACAATCTCAACCTTGCCCCTAATAACTCTGATTATTAAAGGGATGACTGTATAGTGCCCTGTCTGAAAGGAGTTGTTCATCTCAGTCCAGTTCTTAATTGATAGGGGTCCACCAAAAAACAGCCAACATAACGGTACCTTTGTTGGCTGTCTCAGTAGAGAAGCCAAGCGTTGAGTCAGCCTGCAGACTAATCTAATCCTAGAGGTTGTCTGGGAGGCCCATGGGCTGGGCAGTGTAGGGGAAGCTTGCTTTACCACTGCCTGTGCAACCTGGTCTCTGACAGACTTCAGCCTCTAGGGCTGCTGACCTGGAGTCTTCATCAGTGTGAAACTCACCCATTTTTGTTCTTTACTTTGTATTTAACAAGCTAAGCTGGTTCCTTTCACTTTGGTTTAATCACTTTCATTTCCATGTGCTGGCACCATGCTGTTGTGTTTGTGTTTCTAACCTCACATGGGAATGGTAACCCAAAAATCCTCAGTTTCAGTTTAAAAAAAAACAAAACAGTACTTCATATTAACATTTGGCTCTGCTGTGTAAAGAAGCTCTAAAAAGGGCACTCAACAGATCTGCTATCTTTGGGTGAAACTGGCCCCTGTGCAGCAGGCCAGCACAAGGCCTTATATGTCCTTAAGTTAAAATAGGCTTAAGTGGAACTCCAGAGTTGCACCGGGCTGAATGTCAACCTTTGTGTCTTCAGAATCATATTGGCTCACTTTAGTGACTAATTAAAATTGCTCTGCAGGATCAATAGGGAGAGCTGGATTGAGTCTCTTCTCCTGCAGCAACAGAATTGTTTGCTGAGTTCCAATCACTTACACCTGTGCCAGCTGGCTGACTGGGGAGTGTGTGTGGTGGCGGGGGATGTTGCACAGGTGTCACTGACTGATGAGCTAATTTGGCCTGTTCTATCCAGTCTGCTGCAGAGGAGAGACCCCAGGGTTAAATGTGCAGTAAAAACAAGTTGCTTTTTACTTCCTAAATGTGGTAAATTTCAGTTAGGGATCAATTAGAGTCAATAGACATGAAAGCCTAGGATGGCATTTTACAGAGAAACTTCAAAGTAGACCCACAATAGGCCTAATTGCAGCAGGACATCCCTTCTGCTGGACTTTCAGCATGGGAGGGACAACAGTGTGTTTTCCTTCCCCACTTCCAGACGGTGAAAGAGAGAGCAAAATGGAAACCGTTCCTAGCCCCAAAGCATGGCTGTGTGTAGCTATAGTAGCAGCTTCAATACTGACTGCCTCCTGATGAGGGGAAATCAGAGCACCTGCTGCAAAGCAGACCGCACTGGAGGGAGCAAGAGGGAATAGTCTAGCTTCCTGTCTGCTGGTTGCATGTACAGGCAGAGTCTCTTCCTCACCTGAGAGGAGATAGAAAGGACACCCACTGCTGCCTTCCATGGGAGTGGGTAAGTGCTGCTGGGGAAGGGGAAAAGACAACCCCAATCAGGGAGTCTGGGCCTAAGTGTCATATGGAACAAAGAGCATGGGGAAGGGGCAGCACATTGGTGGGGTGGAGAGGGACATAGTGTTATACACATTCTCTGGTGCGTGCATGCACACACTTATAATGTATGTATAGGATGTGGTGTTACAGGGGGCTTTCAGGAGGAGAACTGAGCTCATCTGCGCCCGCACACACTTATAATGTATGTATAGGATGTGGTGTTACAGGGGGCTTTCAGGAGGAGAACTGAGCTCATCTGTGTAGCCAGCTTCTTGTTCTCTATGACCAGCTTTTGAGTAAAAATTACTCCATCCAGAGCCCTCCCTCCCCCATTATTTCAGGCCTAAGCCATGTGACAATGGTCCTTTCAGCTGCTAATATAAGCTCAAGCATTGATGAGCATCACTAGAATCCACAGGGAAAGCATCAGGATCAGAGCTGGAAGAAGCTTTCCAAATTTCCACCTACCCTGCTTCCCCCCCAGAAAAGAAGAAAAAGTTCATTTTGTTTCCAGCCAGCTCTAGAGCTAGTAGAAATTTCTGAATTTTGACACCCAAACTTTGATTGGGGCAGGAGAAAGGGAGTGAATTTTTCCATGAAAAAATGTTCTAATTTTTCAACAACCTCTAATCTGGGTAGAGGGGGATTGTCCCACTCAGCAGTCATAGAACTGATATTAAGTCTTTCCTTATTTCTTCCACCCCGTGGATTTAATTTCGTTAGTATAAATTCTCAGACAAAAAGCTATGTTAAGATAGAGTGTAAGTTTTGAGAGTACGTATCAGTAATTTAAGGATAAAAAACGCTACAGGGATATTTAAAAAGCAACACTAAAAAAACGCTACAGGGATGTTTAAAAAGCAACACTAGAGGGATGTTGTAATTATCCCTCCAACAAAACCTGTTAAACCCTGGAAATTCAGAGTTAGAGTTACACTTAAAAGAAATCCAAACATGATAAGGTAAGAAATGCACAGTTAAAGCACCTGAACAACCCTAATTCTGCCCTGTTGTGACATCATACAATAACCACCCCAATCTGAGTAACGGGGTACTTGCTCCCTGAAAAAGCACTGTGGCATTGATCTTTGTCCAAATGCATCATGATGCCTTTGTCATTAAGACTGTGGGAGAACCTCTGGTTTCTCATAATCAGCTAGTTAATGTGCTTAGGCTCTAAAGGGCATCTGTCTTGTCCTTGGCAAGGAAGGACATGGGGCTGCAGGGGGAATGTGGGGGTACAAGAGGGCTCTTCAAGGGAGAACAGATCATTAGTAATTTTTTCAGAACACTGTCATTACACGAGGCAACTTGCAAAGTTTCACGTCTCAGGTGAACTTCAAAGGTGGTTGTTTAAAGAATAAGGCTGGTTTAAAACTGATGAGGTTGATTCACTCCTGCAGTGCCGGTGGTGCAATTTGTTCTCTATTTTCCACCTGGGGGGCAGCTGTGCTGGGGAGGGCATCACCACATCAGGAAAGCAGATTGTGATGCCACCACTGCCTTGTGCTGTGGGTTTCATAAAGGAAGGATGAGCTAGCCTGGGATCAGGACACTCAGGTTTAATTTCCTGCTCTGCTATTGACTTTCTGTGTGAGGTTGGGCAAGATATAACAACATTACTATGATACAGCCAGCAGGGGCACTCCTGTATCATACAATTTTCTGTACCTGTTTTTTTTGTTGTCATGAAAATTTGTAGCAGGAGGCTTTATGGATGCTAATGTGCTTGCTAAATTAATATCTCTACTGTTGAAGCACTTCTGTTTTCTTTTAATCTGTCATTGCTGCCCATGGCCCAGTGATCTTTGCACCTTGTTACCGGTGATGGGAAAGAAGTGAGGGTGTGTTAGTCTCCACAAACATGAGTTTATAGCAGACTTGGAAATCTCCTGCATGGCAAATGACCTGAACAAAAATGATGGTAAAGTATTTTGCAAAAGCAAGGAGCCTATTAACATATTTACTGAAAGGCAGAGAGTCATATTATGGAACTTCACCTAGGACACAACATGATGCATGAATATAATTATTTCCCCTCTTCCCCAAAACCATCAATAATCCCCTTCATTTGCCTCAAACAAATAAAAAGGGACCTTGACAATAAGCCAGTGTGTATATATACATTTGAAAGAAGCGTTTAAAGGGGTCTGAACCAGGAGTCCCTCAATGCCAACTGGCATAGGGCACAACATATCATAACTCACATCAGGCCTGATGCACTCATTGCAACAACACACTGTTGTCATAATCTGTATCTAAAAGGGATCAAGTAAGGTATCACATGCAAACCGGTAACAAGCTGGTCATTAATATTATTGTGTTATGTGTGGGAGGAGTATAAAGAATTGTGTGTGTGCTGGAAATATATTCTTAAAGGGTGTTTTGCAAGCAGTGCGTAAGATCAGCCTGTGTTACACTAAAGAATGTTGTCTTGCCTATTTTCCTGGGTCGCCAATGTAAGTCGAGCCAGGAAATCATAGACTTTAAGGTCAGAAGGGACCATTATGATCATCTAGTCTGACCTCCTGCACAATGCAGGCCACAGAATCTCACCCACCCACTCCTGTATCAAACCTGTGTCTGAACCACTGAAGTCCTCAAATCATGGTTTAAAGACTTCAAGGTACAGAGAATCTTCCAGCAAGTGTCCCATGCCCCACGCTGCAGAGGAAGGCGAAAAACCCCTAGGGCCTCTGCCAATCTGCCCTGGAGGAAAATTCCTTCCCGACCCCAAATATGGCCATCAGCTAAACCCTGAGCATGTGGGCAAGACTCACCAGCCAGCACCCAGGAAAGAATTCTCTGTAGTAACTCAAATCCCACCCCATCTAACATCCCATCACAAGCCATTGGGCATATTTACCGCTAGTAGTTAAAGACGAATTAATTGCCAAAATTAGGCTATCCCATTATACCATCCCCTCCATAAACTTATTAAGCTTAGTCTTGAAGCCAGATATGTCTTTTGCCCCCACTACTCCCCTTGGAAGGCTGTTCCAGAACTTCACTCCTCTAATGGTTAGAAACCTTCATCTAATTTCAAGTCTAAACTTCCTGATAGCCAGTTTATATCCATTTGTTTTTGTGTCCACAGTGGTACTGAGCTTAAATAATTCCTCTCCCTCCCTGGTATTTATTCCTCTGATATATTTATAGAGAGCAATCATATCTCCCCTCAGCCTTCTTTTGGTTAGGCTAACCAAGCCAAGCTCTTTGAGTCTCCTTTCATATGACAGGTTTTCCATTCCTCGGATCATCGTAGTAGCCCGTCTCTGAATGTTCAGAGGACATTGAAATGTACATCTACATCTGAGGTAAACAAAGCCATCAAGCTAAATGAGCCTGGCTCGGGGGCTAGATCACCTAATGCTCATGACAGGGGTTGGAGCCTGCGCGCATGCACACACACACCCTTACCCTCCCTGACTCTTGAAACAGAGACAATAGACTTTGGGATATATAAGCAGAAAGAGAGAGCCACTTTGGCATCCATCACTTAGGGGACAAAGAGTGAGCAGAGCCCTGTGAGCTGATGAAAAGAGGACCCTCTTGGCCTGAAAACCAAGAGTAGCTGGAACTGACACTAGGTGATAAACCTGCTTAAATGAAGATTATAATGCTGAAGCTAAGTTTTAGTCGCTAGAAAGCGAGTTCTGATTGTTTTCCTTGCATCTGTCTCTATTATTCTTGCTTATTATCACTTAAATATCTGTTCTTTGTTAGCAAACGTGTTTTATTACAAAACCATCTCGGGGCTGTGTATTAAACTGAAGGGTGGACTCCACAGCTAAACTAACAGGCTGGTGTGTGCTCTCTCTGGAGGCAGCATGCTTATCAGTGAGAGGTCACTGCAAGGGAGACGTGGGACTGGAAGGGCTGTTGGTGTCAGTCTAAGGAGTAACCATGCTGGTGGCAGCCAGGGTGAGGCCACTGTTCTGTGAACATGGTGCTGGTGTCAGGGCTCAGCCAAAGCTGCACAGCACAGCAGCAGCCAGGGTTACAAGGCAAGTGGTGAGCCAACCCTTTGTTGGACTGGGTGAATCCCCAAAGCGTCACAAGGGGTGCTGGAGTGGTATTGCAGAACAATCAGTGACTCGGAGCTGTGCTGAATACTCATGGGAAGAACAGTCCTTTCTACTTTGTTGTTGTGTTTTGTCTGTAAACCGAAGGAGGGGGTTGGTGGAAGAAAATGTTATAGCAAATCATGTTTAGCCCATGGCAGAAGCTGAAGGAGCAGCTTTCAAGCAGATCATCTGTAAACCAGGCAACAGATCAGTGTGAAATGTTAATCCCATTTCAGACGATCAGCACATGGGCAGGCTCATTTTGTTTAGAAAGGGGTGGAGGGTGATGGTAAAGAGAGACGTTAAGACTGGAACGGTTTTGTACCACAAGATAGAAAGATATTTTGCTTCTGAAACTGTGATGCATGATCACGGTCTGTTTGATTAGAGCATACCTCAAATACATGACTCTTACAGTCCCTTTCAAGATGGGATTATCCCTGGCACTGGTCACAGTCCACTAAGGTGAAAGTTGTGTAACTGCTTCCGTACTAACCCCTGGATTTTAGTAATGTATAACTTCACTTCTGGGGCTGAAATTGTCTAGGCTTGGTTTCTGCAAGAAGGTGAAATTTTACGATTGGTAAGTCTTTTTGAAAATCACATTGCGCAAGCTTAGTATATTTTGCTCATGCTTTGTTGCTAAACTCATGTAATGTGCAGTTAAATTTGATCATGTTACATCTGTTATGTGTGGCTAAAATGGCAACACACTGTGACCAGAAGCACTCCTGTATTCACATCCTACACCAATGGAGGGCAACCTGCGGCCCACAGGCCACATGTGGCCCATCAGGGTAATCTGATTGCAGGCCGCGAGACATTTTGCTGATGTTGACTGTCCGCAGGCACGGCCCCCCGCAGCTCCCAGTAGCCACGATTCGCTGTTCCTGGCCAATGGGAGCTGCGGGAAGTGGCAGGGTGCAGGGACGTGGTGGCTGCAGCTTCCCGCAGCTACCATTGCCCGGGAACAGCGAACCGCAGCCACTGGAAGCTGTGGGGGGCTGTACCTACAGACAGTCAATGTCAGCAAAATGTCTTGCGGCCCACAATCAGATTACCCTAATGGGCCGCAGGTTTCCCACCACTGCCCTACACACTACTGTAATAGTCTTTGTGCAAAATATGCCTTGTGAGATATCATTTGAAAACTAATAACTTGCTGGTCAATAATATCATGGTGAAATGTATGTAGCAACATTATATGTAAAGTTATGAAATCCCCCTGTATAATGTTCTTAGCACATGTTCAAAACCATGCAGCCCTGCCCAGGCAGAAGTATCCTGAACAAAGAAATGTGTATTTACTTCACTTTACATGTAATTAGTGAATGAGGTCTCTGAGACAGCAGGGAGAGGAGTTGCACACAATTATTTCATCCCTTGAATTACTCCAAACTGGCCTAGACCTCTTTCCAAACACTTCAGGGAAATGCAAAGCTTGATAAAAGAGTATCAGTCTTTTCTGTCAACATGCCTCATCTCTGGGAGCCAAGAATGTTCTGAGTTCTCTTCCTACCTTTCTACTGTCTGCTTCTGATAATTCAATGTACTTCATAACTCTTACTCATTGGAACCTAACACTACTCCCATAGGAGAGAAGCGAACTTATTCCCATTATACAGATGAGGTAACTGAGGCCTTGGGTGGCTGATGCAAGTGCTTTCAAAAGCTTGCATGGGCAGGAGTAGCTTGTTGCATGTTCCAAGTTGGCCTCAATATATGACTCCAGAGGTGGAGTTAGGGCTCTTTTGGTGCTGTGCAGACAGAAACGTCTATGGGTATGTTAATAAAACGTTAAGCTTCATGTCAGATCTGTATATTTAAATGTAGCTCTTTGCTCTGCTTAGCTGTTTAATGTTTGTTTAGAGAAGGGTTGACTAGTATGTGTAGTTTAGAATTGCATCTAGTAACTTTTACCCCAAGTCAGCAAAAGGAGAAGATTGTAACCAATAAAACTGTCCTAATATGTCTCCTAGAAGACTGATAGAGGTTAGTTATACCAGTTGCTTGGTTAAGGGGATGTTACATATTTGAGAGGTGGGTTCAAGGCCATCTCTATTTACAGCATAAGAGAGAAGAGAAAAAGGGGACAATTTAAATGTTACAACATACTCAAATGGAAAGAGAGAGGAGTACTGTTTTTATAGTTTCTATCGTATATGGATGGAGAAGGAATTAACATCACTAATACCAGGCAGATTAGCTATGGGCTTAAAGCTTTCTATGAAGAATATTGTAGTTGAAGCAGAACAGAGCTGCTAATTTGGAATGTCTTAATGGTTTACAGATGCCCATTGTAAAGCTTGAGGATAATCTTTTGCTCTAAGCTGTGACTGCATTTGGGAGGGCGGAGGGAATCTGTACTATGAATGTCAGTTGGTGAGAATCCTGGACCTCATGAAACACACACGCTACTTGTGCTTTTATTTTAAAGGAGAGAGGTGCTAAAGCATATTTGAATAACAGGTCTCTCCAGCCCTGGAGCTGGTGAAAACCTGCAGGAATTCTGTTGCTTTTCTCTCTTGTGGCTTACTTATCAATGGGTCAGTCAGTTTGGATTCAAGTTCAAACAAGCCATGGAGAATTCCTCACAAGGAGTCCTGTCTTTGTTCCAGTAGTCCCTACAGACACGAGTGCACGCCTTTGCCTCCTAAATGTAGGATGCTCTATGCAGCTGCACCAAAGCCCCAGGAACTTATCAAATTAATTCAGCTCAGAGCAGTAAGTAGAGGAACAGACTATATTTCCAAAGAATTAACCCCTCCTCTCAGTAAGGATACCACCCTACACGGAGGTTTTGGTGACTGTTAAAGATTCTCAGCAACTCGCAGGAGGTATTCAGCACTTCCTGTGATCAGACCTCAACTGAAGGAACTCAGTGTATGGTTTAAGGCATTTACTTGCATGCTGTTGTAGAATCTAATGCCGGAAGTGCCAGCTTCATTTCACTGTCACTAGAGAGCAGGCAAAAGAAGGAAAACTACATCTGAATATGCAAGTGTTGCCTTGGCCTGTTTGCCACTTGTTGATCAATCTGATCTATAGCAGCTTGACAGAAACATGCATGAGCCAAAGCAATTAACAGGAAAATGTAAGGATGGCTGGAAATGTGAGAGCCACAATAAAAACTAAAGCATGGAAAAACCAGCATCAACATTCTTCTCTCTGCCACCTCTCTTCAGACTGGCAGACAGCCCGAGCTGCAAGTCATTCCCACAAAGACCCATTTGAAAATGGAGTTGAACTTTTTTCTTTTTTTTTTTTAATCCTTCAGGGCTGAGCCTATTGTGACCTCTTCATTTAAAGTCTCCGATTAGTTGTATCCAAAGAGTTAGAATGTAGGAGAGACATGGAAGTGAAAAACCTCAGCCAGGCAGTTTTTGTTTCTTGTCAGTACAGAGCTTCTTCGGCATGGCTGCTCCTTGGACGTGTTATTGATGATGAATAAGAACGGACTGCTCAGGGATTAACACAGATGGTTGTAGCCTCAAGACTTGACAAGCTGTAACCAAAAGAGAAAATTCTCTACCTTCAAAGGGAGGGCAAGGAACCTTATACAACAGGATTCTGTACAGTTCAATTACATTTAAAGAGGAATGTTACAATTGTGGAGTGGAGAGCTGAATGGGTTCTTTTCTGAAAGGGCATGTTTTATAGCTAGCTTACAGCTACCAGCATTTTAAAGTGCCTCAGCTGCAGCTGATCACAGGCTAACGCCATTTGCTGTCCCCTCCCGCCCCTTTGTCTGACAAAGAACCTTCCAGATCCAACAGTCCCTGGGAGGGAGGCTGTGTGGTTCAGTGGATAGGACACCAGACCAGGAGTCGTAGTACTGCTAACATCAAACTTCCAAAAAATCATGAGTCATGCCCCCAAAAATCAGGAGATAAAAAGAACCCCTAATTTTTTCCCCCCATTTTTAATTTTCCTTCTGGTTTCTGTGCCTTTAGGGTGCACTTGGTCGCACTTTCAAGCTTTTTCTCTACAACCACCAGGCTAGACCCATGCTTTTAAAAAAAAAAAAAAAAAAAAAAAAAAAGGGCTGCTATTCGCTCATGTAATAACTTGTCTACAGGAGATTGGGCTTTAAGTGATGTCAAATATCTCAAGCCTTATGATAAAATCACAAGAGTGGGCAAAATTGGAGAAGACCTTGTTTCTATTGCACTGATGTGCTGGGCAATTGTGTGCAAGTCACTTAACCTCTCTGTGACTCCATTTACCAATTCATAAAATGAGCGTAATCTCTGCAATGGTGGTACTTACAGAATCCTAGAAATGTAGCGCTGGAAGAGACCTCATGAGGTCATGTAATTCATCCCTGTGTGTTGAGGAAGGATTAAGTACATCTAGACCATCCCTGACAGGAGTTTGTCCAACTTGTGCTTTAAAAACCTCCAATGATGGCGATTCTACAACACAAGGATTCCTGTGGATCCCTACAACATGTAGGGATCTTCAGAATTAGAACTTGGGTTTGTGGAGCCTGGGGCAGCTGACATTCCCACATCACCACTGGGAGCCCATGCAGAAATATATCCAAGGAGCACTGTGGAGATTATACACCATGAGATGTACTGCCCAAAGGGTCCAGAGTAACAGCATCCTGTGGCCTTCTGATTGGCCCATGCTCACTATTTAACCCTGGCGTGTGCCCCAGGAAGCTGTTTGGGCAGCCACACGGATTTCTGGCTTGCTGTGATTCCAGGCTTCACCTGGCTTGCTGATTTCCAGTCTTTGACCCCAGCCTGATTCTGAGCCTGACTCTTGCCTCCTGATTCCAGTCTGGTAACTACCTCTGATCTCTATTCTCCGACGCCAGCCTGACTCCAATCCTGACTTTTGTATATTGATCCTGGCTCTAACCATTACTCTGTTCCCTGCTCACTGACTACCGCCTCACGACCATCCTTGACTTGTTGACACCAGTCCAGCTGTGACTACTAAGCCAAACTACCTATGCCCCAGTCCCTTACAGAGAGGCACAATTCACCCCACCTTCTTTCCAGACTGACTCGGATAGGCTTTCCTGCAGAGCTCCCTAGCCTGCAAGCAGGACTGGACCCCTCACCCCCACCCCCAGCCTTAAAGGGATAGCTTGCAATTCCAACACAGTCCAAAATACTTATAATTTTTGTTCTCTTCTGGACTCTCTCCAGTTTGTTCACATTTTTCTTAAAGTGCGGTGCCCAAAAAAGTACTCTAGCTAAGACCTCACTAGTGCCCAGTCGAGTGGAACAATTGCTTCCCATGTCTTATATACAACACTCTTGTTAATACAGCCTGGCATGTTTGTTTTTTTCACAGCAGCATCACACTGCTGACTCATTCAATTTGTGATCCACTATAACCCTCAGATCCCTTTCTGCAGTGCCAATTATTCCCCATTTTGTGTTTGTGCATTTCATTTTTCTTTCCTGAGCGTAGTACTTTGCACTTGTCATCATTAAATTTCATCTTACTGATTTCAGGCCAATTGTCTAATTTATCAAGATCATTTTGAATTCCAATCCTGTCTTCCAAAATGCTAGTGTCAGCTGCAAATTTTATAAGCATACTCTCCACTCTAGTGTCCAAGTTATCGCCTTTGTAAAGTGCTTTGAAAGCAATTAACTCTCTCTCTTAAAGAGATGTTCATACTAATGCAAACGTCATTACTCTGCCCAGCCTAGCTGAAATGGTAGTGAAAGAATGCTGTTTGACGAGAGGGAACTGCGTTGTGCCTCCGTATCACCCCCCTTAACAGTAATTTCACCAGTGTGGGAATGAAACCTTTGAAAAGTTTTGCAAGTACTTGCACCTCTGCCTACAGAAAAGGGAGAGAGGAGCTTTCTTCTAAAGAGCCATAGACGTGAAAGCCTGTCTTTCAAAGATTTTTTTTCTTTGATGGAATAACTTCATGACAATTTCCTTGGTGAATTGGAGCTCGAGCTATCCTGATCTCGTGGGAAAAACCTGATAGAACTGAAATGTACATTTTTTTTCTAGAGTTTGGTTTTTTAACTGTCCCAGAATAGAATAGAAGATGGTACCCCTCCTATAGAATTGAATGGGATGGGTTTTTTTAAAGGGGGGAGGAGAGGAACCTAAGCATTCCCTATCAAATTCTATAGGTAGGTAGAGCAATTTGTGTGAACCGTGCTAAACTTCCACAGAACAACGTTGTTTTTGTCCTGTGCTAAATTCTATAGGGCTCTTCAACAAGAGTAATTCTGATGGGGTTTACACTAGGTTTTTTCTCTTTAATAGCTTTATATTCTAATAACTATTGCTAACATTCATGTTGCCCCATGGCTGGTAGCAATGGTTGAAGCCCTCGTGTAGACAAGGTGTCAGCAGCTGGGTCTGTTAAAACCTGGATCAGTGCAGGTCTGCATCACACTGTGGTTAAAATGCTGGCAGCCTCCTATGATTTGTCTACACTAGGACTTCCACTTGTTGATACCACCTATGGAGCTACACCAATGATAGTAAAGGCGGAAAGTTTTCAAAAGAAAAATCTAGTGTAGACAAGTCCTGTGGGCTTCTCGCCACAAGACAGGAGGCAGATGTTATGGGTTGATTACAGGAGTGAGTGGTTGAGGTTCTGTGGCCTGTGAGGTGCAGGAGGTCAGACTAGATAATCATGATGGTCCCTTCTGGCCTTTAAAGTCTGAGTCTAATCCGTGTACTGGAATCTATTCACATTCATGCTTCAAAACCCACAGTATGTTACTGGTCTCTAATAGATTTACAGATTTAAGGAGGCATGATAGCTACATAGTGGTCAGCTTAAGACCTCCATTAATACTATTAACATCTTGTTGTGAAGTTGGACATGAAACTTATTTAAAAAACAGTTTGAATAAATCCTGATGGCCATTGTAAGAACAAATTAATGGTTAAACAATGGCTTTAAACTAGGTTTGACGGGGACAGGTGAGCAAAGCCCACAGGTAAGTGGAGAACATGGAGACCTGGGAGATGGGTTGGAAATAGGAGGGAGCGTGGGCTATAATGGCAGAGAGAAAGGAGGGTCAGGGCAAAACTGGGAGGCAAGATCAAATCAGGATCTTAGATGCCTATATACAAATGCGAGACGTATGGGTAATAAGCAGGAAGAACTGGAAGTGCTAATAAATAAGTACAACTATGACATTGTTGGCATCACCGAAACTTGGTGGGATAATACACGATTGGAATGTTGGTGTGGATGGGTACAGCTTGCTCAGGAAGGATAGACAGGGGAAAAAGGGAGGAGGTGTTGCCTTGTATATTAAAAATGTACACACTTGGACTGAGGTGGAGATGGACATACGAGACGGAAGTGTTGAGAGTCTCTGGGTTAGGCTAAAAGGGGTGAAAAGCAAGGGTGATGTCATGCTAAGGGTCTACTACAGGCCACCTAACCAGGTGGAAGAGGTGGATGAGGCTTTTTTTAAACAACTAACAAAATCATCCAAAGCCCAAGATCTGGTGGTGATGGGGGACTTCAACTATCCAGATATATGTTGGGAAAATAACACAGCGGGGCACAGACTATTCAATAAGTTCTTGGACTGCATTGCAGACAATTTTTTATTTCAGAAGGTTGAAAAAGCTACTGGGGGGAAGCTGTTCTAGATTTGATTTTAACAAATAGGGAGGAACTCATTGAGAATTTGAAAGTGGAAGGTAGCTTGGGTGAAAGTGATCATGAAATCATAGAGTTCACAATTCTAAGGAAGGGTAGAAGGGAGTACAGCAAAATAGAGACAATGGATTTCAGGAAGGCGGATTTTGGTAAGCTCAGAGAGCTGATAGGTAAGGTCCCATGGGAATCAAGACTGAGGGGAAAAATGACTGAGGAGAGTTGGCAGTTTTTCAAAGGGACACTATTAAGGGCCCAAAAGCAAGCTATTCCGCTGGGTAGGAAAGATAGAAAATGTGGCAAAAGACCACCTTGGCTTAACCACGAGATCTTGCATGATCTAAAAAATAAAAAGGAGTCATATAAAAAATGGAAACTAGGACAAATTACAAAGGATGACTATAGGTAAACAGCACAGGAATGAAGGGGCAAGGTTAGAAAGGCAAAGGCACAAATTGAGCTCAAACTAGCTACGGGAATAAAGGGAAACAAGACTTTTTATCAATACATTAGAAGCAAGAGGAAGACCAAAGACCGGGTAGGCCCACTGCTCAGTGAGGAGGGAGAAACAGTAACAGGAAACTTGAAAATGGCAGAGATGCTTAATGACTTCTTTGTTTCGGTCTTCACCGAGAAGTCTGAAGGAATGCCTAACATAGTGAATGCTAATGGGAAGGGGGTAGGTTTAGAAGAGAAAATAAAAAAAGAACAAGTTAAAAATCTCTTAGAAAAGTTAGATGCCTGCAAGTCACCAGGGCCTGATGAAATGCATCCTAGAATACTCAAGGAGCTAACAGAGGAGGTATCTGAGCCTCTAGCTATTATCTTTGGAAAATCATGGGAGACAGGAGAGATTCCAGAAGACTGGAAAAGGGCAAACATAGTGCCCATCTACAAAAAGGGAAATAAAAACAACCCAGGAAACTACAGACCAGTTAGTTTAACTTCCGTGCCAGGGAAGATAATGGAGCAAATAATTAAGGAAATCATCTGCAAACACTTGGAAGGTGACAGGGAATAGCCAGCATGGATTTGTAAAGAACAAATCATGTAAAACTAATCTGATAGCTTTCTTTGATAGGATAATGAGTCTTGTGGATAAGGGAGAAGCGGTGGATGTGGTATACCTAGACTTTCGTAAGGCATTTGATACGGTCTCGCATGATATTCTTATCGATAAACTAGGCAAATTCAACTTAGATGGGGCTACTATAAGGTGGGTGCATAACTGGCTGGATAACCGTACTCAGAGAGTAGTTATTGATGGTTCCCAATCCCGCTGGAAAGGTATAATGAGTGGGGTTCCGCAAGGGTCTGTTTTGGGACCGGCTCTGTTCAATATCTTCATCAATGACTTAGATATTGGCATAGAAAGTACGCTTATTAAGTTTGCAGATGATACCAAACTGGGAGGCATTGCAACTGCTTTGGAGGATAGGGTCAAAATTCAAAATGATCTGGACAAATTGGAGAAATGGTCTGAGGTAAACAGGATGAAGTTTAATAAAGACAAATGCAAAGTGCTCCACTTAGGAAGGAACAATCAGTTTCACACATACAGAATGGGAAGAGACTGTCTAGGAAGGAGTATGGCAGAAAGCGATCTAGGGGTTATAGTGGACCACAAGCTAAATATGAGTCAACAGTGTGATGCTGTTGCAAAAAAAGCAAACGTGATTCTGGGATGCATTAACAGGTGTGTTGTAAGCAAGACACAAGAAGTCATTCTTCCGCTCTACTCTGCGCTGGTTAGCCCTCAGCTGGAGTATTGTGTCCAGTTCTGGTCACTGCATTTCAAGAAAGATGTGGAGAAATTGGAGAGGGTCCAGAGAAGAGCAACAAGAATGATTAAAGGTCTAGAGAACATGACCTATGAAGGAAGGCTGAAAGAATTGGATCTTTTTAGTTTGGAAAAGAGAAAACTGAGGCCTGGTCTACACACGAGTTTAGGTCGAATTTAGCAGCGTTAAATCGAATTAAGCCTGGACACGTCCACACGACGAAGCCCTTTTTTTCGACTTAAAGGGCCCTTTAAACCGGTTTCTTTACTCCACCTCCGACGAGGGGATTAGCGCTAAAATCGGCCTTTGCGGGTCGGATTTGGGGTAGTGTGGACGGAATTCGACATTATTGGCCTCCGGGAGCTATCCCACAGTGCTTCATTGTGACCGCTCTGGACAGCACTCTCAACTCAGATGCACTGACCAGGTAGACAGGAAAAGCCCCGCGAACTTTTAAATTTTTGAATTTCATTTCCTGTTTGCCCAGCGTGGAGAGCACAGGTGACCACGCAGAGCTCATCAGCACAGGTAACCATGATGGAGTCCCAGGATCGCAAAAGAGCTCCAGCATGGACAGAACGGGAGGTACGGGATCTGCTCGCCATATGGGGAGACGAATCAGTGCTAGCTGAACTCCGTAGCAGTAAACGAAATGGCAAAATATTAGAAAAAGTCTCAAAGGCCATGAAGGACAGAGGCCATAACAGGGACGCACAGCAGTGCCGCGTGAAAATTAAGGAGCTAAGGCAAGCCTACCACAAAACCAGAGAGGCAAATGAAAGGTCCGGGGCAGAGCCGCAAACATGCCGCTTCTACGCGGAGCTGCATGCCATGCTAGGAGGTGCAGCTACCACTACCCCAACCGTGTGCTTTGACTCCATCAATGGAGAATCACGCAACAGGGAAGCGGGTTCGGGATACGAGGAAGATGATGATGAAGACAATGAAGATAGCTCACAGCAAGGAAGTGGAGAAACCGGTTTCCCCAACAGCCAGGATATGTTTATCACCCTGGACCTGGAACCAGTAACCCCTGAACTCACCTAAGGCGTGCTCCCAGACCCTGAGGGCACACAAGGGACCTCTGGTGAGTGTACCTTTGTAAATATTACACATGGTTTAAAAGCAAGCGTGTTTAATGATTAATGATTAATTTGCCCTGGCAATCGCGGCCAGTACAGCTACTGGAAAAGTCTGTTAACGTGTATGGGGATGGAGCAGAAATCCTCCAGGGACATCTCCAGAAAGCTCTCCTTCATGTACTCCCAAAGCCTTTGCAAAAGGTTTCTGGGGAGGGCTGCCTTATCCCGTCCGCCATGGTAGGACACTTTACCACACCAGGCCAGTAGCACGTAGTCTGGAATCATTGCATAACAAAGCATGGCAGCGTATGGTCCCGGTGTTTGCTGGCATGCAGACAACATCCATTCCTTATCTCTCTTTGTTATCCTCAGAAGAGTGATATCATTCACGGTCACCTGGTTGAAATGGGGCGATTTTATTAAGGGGACATTCAGAGGTGCCCGTTCCTGCTCGGCTGAACAGAAATGTTCCCTGCTGTTAGCCACGCGGTGGGGGGGAGGGGTGAAGTGATCATCCCAGAGAATTGGGGGGGTGTGGGGGGGGGTAGTTGGGTTTGTGCTGCATGTTAACCCGGAAACCGCAGCACCTCCTTTTACATTGCAAACCCATTTTAAATGGCCAACCCAACGGGTGCTTGGTATGGGAAATGAGGGCGCTACTGTTTGAAACTATTCCCACATGTTAAGAAGGTTAAAAAAGCCAAAAGACTGTGGCTTACCATGGCTGCCTGCAAGCCGAAATCTGTTGCCTGGCACTGCATGAGTGATCTCTCACACCAAACCGGCAGGCCCTCAATATAAGAGGAAAAATGCGACCTTGTAACGAAAGCACATGTGCTGTGTAATGTGAACAGCAAAATTTAACGTGAAAGAGTGTACCCATTGTTCTCTAAAATGTGTCTTTTTTAACCACCTCTTCCTTCTCCTCCACCAGCTGCAAATGTTTCTCCTTCGCAGAGGCTAGTGAAGATTAGAAGGAGAAAACGGCGGACTCAGGATGATATGTTCTCGGAGCTCCAGATGTCCTCCCACGCTGACAGAGCACAGCAGAATGCATGGAGGCAGTCAATGTCAGAGTGCAAAAAAGCACAATAGGAATGAGAGGAGAGGTGGCGGGCTGAATCGTGGGCTGAAGAGAGCAAGTGTCGGGCTGAAGAGGATAGGTGGTGTCAGCTTGCTGACAGAAGGCAAGAGTCGATGCTCCGGCTGCTGGAGCATCAAACTGATATGCTCCGGCTGCTGGAGCATCAAACTGATATGCTCCAGTGTATAGTTGAGCTGCAGGAAAGGCAGCAGGAGCAGAGACCGCCGCTACAGCCCCTGTGTAACCAACAGTCCTCCTCCCCAAGTTCCATAGCCTCCTCACCCAGACGCCCAAGAATGCAGTGGGGGGGCCTCCAGCCACCCAGTCACTCCACCCCAGATGATTGCCCAAGCATCAGAAGGCTGGCCTTCAATAAGAGTTAAAGTTTTAAAGTGCAGTGTGTCCTTTTCCTTCCCTCCTCCCCCACCCCTCCCGGGCTACCTTGGCAGTTATCCCCCTAGTTGTGTGATGAATTAATAAAGAATGCATGAATGTGAAGTAACAATGACTTTATTGCCTCTGCAAGCGGTACTCGAAGGGGGGAGGGGAGGGTGGTTAGTTTACAGGGAAGTAGAGTGAACCGGGGGGGAGGGGAGAGCGGAGGGTTCATCAAGGAGAAACAAACAGAAGTTTCACACGGTAGCCTGGCCAGTCACAAAACTGGTTTTCAAAGCTTCTCTGATGCACACTGCGCCCTGCTGTACTCTTCTAACGGCCCTGGTGTCTGGCTGCGCGTAATCAGCGGCTGGGCGATTTGCCTCAACCTCCCACCCCGCCATAAATGTCTCCCCCTTACTCTCACAGATATTGTGGAGCGCACAGCAAGCCGCAATAACAATTGGAATATTGGCTTCGCTGAGGTCTATCCGAGTCAGTAAACTGCGCCAGCGCACTTTTAAACGTCCAAATGCACATTCCACCACCATTCGGCACTTGCTCAGCCTATAGTTGAACAGGTCCTGACTACTGTCCAGGCTGCCTGTGTACGGCTTCATGAGCCATGGCATTAAGGGGTAGGCTGGGTCCCCAAGGATAATGATAGGCATTTCAACATCCCCAACGGTTATTTTCTGGTCCGGGAAGAAAGTCCCTTCCTCCAGCTTTTGAAACAGACCAGAGTTCCTGAAGACGCGAGCATCATGTACCTTTCCCGGCCATCCCACATTGATGTTAGTGAAATGTCCCTTGTGATCCACCAGTGCTTGCAGCAGCATTGAAAAGTACCCCTTGCAGTTTATGTACTCGGAGGCTTGGTGCTCCGGTGACAAGATAGGGATATGGGTTCCATCTATCGCCCCACCACAGTTTGGGAATCCCATTGCAGCAAAGCCATCCGCTATGACCTGCATGTTTCCCAGAGTCACTACCCTTGATATCAGCAGCTCTTTGATTGTGTTCGCTACTTGGATCACAGTAGCCCCCACAGTAGATTTGCCCACTCCAAATTGATTCCCGACTGACCGGTAGCTGTCTGGCGTTGCAAGCTTCCACAGGGCTATCGCCACTCGCTTCTCAACTGTGAGGGCTGCTCTCATCCTGGTATTCTGGCGCTTCAGGACAGGGGAAAGCAAGTCACAAAGTTCCATGGAAGTGCCCTTACGCATGCGAAAGTTTCGCAGCCACTGGGAATCGTCCCACACCTGCAACACGATGCAATCCCACCAGTCTGTGCTTGTTTCCCGGGCCCAGAATCGGCGTTCCACGGCATGAACCTGCCCCAGTAACACCATGATTTGCACATTGCTGGGGCCTGTACTTTGTGAGAGGTCTATGTCCATGTCAATTTCCTCATCACTCTCGTCACCACGTTGCAATCGCCTCCTCGCCTGGTTTTGCTTTGGCATGTTCTGGCTCCGCATATACTCCAGGACAATGCGCGTGGTGTTCATAGTGCTCATAATTGCCGCGGTGATCTGAGCGGAATCCATGATCCCAGTGCTATGGCGTCTGGGCTGAAAAAAGGCGCGAAACTATTGTCTGATGGAGGGTTGGAGGGAGGGGCGAGTGACGACATGGCTTACAGGGAATTAAAATCAACGAAGGTGGCTGTGCATCAGGGAGAAACACAAACAACTGTCACACAGAATGGCCCCCCCAAAGATTGAACTCAAAACCCTGGGTTTAGCAGGCCGTTGATTTCACGGAGGGAGGGGGAAGTAAATGAATACAGAACACATCTGGTCCATCTATTTTTTACATCTTAAGCTGGCAGCAGATGGTGCAGCATGACTGATAGCCATCGGCATCTTCTGGGTTCTTGGCAAAAGATGCTGTACTACGATTGCTAGCCATCATCATCAAGACGGTTCAATAGGACTGCCAGCAGGACTGAGTCTCCAGGAGACAAAACATGTCTGTCTAGGTGCCTCTGACCGAACTCACTGAGGAATACGACGACGATAGATACCAGTCGTAATACAGCATCTACTGCCAAAAGGCAAGGAGCTGCTGCTGTATAGCAATGCAGCCCCACGTCTGCCAGCACCCAGATAGCCGATGACGGCTACCAGACATACTGCACCGTCTACTGCCAAAAGGCAATTAGCTGCTGCTGTGTAGCAATGCAGTACCATGTCTGCCGGCACCCAGATGACATATGGTGATGGTGAGCTGAGCTGAGCTGAGCTGAGCGGGCTCCATGCTTGCCGTGGTATGTTGTCTGCACAGGTAACCTAGGTAAAAAGGCGTGAATCGATTGTCTGCCATTGCTCTGACGGAGGGGGAGGAGCCTGACGACATGTACCCAGAACCCCCCGCGACACTGTTTTTGCATCATCAGGCATTGGGATCTCAACCCAGAATTCCAATGGGCGGCAGAGACTGCGGGAATTGTGGGATAGCTACCCACAGTGCAACGCTCCGGAAGTCGACGCTAGCCTCAGTACTGTGGACGCAGTCCGCCGACTTAATGCACTTAGAGCATTTTATGTGGGGACACACACAATCGACTGTATAAAACTGATTTCTATAAAACCGGCTTCTATAAATTCGACCTAATTTCGTAGTGTAGACATACCCTGAGAGGGGACATGATAGCAGTTTTCTGGTATCTAAAAGGGTGTCATAAGGAGGTGGGAGAAAACTTGTTCATCTTAGCCTCTAAGGATAGAACAAGAAGCAATGGTCTTAAACTGCAGCAAGGGAGGTTTAGGTTGGACATTAGGAAAAAGTTCCTAACTGTCAGGGTGGTTAAACATTGGAATAAACTGCCTAGGGAGGTTGTGGAATCTCCATCTCTGGAGATATTTAAGAGTAGGTTAGATAAATGTCTATCAGGGATGGTCTAGACAGTATTTGGTCCTGCCATGAGGGCAGGGGACTGGACTCGATGACCTCTCGAGGTCCCTTCCAGTCCTAGAGTCTATGAATCTATGAATAGAGAAGAACTTTTATCTTATTTCAAAAGATCAGTTCTGCAAAGTGTCTGAATATCAAGTGATGGAATGAAAAGCAGAAGTGGTTGAACTTCTTGCAGTCAGTGCAATCAAAGGAAAAGAGATGAAATGTCTATACATCTCAGGAGAATGCTTGTAAAAGCAAAAATGTACTAGCAGACACGATGAATTGCATTCTGTAAGGGGAGAAACAACGCAGGGAAATTCACAGTAAAAAGCGTGAAATTAGCCAGCATAAATATTAATGGCACCAACAGCTTCCCCAATTACCTATCCTAGATAAGGCCAGAGGATGAGTGAATAGGGTCACTCAGGTGGGGTCATAAGCCCCTTCTATCACTGTTCTCCCTACTTAAGATCAGCCTCAGAATGCCTAAGGCATTTCTAAGGCACTTATTGCCCTGTCATATGTCAGTGTAATGTATTTTAAAGGCAATGGCTCACGTCTCTATCTTTCTGAAATGCTTCTTGTCAGCTTTCATTCCACATAAACTTACAACTGATCTATGTGTTAGTGCTTATTGCCAAGTGGGTAGATTAAAACACCAGCTTTTCTAAACCTCCATGAATTATATGATGTCCTGATAACAATAAGAACATAGCATTTATCAAAGATTAGATTATCTATAAAGAGCTGTAGAACAAATCTCAAAACAAAACACTTCATGGTTATGCATTTTGCTTAAAGCAATGAGGAGGCGCTGTGATGTAACATCTTGGGAATGCTTCCCCTCTGACACTGATTTTTACACCTGCGGAATACTATTGGCCTGGATGGGATTATGTCTCACTTACATCAGCGCAGATCAGAATAGAACCGGGCTCCTTGTTTCTAAAGGCATCCTGGGTTGCAGGTGAAAGCAATACACACAGTCGTGTCTTTTCAGCAGTTCTAGCAGTAGAATGTTAAGAAAACTTGCCCATAATTTTAAAGTCTGTAGACAACAGGCATGTAAATCCTCCATAAAACAGCAACTCTGAAAGGTCTGTTGGAGACAATTCCAGCTGTACTCAGCACCGAATCGGATGGCAAGGGGCAAGGAAACTCATGCCAGGTTAACTTCTTCCCAGTCCTGTAGCTGGCTGTGGTTGTTTGCCCCTGGTGCAACTTAGAGCATCCATACTTGTTCTTCTTTTCATGGGTAGAACACTACTGTAACTGTCCATACCTCTAAGTGGGCAGGAGCTGTGCCAGCAGCTGGTTATTGTAATTAGTGACTCCTGGTCATGCCCGCTTTTTTCCTAGCTATGCTGAGGGTGGGGACTAGGAGGACATAGTAGTCACTACATT
The DNA here is from genome assembly GCF_028017835.1 of Emys orbicularis. Classification (NCBI taxonomy): domain Eukaryota; kingdom Metazoa; phylum Chordata; order Testudines; family Emydidae; genus Emys; species Emys orbicularis. The sequence goes on from NC_088684.1 coordinate 82,437,109, forward strand.
AGACCTATGCCACTGGAGAGTCCCCTATACAGGGGAATGCTCAGTTAGTTGATAAAGCTAGCTTTTGGGTGTTTCCCCCCCGCCCCCACTCCTGGGTAGAGTCTGGCCCCAGGGTCTCCAGAGTAAACTCCCACATTCTAGTAAGATAGAGCACTGTGGAATCCACGCTGCTCTGCTCTGTTTTTCACAAGCTCCTGTGGAGGTGAGTAAAGAGTCAGCTAGCATAGTCCAACACATGTTCTTCAGCCTTGGAGAGCAGGCTGAGATTTACAGGCCAGTTTAGGTGTTGTATTCCCCTCACATCAAAGGCTGCACATTCCACTTGCCCACAAAATACTGTAAGATGGGAATTCGTGAGGCCGATGGTACCCAGGGGCATAATGTGCTGTCCTTGTAGAGGGAAAGCCAACCTGTCTTTTCCAACGTCCTTAATGCAGTTGGAAAAGAATAGTTCAGTCCCTTCCCTTCAGAGACCTGTATCCCACCCTCCATTATTTTTCAAGCTAAGCGGCGTCTCTGGGTCACAAACTACAACTTCCTTGGTATTAGCATGGACAAACATCAATTAATTTCACTAAACATTCACATTTTGGCCTCCAGCAGCTTTAAATGGAAACTTTCCATTTTCCTATCCACCGACACCATGGGGATCTGAATAGAGCTCAATTTTCCATTAAAGGCCACAGCCTTTGTTTTTAAAATAAATCGGACAATGCTAGATGGGTGAGGCCCACAGCTCTGGAAGCACTAAATTAAAAGGCTGACTGGGGCGACTCCCTACATAGCACCATGTCCTCTCTGTTTATCTCTAGGTCACTGAAACAATAACAAAAAGAAAACAAATTAAAGGACAAATGCTTAAAACGTAGTAGTAGGGGGGAAAATGATTGACACGGAATGAAGCAGTAAACAAGGCCTGATCACTTTTGATCCATCCACATGACTCTAGTTTTAAATTCTGATTCCCAGTCTCAGGGATTTCAGTGGGAGGTCAGCGCCTTGTTGTTTCAGGCCGTATAAATTGAACTGCTACTTTCTTCAAATAGAAAGTGTTTTTCTCTCCCACTATAGGGCTTGTATCTTTGTCATTCTTTGGGTAAGGATCTCTCAAGGCAGCTTGGAGAAAAGGTGGATTCCTGCAGGAGTAGCTTAGGGTTTGGTTTACACTTAGCTATGCTGGTATAGTCCCCGTAGCATAGATGTGGTCTATGTTAAGATTTCAAAAGAGACTAGGGGATTTAGACATCACTTCCATTCATTTCAGTTGAAGAATTGTGTTGAAATCCCCTAGAACTCTGACAAATTCAGACTAGAAATAAGGTGCAAAATCTTAACAGTGAGGTTGATTAATCATTGGAACAAGTTACCTAGGGATGTGACAGAGTCTCTGTCACTTGAAATCTTTAAATCTTTCTAAAAGATACGTTCTAGCGGAACCAGAATTTATAGGCTTGATGCAGGAAGTTCTGTGTGCCATTATTCTATGGCCCGTGTTATGCAGGAGATCAGAGCAGGTGATCATCATGGCTCAATGTATGAATATGTGAATTTTTTCTGAAGTTCAGAGGCGGAAGCTAAATTGCTGTTGATTTTACGTCAGTAATCTGTTAAACAGAGTTGGCTTTTCTCTTTGACTGGTCCATAGATGGAGCAAAGAAAGAGGGTCTGGAAGTACAGAGGCTTGACCTTTTCTCCTACCTCTGAATGAGGTCTGGTCTACACTTAAAATTTAGGTTGACATAGGCACAATGCTCTGGGATGTGAAAAATCCACACCTCGGAGTACTGTAGCTATGCTTGCCTATCCCCTGGTGTAGGTAGGTCAAAGGAAGAATGCTTCCACCTACCTAGCTACCCTCACTCAGGTAGGTAGTGTTTCTACAGTAATGGAAAAATCCCTTCTAATGCTGTTGGCTGCATCAACACTATGATGCCTGACATGTGACCTGAAAAAGAGATGGCGGCGCATGGGAGATGATTTCTTGAAATTTTGGGAAGGGGTGACTTTGAAGCATTTCCCCCCCTTTCCCCATAACTACATGTATGGGGACAGTACCAGTCAGAAATGCGACTTGTTTAGAAGGAGGGGACGGTTCATTATATGCCAGTGTCCCTGAACACAGGAGAGAGCATATCATAGTGGAATCACTTGTTTCTGGAAATTAACAGGTGGGGCCTGCAAACTGGCTAGCCAAGGTTCTATGACATAGCAAAAGATTGGTCACTGCAACAGATGTAACTCCTGGCATTTGTGCGGGTGGAATGCTGTTTGACGAGGGGGAGATACAGTCCGCCTACACCTTTGCATCACGGATACTATCTTGTCCAATGGGCAGCAAGGGCTGCATATGGCGATTTAGCACTACTAATACCGAGCTATGAGGCAATGTACTGTTAACCCTGGAGAGTGATATATTCTGTGTATTGACAGAAAAGTGAAGCTCTAGCAGCATTACAAGCTTCCCCACTAACATGAAAAATCCCTGCTCTGAAAGGGTCACCATGAGGCGAGAGGATGGTTCGCTCTCCATGCCCAGACACCTCTTGGCCGAGTCTCTCAGCTAAGAATGCCAACCAGTGCCATTCCTGTGTGCGCATTTTTATATGGCCACCTGTCCACTGGGAAATGGACTGAGACCACCAAAATAATATCACGTAGACTGCTGAACAGCCCAAGATGGCAACCGCTCACTCATAAGAACAATTAAGTAACAAAAGCTTTATATCCAGTGACCAATCCCTGAGCCATCAATTCCCCCTTGCTATTGAGTATTCGAGAAATAGTTTTTTGAGCTTTGCAGCTATTATGGTTCTACATCAGTGTTTGATTTTTCTGAATTTTTAAAAAAATTAAACAGGCCTGTTTATTACAAATATAAAATCTGAACAGGAAATGCAGAGACTCCTGTTGTTTTCATCTAGAGATAAGTTTTTTTGAGACATCCTCCCACCAAAGGTTCAGACTGTTAATTTCTGCAATTTTTCTACACATGTTCTTGGCACTTAATCTTCCATCCCTTTTAGGAGACTGTCACTCTAAATTAGCTCATATGGAATTCACCTGTTAATTGAAGTAATATATTTTGCAGTTCTCTCCATTTTTTGGTATAATTATCTTGGATAAATGTAACCAGCATACATTATATCTCAAACTTAGCATTTGATAATATGTTCCCTGGCCAGTCCATAAATATATGCTCATACTTGTCATGCTGCATGTTTCTGCATGCTGCGTTGTTGCAATAGGTTACCAACAATAAAACAGAAAAGCGGATACTCTGCGCTTAATGTTTGCCACTGTAACATGCTGTCAACATTTTAATAGGGGACTCCCACGCAAATTCCTCATCCCATAGCCTGTGTCAAACTCTGTGTCCCGGAGGGGAAGGAAGGAATGTGTTGCAGAGAGGAGGAATTTTGGGACTATTCATTTGTATTTCAATTTAAACAAATATCTTTCTCCTAACCATAGCGAGGTGGCAACAGGCTTTTACTTCTTGTTTTGTTTTGTTGTACTGTACTTAATACGTAATACGAGTTCATGACTTACACAGAACTTTTGTCCTGGAACATGTGGATAGCATAGCATGGTGTTCGGTTCGTGCAATTGGAAACATGGGTAGGATGGTATGAAGGCTTGTGAAGTGGGCCAGAGGTATCTTCTGCTGGAAATCTTTTTTTAATATCTTTGCAATTTGGTGCAATTAGTCCAGTCCAATGGTGTTGCCAACCCCCCTAGTTTTTGTTCAAGGCTTCTCTTGAAACTGGTCTGCTTGCTAGTAAGACATGACATTTCTACCCTTTTAAAATATCCTTATCTCCATAGCAGTATCACCAGAAGGGGAGGAAATCATTCCAGTCTTCTTGGCAGTTTGGTGTTGGCACTTCAACAAGGGACTCCTGGTTGCTGCCTCCTGCACATCACTGAGTTGCTGCAGGGAAGCTGTGAGATTCAGACCAAGAGGGGAGCTGCTCCACAGTATATAAGAGTTGGAGAAACAACATGTTATACTCCTGAGGGCATTCTGCACCAAAAAATTTAAAATTCTGCACACAATATTTTAAATTTCTGCAAGTTTTATTTGTCAATAAATAAAGGCAGAGGCTCCAGCATGGCAGTGGGGAGCACAGGCCACTGACTGCACGAAGGTGGGACATCACCTTGCAGCCCCCACACCCTCGGGACCCTAACTCAGCAGTGATGCTGCACCCGACCCTGACACAGCACAAGGCCTGGGCTTGCCCCAGAAACACCCTGGGGCCCTGCCCCTCTGTGCCAGGCACACCAGGTGTGGGTCAGGCAGGCTCAACCAGGCAGAATCCACAGCAGCCTCGGATGGCCATGAGAGGCAGTTACAGCTCATTCCTACAGTGCAGCTGAATGTGTGCAAATTCAATTGAGATATGGAAATGCATGACACTTGGCAGCCTTGTGTATATATAGGGCCAGATCCAAAGCCCATTGAACTCAAGGGTAGTCTTTGGATCAGGCCTGGTACATTTTTCACTTCACATTATCCACTTTGCCACAAGAGTTTAAGGATTTATGGACTTCGGGGGTACGAATACAAGATATACTATAGGTCACACAGGTGAAATAAGGCTATGTCTAGACTCTACACTACGAGCTAAGGGTGTGATTCCCTGCTTGCATAGACATACTTGTGCTAGCTCTCATCTGAACTAGCATGCTAAAAATAGCAGTTTAGTCACAGTAACATGGGTGGCAGCATGTGCTAACAGCCCCGAGCACCTACCCATGGGGTTTGTACTCAGGGCAGCTAGCACGTGCTTCCGCCCCCATGCTACTGTGGCTACACTACTACTACTATTAGTGTGCTAGTTCAGATGAGAGCTGGAGCCTAAGAGAGATTTGTTTGTGTCTGAGCCTTTTTACCTTCCGGTTGAACTAGAACCATCCCATTTGCCGCTTCAAAGCCATTTAAACCATCTCAAACTCATTCTCAATAACTCCTACTTGGTAAATATTGACAGCTTGTTGCCCTCTGAAGGATTCTTTCCCACTGTTACCCTCTGGGAGTTTTTCTTTGCTCTACTAACACTTGGCAATTTTTCATAGGGTAGTTTCCCTTTAGTCTTGTTTTGCTAACACCTGTTATTGAAAACCCAGGATTTGCTCTTCAGCAGCACAGCTCTGCCATCCATGCATTTACTAATGATCTCCATTATTCACAAATACGTTAATGTCCCTCTCAGTGGGTTATTACAGTAATAAATTCCTTTTTCAAAGGTGTAGGCTGGATTTTTGTATACTGAAGTACACTGGATTTTCTTCACGCAAACTCCTTACACTAAAGTAAAAAAGTAAGAGCTAAGGATGGCCTAAATGCCATTAAGGCCACAGTCCTGCTACATGTTCCATGCAAGCAGATCACTGTGCCAGCCTGGAGCCCCTCTGAAGTCAACAGATACCGAAGTCCACCTGTCTGGAAGAAGCTCAGCATTAGGGCTTACGTAAGTTCATGTTCTTACATTGATGACAGGTGTGGGGTTGAAGGTCTTATTAACTGCGACTGATTTCCCCCCCCCCTTCTTCTTGCAAGTTATAGAAGAACAGAAAATTCACAGTTTGTACAAATCATAAATATAGTCAGAAATGGCAACAGTAGTAAGCAGCTTTCTATGTCCCAGAGGAAGACGACAACAACAATAAAAAACCCTCTCCAACACACAAGTGATAGCACTGAATAGTTTTACTTGCTGTTACTGGGGGAACATAGCTGCTTTTTTATTTATTTAAACCTCTGTATGGGAAAGTGTTACATAATTTCAAAATATTATGAATGATATGGAATGAACTATTTCCTGATCCACTTTAATTCAAAACTAAAATGTTGTAAATCAACTGTCATTTCCGTACAAGACAAAGGCAAACAATCATCATTTTTTGTTTGGTACAGATTTCCTTTATCACTTCAGCTTGTGTTTTCACAGGCCTGGGGAGAGAAAGGGGAAATACTATCCTAACATCATTCTACTGACCAAGCTTGGTGCTTTGATGTTTAGTATCAATATGGCTTTATATGTTCCTAAGTGAACAGTGCAACATTTTTATCTTTTAAATATTTATTCAACATTCAAACTGTAGCTGAACATTATTCCAAATAAAAGCAGAAAGTCTCCAGCAATCCGATTTCATCCCAGAAACCTATGTAAACTGCAGCTCCAGGCTGGGTAGCAATAGCGAAGACAATAGACATGAGAGTATGATTCAAAAACATCTGTCATCCTTCAGTCAGTATTTTGCAGTTACGATACCCTTTCTCCCAGCCAAACTATAAAGCAATATGAAAACCAAACTCAAGGCAAATGAAGTTTTTATACACAGGTAAGACTTCCTTATATTTTTAGACAGTCCCATTATTAACAACAAAGCTCTTTAATGAAAAAAGCTGGAATTTACATACATGATTTAAATTAAAGGGACACGGACAAGGCTGGAAGGACTAATTTTAGACATGCCAGCTGTGTTTTGGTTTGTGAACCTGTGCATGTGACACTGGTCTTCTGCTACATGACTAAACAGGCAGGGTATTGAAATGTAATCATTACAAAATAAATGCTGCACAGGCCTTTTGCATTCTTCAGTTCTTTGCCTCCTTAGAAGAATGGAGCAGGCTGGCAGAATCAAGGAACAGTAGCACGTCTGATGGGAGAACCTAGTGCCATGTCTTTCCAGTGAATGAGCAATGCTGGGATTTCAGCAATGCTGGAGCACATCTTGGAGGCACCATTTCATTCTCTCTCCTCCCCCTCCCTCCAAATCAGGTTGGAATCTAATTACAGTATATAAAAAAAAAAGTATACAGAGAGGAGGTTTAATTGTAGTTTTGAGATACTTGTAAGTAACCCTTTTAAAATGGAGAAGGAGCAAAAAATTCCCATTCATCCAAACTCTTTTTCCACGACCTTTCCACATTCTACAGAGCAATCTTTCAGGCATCTGTTGTTGTTGCCACGCTAGGATTAAAGGGATAGGGCTACAAAAAAGACTGAGTTCACATTTCTGTTAGGACCTTTGACTGAGGTGATTCCTGGTATAGCTGAGGAAAACCTCAAATTGCTTAAAATAAAAGTGAAAGCAAAGATTAGTGTGTTTATATCTTTGTTTGTCCCACTCCTTTGTCATTTCCATACCATGAACAAACCCTCTCCAACGCATAGAGATAAAGCTGCAGTTGGAGTTTCCTAGCTGAGATTTGTTTTCAGATTAATTTTTATACACCACAGAGGTTAAGTATTTGATTTTATTGGAGTTTGTTTCAGGCATGATGGGGATCAAGTGGATCAGCAATTGGAGTAGGTTATAGATAGATATATAAAAATAATTTAATTCTTTACTCTAATACACGTCCGTCAGCATGTGAGCATAGCATATATAATGCTGGAGAGCTAGAGTGATTCTGTCCAGCTTTTCTGGTTGTCCAGCCAGAGCCATGTAAATTGCAGGAAACAAACTGTTAAAACTCCAGTACTGCAATGTCTATAAAGGTACTGGACCGTACGTAACAATTTAAATGGCCATTGATTACATTTTGCAGTCAATTATATTTAAAAACTAAAATTTACCAACGTGAGGCGTCTCCCCTATCAAAGCCTTAAGACACCAATTATACTGCTCAGCCCTACTCTTGATTTTATAAAATACTGTTTAAGATGTAGCACAATAAATGTGCTGCTTATGCACTCTAACATAGAGCACAGAAATACAACACTACAAAGTGCAAGTCCAACCATCTCCACAGTGGGAAAAGTGCGAATGTTAAAAATATGCATGTGGCTTAACACAAGACATTTAAAAACTATTACATGTAAATCACGAACTAAATGCTTTCATCTTTACCATATACAAGACTGAAAACATATGGTCAGCTGCTGATTCATCTCTTGCAGTAGTAGTGTAATCTTCAGAAAGGTAAAAGATGTTGAAAAATCAGGGATAAAAAACAAGTGTCCAAAAATGATCCCATTTACTACTTTACCAGTAGTTATGTTTTCAAGACGTAAACATGGAAAGTCCCCTTGGTCTTCAGCATCAGTAAATGATATCCTCTCAAATAGCCAAACCAGCCAACGTAGACCAAAACCAAATTAATGTCACACACACAGGCACCCCACAGGAAAAAGTGCACTTCCAATAGCAGGTACAAAAATAAATTGGCACGCTCTTTTTGACACAGTGAAGATATCTTTTTAAAAGCTTTTCCACAACGTTAATAAGTCATTTTGTAAGTCAGAGCAAGTCTGTAGCAGAGCACTACAAGAATGCACTTGACTAGCTTGCAAAGTGTACAGGTGATTGTAAGACAGATGGGAATGGAGGCTCTTGTTTCATTTTTGTTCTTGCATGACTGATATGGGTAACTAATTTTACTCCTTTGGTCCCAGTGGTAAGAGTCTGTTTCCCCCCAGTTCTGGCATCAGTTGTTAGTTCTTCACCTGCTCTGAGTAGTAAACACTACATGAATTCATTTAGTCTGAGAGTCTTAGGAAATTCCATGCAGTGTTCCCAATATGCTGCTGGAAAAATTGTGTATTTGAAGAGCGAGAGAGAGAGAGAGAAGTTTGGTATTGAGTCCTATTTTTGCATTTCCAGTAGTAACTGCAGCTCGATAATGCTGAATAGAAACAGTCTTAAGACCCCTTCCTGGAAGGGTAGCCTGTGCTAGGAATTCTGGATCAAACGTCTATAATGTGGCATCACTTCGTGTTCAGGCAGATGGAGAGCAAATTCCAAGGCCACTAACACTGGAAATTCGAAGGCTATCAGCTCTCGCCTGTTCAGTCGGAACTTCTCTTCCAGTTTCTGTAACACAGACAAGTTTACAAAAAAAAAAAAAGTCTTAGGGCATTAGAATACCAGTTTCTTGTATCGTCTTACTGGTGGCAATACTCAAAATATTTACCAGTAAACATTCTGCTCTCACTCAAACTTACTGCCTATTGAAGTCTAGTTTTGGAGAGAGAGAGCTGGGGCATTTGCATTACCTAGTACTGGATCTTGCTAGCCATGGAACAGATTGGGGTTGGCCTTTGTGTCATGGGAGAATGCCAGGAGCTGTGCCACCAGTGCAGAAGCCATCTGTAACTTCAGTCCCTATGCTCTCCTGAGTGCAGGGCCTGCTCCTCTGGTAGTGCTCCAGCAGGCACACGCCATTCCAAAAGCAGCAGAGAAGAAGGGGTGGGGGTGGAGGGGGCAAAGGCCTGTATCTTCTCTGTACTGGTTGAAAGAGCTGGCTGGCCATGAGTGGAAGAGCAAACTCTGGCTCCCTTTGGGAGTGTACAGTGCCTCCCAGAACTGTCCCCGAGGCAATGCGGCTCTGCACCATCAGTTGGGCCTGTGCCTAATAGGTACAATCTAGTTCTCAAATCGAACACTATATTTTTTCTCGTAATGACAACATTGCCTACTGAAAAGAATGTGTTCCTATTAAACTGATCTGAACATGCCACTCAGGATCTGTACATGTCAAGTGGCCTTATTTATTAAGCCCCAAATTGGTCAGTAGGCAACCAGCTACCAGAACCAACAAATCATACTAATTTCTTACTAGAAGGACAGTTTGTTCACTTCCCGAAACTCACCTGAACAAGTGGTTTTTTTAATAAGCCATAGATGGTGCACAAGTGGCATTTTCATTCATTCCATTTCTTTCTTTTAGCAGAAAAACTTAAATCTGGTTTTCTTGCAGTGACTATTGAGTCATGAACAGCTATCAAATCAGGCTCTGAGGGAGGTAAGGCACAACTGCTCTCACATACTCCCTCTCAAGAGCTTGACACAAATGTTGGTGACTTTCCTAACAGAATAACCACATCTGCCAGATGATTTATTAATTACATCTATTCACAAGAGGGGTCCTCAGCTGATGACTGTGGGTTTTTTGTTGTGATTTGAGACTGTATGTTGTACTATGCTATTGTGGGGAGAAAAAGGGAATTTTAAAAAAATGATTCCCATGTTAATATTAGATCTGTTTGAACCTCTTAATACCTCAGAGGCACAAGGTGACATCTGCAACAATAATTGAACAGTGAAGAATGGAAGCTGCACTACCCTCAAGGGGAGAAGATACTGGTTTCAGAGGTGGCTTTCTGCTATAATTTGTCTGTTCTGCTGTTTCTTTTGGATTTGTACACTAGTGGAATGCAGTCAATTGTTTTGGGGTTTGATTTTTTTTCCAGTTCTGACCTGCCCATTTCACTTTTTGTTGACTCTGTGGTAGACTCTTTGATGACAGAGTGAACAACCAAGCTTGAAGGGAAGCTCAGTATCTACTCAGTCAGAGGGGTAGTCGTCTCAGGACGACTGCTGCTGCAGTCCTTTTTTTCAGCTGCCCTATTCTAACTTAAGTGGACTGCCAAACCAGCTCAATGTTCCCAATCAGGCTGGCATAAAAGGCGGTTTAAGCCACTTCTGCCCCCCTGCTCCTGAATTCCCTTGGGTCAAGCACCATATGTCATTTGGCTGAAGGCAAGGATCTGGCCCTCAACCTCTAGTTCAGTTCTTCTGTAGTTATACAAGCTCAGCATTTAAGTAGTTGCTGGATCAGAGCCTTAGAACATTTTCTTCCCTCTCTTATTTAATTAAAACCTAGTTATGGAAAGGGTCAGAAGACAGAACACTTTACTCTGGAGAAGGTGATTCACGCATGAAGTGCTGTGATGAAAATAGCATTCTATCACCTGAAAACTGAATTTGCTGAATAAAACCAGAGTTATAGGATTAGGGGATTCTCAAACTTCTTTATCAGGCACACCATGTTGTCTTAGTGTCTCGTGGAGACCTCCCAGCCATTCAGTCACATTGATTAACCTTCCCAGCCAGTTATGACTGCACTGACCACCCCCTTCCTCTTGTGATCAAGTAATTTCCTTGGCGCAACTATCACAATTGCGTGTGCACGAACACACACCACGTATATTAAGGACGTATTTAGTTGTTGTCTTTGAATCTGGTTTAGCAACTGGAAGCCACGAGGACTGCCAAGACCATGTTGTTATCCAGCTCTGAGAACCACAGTTTGGGAACTTCTGCTGTGGAAAACACTAGTGGCCGAAGGATACTTACATCTATAAGATGTTTAACTTCATGTTTTCTGAGGTCACTGCCAATTTTGGCTGCTAGTAGGACACACGCTCCAGCACAAAGCTTTCTGTTCTGCTTGTTTAGTTTCCCTTTGAGAGCAAGCTTCTCAAAGTAGACAAAGGCCATGGCCACAGTGGGTTCCTCAAAACCACACTCTTCTTGAGCTAGTTTGCGCATCTCTCGCTTGAGGCTGAGGAAAGAGAACACAGAGATAGACATGCTGTGTGAGCTGACCCAGAATTCACAGATTAAAGCAAGAGATGCTTTCATGCGCAAGCAAACAGGTGGTGGGTGGGTGGGGGAATGCAATTTACATGGTTGGTAACTTTCTGTTTCTATTTGCTATTATCTAATATAAATCAAATCCCCCAATAAATATTCACTCTGGCGTTTCAGCTATGAGAAGCAAGTTACTAAATCACTAAAAATGATGTAGCAGAACCATTAAGATACACATGCCTTACTGAATAGCTGCGTTCAAATTATTGTAATCATTGCCCTTTCCTCTCCTCTTTCCCCTTTTCTGTCTGACACGTTTCGTATCCTGTCACATTTAATTGGTAAGCTCTTCAAACTACTCCAGTACTGCTTCCCTAGTTACTTCTGCAAAGCATCAAGTACACTCTGGGGACTTGCAAATAATAATAATTTGAAGGTTCAAATGAAAGTGTTTCCCTCTTAAATGTGCAGCTCCTTCAGCTGCATCCTACGGTGAAGTCATAATTCTAGCCTGCTGTGTTGGAAATAGTGGTTTAAGCACCAATTCCGTATTACATCTTCACTGCAACGCTGAATAGAAGGGAAACCCCATCTATAAAATGGTAAGTGCTGGGTCATATCTATCACAGTCTGTTATCTCAACGTTTCCTAACCCGATCCTACCTTGTAGCTGCATTATTCGGGTACACACAGAATCTAATCTCCCCCTTCCTCAAAGTCTGACTAAGCTTTTAGTACCATGAGCTCTGAGATTTTCTGTCCTCGTCACGGCCCTCATAATATAGTGGCTGTCCAGCTCACATCCACCATCCCTTTAGGTTTTTCTTTTTTTTTTTACCTTAACTGGCAAGAATTCTCTATCCAGAAACAGACTCTCAGACTTCCCTATCTTATTTACTCTGCTCACAAGTCAAAGCAAGTGCCTGATTTATTCTGTGCCTTTGGAGGTCATTGTTTCTGAAAATCAATTACTACTGTGATTTCCTTAATGTACAATGGCAACAACAATTCCACAAAAATGTGAGTGTAGTTGCATGCTGTGGCAGGCTTAAATCGTGTGTCATTCTGCACAGTACCTTCTTATTTTACTGAGGGTTAACTTGATGTGAGGGAACTTCTCCTTGAAGGTCTCATTCATGTCTTTTTTGAGGTCTGATGGCTTCACATAGTCGATTACGGTAGTCTGCAACAGATCAGTAGAAATGGATTAGTTATCGTAATCTCTAACAGATCACTCCAAAAAACCAAATTGTGACTTGTATGTCAGTCTTGGGGAAATAATCTGAATTAGCAAAACAGAGTGTGTGATTGCTCTGTCAGAACAAGTGAACTGAAATCTAGAATGATGACTGCTCAGAGCAAACAACCACAAATCGCTATAATAGTAAAATACATGTTAAGATCAGTTTTCAAATGACATGTTGAAAATGAGTTCCAAATATGTGGGTGGATGGAGCCCAGTTAATAAGTATTCTTGTTAGGACAAAGCAAAGACCTAGGTCATAACAGTAATTGATTTAATGCACTTGAGTTTTGTGTGCATGGCTCTATTCAGTTCTGAAGCACAGTGCTAATTTTCTTTCAAGTTTAACTATTTTGCCTTTTCAGAATTTGCACCAGAAGTACCCTTTTGAAGTCCGTGTTGTAACTGTCTATTTTGTTAGAAATGTATATCCCATCTTTCTTTAAATATACACATTCATAAGCCTAAATGGCAGGGAATTCAATGTAATATGAGGTTGCATAACTTAGCTTAGAGTGCTAGTAAGCAGGTAAAAGAAATGTTTAGTCAATCTACATAATCTTAAGAATATCTTTGTGACAGCTTCATTTTGGTGAGATCTCCTCTCCTTTTTGTTATTAAAGGAGTTCTGCTGTAACCTAGAGCCCAAGCAGTGAGAGATTCTCTCTATGTGACAGAAAAGAACTCTTGACTATTGAGGGGGATGCTATCTAGAAAACTGCCTCTTGCCCTCCTGTCTTTAAGGGGGGAGGGATAGCTCAGTGGTTTGAGCATTGGCCTGCTAAACCCAGGGTTGTGAGTTCAATCCTTGAGGGGGCCACTTAGGGATCTGGGGCAAAATCAGTACTTGGTCCTGCTAGTGAAGGCAGGGGGCTGGACTCAATGACCCCTTCCAGTTCTAGGAGATAGGATATCTCCATTAATTTAATTTACTTAAAGATCTTCCCACTACTTTGTTGGCCAAAAATTGCCAAAGCAGTAATGCTCAAACATTCATGTTGGAAAAGTACAGAGATTTCCTGATTATTATTTTTTTAACTGTTTTCACTTGAATAATGGACATGATTGAGAGAAACTCTAACTTCGGCAATTATGGGGCAATGAATGGCTGGTCCTGATCGGCCAGTCTCATTATTTGCTCTCAAAGTCAAGTATAGAAATGTATAAAAGTACAAAACATACAATCCAGGGCATGCATCTGTTGTGAGAAAACTGTACTTTGGTTGCTACAGGTACTTGGCCTCCTGCCTGATTACCCCACCAAGGCATGTGGGTATATCACTTATGTATTATTCCACGTAGTGTGTCCTGTCTGCCTCCCAATCAAGCCAGTGGTAACATATCTTTTCTAATTCCTGTTTTGTTATAAAATGGATTAATCTTTGGCTTCCTCCCCAGACAATGCTAGGGGGGAAAAAGGTGCACAACAGGTAAGCACCACTGACAGGCACAATTGGTAAACCTGTTTTGGTTCTCACAGCCCATGAGGATTATTTAAAAGATTAAGCCTAGCAGTGTTCTAGCTTTATGGAAGCCTAAACCCGCTGAAGAGGAGTATAAATGTGGGTTAATTTCAGATAACTAACAAGTGGTATGGGGGGAAATGTAATTATCCTTTTATTTCTAATCAGCTATTGATATAGAGGGCAACATAACAATCCTAGAAAAAAGCCATGCATGCCCTTCTGGTCTCACTACACTTTCTAAAGTAGAAAGGAGGGGAGTAAGAAGTAATCTTTCCTGCCTTTGCTTAGAAGCCATAAAGGAGGAATAAGGTATAGATATGGGAACTAAAAAGAAAAAGCACATTGAGAAGTCTTCCAATTACTGCCCCACCCCATAAACACCCCCTCCACACATTCTCCCTTAAATCCCCACTACTCAAATTGCAAAGGGCAGTATTTTGGAAGATAAGAGTTACCGTAGTGAAGCTAAGCGACTGATTATGCATTTTTAGTGCAAACCCTTACAGATGGGCTGGCGTTAGTGCATTTGAAATGGTAGCAATTTACCCTGGCAGGCAATCGTCCATTCAGCTAGACAGAGCAAGCACAACAGAAACCTGCGATCATTTTGAGAACCGTGCACACATTCATTCCAGGATGTGTGTTTGTGTGGCACATTAAGCCAATCTTGAGTTTTTCTGCATGCCCAACAAATGAGACAAGTTACTAGGGAGGTTCTAGGCCAACACGCAGCTTTAGCATCTAATCAAGTTGCCAGCAAGATGGATCCAAAGAAACAAATCAAATAAATCTTCTCTGTCTATCCCTGCCCCCTTTGTGTACATACCATAGCTTAATTCTGGGACACCAGAGATTAAACATCTCATTGTTTGAAAAGTTACTGCCTGAATTGTATGCCAGGTTTGCAAACTTGCCTCATATGTACCATAAGCAGTAGCGTAGCTAGGGGGGTTCAGGGGAAGCAGCCGCTTCCCCTCAGTAAATTTTTCAAAAGCGGTGCCTGCCGGGCCGCCACTGGGGTCCTGCAGGCAAGTGGGGGGGGGGGGGGCAGCACGGCCGGACTCCGGAGGAGCCTTTGGGGGGGGGGGGGGGCGGGCACGGCCAGAGGAGCGAAGGGGCTGGCTCCTCGGCCATCGCGCCCCACGCGGCCCCAACATCGCCGCTGCAGCCGCCTCCTGTGGCGGCTCAGGGCTCAGCGGCCGAGCGCTCCGCAGTTGGCGGGCAGCTTCCCTCTCCCCGGCAGCTTCCTGCTTCCGGGCCGAGGGAAGCAGGAAGCTGCTGGGGAGAGGGGATCTGCCCGCCAGCTGCCCCTCGCCTGCCGTGGGCTCCTCCTCTGCAGTGCTGCCTGCCGCGGGGCTGGGGCTCTCCCGGGGCTTTGCCCTGCACGCGCCCAGCACCCCCGGGGCTGCTCCTGCCTCCCCGGGCTGGCCCCAGATCCCCTCTCCCGGGGGGCTGGGGTCCTGCTGCGGCTTGCGCCCCTCTGCCTCCTCCGTGGGGCAGGCAGCCCCAGGGGGTTGAGGCCGTGCCACCCCTTCCCCAGCTTCCCCCTCCAGGCTCCAGCAGCCCCCGCACTGCCCTGCCGGGCCTGTTCAGCCCTCGGCCCCAGCAAGGGGCTAACCTGGGATGGGGTTCGCGCCTGGCGTGCTCTGTGCTTGGGGCGAGGCGGAGATGGAGGAGCGGGCGTTCAGCAGCCCCGCTGGCCGGACTACCAGCTCCACGGAGCCGCCGCCACCTCCTCGAGGCCAAGCGAGGCCGCGGAGACCCAGCGGGACCCCGCGCCCTCCCCAGTCGGGGAAGAGACTGAGAGTCCCTCCCCTTAGGCCCAGACGGTAAGGTGAGTGACCGAGCGCGCGCTGGGCGCTCGGCCCGGGGCCCAGTGCCCCATCCCCCTGCCCGATGCCCCCCACAACACCCCATCTCACCCGGTGCTCCCCAGGGCCTGCCAGGGGGATGGCACCAGGTCCTGCCCTCATGCAACCCGCCCCTACTGTGCAGGTGAAGGGGGCGGCCCAACCTGGGGGGAGCCGCAGCAAAGCCCCGCCTGGAGCTGGTGCAGGAGACGAGCGTGGCTCTCAGCCCAGGCTCTGGCATCAGCCTGCAGCGGGGAGTGGAGCCACCCCCCCGCCGGCTCGGCTCAGCCCAGCCCCGCTCTTAAAAGGACATGGACCCGACCGCGGTTCGGCCCGGCCCGGGGCACGGGGGGGTGTCAGGGTGCGTGCAGGGGGCTCCCGGGTGCCTGCAGGGCCCTGGCAATAGATGGGTCTGGAGAAGCCAGCCAAAGGGGGGGGAGGGCGGAGCGGCCGGAGGAGGAGCCAAGGGGGTGTGTGGCCAGAGGAGGAGCCGGGGGGGGCGCCTTTTTTATGTTTGCTCCCCCTGCTCTTAAAACCTGGCTACGTCATTGACCATAAGGTGTCTGCTATGCTGACCTTCCATAAAGTGCTACAGATGTGTAATGTGCTGGCCCAGTTGGGAACATGCCTATTCTATTATTAATAGATTGTAAGGTGAGAAAACACCATTATCCTCCTCTAGTCTGACCTCCTGCATAGAATATCACCAAGTGATCCCTGCATCAAGCCCATAACTTGTTTGAGCTATAGCAGATCTTTTAGAAAGACATCAAAAACTTGCTTTTAAAGATTTCAAGTAACAGAATACACCACATCCCTAGTAAGTTGATCCGAAGACTAATTGCACTCACTGTTTAAAAATGTGCATCTTATTTCTTATCTGAATTTGTCTACCTTCAGCTTCCGGCCATTTATCCATGCCTGGATAAAAGTGAGGTGTGAGTAGCACTGCAAAGAGGGGAGAGAAATCCTAGAAGCAGCCAAGCCAGGGGAGAAGGTCTGAGCTGAACTTTCTTATTGCTTTTTGTTAATGAAGTCAGTAGAGAGCGGAGTTTTGGACTCTGCACAGTATGCAAACTTAATTTTAGAACAGGTTGAGGGCAGCCACTCACCAGAACCTTCTTTTATAAGCCTTATCAGCTATGCCACAGGGACACACTTTTATTTTCTATATGGCACACTTTATACAAAGAAAACAAACCCAAATACATCCAAATGTGATATAATATTTGACAATTGTCCATCTTTCATCTGATCTCAATGGGAGTCCTTCCACAGACGTTTGGATCAGGCCCAAACTGCTTAGAGAATTAAGTGTGACCCACAATCATTTGAGGTAGATATTATACCCATTTTACAGGCAGGAAAAATTAGGTAGAGCGCGTAAGTAACTTGTGCATGGTTACTCAGCAAGTCAGGAGTAGGATAGGCGATAGAGCCCAGAATTCCTGATTCTCTTTGCTTTAATCATGAGAGTTGATTGTCGAAAATAACGTAGCTCAGCACTAATTAATAATATACTTGGGTTGAGGTCAGGATTTCCTGACCCTCTTCACTAAGGGGACTGAGGGCTGTGCATAATTTGCTTAGAACAGTAGATTTTTAGTTGCTCCCAACTTCTAGTTTGGAACTGTGGCTCCTGGGGACTCCAGACCCCATCATGACTGCTCAGATCCAGATGGAGCATTGCTTGCTTGAACCCATAGATGATGTTCGTCCATCGTTATTGATGAAGACCTCAACAACTCATTCTTTCGATGACCGGGCTCTGTGCGTCCGAAGATGACTGATCAGTCCGATTCGGGCGTGGAACGTCCTGTCACACGTCGGGCAGACATGTAATGGCACTGTCGATGATGTACGAGCAGCTCTGGACTTGCGCAGCTCACGCTTTTTTTCAGCCTCAGCAATATGCCTCGCCTCAGAGATATTACTGCCTGTGTGAATGAGGCTGCGCCATGCTGGACGGTTCAGTGCGAAGGTTTCCCATGTGGCGAAGGTTTCCCATGTGGCGGTGTTGATCTCGAAGGACTTCAAAGAGGTCTTCAGCGTGTCCTTGAACCGCTTCTTTTGTCCTCCATGGGAGCGCTTTCCCTGAGTGAGTTCTCCGTAGAAGAGCTGTTTAGGAATGCGTTCGTCTGACATTCTCACGACATGTCCGGCCCACCTGGTCTGGGCTCTCATCAGCAATGTGTGAACTGACAGCAGACTGGCTCTAGTAAGGACATCAGTATCGGGCACTTTGTCCTGCCATCTGATTTTTAGAAGCTTTCGCAGACAGGAAATGTGGAAGTGATTGAGCCTTTGTGCATGACTCCAATAGACAGTCCATGTCTCGCAGGCGTACAGCAGAGTTGGAAGCACCACTGCTCGATAGACCTTCAGCTTCGTTGGTAGGCTGATCCCTCGACGTTCCCAAACGTTGGAGCGCAATCGGCCAAATGCAGAGCTGGCTTTAGCAATTCTGCAGTTTACTTCATCATCGATTGACACTGCTCAGGAAAGGGTACTGCCCAGGTACGTGAAGTGGTCCACTGTCTGAAGTCTCTGTCCATTTACAGTGATGGACGGTTCTGAGTACGGAGCGTGGGGAGCTGGCTGGTGCATGACCTCAGTCTTCTTGATGTTAATGGTGAGACCAAAGTTGTTACATGCAGTTGAAAACTGAGGAGTGCTGAGGTTGTTGGAGTCCTGAGATTTCTTTTGAGAATCTGGTGGGTGAGGAGATGGTATTTTGTTCTGTTTTCTTGCTGACTGGCTGTTTAATGTTGGGTGGAATTTGCTGCTGTTTTGCTATTATCTTTATCGTTATGAATTCTATTTTTAATGGCTGTCAGGAAGCTCAGTGCCAGGCATAAACAGGCATCATTTAAATTAATGAAACAAATAGATATAGACAGAGGCAATCTCTGGCACACATAAGTAACTGTGTGAGGCCTCAAACCAAGGGCTAGATTTTCAACAGAGTCCAGCTCCCATTTAGGAACCTAACAAGCTACCAGATTTTCCAAAGTACTCAGCACCCAGCAGTCCCATTTTGGGCAGATTGTCAAAAAGAACTCAGATGGGTTCTTCTGAAAAACTAGCCACTTATTTTGTGCTTAAATGGGAACTGAGCTTTTTTGAGAATCTGGCCCCAAATGCATATAGAGGGAGGATGGTCTTATAGCTAGGGCATTGGTTGGGGGATCTAAGTTAGGGGACCTAAGTTCTATTCCTATCTCTGTCACAAGCCCACATTCAAGCTTCTCACTTATGGTATGTCTACATTGCAATTAAACACCTGTGTCTGGCCTGTGTCAGCTGACTCACGCTGGGGCTGTGGGGCTGTTTAATTGTTGTGTAGACGTTGAGACTTGGGCCGGAGCCTGAGCTTCGGGACCCTCGCTCCTCACAGGATCACACACCTAAGCCCAAAATGTCTGCACCGCAATTGAACAGCCCCTTAGCCTGAGCTCTGTGAGCTCGAGTCACTGACGGGGCCAGCCACGGGTGTTTAATTGCAGTGTATATAAAGTGTATGGGGTTGTTAGGGAGGGGTAGTACCTCTGATGGGGGAGCAGCTCATCCAACCCATAGATACTGTGGACCAGAATACCCTATTGAATGAAGAGGGTAGTACAGGGCCACATTTCCCTCAAAAGTTACATTTTCTCTGGCCACCTCTGCAGAACAGAACTGTATTGACAAATCATACCCTCAGCGTTTTTGACTCCTTCAATTGCTGAGGAGCAGATTGCCAATCATCATTTAACTTTCATTCTTTAATTGCCAAAACTAAGTATTCAAGGATAGATGAGTAGCTACTCCGCTTTAGAATTGTATACAGAAAAAACACCTCATCAAATGAGACTTGCCAATCTTGCTCAGTCAATAAGAAAAAGCCCAGAAAATTGTTCCTTCAAGCTGGACATTGATCACAATCATTAAATCGTCAGGATGAAAACCAGCGAGTGCCATCCCTAAGTAAGATAACAGGATACTATCACCACATTCAACAAATAGTACTGGCTCCAATGGATCAGAGACCACTAGCTCTCTCAGTTTGTCAGTGCCATGATAAATAACTAAACTAACCACCCTTCAGAATTAAAATTGCAGAACTCCTTCTCGGCCACCGCTTCAGATCTAAGGGGACTCTGCACTCAGGGGATTTAGCCCCAGGGGAGAGTAGACAGCAATACGGCTACATCCATATCCCAGGAGTTCTGCCAGAGAGGGCCAGCCGTAAACCATGGCTGGGCAACAGAAGAGTCTGCTGATGGGGACTTCTGAGAGAGATGCTAAATAGCATTCCCCATTCCACCCCAACCAGCAATGCAGCCGGACTCTCCACCATTGGGACCTTACTGTGGGTTCTGCTGCAAGAACAAAGGGATGGAAAATGCAATTTTAAAGTATAAACTAAGGTCCTGATTACCAAAGAACACATGCCTGGTAAGCTACTTATTTGATACTGCTCCAGTGGTGCAATGAGAATTTCTAAGGTACAGAAGTTTAAGGCCCATCGAATGAAAGACATGTGTTTAGATCAGCGGTTCTCAAACTATGGGGCGTGCCTCCAAAGGGAGGTATGGGAATGTGTCAAGGGAGGCATGAGCTGTGTGCTTTCACTTTACTTATTTATTTTATTTAAAGTGCTCTGACTGTCAGCCCCAGGTGGCTGGGGATTGTGCAGAAGGGCCATGCACATCTGGGAGGCAGGGGGAGAGGATAAAGGGGACAGCTGGAGCCCCGCTGCCTGGGCTTTTCTCCCCCACCCAATCCCTCACCGGGAGGCAGCTCAGGCTCTCCTTCCCTACCACTCAGTCCCTCACCTGGGCTCAGGCTCTCCTTCCTCCCTACCCAAATCCCTCACCTGGATGTGGCGGTGGGGCTCCAGCTGCCAGCCCCAGGGTGGCAGCAGCAGCAGCGCACAAGTAACGGTGGCGCTAAGTCTGCTGTGAAAAGAGTTACTTGTGCGCTGATGCTGATGTGGTGCTGCCTTCAGAGCTGGGCCCCCAGCCAGCAGCCGCTGCTCTCCACTCTGGCTGGACAGCAGTATATGTGTGTGGAGGCATAAACGGCCACAGATACACAGAAGGGGGGCGTGATCAAATATGTTTGAGAACCACTGGCTTAGATAGTCAATAGTTTTAGAGGCAAAACCCCGACATGCAATAGTAATAGAGGCCATACAGCTGAATCAGAAGCAGGTTGTGGGGAACACAGTGGGGAACGGTAGCAATGGGTAAAAGGAAAGAGGAAAAGAAGGATGCCAAAAGGAATTTTCTGCAGTTTCAAATATATGTGGTGGGAGGAGGCTAGACACATTTCTCAGAGAACTTTTTAGAAACACAGCCAATCTTGAATGCCTGAAGTTTCACCGTACCTCTGATCCAGGCTCTGCCTGGGCTAGGATTCTGATCAATACTGATGTTCCAGGACATTCCCCCAGAACAGGATAGATAGTTCTTCTAAGCAAAACACACTGCTGCACTATGTGGATTGTGTTGCTATCTAATATCAAAGCATCCTCTTCTTTGATGCTATCTAGTATCAAGGCATCCTCTTCTTCTTTCTTGCTACTTCCCTATTCGGGATCAGCGACTTTTATAGCCTTCTTCCAAAACTCATGATAGTAGGCCAGGCATTTGTGCTGATTGGTCTCTCCAAGGTCCACTGATATTGATTCCATATACCAAGTTTCTGGTCTTCCCATTTGGTTGTCTTCTGTCCACAATCATTTCACGAGCCATCCTAGCATCATAACTCTTGGGGCTCTGCTGGACGTGTCCATACCAACATAACCTAGGCTCCCTTAACTTGTCTTCAACTGGGGCAACCTGTATTAGGCCCCTCGTTTCATTTTCTCCCATGGAGTGTCCAACCATCTGACCACCTCAACATCTTCATTTCCCTGGTGGAGAGCATACTAATTTCCTTCCTTGTGACTGGTCAAGTCTCTGTTCTGTACATTAAGATGGGTTGAATTACAGTTTTATACACTCTATTTTTTATCTTTATCGGCATCTTTTTGTCACAGAAACTGGGGTCAGCTCCCACCATTTGCACCAAGCAGCTGTAGTACAATGCGAGGCATCACTCATGAGGACACCATCATCAACAACCACTGATCCAAGGCACACCTCTACCCCGATATAACGCTGTCCTCGGGAGCCAAAAAATCTTACCATGTTATAGGTGAAACTGCGTTATATCGATCTTGCTTTGATCCGCCGGAGTACGCAGCCCCACCCCCCCATAGCGCTGCTTTACCGCGTTATATCCAAATTCGTGTTATATTGGGTCGCGTTACATCGGAGTAGAGGTGTATTTAAATTGTTTCCCTCTTCTAAGCTCTCACCATAAAGAATATCACAGGCAGAGTTCTTCTCCCTCAGTTTTCAAAGCCTCGGTCTTACAACAAAAAGAACGAGGAGTACTTGTGGCACCTTAGAGACTAACAAATTTATTTGAGCATAAGCTTTCATGGGCTAAAACCCACTTCATTGGATGCATACAGTGGAAAATACAGTAGGAAGATACACACACAGAGAACATGAAAAAATGGGTGTTGCCATACACACTATTACAAGAGTGATCAGTTAAGGTGGGCTATTATCAGCAGGAGAAAAAAAACCTTTTGTAGTGATAATCAGGATGGCCCATTTCCAACAGTTGACAAGAAGGTGTGAGTAACAGTAGGGGGAAAATAAGCATGGGGAAATAGTTTTCTTTGTGTAATGAGCCATCCACTCCCAGTCTTTATTCAAGCCTAATTAAATGGTGTCCAGTTTGCAAATTAATTCCAATTCAGCACTCTCTCGTTGGAGTCTGTTTTTGAAGTTTTTTTGTTGTAATATTGCGACTTTTAGGTCTGTGTAAGGGTGCGGACTCACCCCTGCGGCGCCCCCTACTGGTTGCTTCGGGGAATCAGCTCGTCCAGCATCTGGAGCGCCCTCTGCAGGCCAGTGATCCGCCTTGTCTCTACTTCTGGCCCCTGTGTCCCTCCCAGGACCCAGTGCCCCTATTACTGGGATGCTGCCCCCTGGCAGTACCCCACAGATCTGGGTCTCCCCTCCCTGGGGAACCCCCACCCACTATCCCCACCTTGCCTCAGCACTAGGCCACTGCCAGTCACCAACTAGCCCCCGCTCCCTGGGGCAGACTGCAGTATAGGCCACTCATCACTGGCAAGGGGGGTTTGGAACTGCTGCCTTGGACTAGCCCTGGGCTGCCCTCTGCAACCCCCAGTACCCCTTGGCCTTCCGCTAGGCCGCAGCCTGGGGCTATCCAGGCTGGAGCTCTCCAGCTCCTCAGCCTGTCCCCAGCCCTGCTCCACTCAGGTACGCTGTCTCTAGCTTGCTGCAGCCAGGCCCTTCTCTCTCTGCACTCAGAGAGAGACTACTGAGCTTCTGGCTCCCAGCCTCTTTATACAGGCCAGCTGAAGCCTGATTGGGGCGTGGCCCCAGCTGCAGCCACTTCCCCCGATCAGCTCAGCCTTCACACTGCCTGCTCCCTGGGCTCTCTCAGGCCCTTCCAGGCAGGAGCAGGTGTCCACCCTGCTACAGTCTGTAATCGAGTGACCAGGGAGACTGAAGTGTTCTTCAACTGGTTTTTAAATGTTATAATTCTTGCCATCTGATTTGTGTCCATTTATTCTTTTACGTAGAGACTGTCCGGTTTGGCCAATGTACATGGCAGAGGGGCACTGCTGGCACATGATGGCATATATCACATTGGTAGATGTGCAGGTAAATGAGCCTCTGATAGTGTGGCTGATGTGATTAGGTCCTATGATGGTGTCCCTTGAATAGATATGTGGACAGAGTTGGCAACGGGCTTTGTTGCAAGGATAGGTCCTGGGTTAGTGTTTTTGTTGTGTGGTGTGTGGTTGCTGGTGAGTATTTGCTTCAGGTTGGGGGGCTGTCTGTAAGCAACATTCACTCTAAGCCAGTGGTTTTCAAGCTGTGGGTTGGGACCCCAAAGTGGGTCGCGAGTTCATTTTAATGGGGTTGTCAGGGCCAGCGTTAGATTCATTGGGGCTCAGGGTATAAAGCTGAACCCCAAGTCCCACCACACAGGGCTGAAGCCAAAGCCCGAGTCCTGCTAAGCAGGGCTGAAGCCAAAGCCCCAGGGCAGCGGGGCTCGGGCTTTCTGCCTTGGGCCCCTGCTCAAAACCTAGTTGCCAGTTCAAAGTTGTCAAACTACCACACATTTCACTAAGTCATCAGTGAAAACCTATTCCAAGGCTGCTCGCTTCATAAATTCCCACTTCCGTGACAACCGCAATCAAAAAGGGGCTCAACGCTGATCCCTGATGTAGGCCAACGTTTACTGAAAATTCTCTGCTATATATATTTAGTTTTGACCATGGTAGTCACACCATCATATATATCCTGGGTAAGATGGACATATCTTTCTGGCGCACCTCTCTGCCACAAATGCCACCAAACTAGTTCTCTTGGTAAATGATCATATGCCTTCTCCAGGTCCACAAAGACCAAGTGCTGTCTCTTCACTTCAAACATTTCCACGAGGATTCGTAGCACAAATATGGCATCCATTGTGCTTCTTCCTCGCATGCATCCATACGCACATTTCCAGGATGTACTTCCCAAATAATGATTATTTCACAGGCTGCTGGTTGGCCTGGCATAAGAAGACAGGTTCACAATCTGATACTTGGTCATTAGTAATGTCAAATGATATGTTAGCATTAGAAATTGATACCAAAAAAATCAAACCAGTGCAATGAAAATGATGTAAATTCCTGAAAGCAATTTTAATGCTCACTTCATTGGTCTAAGTGGAAAAACGAAGGCCCAAGTATTATAGAAGAGTCCATTCAAGCTCTAGATACTATCAAACTAGATTTTTAACTGCAGGTTTTGGCAACATACATGAACCACTCAAACATCTCTCTCGTGGTTTATGTTGCACCAGAAAAAAAAATATTTGCATGTGTTGTAGAGCAGTGATTCTCAACCAAGAGGGCCCACTGGGGGGCGCAAGCAGGTTTCAGGGGGTCTGCCAAAATAAACCAGAAAGCAGGGCTGGTGTTAGACTCACTGGGGTCTGGGACTGAAGCAAATTAGCTTTGCAGGTCCCCTGTTATGTGTAGGGTGACCAGATCAGAGGAAGAAAATATCGGGACACCGGGGTGGGGGGTGGGGGTGGGGGCGGCAAAAAAAAAAAAAAAAAAAAAAGCCAAGTGCTGCCTGCTGAGCAAACGAAATATCGGGACAAATCGCGTCCCTACCAGACATCGGTTGGGACACGGGACAAACAGCTAAACCAGGCAGTTGTCCTGCTTGCTACCCCCTAATGCCAGCCCTGGCTTTTAATCTACTGCATATGCAGAAAAAGAGTTGTTGTGGTACAGGTGGGCCATGGAGTTTTAGCATGTTGGGGGGGCCCCAGAAAGAAAAAGGTTGAGAACCCTGGTGTAGAGTTTTTCTTTTTCTCTACCTGTGCATAATGTGTTTTGGTTACATTCTTATTTTCAGTACTGTCCCTGTTCAGAAGAATGGAAGTAGTTAGGAGAGAGACAGGAACAATCAGAGGGGCCAGTGAATGTACACAAACCTGGAGTGCAGTGTTGATGGGTCTCTAGCAGAGGAGCTGGAATTTTTTCTGACACTATTGTAGCTATTATTTTGGTGCGCTTAAAGATTTTTTCAGATTCTGCAAGAAATACTATTTTTTGATAGGTCAAGGAAGGATGTTACCACTTATTTTAGCATGATTTATTCTACCTCCTCCCTAAAATAGAATATTTTATTTATATTTAAGTACAAAATTTACGTTGTGGTGCCTTAGTAATTTGAAAAGACACATTTTCAGCATGGAGGATGGGGAGTTCGCTACATGACTCCCTTTCAAAGTAAGAGACTTCACAGAGATGATTTTCAGTCTTTGAAAATCAACAGGAGTTAAGCACTTACCATCTGTGCCTTTGAAAATCTTCCCCTACAAGGCGAAGTTTGAGCATCACTTTACAAATTTGCCTTACAATTGCATCTTTCTCCTTAAGGTTGAGCTTCTCCCCCAGGTCCCAGCACTGAGGGCCTCCAGTCAATGAGCCTAATTCTATAAATCAAGAGTAGCTCAACTGAAACCAAGAGTGACACTACTATAAAGCCAGTGTAAGTGTGATCAGAATCAGACTCAACAGGAGTTGAGGACACTCCATGCCAAGCAAGATCAAGCCCCAAACCCACATATTTCAGTGTAAAAACAAAACAAACAGGGGTCAGGAAGAGTCTCTCATATCTTGAGCCAAATCCCAGTCTTTTACTAGGGCAAAATTCCCCTTGACTTCAGTGTTTTACTCAAGTAAGGACTATGGCCCATATGGTTTAAATCAGAAAACTAGAATTACAAGAACAATATACAAGGTTATAATTATAGTTTGAAGTTAGTGAAGTCATGCAGATTTACACCCGCTCAGGATCTGGCCCAATATGTGTAAAATTTCCCTTTGTTCAGATCATCTCGTCACCTTCCCTCTCTCGCTCCCCCTATTAATTGAGCTTCACGTCCATAAAGGAGGAAAATTCTACAAGCTTGCAGCTGCTAAACTCTAATGATAAATGCCTGCCAACTAGTAAAGCTGTGATTATAAACCCGAGCTCAACACATACTGAACAAAATGTCCATTGCTGACACCAGGGTCACCCTCAGCTCCTCCCACATCTGCACTTGTGAAAAGCAGTAATTAAAGCTGCATTCCATTCAGGACTGCAAACGGACTGGAATCAGTACATAGTAGGTCTGCAACTGCTGTGGTCACTTTGCAGTGTTCTGTTAATATTACAATGGCTAGGCACGTTCAGAAAACTGCATGTTTATCTCTCAGAGCTCCAGCTGCAATCTGCTTTAATGGCAGCATATGGTGATTTGCAGACAAAGCATTTTGGAGGAAGAAAGTTAACTGGAAACAATTATGCAACCAAACTATCTAACAGACCCTGATTCTGCGCCCACTCATGGTGATATAAATTAGGAGTAACTCCACTGAAGTTGATGGAGTCACAACAGTTTTACACTGTTCTAAGAGAAATCAATATCTTTGGAATCATGTCGGCATCTTTAGAAGCCACTCACTCACTCTCTAGGGTGGAGCCAGTGTTCTGCAAATCCAGAACAAAATTATGAAGAAGATGAAATTGACATCTATTAAACAGCACCTTCCTATTGCAAGCAAAATGCCCTTCAAAGACACTTACCAGTCAAATTCTGCTTGCTTTGTTCTAAAGTGGAACTATACTATTAAGACATTATAGAATAGCATAACAAAAAAACAAGAGTTTTGGGAATGGTTTTGGAATGCATAACTTTACCCATGTGAGTAGTCCCATTGACTTATGTGGGGCTGCTCATGTAAGTAAAGTTACAGAAGCACTCATGACCCCAGTCCTACAGATATTTAAGTCTGGGCTTACAAGATGGCATAATCTGAATATCAATGTGGATTCCAATACTATTGGCCATATAACAGGATAGCAGAAAATATTTTACCTGGCATTCTACCTAGCAAAATGCCAGCATCCATCAGTTTGCAACACTCTGGAAGACTCTACTTTAATAGCTCTAAACCCCATTTCCAATCTTAAGAGCAGTTTATATCCACTGACATCACTTTAATCAAAAATAACCCTCCAGGGTCAATGTGCGTAATGATCAATGGTGTTCCTCCTCACATTATTCTAGTGTTCCTTTTAGATGTTTGGAACCCTCCCACTGTCAGATGAAGGTAGGAACCCCCTCTCTTTTCATCAGGAACAGGGGGTAGAGCCAGCAGGAGCTAGGGCAGCACAGGCTGCTTGCAGAAAACAGCAGCTACCTAAGGTGCATGGGGAAGGAGAGAATGATCCTGTCCCCCTCCTGGAAAAGAATGTTGGATAGTCTTGGGGGCGGGAGGGTAAAAGGAGGTAGAGAGGACAGAGACAAAGAGTGGATGGAAGGTGTGAAAGACGAGCAGGAAAGAGTGTGTGGGTGTGTGGGTGTGTGGGTGTGTGTATGTGTATATAAAAAAGAGACAGGGAGCCCCTGAGGAGCTGACCACCTTCTCCTTGCTATCAAGCTGATGTGTAGTCAGCCTGTCACTATTCTTTTTCCAGCAGTTTTTTGATTTGCTGCTAGGAGACGAGAGAGGGGCTATAGGGTATAGGAAGTAGTGTAGTTGAGGGTAAACCTGAGTAAACCGAGTTTACCTACTTCTCATTTGGGAATCTGGAATTTAATTTAGGTTAAGTTACCTACTTCTTTTCTTTTCTTTTTTTTAACACTACGCCACTAGGCCTGGGCACCTTTCACCACCAGCCTTGTCTCTCACATAGACCTCTGAGTGGTGGGGGAAAAGAAGATGACAGAGGAATACCAGGAGAAGAATAGTCAACTTTTCCCTGAAAATGTCCTGCTGCCTGACCTTTAAAGGTAGGAATCCCGCCTGAGTGCTCCAGTGGCTCTTGTGGTGTACTGAGAGCCATGTCAGTCCCTTAGGTATTCAGGTCTCAAACTTGTAAGGCTTTACATAGCAGAAGGAATGTCCCAAATTAGGCTTGGCTGCAGAGAGTCAATGCAGTCATCACAGAATTGGTGTGATATGCTTTCTTCAGCTCACACTGCCAAGCAAGCAGCTGAAGTCTGTGCTACTGTAGCTTCTAAACAGTCTTCAGTGCTAGCATCACATAAACAGTCCTGCAGTAATCCTGTTTATTGATTTGGTATTCATAATTGTGTCAAGGCCATCATTAGACAAACAGGTGCAATCATCACCATTTACAGATTTGTGTATAAAGGCACTTTTGGGTACCTGTATTAGCAGAGAATTCAAGAGCATCTCCAAATTGTGAGCCTCCTGGACATAAATTAGGTGAATCCCCTCCAAAATAATTCTACATGCGTCATTTGGCATCACCTCTTTCTTGTCTACAATGAGCTTCGGCCACGCCCTCACCTAAGTCTATAACTCTGCCCGGCCTGGGAGATAACACACTGCTCATTCTTGAAGAGACTGAGAGCTGTATATCAGCTGCATGCTGTATTACAGCCAGACTATCTCCCCGTTTCACACAGTGGCTTCAGAAATGTAAAGCGGCAAGTGGCAGAATACTTGCAGAATTCTGAAGATGAACAACTGTCCCGCATCAGCCTTTGCTGTTTAGTTTATCAAAAAGAAGACTGACAGGTGACTTGATTATGGTGGATACTTACCTTGGTACCTTCATAAGTAGAAAATACTGGGTACTAAATGCCTCTTTAATCTCGCAGAGAAAAGTATAACAAGGAGCAATGGCTGGAAGTTAAAGCCAGACAAATTCAATTAGAAGCAAAGTATAAGTCTTTAACAATGAGGATAATTAATCAGTGGAACAAACTACCAAGGGAAGTCATGGATTCTCCATCTCTTGAGGTCTTCAAATAAAAACTGGAGGCTTTTCTGGAAGATCTGCTTTCAGGAGCATGCACAAGAGGGGACAAGCAGGGATACAGTCCCCCCAATCAGTGGGGGCACAGAACTCCTCCGGGGCCAGAGATGACAGCTCCTCCAGCTGCCGGGGGAGAGCGAGCCCCTCCAAAAGTGGCCAAATTTTTTTCCTATGCACACCCCTGTCTGCTTTAGTCAAACACAAGTTAATTGGGTTCAATGCAAGGATAATGGAATGAAATTCTATGGCCTGAAATATACAGGAGGTCAGACTAGATGATCTAATGATCCCTCTGGCCTTAAATTCTGTGATTCTTCTAGAAGTCTGAAAACCCCCAACCAATGCCATCTATCCCAACAAAGAGCCACAGGTGGGCAGCAAAATCTTGTGGCCAGCACAACTGAAGATGGATAACAAGCCTGAAAGATGCAGCATCAACATGTGACCTCTGTCCATTGCTAGACGGAAATCATCCATAAATGAGACTACATCAGTCTCCCAGCCATACCCGTGCCAAAGCCAGATTGAAAAGGAAAAAGAAATCAGAGGATTCTAGGTGAAACAAAAGCTGCCTTGCTGCAGACTTCCCAATATCGTTATCCATGTGGGGAAGGTTAGAAACAAAGCAATGACTGCCAAATCAGTCTCAATGGAAGATTTCTTGAGCAATGGTTTAATGATCTTTCAGTTGAGAGAAGCTGGTTTTCCTGCAGGAGGACAGGGAACATTAACAATCTCAAAACAGATCCAGTATTTTCCCCACTCAATTTCACTAGCCATGAGGTGCAAGCCAAAATACCTCTCACCTTCTTTGGATGCACTGTGCATGTGCGCACACATACTTATGTAATGCATGTTGTAAGACTGCCCCCTCAATCAAAAGATGTGCACCAAATTCTAGGAAGGATAATGTAAACTTGATGCAATTAAAAACAAATAGAAGGCTGCAGAGCCATTTCTCTTCTCGCGTAAAATATTGAGATGGGCAGAATTGTGAGCCTGAATTGTTACAGCTTTGGACATCATGGAAAATATATGGCTTTTGCTAGTGATGGGACTTTCCTTCTTACTTTGAGACTACAAAGAGCAACCCATGCCAAAACAGACAGCAGCCTGTACAACACCTTCAAAGAATATAAAGAACCTGCTGGAAACCAGAGTTCTGTCCTAGCGATGACAGGAATCAAAAAACACAGCGCTGTTTGTGCAGCTTCATACAAAACTAAAAGCAACAGATATCACATTTACACGAGAAATAAGTGCCAAGGAGAGGAAATAAAGGTAACCCACTGAAAGACGGAACAGAATAAATGCATTATTAACCAACAAGACTTACATCTAAAATGTCCATGAAATTAAGCAGTAATAAAAGCTTTTACTTTTATAACACCCACACTGACCTACTTTTACATGTCCCTTGTCATGTAGAACAAGGGATTCCAAAATGCTGCTGTTAGGAGGTATAAATGGTGTGTGATGATTTTAAGCAGGAGATTTCAAAGTCCTAAGCACTAGGATCAAAATGTACCTACTAACTATTACCAAGTGTTACTCACCATATATGAAGGGAATATTAAAACCCGCTTGTGCTTGCCACATGGCCACTGAGGATCATCTAAAAGATTTGGGTCATAGTCAATATAGTCTCCCAGGTCACTGCCTATAAAGAACATATAAAAAAAGTGATTGAACAATTAACTGCATCAAGAAATGTCTTAGACTTAACATATGCAGCAAGCAAGTTTTCAGTCAATGGACAAAATTACCTCTGTCTGGGACTTCTGAAGGAGCCTAAGGGAGATAGCGGCAACAAAATCCTGTTGAAATTGAACAGTAGCTTGGTGCCTGCTTCTCTTAGGCTTTTGATAATCATAAACTCTCTTGCTTGCCATTCCTTTTAAACACACAGAAGTGTCCCTTCCACAGACATGTGTAAGAAACCCTTGGATACATTAAAGTTGTTGTGCATGTAAAGTCCCCAAGCTTCAATGACAATATAATTTGCAGAAAGATGCTGAACCTACTATTTATGAATATAATCTGTAATTCTCCAAGCTCTGAATTCACGACTCTTTGTGAATTTACATAGTGTAGCCGTGAGTCATAAGTTTGCCATCTAAATGTTGATCTTTATATTACAGTATACATACCCCTCCATACTTAGATGAGAGGTACATGTAGTAAAATCAGATCAAGGACATGGGAGAAAGTTTCAAATTTTTTTAATCAGCAAGTGAATATGATAAAGCATCTGCCTTGATTTTTCTCCTATTTATACAGACCTTTTGAGTTGCTTCAGGTAAAATGCAAAGATATCCTAAACGTATAGTGCTTTAGCTACTACTTTTGGGGGAGTGGGAGAAAAAGCCTTGTTTGTTCTGATATTGAAAATGCAACCTTCATTATTCATAATGCAAAAAGCCACAAGTAAGATTTTTACATCTATGACTTTGATACCAACATTTGTTTCTTCCACAGTAATTTAGAGCGAGACAAAGTTGGCCCTTATGTATGATGATCAAAAAATAGACAGCCACTGAGGGAGTCACAGTAAGTGAGAGTGGTGGGTAGGAAGATGGTAATGGGCTACATGCCACAGTAATATTGTTCATTTGAGATTCTATGAACTTGATACCAATTTGGCTAAGCAAAGTATAGGCAACTAGAAAAAGTTTTTTCCATAATCTACATCACCCATTACTTTGTTTGGAGACTGAACTTTGCTTCATTTAAAAAAAAAAAAAAAATCCCCCCCCAGCAAACAACAGTGTGAAGAACTTCCTATAGCAAGTGTGAGAAGGGATATTAAAATAAATAACTCCTACGAAGTTACCTGTGTCAACGCTCCCCTGCGTGCTGTTAGCTCTTGCCAAGGAAAGGCTACGATGGCTTGCATTGCGAAATTGGGAGAAGGAGGAGGAGGTGGAGTCAATTGTGTTTCTCCGTGTTCCCAAGGCATTGGTTGGAAATAGAAACTGTGTGTAAGAAACAGTCTAGACAGAAAGAGCCAGAACAGGCACACAGTTAATCACACAACTCAGCCTTAATAGGATCCGATTGATGTGACTGGGTTTGAAATTGGGGACGCCATGCAGTGTGGCTGGCATTTACCATCAAATTCAATTTTTTGTGTTTCAGATTTTGAGTTAATCACAGATTAATACCAGCCACTTGTTTTCCTTTCAGTGTGATCAGTTCATCCGTGCTGAAAAGCTTTTGCATACATGTTCTGCCCTTTGTAAACAAGCAGATACAGTATGTTATATTTACCAAATCCTAATGAAGGGCCTAATTCCAAATGCACTGAAGTCAGCTGAAAGATTCCCATTGACTTCAGCAGACTTTGGATAAGGCCTCACCTGTATTTTTTACTCCTAGGAAAGCTGTAGCAGTTTCCCACAATTTCTTTACTGAAACAGCAATTCCTATAGACCGGTTCTCAAGCACAGCTGGGACCAGACTGAATTTGCTTGAGCAGTCATATCAGTTGTTTCAGGATTAAATGTTTCTGAAGCTACTTTTTAGTCCTAACATTTTAGTTAGTGTGGGAGATATTAGACACTGGTATGCTGCAATTAATCTGTTGCCTATCAACATGGAATAAAGATGAATGAAGGATTTGCAGTGAATAGTTTATTTGATTAATTTCCTTTTTTATCTACTTATGCATTTAACAGGAAACAGGTATTATTTTCTCAAATGTATAGAGCCTTGCGCGGATACAAAATTTGTATCTGCATTTGATCCACAAAAACGGTCCACGGATGCAGATATCCATGGATATAAAGCGGATATCCGCAGATTTGCAGGGCTCTACAAATGTATTTGTTATTCAAAATTAATCATGGAATAATTTCAACAAATAATTTTTAGTCTGCTGATGGTTTATAAGCAGTTCATTGTGTGTCTACCAAATTCAAAATGTGAGCAGTGTTTAGTTTTGATTGGGCATATAGGTGACAGACTGTAAGATCTCTGGGGCAGGAACCATCTCTTTGCTATGTGTGTGTACAATGCCTAGCACAATGAGGCTGGGGCCTTTAGTCCCTACCACGATACAAATAATAATAAATAGCAAGGTATTGTTTCTATTACTCCTTGAATGAGTATAACTAGTTGAACTAGGTTTTCAGCACAAATACTTGCATTTGAGTCATATATTCTCTATGCTTAAAAATTGTTTCCCCAAAGTTTCAGAATTAATATTTTTATTCAAGCAAATATTTGTGGATTTTCTGAGGCATTCACACAGCACAAAAGTAATGTTACTGCTATATTTCACGTATAAGATTCACTAAAATAAAAAGGGAAGCTGTAATGCTGCTTATTTGTAATACCACCTAACACGTGATTTTCTAACACCAGTCAATACACTATGAAGTGATCTGTTGAGGACAGAGCAGTGTTATTGGATTTACTAATAATTTGTAGCCCTAATTATGACCAGAGGATGATTTCTTCAGGAAAAAACTAGTTGGTTTGCACTGACAGCTTGCACACTTTCTTTTCCATTCATTTTATAATAATTCAGTATGTACTACATTGTAACCTATTCTCTTACATTATGTAGATTACAATGCAACATGTAATTTGCACTTGGCTTTGGTTATTTTACATTTTCATCATAAAATTAGATCTAATAAGCTAACATTCTTACCTTCCCATCAGCCCCTAGTTCCACACCTTCAAGACCAATTATCTCTTTTAAACACACTCCTCCAGTAGGCACACAACGTCCTCCTTCTAATTTCATGTCTCTGGAAAACAGAAGCCAGTAATAAACACATTTTTCCTAAGATGGGAGCAGAAACACTGTCTATTGCTACCCTCCACCAAAGACCGATGAAATAACATAATAAAATTAATAAAACATACAATACAGAAAGTTCAGATCAGACAACTTCTACATACCGCACTATACTACTGAAAATACTTTATAGCTATAAATTCTATAAAGCTTTATAGTTTATGTTTTACCCATACAGAACAGAAACCAAACCAACCAACCCCAAGTGAGTCAAAGAAAGGTGCACCATGCTGGAATTGGGAATCATAACACATCTGTCTCATAACCAAAAGGAAAGGAAGAGGATAAAGAGTAGGGTAAGGAGATCCACAAATGACTGCTTCCCTGCAACAGCAGGATTTATCTTCTGGGATTTGCCCACCTGATCCCTACATAGGCCTGAAAACACGTCAGCACATATTTAAGTCCTCCCCTCTTGAGCATGGGCTTAGCTTTAAAACACATGCTTAAATCCCATTAACTACAATGGAACTTTAAAATGTGCTTAACATTAGGCACATGCTTAAGCATCTCTATTCAGGAAGGGCACTATAGGCCTCAGTTCAGTAAAGCACTTTAAGCACACGCCTAATCAAATTGGTTTCAATGAGACTACTCAAGTTAAGCATGTGCTTAAGTCCTTTGCTGGGATGGGGCCTTCGGCCCAAAACAACTAGAAAGTCTACACAGCCATGTTAAAGATGAGACACACTGTGAGGCATCTCACTGGACTTGAGACTAAAGGATTGGGGCCTGAGTTTGTGAATCTTCAGGAGCTTACCCTGTCCTGCTTCCTTCTGTCCACAATGCAAACTGTCATTCAGTTTATTCTCCCTCAAAGCTGGAGGGGGTAGGGGGAAGCTCTCCATAAATTACAATAAACTTTTATGAACAGCAAAATGTATCCACCTTCTGGATAAGGTGTTTCTATAATAAAACAAGACTTTGTACTGGGTATTTAACCCTTTGTAAAAATGTAAATTTTTAAGTGAATTTAACTTAGTACAATGCTACATTCTCATTTTGTTACCTGATATTTTACTGAGCGATCAGAACAATTATATAAAAATAACCTTCTAGCAGAAGCACCAGATTAAGTTCTGTGCACTTGGTAATAAGAGGCTTAAAGGAACACTTTCTATTAAAAGGAAAAAATTGTATGTGGTATAATTTTAATGATATTTAAGACCCTACTGCATTAGTTCCACAACATAAAAACTTTATTCTAAACAAATACATTTGAAATTAATATACGTTAAAAAATTCCCAAGATGCTAAATTAATTCTTTGAAATAATATGAAAGTACTCTAGTCTCCTTCCTAAAAAGATTAGGGAGACTATAGAGGAAATTATGCCATTATACAAAACAAAAACCCAAGGAACAGTTTTTATTTAATGCAATCAAAGGGAAAAACCAACGTTAGGTATCTTTGCTAACATTCAAAAGGAAGCAAGCGGGTATACTTTAAAAAATCAGCACAGCTGTCTTTCAGAAATGTAGCCTCTGAAGACTTAAAAGGAACTGATTCTTCTGTTGGTGAGATCAGGGGCAGCTGACAAGTAAGAGTATAAACTATGTTTCCTAAACATTAGCTGAAGTTTAATGAGGAATGGTGCCTCAATCTTCTCTGTCACTTTTACTTTACTGAAATGAACGTACATCCCTGGGGCCCTGCTACTACAGTGCATTTATTCTCATTCCACTCAAAATTAAGTACTCTTCTGAAAGTGCCACAGAAACACTTTTCAGTCTTCTCCTTTCCCAAAGCCTATACTTGTAGGTAATATCTGCCTGCTCACTTTGTAAAACATAGTGGTAAAATATTATTGTTTGGAACCCATCACCCTTGGGCTAGAAAGAACTTAATTCCTTTTCCTGGAGAGGACTGGTCTAAAATATTGGGCATGTTCTTCTTTACATATAAATGAAGAGACCACTTTAGTGCAGGCACATCCTTCTCCCACGTAATAAAGGACTGTGGAGAACAGTGCTTTCTCGGAGCATGTAATTCTCTCGGGCCTAGTCTACACTCCACTATTGTTCTTTTGCCTATTACCAAGACCTAAAGCAATTCAAGTCTATGTGCGTGGGCCGGGCCGAATGGCAGAGGAGGGCCCAAGGCCTCACATGGGTTAGCTTTAGGCTCCCTGCAGAGCCAGACACATTTAAAAAAACCAACCAACCAAACAATCTTTTTGGAGCCTAGGCAAAGTCATTCTGTAGTTACCTTTTTTCTGGAACTATTAATGCAGGGCCAGACTGCAGAAGTTCATTGTACGGGGATGCAGAGAACTAGGGACGTGTGCAAGGAGCCTCTCCCTACTATAACTCAGCAAGCAACCTGTCACAGTTGCAATCCCTGCATTCAGGAGAGCACAGTTAAACACCTGGGGATGACATGGGCCCCCACAGCAGGTAGAGGAGGAGCTGGAACATGTCTGTTTCTTCCTATACAGCTTGCTGAGTGGCCAGTCACAACAGGGGAGAGAGACTCCATTGTTCTTTAGGCGCAGTCTCTGCAACACCCTTGTGTACCAGAGAGGGACTGTAACTGTTAAGGCTCTGTTCCTCAGGGGATGCTTCTTTACTTTGCTCAGTGGCTAACTGCCACTGTTTGGCCCCAGACGATCTTATATATATTATTTCTAAGGCTTCAAACTCTGTGTTTTTATTATTTATAGTGTGGTAGCACTATTGTAATGACTGGGGCCTGGTCGGTCTAACCCACTTGTGAGCCTAACTGTGTGAAAGTGGATAAAGAATTTATGAAGTTTCACAATAACCTATAATAATAAATGTGGCTGTGGAAAAAGTGCCACAGGGAGACAGACTGAATTAGTCCAAACAAAAAGGCTACTGATATAATTCAAGGATTGTATTAGGGTTATACCTGTAAACAAGAAAAGTGTTGGACCAGTAATCGATGAACCAAAACTGGTGTGTCGGAAATTAGTCCTAATTGCTAGACAAAATAATAAGAATGGGCTGTTCCACCCATCACTCCCTTTTGGGGTGCTCAAAAAGAAACTCTGGGGGGTGGGGAAGAAAGCTGGCTACCCCGATGCTGGCTGATTGAAAGATCAGAGAACAGAAAGGAGCAACCTTCACCATCATTGCTGCCAACCCCCCATATTTTCTGAGACCCTGGGATTTACCAGGATACCATTGGGCCTTCATTGCCTGAACCCGAGAGAGATCCTGACCAGACCAGAGCAGAGAGGGGACCCAGATAACATTGCAACTTCCACGGGCTCTGGCTAAATCCCAAACACCATCTGGGATGTGAGACTTTGTCACTTTACCCCATTGTGTCCTTTTCCTTTCCCACCTTATTTCTTCTCTTTCCTATCCCTCTTTCTTTTGCCTTCTGTTCTATAATGAGAGTCTGGCTTAGCCAGCTAAGTCTGTATATTTTGCAACACTGCCATAAGCCTGTGACTGGAGATGCAACTTAAGAAGCCCGACACCGGTACAAGTTTGCCAGGTCTCAGAGTGCCTGATAAAAGGATGTGCTATGCCTGTGTTTGTTTCAGCAGTGCAACTGCAAATGAAGGTCAGCACCAGAAGCTGCATTTTCTATCTTTGCAATTCTTTTGTGCCTTCTTGGAAACAACAACAGCTCCAACCATTTCAACTACCTTCTTCTCTTTTCCCCCCACAAGGACAGTTATCACTATCGTTCATACCATATAAGAGACTGTCAAAGAGGGGGGTTTCTTCTAAAGACTCTCTCCAGTTAAAGGAAAGGGAAACAAGGGATGTTGTTAAAATAAAAGTCTTACTTATTGCCTTCCATGCCAGGATGAGGGTCTCTTACATTACCTGAGTGGATAATAATGCACTTAGGTCCTGATTCTCTTCATGCATTGTTTTTTGTCTCCACTCACTTCTATGCAGTTACCCCAGATTTACATAAGAGTTACAGGAAAATCAGGACCTAAACATTTTATTTGTGCACTTTGTATCAGGAAATGCGGTGCTGGGTGGGTGCTATTTACCTACTGTATGTAAAAAATTAAATCTGAAGTTTTGACAGGGTTCAGAGCTCAACATGCTGGTTATTTGGGAGCTGCAGTGAAAGTAGTGAAAATGTGCTGTTTTCTCTCTCTGCATTTTACTGCAGTACCACGGCATTTTTCCTGGAACAGCAGAGTGTGACTTGTGATCCCATGGCAAAATTATTATAGGATAATTACTGGTTTTGATTATTTCTGCCCTATATAGGAAAGAATAAACAATCAGAATAAGCAAAAATCAGAGCAGGAACTCTTACCACATGCATTTTAAGCATGGATTAGCAGTCCATAAATCACATATTATTGGATTCAGTAATGAAACATTTCTTGAATGATTCTAAAATGGATGCCTATAAAACCCACTGCAAGATTCCTGCTGTGCACTTGCTCTTTAAATGACAACACTAGCTGAACATTTCTGTGAATTATTTAAAAGTCAATTAAATATTAACCTGACTCCCAGAAACCTAAAAAGAAAAAAAAGTCTATTTACAACAACAGGTGCCTGATAAGTGAATTTTATTTGGAAATGTAAACTCTTTGGGGGATATGGTTAGGAGTAAATATACTCGATGATCCCAGACCATTACAGATTAATTAAGACTAGCCTGAAAACAACAGCACTTCAAATTCATGGGAATCCAAAGTAAAATACTGTTCTCATCCTTCACAGTGAAGAACTCCCATTTTATTGACTCTGTTGCAGGGATAAGGGTAATTACAGCTTTGGCAAGGATCAGATGCCAGACATACCAACAACAAGCCTTTCCTTGACATGCTGACTGAGTCTGCCCACCATAACTGGGCTCCAGTTTTTCACTTCCTAATTGCACTTATTACTGGAACAAGAACTATGGCTACAGTGTATTGGCAGAGGAATCTGAGAAACTGGTACAAAGTCCCTTACAATTGTGTTGTGTACTCTCACTAAGCACATCAAGGACTCAGCATTTCAGCTTCTGCCTTGATATTTTACTTAATATAAGAGAAATCTCAGAAAAATAAATCCTACCACCTTAATGAGGTTTCCTGCTTAATCTCAATATCATGCCAAAAATACACATAACAATGAAGCTTATACTTCTGACATTAAATAATCTGTAGACTTTGAAAAATTCTCACTATGTGGGAACAAAATTAAT
The DNA here is from genome assembly GCF_028017835.1 of Emys orbicularis. NCBI lineage: Eukaryota > Metazoa > Chordata > Testudines > Emydidae > Emys > Emys orbicularis. The sequence goes on from NC_088684.1 coordinate 82,476,360, forward strand.
ATGAGGGGAAAAAAGCCTATGAATCAGTAATTTTCCACAGCACTATTATTAGTTTTTTTGTTGTGTGGGAGGGGTGGGGTAAAGTAAAGCAAGGAGCATTTATCTTTTTCTTTTACTTTCTAAGAATAGATGGAGTTCCTGTTCACCATGTCGACAGAATGATAAACATTCAGGAAATGTGTGCCTGAGGTTGATGATGACTTCATCTAAATTGCCTTGCATACCAAGTTCTGACAAAGGAAAAAAATAGCACAAGAAACTTTAGGTTACGTCTACACAGCAGCCAGGAGGTGCAGTTTCCAGTTTAGGAAGACATACAAGTGGTAGCTCTGCTTGAGAGCCAATCGATCACTTTAGATCACTATCATATTTTTCTTAATGTACATATTTTGTCTGTGAGACATGCATGTTTATCTCAGCCATTCCAAATAAGTCTGTATGATGTCAGTATAAATCATGCTCAGAAGAGCAAGATTTTGTTCCTTATTACTGCAGAAACATGAAGATCATAAATACTTTAACCATAAAGAACCTTTTTGAAGCTGAAATGTAACAAGCACAACAAGTTTGTTGTGGTACTAGACAGGAGTAGATTTATACACCAAACAGATGCAGTGCTTTATAGTGCAACGGCCATTCATTTTAAAGTTTTATGACATATGGTTTCTTTGAACTTAATATAAATAAAATTACAGTCAAAGTCAATCACACATCCCAAGCAATGAGGCTTCCTGCAGTTCCATTAACTTCACTGTGGGTGTTAAGCATCTCTCAGATTTGGCCCATAATTATCATGGGAAATAGAGTGTCTATTATTCAAAAACTCAGATGAAGCAATAACATGGTTGCAATATTTCCAGTATATTACAACTGTATTATGCTGATGTTACATTAGTGAGGGTGACCCATGCCACTAGTCAGTACTTAGCTATCTCACAGCGGTATTCTACGGATTATTTTACTTTGGGCTAGATTGTGGCACGTAGTTGAGCCCATGGCACGTAGTTGAGCCCACAGATTCCAAGGTCAGAAGGGACCATTGTGATCATCTACTCTGACCTCCTGTATAGCACAGGCAATAGAATGTCCCCAAAATAATTCCCAGAGCAGATCTTTTAGAAAAACATCCAAAGCTTGATTTTAAAATGGTCAGTGATAGAGAATCCATCATGGCCCTTGGTAAATTCTTCCAACAGTTAATTACTCTCACAGTATTTACACCTTCTTTCCTGTCTGAATTTGTCTAGCCTCAACTTCCAGTCATTGGATTGTATTATTCCTTTCTCTCCTAGATTGAATATTGCTAAATATCTGTTCCCCATATAGGTACGTATAGACTGTAATCAAGTCACCCCTTCACCTTCTCTTTTTTTAAGCTAAAGAGATTGAGCTCTCGTGTCTCTTCTCTGAACCCTCTCCAATTTATCAACATCCTCTTGAACTGTGAGCACCCAAACTGGACACAGTATTCCAGAAGCCATTGCACCAGTGACAAATACAGAGGTAAAATAACCTCCATACTCCTATTCAAGATTCCCCTGTTTATGTATCCCAGGATTCCATTAGCTTTTTTGGCCACAGCATCTCACTGAGAGCTTATTTTCAGCTGATTATTCACCATGACACCCAAATCTTTTTCAAACTCACTGCTTCCAAGGATAGAGTTCCTCCATTCTGGAAGTATAGCCTACATTCTTTGCTCCCAGATATACACATTTACATTTAGCCATATTAAAACTACATTGTCTGCTTGCATCCAGTTTACCAAGAAATCCAGATTGTTCTGAATCAGCAACTCATCCTTTTCATTATTTACCACTCCCCCAATTTTTGTGTCATCCGCGAACTTGCAGTGATGATTTTATGTTTCCTTCCAGGTCATTGATAAAAATGTTAAATAGCACAGAGCCAAGAACCGATCCCCGAGGAACCCCACTGAAAACAGACCTGCTCAATGACTAGTCTGTGTTTACAGTTACATTTTATGACCTAGCAATTAGCCAGATTTTAATCCATTTAATATGTGCCATGTGACTTTTATATCATTCTAGTTTTTTAATCAAAATATTGTGCGGCACTAAGTCAAACACCTTACAGAAGTCTAAGTGAATTATGTCAACACAATTACCTTTATCAATCAAACTTGTAATCTCATAAAAAAATCAGGTTTGTTTGACAGGATCTGTTTTCCATAAACCCATGTTGATTTGCAATAATTACAATACCCTCCTTTAATTCTTTATTAATCGAGTTCCATATTAATTGCTCCATTATCTTGCCTGGGATTGACGTCAGGCTGACATGCCTATAATTACCTGGATCAGCCCGTTTACCCTTTTTAAAAATTGGCACAACATTCACTTTCTTCATCTTCTGGAACTTCCCCAGTGCTCCAAGACTTATTTAAAAATCAATGTTAATGGTCCAGCAAGCTCCTCAGTCAGCTCTTTTAAAAGTCTTGGATGCAAGTTATCTGGACCAGCTGATTTAAAAATGTCTAACTTTGGTAGCTTCTGCTTAACATTCTACAGACACACCAATGGAACAGGGAGAGTGTTATCACTATATGATAAGACTGTATAACATGTTTTTTCCCCAAATACAGAACAGAAATATTTATTCTGCCTTTTCTGCGTTATTATTGATAAATCTACCATTTCCATCTAGTAATGGACCAATATCATTGTCAGGATTCTTTTTGTTCCTAATATATTTAAATATATTTTAAAAAATTCCTTATTGTTCTTAACTCTGCTGGCCATAGATTTCTCCTGGTGTCCCTTGCCTTCCCTTATCAATTTTCCATGATTCCTAACGTCTCATTTATTATTATATATATATTTATTTTACAGCTGCCTTCACTTCCTCTTTAAACCAGATTGTTTTTTTAACCAGCATAGCCTTCTTCCTCTAATGTGGTATTGTGGCTTCAAGAAAGGTGTTCTTAAATGATTCTCAATTGTCATTCACATTTTTCTGATTAAATTCTTCCTCCCAGCTGATTTTCCTCATAATTGTTTTCAACTTAGTGATTTGGCCCTATTAAAGCACCAACTATTTATATTACTGGTCTGGACTTTATTCTGCTTGCACATTGTAAGTGTGATCAGGTCATAATCACTGGTACCTAAGCTACCATTAACTTTTAGTGCTGTGATCAGTTCCTCTTTATCTATTAAGACAAGGTCTAAGATAGAATTCCCCCATGCTGGCTGCAATATACTTCTTGAGTTAAGAAATTTTCATCTATAGTGTTTAGAAATTCCAAGGATAAAAGGATGATATTTTAGTACTGGCAGTATGAGTCACTGAAATTGTGAGATCATGGGGAACTTCATTTCCCCCCCTACACATTATAGATAAATGTTTAAGGAGATGGTCATCCTGTTCCCTACTGTGATTTGGTGGTCTCGGGCAGACACCAATTAGTACCCCGTCTTGTGCTTTATCTGTTAGGATGTTGATCCATAAGCATTCAAGATAATTTTCTTCCAAGTTATCAGTAACTCAGAAACACGTAACACCATTTTTGACAGAGTGGCACTCCCCCCCTCTCTGCTCATTTGATCCTTCCTAAATTGGTTAGAATCATTGATTTTAAGATTCAAATTGTGTGAATCATCCCACAAGGTTTCAGTAATATCAACTAGATTGAATGTATGCTAACAAATGAACAATTCCAGTTCTTCTTGTTTGTTACCCAGGAGCCTAGCATTAGTGTATAGGCAACTGAAGACTTTCTGCTCCTCGTGTCCTTTTGGTTTTTGATTAATTTTGTTCTCCACGTTTCCATTTTCTGCTGAATGTTCATGTCTTCCCTCTTTTTACCCTCCCCTTTTGCTATTACTTTAACCCCCTCCTGACTGCTCTAGCCAGCCTGTCCCCAAGGAGACTGGTCCCCCTTCTACTGAGGTGGAGGCCATTCAATCTATACAGCCCCCTCTCCCTGTAGGAGGTGGACCTATGGTTCACAAAACCAAAGCCCTCCACTCTACACCACTTAACTAGCCAGCGATTCACTTCCAGAATCTTCTGCCTTCCATCTTCCTTTGCTTGTGGGACAGGAAAGATCTCAGAGAAGATTGCTTGGACATAAACAACAGTGTAGAGAGGCCCAATACCTCTCAGAACTCTCCAGGGCACAGCATGCTCCTCCCCTTTCACCTGAGTAGCTCTCCTGACTGGTGCGTGGAGCAGGGTCGGCTCCAGGGTTTTTGCCGCCCCAAACAGCAAAAAAAAAAAAAAAAAAGTTGCGATCTGCTCTACCGCCGCCGCTTCAGACTTCGGCGGCAATTCAGTGGCTGGTCCTTCGCTCCGAGAGGGAGCGAGGGACCCGCTGCCGAAGAGCCGGACGTGCCGCCCCTCTCCGTTGGCCGCCCCAAGCAGCTGCTTGCTGGGCTGGTGCCTGGAGCCGGCCCTGGCGTGGAGGCAAAAGGGGAGCCATGGCTCTTCCCCAATCCCCACTCACTTGCTCATGGAGATAGGGGTAAAGGAGCATCCAGCATGCAAAGGAGCAAAGATGTGGGCAAACTTAAGTAGGCTCCTGAGTGGGGAGGAGAGATTTTACTCCCACCTATTCCCCTGCATGGCTGTGCTAAGGCTAGTGATAATCTAGCCCTTCATGTTTTTAAAATGCTTTGAGGACAAAAGGCCCTAAATATTATTTCTGGAGCATTATTCGCAAAAAGAGGAAAGCAAGAAAGTACTCTGACATCCCTGCAGCAAAACGTAGAGAGTTGGAGATAATCCATTTCCCTGACATGCACTCTCCCTCTTTCAGCCCCAGCACTTACAATGTAACTTGCTTCCCCAAGTAGCAGATTGTGAAAAGACTATTTTGTAATGTTGTCAACCCTTTGGTTTCTTTTTAGAACAGTCTTTTTTCAGAAACTATGTGTGTCTCATGGTCTTTACTAGCTCGGAGCAGCACAACAGAGCTAGTGGTGGTGATGTGGGGTGCTATCCCAGGTTTCATCCTCTTGTGTTTTCTCTGATCCCCATATACACGGATGCTCAACCGTATTAGTGCTCTACCATTTAAAACATGGTTTTACTAGGCTTCCTACTAAATTACTTTCATTTGGTTATAAAACTAGTTAAGACAGGCCCTAGTCTAGAACATGATTCTTGAACACGGTT